>NC_041734.1:23105119-24463804 GCF_004115215.2 Ornithorhynchus anatinus
CGGCACATAGTAAGCGCTTAACAAATAGCAACATTATTATTATTATTATTAGCTACAGGAGGGAGAGGCAGGCTGAGGCATACCCATTCCATTCTTAGCTTGGGCAGTAGCTAGCAGTGATAGGCAATTGGCTACAAGTCAAAACTCACCAGTCCTGGGCAGCAGTGGCATGGGAGAGTGTTGAGGGTGTTCAGTTAACCACGTGGAAGGAAGCAATGGTAAACCACTTCTGTATTTTTACCAAGAAAACTCTATAGATACACTACCAGAACGATTGCAGATGGAGGTGGGTGTTCTGGAAGAGATGCGTCCATGGAGTTATTATGGGTCGAAAACAACTTGACAGCATAAGACAAGACAAGGAGTCAGAATCTGGGTCTAATCCTGGTTCTGTCACGTGCCTGCTATATGACCTTGGGCAAGTCACTTAACTCTGTTACTCTGTTTCCTCAACTGTAAAAAATGAAAATTCACTACATAAATTCCATGTGGGACAGGGACTGTGTCCGACCTGCTTAATTTGTATCTACCCCAGAGCTTAGAACAGTGCATGACACATATTAAGCATTTAACAAATACTATTTTAAAAATACCTGCTTGAAGCAAAATACTCTTCTATGAATCAATGCCTTTCTATAGCAGGAGAGTTTGCATACACCACTGAAGCTTAACTATTGAGAGAGACCCTAGCTAGGGTTATCCATAATGGAAAGGTCCAAGTGGAAGCGTCAGACAAAGTTGATTCACCTGTGCTGGGCAGCAGCGGCATGGGGAGGAGTCAAAGGTGGTTGGTCAAATGATCAAAATGTTGATCAAAGACAACAGCAGAGACTCAAATTTCACTGCACAGAAGGAGGCAGTGGTAAACCGCTTATGTATTTTTACCAAGAAAGCTCTATGGAAGCAGAGTGGCTCAGTGGAAAGAGCATGGGCTTGGGAGTCAGAGGTCACGGGTTCTAATCCCGTCTCTGCTGCTAGTCAGCTGTGTGACCTTGGGCAAGTCACTTAACTTCTCTGTGCCTCAGTTACCTCATCTGTCAAATGGGGATTAAAACTGTGAGCCCCACGTGGGACAACCTGTTCACCTTGTATCCCCCAGCTCTTAGAACAGTGCTTTGCACAAGTAAGCACTTAACAAATACCACAATTTATTATTATTTATTTATGGATACACAAACCAGAAAGACTACAGATATAGTGCTGGAAGATGAGCCCCTCAGGTCAGAAGGCACTCAATCAGAGGACTGGATGTTCTGGAGAAAGTATATCCAAGGAATGGCTATGAATCAGAAGCCGACTTGACAGTGTATAATAATAATAATAATAATAATATCGTCATAACCCTGTCTAGAAGAATGAAAACCAAACTGTGGAATCCAAGACAAGCTAATGAACTTGTGTGATAATCAGTAGGAAACCAGGCTGAAAGGATACAAGGCTACATAGACAGAAGCCAACCCAATAAAGTGTACACATCCCTAAAGAATGTATCCCTAAAGAACACCCTCCCAAAGATGGGGAAGAGATAGAGAAGCAGCATGGCTCAGTGGAAAGAGCCTGGGCTCGGGAGTCAGAAGTCATGGGTTCGAATCCCGGCTCTGCCAGTTGTCAGCTGTGTGACTGTGGACAAGTCACTTAACTTCTCTGTGCCTCAGTTACCTCATCTGTAAAATGGGGATTACCTGTGAGCCTCAGCTGGGACAATCTGATTACCCTGTATCTACCCTAGTGCTTAGAACAGTGCTCCACACATAGTAAGCACTTAACAAAAACCAACATTATTATTATTATTATTATTATTAAAACAGGGAGTCTCAAAGCAATATTAACAACCCTTCAACAATCTCCTGAACACTCCTTCCACATCTGAGGACTACAATCGATGAACTGTATAAGTGCTCAATAAATACAAATGAATTTGGTATTCAGTATTTGGTATACTGACTTTTTAAATGGTATTCGTTAAGTGCTTTCTATGTGCCAGGTTCATAGTTTTCATCCCCATTTTAACAGATAAGGTAACTGAAGCACAGAGAAGTTAAATGACTTGCCCACACAGAAAAGGTCCAAAGGGAATTAAGAACAATAAGGGGAGCAGGAGAAAAGAGAAGACGATAAGGAGGAAGAAAGGAGGGAAGGAATTTAAGACTGTAACTCTTATTTCAAATAATAACAGTATTTATTAAGCACTTCCTGGGTGCAGGATTGCGGTCTTCCTAGTTCTGCATACAATAGCACTCAATTCTTCCTTAATTTTGTAACCTCCCTTTCCCCCTTCTCTCCTGAGTGAACTCTTTTCAAACAAAAACTCCCTATCCCTAACTGCCAGCTAGTATTTGTGGTGTTTCTGCCCTGGACGCTTCTCTTCTAGATTCCTACTTTTTTTGAGTTTCCACTGTACTCTCTCCAGCCCTGAGTACTGTGCTCCGCACATGGAATTACTCAATGAAATTCATTCATTCCTTTATTCAATTGTATTTATTGAGCACTTGCTGTGTGCAGAGCACTGTACTAAATGCTTGGAAAGTACAATTTGGTAGAGACAATCCCTACCAGACAAAGGCTCACAGTCTAGAAGGGGGAGGTAGACAACAAAATGAAACAAGTAGACAGGCATCAGTAGCATCAACATAAATACATAGAATCATAGATATATACACATCATTAATAAAATAGAGTAATAAATATGTACAAATATATACAAGTGCTGTGGGGTGGGGAAAGAGGTAGAGGAGAGGGAGCGAGTAGGGGTGATGGGGAGGGGAGGAAAAGCAGAGGAAAAGGGGGGCTCAGTCTGGGAAGACCTCCTGGAGGATGAGCTTTCAGTAGGGATTAGAGCATTAAATGATTACAGCATTAAATGGTTTTCCCTTTCACAATATAGATTGGTGTCTCCTTATGAATATGTGCTTCTTTGTGTTCAAATGGATCTCTGGATTGATCTCTGTGATATAATTCCATGGTATCTCCAAGCTCACACCCAGAAGACCGATCCCTGCCACCTTACTCATTGTGATGGCATTCACTGCCCACTGTCATGTCAACCAAGCTGACCTGCCCACCTACACACCAGAGGCCAAGAGTACAGTGATGGCTGCTTTAGAATGGAGCAGCTTTGTGAATATTGCACCCTTCAAAGGTATTAAGAGGAGAAAAGATCCCTCTTCATGTTCATGAATACTCCAAAGTCAGGTTTAATGTTTCAGTGGTAACCACGAAACAGCCAAGCTCATCTGGGACAATTTACCTCAACATGGCACAACTCATTGATCAGGTGAGAAGGAGAAATCCTTTATCTACCAGGCAATGAGCCCTGAGGATGGTGGGTGTTAGATGAGGTAGGTGTCGAGCACTAGAGAGATTAAACAGAGTGTAGGCAGGCTGGAGACAAAGAAGGGAACCCCCAGGGAATGTCAGGTACAGTATCTAGACTGTAAGCTTGTTGTGGGCAGGAAATGTGTCTGTTTAACATTATATTGTACACTCACAAGCACTTAGCATTTTGAGAGACAGCCTCCAGGGGAATTTGGAGGGGAGCAACTGGAAAATTTGGATGTGGAATGTTCAGCTCTACTGGCCTCTCTCCAGATTCCACTGTTCCTTCCTGATGTTTTCCAGAGCTGGCATTCTCCCTTGAGGAGCAGCAGAAAACCTCTAAATTATGCATTTGCTTCTCTTAGAATGCCGATCATCAGATGACAGCTGGATCTGAACTCTTATGAGAAAGTGAGTCAGTGGTCAACACTGAGTTATGTCTTGTTGTCTGCCTGGCCTTCAGAGAGTAACCACAGGACATCCTGGTTTGACCCATACCTCCATGGCATCTCAAAAGGCCCCACATTTTCTGGAGGTGCACCAGACCCCCACTCTCAGACATGGCAGCTTCCTCCTCCTGCTCTGTCACAGCTTGGACCCACATTGCCATCACGTCCCTGACTGCAGAAACCAGCCAGGGCTCACAAGGAGAAAGGAGTCTCTGGTGCATACATTCCTCTGGGGAAAACCCCATTCATTCATTCATTCAATAGTATTTATTGAGTGTTTACCATGTGCAGAGCACTGTACTAAGCGCTTGGAATGTACAAATGGGTAACAGATAGAGACAGTCCCTGCCCTTTGACGGGCTCACAGTCTAATCAGGGGAAACAGACAGACAAAAACAATAGCAATAAATAGAATCAAGGAGATGAACATCTCATTAAAACAATAGCAAATAAATAGAATCAAGGTGATGTATATCTCATTAACAAAATAGTAGAATCAAGGTGATGTATATCTCATTAACAAAATAAATAGGGTAATGAAAATATATATACTTGAGTGGACAAGTACAGTGCTGAGGGGAGGGGAAGGGAGAGGGGGAGGAGCAGAGGGAAAAGGGGGAGCTCAGTCTGGGAAGATCTCTTGGAGGAGGTGAGCTCTAAGTAGGGTTTTGAAGAGGGGAAGAGAATTAGTTTGGCGGAGGTGAGGAGGGAGGGCATTCCAGGACCGCGGGAGGATGTTGCCCAGGGGTCGACGGTGGGATAGGCGAGACCAAGGGATGGTGAGAAGGTGGGCAGCAGAGGAGCGGAGTGTGTGGGGTGGGCAGTAGAAAGAGAGGGGAGGAGAGGTGGGGGGGGCAAGGTGATGGAGAGGCTTGAAGCCTAGAGTGAGAAGTTTTTGTTTTGTGCAGAGGTTGATAGGCAACCACTGGAGGTTTTTAAGAAGGGGAGTGACATGCACAGAGCGTTTCTGCAGGAAGATGAGCCAGGCAGCGGAGTGAAGAATAGACTGGAGCAGGGAGAGAGAGGAGGAAGGGAGATCAGAGAGAAGCCGACACAATAATCCAGCCGGGATATTACGAGAGCCTGTAACAGTAAGATAGTCATTTAGGTGGAGAGGAAAGGGCGGATCTTGGTGATATTATAAAGGTGAGACCGGCAGGTTTTGGTGACAGATTGGATGTGTGAGGTGAATGAGAGCCGAGTCAAAGATGACACTGAGGTTGCGGGCCTGAGAGACGGGAAGTATGGTCGTACCATCCATAGTGATAGGGAAGTCAGGAAGAGGACAGGGCTTGGGAGGGAAGATGGGGAGCTCAGTTTTGGACATGTTGCATTTTAGGTGGCGGGCAGACACCCAGGTAGAGACATCTTGGAAGCAGGAGGAGATACGAGCCTGATGGGAGGGGGAGAGGACAAGGGAAGAGATGTAGATCTGTGTGTTATCTGTATAGAGATGATAGTTGAAGCCATGAGAGCGAATGAGTTCACCGAGGGAGTGAGTGTAAATGGAGAACACAAGAGGGCCAAGAACTGACCCTTGAGGAACCCCAACAGTTAGACGATGGGAGGGGGAGGAGTAGCCTGTGAAGGAGACCGAGAATGAACGGCCAGAGAGATAAGAGGAGAACCAGAAGAAGACGGAGTCTGTGAAGCCAAGGTGAGATAAGGTGTGCAGTGTCACAGGCAGCTGAGAGATCAAGGAGGATTAGGATAGAGTAGGAGCCATTGGATTTGGCAAGAAGGAAGTCATGGGTGACCTTAGAGACAGCAGTCTCGGTAGAGTGGAGGGGATGGAAGCCAGATTGGAGGGGATCCAGGAGAGAATGGGAGTTAAGGAATTCTAGGTAGCGAGTGTAGACAACTTTCCTTCACACAAATGGCCAAGTCCCAGGGGCCTGGGGCCTTTCTCTTCCAGAACTCTAGCTCAGTCAAGAAGGGTTAGTCGCCCCCCTGAGCCAGTGCCCCCCAGCAGCCCTATCCCAGAAACAGCACCCTGCATTTGGCTCAGGACTGGGGCTCAGGCTCAGGTTCAGACTTACCCCAGCAGACCCCTGGGGATTTAGTCTCTGGTGTGAAAGTCTGACAGTGAAGGGCCAGAGGACTTGCTCTCCCCTGACTTGTGTTAGGCCCTGGGTAGGCTCAGGGAGAGGGTGCCTGGGCATCCCCTGATCGAGGTAAGGATGTCTGGCTGGACCAATTGGTGGGGTGTAGGGGATTCCCTTGTCAGGGGCCCCGTGGTGGGCCCAGAGCTCAGAGAGTGGGGGACAGGGAGGAATTTCACAGGGGAGAACTGGGCCATCTGGAGAAAATGTGGCTTGCGCTTACCATTGTGCTGCCTCTCCACCATCTGGAGGGGGTAGGGGGGAAGCAATTAAGCAACTGCAAATTGCTTTACAGTTTAAATTTTTGAAGCTTTATTAAAATTGACCTAAAATGAGTCAAAAGACCACAATGCACTTCTAGATCCCCACCTGACTTACTCTCCTCCAGCTAATTCCTAAAGACATAACCCCACCATCACCACCATCACCAATCATGCACCTGTCTCCCTACCTGCTGGAGTCAATAATAATAATAATGACATTTGTTGAGCACTTACTATGTGCCAAGCACTGTTCTAAGCACTGGGGTACAAGGTAATCAAATTGCCCCACATGGGGCTCACAGTCTTACTCCTCATTTTACAGATAAGATGACTGAGGCAAAGAGAAGCGAAGTGGCATGCCCTAGGTCACACAACAGACAAGTGGTGAAGCCAACATAAGAACCCATGTCCTCTGACTCCCAAGCCATCTCTCTTTCCACTAAGCCACACTGCTTCTCTGCCAGACACGTTGGCTGGCATGACTCCGCCGAAGAGATGGAAGTGGCAAACTCAGAGATCTGGCTGGATGGCTGATGTTAGCAGAAGCCCAACTCTGTCTTTTATCCTGCCCCACTTCCTTTGCAAACCATCAGCCTAACCCCCATCATAAACAGCTCACAGGAGGGCTGGGCTGATTAAACAATGTGTCCTGGAATTGGATTATCTTGGAGGAATTTGCCAAAAAGCAAATTCTCTGTATGTGATAAGGGTTCTCAGAGAAAGAGGGGCTTTCATCTTCCTACTTGCTTCTCTGCCACCTCTCTATCCCATTCTACCTGGGTCTGGCCCCTTCATTTTGTAGGCATGAAGCCTGGGTTGGTGAGGTTTTCCCATATAGATTCTACAGGTAGGGGATTGGGTTGGTGAGACCAGTGCATGTGGATTCTGTAGGGACGGCTTGAGCTCAGTGAAGGCTGTTGGATGTGGTTTCTGCTGGCAGGGGAGCAGGGTAATGAAGCCTTTGGACTGTGATGGAGCTGTAGAGTGGGCTGTGTGGAAACCAAGGGAGCAGGGGAGACAGGAGGACTGGGAGGGTGAGATTGGGGTGCAGAATGGTTTGTAAATCTATGACACCCTCAACAGTAAATGATTTCTGGGAAACTTTTGTTTTTCAGATTCTTCCAATAAAATCATCAGTTCATGATACATTACTGAGAGCAAACCTCCTCCAGGAGGCCTTCCCAGACTGAGCCCTCCCTTTCCCTCTGCTCCTCCTCCCCTCCCCATTGCCCCTACTCTCTCCCTTTGCTCTATCCCCTTCCCATCCCCACAGAACTTGTGTATATTTGTACATATTTTTTACTTAATTGATTTTATTAATGATGTATATATATATATATATATATATATATATATATATATATATATATATATATATATATGATTCTATCTATTTTGATCGTATTGATGCCTGTCTACTTGTTTTATTTTGTTTTGTTGTCTGTCTCCCCCTTCTAGACTTGATCCCGTTGTTGGGTAGGGATTGTCTCTATCTGTTGCCAAATTGAACTTTCCAAGTGCCTAGTATACTGCTCTGCACACAATAATCGCTCAATAAATATGATTGAATGAATGAATGAATCCACCACTCCCACCCTCCTCTGACTGATTCTTCCAGATGAGAGCTGAAGGGCAGGCAAATCTGTTTGTTAAGTCCTCTCCTCTGGTCATGCAAAGCCCTCTTCACTGCACTCTGGTGATTCAAGACCAGATGGTGGAGAGCCTTGAAGACTATTGTGAGGAGTTTGGGTTGAACACACAGATGCCAAGGGCTGTCTGTGGGTGTCTTGGATGGGAATTGGGTTAAAATGAATGAAGGAATAAATCAAACAATTATTGTGGGCAGACCACTATACTATGCACTTGGGAGAGTACAATATGGCAGAGTCGATAGACACATTCCCTGCCCATAAGGAGCTTACAGTCTCGAAGGGGAGATAGACATTAATATAAATAAATTACAGATATGTACATAAGTTCTAGGGGAGTGAGAGTGGGGGGAATAAGTGCTTAAAGGGTACAGAGTCAAGTGCATAAATGAAGCAGAAAGTAGAGGGAATAGGGGAAATGATGGCTTAGTTGGGGAAGGCCTCTTGGAGAAGATGTGATTTTAATAAAGCTTTAAGGTAAAGAGATTGGTCTGTGGCATATGGACGGGGAGAGATTCCAGGCCAGCAGGAGGATGTGGACAAGGGGTTGGTGGTGAGACAGATGAGACTGAGGTACAGTGACTGAGAAATATCTCCTATTGGACAATAAGCAGGCACAGAGTTGTGTCAGAGCAATGAGTCAACACTCTCAATTGAATAATGAGTCAGAGGCAAAGACATGTTTCCCACAGGACAATCCAGCTAGAGGCTGGAAGAAGGCCAGGGTTTAAACTTGGTGGAACAAAGCATTTCACCCATGCTGAGCTGACACCTAGGAAATTGCCCTCCTGGATTGGGAGTGGAAAATAAATAAGTACTCATTCTTGCTCTTGAAGTTGTGATCTCATTTGTTTCTACCAGAACTATCCCTATACTTGCACAGAGGTATTAGCTTCACTGAGAGCAGTGGGACTGGGAATAGCATCTCTTTGAAGAGCTGTCTTCTTGGCCCCCAAGGGGCCTAGCCTCATCGGTGAAGAGGATTGAGATTCTCTTTCCCTCACACCCAAACTCCACCTCTTTCCTGTTCCCACTACCTTCCATATCAGCCCCATTTCCAAAACTAGATCTAGCCACCCCCCTTGTCTTTTCTTTTAACTTTGTCTCATCACTTCCTTCTCTCCCATCCCAGCTCCTAGGTCCCTGCTATCCAGAAGAGCCAAACTTGCCTGGATGTGATTGGCTGCAGCCCAGGGGATGAGATGCTCAGCATTCCCCCTTTGCTCTTTTGCCAATCTGCCTGGGCTCTCGACATCACTCTTGAGTCCTTAGGATAGAAATAAGGGTTGGAGGACAAGAATGGAGAGGAAAGACAAACTCCATCTGCCAATAAACCGGACAGGCTGAGCGCCATGGCACTGCCTGATCCCCTTTGGGTATAGGTTATAGAATAATTGTAGGTATGCCCTTGGTAGATAAAGGCCTCAGATGGGTTTCTAAACCCAAAAGCATCCTGGACCTGGAAGATATGGCCTTGGATGTCTAATGAATCAAGCACAAAGAACAGGTAGAATGGAATAAATATGACAGAATCACAAAAGCTCTCTTTTTTCAACGTCTCTTACATGGCATTTCAATGCCTTAGGTGCTGCTTGATGCTCAAAGGAAAAGATGAATAGGGGGCTGGGAACAAATCTGAAATAAAATAGCAGGGGAAATGCTCCTAACTGCCAGGGGTCATGAAAAAGGCAAAATAGAGCCTGCTGGTCTTTTTCACTGCATGTTTCTGGAAATATCCATTCTGTGGTGTGGGACACACTTGACTTTGGGCTTGCCCATGTCTGAGCACTGGTACCATGAGTATCTTCGCTAGTAGGGCCTTCTACTGTACCTAGGGTTGCTCTCCCTTCCCTCTTCCTGAGATTTCTAGTCCGGGAAGATGCCTGCCAATGATAAGATGAGGTTAATGTATTCTTGGGCTGTTCATGTGGATTCCCACTAATTTCATTCATCAGGCAAGAGGGTAGAAAAGGCCCAGAGATTCAGACTGAAGTATGAAGTCGTGATGGTGGCCTAGAAGGATCTTAGCAAATTTCTGGATAGTAGTAGTCATAGGATTTATTAAGTGCTTTCCATATACAAAGCACTATACTAAATGCGGGGAGAGAAGTACAAAGATGAGATATAGACAGTCCCTGGACCCCCAGGTTGTCACAGTCTATGAGTTAGGTAGGGATGGGCTTGGAGGCAGCCGCATAAGGAAAGTTAAAACAAAATTACAAAAGAGAAGGATGATGATAAGCATGATAGGAACAATAGAACACAGTAGTTGGAGAAGCTGAGTTTCAAGCCTCTCCTTATTGAGGCCAAGAGACCAAATTTCTTAAAGTCGAGAAGGCTAAATACTTCCAGTGTTTGAGACAATCAATCCATTAGTCAGTAGTATTTATTAAGCACTTACTGAGTGCTCAACAAAGTAGTAAGTGATTGGGAGAGGGCAATAGAATTCATAAACATGATACCTGCCCAAAGGAGCTTACAATCTAGTTGGGGAGACAGATTATAGAAAATGGCAGGTAGTAGGAAGCAATGAAGAAAAGAAGTGCTCTGGGAATTGTGAATTCCCAAGTGCTTGGGTGCTGTGGAAGTGCTGAAGCTGCAGTTGGTGAAGAGTATTTCATGGGCTGGAGGAGGGACTGAAGGGAGGGGGTCCTGGCTATCCCAGGGTGGGCCAACATTTGTCCTCAAATCACCAGCACAATATGCTGCCTTCACTCTTGCGCTCATGTTGCAGAGTACTCATTACAGTAATCTAGACACTAGACCAATTCTTCCCATTTCAAATTCAGTCTTTCTTGCTTCCTCTCATTAACAATTATGTCTATTCTCCCTCCTTCATCCAATAGGGATGTCATGCCCATTCTCTATTGCCCTGATGACTTTATCAACTAATCTGTGGACAAAATCAAAACCATCAGACCTGAGCTCGAAGAGTTCTGCCATCTCTCAAATTCCCTTTCACCATCACAGTCACTTTCTCATCCTTCAAATCAATCAGTGATATTTACTGAGCACTTATTAAATGCAGAAACTGTATTAAGTGCCTCTCAGTCGTTTCTCCAGCAATCTTCTACCTAATTTTAAAATCTTGGTCTGCTCCTTGTATCTCTGACCTCATTTCCTCCTTCTTAGAGAAACAACACGACAATCTGATATTTCACTTTTCTCCTTGAAGATAGCTATGATAGTGGTGAATGATGAATGATGAATTTCTGTATATTCATTCATTCATTCAATAGCATTTATTGAGCGCTTACTATGTGCAGAGCACTGTACTAAGCACTTGGAATGTACAAATGGGCAACAGATAGAGACAATCCCTGCCCACTGATGGGCTTACAGTCTAATCGGGGGACACAGACAAAAACAATAGCAATAAATAGAATCAAGGGAATGTACATCTCATTAAAACATAGCAATAAATAGAATCAAGGGGATGTACATCTCATTAACAAAATAAATAGGGTAATTAAAATATATACAAATGAGCAGACAAGCACAGTGCTGAGTGGAGGGGAAGGGAGAGGAGGAGCAGAGGGAAAGGGGGGAAAGGGGGCTTAGCTGAGGGGAGGTGAAGGGGTGGGGGCAGAGAGGCAGCAGAGGGAGTAGAGGGAAAAGGGGAAGCTCAGTTTGGGAAGGCCTCTTGGAGGAGGTGAGCTCTCATAGGGCTCTGAAGAGGAGAAGAGAATGAGTTTGGCAGTGGTGAGGAGGGAGGGCATTCCAGGAGAGTGGAAGGACGTGGCCCAGGGGTCGATGGGGGGATAGGTGAGAATGGGGGACGGTGAGGAGGTGGGTGGCAGAGGAACGCCATATATTCTGTATATGAATTCATATATTCTGTATATGAATAAGTGTTTAAGATGGGTGTCCCTTTCATGCTTGCAAACCTCGGGGACTATGTCCTAGTGTTCAGGTATCTTGCCAGGTATCAGGGCCCTGTCTGATGCAGTGACATTTTTGGTACTCCGAGAAAGTACCATTTCTTTGCGTATTAGAAACCTGTCTATGTTTTGAAGGGCCTTGTTTTCAGTGGTAGAGAGCTTGTTGCAGAGCATATTGAAACGTGGCCATCTCTTCAGGATTCTGTCCTTGCTTATGATGAGGTTGGAACCAATTTCACTTTCTGTGGTGCTGTGACTGCAAAGTATACAATCTGAGTGCATTATATCTACCTCAGTGCTTAAATGGTGCTTGTAGCTATATAAGTAAGCATTTAACCAATACCACAATATTTAGCAGTTCTTGGTTTCGGGGCAGAACTGCAAATCTTTGAATCTCATACTCTGGCATCTCATCAATTGCCTTGCCTAGGAAAATAGGTAAGAATGAAACATAATTTTGTATAAAAAACAACAGGCCCTCATGGTTGGTAGAAAAGTAGTATGGTCACTTTCTCTTGACCTAACTCAATGGAATAGCCCCATTACTGCACGGGGTAGTCACGTACCTAAAAATCAAATTCATGTCTCAGAACACCTGCCCTTCATTTGGAAAGGTTAACATCTTCTCCCTTTAAAAAGTGTGTCCTCTTAAATTACCATCCAGCAGTTCAGAGCTGGCTGAAATTATTCTAATAGAGGTATAAATCTTCGGTCTTGAAAATGAAATCAAATTCAGGAATTGCTTTATGTTTGCCCTTCACAAACAGGCTGAGTTTATCATACTTGTTCAGAGCTGAAGGATGGAATCATTTATCGATATTTGATTTAGAATCCCAGAACATAAGCTCAGAAATGTTGACATCTAAATTTACTTTCTTGGATTCCTCCACTGATACTGTCCAAGTTAGCTGCTATCCTTTCCAGGAGCAGTGGAGGTTTATACGGCTTTTGTCTGGGGAAATATTTGGAAGTGTCTAAAGGGCCAGTGAGATTATCTCCTGTGGTACCTTCCCTCCTTGTGAGTAGGAAGCAGGAGCACTCAGCTCTCCATGGTTAAGGGGGTTGGGGCGGGGGGGCGGCAAGCAAGAAAAGAATTGGTTATGCTGCTGTGAACAAGTTAAAAAAATAATTCTTCAGTGTCACTAGCAGAGGAGGGGGACTGTGGGGACCTGCCAGCGAGAATTTGGGGATGTGGAGAAATGAGGAAACAAATTCAAGTCTATGGTGGCTGTGTAGGAGGGGGAGGAGGGAGGTGAGTAGGAGAGAATGGTGTATTAAGGATGGCAAGATTGAATGGCACAACAATATTACATCTGGCGAAGGAAAATCTAGTCCTTCTGTTTTAGAGGCTGATATTAATTTCGACTGTTGAATTTTTTAAGGCGCATTTATTGTTGTTTTGTACTTGTTTTCACTGTTCTCTGTATCTGTTCTCTTCCACTTAAATTGTGAGCCCCATGAGGGACAAAGACTGAGGTCTGATTGATCCCTTGTAATAACAGAATAACAGTCATTTTATAGCACTTTTTCAAGTAAGCACTATTGCCTTTTAATGCCGATATTTCTTAAAGTGTTTACCTTGGCTTAAGCACTGAAAAGTGGCCTTAAATATTTTTTAAAGGTTGAGGGAGAGGAGGCAAGACTTCCCCTGGTATTTTGACTGAGTTCATTAGAGTGATTACAGATTATTTCTATTTAACATATGATAGTGACAAATTTACTAAGCATAGCTAATGGAAGATTTCTAGTAAGTTGGCTCAAGTTGTCATTGATAAATAGGAGGCAAGAGAAAGCATACAAAAACATAAACCTGAATATAAAATGTTTTTGTGAATTTAAAAAAAATTGAAGAGGGAAAACATAACACACTTAACATTATTTCCTATGTGAAACTATTTTAATTACTGCCCTTTAGCTTAACACTTGGTTTCTATGGAACCTGTTAAGAATGCTAACTAAGGTATAGCTCGATCTCTATTAACCACAGTGCTGAGTACAGGGCTTGGCACAGTGTAAGCATGCAATAAATTCAATAATTAATGATAATGATGGAAGCTGCTGCCACTTCTGATGATGATGATCAAATATCCAGTCTTGGCACCATCTGCATCAACCCCATGTGATCAGACAACACAGATTTTGCACTGTCATCTAACCTTTTCCTTGGTCTTGGCCCCAGGCCCAATTTTTGACTCCCATTAGCCTTAATCCCACAATTTCATCGAGGTAAAAAAGGCTCTTTGCTAATCTACCTAAGAAGTAGCATAACTGTTGGAAAGAGCTTGGACCTGAGAGTCAGGGGACCTGAGTTCTAATCCTAGTTTAGCCACCTGTCTGCTGTGCAACCTTAGTCAAGTCATTCAACTTGCCTGGGTGTCACTTTCCTTACCTGAATATGAGGATGAAGTGCCATAGTCCCTTAGACTATGAACCTCATGTGGGACAGGATCTGTATCTAGCCCGATTATTTTGTATCTACCCCAGAGCCTGGCACAAAGTAAGCACTTAACAAATACCACTATTATTATTACCTGGGTTCCTGAAATCTCTTCTCTTTGACACAGGCAGAAATTTGGATCCTGTGAAATGGCAGATGGCCTTTCATTCAGGACCCTGCAATTAGCAGTCTTTTGCCTGGAGTGAATTTCAGTTTCAGGGAAGTTTTCTGAGATCAATTAACAAAAAAATCTGAAATCTTACTTCCTTGGAAAACCTGTTCCACAGAGAAACCAGAGGTTTACAGAGCAGATTTGACTGACCTTCCAGGACATTTCAAAGTTAGAGTCCTTGAGAAAGCCCCGATTCCATCATTGTCTATGAACAAGCTGCAGCTTTCTGTTCTGCTCTAAAACACAGGAAAGGCACTGCCTCGCTTTGGCCAGACACTATTCTCAGCTTCTTGGTTGCATGTGACACCTCCAAACTTGATGTGCAAACTCCCACCACCCACACCATCTCCTGGGAAATGGTTTCCTGTGTCATAACTAAAAACCTTTATCCCAAACTGTGCTGTCTGCAGCAATGCAGACATAGGACTGGCTCCAAGAAACAAAAAGTTTCAGTTAGACATTATTGACTGGGGACCCAAAGGCAATGGGACAGTCTGGACTACCAAGAGAATCAGGAAAGAAATCAATACAGTGATACCCCCAGGGATGAGAAATGGCCCAGGCTCTTTTGGGGCATCTTGAGGACTGGCAATCAAGTGAATGGCTCAGTTGGCAGAAATTACACCTTAGTAGACATTTAGAGTAATCAAGGCCAAAATCCTCAGGTGGCTGTATGACTTACTGGGAACTCTTCAGCCCTAAATCCTGACTGAAACAGTAGAACCCTGAACCCTGGTCTGCTGGGTCCCAAAAGACTTCCACAGTTCTTCCCTTCCAGCAATGGGCAAGAGGGGCGGCCCCTGCCTCCACACTCCATACATGACCCCTTTTCTTTCAAATAAGTGTCCTGAGCATTCAGTGTCTAGCTAGCAGCATGGCCTAGTGGGTAGACCATGGTCCTGGGAATCAGAAGGACCTGGGTTCTCATTCTGGCTCCATCACTTGTCTGTTGTGTGCCCTTGGGCAAGTCACTTCACTTCTCTATGCCTCACTTACCTCATCTGTAAAGTGGGGGTGGAGTCTGTGAGCCCCATGTGGGACAGAGACTGTGTCTAACCCGATTTGCTTGTATCCACCCCAATGCCTTGCACGGAACTTTTAACAAATACCATGATTATTATTATTAACAAATACCATCATCACTATTATTATTATTTAGCCAGCCACCCTTCCTCCTGAGGTTGGCTGCAGAAAGCCCAGGGAGATTGGACTCCCACCCTGCCACCCACCTTCCCAGGGAAATGTGTTTCCCTAGCATCCTAGCTCTACATGAGCCTGATCTGTGGGCAGAAACAAATGTCAGAGCTCTGAATGAGTTTTTAATAGACAAGTTGAAATAAGATAAATGAGTTAATTAGGTAGCAAATTAAGTAGAATTTTAGTAGAAAATGTCTTTTCCTTTCTTCTAACACTTTTCTCCTTCCCCCAGGGCCCTCTCTATTTTGCTAAAAGCACACTTTCCTATAGCACATATTCTTCTGCTTCTTTCCCCTCTTTAGAGGCATCTTAGCTCCTAGTCAATGGTATTTATTGAGTGTTTCCTGTGTGCAAAGCCCTGGACTAAGTGCTTGGAAGAGTTCAATACAACAGAGTTAATAGAAGCAGCATGGCATAGTGGATAGAGCATGGGCCTGGGAGTCAGAAGGTCATGGGTTCTAATCCTGGCTGTGCCACTTGTCTGCCTTGTGATCTTGGGCACATCACTTCACTTCTCAGGGCCTCAGTTACCTCATCTGAAAAATGGGGATTAAGAATGTGAGCCCCATATGGGACAGGAAGTCTGTCCGACCTGTTTAGGTTGTATCTGTCCTGTGGCTTAGAACAGTGCTTGACACATAGTAAATGCTTGACAAGTACCATCATCAAAACAATAATAATAATAAACATGTTCCCTGCCCAAAACTAACTAGTTTACAGTTGCCCAGGTTTATCCTTTCTGACTCCTGATCTCCTGACTTAAGATGTTAGAGTAGGCTGCTGCCAATCTACACAATTGTTCCCCTCTCAGGAGTAGATGCTAAATTCCTCTGGGATCTGCATCTCTGTACCCCAAAATTTGACTCTTTTAGATTGTTCCCCAAAACTTTCTCAGTGTCTTGACCCTCCAGAATCACATTCCTAAACCTTTTGGGCTAAAGGGCTTTTTTCCCAACTTACCAGTCCCCCCAACAACCCCATCCCAATTGTCTCCTGTGATTGGCTGTGTTCTAGATGGAGGCAACTGGTATGTTCCTGGTGCTTAATCCAGTTAGCTTTCCCTTAAGGAGATGGTCCTCTAAAGTTAGTTTATTCCTCCTCTAGCAAATTCCTCTCAGTGTGGGGGGCTCCCTTAAGTGGCCATCACAGGCCAACTGCCTGGGAATGCCAATCTAGTGACACCCCTTTCCTCTAAACCTGGATATTTTGGGGGATCCTGGTACTGCACTTGGGATGCCAAGTGAGCCCAGGTTGCCCTTATTCTAGCCATTTGGATTGAACCCTAGGGTGTCTCAGGCCAGAAATTTTCCCTAAATCAGGAATCATGGAGAGGTAGGGAAAGATTGTTCCAGGAACACCCTGCTCTTCCCCTCCCTCCCAGGCTCTGGAAAGATCAAGACCTGTTGAGATTAGGGAAACTGGATTCTGATCATCAGAAGGAAGCTGAATAATTGGGATAAGGCAAAGCTTCTAACCATAGGCTGCAGTGCCACTTAAGGGAGAAGAGCTTAGGAACCAGTCAGGGCAGGGGCTAGGTGTTAGGGAAGCTTGTCCCTCCTTGTTCAGGGGTCTCAGCTAGTCAATTCTTCCTGGGCAGTCAGCCAAGACTTACAGCCGCAAGAAAGTGCAGGGAACCCAGCCCTCATCTCTTAGCTTCTCCATCCCAAAGTGTGATTCCAGAGCTGAACATTTGAGCTTTTCAAAAGTAAACATCATGGGAGGGATCCCAGCCCAATCCAGAAGCCATGCACCAACTAGGGAACATTGCTGCCAATGAAATCGTAGAAAAGTAGACTTCATTTTGGATATCCCCCATGGACCTTCCCTTTGGTTCCATTAAAAAGAAGCCTCAAGAATGTGATCCAGCATGGGCTTCATATTTATAGATCAGTGCAGGTTTATTATTAAAGCATCAGCAGGAATTCCTTACTCTACAGGGGTCATTTATTCCCACAAGAGAGACTCGCCTAGAGTTGAAGGTTGGATTCTAGTTCACTTCCTCTTTGGGCTGGTCCTCTTTCTGGAATCAAATTTGTTCTTGCACTCAAATGTCAAAAAGGGTCATAAGCTGCATCCAAGGGAAGAGTTCTAACTGGGATGCTCTGGGGTTTTTCCTCTTTTTGTTTTGGGGAGTTTTTTAAATAGTATTTGTAAAGCACTTACTATATGCCAGGGACTGTACTAAGTGTCGGAGTAGATACAAACTAATCAGTTTGGACACAGTCCATATCCCACATGGGGCTCACAGTCTTTATCCTCATTTTACAGATGAAGTAACTGAGGCATAGAGAAGTGAAGTGACTTGCCCACAGTTACATAGCAGGCAAGTGGTGGAGCCATGATTAGAACCCAGGTCCTTCTGACTCCCAGGCCCATGCTCTATCCATTAGGCCACTCTGTTTCTCTTAGAGGTTTCTTGGCTAAAAGCCTGTAGGTTTCCCCTGACCGTGTGGCGGACCTGGCCTCTGCCTCCACCCCTGGGGATTTCTTCCATGAGAATTTCTCGTGTTCAGTAAATTCAAGGTGACCAGGGAACATTATTTAGCTAGAGCACCCTGGGATGACCCAGCATTCCTACCACCATCCTGTGACTTGAAAAGGTATTTCCAAACCAGAACTGGGAACGGTTGGGAAATCATGCATTTAATTTAATCCTACTGCTGGAGAACAGTTAATTCACTGTGGAAAATTCCATTTCACTTCCCTAAACATGCGAAACCCAAAGACATATACATATTTTACTTAAACTATAGGTAGGTAGAGACCTTTTTTGTGATAGAACAACCAAGGATGAGTATTTAACACAATTAAACCTACAATTCTAAACATAGTAACTCATGGTAACTCACTTTGGTTCGATCTCATCTGTCTCATCACTGACACCTTGTCCATATCCTTCTTTTGGCCTGAAACTCCCTCCACCTTCACATCTGTCAGACCATCACTATATCAACCTTCGAAGCCATACTAAAATGAAAATTTCTCCTGAGAACCCTTCCCTGACTAAGCCCTCATTTCCCCTATTTGACCTCCCTTCTGCCTTACCCATTCACTTGGACCTGCATACCTTTGATCTGTACCCCATTTGATTTACATACATAATCCTACATTCTCCCATTTCCCCTATTTTCTAATTTATTTGAATGTCTGTCTCCTGCTCTAGATTGTAGGCTCCCTGCGGGGAGGGATCAATCTGTCTACCAACTCTGTTGTACGGTCGCAAGTACATAGTAGAGTACTCTGCACACAGGAAATAGCCAATAAATACCACTGATTAATTGATTATGAAGCACAACCCTTCCCTTCCCCAGAATTTCCTTAAATTGGAGTCCCACGGGACTTCTCCGCACCACTAGGACCAAGGTCATCTCCACTCAGTCCACAATGGACTTCTGACTCCCCGAGGTCTCTTCAGCCTTCCCTGTCTGAATCCCTGTCATCTTTCCAAAGAATCAGCCTTCCTACCTGCCTTCTATTGAATCTTCTTCCATCCCTGGCTCCAGGCTCAGTCCCTGAAGGATTAAAGTTTATTTTTTTTGGATTGATCCAGATGGAGAAAGTTCCAAGAACTTCTTTGTGGCTTCCTGCTAGCTGTAGGAAGTTTGGAACTTGCAAAATTGCAAATGACTTTCTCTACAGGACCCCTATGTTAACATATTTCTTCTTTCCAGGGAAACAACATCCAAAGCTTCTTCTTCCAAAGCAAAATCAAGGGAAAACATTTGCCAAAAACATTCACTCAAAGGAAAGCACCTATGCCTCATGAAATTTTTAAAAGAAAATCTCTGTCTTGCTCACTAATGTTTTAGCAAATTTTATTTGAATACACCACTAGGAGTGAATCAGCCCTTTCTCCATGTACGTCATTGAATAGCTTTGTTGTCTTTGTTAAGAAATTGGATTTTATTAATTTCTCAGTTCAAATGTGGGATGTTCCCTGTTAATGCACCAAATTTATGAGAACGACACCCCTCCCCTTCTTCCTCTCTCTTATTTCTCTGTTTTGAGAATGCAAAACATCAACATTAACAGTACATCTCCTTTTTTCTTTGGCTGAATAAGCTCAGAAATTCAATCTCTCTTTGGAACCTAGTGGACTCTGCCCTGTCTTTCATTGGTATTACATGTCCATTGAAAGTTCCTATATTTCCATATCACTGGAATGGGAGGTTCCAGGGAGAAGCTGTTCAGGATTGTAATGGATTCCACAGCGTCAGTGGAAGTAAGAAGCAAATACATGCTGCTCATTTCCAGTGGCTAAACACAGCAAATTCTGTTCTTATGTTCTCCCCCAAGCAGTGGACTTCATGAACTAGGGCCTGATTGGGGTGGAGCCATGAAAAGCTTAGGCTCCCAGTCCCCCCAGGCTGGAACAGACAACGTTCAATGGCTTGGGCTGCCAGACGCCATGAGCCATGATGGAGCTGACAAGCTTAAGTCCTTGTCTCAAGGAAATAACGATTGGATACAAAACTATCACACAGGATAGTCTGAGATTTCCACCAGAGTCAGTGGCTGCCCTTCAGTAGCCTCTCTTACTGGGGAGAGCCCAGGGCTCCTGCACCTCCCTGTAATTTATTTATTTATATTAATGTCTGTCTCCCCCTCTAGACTACAGATGCACACAATAACCTCTAAATAAATATGATGACTGACAACTGACTTACTAGTGGTCAGGTGGCCAATCAACAGGCTCAATTAGAACTGACCAGTCTCTGAGTCAGAGCCCTTGCCTGGGCCTAGAGGAAGAGAAGACAGAAGCAAAAATTGAAGGTCCCTGAAATTAGCAAAATGATTCTGCTCTGAAATGTGATGGATCATCCTTTTTTTCCATTTAATCTTTTTATTCTATTCAGCATTCCCACTTACATGGGACTAGCTCACTAACTACTACAAGCACATCAATCAGTCAATCAATCAATGACATTTACTGAGAACTTACTACATACAGCAACTGTACTAAGTGCTTGGGAGAGTACAATACAATAAAGTTGGTAGACAAGATCCCTTCCCACAAGGAGTTTACCATCTAGGAGGGGAGACAGACAATGAAATAAGTTACAATTGAGGGAAATGGCAGGCACAACAATATGTTCATAAATCCTGTGGGTTGAGGGTGTGGGGATATTAAATGTTTAATGGGAAGCACTTTGCTGGGCCCAGATGGTGAAGATCCTGTTCACATGTTCCCCTGGAATCACACTCAGCACCAGAGCCAGATGGATCAAGATAATATATTTCCTTCGTGATACCAGAATCTAGAACAACTACAAAGTCCTTCTCCCTTTTGTCCCTCCCCCGTCCCTGCTCTGGGTACTGCTATCAAAATCTCCTCTGTTAATTCCCAAGCGATGAACTGGGAATCCCCAGAAAATAGGTCCAGGCATCACTGTAGACAAGAAGCTCCTTTCTTCAATGAGAGAGAGGCTCTCTCACTTGATACAAAACAGAAAAATGTGGCACTACTATTTCATATCAATCAAATTTTCAAATAGCAAAGGAAGACTCTTTGGGCACTCCTGTTCTGCTGCTGACAGGGGATTGACCCTAAATACTCAAGGCAAGCTGTTGCCAAACGACTATCTGGCGACTATCTAGATGGTCCAGAATCTTGGTTTCTTGGGTTTACTTAGGTCATAGGGTAACATTTAGTTAATTGATAGGACCCTACACTCCCCTCTGCAATGATTTCTCACCAGACTCCAGCCCACAAGCAGGAAAATCTCCATTAGGAAAATAATTTTTTAATGCTTCTTTCAAATCCATTACCTGGGTTTCCCAGTTAGATGCTCCAAGATTTGAAATTCCTCTCTGACTCTCCATAGATAAATGATGTATCAAGAGATATACAGAATAATTTATACTATATCAAAGCTCCTTCCTCCATTCCTTTTCTTAGGGAAACCCTGTTGGCGAGGACATACCAGGTAAAGAATTCTTAGTTCTGTCCAAATGCTTGGTCTAACTTCCATCCCCAAATAAGGGATACAAGGATCATAGACCCCAACAAGAACAAATGCTTAAAGGTCATCAATCAAGAGCTTCTAAACAGTGTTGAACTCTTTCATTCATTCAATTGTATTTATTGAACTCCACAGACTGTGAAGTTGCCTTATTCAGACCAAGCATGATGACTGGGCCAAGAGGTTACTGCTTGGTAAGGGAAAGAATGGGTTACCCTTGGAGATTTTTCAGGTGTTGTTGAGTAACATTTTAGAAAAATGATCAGAACAAAAGTGAAATATAGACTGGAGAGGGGAGAGATTGAATGCAGGGAGACTAGTGAAGAAGCTGATTTGGTAATCTGGACTATGATGCATGCCTGAACCAGGTGTTGGCCATTTAGATAGGGAGGATCATTGATCATTGACAGTGTGATCATTGAAAGAGAACAAGAACTCCAGGATAATACCAAAGATGTTTATTTCCAGGATAGGGAGAGTGATCATGTTGTCAACTGTGATGGAAAAGTTAAGTAAAGGAGTGAATTTGGGAGGGAATGGTGTTTTGTTTCACAAATATTGAACACAAGGGGCCAGTGGAACATCCAAGTGGAAAAAATAGAGAGGAGAGAGCTAGTAAAGTGGATTTGAATGTAATAGCTGAAGCTATAAGAGCAGATGAGCTCTTGTTTGCATATTAAGTGAAAGTTGGGCACCCAGTACAGTGTGGCAGAACACCCACAGTGAAGTGGAGAGAGGTGGAAAAAACAGCAGCAAAGGAGACAGGCAGAGTGGCCAGAGGCCAGGAGAGAGTACCACCATCCTTCCTGTCTCACAAGCCCATAACCTTGGAGTTTTCCTTGACTCATTTATCTCATTCTTGTGTATCTCTCATTCATTCATTCAATCATATTTGTTGAGCGCTTACTGGGTGCCGAGCTCTGTTCTAGGTGCTTAGAAAATACAACTCTGCAATAACGAGAGACCATCTCTGCCCACACTGGGCTTCTTGCCCATGTCTTGTCTCTAGCCTGGAATTCCCTCTCTCTTCATATTACAGTCATACAATTACTCTTTCCACTTACTGAAGGCACATCTCCTTCAAGAGGCCTTCCCTGACTAAGCCTTCATTTCCTTTTTTCCCCACTCTTTTCTACATCACCTTAATTTGCTCCCTTTATTCACCCGTCCCTCAGCCCCATAGCACTTTTGTACATATCCATAATTTATTTATATAAACTGTGAGCTCACTATGGGCAGGGAATGTGTCTGCCAACTCCGCTGTATTGTACTTTCTAAGCATTTAGTACAGAGTTGTACACACAGTAAGGGATCAAGGAATGCTACTGATTGAGAGAGAGATCTGTGTGCAGTCATCTAAGAATGGGTGCACAGTCTTTTTATGTAGTAAAGACCCTGTGGATCTCTGGCCAAACTCCTCAACATAATAATAATAATAATAACATTTATTAAATACTTAATGCATGACAAGCACCCTCTAGACTGTGAGCTCACTTTGGGTAGGGATTATCTCTCTTTTATCACTGTACTGTACTTTTCCAAGCCCTTAGTACAGTGCTCTGCACACAGTAAATGTTCAATGAATACAATTGAATGAATGAATTTGGGTGGATTCAAGATAATCAGGTTGGACACAGGCCCTGACCCATGTGGATCTCACAGCCTAAGTAGCAGAGAGAAAAAACAGGTATTTAAATCTCTATTTTACAAATGAGGAAACTGAGGAACATAGAATATAAATGATTTGTCCAGGATCACACAGCAGGCAAGCATTAGAGTAGGGATTAGAACAGAGGTCTTCTGTCCTTCCTCTTACTTAGACTGTAAGTTCTATGTGGGACAGGGACAGTGTCCAACCTGATTAACTTGAATCTACCCCAGTGTTTTGAACAGTACTTGACACATAGTAAGTGCTTAACAAATACCATAGTTACAGTTATTAATATCATCATTATTCCAACTCCCAGGCCCATGCTCTTTCCAACAGGCCATGCTACTTCTTTACGGATTCGCATTCCCAATTCCCTTTGACAGATGATAAAAGATCCGAGTGACTTGGAGACAGAGGTACAAGGACAGAGATAAAGATTTCTCATAGATTGCTATCTTCTGGGATTGCAGTGAGGGCAGGTGATTTCTCTTTTTTCCCCTTATTTTCTTCAAACACAAACTTCTACACTAGTGATACATTTCCTCTGGTGGCCAGTGCCTGTGTTGCTAACTATATGCAGGTGTGGCTGGAAAGATCAATCATGAACCCTTCCTTCCAGCGAGAAATGAAGGCTTTCCAATTCCAGCTGGGGTGGGCCTCTGCGTTCTCGAGCTCTGTCCTTTAGCCTTACAAACTGTTACCCAGAATCCCCAGCCCTCCTCCCCACTTACCTGACAGCAATAGGAGCCCCTCGCTCGGGTCAAACACAAGCCGAGCTCTTAATTAGCTCGAGCCACGCCAGGACTCTTCCCCAGTAATCTGGCAGCAAGAGGAACGTGTGGTTTGTCCAAGGTGATTTTATTGCCACACCAAGTCCATCTGCAGGCTGCTGGCCTCAGAGCATGGGCGGCCAATGGGAAGTGTGATGTTAGTCACTTCCCTCCCCATTACTAGTACTTCTGCACACCTGTTTTTATTTGTTATAGGCAATTAGCACAACCACACAAATGAGCCTCTTGTGATACAAATCATCATGCTTCCTTCAGCTCATGTTTGGTAGGAGAACTCAGGTGTCAGTGCTGCTGAAGCAGAGGTGGTCTTGTTTGGCTTTGATCAGTTCACGGTGGTCATCCCTGTGTGGTGGTTCATGACTCCTTCCTGTCTGGTCCTCTTTCATCATTATCTGGTGGGCAGGTTATTTTAGGAATACATGCTTCCTGACCAGGGATGTCTCATTGGTAACCTTCATTCCCCAATACCAACTGCCCCTTACTGACACTCTGACACAATTACCTATCATAGTGGACAACACCACTCTTCTCCCTATTTTACAAGTCCATATCCCTGGCATTATTCTTTATGCATTCTCCAATTCTTCCCACACATTCAATATGGTACCAAACCCTGTTAGTTCTACCTTCACAACAGCTCTATAATCCACCCTTCCCACTCCTTCCAAAGTGCTCCCATACCAGTGCAAACACTTATCATATCTCACCTTGATTATTGCATCAGCCTCCTTAGTGACCTCCCTACCTCCTCTATCTCTACTCCCTAAACGATACTTTCTGTAGATTGTGAATTCTTCCTAAAGACAGTAAGCTCCTTGTGGGTGGGGATCATGTCTACAAAATTTGTTTTGTTGTACTTTTCCAAGCACTTAAGACAGTGTATATAGTAAGTGCTTAATAAATACCATTGATTGATTGATTGATTCAATCTGCTGCAAAGATCATTTTTCTAAAAAAAATTTAGTCCATGTCTTCCCACTCCTCAAGAACCTCTAGTGCTTTCCCAGCTACCTCCATATCAAACAGAAACTCCTTACCTCAGGCTTTTAAACCTTTCCTCAATAATTTCATAGCACAACTCAGACCACACATTTTCTCTTCTAATGCCAACCTACTCACTGTTCCTTAAACTTGTCTATCTTCCTACTGCTCCCTTGCCTATGTATTTCCACTGGCCTGGGACTCTCTACCCTTCCATATATGACAGATCACCAGTCACTACAAAGCCATATTAAAATCACATCTTGTCCAAGAGGCTTTCCCAAATAAGTCCTCATTTCCCCTACTCCCTCCCCATTCTGTCACCTACACACTTGGTTATGTACCCTTGAAGCACTTGATATTCAACACATCCTGAGCTCTGTGGCACTTACCCATAATTCATATTAATGTCTCCCTCCCCTTCTAGACTGTAAGCTACTTGTGGGCAGGGAACATGTGTACCAACTGCTATAATGTTCTCTCCCAAGTGCTTACTGAATACAGCAAGCACTCAGTAAAATCACCGATGAATGATTGGCTCAGTTTAAGTGAGCCATTCCAGTTCTAATTTCTTTTCAGTGGTTCATCGGTCTATTGGTGATGACTCTTGTTTCCCAGTACCACCCAGCAGGGCCTCCTTATCTTCTCTAGAATGTAAGCTTCTTGAGGGCAGGGATCATGTTTATCCACTGTATGCTCTCAAGGACTTAGTACAGGGCTCTGCACATAGAAACCCCTCAACACAAACTACTGAATTTGTACAGAGGGTGTCTACTTTGCCCTCCCCACCTGCAGTTGGCCCTTCTTGGCCCACAATTCAGAGGCTGCTCTCACACCTGGCTATCTCCATCCATCTCACATATACAACTGGGAAAGTTGCTGTGAATAAAAATGCTTTCAATTTTAGCAGGGGCCCTAGGGTTCTGGGAGTATTGGGCTGAATCTAATCAACTCATTTGATCAAGAAGCTTGTCTCCACTCAGCAGGGTTGGGTGTGTGAGGGGGGCGGTGAGCCCAGGGAATCTATTCCTTCAGATAGTTATGCAGACTGAAAATGCCAGAAGGTTCAAGGTTTGGATATATTTATTGATGAGCAGTTCAGAAGGGAAAAGCTAGGAATGTAAAAAGGGAGAGTTAAAGGCCTTAAAATAGTCAACCCTAATCATCAGGATGGCTCTGAAAGGGCATCAATCACCCAGTCCCTCCAAACATCCTGATGCAGCTGCAGGGACAGAGTCATGGGATGGGTGAACCATACCCTGCCCCAGTTATGGCATCATTTATTTTCTGATACTCTGACACATTCCTCTCCTATGCATCGGTGTCCCCTACTGTAAAATGTTCTAATAGCACTCCTGCTATCCCTCAGAGAAATCACAAGAAAGATAATAATTATAAACTGCTCTTCCATCGGGGTATGAGCAGCAAGAACAAAGCATTGTCATTATTATTATCATAATTACTATTATTAGAGCATGGAGCATGCACGATTTTCAGGGGATAGAACCGTGGAATGTTCCATGAAGCGTTTAACTATTCTTGGAAATAGATTTCTCATCAACAGTAGCCGAGCAACTGGGAGAAAGGGAAACTGAAAAGAAGGACAAAGTCCATATTACTTCCTCAAGAGGAAGAAATACAGCTCTGCTAAGTGCTGGGAAAGCAAATAGAGGTGGGAATTAGACCCTGTCTCTCACCCTCAAGGGACTCCCAATCTGAGAATATAAGGTGGGAGAGGTGGCTGGCAACAGATGCATAAGAAGCAATAAAATAATAAAACATTAAAGCTGTATTTTTTTTTAAAAAGGACAAGTATCTAAAATTAAAAGAAACATCAGTAGGGGGCTGTGGATAGAGGAGCAGAATTTCAGTCACCTTGTGATTAAGAGTCTAAGGCACACCCAAAGCCACAGTAATGGCTGCAGCTTCCTGGGGTTTTTATTCAATTGTATTTATTGAGTGCTTACTATGTGCAGAGCACTGTACTAAGCACTTGGAATGTAAATTCGGCAACAGATAGAGACAATCCCTGCACTACAACAGGCTCACAGTCTAAATGGGTTTTGTGGTGGCTTTCTGCTGCAGGCACTGTACTCCTTCCCACAGGGGTGGTGGAAAGCAGGAAGGAGTGGAGTGTCCTCAGTGGTTTAGAAGAGAGTGGTACAGGTTCTGTGGAGGCAGTGTGGCTGGCTTTCTAGTTGGAGGATGCCAAGAGCACTCACCAGCAGTTTATAGCACCACAACTCCGCATGCACAGAACATGTTGGGAGCAGGGGCCCTCTGGGTGGAGAAGAAAGACAGAACTTCCCCCCATTGTTTTTCTTGACCACAGTGGAGAAGGATAAGCTTGAGAAGAATAATCTCAACTCCCAATGTGGAGAAAGAAAACATTGGAGACTGCAATCTCTGCAAAGCTATGAGAAATGGCAAAACACTTGGGTCTGATAGCATTCCTGGAGAAATCTGAAAGCATGGAGTGGGCCAACTCTACAACATCTGTACATATTTATCCTCAACAGATGTAAAAAAGAGGGAATGCTACAGAAGCTCAATGATCCCAAGATAATCACCATTCTAAGAAGAAAGAGGAGACAACCTACTGTGGTAACTACAGAGGAAGTTCTCTGCTTTCTATCACAAGCAGGATTTAGCCAGAATATTCTGAAAAGACTGTTAAAGAATATAATTGACCAAATGTCACCATGGTATCATTAAGGAGGAGGAAGCTTCAGTCAGGAGGGAGGGCACGAACAAAACATCAGTGCAGGGTGGTGGTCTTAGGGCTTGGGGTGGGTCAGTATGATGTGAGTCCTGGCCCAAAGTTAGACAGCTGCTTTCCCTGCCCCTACAGTGGGCCCAGAATGGCTACAGATAGGGTATGCCAGACTGCTGATCTGAGATGGAGATGGGTCCTCATCCTTCGCCGGCTGTGTGACCTTGGGCAAGTTCATTCATTCACTTGGTCATATTTATTGAGAGCTTGTTGTGTGCAGAGCACTGAATTAAGTGCTTGGGAAAGTGCAATGCAAAATAAACAGACACATTCCCTGCCCACAATGAGCTTACAGTGCAGATGGGGGAGACAGACACCAGTACAAATAAATAAATTACAGATATGTATATAAAGGCTGTGGGTCTGGGAGGTGGGAAGAACAAAGGGAGCAAGTCAGGACGATTCTAAAGGGAGTGGGAGAAGAGGAAAGGGGGCGCTTAGTTCGGGATGTCTTCTTGGAGGAGTTGTATCTTCAATAAGGCTTTGAAGGTGAGGAGAATAATTAATAATAATAATGTTGGTATTTGTTGTTGTATTTGCTTACTATGTGCAAAGCACTGTTCTAAGCGCTGGGGTAAACATAGGGGAATCAGGTTGTCCCACGTGGGGCTCACAGTCTTAATCCCCATTTTACAGATGAGGGAACTGAGGCACAGAGAAGTTAAGTGACTTGCCCACAGTCACACAGCTGACAAGTGGCAGAGCTGGGATTCGAACTCATGAGCCCTGACTCCAGGGCCCATGCTCTTTCCACTACGCCACGCTGCTTCTCAATTGTTCAATGGATTTGAGGAGGGAGGGCGTTCCAGGCCGGAGGCAGGATGAGGGTTAGAGGTCAGCATTGAGACAGGTGAAAGTGAGGCACAGTAAGAAGGTTAGCACTAGAGGAGTGAAGTGTGTGGGCTGGGTTGTGGAGGGAGAGTAGTGAGGTGTGAAGTGTGTGGGCTGGGTTGTAGAAGGAGAGTAGTGAGGTGAGGTTAGAGGGGGCAAGTTGGTGGACTGCTTTAAATCCAATAATGAGGAGTTTTTGTTTGATGTGGAGGTGGATGGGCAACCACTGGAGTTTTCTGAAGTGCAGGATTACATCTCCTGAACATTTTTGTAGAAAAATGATCCGGGCAGCAGAGTGAAGTATGGTCTGGATTGGGGAGAGACAGGAGGCTGAGAGATCAACAAGGAGGCTGATGTAGTAATCCAGGTGGGATAGGAGGAGTGATTGAATTAATAATGATAATGTTGGTATTTGTTAAGTGCTTACTATGTGCAGAGCACTGTTCTAAGTGCTGAGGTAGATACAGGGTAGTCAGGTTGTCCCACGTGAGGCTCACAGTTAATCCCCATTTTACAGATGAGGTAACTGAGGCACAGAGAACTTAAGTGACTTGCCCACAGTCACACAGCTGCCAAGTGGCAGAGCCAGAATTAGAACCCATGACCTCTGACTCCCAAGCCTTGGCTCTTTCCACTGCAGTTTGGAAGGAGAGGAAAGGGCAGATTATAGCGATGTTGTGAAGGTGGGACTGAGATGGAGTTTCAATATCTGTTCTCCCTCCTAGTTAGACTGTGAACTACATATAGTACAGGGACTGTGTCTGCCCTGAAAATCTTGACTCTATGCTGGGATTTAGCATAGTCCTTAGCATGAAGTAAATGCTTAACAAATACCACAATTGTCATTAATTATTGTAGGGGGAAGGCAGGCACACCAATCCCATTGCTCTAGTTAGTCAGTCAAATTTATTGAGCACTTACACTGTGCAGAACACTGTACTAAGCTCTTGGAAGAGCATAATACAACAATAAACAGATACATTCCCTGCCAACAACGAGCTTACTGTCTAAAGGGGCAGACAGATATTAATATAAATAAATTACAGATATGTACTAAAGGGCTGTGGCAGGCTGACCCCATGCCCTTTTCCCCTGTGCAGGGAATACCCAGCATACCCAGCACTGGTCTGGGCCCTTCTTGGGAAGCAGGGAGGTACGTGGGACTGTGCTAAATTACCACCGCTGGCCCCTACCTCCCTACCAGGCAACATCAGAATCTGTGTCTTTAGGGACTATAGCACAATAGCCCAGTAACATCCCACAAAAATGCAGCTAATGTGTTTACCTTCTAGGAGAGAAGCTTTTAACTTCTTCTAATCAGTCACCTCCCTCCCACTGCTTTGTGAAACAACTCCCTGCTCTCATAATGGGAATAGGCCAGATTTCAAGGAGAGTAATTTACTTATAAAAATCATGTTCTGAACCCTAAAGCATTCTTGGGCTTGGAGCCTTTCACCCTGAGGCACAAAGGGCATTCCAGGAACAAAGGATCGGTCTGCCCTGCTTCACAGGATTCGGGGAGGGGACAGCGGTTTAGGAGGGGGTGCGAGTTGATGAGCTCACTAGGGTGAGAAGTTACTATCAACCTCCCCAGCTCTGTTACTGTGTCCCAGGAAGACTGGAATGGGGTAGATCCAGGTCACCTCAGCTTTAACAGCAGCCATGCCCATGGCAATAGAGGGGCATCACTATGGCCCCAGGTGGAGCAGGAGCAGAAGAAACTGCAAGTGTCCCCAGACCCCATCCACTGGTCAGGCCAATTCTGGGCGGCAGTGGTGTCTGGAACTGTGGCAGGTTAAACTGCCTGCAAAAGCTGAAAAATGCTCTTCTATAAAATAAGATATGCATCACTTTGCTTTTTGAACACCACATGTGATTGTACAATTGGGCAGTGCTTTAGAATAATGACGCAAAATCCGAAGTGGCCACCCAGATAAGAAAATGTATTTACTTGCACCCATGAGTGGAAGCAGTGGGTGTATGTAATTTGTTGGAGGAGTTTGGACAGCAATGGGAGATGGGAGATGGGGCATTAGGTGCACTGGGGTTAAAAAAAGGAATTTTTTAATGTTAAGAACTACATGCGCATGTTTGACATTAGAGGGGAAGGAACCATTAGAAAAGTGAGTGGTCAAAGACAGAGACCAAAGAAGGAAGAAAAGTGGGCCCAAGCTACATGTCTAAGAGCTGAATGGCATCAAAATCACTGAATCCATCAGTTGATTTTCCATCATCCATCATCCATCAGTTGATTTTCTCCTGAAAATTAAAAATTCCCTTCAGACATAAGCAGATGACAGGAATTTTCAATTTGGCATTTTTTAATGTTTTTTAATGGTATTTGTTAAGTACTTGTGCCAGACACTGTACAAAACACTGGGATAGATATCAGATAATCAAGTTGGACACAATCCATGTTTCATAGAAGGCTCACAGCTTTAATCCCCATTTTATAGATGAGGTAATCAATTATATTTATTGAGTACTTATTGTGTGTTCTAAGTGCTTGGAAGAGCACAAAAATATAACAGAACACATTCCCTGCCCACATCAACTCACAGTCTAGAGAAGGAGACAGACATTAATATAAATCAATAAATTGTGGATACATACATAAGTGCTCTAGGGCTGGGAAATTAGAGTGAAGCAGAAGAGAGAGGAAGAAAAGGAAATAAGGGCTTATTATTCAAATGCCCACATTTGAAGTGGGCAGGAGATAAGGAAGGTGGGAGGGAGAAGACAAGAGGTGCATAGTGGGAGGGAGAAAAAAGAGGTAAAGTTTGTAAATTGGCTTGAGAGTTACAGCGTGCAAGCTGGGATTAGTGGGAGATGAGTGGATAAGTAAAAGAGAGAGAGTTGGCTTTGAGTGGGGGCAGAAAAATTGTCAGATATGAGGAGGGAGGGCATTTCAGGCCAGAGATAGGACATGGATAAGAGGTTGGTGGGGATACATAGATGAGATTGAGGTACCGTGAATAGGCTAACATTAGAGGAGTGAAGTATGCGGTCTGGGTTGTAGTGGGAGAGTAGTGAGGTGAGGTAGGAGGGGGAAAGGTGATTGAGTATTTAAAAGCTGATTGTAAGGGGTTTCTATTTGATTTGGAGGTGGATGGGCAACCACTGGAGGTTCTTGAGGAGTAGGGAAATATGTGATGAATGTTTTTGTAGAAAAACTAACTAAAGCACAGAGAAATTAAGTGACTTGCCCAAGGTCACAGAGCAGACAAGTGGCAGAGCAGGGATTAGAACCCAGGTCCTCTGTCTCCCAGGCCTGGGCTCTTGTCCAGTAAGCCACACTGCTTCTATTAGCTAATGAGTAGAAACCCCTGGCTCCTGGAGCCTTTAGGAATGAAGAATACCATCACCTGATTCTCAGCCCTACAATACTAGAATTGATTTTGAATCCTGTATCATTCAACTCAACTGTCCCTGGGTCTCAGCCCAACCCAGGGAACCTTCTGGGGTTCAGCAATGCTAATCTCTATTTTGAGCAATGGGGGGTGGGGGGGTGACTTGATGGTTCTAAGATTACTGGAGCCCTGAATGAAAGGAATGGGTTATCACCTGTGCCTGAGAGCCAAGATGTGACCTTAGGCCTGCCTTGAAGTACACATCGGAGTTGTGGTTTGCTAATCGATGACTCTTTTGATAATGAATGGCTTCCAGGAAACTTTGTTCTCTGATCTGCAATAAAACACTTATTTATAATCTGATCCTCTCCACACATGCACTGATTGATTCCCCCAGGCAGAATCTGATTGGTAGGCAAATCTGCCTGTTGAGGAGTGTGGACAGTAGGGACACCCATTTTTGCCCGGGGGAGCTTTCTTCTCTAGTCTTCCCTCATTTCTCCCTTTCACAGAGTTTCCCCCTGAAGCTGTCAGCCAAGCTCCCTCCCCAAAACGCACACACCAAGACCTTATTCCCAATCTACCTTCTAAGGTCCCTGGCACCCTCTGGTATCCTCCTTCACACTGCAGGAGGGGGAGTCTGAGCTGAGTCATATTTGCTCAAGACCCAGGCTTCCAGCTCCAGGAAAATTGGGTGTAAATGGGTGGTGTCTTGTGGGGTTGGAGGCTACTGGATGCTGCTCCCTGCTCCCCACCCCTGAGGTTCTTTTGCCATAGTGGTTCTTGCTTTTTCTTCTTTAACAGTGCCAAAACCAAGCCTTAGTAGACTTAAGAAAGAGAATCATCGCCATCTCATAATGGTCAGTCTCGAGGAATTTGTCCAACAGGAAGACCTCTCTGTCCTTACCGTCAGATTAGCATCCTGATATAAACTGTGAGCTACCACATTTGAAGCGGGAAGAAGACCAGGCAGGCGAAAGAGAGAAGACAAGAGGTTCATGGTGGGAGGGAGAAGAAAGAGGTAAAGTGAGTAAGGTGGCTTGAGAGATACAGAGTGCGAGCTGAGATTAGTGGGAGATGAGTGGATAAATAAAAGGGAGAGAACTGGTCGAGTGCTTTAAAGCAATAGTGAAGAGTTTCTGGAAAGGAATGTGTAACTATTCCAGGTTTTTAAGGAGTGTCCAGAATAAGGTTATAGGAAAATGATCAGGGCAGAAGAGTTAAATACAGATTGGGGAGAGAAGAGACTGGAGATAGAGAGAACAGTGAGGAGTCTGATGCAGTAGTCGAGCCAGATGTAATGAGTGCCATTACAAGGATGGTAATTGTTTGGATGGAGTGGAGGAGATGGATCAGGGAAATTTGGAGGAAATACTGGCAGGATTTGGCAACAGATTGCACATGAGGTTTGAAAGAGAAACCATAGTCAGGGATAATGCCAAGGTTGTAGGTTTCAGCTATGGGGACTGTGGTTGTTTGTCAACTCTGAAGGCAAAATTTGGTGGATTTGGACTTGGAAGATGGAGGATTTAGACAATGAAGAATTCAGTTTTATGTATGTGAAGCATATTGGACAATGGCAAGCAGGGAGTAGGGAGCAGCTCTGTAACATGTCCTAAATTTTGAATGTGAAAAGGCAGTTGTGCACTGCATTAGAACATTACAATGTACAATGCAATATTTTAATTCCATAAAACTGCTTTCCCTCCAAAATGAGAAAACATACCAATTCCATTATGGTTCACAATATGCCAAATCAGAAGCTGGCTAACTTCCCATGGAGTTTATTTGCTCTTTGAACAGCATGAAGTGTTTCTTTCTGCAATTGTTTGTTACTGGATTTGAGCTGGAAACAGTGAAGGAGAACAGTGAAGGGAGGCTTTTCCCTGATGAAAACATGGACATGTTTTACTGCAACAAAGTCTACAGCATGGTCCAAGATGCCAAGATGTGGGACTTTGAAATATGCAAAATATGCAGCTATGCATGCCAGATTCCTGCTAGGGAGTATGTTGGAATTGGAATATCCATGCCCAGAGGAAGAGAGCCTAGAGGAACTGAGGCACACCTTACACACTTTTTAAATTTCAATTCAGCCCAACCTTCTGCAGGTAGGTTTTTTTCTTCTCAGACTCTATTGCAGTTCCATGGGCCTACAATTGCATCTGAATCTAAATACAGGGATAGCACCTCAAGTGTACACTAGCCAGAATCGACTGTAGACATCTGGCTGCCTTGAGGCAGAAGAAAAACGGCCTCCTCCATCTCCCCCTCTGTTGCATAAGAGATGGTTATTTTACGTTATGCGTGTACACAGCATTTTGTATAAACTCATCACATCTCACAGCTCTTCACGAGATCCTTCACATCATGTTAATAGGCTTTACTGCAGATATGTACAGTGTATCATAATGATGCTATGGGAAACATTTTGTGGAGGTCTGGCAAAAGAGCTTTTCCCCACTGCCATTTCCACCACTGCCGCCCCTCAACTGAGTTGCCAGATCAGTTCACCTCCGAGACTCCAATTTTCACCCCGCTAAAAGATCATTTCCATTCCGCATAATAGCCAACTCAATTGCTGCCATCTTAGCAGGGGTCAGAGTGACAGGCAGCCTTTTAATCTATCGTAATTGTGAGGAGCTGTGAAGCCACCATTTTTTCTAGGGGGAGCATAGGCACCATCATTTCAAGGAGCTGGCCTGCTGCTCACACTCTACCATACTATGAGACAGTTACCTCAGAACATTTACCTCATTTACCATCTAGAGCCAGCCTTAGTTCCAGGCTTCCAAAGGAGAGCATTTCCTTGGCATGGGGTGTCACATGTGTCTAACCCAGCATTTGGAAAGCTTATCCATAGAGCACATAATTGATAATTGTGGATTTGTTGAAGCGTTTCAATGTATCAAGCACTGTACTAAGCACTGGGATAAACATAAGATAAGCAGACACAGTCCCTGTCCTACATGGAGCCCACAGTCCAAGCCCATGCACTTTATGGGAATGCAACTCAAGGAGCTGGTGATTCCAGGCAAGTGTGTGTGTGTGTGTGTGTGTGTGGCTGTGCATGTGTGCATAAGGGGACCTTTACTTTCCCAGGCCCTAGGATGGAAGTAGTTAACTGAAATGGGAATCCTGATTTTGAAGCTTTTTCTCAATTTCCAGAAATTCATCAAAAAAATTTGAAAACAGTTTCCTGTAGAAATGTTCCTGGTTCAGATTAACTCAGTGGGCTTCCACAAAATGGTGCACTTATTCTTTTCTCAATGCACTACTTTCCACCCAACGCATGTGATGCCACTAGGGTCCCATTGTTCCAATTCCATGAGGAGTATCTGATTATCTATGACCATAAATTTTTGTTTCTTCCCCTTTAATCATCAGACGTTGGCACTCACTCACCCTCAAACCCTTAACCTTTCTCCTACACCCCTCAGTGCTAACCCTAACCCTGTAAATGCTTTAGTTTTTAATAATAATGATGGTATTTGTTAAATGCTTACTATGTGCCAAGCACTATTTTAAACACGGGGGGGAGATACAAGGTAACCAGATGGTCCCACGCGGGGCTCACAGTCTTAATCCCCATTTTAATAATAATAATAATAATAATAATGAAAATGTTGGTATTTGTTATGCACTTACTATGTGCCAAGCACTGTTCTAAGTCCTGGGGTAGATACAAGGTAATCAGGTTGTTCCACGTGAGGTTCACAGTCTTCAGCCCCAAATTACAGATGAGGTAACTAAGACATAAAGAAGCTAAGTGACTTGCCCAAAGTCACACAGCTGACAATTGACGGAGCGGAGATTAGAACCCATGACCTCTGACTCCCAAGCCCGCATTCCTTCCACTGAGCCATGCTGCTTCTTTAAGCAACGGCATGCTGCTTGCCTTTGGCAAGGGAAACCAAGCCTTGAGGGTGAGGAAGAGGAGTGGATCAAGGTAGTCCAATCATGAATGATAGTCAATCAGTCAATCAATAAATGGTATTTATTAAGCACTACTGTGTATGGACTAACCACTTGGGAGAGTACAAAAACAGCCAAACATTTGATCTCTGCCCTCTAGGAACTTAGAATCTAAAGGCCAGGCAGGTAGACACGTATCATTTTCAAATTGTATAAACCAGAGGAAGAACAATAATACAGCAGGTAATAGTGAGAAGATGAAATAGATGAACAAAAGGGGGAAAAAATAATACCACCAGCAGAGGCAAGAATTGGATGGACCCAAGACTGAGTCCCAGGACTGTAGTAAGAATGATAGAAGTTCATAACAAGTGATTTCAGAATCTTCCAAATCTGTGAAGTTTGAGGGAGCTGGGTGGTCGTTGTTGTGGTTGACGATGTTGTTGATTTTGTTGTTGTTTCTGCGGTTGTTTTAGTTGCTATCACTGTTATTGGGGTGGTTATTTTTGATGTGGTTGCTGTTGTTGCTTCTATTGAATCTGGTTAAGAGCTGACAGTGAGCGAAACACTGTACTGTCCGCTGGGATTTAACATTAACCCAGTCTCTGCCCCACAAAGAACTTACAGTCTCAAAGGCAGTTGGCACTTGGAGTAGAGTGGGAAAGGGACCAAATGGCCAATCCACTTAGAAAAAGCACCACAATAATAATAAGAGAAATTGAGAGCCCTCTCCCCACCACCCTTGAGAGGAGCACTGCTCTCCAGTAGGGAGGCGAGAGCACTGCCCCTCCAGGGTCCCTACGGTGGGGATCTCTTGATCAAGTAGCTGCAGACTCTTCTTTGTAGGTTTCTTTATGCACTGACACTGAAATTGGAATTGGAATTGGAAACATAGATAATATCAAATTTATCCATATAATCGCCCCATTTGAGGTATAATTTTTGCAACTCAAAAATGGGGTCAGGTGATTAGGCTGGGTCATGTAAGAATTAAGTATAGCAATAAGGAGAAAAAGAAGAGGAAAAGAGGAGGAGGAAGAGGACATTTAAGACGGTACCTCTTCCTAGTCAATCAGTCGATCAAACAGTGGTATTTATTAAGCACTTACTATGTGCAGAGCACTGCTCTAAGTACTTGGATGAATACAAGAGAACAGATACGTTCCCTGCCCATAATGAGCTTACAGTCTATGGGGGGAATCAGACATTAATATGAATAAATCAATAATTTATTGCAGTCTTCCAATTGTTGCCTCCAATAGGCACTCAATGCATTGATAATCATGGCAGTTTTGGTATTTATTAGACACTTACAATGTGCCAAGCATTGTCCTGAGCTCTAGAGTAGATACAAGTTATTAGATCAGGCAGAGTTGCTGTCCAAGTTGAAGGAAGAACAGGTATTGAATGCCTGTTTTATAGATGAGGCAACTATAATGCCCAAGCCACATAGGAGATGTGGCGCAGCAGGGATTAGAATCCTGGTTCTCTGACCCTTAGGTACATGCTCTTCCTTCTCCTCTTCCTCCCGTAGAGCATGTATCTCTCAGTGAAGAAACTCCCTTCACTGGCACAAGCCTGTCTTTGTTATATTATCCTTTTCTGACCCTTTTCTTCCTAGCCTAGGGTGCAGAGCTATCACTGATTACCGCTAGGTGATAAAAAATAATCTTTTATTCCTCAACTATCAGAGTGGAGAAAACTACTTCTAATCAAACAGAAATAAAGAGCAAAAGTGATAGCCTCTCTGGGATGATGGGGATAATGCACCGACCGAGATTTCAGCTGTAGGCAAAGCCACTGTTTCCTCCAAAGAGCTGGGCTTCTGGACTCCTCATTCTAAGAGTCCAATAAGATTTTAGAGATTTCTAGCCGGAGGGAATAGGGTTTCCAGATAGGGCTGAAAAGATTAAAAATTAGATGTTTCTGACCCATTATTTCCCAAAGCAAAGCCAGTCTGCCGGAGTCCCATTCCACACAATTCCACCACTACACACCTTTGTTCTCTCTTTGTCCCTGCAGTCAAGAGGAAAATTTGTTGTCTATGGTGGACAGTAGCAGGCCTAGGTGAACAAAGTAGAGCAGTGGAGATGTGCTTTCACTAACATAGATCACAAGTCTCTCTCCTCTTACCTCTCTCAATATCCAAGAGCTGGAAGACATCAGAGACTGGAATGTGGGGGAGACTTCTGTGATTGAAACTCCACTGCACAGTAAACTCTGTGGGCAACCAGGAGATGCCCTTGCCCTTCCCTACAGGAGATGGTGCTTAGGTTAGAACACTAGGAACTCATCTGTTCACATGGCTTCAACTACTAAGTGGATGACTCCCAAATCTGTCGCTCAAACCCTCATCTGCAATTCTGCATCTCCTCTTGCCTCCAGGAAATCTCCACATAGATGTCCTACAGGCAATTCGTGTTCAGTGTGTCTAAGATGAAAATCCTCATCTTACCACCTGAACCCTCTCTTCCTTTAACTTTCCCATCTCCACCAACCACAACCCAGAAGCCCACCATCTTGATGTCATCCTCAACGGTTTGCTAACTTTCAGCCCTCACATCCAGTCCACTGTTAAATGCTCCAGGTTCTTCCTAAACAATTCCCAGATCCAATGTCTTTCTCTTCATCCAAAGTGTTATCAACCTGGTGGGCATTAGCCTCCTCACTGGTCTCCCTTCCTCTAGCTTTTCCTATGTTCAATCTACAGAACACGCATCTGCACATATTATCTTCCTCAAGCATTGTTCGACTCACATTTCTCCTCTTCTCAAAACCATCCAGTGGCTTCCTCTTTCTCTCCCTATTAAAGAAAAGTTAATCCCAATCATTTTCAAGGCTCTTCCCACCATCTGGCCCAACAATACCTATGTGCTCCTTTCACTTCTCCAACTCCCTGCCTTCATTCCTCCCAAGCAATTTTCAATATGTTTCTCACTCTTCATCCCTTCACTCTCATTGTACCCCATCTTGGAAATCCTTCCTTCCTCACATCCAACATAACCGTTTTCCCCACATTGAAAGTCCTCAAAAAATCAAACTTCTCCCATACACTTTCCCTGATTAATCTCTCAGAACCCTGAGTCATATCATCCCTTCAGGCAGCTGTAGAAGGACTCATGTATATATGTTCCTTCAATTTATTTATTTTAATCAATCTAGTTATAAATATCTTTATGCTTGCCTCCAACTTTAGTGTGTCAGCTCCTTGAAGGCAGAGGATATAGCATTGCATTATTTTTATTTCCCAAGCATCTAGTAAAGTGCTTAGCACCACGTTGGGCACTCAATAAATGCTAGTATATAATTCTCAGTCATATTCAGATAAGAAGCCACTTATGGTAAAGTTCACCATAAGTGTATATGGGGCCAATGCAAGTTCTCCAGTTGGGGCCACATTGGGCCCCCAAAAAGGTGGCCATGTTGTTGGATTTAATGTTTGCGGTGCCTGTCACTCTTTTCTTTTTTGTCTCCTTGTCTCTCTTTCCTTACGTCTAGCACTACTACTCTCTAGAGGCTGTGGGAGTTTGGAACCAAGGACTGGGATCTGGACAGGAAGAGACACCAGGAAACCCCCAAACCCCAACGGGCTATTTACTATTTATCTACATAATCTTAGCCTTATTTAATTTTTTAATGCTCTCATTGTTCTCAGATCTGTTAATCTGGTATCTATTTTCAAATGCACAGGGGTTTGGGCCTTGCATTTTCCCCCTTTCTTCAGACCCTCCCCTCTGAGCTGTTTTGCATCTAGGCCTTCTTGATTGCTCCATAATGGTCTTGTTCAAGTGAACAAGAGTAATTTCAGTGAATAGAATCCTTAGGTGTGGCCAAGGGATGGAATGTGATGGGCCTTTAAGCCTGGATTCCATATTGTCTGGACGAGCCACCATTTACTCAAAGCAGACGCATCCCATATCCTCCCTTCCTCTCTTGCATCCTGTCCAAATGTCTGTCTTTACTGGAAAGCTTGGCATGCCAAGGTCTTGAGACAGGATGGAGCTATTCCTCCTTTAATAAGGTCAGAACTCCTGACCAGCTGAGTAAAAGTTTACTATTGCTTGTCTTGGAGTATATCCACCTTATATTGTGCTCTTCGATCACGTTTGAAGCTCAAATGCTGTGCCCACTGTATATAAAGAAACTCTGTATGTCATGGTATTGAGTTGGTGTTGACCAGTTAGAGGAAACTGCCTGTCAACCACCGCTACCTACCACAGCTAGTATAAATAAACTTGTCTCTGATACACCTGCTTAAACACAACGCAGAGTCCTTGAAGTTTTCTTTGACACTATCCTACACCTAGCTCAATATTTTCCACACACTAATAGCACATAGTGGTTAATAATAATAATAATGATGGAATTTGTCAAGAACTTCTTATGTGCCAAACATTGTTCTAAGCCCTGGGGTAGATACAAGGTAATCAGGTTGTCCCACATGGGGCTCACAGTCTTAATCCCCATTTTACAGATGAGGTAACAGGCACAAAGAAGTGAAGTAACTTGCCCAAGGTCACACAGCAGACAAGTGGGGGAGCCGGGATTAGAACCCACATCCTCTGACTCCCAAGCCTGTGCTCTTGCCACAAGGCCATGCTGTTTCTTAATTGCTTGATTGCTTAATAAATACGATGTTACCATCTCACCCATGAATTGATTGAAATGTGAATGCTTCCAGGCAATAGCTACCTTAATAGGGGAATTGGCAATGAGACCAGGTAACGATGCATCCAGAGCAAATGCTTGGAGAATCCTGCTGAGTTCCTGAGGCAGGTCGCCATGATGAATCCCAAAGGAAACATTACCAAAAGAGCCCAGGTTGACACAGCCACCGTTATTCAGTTCACTGAGGCCAAATATAACATGGGACAGAATAGACTCTCAATATTGTTTAAATGCATCCAACAGCTACTTGACCCCATGTTCCATTAAGGCTGGGCAGTCTTACAGCAAAGGGCTTGCCAGAGCAGCTCTCTCCCAGCTGAACTCCCAGCTAACCCAGCAGAAACAGGATCATCCCAAGTCTCCCTTCTCCCATTCCTTGCCCACCAGAGGTTTCTTGGCATTCTGCATGTAACTTTCAGAAGTTGGGACTAGTCTGTGTGAACCTGGAATCAAATTTCCCCCTCTCCAAAAGGTTCATTTTCATCCAGGGGCTGCTGGCTTTTCTGATTTTGTTCAGATCCAGATCTGGCTGGAAAAACATTTGGATGTCAGTTCTGAATCCCAGGGAGAGCTGGGATATAGAAAGTGGAGTGGGAGAGGGCAGGGTTACTTTAGAAATCTGGGCCCAGCAGTAAACAGATTGAAAGGATTTGGGGAAATCCATACACATGAGACATTCCCTGCTTCCACGGAAAGTTCAAACTCTGTAAACAGCAATTATTATTTTGCACTGGCTTCTGAGAAACTATTGTACAGTGGCCAAATGTAGTTGGGTGTTGCATTTCAAAGTTGATTCCCTTGAAACTGCATTTCAAAAATCGTTCTTTAGCAAAGACTGCTTAAAGCCATGTTTACCGAAGCATCTGGTATTTTTCAGAAGCAGAGAACTGCACCATCAACTCTCTACCAGGGGACCCTGGATGTTTGAGCCTTTGTCCATAATCTAAATGAAAAATAAAAGTAACATTAGAAGTAATGGTATTTTTGGGGTGCTTACTGAGTGCAGAGCTCAGTGTTTGGGAGCCTCAGCAGAAGGTTACAATGAGGTTCCTGCAACCAAGCTTTCTCTCTTAGGGGGAGACAAACATTGAAACATCAAAATTCGGGTCCATGAAAGTGTTGAGAATGGCCATAAATAAATAATTATTTATTGGTGCTTGGTGCTTGGAAATAAGTCCCATGTTTGCTCAAGATGGTGGCACCTGGGTTCTACAGACCTCAATAACAGCATCAGGCTGACCAATCCTAGTGGACAGTGACTCAGGATGACATAGTCATGCTGGAGGACTAATCATAAAAAGGGGTCAGAACCATCTCTAAGGGACAAACAGAGTGACCATGGAAACTGAGACATATCGCTGGAGGCTCACCCACTCACCTGAAGTGTTTGGGGAGGCCTGCACAGTGTCCACCTGTGACAGAAGGTAAACCCGCAAGGTAAAAGGTATCTAGGTAAGCCACGCGCGATGAGGCTTAGAATGTGAAACTGCAACAGAGGCAGGGTTGGCCAAGGGGAGCTCAGTTGGCTCCCGGCTGGTAGGGTTAGATGAGTTTTCATTTAGCTGTAACTGCTACAGCAAGGATAGGATGTGGGGATCCCAGTAGGCTCTCATCAGGACTGTTAGATGTTTCCCTTCCTTTCATTTTTTATTTTTGTTTTCTTTCTTTTCCTATATGGAAGACTACCTGCAGCATTTTGCAGATAGAAGCATGCTTAGTAAAATCTGTATGAGCAAATAAATGCAAGTTGTTGATCTTCTCATTTGTATGTACAGTTTCCCTCCTTGCTGACAGCATGAGTTCAGTCGCCCCTCATAACCTGAACCCGGAGTCTGCCCTTCACCAGGAGCTCGTCACTTCAGGAGACCATAGGTGCATGGTAGATGGGGAGGATTGGAGTCTGGAAGATACAGAGAGAAAGGAATTCCCAGCCCAGGAACAATTTGAGCAAGAGGTCAGAAGCAGGCTAGATGAGAGCAGGGTCCAGACAGGAGAAGGGTGGAGAAAAGAATGCAAGCAGAGGGTGAACAGTTGAAGAGAGCTGTTGGAGAGTCTTGAGGCCAATAGTAAGGAGGTTTTGTTTGACTCTGTGCAAGATGGGACACCTTTGAAATGTTTTGAGAAGTGAGATGAGTGACCTTTCAGGTAAATTCTATTCCTGACTTTGCCACTTTCTTCCTGAGTGACATTGGGCAAGTCAATTAATTTCTTCAATAAATACCATTGCTTGACTGATTGATGTGGGACAGGACTGGACTGGACCTAATTATCTTGTATGATCAGCACATAGTACAGTGCTGGGCATATAATAAGTGCCTGATCTTGTATGATCAGCACATAGTACAGTGCTGGGCATATAATAAGTGCCTAAAAAATACCATCATTATTAGGTAATTTATTCCCCATTTTACAAATGAGGAAACTGAAGCACACAGAAGCCAGGTGACTCGTCCAAGGTCACACAGCAGAAAACTGGCATAGCCGGGATGAGAACCTAGGTTTCCTGACTTGAGGCCCATGTTCTCTCCACAAGGCCACACTGTTTCTCTGTGGATTGGCTTTCACAATCCAACACTGTTTTCAGTTGAGCAAAAATGGGCCGAAAACTAGCTCGTGGTGGTTGTAACTGAATAATTAGCCCTGGTTTCCCTAGAGATAGGCAGGCTGGGCATGTCAGTCAAGCAGAAAGAAGATCTGGAGAGGGATCTCCCTCTTCCTGGCTGTATGATAGACATCTGGAGGCTGACCCATGGGCAGCTCCACAGTCCTTTGGTACTCATCTGTCAGCAATATGATCTGTCTAGCCCTAGCATCCAAGAGGTGGGCCAGGGCTGTTTGAGTGTTCTCTGTGCACTCAGGTCATTCAACTCAATGAGCTAACACAAGGGTCCCTGGGGATACCTAATTATGTGACTTGATCTATGCCAGGAGAATTAGTCTGGTGTCAGTATGTTACCAGGTTAACTTTGAATGGAATGACAGCCCAAATGAAGATTCCCACTGCAATATTCAGGAGGAGGTCATCCTAGTTCCTACTGTAAGCATACTAATGAGTGGATCAAAACAGGAGGTGACTCGCTTTTGGGCAAACAATGCAATGTTTTTATATGTTTGGCTGGTAGAGATAGAACCTTAGTTGGCAGAAGGTTTCCAATCTCTAGTATGAACAGAAGATTAAAAATGTGCAGTGGATAAGTGCCTTTCTCTTCACCCATGTATCCGCTATTCTGTTTCAAACAAATGTGATATCAATACTGGACTATTGACCTATAACCAGCCTCTACCTGCTTCTGTCCATACTCCACAGTGCTGCCCAGGTCATCATCATTATCATCATCATCATCATCACCATCATCATCTCAAAAATTGTGACAATTCTTAAGGGTTTACCAAGTGTAAAGCACTGGTGGAGACATAAGATAATCAAATCAGATACAGTCCCTGTCCTATTGGGTATCACAGACTAAGGGGAGGGGATAACAATTTACATACTCAATTTATAGATAAAGAAACTGAGACACACAGATTTGCCAAAAGTTGCATAGGAAGACCTCCTCTTGGAGTGTTTAAGTGGTCACAGTCTAAGTAGCAGGGAGAACAGCTGCGAAGCATTGTACCCTAGTGGAAAAAAGAGGGACCTGGGAGTCAGAGGACCGGAATTCTAATTCCATCTCCACCACTTGTCTGCTGAATGAATTTGGGCAAGCACTTAACTTCTTTGTGCCTCAGTTACCCCAACTGTAAAATGGGGATTAAAACTGTAAGCCCAATTTGGGACATGGACTGTGTCCAACCTGATTATTTTGTCTATCCCAGCATTATGTACAGTGCCTGGCAGAAAGTAAGTGCTTAACAAATACCATCGGAAAAAACCCAACAGGTCTTGAATCCTCATTTTACAGATGAGGAAACTGAGGCACAAAGAAGTTAAGCAACTAGTCCAAAGTCATACAACAGGCAACTGACAGAGTAGAAATTCAAACACAAGTCCACTGACTTCCAGGCCTTTGCTCTTTCCAGTTGGCCATGCTGACCTGACTCCCACTTGGATTAGGAGTCCCATCTCAACGAGGGATTGTTTTTGAACCACATACATCAGACCCACCCACCAGTAAGTACAGTGCTTGGCACATAAAAGCACTTAAATGTTATTATCATTATTATATCAATCCATTACCCCTCTTTCCTAGTGGCATGTCTTTCATCTGCTTCAGAAAAAACATTCTGCAGAGCTGCCTGGGAAAACTGAGGTGGGACTGAATCCACAAAGCTACCTTGGGAAGCAGCATGGCTTAGTGGATAAAGTATGAGTCTGGGAGCCAGAAGGACCAGGGTTCTAATCCCAGCTCCACCGTTAGTCTGCTGTGTGACCTTGGGTAAGTCACTTCACTTCTCTGTGCCTCAGTTACCTCATCTGTAAAATGGGGGTTAAGAACTGTGAGCCTCATGTGGGACATGGACTGTGTCCGATCTGATTAGCTTGTATCTACCCCAGTGCTTAGAATAATGCTTGACACTAAATACCATCATTATTATTATTATTACCCACTAAATAAAAGCCTAAGGATTGTCTTTTCCTTCTTAAGTTCTATAATTAAGAAAGTTCTATAATAATGAAAATGTTGCAAGATTGCCTCAAACTGTGGTCTAGCTCCAGGGCATGGCCCTTATTTTCACAAGTTCTGTTTTTCCTCCTCCTCCTCCATCTCCTTCTCCTCTTCCTCTTTCTCCTCCTTCTCCTTTTCCTCCTCCTACTCCTCCTTCTCCCTCTCCTTTTCCTCCTCCTTTTCCTTCTCCTTCTCTTCCTCCTCTTTCTTCTCCTCCTTCTTCTCCTCCTCCTCTTTCTCCTCCTTTCGTTCATTCATTCAGTTGTATTTATTGAGCGCTGACTGTGTGCAGAGCACTGTACTAAGTGCTTGGAAAGTACAATATCGCAATAAAGAGAGACAATCCTTGCCCATAGTGGGCTTATAGTCTTGGGGGCGGGGGAGACAGACATCAAAACAAGTAAACAGGTATGAATATAAATGAATATAATTATACATATATAAATATATACATAAATGATGTGGGGCGGGGGCGAAGAGCAAAGGGAGCGAGTGGAGGTGATGTGGAAGGAAGGGGAAACTGAGGAAAAGGGGGTTTAGACTGGGAAGGCCTCTTGGAGGAGGTGTGCCTTCAGTAGGGCTTTGAAGATGGGAAGACCAATTGGCAGTTTTGAGGAGGGAGGGCGTTCCAGGCCAGAGGTAGGATGTGGGTCAAGGGTCGATGGTGAGACAAGCGAGATGTAGGCACCGTGAAAAGGTTATCACCAGAGGAGTGAAGTGTGTGGGCTGAGATGTATCAGGGCAGAATGGAGGTGAGGTAGGAAGGGACAAGGTGATGGAAAGCATTAAAGTCAATAGTGAGGAGTTTTTGTTTGATATGGAGGTTGATAGGCAACCAGTGGAGATTTTTGAGGAGCGGGATGCCGTGCCCTGAATGTTTCTTTAGAAAGATAATCCAGGCAGCAGAGTGAAGTACGGACTGAAGTGGAGCGAGGCAGGAGGTTGGGAGGTCAGAAAGGAGGCTGATGCAGTAATACAGTCATGACAGGATAAGTGATTGTATTTACGTGATAGCAGTTTGGATGGAGAGGAAAGGGCAAATCTTGGGAATGTTGTGAAGGTGAGACCTGAAGGATTTGGTGATGGATTGGATATGTGGGGTGAATGATAGAGTGGTCAAGGATGACACCAAGGTTACCAGCTGTGAGAAGAGAAGGATCGTTGTGCCATCTACGGTAACAGGAAATTTCGGGAGAGGACAGGGTTAGGGAGGGAATATAAGGAATTCTGTCTTGGGTTTGTTGAGTTTGAGGTGACGGGAAGACATCCAAGTAGAGATATCCTGAAGGCAGGAGGAGATGTGAGCCTGGAGAGAGGGAGAGAGAACTGAGGAGGAGATACAGATTTGGGTCTTTTCCGTATAGAGATGATAGTTGAAGCCATGGGAGGGAATGAGTTCTCCAAGGGAGTGAGTCTTCCTCCTCATTCTCCTCCTCTTCTTTCTTCTCCCCTTCTTCTTCCTCCTCTACCTCCTTCTCCTCCTCTTCTTTTACTTCTTCTTCTCCTCCTCCGCCTCCTCTTTGTCCTTTCCATCTGCATGAAGGAGTTCTACAGTTCCCGTGAGCTGATCTACCAATGTATAGAGAGCTGTTGCAGAGTCTTGAGGGTTCCACTATGTCACTCACATATGTCACTCTTCCTTTCCCTGAGCCAAAGCAGTCCCATACTACCTTAATTGCCCTGGACCTGCACCGCAGAACTGTACATGGGACTAATAGAGAAGAGGAGAAAGAAGAGGAGGTTGAGGAGCGAAGAAGAAAACAATTTCTTACAGAAATAATATTGGGCATTGCCTTGAGATTCAGGCTTAGACCTCCAGCATCTGCAATGAACATTGGCATTCACCCAGTCAACACAAAATCTTGTGAGGCTATTCTGTCCTCAACTTAGGCTGGCAACAGGCTTTTTCTCCAGACTCCAGCTGTCTGCTCACTCTGCCCAGGGCATCTGGGGATCAGGAAGAACCCAATCACATTCCCCACCCCTTTACCACATTGCTCTGCTCTTTTTATTTTCATTAATATGGTTAAGCAAGTAGAATACAAACACGGGGTAAATGCTGATAACAAGTGCCATGTCATTATGCATTTTAATCAAATACCATAAAGTACTAACCAATTAACATACAAATTGTTTGCTGAACAGTATTTGGAAAAAATCAAAAGCAACTGCTTCGTCTATCATAAGAGGAACGTATCTTTTAATTAAAAATTCAATTGGTAGAACTTTGAGGAAAATTTGGAAACATATTTAAGAATTTATGTGACAGGCATATTGGAGGGATTGCTATTCTAAAATGCTTTCTCTAAAGCTAAATAAAAATTCTCACCCTGGCAATTCGCTTTAGTGTTCCTGCAGACGGTACAAAGCTTTTCGTGAAAACCAACCGATGCCATTTACTCAGACAAATATGAATGTGAAGTGGAAATTATACCATCAACAACATCATTACTTCATCATCAAAGATGTTATGTGGTTGTCCTTCTTATTCAGAGAAGACATCAATCAATCAGTAGTATCTATTGAGCACTTATTATGTGCAGTGCCCTGTACTAAGCACTCAGGGGAGTACATTATATCAGAATTGTTGGATTCATTCCCTGTCCATAATAAGCTTAAAGCCTAGGTGGAAGATAGACAATTAGATGAAGCAGCATGGCCTAGTGGCAAGAGCATGGGTTTGGGAGTCAGAGGACTTGGATTCTAATCCTGACTCCACTTGTCTCCTGGGGGACCTTGGACAAATCACTTAACTTCTCTGTACCTCAGTCACCTCATCTGTAAAATGGGAATTGAGACCAGGAGTCCCATTTGGGACAGGGACTATGTCCAACCTGATTACCTGCTATCTACCCCCAAACATAGAACAGTGCTTGGCATATGGTAAGAACTTAACAAATACCATCATTATTATTATAGAAATAAATGCATCATTTATAATACAGAATTCAAAGATATGGACTGTGGGGAAGTTCGCCTATGAATGTGATTGTGGATCCGACATTGGCCTTTTTCAGCCACAGTCTCAGCTGTAGCGTCCGCACAAAAAGCCTTCCAACTTTATATTGTTATATTTAGTGATTACACTGCTTAGTGCTGTTTTCTCTTTTGCCTCTTTGTCCTCCATTCTTTGCAGGGGTATGCCCTAACAAGGCTCGCAATGCTGTGGTGTTCTGTACAGTTTGTGACTAATTGTAAATGACTGTGGGTGCTGAATAGTTTGTAACTCTGGAAGTTGGCGCTTAGACAACTGAAGACGTTCAAGGTTCTGGATAAGAGTAACAGATTTAGAATATAAGGTTGGGACAGCAGTGGAGGAGAGGTTGCTTGAAACTTAATTTAGAAGTGCTCAGTGAGGCTAGTGAATAGAGCATGGGCCTGGAAGTCAGAAGGACCTGGGTTCCAATCCCACTCCACCGCCTGTCTGTTGCTTGACCTTGGGCAAGTCATTACACTTCTTTGGGCCTCAGGTACTTCATCTATAAAATTGAGATTAAGACTATGAGCTCCATGTGGGCCAGAGACCGAGATCTTCAAAGCCTTACTTAGAGCACATCTCTTCCAAGAGGCTTTCCTTGACTAAGTCCTCCTTTCCTCTTCTCCCACTCCCTTCTGTTTTGCTCTGACTCTCACTCCCTTTATATTCACCCCCCCACCTTCCAGCCTTCCAGCACTTATGTACCTATCTGTAATTTATTTATTTATATTAATGTCTGTCTCCCCCTCTAGACTGTAAGCTCCCCCTCCCTTCAGGCTCGCATCTCCTCCTGCCTCCGGGACGTCTCCACCTGGATGTCGGCCCGCCACCTAAAACTCAACATGAGCAAGACTGAGCTCCTCATCTTCCCTCCCAAACCTGGTCCGCTCCCAGACTTCTCTATCACCGTGGATGGCACGACCATCCTTCCCGTCCCGCAGGCCTGCAATCTCGGTGTCATCCTTGACTCGTCCTTCTCGTTCACCCCACACATCCTATCCGTTACCAAGACCTGCCGGTTTCACCTCTACAATATCGCCAAGATCCGCCCTTTCCTCTCCACCCAAACGGCTACCTTACTATTACGGGCTCTCGTTATATCCCGGCTAGACTACTGTGTCAGCCTTCTCTCTGACCTCCCTTCCTCCTCTCTCGCCCCACTCCGGTCTATTCTTCACTCCGCTGCCCGGCTCATCTTCCTGCAGAAATGATCTGGGCATGTCACTCCCCTTCTTAAACAACTCCAGTGGTTGCCTATCGACCTCCGCTCCAAACAAAAACTCCTCACTCTAGGCTTCAAGGCTCTCCATCACCTTGCCCCTTCCTACCTCTCCTCCCTTCTCTCTTTCTACCGCCCACCCCGCACGCTCCGCTCCTCTGCGCCCACCTCCTGTTTGTCCCTCGGTCTCGCCTATCCCGCCGTCGACCCCTGGGTCACGTCCTCCCGCGGTCCTGGAACACCCTCCCTCCTCACCTCCGCCAAACTGATTCTCTTTCCCTCTTCAAAACCTTACTTAAAAATCACCTCCTCCAAGAAGCGTTCCCAGTCTGAGCTCCTCTTCCCCCTCTACTCCCTCTGCCATCCCCCCTTTACCTCTCCGCAGCTAAAGCCTCATTTTCCCCTTTTCCCTCTGCTCCTCCACCTCTCCCTTCCCATCCCCACAGCACTGTACTCGTCCGCTCAACTGTATATATTTTCGTTACCCTATTTATTTTGTTAATGAATTGTACATCGCCTTGATTCTATTTAGTTGCCATTGTTTTTACGAGATGTTCTTCCCCTTGACGCTGTTTAGTGCCATTGTTCTTGTCTGTCCGTCTCCCCCGATTAGACTGTAAGCCCGTCAAAAGGCAGGGACTGTCTCTATCTGTTGCCGACTTGTTCATCCCAAGCGCTTAGTACAGTGCTCTGCACATAGTAAGCGCTCAATAAATACTATTGAATACTAAATACTATTGAATAAGCTCATTGTGAGCATGGAATTATCGTGATATCTTACCGTCCCAAGTGCTAAGTACAGCGTAAGAGGAGATAAATGGGTTAGAGGAGATGAATGGGCATGAGGCAAGCAGGACCTGATCAACCAACCACAGCAGGGCATAAATGATGGAGAGGACCAATAGACTTTCAGTGGGAACCCTGGCAACTCATAGTTATGAGGGAAGGCTTATTTAGGTAGGTGGATGGTATTGACCAGAGTTCCTTCTCCACTAGTTACAGAGGGTGAACCTATCAATAATTGCAACTAATGGTGAGCCCTTCCTTGATATGTGACAAAAATGAAGCTGCTTTGAGTACCATCAACCTATAGTGACTAACATTTCTCGTGAAGCTGGTCTACCAGCAATTGATTGAGAGGTGTTGATTGAGAGTCAACAGTGCTCTCAGTACTATAATAAGCATTTGATAGTCCATCTTAGGGCCAGAAATTGCACCTATATCCTTGATTAGCCTTCTCATGAAGTGCAATTCTTATAATCGGAAACAAGGTTAGACAACACAGATAATTCTATGCCAACGATTACTACTATTAGAAAATGACTTTACACTACATACAGATTACCTAATTCTTCTACCCTAAACCAAAATTCTTTGCAAGTAAAAGACCTTGATATCAATCAATCAATCAATCAAAGGGACTTATTGAGTGCTTATTATGAGCAGAGAACTGTCCTAAGTGATTGGGGGAATACAATACAACAGAGCTGGTAGAAACTGGAACCTGATGTTTTATTGCTGATGATGCAAGGCTGATCCTTGTAGACATCCTGGGGCTCTGATCAGCCTATTTAGGGATACACTTCTCACCCCTTGTGGAGAGGAGCTATAAGAAGACCATAAGTAGCATCCATCTCTCTGAACTCTAAACAGACTCAACAGAGGAACACAACTGGTGAAATTGATCCTTCAGAACAATCTCAAATAGAATGAATAATGAGTAGACACAACTACTGTATGATGGAACACCAGGATGTTACTTAACCCCATTGCAACAATTACCCACGAAGAAGGCTGGCATTTGTTCATGCACTGAATCAGAGATGGGAACCACATTGGCCACAGCTGCCTCACCAACACATGGGCTTTGCATCACTGAGTTGCAACTAGGACCTGAACACTCACCACGACAAGAGTTGGGTACACTTTTTTCTGAAATGATAGGGCATCACTCTGGTATCAATCTCCCATCTTTTCTTAAAATCTACCCTCCTCTATCTGAGCCTTGGACCTCATCTCTAGAGAGCACTTACTCCCAACCTTTCTTCCCTTTCTTATTGACCTCTTCAGTCTTTCATTTTCCACCATATCTTTTTTCTGCCTTCAGACATGATCATTTCTCTCCAATTCTAAAAAAATCCTCCTGTTAATCCTATGGCTCACTGCAGCAGTTATTCTATCTCTCTGCTCCCATTCCTGCTCCTACTCCTCGAAAGAGGTCCACAACAGTCGTCTCCCTTGAAAATGAAAGGCTTTCTGTCTCCTCTGGAAACTTGAATTCCACAAAGAAAAATACTAGTTTGTGATCCTCCCCTTCCATGGAGTACCAACCTCACCCTCTGATCGGTTCCCCTGGAAGTGTCTGATTGCTGAGCATACCTTCTTATTATCCCATTCCGTCATCCTTTGATTGGTTGCTTGCACCACTGACACTGCCCGCTCTGATTGGTTTCCTGTGGCCAAGGAGAGAGAGGTCTGCAAAAGGAGCAGAGGAGGTGAGTTTTCTGGATCTTCCCCAAGAGATACTTTCTCTCCCTAAGCTGAATAGGGAGGGGCACCTCAACAGACTGTTCCCTCTGCTCCAGTGCCATGCGACCCTGGTGTTTATCTTCACCTTCCCTTTCTATCCCCTTGCCCAGTTCCCCTCAGAAATCACCCATTTCACACTTGGGGCCAGGACTTTCATTCATTCATTCATATTTATTGAGTGCTTATTCTGCGCAGAACACTGTACTTAGCACTTGGGACAGTAAGATATCACAATAATTCCATGCTCACAACGAGCTTACAGCTAGAGGGGGAGACAGACATTAATATAATTAAATAAATTAAAGATAGGTACCTAAGTGCTGTAAGGCTGGAAGGTGGGGAGTGAATATAAAGGGAACAAGAGTCAGGGCAATATAGAAGGGAGTGGGAGAAGAGGAAAGGAGGACTTAGTCAAAGGAAGGCCTCTTGGAGGAGATGTGCCTTAAGTAAGGCTTTGAAGAGAGGGAGAGTAATTCTTGGATTTGAGGAGGGAGGGCGTTCCAGGCCGGAGGTGAGCGAGGGGTCAGTGGAGAGAAAGACAGGATCGAACCACAGTGAGATCATTGGCACTAGAGGAGCAAAGTGTGTGGGCTGGGTTGAAGGAGAGTAGTGAGGTGAGGTAGAGGGGGCAAGGTGATTGAGTGCTTTAATGCCAGTGGTAAGGAGCTTTTGTTTGATGCAAGGGTGGATGGGCCACCACTTTCCTAGAGTCACAGCTGGTGTAGCTCCACCAGAATCAGCTACTTCACAGTGGCAGGGGAAGAGGAAGAGAGGATAGGTGAAGGGGTGATCCTCCACCCTTTCCTCTCCTTGCAGGCCTGGGAGTTTTCTCCTCCTCTCTACTTACTGAGAAGCAGCGTGGCTCAGTGGAAAGAGCACGGGCTTTGGAGTCAGGGCTCATGAGTTCGAATCCCAGCTCTGCCACTTGTCGGCTGTGTGATTGTGGGCAAGTCACTTAACTTCTCTGTGCCTCAGTTCCCTCATCTGTAAAATGGGGATTAAGACTGTGAGCCCCACGTGGGACAACCTGATTCCCCTATGTCTACCCCAGCGCTTAGAACAGTGCTCGGCACATAGTAAGCACTTAAGAAATACCAACATTATTATTATTATTACTGAGGCTAAATTAGGGTCTTCAGAACCAGGCTGTGTGGGGCAGTGGCTCCTTCATATCTCCTCTATCTTGTCTTTCATTATAGGCTAGAGGAGGGGAAGGGAGGGAAATGAGAAAAGGGAGTTCCCCTGGGGGAGGGGGGTGATTTGAGAGGAAAGTGTGCTGCAACCAGCCACGCTTGAAGGTGACTTATGGTGGGAATGGGGGGTTTGAAGTGGAAGAAGCAGGTGCGAGGGCATTGTGAGCTGTTCAGCTGTTCAGTAAGCTGTCACTGAGATTTAGCCATTATGAGGTCTTGCTTTAATACTTTGCCCCACGAGGTTATCACAAACTCTCAACTTAAATGAAAAGCAGTGTGGCTTAGTGGAAAGAACACAGACTTGGGAGTCAGAGGTTTTGAGTTCTAATTCCAGATCTGCCACTTGTCAGCTATGTGACCTCAGGCAAGTCACTTAACTTCTCTGTGCCTCAGTGACCTTATCTGTAAAAGGGGGATGAAGACTGTGAGCCCCACATGGGATGACCTGATTACCTTGTATTTACCCCAAGGCTTAGAACAGTGCTTGGCACATAGTAAGCACTTAACAAATACCAACATTATTCTTATTATTAACTTCTCTGTGCCTCAGTTACCTCATCTATAGAATGGGAGTTAAGACTGTAAGCACTGTGTGGGACAAGGTATGTATCCAACCTGATTACCTTGTATTTACCTCAGTACTTAGTTTAGTGCCTGGCTCATAGTAAGCACTTAACAAATACCATAAAAGAAAGAAAAAGGAAAAGAAAGGTTTAAATCCAGCTCTGCCACTTGTCTGCTGTGTGATTTTGGGCAAAGTCATTTAACTTCTCTGGGATTCAGTTACCTCATCTGTAAAATGCAGATTAAGACTGTGAGCCCCAGGTGGAACATGGACTGTGTCCAACCTTGTTTCTACCCCAGGACTTAGTAAAGTGCCTGGAGCATAGTAAGCACTTAACAAATACCATTAAAAAAAACAACACTTCCTAGACATTCTACTACTTGCCTCAGAAAACCAGTGACAAGCCCTAATTTTATTTAGCTTTATTGTGATCTGACCCTGCCAGGTCACTGAATTCCTGCAACCAGCAGCTATTAGGCTTGATAGCATATCAGGCATGATTCTTGGAGGGTCTGGAATTCCCAGATTCATATCATATTCTCCCAAGTGCTTAATAAAGTGTTCTGCCCACAGTAAGTGCTCAATAAGTATGATTGATTTGTTGAATGATTTTCTCTGTAAATATCATCAGGTCACCCCTTGGATGGTCTGTGCAAATACTTTGTAATTGTAAATCCATTAAGGGGTCATGAATGTCAGTCTTTGGTAGAAGGACTAGAGGAACTGGAGGAAGGTTGTGCTACAGGCTACGAAAGAAAGTAACTCAGGAAATCCAGTAGGTTGGGCTATTGTATAGTACAGTGCTTTGCACATAGTAAGCACTCAATTAAAGACCACTGTTTGATGAACCAGCCTCAATCCAACACAGATTTCTGTCAAATCAGAGCAGAACAAGATTCTTCCTGAGAAATTCCTGTCTGCACAGATTTTGTAAGATCATTGTCTAAGTCATATAAAGACTGGAAACTCTTGAGTCAGGATCATGTTTACCTAGTTCTATGGTACTCTCTCAAGTGCTTAGTTCAGTGTTCTGCACAGATTAAGTGCTCAATAATTAACATTCATTGATCAAGTCTGCAACCAATCTTTGTTTACACTAGAACCTGTGGAATACTGCCTTTGTTACTGGTTGTTTACTAGTCACCTAAAGATCATCTCTTTGGTGTTTCATTTAGAGCATTGCCTGAATACACTACCTATTGACCAAATGATATTTTAGAATTTACCAGGCTTCAACCAATGGAGGAAATAATGTTTACAATTAGGCAGGGACTAAGAGTTCTCTATTTGGACATTTATTCAAGAAGCAATTCCAAGCCAATGAGAATTCTTCAGTAAAGCCACCTTTCACCACCCAGAGGCCCAGGATCTTCATTCCCACCATTTGTGTCTGAGGGTGCAATAATTATTCCCTCCTCCTCTAATGAAAGGAGCAGATAGCTACCTGAGATACATCAGACTGGAAGAATTTTGGAAAAGTCTAAGTTCCTTTTCCTAGAGGCTGGGTATATCATCAGTGAATACCTGAATTTGTATTTAATCCTTGCTGTTAATTAGACCCAGCTCAGTGAGTGGACTTGAAAACTTGGAGGGAATCTGTTTACGTGGTAGAATGTTTTCCACACTCCAGTATTCCGCTGCCCTTCTCTATTTGCTCTAGGACCCAAATCACATCTCTATGCCCCTGAAGCTGTTCAATCAATCATTCAAAAGCATTCATCTAGTACCTACTTAGTACATAGCACTGAACAAATTGCTTGGGAAAGTACACAGCAACATGTTTCTTGCCTACATTTCCTCCTGCCTTCAAGACATCTCTACTTGGATGTCCTCTCATCACCTCAAACCTAACATGTCCAAAACACTGCTCCTTCTCTTGCCACCCAAACCCTGTTCTCTCTTGGACTTTCCCATCACTATAGATGGCACCACTATCCTTCCCATCTTACAAGTCCGTAACCTCGATGTCATCCTTGACCCTGCTCTCTCATTCACTCCACATAACCAAACCGTCACCAAATTCTGTCAGTCTCATTTTCACAACATTGCTAAATTCCACCCTTTAGTCTCCATCCAAACCATTACCACGTTAGTAGTTACTCATCTTATCCTGCCTAGATTTCTACATCAGCCTCCTTTCTGACCTCCCAACCCCCTGCCTCTCCCAGCTCCAGTCCTTATTTAACTCCACTGCCTGGTTATCTTTCTATAGAAATGTTCAGAACATGTCACCCACCTCCTCAAATATCTCCAGTAGTTGCCTATCCACCTCTGTATCAAACAAAAACTCCTCATCATCGGTTTTAAAGCACCCCATCACCTCGTTGCCTCCTACCTCACCTCACTTCTCTCCTTGTACTTGCTGCATTGTACTTTTCCAAGCACTTAATACGGTGCTCTGCACACAGTAAACACTCAATAAATATGATTGAATAAATGAAAGAAAGAATACAAGGAGCGGAAGCAGGCCCTTTTGCTCCATGTCTTCAGTGAGATTTGCAGGCGTCACCACAGTAACTGATTGATTCCCTGTCATCTGAATGATTGACTGGAGCATCCTTAGATGCTACCAGGGCCCTCATCTCCCCACCAGCTCCTACTGTTCAGGGGGTAATGGCAACCAAGGGAACAACTGGGGTTTCTTGAAAGGCAAGCAGTTGGACAGAAAGTGGAGACCTGGTTGGTCATGGTCCAGTAAGTAGGTAGAAGGGAGGGAAGTTTCAGACATATCATCAGAAGACTTACCTGGCCTTGGGCTGACCAATTCTCTGGAAGGTTTTGCAGTGCTTCTCAGTTTCATTGTATCATGGCTGTAATTGGCTCTATTCCTTGCTCAGTCAAGGGATAAGCACTCCTATGAATTCACTGTTATCCCTAAAGATATGTGATTCAACTCACCAGTTCTTCCCAAGCCTCCACAGGGATTCTTGTTAGCAGTTAGTAAAAGCCAGGGGCTGCCCTCTAGATATTTTGATAATTAAAATGTTCAACCCAGAATGTCAATGTGTCAAAATGAGTGTATTTTTCTTCAGATATTTTGAAAGTACTTGAGTTCCCATCTGCAAAGCTGGGATTGCCATGGCCCCCAGGGTAGGTCAGACCTTGTGGATCTGGTCATCATGGCCCTTCTTTCCTTGTAAAGTTTAGCTCAAGTATGAGAAGCCAGAACTTCAACTTCAAAGAAGGAAGACAAGGAGTTTCCAGCTTCCTTACCTTGGAATGAGCCTCTTTAATTTACTTTACATTTTGGTTGTGCAGAAGTTGATCGGTGCAAAAACAAACAGCAATGGCACTGATGTAACTGAATTTGTAAAGCACACCTCATAGTCCTTTGGGAGAACTAAATGTACAGTATTTGTCAGGAATGATAGATGTTTCCCAACATGAAGCCCAAGGAGTTGCAGTTCCACTCTACTTTGTACCCCATGAAAGTGATTAAAATAATGGTCTTCAAAAAGATTTTGGATGAGCAGGCTGGGACTCAAGTGGCAAACATTAAAGGCATCTTTAGAAAATACAAATTATTGAACAAAGTTTCTGCTTTATCTTCAGGAGACATGAATATTTTTTTTGGTGCAGAGTAAAACTATTTAAACTTTGAATGAGAAGGCCAAACATATATACTATAAATTATATATATATATATATATAATATATAGACAAACAGATTTATGCAAATTATAGAGACACAGATTGTAATCCATTTTTGCTTCTTCCCCTATTGCCCAGTAACATTCAGGCATCAGCAAGCTGCCTCCCAGGATACAAATAAAATAATTTTGTACAAAAATCTATAAATACATTTTACACTTACTCCTTAAAACAAGGAACTTTGAAGGAATTGTGTTGATAAAATGATTGGTTGTCACAACTTTCTACCAAGCATAGAATAATGTGGCTGTTTGTTGGGTTTTGGAAACATTTTCAATTTATTGCAAAATATCGCTACTGTTTTTTGCAAGTCTTCCTATTCTATAGCTGATGTTTTCTACAGATCAGTTTGAAGCATACACTGAAACAGAAGACATTTCAATTATTCATGCACATAACTCCCGTAATTGACTGACGGTCTTGTTCAAACAATTCTGTATTGAAAGACATACTTTTTTTTACATTAACTGAAGAAACAATACAGCAAGTGTTTGAAAATCAGATCTCAATTCCAACAAATGAGCCTACAGATGTTATTAAAGCTTCAGTCAATCAATCAACAGAAGCAGCGTGACCTAATGGAGAGCACAATGGCCTAGGAGCCTGAAGGACCTAGGTTCTAGTCCCAGCTCTACCTCTTGTCTGCTATGTGACCTTGAGCAAATTACTTAATTTCTCTGTGCCTCACTACCTCATCCATAAAATGGGGATTAAGCCTGTGAGCCCCATGTGGGACAGGGACTATATCCAAACTGATTACCTTGTATCTGCCCCAGCATTTACCAAAGGTCACACAGCAGACAAGTGACAGTCAGGAGTATCTACCCCAGCATTTACTAAAGGTCGCACAGTAGACAAGTGGCAGGCAGGATTAGAACTCAGCTCCTTTAAGTCCCAGGCTGTGTTTCTCCACCAGGCCACACTGTTATTTTGCTCATCTTTTCCTAGCTTTTCACCCAAAGTGCTCCTACCTTTGAGCACTCCAAAGTGCTAAAGTACAGTCCAAAATCTGTCAGTTTACAGCTAGACAATTATATCACCTTCCTCACTGTGATATCTCAGTCTCCAGCCTTTCCTGGCTCCAATCTATGATGCATATTCCTATAATATGTCTCCCCTCTCCTCAAAAACCTCCACTGGTTTCCAATTTCCCTGTACCTGAACAAAAACTCCTCACAATCAGCTTCAAAATTCTCTACCAATTCTCTCTTTATTAAATACTGGATCTCTTTAGTTCCTACTTCCCAGCTCACTCACTTCATTCTTTCCAAGCCCACATTTTAACTGAACCCCACTCTCAACTCTCTACTCAGCCCCCTGCTCATGCTCTTCCCCCAGCCTGGAACTTCCACCCTCCAACCAAATTCCTGCTTAACCCAAGTACACTGAGACACATCAATCCAAAAACCAACTCCAGAATTTCTTTATTTGTTTATACCCATCCTCAGCATGAATATGTAAATATACATATATGTGTATATTCAATTGCATATTCTCTCATTTATTCTAATCTGCGTAAATGCTTTTATATTTATCTCACTCAGAGTACAATATCTTTGTAGGTTTGGGACAAACTTCTTGCTTCTGTCATAATCTCCCAAATGCTTAATTTAATGAACCCAGTTGATGTTCAATAAATGGGAATTTGATAAAATGGGGAGTAAGACTGGGAGATCCATATGGGCCAGGGTCTGTGTCCAGCCTAATAAGCTTGCATCTACCCCAGTGTTTAGTACATAGTACTTAGTACATAGTTTAGTACATAGTAACAAAGCACTTAGCAAATATCATTAAAAATAAATAAATGAATGAATAAATAGATGTACTATTATTACTTCCACTACTTGTTTCATGTCTCCATGAAGAAAAGAAGCAGGCAAACTTTGAAAGCAAGGCCAATGGCTCCACACATTATTTGACATCAATACCAAGGTTAATATTTTGGAAATCTTGCTAAGGGAAGAAAATGAGCACGATGCTCTAGATGGTAGAGAAGCAGAGTGGTTCAGTGGAAAGAGTTCGGGCTTGGAGTCAGAGGTCATGGGTCGAATCCCGGCTCTGCCACTTGGCAGCTGTGTGACTGTGGGCAAGTCACTTAACTTCTCTTTGCCTCAGTTACCTCATCCGTAAATGGGAATTAACTGTGAGCCTCATGTGGGACAACCTGATTATCCTGTATCTACCCCAGTGCTTATAACAGTGCTCTGCACATAGTAAGCACTTGACAAATACCAACACTATTATTATTATGGTAAACTCCTTATGGGCAGGTATATGTCAATAAACTTAGTTGTATCGTACTCGCCCAAGTGCTTAGTACAGTAAGTGCTCGATAAATACCATTGATTGACTAATTGATTGTAATGGCCATTCTGGGAATGAGGTCAATCTTAGCCCATCCACAAGTTTTAGTTTGAAACTCAGTGGTGCCCGACCAACTGCCCGGCATGAGGTGGGCACTGGCCCTACTCTGCTGGCCCTGATCTCCCAGCAAATAATCAGGAGGCCTGATAGTCAAGATGCCCCCAAAAGCTTCCTCCATCCTCCCTGCAGCTCAGTGATGGCTCCCACCCAGCCCACTTGTCTGCCCGGGGCAAAACCAATTCAACCCTCCAGGGAGGTCAACTAGTAATGACTATCATCACATCCATGGTCAGTGCCCTAAAGGCAAGCTGACCATGTGGTGGTGGATTAATGCCTGCCTTCTGAAAGGTTTGGGAGTTCACCTGATGGACTGTTGCTGCCCAGTCTCATCCCCTCACCCTCCCCACTTTCCCGTACTCTGAAGAATACCCTAAGGCTACCCGAACTGGAAGCAAAGATGGCTTTGGGAACCAGTCACACCATCAGTGACAAGCTCACAGCTGTACTCCCCGAGAGTCTGGCTGGCACTGCAGCAGTAAGAGCCGAAGCCAGGCAACACATGTGGAGATGTGCAAGTCACTACAGACACTCCAGGATGATGCAGAGTCCACTGGAGGCCAGCAGACAAGGGTCAAAACCAAGATTTTCCGGGTGGAAAATGCCTTTTCAAACACAGGACTGACCAGGATGGGTTTGGTCTACATGCCTGATAACAACACACATTTTCAGATGAAACTGATTCAGATAAGCATAACTAAATACCAGTTCTGTCTCCAAAATGCCCACAGTTCTCACTTTCATCTATTATTATTATATGCATAAAGAGTTTACTATGTGTCAAACACTCTTCTAAGCACTAGGTAGATACAGTTGGACATGGTCCCTGCCCTACTTGTGGCTTACAGACTAAGTAGGAGGGAGAACGGGTATTTAATCCCCCATTTCACAGTTGAGGAAACTGAGGGACAGAGAAGATAATTCAACTGCCCAGGGTCACACAGAAAGAAATTGGCAAAGCTGGGATTAGAACCCAGGCCCTTTGACTCCCAGGCCCATGCTCTTTTGACTAAGCTATGCTGCTTCTCAGTGACCTGTGTGACATCAGCACTATGAGAAGAGACAGCTTATTTGCTGTGTTTTTGGTCCCAAGATTGATTTTAGGTCTGGCACAGCTAGCAAAGGTGAAATGAGAATCTATCTGCTCTTTCTTCTTGACTCAGTGTTGAGGTGGCTTTCAGGTCATTTGCTTGACCCGTTCTCATAAAGGGCATCCTTCAGGGACACCCTCTGGCCAAATTGGAGATGGAATCATGAAAATAATGATGCAGATCCACTTCAGAAAAATGTGTCACTAGAGCCCTATTATTTACTAGGTGTCTGGGGATGGATTTTGTAGCTAGAATGATGAGCAAATGTTAGTTTTGTAAATTTTATGCAAAAGCTTTCCTCAATAGCATTTTCTGGGTGCCCTTTACTTGACTCAATTAATCATCTGAACAGATTACTCTCCTGAGGAGAGCAGAAGCCCTTAGAGTAGGAATTGGATTTCTGTCTTCCAGGCAATAGTGGGATAGAATTTCTTGTTGTCAAAATTATTTTCAAAGGCATGTTAAATGAACGTGTGATGATTTGTTCCTTAAAGCCCTAAATCACAGGAAGCTTCAGCAGTGAGGACATTTACATTTGGGAAAAACCAGTCCAAATGTTATTGAGAATATTTCTTCCATAAATACTGTAGGCATTTCCATGCCATTCATGGAGCAACTTAACTACTCCCCAGGGCCTGCATCCCCAGGGGCAAATTCTAATGCAGTTTGCCAGAACACCAATTTATATCATGAGCCCCCTTGAATTCTTCCATTACTAAAGATCCCTGGAAAAAAAAAACCCATATGGAAGCACACTGGAATGAATGAAAGTTCTGGGCCAATCACATTTATTTCCCTTAAAGACCACAACATCATGTCCCTAAGCTTGAACATATTCCTCTTTTCTCTCATTGACTCCAAGAGATGTGTGGGAGGAGAAAAGAGTGTAGGTTTAAGGTTCTCTGGGAATGTCAATTATATGGTCAGTGGATGCTTTGGGACCAGCTATAAGTATGTATTGAACCTGCTACAGCATGGGATACATGCTCACGCATCCCCTACCCTAAAAAAAAGGCAAACCCTCCCTTGACCCCATGGCTCCCTCCAGTTATCACTCCATCTCCCTCCTACCATTCCTGCTCAAACTCTTTGAGTGAGTTGTCTACACCCACTTTTTCAAGTTCTTCTTCTCCAATTCTCTCCTTAAGCCCCTCCACTCTGGCTTCTGTCCCCTTCACTCTAAAGAAACAGCCCTCACAAAGGTCACCAGTGATCTCCTTCTTGCCAAAACCAAAGGCCCCTACTCCATCCTAATCTTCCTTGACCTCTCAGCAGCCTTCAACATCATGGACCACATTATCCTACTGCTTCACTGTCACTGCCACCATTTTCCTCCTATCTCTCTGGCTACTCATTCTTATTCTCTTTCACAGGCTCAGTTAATTAGGTTATCGCATTTATTGAGAGCTTGCTCTGGGCAGAGTACAAACTCCCTAATTGTGTGAGTCCCTCAAGGCTCAGTTCTGGGTCCCCTTCTATTCTCCATCTGTACACTTCTCCCCTGGAGAACTTATTCACTCCCATGGCTACAACTACCATCTCTATGCGGATGATTCACAAATCTACATCTCCAGCCCTGTTCTCACTCCTTCTCTGCAGTCTCACATTTCCTCCTGCCTTCAGGACATCCCTACTTGGTTGTCCCCGCAACACCTCAAACCTAACATATCCAAAACAGAATTCTTCATCTTCCCACCCAAACCTGATTTTCCCATCACTGCAGACTACATCTCCATCCTCCCTGTCTCACAAATCCATGAATTTTGCTTCTTGATGCATTTCTCACATATTCAGTCTGTAAGCAAATCCTGTCAGTTCTACCTTCACAGCATTGTTAAAATCCATCCTTTCTTCTGCATCCAAATTGCTTCCACACTGATCCAAGCACTTATCTTAACCTGCCTAGACTACTGCATTAGTCTCCTCACTGATAATCCTGCCCTCTGTCTCACCCCTGCAGTCCATACCCCATTTTGCTGGTTGGATTATTTTTCTAAAAAAATTCAATCCATGTTTCCCCACTTCTCAAGAACCTCCAGTGGTTGCCCATCCATCTTCACATCCAACAGAAACAACTCACCGTTGGTTTTAAAACACTCAATCACCTTGCCCCCTCCTATTTTACCTCACTGATTACTAGTATAACCAAGCCCACAAACTCCACTCCTCTAATGCCGACTACTCACTATACCTCGATCTCATCTATATCACTGCTGACTCCTTGCCCATGTCTTGTAGACCTACAAATCTCCCCATCTTCAAAATTTTATTAAAATCATACCTTCTCCAGGAGGTCTTCTCCGACTAAGCCTCCTCTACTCCCAGGCCCTTCTGTGCTGCCCATGGATTTGGATTTGTATCCTTGGTTCACCCCGCCCTCGACCCCGAAGCACTTATGTACATATCCATAATTTATTTATTCATATTAGTATCTGTCTACCCACCTAGACGGTTAGCTCCCTTTAGGCAGGGAATGTGTCTAACTCTGTTATACTGTAGTCTCCAAAGGGTTTAGTACAGTGCTCTGCATGCAGTAAGCACTCAGTGAATACAATGATTGATTGATTGATGGGACCGTGACGAAGAACAGTTGGGAGTATTGGCAAGGCTGAATGGTCAGTTGAACCAATGTGAACCAGGGCATCCACCATCTCAAAGTCAAAATACTATCTCGTGACTGCCCAAGCTAGCAAAACAGAACTCAGAAGGGTGGGCGGGCCAACACCCCCATGCCTGAAGCTGCTGGACATCACAGGCCAGGAATGTGGCAGAGGAAACTGTCCCTCACATTTATTCCAACCAAATCAGGTATGGAGTAGCAGGGGTTGGAAACAGGGGAGGAGGAGGAGGAGGAGATTGAACAAGTGGAATCTGGAAGTCCAAACAACCTGGAAAGACAGGTAATAAATAACTGCCACCTCTGATGTTCTAGGCAGCAAATCAAGATATGCTGCATTCGACTGTGTATCGCCCTGCTCAGAGCATGGGATGTCTGTTCTGTCTGCGTTAATTGAGGGACCATGGGATGGGTGAGTGTCTCACTGTGCACCCATGGGGATGGGAACTAGGTGCTTCACCACATGCATATAACCACATAAGTGTATTCCTCCTCCCATACTCCCAACTGCTCTTCATCACTTTCCCATCAATCAGTCAATCAACTGCATTCATTGAGTGCTTACTGCATGCAGAGCTCTGTACTAAACACTTGGAAACTACAGTATAACAGAGTTAGACACATTCCCTGCCCACAGTCAAGATGGATAGACAGACATTAATATGAATAAATAAATTATGAATATGTACATAAGTGCTTTGGGGCTGAGGGTGGGGTGAACAAAGGATTCAAATCCAAGTTCAAGGGCAGCAAGGAAGGGACTGGGAGTAAAGGAAATAAGGGCTTAGTCGGGGAAGACCTCTTGGGGAAGATATGATTTTAATAAGATTGTGAAGATGGGGAGATTTCTAGGTCAGAGACAAGGTGTGGGCAAGGGGTCAGCAGGGAGATAGATGAGATCGAAATATAGTGGTAAGTGTTTGTGGGGCAGGAGGTAGGTGTTTCACCATGTGCAAGGAACGTGCAAGTGTATGCCTCCCGAGTGGGAAGTGTTCATGGGTGGGAGTTAGAGTACTGCATAAATGGATTCTGCCCAAGTGGGAAGCATTCATGGAGCCGGAGCTAAGCATTTCACCATGTATGAGTAACTAAGTAAGCGTATTCCTCTCAAGAGGGAAGCCTTCAGTTTGAGTGGACACAGGATGTTGTAGGGAGCAGGGTGCCAAACTAAATTAGTGTAATTGTCCTGAAAGAGAAATTCAACTCACCATATGGAATAAACTTCATATGACTCAGCCTTTCGGGCCCCAGACTCTCAGTCTTGCCGAGCTAGTGCTCGATCCGTCCCCACACAATGGGTGACACCAGTCTGAGAAAATCCCAAATAGAATGTCCTCCTCAAATATCCTAAAAAAGCCTACCAAAACCTAGGACTGTCAAAGCTAAATCAAGAACACTGCGCATTACATCTTTCTCCTCAGAAGGCTCTCAGAACTTGGTTTTGCTAACATGTCCCTCTCCGGGTCAGGATCACATTAACCAATGCCCGGGCCTGGGGCTGCTCATCTAGTGGGGTCCCTCATGTGACTGCAGAGCAGATGATGTCATTACTGCACCGGTAGGAGGGGTGAGGGGGAGGCAAGGTGGGAAGCATTTAAGTGCTTACTATGTGTCAAGTGCTTTATTTATTGAGCACTTACTGTGTGCAGAGCACTGTACTAAGCACTTGGAATGTACAGTTCAGCAATAGATAGAGCCAATAATGGGCTAACAGTCTAAAAGGGGAAGACAGACAGCAAAACAAAACAAGTAGACTGGCATCAATACTATCAAAATAGATAAATAGAATCATAGATATATACTCATCATTAATAAAATAGAGTAATAAATAATATATACAAATATACACAAGTGTTGTGGGGAGGGGAAGGGGGTAGAGCAGAGGGAGGGAATAAGGAGAATGGGGAGGGTAGGAGGGGCAGAAAGAAAGGGAGGGCTCAGACTGGCAGGGCCTCCTGGAGGAGGTGAGCTCTCAGTAAGGCTTTGAAGAGGGGAAGAGAGTTGGTTTGATGAATGTGAGGAGGAAGGGCATTCCAGGTCAGTGGTAAGACATGGGCCAGGGGTGGACGGTGGGACAGGCATGAATGAGGCACAGTGAGGAGGTTAGCGGCAGAGGAGTGGAGTGTACAGGGTGGGCTCTAGAAGGAGGGATGGGAGGTGAGGTAGGAGGGGGCCAGGTGGTAGATAAAGAGCTTTGAAGCCAATAGTGAGGAGTTTTTGTTTCATGTGAAAGTTGATAAGCCACCACTGGAGGTTTTTGAGGAGGGGAGTAACATGTCCAGACCACTTCTGTAGAAAGATAATCCGGGCAGCGGAGTGAAGTATAAACTGAAGCGGGGAGAGACAGGAGGATGGAAGATCAGAGAGGAGGCTGATGCAATAATCCAGTCGGGATATTATGAGAGTTTGTACCAGCAAGGTAGCAGTTTGGATGGAGAGGAAAGGGCGGATCTTGGCGATGTTGTGAAGACCGGCAGGTTTTGGTGAATGTGTGGGGTGAATGAGAGAACAGAGTCAAGGGTGACACCAAGGTTTCGGGCTTGTGAGACGGGAAGGATGGTAATGCCATCCACAGTGGTGGGAAAGTCAGGGAGAGGACAGGGTTTGGGAGGGAAGATTAGGAGCTCAGTCTAGGAGAACTAGGAGAATAACCAGCCTGATCCCATGGGTTTTCCTGGAATATTTCTTCCTCTTCTCTCCTTCTACAGGCTTTACCCTGCAGCTTACACTCCTGAACACAGAGGTGGATGCGGGATAGGGGTTTGGGGAGAGGAAGAGGGGGAGAAAGGATGTCCTTCTATTCCTCCTCTCACAGTGACACCTCACAGCATAGTGGATGTCATCCTGTGAGTAATCACAAACACCCATGGCATAGTGGATAGAGCCCAGGCCTGAGAGTCAGAAGGTTGTGAGTTGTAATCCTGACTCCACCACTTGTCTGCTGGGTGACCTTGGGCAAATCGCTTCACTTCTCTGTTCTTCAGTTTCCTCATCTGTAAAATGGGGATTAACTGTTAGTCTCATGTGGGATAGGGACTGTGCCCAAGCCAATTTGCTTATTTCCACCCCAACGCTTAGTACAGTGCCTGGCACATAATAAGCACTTAGCAAATACCAGAAATTATTACCTCTAATCCTTCTTGTGGGACCCCATGTGGGACAGAGATTGTGTCCAGTCTGATTGTATAGTATCTACCCCAGGGTTTAGTGCAGCTATACCACAGTTATCACCTCTGCTCCTCAGGGATTTCCAACTTTCTATTACACCAAATTCCCAAACTACATTTTAAACACCAAACCCAAGTTTCTCCTCTCTATTCACTGTCTGCTATTGACCATCTCCCAATAACAGAATCAACAAGATTCCTCCTGGAGGCCCTGAGATGAAGAGCTAGCCAGCAGGAGGGGTGATGAGTATCTACTTGTATTAATCACCGCCTCCTCCCCAGCCCCAGGGGAGGGCTAAGAGAAAGTTGAGGTTGAGGTGGCTTGGATTTTAAACCACATCCCCTGTCCTGCTGTGGTGAACTCCAGGATAGTCAGGATACTCTCTTCTACTGGCTGCTCCCTGTAATTTAAAGAGTAGCATTCTCTTTAAGAGCTAGACAGGTCAGCACAGACTGTCTTCATAATGCTTCAAGCAATGACTACATCAGTAGGTCAAAATGGGGTAGGATTATGAAGATTGAATGAGGGATCCCTTAAGCCCAAGGCCCTGTGCTGAACCTTATGAGCCCCTATGTTATTCCAGCCTCATTCCTCTTCCTTTTCCACTGCTGGAGGTAAGATGGAACTGTCTTAAACTCAGTTTTGGTACAAGAGAAATTACAAAACAGCATTTCTGGATAGCAGGCTAATGCCAAAGTCTTATATTTCATAAATATTTATATTTGTTTAGATTATTTTGAACAAACTTATTTATCCCCTCCCTCAGCACATATGTACAGATGTATGTTCAATTGTACAGTCACTTTATTTGTTCTGATTACCTTATTTGTAAATGTTTTTATGTCTTTCTCTTCTGATGGAGTGGAAGCTTCTAATGGGCAAGGAGCATGTCTCATGCTTCTTTTGTGCTTTCCCAAGCCTTTAGGACATTGCATTGTACCCAGTGGCTACTCGATAAATATCTTTACTGTCACCTTTAATATTAAATACATGGGACATAGGTAATACCAAAACTTCCTCTGACCCCTTGTTTATATCCTATTTCTTTCTTGAAATTCCTTCCTTCTACAAATCTATGAGATCACAGGTCTCCCATCTTCAAAGCCTTTCTAAAATCTCACTTTCTCCAGAATTTCCTTCGTTAATTTCTCTTCTTCTCAGTTTAAGTCCTTCCAATTACCACTTTTGCATGCCTCCACAGTCTTGTATGCAGTCATAAGCTTTTCTGTTCATTTCGACTTATATTTTCTACTTCCCCACTCATAGTACTCTTTCCATTCTTTTTCCTCTTCTCTTCTTCCTCTCATGTGTAAATAATTGGGTGCTTGTTGTAAACACCTTGAGGGAGTCGAGTCTTCATTATCTACTGTACTCTCAAGTTATTACTACAGTGCTCTGTACAGAAAAGAGGTTAATGGTGTCCCACATGGAGCTCACAGTTTCAGTAGGAGGATGTTGAACAGGTATTGAATCTCCATTTTACTAATGAGGAATCTAAGGCACAGAGAAGTTAAGTGGCTTGTCCCAGCTCACACAAGAGGCAAGTGGTGGATCAGCATCTAGAACCTAGATCTTCTGTCTCTCAGTCCTACATTGTTTCCATTAGGCCATGCTTCTCTTCATTTGTTTAATAATGGGTTGAATGATTGATCTATTATTCCCCAATGAAGGTATATGCAGCAAATAGTACAACTGCCATACCAATGGGGCTAGAGTAGAAAGAAAGTGAGAAGTGAAAATGAGCTAGAACCAACCAGAACATGGCACTGGAGAAAAAATGGGGGCTGGCTAGTAAATCATTTTAAAGTGGATTTTGAGGGGTTTTTTTTCTTTTAGTGCCCAGTTCCCCTCTGCTATGGTCAAATGAGGGGCTAGCACAATTGAACAAGGCCTCTGGCTGCACAAGAGTTAAGCTGCCCCTCCCTCACTGCTGTCAGGAGCTCTTTGCCGTGAGTGCAGAAGAGGGGACCTGAACCCAAGAAGCAGCGTGGCTTAGTGGAAAGAGCATGGGCTTGGGAGTTAGAGGTTGTGGCTCCTAATCCTGGTTCTGTCACTTAACAGCTGTGTGACTTTGGGCAAGTCACTTAACTTCTCTGTGTCTCAGTTACCTCATCTGTAAAATGGGGATTAAGACTGGGAGCCCCACATGGGACAACCTGATTACCTTGTATCTACCTCAGTGCTCAGAACAGTGCTTGGCACATAGTAAGTGCTTAACAAATACCATCATCATCATCATTGGCAGCTGCCCTAGGCCATGCTGTGCATCCCAGGTAGCCAGTCTGATATCGGCAGTAGCACCTTCTCTCACCACAAGTCCAGCATGGTTCCTGTGGAGTCCCCGATGCCCCACAGGGGACACTCTTGGGCAGGGATTGGGGAGAGCAGGCCCACGCTCCTGCTGCTCCTGCTCTTATGACCGACAGGACACAGATCCAGCCCAGGGAGCTGTGGGGTTCCCGTGATCCTCTGTTGGTTGCAGAGGGAGTGGGAGCAGCCTGCAAACCCCTTCCTACCTTCCAAGACCCCAGCTCCATCACTACCACCAGCTGTTTGATGTGCCTGGCCATTCTGGATAGGAAGAACTTCTCTTTCTCCTCTGGAAAAATCTGACCATTTAAAAATAACTGAAAACAATTCAATTAGATCAAAAGCACAGTCAATAGATAGTTGTACTTTATTGTACTTCCCACTCCTGACAGAGAGATTTGTTATTCTCAATCGGTAGACCACAGTAATGCAAGTCTACAGAGAACTCAAAGCATCCAAGTCTCCTAAAAAGTGTGTTAGCATATAAGTGCTCTTCATTCAGAGTCTAATTTTCTTGTCCTGAAGGATGGTTCTCAGAGGCAGGGCTATAACTCACTGGACCTGCTAGGAAGGTAATACTGACTGCCAGGAATAAATTCTGAGGGTGATAAAATCCATGATTTGAGCTTATAGAATTGAAAGAGGAGGAAGAACAATTTGGGATTTTGAAGCATTTTTGAAAACACAGAAAGCAAATGATTAGCAACAGGAAGAAGGGGAGAGGACACCCACCAGGGTTTGTTTAACCAGAGGAGCCAACTTGGCCAATGCTCGTAGTTGCCATTAATGTTACTCATGTGCAAAGGAATTTCAGCATCGAGGCTGGGGACTGACTGCGCAGGTGACACTATACACCTCAGCCAATAGAAATGTGCTGGACACAGAACTGGGGCAGAAGAGCAGAGAAACACAGTCCAGTTGGCATCAAGGTGGAAAAAGAAGTGTGGAAACTGGAATTGTAATCAAATATAGCTCTGCACTTTTGTCTCTCCTCCCCCACAGGGTTTTCTCCTTTAAGTCCTAGCCAGATGCCCACCTTCACCAGGAAATGGGAGGAGTGGTGAGTATCTTGGCATGAGGGCCAGAGAAGACAGGTCGAGCATCTTTTTTTTTAAAATATTTGTTAAGAGCTTGCTATATACCAGGCATTGTACTAAGCACTGTGGTGTGTACAAGTTAATCAGTTTGGGCACAGTCCCTGTCCCACATAGGGCTCACAATCTTAATCCCCATTTTACAGATGAGGTAATTGAGGCACAGAGAAGTTGTGACTTGCCCAAGGTCACACAGCAGACAAACGGCAGAGCCAGGGTTAGAATCCAGGTCTTTCTGACTCCCAGGCATGTGCTTTATCCACTAAGCCATGCAGCTTCTCATCCAAAAGCCTCCTACCCAGAAGCCAAATAGAATTTGCTTACCTGACCCTTCCCCTTCTACCAGGTAGAGAGGAGAGGTCCCCTGGCCCCTCATACCACTCCAGCAAATTGAATTTAGATCCTTCCAGCTGCTTGGTCCTCTCAGGCTTCAAATCTAGCCAAGCAGTGGAAACAGAGCAGCAGTAAAGAATGGTCACTGGGCAGCAGAGCAATAGGGTAGCTGGACAGAGAGGTAGTAAAGCAGCAGGGCACTGGGACAGTGGGATAATGAGGCAGCAGAGTAGCGGGGCAACAGGGCAGTGGAACAGCAGGGCAGGAGGTTAGGAGGGTGGCCTTTTGTCTTCTCCATCACACAAAGGTAAGAGAGGCAGCTCAGTGCCAGGAGACCTCGACAGGCTTGACGTTTACCAGCTCTATAAGTCTGTCTCACTCTCTCACTCTCTCAAAGGGCCTTGTTCAGACTGTAGCAGGGAGAGCGGTAAAAGAGAGAGAGGGACTAAGCAAGTGAGCACGGGAGACACAAAACCAATGCTGCACAGGGATCTCCACTGGTATATCCTCATGCCCTCTTGGCCGGCTCCAGCTTCCTACCTATCTAGGAGAAGGGTGTCCTCTTCAGTCTCCATGACTCCCCCTGACAGATTACTCCAGGACTCAGGGCATGGAAGGGACGCTGAAGAGACTCCGGTCAATCAATCAATCGTACCCTTTCTGCTGGACCCTCTGTCTATCCCCTGCTCCCAGCTGGGCTAAGCCCCTTAAATAGGCAGCCCTAGAAGTCATCCTCTCTGGTCTCTGGTCCTTGGGCAGACAATGGGCTTCTCCATCCCTGGGCTCTGCTCGACTGGTAGGGTGTGGACGGAGATGGAGGCAATAGATCCCAATCTATGCCTGGGCAACACCAGCCAGCAAAACCAAGCAGAGCTTGGAGGCTGAAGCTGATTCCCTAGATCATGGTTCAATGGGTCTTCCTCTTTGTTATCTCTTCAGCCACCCTCACCTTCACAGAGTAGATGAATTAAAAATAGCTGGCTTGCCTGTGCAATTTTAGAGGGAGCAGGACTGGTGGGTGGCAGGGACTCCAAGCCCTCCCTGCCACCTCGTAATATTGCACGTATCTCAATCAATGGTATTTATTGAGCACTAGGAATCAGATGCCACAGAAGTAGACATGTGAGGGAAATGTATTGAGAAATGCAAAAGTCTGAGCCACAGGTCAAAAAGAGAACCAAATTCCGGAGCGACAGTAGGCTCAAAATAGCTCATGAAGAGGGGTAAAGAGATCGAGTGAAAGCAATTTGCTGGAAAAGTATAAAAAAAAAACCTCAGAAAAAAGCAAGTAAACATCTAATAGAGTCTCAGGATGAGGCCTCGAGAGGGAAGCTAACCCAAAAATATTACCCAAAACTAGGTCAGGATATGAAGAGGGACCACTTGACCATTAATAACATTGATTTAGAACCTCCTATGTCCAAAGCCCTATTCTGAGCATGGCTTCAAAGAAAGCGCCTGGGACTGGGAGTCAGGAGACCCAAGTTCTAATCTTGGATACACCACTTGTCTGCTGCATGACTTTGGGCAAGTCACTTAAATTCTCTGGGCCTCAGTTTCCTCGTCTGTAAAAATGGGAATAAAATGCCTTATCCCCTTCAGTCTGTGAGTCCTATGGAAAACAGGGACTGTCTGATTTGTTTATATCATAGCTACCGCAGGACTTAGTATACTATTTGACACATATGAAGTCCTTAATGAATGCCATTATCATTATCATCATTCATTCATTCAATCATAATTATTGAACACTTACTGGAGGCAGAACACTGTACTAAGCACTTGAGAGAGTACAATATAACGATAAGCAGACATGTTCCCTGCCCACAACAAGCTTACATTCTAGAGGGTGAGAGGGACATGAATATAAATAAATAAGTTACAGATATATACATAAGTACTATGGGGCTAGGACGGGGGGATGAATCAAGGGAGCAAGTCAGGGTGATGCAGATGAAAATGGGAGAAGTGGAAAGGAAGGCTTAAACAGCGAAGACCTCTTGGAAGAAATGTGCATGCTAAAAGGCTTTAAATAGGAGGAGAGTAATTGTATGACAGACTTGAGGAGGGAGGATGTTCCAGGCCAGAGGCAGGATGTGGGTGAGGGTTCGGCAGTGAGATAGTTGAGATCGAGGAACACTGAGAAGGTTAGCACTTGAGAAGCAAAGTGTGAAGGCTAGGCTGTTGTAGGAAAGTAATGAGGTCATCATTATGATCATCACTATTAATACAATAGAGTTAGAAAACATGGTCCCTACCAGCAAGGAGCTGTGAATCCAGCTAAGGAGACAGAAATAACATCATTTTTAGATAGGAGAATAAAAGAGAACTACAAATGGAAAGAGTCAGTGCTCAAATTGTAGGGTGAGTAAGCTGATGGACACAGACACACTATGGATGAATGTGAGTACATAAATACACAATTGGCCCAGAAGTTCTGAGGAAGTGGTTGGGGAAGTATGAGTGTGGGGATAACTGGTTGGTTTGATCTAGGAATAAGAAAAATTAAGGCATCTTGGAGAAGATGCAATCTCAGAAGGGTTTGAAGGAAGGAGATGAGCAAGTGGTCAGAGATGGGAGAGACCAGGATGGAGTACTGTGAGTACGTTATCTTGAGCAGAATGAAGAGTGCCAGCTGGGGTGCATTGGGAGGAAAGAGTGGATAATTAATGGGGAGAGAGGTGTTAGAATTATCCACTGAGAGAGATTCAGATCAATGAACAAAAGTCACCAAGATGGCCACTCTGGAGGTTTTGATTGCATCTAGTAACTGTGCCAACTTACTTTTCCAACATTAAGAGGGGAAGGGGGTGGTGGGTGCCACCACTCCCAGAGAAGTGTAGAATAGAGAAGAGAGAGAAAATGTCCAAGTCAGGACAGGCCTAGCCAAGGTCCAGCTTCAGCTCCAACCCCACTCTCTGCCCCAGATATAACCCCAGCATCAGCCACAGCTCCAGTTAAATTACAGACTCAGACCCAGCTCCAGCCTCAGGCCCAGGCTTATCTCTAGCTGTATTCTTAGCCTCAGCTCCTGCCTCAGCCCCAGCCCCAGCACCATCTCCAGCCATACTCAGCCCCAGTACCAACCCCAGCTCCAGCCTAAGCTTCACTCTGAGCCACAGACCCAGCTCCAGCTTCAGCCCCAACAACACCCTCGTCCCATCCCCAACTCCACCTTAAATCCCTGCTCCAGCATCATCACAGCCCCAGCCCCAGCCCCAGCTCCAACCACTGCCCCAGATCCAGGTGCAGTTTCAGCCCAACCTTAGAATGAGGTCCAGGTAAAGCCCCAACCCCAACTCCCGCTCCAGCTCCAGCTCCAACACCATCCTCTTGTCTCATCTAATGCCGTTGAGTCACTTCCGACTCATAGCAACACCATGGACACAATCTCTCCCAGAACGCCTGGCTCTCCATTTGCAATTGCTCTGGTAGTGGATTCATAGAGTTTTCTTGGTAAAAATATAGAAGTGGTTTACCAGTGCCGCCTTCCATTCAGTAAACGAGTCTCCCTTTCAACTCTCTCCCATACCGCTGCTGCCCAGCCTAGGTGAGTTTTAACTTGTAGCAGATTGCCTTCCACTTGCTAGCTACTGGCCAAGCTAGGAATAGAATGGGTATGCCTCTGCTTGACTCTCCTTCCCATAGCTGAGATTGGTAGAGTATTGTAAATTCTCGAGGTATGTCCTTGAGAGGGGAAACCCCAGTCTCAGTTCCAGCTAAAACACCAATTCTAAACCCAGCTTCAACTTCAGCCTCAGTCCGGCCCTAACCCAAGCCCCAAATCAAACTTTAACCCCTCTCTCAACCCCAGCCCCAACCCAAGCCCTAGATCAAGTCGCTCTCCCAGACTCAGCCCCAGCCCCACATCCAGTCTCAGACCTAGCTTCATCCCCAGCCCCAGCTCCAGCTGGAGCCTCATTCCAAACCCCAGCTCCAGCCTGAGTCAAGCCCCCAAAATAGCCCCAGCCCCAGTCCCAGCTCCAGCTTCAGCCCCAGCCCCAGCCCCAGCCCCAGCTTCATTCACAGTCGCATCAACAGACCCTTCCCGAGCTCCAGCTTTAGGGTCAGCTCCAAACACAGCTCTTCCCTCATATCCATCCTCAACCCAGCCACAGCTCCAATCAATCAATCAATCAATCAATCCATCAATCATATTTATTGAGTGCTTACTGGGTGCAGAGTACTGTACTAGGTGCTTGGGAGAGTACAATATGACAAAGCTGATAGGCACATTTCCTCCTCACAGTGAGCTTACTGTCTAAAAGGGGGAGACTGACATTAATATAAATGAATAAATTACGGATACAGACACAAGTGCTGTGGGATTAAGGAAGGAGTGAAGAAAGGGAGCAAATCCAAGTACAGCGTGATGCAGAAGGGAGTGGGACAAGAGGAACTGAGGGCTTAGTCCGGGAAGGCCTCTTGGAGGAGATGTGCTTTTAAATAAGACTACAAAGTTGGGGAGAATAATTGTGTTGATATGAAGAGGGAGGGCATTTCATGCCAGTGGCAGGATGTGAGTGAGAAGTCAGAGGCAAAATAGATGAGATCAAGGCATAGTGAGTAAGTGAGCATTAGAGAAGCAAAGTGTAGAGTCTGGGTTTTAGTGGGAGAGCAGTGAAGTAAGGTAGGAGTGGACAGGGTGATTTAGTGCTTCAAAGCTGTTGGTAAGAAGGTCCAGCTCCAACCCCAGCCTCAACTCCATGCTCAGCTCCTCCCCCAGTCCCATTTCCAGCCCCAACACCAGCCTCAATCATAGCCAAAGCTCTTGATCTTACCTCAAGGCCTTCTCCAGCTTCAGCCCCAGCCCCAGTGACATTTCCAGCTTTAGTCCCAGCCTCAGCTCCAAGCCCAGCCCCTGCTCCAGCCACTACCCCAGAGCTAATCCCAGTCCCTGCTCCAGGCTCAGCCTCTGCTCCAGTCCAGACTCAGCTCCAGAACCAGCACCAACTCCAGCCTGGGCATGGGACCTAGGATGGAGCTGGGGTTGAGACTGGGGCTGGAACTAGAGAGTCATTCATTCATTCATTGAGTGCTCACAGTGTGCAGAGCACTGTACTGAGTATTTGGGAAAGAACAATGCTACAATAAACAGTAACATTCCCTGCCCACAACGAGCTCACAGTCTAGAGTAGAGAAGACATATCAACACAAATAAATAAAATTACAGACATGTTTATAAGTGCTTTGGGGCTGGGATGGGGAAAGAGCAAAGGGAGCAAGTCAGTGTGACACAGAAGAGAGAGAGAGATGAGGAAAAGTTAGGCTTAGTCTGAGAAGGCCTCTTGGACAAGATGTGCCTTAAATAAGGTTTTGAAGCTGGGGAGAGTGGTTCAGTAGGATTAGAGGAGGGAGGATGTTCCAGGCCAGAGGCAGGATGTGGGCTAGGGGTCAGTGGCCAGACAGGCAAGATGGAGGCACAGTGAGAACATTAGCACAAGAGGAGTGAAGTGTGTAGGTTTGGTTGTAGAAGGAGAGAAATGGGGTGAGATAGGAGGGAGCAAGGTGATAGCGTGTTTTAAAGCCAATTGAGAGGAGTTTTTGTTTGATACGGAGGTGAATGGGCAACCACTGGAGTTTTCTGAGGTGCAGGGTGATGTGTCCAGAATGTTTTTGTAGAAAAATGATCCAGGCAGCAGAGTGAAGTATGGACAGGAGTGGGGAAAGACAGGAGGCTGGAAGGTCAGCAAGGAGGCCGATGTAGTAATCCAGGAGGAATAGGATGAGTGATTGTATTAACATAATAGCAGTATGAATGGAGAGGAAAGGGCAGATTTTAGCGATGTTGTGAAGATGGGACTGACAGGATTTGGTGACATTAGGGTGAGATGAGGCCACGGCTGGGCCTGGAGGTGGGAAGGGGACTGGGACTAGTGATAGGGCTGAGGATGGGGCTAAGACAGAGATGAGCTGGGACTGAGGTTGGAGCTGCTGCTGGGCTTGGGCTGGATCTGGCACTATCTGGCACTCCTCCTGAGATTGATGTTGGGGTATGGGCTGGGCTGCTGCTAAGGATGAAGCTGGTACTGTCGATGGAGTTGGGCTTGAGGCTGGAGGTGGGGCTGGAGCTGGGGTTTGGGCTTTGGCTAAGGCTGGACCTGGGGCTGGGGGTGGGGTAGGAGGAGAGGCTGGGATAGGCTGGGGCCAGATCTGGGGCTAGGCTGGTCTTGAGGCTGGCCCAAAGCTGGAGCTGGGGGTTAGACTTCTGCTGGATGGGGCCTGGAGCTGAGCCTGGAGCAGGGGTTGGAGCTGGGATTGGATGTGAGGTTGGAACTGGGGTGGGGCTGGGCTGGCACTGGAGCTGTTCCTGGACTTGAAGCTGGGGCTGAAGCTGAAGCTTTGCCTGGAACTGGGATGAGTATAGAGCTGGAGCTGGGGCTGAGGCTGAGGTGGAGCAGGGGCTGAGGCTGTGTTAGGGCTGAGATTGGAGCTGGGCCTGGCGCTGGAGCTGAGACTTGGGCTGAAGCTGGAGTTGGGGCTTGGGCTGGGGCTGAGACTGCAAATGGGGTTGGTCCTGGAAGTGGGGCTGAGACTGCTGCTTCTAGAGCTGGGGATGAAGCTGGGCCCGGTCTGGGGCTGGGCCTGAGGCCTGAAATGTCCCATTTATGTTGGAGAGGGGAAAATTTAGTCTCCATTTTACAGATGAGGTTGCTGATACACAGAGAACAGAAACAACGGTCCTCTGCCTTCCAGACCTGTGCCTTTTCCAAAATGCCCAAGTCTGAATCTCAGCTCTGGCTTTGGATAGATAGTTATGGTCCTCCCATCTGCCTTCAGGGGCACATCAGAGGCAGATCAAGTTGAGCTCCGTTGACAAGTGTTTGGTCCAGGGCAGAGAACCAGATTCTGGATCACTAACTCCAGACATGGCAACTAGAGCTTCTCGAAAGGATAAACCATCTGTTGAATCAGGAGGCAGCAACAAATGATCATAAAGAAAAAAGCAAGTCACTCATGGCTTGTTTGCCAAATCAAAAGTTCAAGGAGTTGAGCTGAATTGTGATGTGATTCTGTCAGGACAGAGAAACAGCTGCAGCTAGAAATGCTTAATGTCTATCAGTGGTCCTCATATTGGCTGCAGAATGAAAGATTGAAAGGGTTTCTATAGCATTTGCAAAACCATTTGCATTTGAATAGAAAATGAATTTCATTTTGTATCAGTTCAATGGAAGTATTTGCCAGGTGAGATGTGGTTCGTAGGATTATCAGGTAGGGACTCTTGCTGGGGAGGAGGGTTTCTTTAATAATAGTGGTAATTATTGTTCTAAAAATAATTGTATTTGTTACAAAGGAGATGCTTTAACAACCTGATGGCTTGAAAGCTTTTTCTTTGTCGACTCTGTTTCTAGGGGCCAGGTATATGTATTTTGATGTATTCCCTGCACTTTTCCTGAATCTGACACACACAGCAAAAACCATGTCTACTGTTCTGTGTTTTTGGAAGTGTTTGATCAACAATATTCTTCAGTAGCCTCTCTAGAACTTCTATGGCTAGGATTTTGTCTCAGTGCAGAGTCATGACATGCGTCAATAATTTTGCAATTCAATCTTTCCACTTTCTTCTTGAAAAAGGTGATAATGGTGGCTTCTTTGAGATCCCTTAGCATCTCAAAGGTTCTTAACATGTCAAAGAATCTGTGCCAGTGTGGAAGCAAGGTGTCCTCTCCACACTTCTAGATCTCAGCAGATCTAACATCTGACCCAGGGACTTAATTATTTTTCAAGTGACTTCTCCAATAGTTGGGACTAGGACCATGTGTTCGAACATAGGAAGGTTTTGTATGCTTTTCCGAGTCTCTTCTTCAGTAGAGGAAGACATGATGAGGAGAACATTGAAATGGTGCCTTCTCTTCAGAACTGTCTCCTTGCCTGTTCTGGCCCAGGAGATACCTTCACTCTTCAGAGGTACTGAAACAGTTAATGGAGTGAGAAGAGTGAAAAGAAGGGGGGAAAGAGGAAGGCAAAAGTGCCCTCACTTTTCCGGCTCCTCAGTCATCTTCTCTATCATTGATGAAGAGTCAGAGTGGCCCAGAACTGTTGACTGATGATGGAGGCTCCAGGCAGGGAAATAATAATAATAATAATAATAATGGGATTTGTTAAGCACTTACTATGTGCCAAGCACTGTACTAGGCACTGGGGTGGATGCAAGCAAATTGAGCTGGACACGGTTACTGTCCTGTGTGGGGTTCACAGTCCCAATCTCCATGTTACAGATGAGAAAACTTAAGAATTAAGAATTATGGAATTTGTTAAGCACTTACTATGTGCCAGGCACTGTACTAGGCACTGGGATGGATACAAGCAAATCAGGTTGGATGCAGTCCCTATCCCACTTGGGGCTCAAAGTCTCAATTCCCATTTTTACAGAGGAGGTAACTGAGGCCCAGATAAATTAAGCGACTTGCCTAAGATCCTACAGCAGACATGTGGTGGAATCAGAATTGGAACCCATGACTTTCTGACTCCTAGGCCTGTGCTCTATCCACTACACCATGCTGTTTCTTGACATAGTGGAGAGACTGTCCAGCCCCAGCCTCCCAAAGCGTCAACCCCGCCTCATTCCTGGAGAGCTCCACAGTCTGTCTGATTGAAGGGCAGCTGGTGGCTTATCCTCGTGAGTGAATTCTATGGCCTGGCCCAGAGCTGGATGAGGACCACAGAAAACTCGCAGGTGTCATGGCCTGGCAGGAGGTCACATCCTCTGGTCAGGAATGGACTGAATACCCCTCAGTGGTGGGAACTGGAGCAGGATATCACAACCCTACTCAGGTTCTATGTTTTGTGGGCTACCTCTATGGATGATGTCAATAAAAATGGGTCTAGAAAAATGGACCAGAGTGCACACTCAGGCTGTGGCCCAGAAGAACCCCCAGCTGGCTCTCCTGACCAGCAGCACTGGGAACCATTCCAGAGCAACAGTGACCTCCTTACTTACTGGCATACAGGGTCTAGTTGCTCAGGAATGAGCAGAGACCCTAAGTGCTGGTCAGAGGACCTAGACAAGGAAAATGCCCTGCCTGAGTCCACGGCTGACCTACCCTCACCTCAGGAAAGGCCATGAGGCCCTGCTTATCTTTCAATGCAGAGCTGCTGCTGCGGAGAATGATGAGGAGAGAGGAGTTAACCCATTCTCCAACCCTTTAAAGGTCCCTGGACATCTTTGTTGGGAAAAGAGAAGTCAATGAGGGTCAGTGTTGAGATGATCTGATAGAAGACCAGCCCTCGGGGAGCCAGTTAGCCAAGCTAGGGATGAGATTTTTTGTAAAGATCATAGAATAACCTGAGACTAATGAAACAGACTTGCTAGCGGCTTTTGTAAATTGATTTGGCATCCTGCTGAGATGTAGTAAAGTTGACTGTCTATGACCTGACCTGGCCCTCATAGCAAACAGACATGTGCAATGGTAAGAGTTATAATTTTTATAATAATAATAATGGCATTTGTTAAGCACTTACTATTTGCCAGGTACTGTACTTAGCACTAGGGTGCTTAGTACAAGCAAGTACAAGCAAATTGAGTTGGACACAGTCCCTGTCCCAAGTGGGGGTCACAGTCTCAATCCCCATTTTACAGATGAGGTAATTGAAGCACAGAGAAGTGAAGCAACTTGCCCAAGGTCACACAACAGACAAGTGAGGGAGCCGGGATTAGAACCCATAGCCTTCTGACTCCCAGGCCCACGCTCTTTCCACTACACCATGCTGCTTCTCTGTGTGGTGAGACTCCTATGAATGGTCATGCCAAGTGCACATAACATGTCAGTGCATACTAAACTTGTGAATTGTACTGCATGGGTAGAGAGTTTTCTGTAAGCTTCCTTCTTGTCTGAATTCTGGGGTCCCACAAAGTGTTTTTGGTCACTGCAAGTAGACTTCTGAAATTTGAGTCATTTGTATCAAACCAGTATCAGAGCCTCCTGTTGTTTGTTCCCAGTGTCTAGGCAGCTGCCTGGGATAAATGCCCACTCATTATATATGTTGGAAATAGTGGTTTGAGTTTCCTGCTTCAGCAGGGCTGCCACGAAGTTGCTCCGGAGCTCTTTGCAGGTGTCTCTGCTCTTCAGTAACTCAACTTTACTGTTTGGGCAGTTTGGAGTCCATGTTTAGATGTAATGGATTTTTGGGCATTGTGAGCTTGAAGCACTTCAAATGATAGTCCACCTCGCACTGTGCTCCACTTATGACTGCTATGGTCCATAAGTCCTTGAGGTCCCTGACCACACTATGATAGGGTCAATAAGATACTCCTATTTGGAGTGCTTGGCACATAGTAAGCGCTTAACAAATATCATCATTATTATGATTGGATTCAAAGCTTTTTTGTTTGTTTGACAAGAGAAAGGTGCTGTTTATGATCAATCACAGCCTAGTGTTTAGCACATTCATTTTAGCAAAATCAAGCCACTGCTGTTGAGTTTACCAGTTCTATGAGGCCCAGTGATTCTTTCAACTGTAGGCATCAATGGTAATTCTAGTGTTAAAAAGTCAACCCTTATTTATTCTTTTTATTTGATATTATTACTTCAACAATGAGTTTGCATGGATCTTCTGAAGTGTTCTTTTTCCTCAATGCAGTTCAAAATCGTGAGGGTGCATATTATTATGATGACAGAAAAGCTCATTTATTTCAAAGACAGTTGTAGCATCACCAGACTGTCACTTATACCTCTGGGCTGAGTAGGAACTATACCAAATGGTAGTAGTCATATTTATTGAGTACCCACTGGGATGCAGAGCACTGGAAAGTAAAAAAAACCAAGAAGCAACATATTTCTTGCCCATAGAAGCTTAACGGGAGAGACAAAGTACATTTACAAAAAGAGTATTCAAAATATATAACTGAATTTACAGATGAACATATATATACATATATATATACATATATATTATAATAATATGTACTAGAGAGGGCCAATGAATTTATATGAATTAGGGTGCTGGGAACCAATCAGGAAGACTTATTGGAGTAAATGGAATTTTATAAGGATTTAGAACACGAAGAGAGTTGTGGTCTCTGATCTGTAGAGGGAGGAAGTTCCAAGCCAGAAGACTAGAAAAAGCAAGTGTCAGAGGCAGGAAAGCCAAGAGTGAGGGGTTAATAGAAGATGAGCTCAGGAGGGCCAAAAAGGAATTGGAGAACAGAGGTTGAAGAGAGCAGATAGGTAAAGAGGGTATGGGTCCATATAAAGCCTTGAAATTGTGGGTTTTGCTGTTATTGTTTTGATGCTGAGGCATATAGGAAGCAAATGTCTGGTTTTAAGAAGAGGAGAGATGCCTGCCGATTGACACTTCAAGGAGTTGAAAGTTTGTCATATAGACTGAAAAAGTGGGTGGTATAGATTGAGGAGGGCAGTGGTTGGAGGAAGGGGTACCAGGGAGAAGCCTGGTACCTGAGCTGGTATCAAGGTGATGCTGTTTGGGGAGATGAAAGCATGGATATGGGAGCTGCTGTGCAGGAAGAAATAGCCGAATTAGGTAGTAGATCGAATGACAGTGGACGACAGTAGCTAGTCGAGACTGATCCCATGTTCATGGGCTTCTGGGACAGGGAGGATGGTAGCCTCAAGTATTCACTCTGCTAAGGCAGTGGGGGAGATTGCCCCCACGGCTTTTTGATCTAGGCTTCTTGGTTGGCTCATCCCAAATCTCTGAAAGTTTACTGAAAGTTTCCAGTCAGGGTTGAAAAGACACAGGAGGGCACCTTTCTGGCCTATTAGTCTTTTAATGTCAGTTCCCTCCCAGTTCTCCTCCCCCTAAAATCTCTGCTCTTTTTTCTACATTCCCACCCCCATATCTAAATGAACAGCTGGTACCTTTAGTGGTATTATCAACTGAGATAGGAAAGTTAGGAGGAGGAGTGGCAATAGGGGGAAAGATCTATCATTGTTCAGTACCACACTCTCAATACAGTGGGCCCTTACTAAATACTGTTGATAGATTGTTTGCCCAGTACTAATGCCTATATGAATGCAAATCCAGTCCCTGATAAGCATCCTTCAGAAGAGAATCAGGCCTCTTCAAAGAAATGTTATCCAGAGTTTACCTCTGAGTTGTCTGTTGAGACATAACGGGCCATTTCAAGCATTATTAGAGCTATTATAGGCTGGCGACTGTGATGTCTGTATTCTAGGATGCTTTATAAGCCATCGATGAATTTTATCAAACTTCTACTGGACCCTACACAAAGTCAGATGTCATGGGTTCGAATTCCCGCTCTGCCACTTGTCAGCTGTGTGACTGTGGGCAAGTCACTTAACTTCTCTGTGCCTCAGTTACCTCATCTGTAAAATGGGGATTAATTGTGAGCCTCATGAGGGACAACCTGATTACCCTGTATCTTCCCCCAGCGCTTAGAACAGTGCTCTGCACATAGTAAGCATTTAACAAATACCAAATACGAACATTATCATTCCTAAAGCAAGAAATTTCATTTGCTTAACACTCACTGGGACAAATGTTTCTTTTTGCTAGTTGGGGGGCTTCTACCTCCATACTTTGATGAGTAATAATAACGATGGCATTTGTTAAGCACTTACTATGTGCAAAGCACTGTTCTAAGCGCTGGGGTAGATACAAGGTGATCAGGCTGTACCATGTGGGGCTCACAGTCTTCATCCCCATTTGGCAGATGGGGTAACTGAGGCCCAGAGAAGTGAAGTGACTTGCCCAAAGTCACACAGCTGACAAGTGGCTGAGCTGGGATTTGAACCCATGACCTCCAACTCCCAAGCCCAGGCTCTTTCCACTGAGCCAGAGTAGCCCCTCTTCTTGTGGGGTGGAATCTAGGGAACAACACTTGTCTAAACCCTTCACGGCCCTGTAAACTCCAATCATGTCCCCTCTCCATCTGCATCTTTCCAGGCCAAAGCATTGACTATGTTTTCACAAACAGTCTTGAAATATATTTAGAAATAGCTTTAGTGCATGTTATAAACAAGACAAATGTGTTAATGTTTAGTTTGAATGTCTTGCCTTAAAGGATGCAACTTATATCCAATCCACAAGAAGCGTTTATGGGATTTGAAGCATCCTAGATTGATTCTAGCCTGAAGGTAAACCAGCTACACAGCAGTATTGTAAATTCTAACCTTGAAACAATTACTACTTGGAAAACAGAACTAGCTCACTGGGGTGTGGGCAATGTAACTTAGCCCCTAGGAAAGAAGAGTAGAATACGATTAATAAATTTCAAGCCTTCTATGCTCTGCTCTGTTCTATGAGCACGAACAAAGGTATAATAAGCCATATCTGGGAGGATATACCATATGCCACTTGGTTGCTCTATCCTGAAGCTCTACTGGGCTGGAAGGCATGAACATGGCTTTCTTTGGGCAAGACCCTTAACTGAGGGCTGATTTTATCCTGTGCTCCATACTATGCCTAGTTTTTTGTAGACCCTTGGAGGTGAAGGAATCATAGACATTCAGAGAAGCAGCTATAATATTTCAATGTTTTTTCTCACCACATCTTTTAAGATTGAAGATGAGGCACTGCAAATGCCAGGAAACCTTCCAAAATACAAAGACATGGTGCTTGTCCCAACTGAGGGAGATGTCACCACAGCAATAAGGACCATGAAAAGTGGACTTGCCATCACAGCCAATAGCCTAGCCTCTGAGATCCACAATCACCTAGTAGACACTTTGCTAGAACTCTGGCAGGGGCTACCAGACATGTGGAGGAGAAGCCCTGTGATCTCAAAGATGCCCCATCATCACTATCTTCAAGAAGAAAGTTGCAACATCAGTTTGGACAATCGTTGGGGCATCTCATGACTCTCGAGGCTCAGAAAGGAGAGCTGAATCAATCAGTCAGTCTATCAGTGGTATTTATTAAGTGCTTGTTATGTGCAGAGCACTATACTAAGCATTTGGGAGGATACAATATAACAGAAATAGTTGACATGTTCTCTGCCTAAAATGAGCATACAGTTTAGAGGAGGAGACAAACATTATTATGAATAAATCATTTATAATGTACAATTTGAAGATACATACATAAGTGCTTTGGGGTGAAGTATTCCTGGATCAACTGCTGATAGCATCATCCAAACCCTCCTGGAATCTCATGTGGTTTCAGATCAAGAGTTACATTGTTGAAGTGATCTGTACAGCGTAAGAAATATAATAAAAGTTCAAGGAACAGCATCAAGGCCTCTATATGGATTTCAGAGATTTTACTAAGTCTGGAATCTGAAAATCATTTAGTAAATCTGGATGGCCTTTTTTATGGCATTTGTTAAGCACTTACTAAGTGCAAAGCCCTGTACTAAGCGCTTGGGGAGAGACAGGCTAATCAGGTTGGACACAATCCATGCCTCACATGGACTCAGTCTTAATCCCCATTTTACAGATGAGGTAACTGAGGCACAGAGAAGGCTGTAATGTCCACCTACTTGCTGTATCTTGAGCTCATCTACCTCACTGCCAGTCTCTCACTCACATACTGACTTTGACCTGGAATGCCTTCCTTCTTCATATTCAATAACTCTCCCCACCTTTAAAACCACAGTGAAGGCAAAGCTCCTCCGAGAGGACTTCCCCAACTAGGAAGTCCATATCCCATGCGGAGCTCACCATCTTAATTCCCGTTTTACTGGTGAGAGAACTGAGGCACAGAGAAGTTAAGTGACTTGCCCAAGGTCACACAACAGAGAAGTGGTGGAGTTCAGGATTAGAACCCAGGTCCCTCTGACTTCCCAGGCTGTGCTCTATCCACTAAGCAACACTACTTCCCTTCCTAAATCTACTCCATCCATTTCCTGCTTCTTTCCCATTTCCACCAACAATACCACCACCTTGTCTGTCCCAGAAGGCTATAGTCTTAGGGTTGTCCTTTACTCTTTACAGCCCTTCAGCTTTCATACACAATCTAATATCAAACTCCACCAATTCTTTGGGAAAAAAAAGTAGTCTCTACCCTCATACAGTACAATCTCTGCCTCCACCAGTTCTGAAATACCTCTATCAGACCACGACCTCTTCACCTATTCTCTTTCCCATATACCCACCCCCCATAAACTGTCCTGTTCCCCACAAAGACCTCCATTCTTATAACCCCCTCTGATATTCTAGGGCTATTCTATCCCATTTTGTCTCAATCAATCATATATATTGAGCACTTACTATGTGCAGACTACTGTACTAAGCACTTGAGAAAGAACAATATGAACAGGGTTGGTAAACACATTCCCTGCCCACAACAAGCTTGCACTCTAGAGGGGGAGACAGACTTTAATCTAAATAAATAAATTATGAATAAATGCTGTGGGGCTGAGGGAGGGGTGAATAAAAGATCCAAATCCAAGTGCAAGAGCAACACAGAAGGGAGTGGAAGATGAAGAAATGAGGGCCTAGTAGGGGAAGGCCTCTTGGGGGAGCCATGCCTTCAATGTGGCTTTAAAGGTGGAGAGAGTGATTATCTGTTGAATATGAAGAGGGAAGCATTCCAGGCTTAAGGCAGTACGTGGGTGAGAGATTAGCAGTGAGGTAGATGAGCTCAAGGTACAGTGAATAAGTGCACATTAGAAGAGTGAAGTGTATGGGCTGGGTTGCAGTACAGAATCAAGGAAGTAAGCAGGAGGGAACCTGGTTAATTAATTTTTTTAATGGTATTTCTTAAGTGTTTACTATATTTCTTAAGTGCTTACTATGTGCCAGGCACTGTACTAACTATGCACTGAGGTAGATATAAGGTCCTTCTGAGCTCCAGGCCTGTGCTCTATCCATTAGGCCGTGATGCTTTTTATAAGTTGATAAGACGTTTCTGTTTGATATAGAGGTGGATGGGCAACCACTGGAGGTTCTTGAGGAGTGGGGAAACATAGACTGAATATATCCATAGAAAAATGATCCTGGCAGCAGAGTGAAATGTGGACTGGAGTGGGGAGAGCCAGGAGGTAAGGAAGTTAGCAAGGAGGCTGATGCACTAACCAAGGCAAGATAGAATAAGGGCTTGGAATTACATGGTAGCAGTTTGGATGGAGAGTAAAGGGTGGATTTTAGCGATGTTGTGAAGGTTGAACTGAAGGAATTTGATGATGGATTGAATATGCAGGTTGAATGAGAGTGATGTATTGAAGATACAATCAGGGTTCCAGGTTTGTGGAACAGGAAAGGGTGGTTATACTATCTACAGTGATAGGAAAGTTGCAGGGAGGACAGGGTTTGGGTGGGAAGATAGTTCTGTTTTGGACATATTGAGTTTGAGGTGTCGGTGGGACATCCAAGTAGAGAGATCCTGATGGCAGGAGGAAATGTGAGACTACAGAAAAGGAGATAGATCAGGGCTGGAGATGTAGATTTGGGAATCATCTGTAAAGAGATGGTAGTTGAAGCCATGGGCATGAATGAGTTCTCAAAGCGAGTAGATGTAGATGGAGAACAGAAGGGAACCCAAACAAACCAAGGTTGTATAATGTTTCCAAGAGAAGGGGATGGTCTACAGTGTCAAAGTCAACTGAGAGGTGGAGGAGGATTAGGCTGGAGTAGAGGCCATTGGCTTTGGCAAGACAGATATCATTTATAAGCTTTGAGAGGGCAGTTTCTGTGGAGTGAAGGTGGTGGAAGCCAGAGCAGAAGACAAAATGGGAGGAGAGAACATGGAAACAAGTATAAACAACTCGCTCAAGGAGTTTTGGAGAGGAATGGTAAGAGGGAGATGGGATGATAACTGGAGGGTGGTGAGATCAAGGGAGGGTTTTTTAGAATAGAGGAGACATGATCATGTTTAAAAGCAGTGGGGAAAAAGCCTCTGAAGAGCCAACCGTTGAAGATGGCAGGCAGGGAGGAAAGAGAGGAGGGGGCAAACTACCTTCTCTTGATTTACAAATCTATGCCCTCAACACCGCCCTTTCCACTGAACACAAGTTCTTTCAACTCAGCAAATAAGAAGGATCATCCAAAGTCTTAAAGACAGTCACTCAGGTACTGTTATATATAGATAAGTTTAGCCTAGGAGCACACATCCAAGAAGGAATGTAAAAGATTGTAAAATGCCTTTTTGGGTCAGTCAGGAAGTATGGGATGCTGAGAGTCTGGATAAAAATAATAGTTCTAGTAGTGATATTAACAGGATTTATTGAGTGCTGTCTAGATGCAGTGCACTGTAAAAAGTGCTTAGGAAGGTAAAATAGAAAAAAGAAGCACATTCCTTGCTCGCAAAGACCTTACACTCTTATTCAGATTATAGGCATGAGAAAATTTTACCAATAGAGCAAGAGAATAAATAATTGAATGTAAAATTGAATACACAAGTGCTGAGGATGGGAATAAAGACCTGGAGATGACTGACTTGGTGAGATGATTTGACTTGGGGTATTAGGAATTGATTGTGAAAGGCTTTTGGGAGGACTTTGAACCTGAAGAGGGCTGTGGTTGCCAGTTTTGAGGGGAAATGAGTTCCAGGTAGGGGAGAAGCATAGGTGAAGAGACGGAGGTGGCAGAGTTACACTTCCTTCCACTTCAATCAAAGCCTCCTATCCATTGGCTTCTAGGCTCTCCACAAGTACTTTCTATTGTATTAAGCACTTGGGAGAGTACAATACAGTAGAGGTGGCAAAAATGATCCCTGCCCACAACGAGCTTAATAATAATGTTGGTATTTGTTAAGCGCTTACTATGTGCCTAGCACTGTTCTAAGCACTGGGGTAGACATAGGGGAATCAGGTTGTCCCACGTGGGGCTCACAGTTTTCATCCCCATTTTACAGATGAGGGAACTGAGGCACAGAGAAGTTAAGTGACTTGCCCACAGTCACACAGCCGACAAGTGGCAGAGCTGGGATTCGAACTCATGAGCCCTGACTCCAAAGCCCGTGCTCTTTCCACTGAGCCATGCTGCTTCTAGGTTATGTTGGGCTGAGGATGGGCAAATATCAATTGCCCGAAGGTCACAGGTCCAAGTTCATAGATGATTGAGAAAGGAGAGGAAGCTGGAAAAGAGGGCTTAAATGGGGGGAATGTTGATGATGATGATGATTATTATACTTGTTAAGTTCTTACTATGTGCCAAGCACTGTTTTAAGCACTGGGTTATTTAAGTACTGTCCTCCATGGGGTTCACACTATTAATCCCTTTTTTACAGATGAGGTCACTGAGGCCCAGAGAAGTTAAGTGACTTGCCCAAGGTCACACAGCAGACACATAAAGAAGCTGAGATTAGAACCCAGATCCTTCTGACTCCCAGGCCTGTGCTCGATCCACTAAGCAATGCAGGAAGGCTTCCTGGAGGAGGTGACCTTAATAAAGCTTTGATGGTTGGGAGAGTGGTGGTCTGGAGTTTACGAAGTGGGAGAGAGCTCCAGGCTAGGGAAAGAATGTAGGAAAGGAGTTGGTGGCAAGATACATCTATTGGGACAGGGTGAGCAAGTGGATGCTAGAGGGCCGAAGTGTGCAGACTGTACTGTATTAGGAGATCAGTAAGGTAGATAGGAGAGGGTAAGCTGATTGAGTGCTTTCAAGTCAATGGCAAGGAGGTTCTGTTTGATAAGGAGGTGGATGGCAACCACTGGAGGTTCTTGAGGAGTGGGGAGACATGAACTAAATATTATTGTACACAAATGATCCAGGCATCAGAGTGAAGTATGGATTGGAGTGGGGAGAGACAGGAGGTGGGGAGATTAGCAAGGAGGCATATACAGTAGTCAAGGAGGGATAAGATAACTGCTTCCCTCAGCATGATAGCAGTATGGATGGAGAGGAAAGGGTGGATTTTAGCGATGTTGTGAAGACAGAACTGAAAGTATTTTGTGGCAGATTGAATATATGGGTGAAATGAGAGAGATAATTGGAGGACAACACCAAAGTTATGCTTTTGTGAGATAGGGAAGAGTGGTATTGTCTACAGTGATGGAAAAGACACGGGGAGGGGAGGACAGAGTTTGGGTGGGAAGACAAGGAATTCAGTTTGGGACTAGTTAAATAAATATGAGTGATCAGTGGGCCATTCAGGTAGAGATGTCCTGAAGGCAAGAAGAAATGTGAGATTGCAGGAGAGAGGTAAGAGCTGGAGATGTAGATTTGGGAATCATCCACATAGAGATGGTAGTTGAAGCCATGGGATTAAATGGGTTCTCCAAGGGAGTGAGTGTAGATGGAGAATAGAAGGGACCTAGAATTGAACCTTGAGGGAGCCCCACTATCAGAGGATGGGAAGCAGAGAAAGAGCCAGCAACAGAAACTGAGTAAGAGCTGTCAGAGAGACAGGAGGAGAACCAAGTGAGGAAAGTGTCAGCAAAGCCAAAGCTGCATAAAATTTCAAGGAGAAGGGCATGGTCTACAGTCAGAGGCAGATGAGAAGTCTAGGAGGATTGGAGAGAGTACCGACCATCAGATATGGTGAGAAGAAGGTCACTGGTTACCTTAGAGAGAGCTATATCTGTGAAGTGAATGGGGTCAGGCATGAATGGAGGGGATCAAGGAGAGAATTGGAGGAGAGAAAGTGGAGACTGCAGGTGAAAATACCTCCCTGAAGGAGTCTGGAGAGGAATGGTAGGAGGAAAATGGGGTGATAACTGGAGAGAGCTGTGGGAGCTAGGTAGGAGGTTAAGATAGGGGTTACTTAAACATGTTTTAAAGTAGAGGAGAAGAAAATGTTAGAAAGTGAATAGTTGAAAGTCGCAGTAAGAAGGGAAGGAGCAAGTGTTTTAAAAAGGTATAAAAGGATGGGGTCAGAAGCATAAGTGGAGGGGATAGATTTAGAAAGAAAGAGAGAGATCTCTTGTTGAGGTATTGCATGGAATATATGGAGAATCAAAGCAGGCAGGGGAGGGATTGAAGAGGAGCAGGGGAGAGTTTAGGAGATCAAGGTAGATAGTTTCAATTTTTCTGTGACATGGTCACTGGGGAAAGGGATGTTGGATCAGGGGGACAGGTGGTTTGAGGAGGGAGTTACAAGTCTGTAAGAGCTAGTTGGGGCAGTAGGTAGGGGAGTGAATTTAAAAAGAAGTATTATTGTCAGACAGAGGAGAGGGCTGAATTGAAGCAGGTAAGCCACTTGTCTGCTATGTGACCTTGGGGAGGTCACTTAGCTTCTCTGTGCCTCAGCTATCCCATCTGTAAAATGGGGACTGTGAGCCCCATATGGAACATGAATGGTGTCTAACCTTATTAACTTGTATATACCCCAGAACTTTGCACAGTGCCTGGCACATAGAAAGTGCTTAATACCAAAAAAAAACCCCAAAACAAAACCAAAATGCTCTCATAGGTGAGCTTCACCATTAGTGGTGTCTTCTTTGAATACAAAGGACCACTGAAGTAGATACAATTATATCATACACACGCTTGCCATACTCCGAGCTGGCAATCTAAGTGGGGGATAAAACAGGTATTGGATTCCTTCTTCAGCGATGAGGAACCTGAGAGGTAAAGTGATTTGTCCAGAGTCATACAGCAGGGAAGTGGCTGAACTCTTCATTCTCATTCCTATGCTCTTTCTCCTAGCCTGCACTATTTCTTCTACTATGTGCTTCTCCCTGAAACAGAAGCAGAGGGAGGCAGGAGGGCTTAGTAGAGTGCTCTGCACACAGTAAACGCCCAATAAATATGATTGAATGAATGAGGGGAGAGATATCTGCAGTGCAAGCTGTCACTCCCACAGATGTGCTGGTGTCAGCATTTCTAGGACAACATCTCAGCGCGGACTAGATGCACAAGACTCAACAAACGTTGGTTCTGGTAGAGCCACAAGAGAAATTTTTCCGAGGGCAATTCTCCCCCAATGTTTTGCTTCACCTGAACAGCTCAATTTTCTCATCTAAAATTTGTAAAGCATAGGACATAGCTACAGCTTTTTATCCAACAACATGGAGTTGCATGGTAGAAGGAAATATTTCCCTGTATCAGAAAGTCATCCGAAGGGTTTGGATTTCCAGGCTAATGTGGATATCTTCCTATTCAATTCTTCCTCTGAAAGGCTCGTAGCTCCTCACTGTTGTAGCCAATGACTGAACTTGGCTTCCAGCAGGTAAATCTTCAAAATGACTGAAGTAAAATCTGCGCATTCATGCTGCTTTTGGTTGAGTTCTGTTTCATACATGCTAAAGGGAACAGACAAGCACAACTGAGAAACGGTGGTGATAGACTAGGCAGACATTTTCAAGAAGCAGGAAAAATATATTAGGTAATTAAAGTACCATAAATATTCAAATATAAATCACAGGATGGGATAGTCTTGTCATGAATCCCAAGCTATGGAATATGTTCTCTGCTCCAAAAGAAATATACTCTGTGTTCTAGAGATCATGAGCTAATTGGCTAGCTTCTTACCTTGACAAGTACTCAAAGGTCAGGTTGCATTAATAAGTCTGATAAGAGAGCTTGTCTGGTGAAAAATGTCAGGTTTTGAAAGGTGAGGAATGGGAGCCTCAGTGGTCTATTTTCTTGCTGGGCCTGGTGTCCCGTAGGCTCTATAGAGCCTTGCAGGGAACCATATGAGAAGCACTGTTGTCTAGCTGAAAGAACCTGAGCCTGGGAATCAGAGAATGACTGGGTTCTAATCATGGCTCTGCCACTTGCGTGCTGTGTAACTTTGGGAAAATCACAACTTCTCCGAACCTCAGTTTCTCCATTCATAAAAGGGGGGTTAAATACCCATTCTCCTTCCCCCTTACTCTGTGAGCCCATCTTTGGGCAGGGATTGTCTCTATTTGTTGCCGAATTCTACATTCCAAGCGCTTAGTACAGTGCTCTGCACGTAGTAAGGGCTCAATAAATACTATTGAATAAATTAATTAATCTGATTATATTGTATGTACTCCAGCACTTGGTACACAATGGGGGCTCGACAAATACCACTATTATCATTATTCCATGCAAGTTTGACTTGCTTGCTTCAAAGCTTCTAGGACTGTTATATTGGATTTAAAAACAAAATTGACTTCCCCCTGGATTCTAAAACCTGTTCTTCTATGCTTATTCTAGCAGGAACAAAAGAGGTCACTGAGACATCCAGGATGTAGGTTATACAAATTAGGATAGGACCATTAGAGACCTAGGGAGGTTTTTCCATTTTCCTATTCCCACTTTTCCAGACTCTCTTAGCTCTGCCCTAAAAGATGCCTTAGTCATCATGCAGCCTAACACTGATTCTATGTAGGCTACGATTAGATTGTCCCCTTGAAGTGTCTCCTGCATGAAAAGCAGGGCTGTGTTGTAGATCCCATCCTGATCGAGGTATTCTATGCTGCCATTTTTGAGGATACAATGAGAGACCTGGAATGTTGCAACAGGTCACACTAAGTATCCTCTGTGAAGTATTTCCACCACAATGAGCTTTGAGCAAGAGTGGATTCCTGTGAGACAGTTATCAGCCAAGCTGGTGACTGTCCACTGAAGGCATCATAATGAACCATTTCACAGAGATATCCCAGCTCCATGGAGTGAACAGATCCAGGATTTGATTATTTTATCTCTTTTCCCAGGCTTAGTGAGATGGGCGCATAACAAGCACTTCATAAATGCTAATCATCAGCAGCACCATTACCATAATACTATCAATCCACGAACCGGTCAATCAATGGCAATGGTATTTATTGAACACTTATTGTGTTCAGAACACTGACCTAAGCACTTGGGAGAGTACAGTACAGTGAGTAGACCTGATTCCAGCCCTCAAGAAACATACTATGTAGCTTACAATCCAACATTACTGTATAGCACTTGTGGCCATGGCCGAGATTATGTCAAACCTAATGAAAGGAATGCGGCTATCGGAGTGAAATGATAACAAACTTATACGGGGGATGATCACCGAGCTGTCAGTGGATAACCAGCAAATACCTCACACAGATGTATCTCAGAGATAGATCAACTTGCTTCTATCCGGCATAGTGGCCCGGGTGCATTTCATGTTCCTCTTTTTCTACAACATTTGCCTACCTCTGGATCTGGAACATATCCCACTCCCCTCTCACGGGTGCTCACCCCACCCCCCCATTCCTATCCCCAGAACCATCTCCACTTTCTCTTTACCCAGATTGCTTATCAGGACTTTAAGAAAGTATATCCATGTGTGGAAATTTCCTCTTAGTTAGTTTTGGAGTGATTCCTTTCTATCAGTCTACCTTTTGCATCCTGTCAATCAGGATGGCTCATCATAGGTCACGTTTCCCTGTAAACTCAGACTCAGGATATGATTGATGGAAATCTAAAGGGCAGGAAGCCCTAAGACATCTAGATGAGTCCTACATCCTATGGGACATAATTCCCTGAGGTGAAATTCCCTGGAGATATGTCAGAGTCATGGGAACCCAATGTGCAGGATATCCCAAGTACAATTATATGTCATGTGCTCTGTGGTTGTCATGTGCTTTGTGCAGAACCTAAAGTTCTCTTGAAAGATTAGAAAAGCCCAGGTGTCAGAATAATAGGCCGGGCCCGGACCACAGTGGATCCTCTCAATTCTTTTGCCAGGCCCCTCGCCTGTTAACCCCATTACCACTTTGTACACATGTAAAGCATTTCATTAGCAACAAAATAACTTAAACCTATGACAGAATTCTTCAACCTGGCCACCACCCTCTTCAACAATGTACAGAGTGGACCATTATCCGGAAGGCTGATCTAATCCTTGGAAGAGTAGCAGTCTGTCAATAGGATATCAAACACTGTACCAAAATGAGGATTATCTAGACAGTGATGAGGTCAAACGTTCCAGTTGACTGAGAGTCAAGTCTGGGGGGTCTGGGGAGGTTCCGAAGCATCCTGCACCCAGCAAATGTCTGTTTGTTACCTCTTTCCAATTAGTCTTCTTGGTCCAATTCTGTCTGTGCATAAACATCCGTGTTTCCAGAGAAGCAGCTTAAGAGTCATAGGTTGTGCTTTCTAATCCCAGCTCCACCATTTATCAGATGTGTGACTTTAGGCAAGTCACTTAACTTCTTTATGCCTCAGTTTTCCCTCATCCACAAAATGGGGATTAAGACTCTGAGCCCCACGTGGGACAACCTGATCACCTTGTATCTACCCCAGGGCTTAGAACAGTGCTTGGCACATAGTAAATGCTTAGCAAATACCATCTTTATTATTATTGTTATTATTATTATTTTCTGGATTATTTTGAAAGTAGCTAAGATTATAAAACACTAGTTGAAAATGCATATATAAAAATGCTAATAATAATAATAATGTTAATTATGAGCATGCTAATTATGGTATTTGTTAAGTGCTTACTATGTACCAGCACTGTTCTAAACACTGGGGTAGATACAAGGTAATCAGTTTGGACACAGTCCCTGTCCCAAATGGGGCTCACAGTGTTAATGTCCAATTTACAGATGAGGAAACTGAGACCCAGAGAAGTGAAGTGACTTGCCCAAGGTCACACAATGGACAAGTGGCCGAACCAGAATTAGAATCCATAGCTTCCGACTCCCAAGCCTGTACTCGTGCCTCTAGACCATGCTACTTCTTAATGTGAACATCCCCCTCAGTAATTGTGTAAAAAGTGGAAAGGGGCAGAGTAGAGTCTGGAGTTGTAATGGGCACACAGAAATGTCTGGTCCTCTGGCCATACACTGCATTCTGACCCCCATCCACCATACCTGCTCCTGGTCCCACAACTGGTCAAGAGAATGTGCATGGCTCTGTAAAAACCATCACCATTACCAGAAAAGCTACTCAACAGCATATCCTACAGCTGATAGATGTTGGGAAAGCCCAGGGGGAGCAGGAGCGGCTGATCTGAACTAAACAGAGTCTAGGGCTGCCTCCTGGAGAGGTGACTGAAGAAAGGAGGTGAGTTGGACATGAACGACTGGCAAGTGGCCCTCATTAGGGGAGCACAGGGGTCCTCATCCCTGCTGCAAGAGTCAGGGAGGCGGGACAGGGATAGCTCCATCAGCTTTTGGGGGATGGTGATCATCTCTCCTAAGGATAACTGAGGACCAGAAAGAGGCAGGGTCCAGCCCCACGATACCCAGAGAATCAGAGGCAGAGCTGGACACTTGCCTCCTTGAGGACGGGATGGGAAGTGGCAGTGAAAATGGCAGAAATTCCTCTGCCTGTCCATCAGTGTGGAAGTCACCAATATTTTACAGGCTTTCCAGACACAGATGGTTCTAGCTTCTTGTAACAGACTAGGCTGCTACTTGGATGACATTTCTGTGTTCAGACAGTCTTTGTCTTTGACCTCTCAAATTTATCCCGAAATTTAAGTGGCTGCCTGCCTGAGAAACAGCATGGCCCTAGTGGAAAGAGCCTTAGCCTGGGATTCAGAGGACCCAGCTTCTAAACCTTGGGCAAGTCACTTAACTTCTCTATTCCTCAGTTGCCTCATCTGTAAAAAGGAGATTAAGTCTGTGAGCCCCATGTGGGACAACCTGATTACCCTGTATCTACCTCAGTGGTTAGAACAGTGTTGGGCACATAGTAAGCACTTAACAAATACCATCATCATATAACAAATACAGAAAGAAAAATTAAGCAATAAAAAGAAGGCATTTTAAAGACAAATACAAATATATCTTCAAAGCCTTATTAAAATCACAGCTCCTCCAAGATAATTTAGTCCCGCAACACTTATGTACACAGACATAATTTAAATATCTGACTCGCCCTCTAGACTACAGGTTCCTTGTGGTCAGGGAATGTGTTGACCACCGGTATTACACTGAAATCTCCCTATCACTTAGTTCAGTGCTCTGCACACAGAAAGAACCCAGGTCAAATGATGAAATTATTGTACTAAGTGTTGGAAAACAATACATAGGTGGGTATTAGACACAATCCCTGGCCATCAAGGGACTCACAATCTAAAAATAAAAAGTGGGGAGAGGGGACTGGCAACACACATATAAAGAGAGATGAAACAACACACTAAGACAACATGAAGTGCAGCCATTGTAAGAGTGGTAGCTCTCCTTGAGCTAAGCCTTTACGAATAACAGGATACTGAGAAGAAGATTTGAAAACTGAGGCAGACCTTTTATGAGACAAATCCATTAAGCAAGCAGAGATCAACTTTAATATTGCAGGATGTGTTGCATATTCACAGATGAATTGAGCCACAATCACAATAGAATCTTACTATCAGTAACGTCTTTGAAAATGAAGGAAGTATATATATGTATGTCATAAATTCATTCAATAGTATTTATTCAATAGTATTTATTGAGCGCTTACTATGTGCAGAGCACTGTACTAAGCGCTTGGGATGAACAAGTCGGCAACAGATAGAGACAGTCCCTGCCTTTTGACGGGCTTACAGTCTAATCTGGGGAGATGGACAGACAAGAACAATGGCAATAAATAGAGTCAAAGGGAAGAACATCTCGTAAAAACAATGGCAACTAAATAGAATCAAGGCGATGTACAATTCATTAACAAAATAAATAGGGTAATGGAAATATATACAGTTGAACGGACGAGTACAGTGCTGTGGGGATGGGAAGGGAGAGGTGGAGGAGCAGAGGGAAAAGGGGAAAAAGAGGGTTTAGCTGCGGAGAGGTAAAGGGGGGGTGGCAGAGGGAGTAGAGGGAGAAGAGGAGCTCAGTCTGGGAAGGCCTCTTGGAGGAGGTGAGTTTTAAGTAGGGTTTTGAAGAGGGGAAGAGAATCAGTTTGGCGGAGGTGAGGAGGGAGGGCGTTCCAGGACCGCGGGCGGACGTGGCCCAGGGGTCGACGGCGGGATAGGCGAGACCGAGGGACGGTGAGGAGGTGGGCGGCAGAGGAGCGGAGCGTGCGGGGTGGGTGGTAGAAAGAGAGAAGGGAGGAGAGGTAGGAAGGGGCAAGGTGATGGAGAGCCTTGAAGCCTAGAGTGAGGAGTTTTTGTTTGGAGCGGAGGTTGATAGGCAACCACTGGAGTTGTTTAAGAAGGGGAGTGACATGCCCAGATCGTTTCTGCAGGAAGATGAGCCGGGCAGCGGAGTGAAGAATAGACTGGAGTGGGGCGAGAGAGGAGGAAGGGAGGTCAGAGAGAAGGCTGACACAGTAGTCTAGCCGGGATATATCGAGAGCCTGTAGCAGTAAGGTAGCCGTTTGGGTGGAGAGGAAAGGGCGGATCTTGGCGATATTGTATAGGTGAAACCGGCAGGTCTTGGTAACGGATAGGATGTGTGGGGTGAACGAGAGAGACGAGTCAAGGATGACACCGAGATTGTGGGCCTGAGAGACGAGAAGGATGGTCGTGCCATCCACGGTGATAGAGAAGTCTGGGAGAGGACCGGGTTTGGGAGGGAAGATGAGGAGCTCAGTCTTGCTCATGTTTAGTTTTAGGTGGTGGGCCGACATCCAGGTGGAGACGTCCTGGAGGCAGGAGGAGATGCGAGCCTGAAGGGAGGGGGAGAGGACAGGAGTGGAGATGTAGATCTGCGTGTCATCTGCGTAGAGATGGTAGTCAAAGCCGTGAGAGCGAATGAGTTCACCGAGGGAGTGAGTGTAAATGGAGAACAGAAGAGGGCCAAGAACTGACCCTTGAGGAACTCCAACAGTTAAAGGATGGGAGGGGGAGGAGGCTCCAGCGAAGGAGACCGAGAATGACCGGCCAGAGAGGTAAGAGGAGAACCAGGAGAGGACGGAGTCCGTGAAGCCAAGGTGAGATAAGGTATGGAGGAGGAGGGGATGGTCGACAGTGTCAAAGGCAGCAGAGAGGTCAAGGAGGATTAGAATGGAGTAGGAGCCATTGGATTTGGCAAGAAGGAGGTCATGGGTGACCTTAGAGAGAGCAGTCTCGGTAGAATGGAGGGGATTGAAGTGCATATATATGTATATAATATATGTAAACATGTATATATGTATACACAAACACACATACATATATATATGTATATATATACATAATGCACATGAAAATACATATAGAAATATGTGTATGTGTATGTATATGTATATGCGTACATAGTATTGCTATATTATTGGTCTTATTATATGTATACAATTTTTGTTAGCCTTCCTCCCCAGTTAGTAACTTTATTTTCCACTTTCTGGATTGTTGGTCACAAGCCTGTAGTATAGTGCTTTGCAGATTAGTAGGTCCTGGGCATTGTACTCAGTTCATCAAATACTGAGTATGCGGATGTTGAAAATGATGTCACCACTGATGATGATAGAGATGAAAACAATTCCAGTGAGATACATTTCATAACACTGAAAGATTAGTGTCTTTTCCAAGTCCTATTCATAGAGCAGCTGAGATCTTGATACCCCTGTCTGCCACATTTCATGCATTAAGGAGAATGTTTGTGATAGAAAATGAAAGAGCATTTGCAGGTTTTTGAGGGGAACGTAAAGCAAATAAACAGCCTCCTCTTTCTTGTCCTGCTGAAATTAATTGTCAGCTTTTTGTTATATTTTAAGATTTACAGCTCATTTCATTTATTGCCAAAATATTTTGTCATTTTGGAAATTTCATTTGCAGGTATTTTGTTCCCTGAACCACATTGTGAAATGAAAGATATGAGTGTTATTCACTTAATTTGTATCAATTAAGTTGTTCAGGAAGATTCCTAGGAAGTTCGTTCAAACTCGATGGAAATGGACCCTGTGAGGATCTAAATGGAGCTAGAAATGGGACTTCCCTTGGCAGGCTCTCCAGGGCTAAGCTGCCCTTTGGATTGATCAGGCCCTGCACTGACAGCTACATCTAGCCCACTGCCATGTCTCCCCATCCTAGAAAAATCCTTCCTTGATCTCTCTGCAATCTCCAGTTATCACCCCACCTCCCTTCTAGCATTCCTCTCCAAGATCCTTGAATGAGTTATCTACACCCAGTGTCTCTAGTTCCTGTTCTAAAATTCTACAAAAAAGGCCACAGTAACTTCCCTCTCAAATGACACAAATGATCTCTTTCTTGCCAAATCCAAGTCACTACTCCATCTTAATCCTCCTCTACTTCTCAGTTGTTTTCAGTATTGTTGACCATCCTCTTGTCCTGGAAACATTATCCAACCTTGGCTTCACTGACTCTCTCCTATCTCTTTGGCCACTCATTTTCAGTCTGTTTTATGGGTTCCTCCTATGCCTGCCACCCACTAACAATAGGAGTCCCTCATTCAGTTAGGTCCCTTTCTATTCTCCACCTACGTTCATTCCCTTGGAGAATTTATTCAGTCTCATGGTTTCAACTGACATCTCTATATGAAAGATTCTCAAATCTAGATCTTCAGCCCTGATCTCTCTCTTCTGTAGTTTCATCTTTCCTCCTGCCTTCAGGACATCTCTACCTGGATGTCACACTGAAAACTCAAATTTAGCATATCCAAAACAGAACTCCTTATCTTCCTACCCAAACCCTGTCCTCCCCCTGACTTTCCTATGCCTGCAGACAACAGCATTATCCTTCCTGTCTCCCCAGCCCATAAATTTGGCATAATTCTTGAGTTAATCAATCACATTTATTGAATGCTTACTGGATACAGAGCACTGTACTAAGCATTTGGGGGAGTACAGTGGAACAGAGTTGATAGATATATTTCCTGACCTCAACAAGCACACAGTCTAGAGAGTAAGACAGAAATTAATATAAATAAATTAATTACAGGTATGTACATAAGTGCTCTGGGGCTGCGATGGGGGAATGAATGAAGAGGGTGAGTCAGGGAAGCACAGAAGGGAAAGGAAGAAGAGGAAAGGAGGGCTTAGTCAGGGAAGGCCTCCTGGAAGAGATGGACTTGGAGACGAGGAAGGAGCAGATTCCAGGTCAGAAGCAGGATGTGGGCAAGAGGTCAGCAGCGAGATAGATGAGAATGAGGTATAGTGAGAATCTTAGCATTACAGGAGCGAAGTGTGTGGGCTGGTTGTGGTAGGTGAGTAGTAAGGTGAGGTAGGAGGGGGAAAGGTGATTGAGTGCTTTAAAGCCAATGATGAGAAGTTTTTGCCTGATGCAAAGGTGAATGGGCAACCACTGGAGTTTCTTGAGGAGTAGAGAAAATCACCTGAACGTTTTGGTAGAAAAATGATCCAGACAGCAGAGCGAAGTATGGACTACAGTGGGGAGAGACAGGAAGCAGAGAGGTCAGAAAGGAGGCTGATAAAACAATCAAGGTGGGGTAGTTTAAATGATTAGATTTACATGGTAGCAGTTTAGATGGAGAAGAAAGGTCAGATTTTGGTGATTTTGTGACGGTAGAATCAACAGGATTTAGTGTTGAATTGAATATGTGAATTGCATGAGAGAGGGGAGTCAAGGATGATGCCAAGGTTATGGGCTTATGACACAGGAAGAATGGTGGTTCCAGCTACAGTGATGAGAAAAGGGAGGACAGGGTTTGGGTGGAAAGATAAGAAGTGCAAATATGTACATAAGTTCTATGGGGCTGAGGAAAGGGTAAATAAAGGGAACAAATCAGGGTAATGCAGAAGGGAGTGGAAAAAGAGGAAATGAGGGCTTATTCAGGGAAGGCCTCTTGGAGGAGATGTGCTTTCAAATAAGGTTTTGAAGATGGGAAGAGCAATTGTCTTTCCAATATGAAGAGGGAGGACATTCCCAAGCAAAGCAGGACAAGGGCAAGGGGCCGGTGATGAGATAGACAAGATTGAGATAAAGTATGTTGGCACTAGAGGAGTAAAATGTGCGGGCTAGGTTGTAGTAGAAAATCATTTAGGAGGAAGAGTCATTGAGTGCTTTAAAGCCAATGATAAGGAGCTTCTGTTTGATGTGGAGATTGATGGGAAACCACCAGCGGTTCTTGAAGAGTGGGGAAACATGGACTGAGTGTTTCTGTACAAAAGTGAATCAGGCAGGAGAGTGAAATATGTACTAGAGTTGGGAGAGACAGGAGTCAGGGAGGTTAGCAAGGAGGCTGATACAGTAATCAAGTGGGATAGGATAAGTGCTTGGATTAACATGACAGCATTTAGGATGGAGAGGAAAGAGAGGATTGATGTTGTGAACGTTGAACCAACAGGATGTAGTGATAGATTTAATATGTGGGTTGAATGACAGAGATGAGTCCCGGATAACACCAAGATTGCAGTTTATGAGATAGGAAGGATGGTGGTGCTGTCCACAGTGATGGGAAAATCAAGGGGAGGACTGGGTTTTGGTGGGAAGGTGAGGCATTCTATTTTGGACATGTTAAGTTTGAGGGGACAACGGGACATCCAAGTAGAGATGTCTTGCAGGCAGAAGGAATATGAGCCTGCAGAGAGGGAGAGAGATTAGGGCTGGAGATGTAGATTTGGGAATCATTCACATAGAGGTGGTAGTTCACGCCATGGAAGTGAATTTCTCCAAGGGAGAACGTGTAAATGCAGAATAATAATGTTGGTATTTGTATTTGTTGGTATTTGTTAAGCGCTTACTATGTGCAGAGTACTGTTCTAAGCGCTGGGGTAGACACTGGGAAATCAGGTTGTCCCACGTGGGGCTCACAGTCTTAATCCCCATTTTACAGATGAGGTAACTGAGGCACAGAGAGGTTAAGTGCCTTGCCCACAGTCACACAGCTGACAAGTGGCAGAGCCGAGATTCGAACCCATGACCTCTGACTCCAAAGCCTGTGCTCTTTCCACTGAGCCACGCTGCTTCTCTAATGGAAGGGGACCCAGATCTGAACCTTGAGGAACTCCCTCAGAGGAAGGGAAGCAATGGGGGAATCACACGAGAGACTGAGAATAAGCAGCCATAGGGATGGGAGGAGAACGAGGAGAGGGTAGTGTCAATGAAACTGAGGTTGGATAATTTTCCAGGTGAAAGTGGTAGTCGACAGTGTCCAAGGCAGTTGAGAGTTAGAGGAAGATTAGGATGGAGTAGAGCCTGTTGTATTTGGCAAGAAGATCATTTTTGACCTGTAAGAGGGATGGTTTCTCGGGAGTGAAGCAGATGAAAGACATAATGGAGAGGATCAAAGAGAGAACTGGAGTAAAAGAACTTGAGACAATGGTTTTATACAGTTTGCTCAAGGAGTTTGGAGTTGAATGGTTGACACTAGATGGGGCAGTAACTGGAGGGAGCCATGGGGAGACATGGGCATGTTTGAAAGCAGTGGAGGAAAAGCCACTGGAGAGTGAACAGTGGAAAATTATGGTCAGGGAGGGAAGAAGAGATGTGTCAAGAGCTTTAATAAAAGGAGAAAGGATGGGGTCAGATGCACAGGTGGAAGGGGTGGACTTGGAGAGAAGGCAGGAGATCTCCACTTGAAATACTGCTGGGAAAGATGGGAGAGTTGCCAAAGGGGTAGAAGGAGGGAAGGACTAGAGAAGAACAGAGAAAACTCAGGGGGTGGGGGGGACTCACATCTGATTGTTCAATTTTCTCAACAAAGTAGATGACCAGGTCACTGGGGCAAGAGATGGGGGAGGCAGGGTTACGGGATGCAGGGTTGATCAACCCACATATTCAATCTGTCACTAATTTCTGGTGGTTCAACCTTCACAACATTGATAAAATCTGCCTTTTACACTCTATCCAAACTGCTACCACATAAATCCAAACTCTTATCCTTTCCTGTCTTAATTACTATATCAGCCTCCTTGCTGACTTCCCTATCTCCTGTCTCATCCCATTCCAGTTCATAATTCACTCTGCTGACTGATCATTTTTCTACAAAAGCAATCAGTCCATGTTTCCCCACTCCTGAGGAACCTCCACTGGTTGCCCTTGCATCTCCAAATTATAGAGAAGCTTTTTCAACTTTAAAGCATTCAATTGTCTGGTCCTCTCCTACCTTACTTTGCTGCTTTCCTACTACAGCCCAGCCCACACACTACTCTCCCTTAGCGTTAGCCTGCTCACTCTGCCTCCTGTTTGTGTATCTTGCCACTGACCTCTTGGCCATTTCCTGCCTCTGGGCTGAAACATCCTCCCTCTTCAGAGCTGACTGACAACCACTCTCCACATATTCAAAGTTTTATTGAAGGCACATCTCCTCCAAGAGGCCTTCCTAGATTAAGTCCTCATTTCCTCTTCTCCCTCTCCCTTCTGCATCACCCCTGCACTTGTATCTACACCCTTTAGTCACTCCTCTCTTAGCCCATACACTTATGTTCATCTACATATTTATTCATTTTAATGTTTCTCTATAAATATATATACTGTAAAGCTATTGATAGGCAGAAAATGTATTTATGAACTCTGTTATAATGTACTCTCCCAACCACTTAGTACAGTGCTCTGCACACAGAAAGCACTTGCTATATATGACTGATTGCCAACCCTGTGTGGTGGCAGGAGAGGAGGGATAGGAGCAAACCAACAGCCTGTGCTCTGGGTCTTGGCTGGATGCCCAGGGAGTCAGTGGATGTCGAGTAAGCGCTTAGTACAGGGCTTTGCATAGTAAGAGCTCAATTAATATGACTGAATGAATGTCCAACCTGGGCCTGACCCTTTTCCCACCTTACACGGAGTGAGTCTTGATGGGTGGTCCAACTGGCCACTGTGCGGGGATTGGCACAAATCTCCTGCTGAGAAGAAAGATGTCTATTCCAGGGAGGACAGAGAGATGGTCTTTCAATGTCCTTCCCTATGCCAGTCACATTCTCTGGGGGAAGGGAGGAGGGTGAAGTTCATAGCCAGCTCTTGGGACCCACCATGATTTCATCTTCTGTCCCATCTCCTTGGCTCTACACCTGGTATTGGGGCAATAGCCAAAAAGAACAGTGAATGGGAGATCTCTCTTACTCTTCTTCTCCCACTTCTGTTCTAAACCTTAAATCTTAAGCTCTCTAGCCATTTTTCTCCAGTGTCTTTCTGTATTGATTTCTCCTCATGCTGTCTCCTTCCCCTTCCCTCTTGAGCCCTGCAATTCTGTCAGGTATGCCAAAAGGCAGTGCAGAAAAGAAAAGGTTTGTGTGAAGGATTTCCATGTGAATACATGCAAATAACTCCTGGAAATCGGTGAAGCCTGATCTTAGTTATTTGGAATCAGAGCTCTTTGTGGGCAGAGCATGTCTACCAACTCTGTAATACTGTGCTCTCCTACATGTTCAGTCCAGTGCTCTGCAACACCATAAGTATTTAATAAATACCGCTGATTGATTAATTAACAGGAAGAGAAAACATGCTTTATTGTTTCTTCTGCAGTTTAGGGTCTAAGAATCTGCTTCCCACTGTTGTACAGTTGACACCAGGTTGGGATTTGATTTAGGGGCAGGGCTAGGATTTACCCTCTTTAGTGGCACAGACGGAAAGAGAAAACAGGCCAGCTGTGATTATCAACACCTGGCAGTTGTGATAAACAGCTGGTAGTGACCATGAACATCTGACAGTAACTACAAATAGCCAGTAGTGACTATAAAGCCCAAGGAAAGGGATAGGCTAGGGATAGCACTCCAGTGATAACTAGCAATATGTCAGGACTGCAGTAGGGGAGAGGGAAAACTGGTAAATAGCTGCCTAAGGAGGAAATGCTAAAATGGATGGAGCTGGCGATAGCTGTGGCTTTGTAATAATTGGTATTGCAATAAATGCACCAAGCACTGTACTACACACTGGGTTAGATACAAATTAATTGAATGGGACACATTTCCTGACTCATATAGGATTCATAGTTTAAGTTGGAGGGAGAACAGTTACTTAATCGACATTCTACATATGAGGAAATGGAGGCACAGAGAAGTTAAATGACTTGTCCAAGGTCATGAAGCAGGCAAGTGGCAGAGCAAAAATTAGAACCCAGCATCTCTGACTTAGAGGCCCAAGCTCCTCCCTAGGCCACTCCGCTTCTGCTTCCGCCAAACTGACTCTCTTCCCCTCTTCAAAGCGCTACTGAGAGCTCACCTCCTCCAGGAGGCCTTCCCAGATGAGCCCTCCCTTTCCCTCTGCTCCTCCTCCCTCTGCTCTGCCCCCTTCTCCTCCCCACAACACTTGTATATATTTGAACATATTTATTCCTCTATTTTATTAATGATGTGCATGTATCTATGGTTCTATTTATCTATTTTGAGGGTTTTGACACCTGTCTACTTGTTTTGTTTTGTTGTCTGTCTCCTCCTTCTATACTGTGAGCCCGCTGTTGGGTAGAGATTGTCTCTATCCGTTGCCGAATCGTACTTTTCAACACTTATTACAGTGCTCTGCACACAGTAATGTCTCAATAAATACGATTGAATGAATGAATGAATGAATGAATGAATGCTTCTGCTTCTAATTCTGCCTCTGCTTCTGCTTCCGATTCTGCTTCTGCTTCTACTCTAAGTATTACAGCTTGATTGTTTTCAAACTCAGCTCTGTAATAGAACGCCACTGACCCACACAGCCTCCATATGGCTGGGCATGGGAAAGGAGCACTCAGAGCAGATTCTGATCTGGGTCATCAGGTGCATCGATGAAATTGATTTGGCTTATTTTGTGCAGTGAAATCCATGGCTCCTAGCAGGCTTGACATGGCATTGGCAAATGAATATTCATACATTCCTACCGTGATAAATTCAGGCTGCTTTCAAATATCTTACATGATTTTTATAAAATCATATACATTGTAATATATAACCCTGGCCTTCTAACATTAAGAGTACAGCAATGACCTGAACTATTTTCCCTTGATCCCTTGTGTTTTGGGTAAAAAGCATATGTTAATTGCCTAATATAAATGTCATAATTTCCCTGATTTTCTATCTACAAAATATTCAGGCAGAACAGATGTCATAAGTTGAAAACTCAGAGCCAGAATGAATATGTGCCAGCACAATTAATGTTCCAAGAATAAGTCGGATACATTTTTTTATTTTACAGCATGCTTTATTAAACTTTTTCCACAAAATATCTCTGTGCTTTGAAATATCTTTATTCTTCTTTAATTATTCTCTTGAATTGGGATTGGGTGCTAACTGATACTGGAATCTCCCAAGTAAGGTATCACCTGAATCCCTCCTGAAAATAATAATAGAATAATTCCTAGCCAGCTGCTAGGGCAAAAGAAATGGGGAGCATCAAATTTGCTATAAGTATCCCTATTGGCAGAAAAGTGCTTATCTGTTGGTCTGGTAAATGATTTGCTTTTTTGACTTGTAGATAAAATTATTTGGACAATTTTAATTTTATATAAGAGATAAAGAGGGGGAACAAAGGGAGGGAAAGAAACAGGCAGAGTAAGAAAGAGACAGAGAGAGAATTCAGCCAGGTGTATGGGTTGGTAATAAGTATAAAGAAAACCGAGGTGATGTTTTGCCCTACACTAGGGAAGCCATACACCAACCAAATGCTTATATTGGCAACCTAGTGCTAAACTCTATCACAGAATTGTATTACCTAGACAACACACTGACCATTACACAATGATAGGCCAGGAATTGGAAAACTGAATGAAGAAGGCAAGCACATCCTTTGGAAGATTCTCAGAGTGTAGGAGCAGTGTGATACCAACTGTAAGAACCAATTAAGTTTCAAACCTGAGGTTTATCCAATCTTCTTTAGGGATGCAAGACCTAGCCCCCATTCAGCCATGATGTACAGCTCCATGAGCAGTTTCTTCAGCACGGTTTTTGAGCTGGGATGTTACCAGGGGTTTTTAACATTAAATCCTAGGAGAAAGAGCCTTGGAGTCACCATGCATACACCTGGAATCCAGTCATTCTCTACTAGGTTTAAAAGCCCTCTAGATTTTTTGTTCTTCTATAGCCCATTTTGGAATGATCTATTCACTGCTCCAGAAGTCCCTGCACCACTCGTGCTGACATCACTCTATGACTGAAGCCCAGTCATTTCCCCAGAGACACAGAGTCACTGGGGACTAGCCTACCATCCCTCTTCCAGGACTGGCTGCAGAAAGCCTGCAGACAAAGTATTCTCTTAACAATAATAATAATAATGATAATGGTATTTGTTAAGCCCTTACTATGTGCCAGGCACTGTTCTAAGGGCTGGCGTGGATATAAGCAAATTAAGTTGGACACAGTCCCTGTCTCATGTGGGGCTCACAGTCTCAATCCTCATTTTAAAAATGAGAACACTGAAGCATAGAGAAGTGAAGTGACTTGCCCAAGGTCACACAGCAGATGTGGCAGAGGCGAGATTAGAATCCATGACTTTCTGACTCCCCGTCCTAGGCTATATCCACTAGGCCATGCTGCTTTTGCTTCTCATCAGTGGTGCCCAGGCCATGTGTCTTCCTGGTTCTTGGAGCTTCTCCTTTAGCCCCTGATCTAGGCAAACACCAAGATCTGGGATCTCTATGATATTTAATATATTCCTAATTAGGTAACAACTAAAGCAAATCCTGGTTAAATGGCCTTTCCCTGGATCTAATTCTTTTCTCCTCCAGAACCCTTTGTACTTCCTAGCTGTTATCCCAAAGCTCGCATTCTTCCTCTCTCTCTCAGGGTCAGGAAACAACCTTCTCCAGAGTCCTGGCTGCTGGACTCCAAACCTCCAATGATCCTCTGCAATCCCACCCTGTGCCCTGTGTCCATCTAGGATACACAGCACAATCTCTCCCCATGTCCTACTCTCCTAGGTTCACAGCTCACTTCTAAACAACTCCAGATGGCTGAGATTTTCCTTGTTCCCTCAGCTTGTCCCTCTGTTTCCTCCCCAGTCCTCCTCTCTGATTGGTCTGGCTTACATTTCAGGGACAGGCATCTAGGAGTAACTCTCCTGGCTTCCTCCTCCCTCATCTAAGTGTGAGAGTCAGTGGAACTGGTTTATTCATTCAATCGTAGTTATTGAGTGCTTATTTTATGCATGAGCTCTTGGGAGAGTACAATATGATAATAAACAGAAACAATCCCTGCCCACAATGAGCTTACTGTTTAGAGGGCCACAGACCAAATCAAATAGCAAAGCAAGATTATAAACAATGAAGTTCTAGAACATTAAATATCGAATTGAAGCTATTCTCACCTTACACAGCTACACAGGTAGAGTACATGAAAAAAATAAGCTATAGCAGGATAGACAAGCAATAGCTGCATAAAGATCCAAAATTGATAAATCCAAACCAAAGAGATCTGAGGAAAAGTTTTAAAGATCCAGTAAGATAAAAACTCAGACGAAGCTGCAGGGGGGCCATGACAGGGGTGTGATTTGCATAAGAGACATTTGGTTGGATTGTGGCTGTGTGCTAACAAATCTTCCAAAACCCAGTAGAAAGTGTTGAATGATGACCTAAAATAGCACCACGTCAGCCCGTCAGTCATGTGATGCCCTCTGGTGCTTGCCAGGTGCCTGCTCCCTATTCATGTCCATGCAGCCATGATGAAACATGGATGCCGCCCAGTGTGGATGTCAAAGTGGGAGGTGGGGCCTCTAGGCCCTGAGGGGCATCAGCAGAGTCGGCTCTGGTCAGACACTAGGGCAGCCAATGCCAGTCAGGATGAAGGAACAGGCTGCCTCCCCACCATGGACTGGGTGTTGGCTGGAGCATTTACTGGCCCAGGAATCACCCCGTCCTGTTCAGCTGCTGATCCCAAGAGCCACCCAACTGATGAGGGGGCAAGCTCTTACCTGGCTGGAGAGGAAAAAGGAGATGGGAAAAGAAAAGTCAAACCATAATTAATGTTTTGTCATTATTTGAAATCAAAAGACAACAAATACAAGATGTCTCATTTTGTCCTTCTCTGGGTCACAGTCCCAACACACTGGAAAGGGAGCAGGTAAGCCCATTGTCTTTATTCATTCATTCAATCATATTTATTGAGCGCTTACTCTGTGCAGAGCACTGTACCAAGCATTTGGAAAGTACAATACAGCAATAAAGAGACAATCCCTGCAGACATTGGGCTTACAGTCAAGAGTTTTATCTCCCGCAGTGCTTAGTACAGTGCCTGGCACATAATGAGCGCTTAACAAATATCACAATTATTAACAGTCATTGCTGTTAACCCCATACCCCGGCTGTGCTCCCTAGGAATTCCATGGTGAAGTGAAGGGTGTGGACTAGGTGTAATAGGAAATTGGTAGTAGGAAAGCTGATAGTAAGAAATTTCTGTTTGATGTGGAGGTTGGTTGAACATTTTATAAATGATCTGGGCAACAGAGAAGGATATGAACTGAAGTGGCGAGAGACTGAAGGCAGGGAGGCCAGCGAGGAGGTTGATGCAATAATCAGGGCAGGATAGTATAAATTCTTGGATTAGCATGGTAGCAGTTTGGATGAAGAGGAAAGGGTGGATTTTTGCAATGGTATGAAGGTGAACAAACAGGATTTAGTAATAGTTTGAATATGTGAGTTGAACAAGAGAGATGAGTCAAGGATAATGATAAGGTTACGGGCTTGTGAGAGACGGAGGATGGTAGTGCTGTCTTTAGTGATAGAAAAGTCAGGTGTAGATAAGGGTTTGGGTGAAAGATGAGGAGCTCTGTTTTGGACATGTTAAGTAGGTGGTAACAGTGGAATATCCAAGTAGAGATGATCTGAAGGTAGAAGGAAATGTCAGACTGCAGAGAGGGAGAGAGATCAGGGCTGGAGGCCTTGATCTGTAAACCATTTGCATAGAGATGGCAGTTGAAGCCATGGAAGCAAATGAGTTCACCGAGGAAGTGGGTGTAGAAGGAGAATAGTAAGAACCCAGAACTGAACCTTGAGGGATTCCCACAGCTAGAGGAGACAAAGGAAGAGCCTGTGAAAAAGGCTGAGAATGAGCAGTCAGAGAGACAGGAGGGGAACTAGGAGGGGTCAGAGTCAGTGAAGCCAAGGTTGGATAATGTTTCTAGAAGGGAGTAGTCAACAGTGTCAAGGCAGCTGAGAGTTTGAGGAGGATTAGGATGGAGTAGAGGTTGTTGGATTTGGCTAGGAGATCATTTGTGATCTTTGACAGGGCAATTTCTGTGGGCTGAAGGGGGGAAGAAGCCAGTTTGGAGGAGATCAAGGAAATAATTGAAGAAGAACTGGAGACAGTAGGTGTAGACAACCTGCTCAAAGAGTTTGGAGAGGAGTGTTAAGAGGGAGATGGCTCAGTAAATGGAGGGAGCCTTGGGGTCAAGGGAGGGCGTTTTTAGGATAGGGAAGATATGAGTATGTTTCAGAACATTGAGGACAATCCATTGGAATGTGAAGGTGGTAATCAGGGAAAGAAAAAGAATGGGGTAAGGGCTTTGATCAGGTGTGAAGGGGTGTGGTTGGAGGTGCAGGTGGAGGGGAAGGACTTTGAAAGAAGGCCGGATATTTTCTTTTGGGATACTGCTGGGCAAGATGGTAGAGTTGCAGAAAGGGCAGGAGGAGGGAAGGACTGGAGAGGAGTAAGGGAGATTTTATGGAGAACATGTCTGATCATTTCAATTTTCTCAATACAGCATGTGGCCAGATCATTAGTGACATGAGATGGGCAAGTTAGGGGCTCAGGGGGTTTGAGGAGGGAATTAAACATCTGAACAGCTGGAGAGAGTATTGAGCATGGGAGTCAATAAAGATGAAGAAATAATGTTGCCGGACAGAGGAAAGGGTAAGTTAAAGTGGGCAAGAATAAGTTTTAGGTGGATGAGGTCAAACTGACATCTGGATTTCTGACAGCAGGACTCTGTGGCTTGGACACATAGGTGAAGAAAGCAGACTGTGAAGTGGATCCACAGCTGTGAGTTAGTAGTATGAGACTGACGAAGGGATAGAGGAGTGAGTTGAGTTCAGTAGAAAAGATGGTGGTCAATTTGTGTACCAAGGGAAGGCAGTTTGGATATTGAGACTAAATGGGGCATGATGACTTGAGAAAATTGAAGGTGGTCAAAAGATCGGAGCTCTCTGTAGGGGAACAGGACAGATTTGTGGGGAAGGAGTGTGTGGGAGAGAAGGTAGGTGAGAAGGCTTTAGTTGTATAGAGGGATTTCAGAGTTGGCAAGGGTAGAGGTTGAACAGTGATGAGAAATGATGAGACTGAGTGTCTGTGAGGTAGGGTGGAGCAGGAGGTCACTGGAGTTTAGGAGTGATAGAAAGGGGGCAGCAGAAGGGTCATTTATATTTTCCCCAATCTTTTCCTCTAATCGGTTTGGCTTACACTTCAGGGAAAAGCCAAATCACTAAGGAGTGATTCCCCTGACTTTCTCCTCCCTCTCTTAAGTGTGGGAGCCACACTGCTAAGCACTGTGCTAATAGCTGGAGTATATATCAAAATGATCAGATTAGATATAGTCCCTGTCCCACACAGATTTTACAGACTAAAAACCCTGAAAAGCATCTAAATAGGCCATGCCTTTCTTCAAAAAATTCAAAACTGCAGTCTCTGGAACAAATAATTCTACTACAGAAATTGACATGTTGCCTAAAACTAAAGGTTTTGAAGGAAAAAATATTTTAAGAGGAACTCCCCCAATCACTAAAGAACACATAGAAATAACCTGATTATATCAGAACAAGATTACAAAGGCCATAAAGGAGATGCAACAGCATGGTACAAACAGGAAATAAAGTACACTCTTCCATCATATTAGCAAAATAGAAAGACTACCTTCGTACAAATAAATGGAAAACTGATGAGATGACTGGGGAAAGAAAAAAGATAGTTTTGATGGGTTTCTCTCCACTTCCATCCCTCCAAAAGAGGGTAAACACACCAGCTAAAGAGGACAAGTCCCTTTGGGATAGTAAATTGGAAAGCAGGACTAGACGGGAAAGAATGGATAAAGTGTATTTAAAAGTCGGAGGTATTTCAATCAGCAGGGCTCAATGGTGTAAATCAGGTTAATGAGGGAACAGGGAGCGATTATTTCAGAGTCAATAAGCACTAACCATTATTTTGAGAACTCAAAGAGGAATGGAAAAATGCCTGAGATTTAGAAAAGAGAAAAGTCTATATCCATCAGTGGAATTTAATAATAATAATAATAATAATAATAATGTTGGTATTTGTTGAGCGCTTACTATGTGCAGAGCACTGTTCTAAGCGCTGGGGTAGACATAGGGGAATCAGGTTGTCCCACGTGGGGCTCACAGTCTTAATCCCCATTTTACAGATGAGGGAACTGAGGCACAGAGAAGTTAAGTGACTTGCCCACAGTCACACAGCTAACAAGTGGTAGAGCTGGGATTCGAACTCACGAGCCCTGACTCCAAAGCCCATGCTCTTTCCACTGCGCCACGCTGCTTCTCTGAATTTATTGAATTTATTGAATGCTTATTATGTGCAGAGGACTGTACTAAGCGCTTGGGAGAGATAATCCAACAGAACCAGTAACCATCTTTAACAGGAGAACACAGAGCTCTCTTCAGTTTCATATCATTAAGCAGATATTAGAACAATTATAAAAATAATCTATTTGCAATCACCTTGGAGAGTATGGGATTCTAGATTTCTAAATAGAGTTACTGCTCTTTGGAAGAATCAAACTACATGATGTTTACACGGAGCTGTAAGCTCCCTTTAGACTTTAAACTCGTTGTGGGCAGGGAAAGTGTCTTTTATATTGTTATATTGTACTCTCCCAAGTACTTAGAACAGTGTTCTAAGCACAGTAAGAACTTAATAAATACAAATGACTGACTAAATGAACAGGCAGATGCAGCACTGACAATATCTTCCTCACAATACCTATAATAATAATAATAATAACTTTGGCATTATTATTATTACTATGTGCCAAGCACTGTTCTAAGCACTGGGGTAAATACAAGATAATCAGGTTGTCCCATGTTGGGCTCACAGTCTTCATCCCCATTTTTTTTTTTTTACGGATGAGGTAACTGAGGCACAGAGAAGTTAAGTGATTTGCCCAAGGTCACACAGCTGACAAGCGATGGAGCGGAATTAGAACCCACGACTTCTGACTCTCAAGCGCGTGCTCTTTCCACTGAGCCACACTGGTGGCATGTTTGCTGTTTTTAGCTCTTGGAACCAATTTTGTTTTGACTCTAGCATCTCAAGATTCTCTTGTAGGCTCTGCTCAAAAAGGGCCAGTACCTTTTTAGTTTAAGCTCTAGTTTTGCAAGCTCCTCCTGAGCAGGGATGATTGTCAACTCTATTGCTTTGTAGTCTCCCAAGTGCTTAGTACAGTTCGCTACACACAGTACACACAAGAAATACCATTGATTAATTGACTGATTCAGCTCAGCAGACCAGTGGGCTTGCTGTAGTTATCTTCCAGTTTTCAGCGATATTGCTCTGTGTGATATTGCACTGCTTTCTTAAAGCATTTCTTCTTGGTCCTTCTTTCTCTTCCTAAGTAAGAGATGATTTTCTGGGGCTCATGTGAATGTATCACCAAGGTTTCACCCATTAAATTGCTACTTCCAGTTCATAATTTCAATCCAAAAGCATGTCTGGGGTCTGGCTAGCCAGTCCTATTTCTGGAGGGCTGGTTGCTGAGAATTCAGAGAAGTTTCCTTTTCACTTCCCTGTTCTGTCTTGCAGTATCATACCCCGAAGGCTTAAGGGTCTCTCACACACAGGCTGTTTCTGCAGAATCTATCAGTTAGTGACCTTAAACATTTTTCAAATGAGCAACTTGTTAATAATAGGTCACCAAATGAGGCATCTTAGCATCAGCAAAATATCTGACCAGAACCTAAATAGCCCTTTGGTTTCAGGGTAGAAATGATCATAAAAGGAGTTAATATTTGAACAATATCACTTAAAGAAATCCAATAACAAACACCTTTTTCTATAAACTGGTAACTTTCCTGCCCCATGAAATTCTCTAGTTCCCTGCAGTGATGCGAAGTATCAGACCCAGTTCTTCCAACGGATAGCATCAGTTCACAGAAAACCCCAACTTTCAGGTTTGGTGACATCAGTCCCCTCTTCCGGATCTCCAAATAACAAGTGAGCTTTGCTGCCAAAGTTCCTGAGGACTTCATTCCGATTAATTCTGCAAGACAGCTATGCTCCTTCTCCAACTGAAGAGAAACCTCTTCCTTGTCCTTAATCCCACCATTATCATGATTTTTTCCTTTGGGTGGGACATTCAATAGTAAAATTGCCAGGTTTTTTGGAAAATAGCCCACAATTACAGTTCAACTCATACAGAAACTCTTGGAAAATCCTCCTCCATCTGATCTTCGGACCCCATCTCTTCGCACTCTATTAAAACACTTACCCCCTCCTTTTTCTTTCCCTGACCGCCATCTTCACCTCCTCACTCTCCAGTTTCTCCTTTCCCACTTCTGAAAGCCCATGAAACCCTCCCTTGACCCCACAGTACTCTTCAATTATCTCTTCCTGTCCCTTCTATCATTCCTTTCCAAAGTATTCTAGCAATTTGTTTAACCCTGCTACCCCCACTTCCTCTGCAATTCTCTCCTTGACCCCCAGCAATCTGTCTTCCACCCCTTTACTCCATGGAAACTACCCTCTCCAAGGTCACAAATGACTGCCTTCCTTCCAAATCTAAAGGCCTATACTCAATCCTAATTCTCCTCAACCGCTCAGCTGCCTTCAACACTGTAAACCACCCCTTTCTCCTGGAAACACTATTTAACCTTGGCTTACCTGACACCATCCTCGTCTGGTTCTTCTATTTTGCTGGTCGCTCCTTCTTGGCCTTGAAATTTTTTCAGAATTTTGTAATTTAACTTACTCTTCTAAATTAGAGACACTGTACTCGTTCTTGCTACACTCATCAGTAAGAGCAGTGGAAAAAATAATAATGATATTAGTTAAGCACTTACTATGTGCCAGACACTGAACTAGGCAGTGGTGTAGATACAGGCAAATTGGGTTGGACACAGTCTTTGTCCCACTTTAGGACTCACAGTCTCAATCCCCATTTTACAGATGATATCTGAGGTGCAGAGAGGTGAAGTGACTTTCCCAAGGTCACACAGCAGACAAGTGGTGAAGCCAGGATTAAAACTCATGACCTTTTGACTCCCAGGCCCATGCTCTATCCACTACACCAGCTCATGATTTGCCACAGTTCACACAACGCAAGTAGCAGGGAAGAGGTTCAATGGCTCAAATGTCTTGGACTCATTGGGACCGGAGGCAAGAATAGCTTTTGGTGGAACCCCAGCCCAAGGAGGATGAATTGATCATTGATGGCAGTGCCCAGGAGGAGGGTGAGTTGGCAACATAGCTGGGAAGGTGAGTTAATTTACTGAGTGCCTCCTGGATGCAGCATTTGGGAGACTGCAATAAAAATAAGTGAGGCAATATCAAGTGGCCTCTTATCTTCAGTGGCCTCTTATCTTCTCCCCTCCTTTCTTCCTCTGCTCTCCTTTTCTCAATTTTATTCTCCTCTTTTGCCTCTTCTTTCCCTTATTGCTAGATTTCAGTCTTACATGACACACACTAGCCCCATCCTTGTTTTAATGTAAGAAAACATATGTGGAAAAAGTGGGGCAATTTCATGAGTAAATATGCCAGATAAGGGGAAAAGTTCATAAGTTTCTAGAGCTCCAAGGCTGTTCACTCTCCAGTTATTCTCCCAAAGAGAAAACTCATTTACTGAAAATATCAGGTTTAAGATTTAAGCGAGGAGGAAATGACAAGAGAAAGGGACAAGAAACTCGAGAGACATATTTGAAATTCTTGAGCTATGAGGAACATAGTCTCCATTTCAACATCTGTGGGTTTGGGTTGTGGGAAGCCAGAGTTCCCCAGAAAGGTGGTAAATGGTATACCTTCAAAGCAACTACTAGGTATAAGAGCAAGCTTAAGGATAAGAACTGTTGACCCTGGGTAAGGTTAAGAATACATTCCAGTTCAGGGATAGCACTTCCGCACATGCTAAGTGCTCAATAAATACTATTGAATGAATATATTGAAACCACTGGTGTGAACCTTAACTAAGTCAATGTTGGCTGGATGTTCCTGACAGAAAGGTGATTGTGTAATCAGTGTATGAATTCCAGAGGATGGGGAGTGGGACTGTGATTTTCCTTCCACACCTCAACAAGCAGTCCTCAGGAAGCAGGAATGACTCTTCATGTGCTTTCTAGGAGTTCCAAATGCATGCATCATTCATTTATTCATTCAATTCTGTTTTATTTATTGAGCTCTTACTGTGTGCAAAACACTGTACAAAGCACTTGGAAGAGTACAAGGCAACAATAAACAGATACATTCCCTGCCCACAGTGAGCTCACAGTCTAAAGGATCCATGAGATGGTGGCAGAATTCTAATGGGCACTCTCGGTGTATAGCTCCTTGATTCTATTGATCTTGATGATGTTGTCTTCTTTTGTTTCGGTCCGTTTTGCTTTGCTGTCTGTCTGTCTCCCCCGTTTAGACTGTGAGCCCGTTATTGGGCAGGGATTGTCTCTATCTGTTGCCTAATTGTACATTCCAAGTGCTTAATACAGTGCTTTGCACGTAGCAAGCACTCAATAAATATTATTGAATTAATGAATGAACTAATATGAACTCCATCAATGTTCTGACATCTGCTGTAAATACTGAGGGCTCTAGGATTCTGGGGCTACCCCTGGGAATGTACCTTATACTAGACTCAAACAATGGCAAATGTGAGTTGCACAACAATCACCTACTGTGTGCAGAGTATTGTACTAAGAGCATATGCTACAGAATATGCATTTGAATCTCTCCCTTTTCTCCTTAGAGTTGGTGATTGTGGTTACCCCTTGGAAATCCTGTGGAACTTCAGTGCAGTGAGGAATGGGGTGAGCAGGCAAAGTTTCCACTGCAATGAAAATGAAACTGTACTTTAAATTACCTATAAAAGAAGATGGATTTGTGGCAGACTTGTAAGGCCTTCCAGGATGAGGAATCAAATAAACTGTTTCAAAGTGAATGGCTGACCCTTAGGAAATTATTCTATTTTACTAGAAAAGGAGACTATGATGGCTCATGTGAGGATTAAATGGAATTTACTTCTGTAAAGGGCTGAACCCCATGGAATGCAGAAGGATGATTAAATCCAATGAATGAGACCAACCCAGCCCCTGGTATCATAAACTTTCTGTATTATCAAGGTCCAGTTTCATTTATACCAACTGAATGGGTGGCCAGCAATAGAGCTCATGGTCACCATAGATACCTTTACTAAGCATACTGGACACTATGGCAAACACAATTTAAAAAACTGACCATGAGAGAAGTATGTCAAGAATTTTAAAGTTATGTCAAATAAGCCCTCTGCAATTAATTTTTAGCACTTGCAGTACACATTTATGATTCTACTTCGAAAACTTTAGTGAAAATCTCAGTATGCTAGATTTTCCTGGAAAGCTGCTGAATTAGTCTGACGTTGACAAATCTGGGCAGAACAGCAGATGGGAAAATGATGAGCAAGAATGATCACAACAGTGGAATTCAAATTCCACTATAGGGGAGAAGATTGCATTAGAGGCACTGCAAATTGATACAAGTGAAAACTTTCTTAAGAGCTTAATAATGTCAAATTAAAAGAATAGTTAATACTATTCTATGAAAGAAATGTTCCTAAAACTATTATCCCAAAGTAGTTTACTGCTTTCTTGGCAGTTCATTTTTGTAAATAGGGAGAGAGAGGCAGACAACTGGAGATTGAGAGAAAGATGGAGAGGGGAGAGACAGGAATACAATGAGGGAATAAGGTGGTGAGGGATGAAACTCACTCCAATGCATATCCAGAGGTTTTAAGGAAGTAAGGAGAGACTATAAGCTCTAAACTGCAAGTTTGTTGTGGGCAGAAAACATGTCTACCAACTCGGTGATACTGAGTACACTGCTCTGCACACAGTAAGCACTCAATAAACATGATTGATTGATTGATTGATTGAACAATCACATAAGTAATAATAGTAATTGTATTTTTAAGGGGTATATTTGAGCTGAGCTCTGTACTAAATCCAATTCCTCCAATATCCACTTGCTATTATTGGAATCACAATATTGAGATGAGCACCAGTGTTAAGAGCCAAGTAATCATCTGTACTCTGCCTCTACCTATGCCCACTGAATGTTGTTTCCCACATTGCTTTTTCAAGCATGTAGAAGATCTCAACATCTGCAGATTCAGCTTCAAAATGAGAACATTTTCCTCTGTCTCTCTCTCTGCTCCTACTCCTATTCTCTCTCTCTCTCTCTCTCTCTCTCTCCATTTTTATCAATTTTGTTTAAAACTTGATGAAGACATAGTTAATACCAGGTTAATAGCTGGATTCCTCATCTTCCCCAATCCTGTTGCTCTAATTTCTCTCAAATAAGGTGGCTGCTGACTCAGCTGGCTCCCCAGAGTCTGGAAAACAATTAAGGGCAGCATGGGCCCTCAGCTAGTCCACTTACACTAGACCATGAGGCTGCCACATGGGAGAAATGTCCCCACTATTCCCACTTCAACCAGCACACACAACCAGGACTCCTACTGTCCCTCCAGTTGACTGTGTGAGGAAACAGCAACAACGTGAGGCCTAATCAACTTTCACACCCTTGGGAAGGCTGTGGCTGGTGCCATACCTATGTCTATGGGACTATGAGCCTTGTGGAGCATAAAATTTTTTTCCTGTAGCCACAGTGACCTATTCTGCTTGTGTAAGCATCATTGTCTTTGTCTTTTATATTGTTTTTGTTTTTATTGTTTCATCCTTTCTTGTGTGTCTGTTGCCCATCCTCTCTCCCTTCTCTTATTCTTTAATCATGAGCTCCTTTCCCAACACTTAGCACAACTTAGTACAACTTCCAGTTTACAGTAAAAGTTTAAAAAGTACTATTAATAAGATACTCCTACTAATATTACTACTAGTTATAACTTTGGTCGATGAGACTTGAGCCAGGTATAGAGTGGGGTCCTGTTTTCCTCAGCTTGTCTCTTGCCAGTCATAACAGTGTATAGTAGAGTCTTGGGTGACCCCACTGGGAACAATTACTGCAGTCATTTGTACCCAGAGATTACGGTACTGTGAACCTAATCCCAGATGATAGCCGGGGCTGGCGAGATTCAGCCTTGTCCACTGTGTCCTTCCTGGGTGTGGGCCAAGACTGGTTCACAAAAGAGGGAAAATCCTCCTTAAACAGAAGCCTTGACTAAGAAGCAAAATAAAAAGCATTCCAGGATCGGATATCCCCCTGGGAACTAGGGAAAATCACCCCTTCCCCTCCCTAGGGATGTGGCTGAAGGTAAATGTAATTTCCTTCAATTATTGCATTCTGAAGGTTTCATCTGAAGTTCTCCTCTGTAGTCACCCTTCATACTGTCCTCTATCAGTAAATTCTATCAGTGGTATTTATTGAGTGCCTGAGTGCAGAACACTGTACTAAGGGCTTGGGAATATAATAAAATAGAGTTGATAGATCTTTGTCCTCAAGGAGCTGAGAGTTTAGACAGTTCCTGAAACACTCAACTGGCCGGCATCAAGAGAATTGTCTGCCTCTCTCACTAGACTGTGAACTTAATAATAATAATGTTGGTATTTGTTAAGCACTTACTAAGTGCCGAGCACTGTTCTAGGCCCTGGGGTAGACACAGGGGAATCAGGTTTTCCCACGTGGGGCTCACAGTCTTAATCCCCATTTTACAGATGAGTTAACTGAGGCACTGTGCCCAGGTGGACCTGGGCACCGGCTACCCAAAGGTCAAAATGCCATCAGTGACGTAACCTCTCTGGCCAGAGGAGGCGGGACGGGAAGATAGGTGTCCCTCACCTCCGTGCCCACCCAATAAGGTATGGAAGGGAAGGGAGCTGAAGGGGGCAGAGATTGAACAGGATGGAAATGGGGACCACCCGAACCAAAGGTAATAAATACCTGTTGCCTCTGGTGCTCGGCTCTCTCTGGGAAGATCACAGCGGTAGCAACAGCCACCCACGTGTTTTTCCCTGTCCAGACACCATTCTGCCACCAGAAACAACGCACAGAGACAGGGGTCGCGGGACGGGTGAGTGTAACGCATAACTGGGTTAAATGCATAAGTGGGTAATGTATGAGTGTAATGCATATGCGAGCTTAGTGTATAAGTGAGTATAATGCACATGTGAGTTTAGTGCGTAAGTGGGTAGCGTACAAGCGAGTGTAACACGCAAGTGAGTTTAACGCACGAGTGAGTGTAATGCTTAAGTAAGTCTAAGGCCTAAATGGGTTCAGCGCATAAGTAGATTGAACGCTTAAGTGGATTCCTCCCAAGTGGGTGCACACATGGTGGGAACTAGCCGCCTCACCACGTTGTGAGTAAACCATTAATGAGCGCTTCCTGGGCAGGCCCTGGTGTCCGCCCACACTCGAGTAACGTACTAGTGTATTCCTCTTATCAGGGAAGCTTCAACACCAAATTCCTCCCAAAGGGGAAGCTTTAACACCATATTTCCCCCAAAAGGGAAGGCCGATTGTCGCATCTAAATAATTAATTAATTCAATCTGCCCTGCAGAATAAATTCTATACAAAACCCAGGTTTTCCATCCCCAGCCTCTTTCTCTCTCTGCGCCGATTCCTAAAGAACCTGTCCCCAGCGATGGGTGACAGGCACCGAGAAGTTAAGTGACTTGCCCAAAGTCACACAGCTGGCAAGTGGCAGAGCCGGGGTTCGAACCCATGACCTCTGACTCCAGAGCCCGTGCTCTTTCTAGTGAGCCACGCTGCTTCTCTTTTTCTTGAGGAAAGGGATCCTGTACATGTATTCCATTCTTCCTTACTGATGAGGACACACTGCTTATTGTGAAATTCACTTATTAACACCTGTGTGGCTGAAAACACCAATGCGAGACCTACAGTCTTAGCCCCACTGTTCCCTCAAAAACACTCTCTTGTGTTACGACATTGTGTTTAATATTTGCAGAGCCTGGCATCGTTTTCTCTTTTGCCTCCTTGTCTCATACAACTATACAACTGTACTCTCCCAAGTACTTAGTACAGTACTTGGTACACAACAGGTGCTCAATGAGTATTATTTAGTTATTGAATGATTGATTAATGGCTGAATTCTACAATACAGCAGAGCTCAGCTAGGGCCTTGAATACTTGGCTGGATACCTGATTGATGGGAGAGAACTCTGGAAATTACAAGTTCAAGGTGATAACATTGCTTTGTATTGCCCTCTTAAGAGCTTGTTTATAAAACATGAAAAATCCAATTCAAGGTCAGTCTCCTGCAAATCTAGCTGGAAATCCTTGGGTGGACTTGCCATCTGTTCTGACAAGCCCTAAGTCGAAAGAGCAACTTCAACAAATGGGAGCAGGTAGAGCTGGAGATACTTTGATGCTCTTTGTTGACAAAATATTCCCTAGGAATAAGTTCTTGGGCACTGCTTCTTGCTATTGGAAGACAAAGGTTCACACCTCCACCATCCCTTTCAGGATGAAAGAATGGAGTTGGTCAGAGAGAAAGCCAGGAGAAAAGGCCTGGTTTGGTAAACACTCAATAAGGTAGCTGTTCACCAGGGATTTAACTGGCCGGTATTGATATAGAACCATATTATTCAAGTCCATTTGTCACAGTTGAGGCACTGATCCTCTCTCTGTTGCTGCTCCTGCTGCTATTTCCCATAATTCTAACATAACAGTGGAGTTCATACAGACCTGGAAAGGGAATATAACAGATCTGGAGCAAATGAGGTGGTTAAGGGTGTCAGTCAATCAATCAATGGTTTTTATTGAGTGCTTTCTGTGTGTAGAGCACTGTTCAGAGCTCTTGAGAAAGCATCCCCCACCCACTCAGCCAGAGAAACACTACAGGATCAGCCAAACTCGGGATCACTTCCACAAAATGGTCCTGTGATATCATCGTGTTATCCTATATGCCTGGGATCATGTAATTTCACATGCATAACATCATCTAGAATTTTGTGAGATCTAACAGTAGCTACCATAATACTCATTGGAACTCACTAATCCAGGCAGGGAGATGCTGGACTCCTGGAACCTTTCACATGATTTCTTTCTCCTTACCTTCCAGCCCATTCTCTGCAGCCTGCCACATCCACATTACCCTTCGGCACCAAAAGGGGCATGCTGGCTCTTAGCATTCTGGACAAAGCCTTTAATAAATTTCTCTGCAGACTTTATCTTTTGGGGCATGGTTTACTGCCTCAATAATAATGATTTAGAGTTGGTGTTCTTGCGAGGATCAAAAGAAGTCCAGATATAAATTTGTGACTTCAAAAATTACAACATCTGCATAGTTAGCCATTTATACTTGAGTGAAGGTATCTATGCAAAAAGAAAACCAATAAAAAGTTGAAAAATGGAAGTGTATTATAATACAAAAATACTTGGGACTTTCAAGTCTTTTTATTCCAAGGTTTCGAAATTTTGCTATGTAGTGCCTGGCACCTCAATTCGGGAAAGTTTGCCTTTCTGGCTTATTTCCATATTGACTCCCTTGCCCATTTCAGACTTTTAACTCCCTTCTTATATCTCTGAACTTTCCACCTATGTCCCCTATATCTTGTCCCTAATGAACTTGACACCTATTTCACTGATAAAAATGAAATCATCTGGTGATCTCCCTAACATCTTCACAGCACTTCTCCAGGCTTAAACTCTTCCTACCCGATCTCTCTTAGCTGTACCTCAAGAGGAAGTCTCCCTCTTCCTCTTTAAATCTATCATCCCTCACAAGTCCGGGAAATTTTCATTATTAATTACAAAATACCCTGGTTAGAAAATAGCTGGTTTTAATATTTGGATAGAGTACATTTAAGTATAAGTCACTCTAGGTCAGAGTAATAACAAACATAAAAATCCAACTGGAATGTCCTTACCCTAGCTTTTGACTCCTTTAAACAGAGTTAACAAAAACTTCACTTTGTCCATGTATCCCAAGGTATACATCTCTTTTCTGGGGTTGTTTCTCTCTGTGTGTCTGTCTGGCTCATCCATAGTTGTAACTGCAGCACTAGTGACCACATCCAGGGCCTCAGAGCTGCAATTCCTGAGTCATACTTCAGTCCCCTAGCCTGAGGAGGAATCGGACACCATGTCCAAAAATGTGAGGATTCTATTTTTCTGCTTATGTTTTTATAAAATATTTGACCCTCTCTATCTGCTGGCTAGGTCATTCCCCTTTCCTCTGATTGGGCCTCTGATAGAAATTGTTGATAATTCTTCTCTGTTGACTCATAGTCCTCCATCTCCACTTTGACCTGGGTCATCTGGCTAAGCAAATGAGCTTTTTGCTTTTGGAAAAAGGGTTTCCCAGGATTTTCTAATTGTTCAGCTTGTCTCCCATTCAGCATTATCCCCTTTATCTAGAGGGGCAGTTGTCCTGTTCATTCATTCAATAGCATTTATTGAACACTTACTATGTGCAGAGCACTGTACTAAGCACTTGAAGTCCTGTTATCCTTCCTAGATCCATACATCCTGGCTGTGTGTTAAAATTTGGTTTCAACCTTGACTTTCTCATTGCTCTCAATCACTGTCTTCCTTTCAAGCAGAGTGTGGTTGTAGTAAACACACTTGACAGACACTTGAGCGTGTGTCTACCAATATCCAATTTCCTGCTTCCCAAAGACCTGGATCAATATCTGTTTCCACAATTTTACCTTTTCACAGCTTCCCACTCTCAGTTACAAGTTATTTGGGGATGGCCACAATGTTACAGGGGCTAGATGATAGGCATTTTCCCTGGTTAACCTCTGTGATCTAACAAATATAGATAATTGGCTATTCCTTATATCTTGTACTAGTTGAATCTTCCTTATAACTTTAGTTTCCAATTATGTGTGTATACAATCATGCTACGTTTTTAACTGCTTGCTCCAATTTCTACTTTTAGGAACTTTCCCAATCATCTTCCATCTCTATATAAAATTCTGGGACTATTATTATTATTAATAAATGAAAATTTTATGTCAATTATTATCTAGTCAGTCAGTCAATTGTATTTACTGAGCACTTATTGGAAGAGTACAATATAACAATATAACAGACACATTCCCTGCCCAGAGAGGGCTTACAGTCTAGAGGGGGAGACAGACATTAATATAAATAAATGACTTACGGACTTAATTTCTCTGTGCCTCAGTTATGTCATCTGTAAAATGGGGATTAAGACTGTGAACCCCATGTGGGATATGGATTGTGCACAACCTAATTACCTTGTATCTACCCCAGCACTTAGAACAGTATCTGGCACATAGTAAACACTTAACAGATACCATTAAAAAAATACAATGTGGTTATCCCTCAAGGCCTTCACAAACTAAATCAAGGGTGGGGGGTCGGGGGGAACAATGAGAAGAAATCACAAAAAAAAAATTATAATTTAGTAATCCAAGAGAACAAAGTAAAATAAGTACCTCTTAAAATAACCTACTTACCATGTCTAGTTCACAAATATCTCCCTGCCGAACTCTTGCTCTTGCTCTCTGCTACCAGTCCCAGTGAGGCATAGTGCAGAGAGCACAGAGACAGTGGCTCGCTCCAAATCAGGAACCTTTAATCCCACTCCCTCTGGGGAGGGCTTAGTACATGGCCGCTGGTCCAGGTACTGAGTGCAGGGAGCTTATACAAATAAGGTTTTAACACATCCATTCATTGACATAAGCCCACCCCTGGCTAACACAGTGAAATCCCCTTGGCCTTCCCAGAAATGCCACCATAAGAGCCAACCTCATTAGTCCCTATGCTCAGCCAGGTTCCAGGGCTTCTCACTGGCAGTTGAACAGGAAGTTGGCATCCCTCCATCTCCAAAGGAACCTGTTTATCACTCTTAGTTCCTCCTCCAACATTTTTTTTTGATCTCCATCTCGTAGCCCAATCTGCCATCTTGGAGCCCTGTGGCCTGTTTGGGGAGGGAGGGGGCACCCCCAAAATACCAAGGTGTTGGGGAAACATGAGGTGCTAGGGTCAATTCCAAGCTGTTATAGGGTGGAGTTTGGAGATGGCCTTCAGAAGCAGCGGCTCCAGAAGCCATCACAGGCTGAACTCTAGGTCTGGGGCTGGGGAATGATGATGATGAGGATGATGGTAATTGTTAAGCGCTTACTACATGACAAGCGTTGTTCTAAGTGGTAAAAGGTAATCAGGTTGTCCCACGTGGGGCTCACAATCATAATCCCCATTTTACAGATGAGGGAACTGAGGCATAGAGAAGTTAAATGACTTGCCCTAAGTCATACAGCTAACAAATGGAGGACCTGGGATTAGAACCCAAGACCTCTGAGGACCAAACCCATGCTCTTCCCACTAAGCCATGCTGCCAAAGCCTCTGGTGTTGGGGTGTGTGGGGGGACGGTCCTGGGCTGCTGGAGCCAGTCAGACAGCGGAACTGGGTCCCGGGACTGGTAGGGGGAGGGGGTGAGGTGCTGTGCATAGGCATGGAGACCTCTGCTGAGCACCCTGGAGCAGCAGAGGCTCAGGCCCGCGGTGGACCCCCACAGGCAGAAAGGGACAGATGAGGGGAGGGAAAGAGAGGAGAGGTGTCAGCATTTCGGAGGCCCCTCTTGGTGCTGACAGAACACTTCAGCTCGTGGAGGTGAGCTCAACCCAGGTTGTGATTTGGTGCCAGGAAGGAGAAGGAGCGGGGGGAACTGCTGTGGCAGCCAGGGGACACCTCTCGGCATCAGAGGTAGTATGCATGGAACTCCACTTTACAGGCAGTCTGGGGTTCACCTCTCTGCCTCCAGAGCCTGAATTTGAGGAAGGCAAAGTTAACACTGTCCCTTCAGACTAGAACTACTTCTGTCTTAACATTTGGGAAGCCACTGCTCTCCCCACCTTCATAGCCCTTTGGAAATCACATCTCATCCACAAGGCCTTCCTAGATTAATTGCTCATCTCTCCACCCTATATCTTCCCCTACTCCCATTCCAGCATGTCCATGTCACCTAAACTCTTGGGTCCTCATCTCCTTGACCCTGTCAACCACAAAAGCACTTTATATATATATATATAAATTATAGGTGGAGGGAAGGAACCAGTATTACATATATATGTGTATATTTATTTTTTGTCTCTCTCCTCAAGTAGATTGTAAGATTCTTGAGGACAGAGATTGTGTCTACTAACTCTATTTTACTCTCCTAAGTGTTCAGTGCAGTGCCCAGTGCACCGCACAAAGCAACTACTCAATAAATACCACTGATTGATTATCTTTATGTACAAATCGGAGCAAGTTTCTGGGTTGATGGAGTTTCAGGGTATTGTCTTTGGAGATAAAAGAGCCACAATCTCCTTAATTTTCTAACACTTATGCCAACTTTTTTTGTATGATCTTGAGCAGGACAAGCTGTACATCTTCTTGGAACCCAGAGTTCTTAATGGTGTAGAGACTCCTGCTCATCAGCCTCTCCCTGTGCTTTTCTGGAGAAATAGACTCTTCTGACTACAATACAATCACTGAACTGAGTCAGAATTAACTTTGGGGTGGGAGGTGATGATCTTTCTGTGTGTTGTGATTGGCTGAATGGATCACTCTGGCATGAGCTGTGATCTGAGCAGCAGTTTCCCTTACATGAACATTGAATTTGCAAAGGACAGCCGTGGCCTAGGTCCACAGGAGAGAGCTGATTGAATGGCTTAAAGTCAATGATAAGGAGTTTTGGTTTCACTGGAAGATGATTGGGCACCCTCTGAAGCTTTTTACGGAGTGGTGAGATGAGGATTGAACATTTTTTTAGAAAAATGATCCAGGCAGCAGGGTGAATTATGGGATGGGATAGTGAGAAACTGGAGGAAAGGAGGTCATTGATGAGGCTGATCCAGTAGAAGTGAGATTTGATAAATATTTGGATCAGCACTTGAAGTATTTGATATTCACCCCACTCTCAGCCACATAGCACTCATGTACACATTCATAATTCATTGTAATGTCTGTCTCCTCCTCTAGACTGAAAACTCTTGGGAGTTGGAAACCTGTCTATCAGCTCTGTTGCATTGCTCTCAAGTGTTTAGTACAGTGTTCTGTACAGAGTAAGCATTCACTAAATATCCTCGATTGATAGATTGATAAGTACCGTAGCAGTTTGGATGGGAAGGAAGGGGTGTATTCTAGTAATGTCGTGAAGGTAGAGGAGACAGGGTTTGGTGACAGGTTGAATATGTGGGCTAAATGAGAGATGAGTCAAAAATTATGCCAAACCTATGAGTTTTTGAGTTAAGAAAGATAGTGGAGTTGCCTACAGTGATGGAAAATTTGGGCAAAAACAGGGTTTGAACAGGAAGATGAGAACCTTTTTTTGGACATGTCTAGTTTGAAGTGTTGGTGGGGCATCCAAATAGAGATGTCCTGAAGATAAGAAGAAATGTAAGGCTGCAGAGAAGGAGGAAGGTCAAGGCTGGAGAGGTACATTTGGTAGTCATCCACATAGAAATGGTAGCTGAAAATCTGGGAGCAAATAAGTTCTTAAAGTGAGTTGGTGTAGATGTTAAACATGTTCTCTTGCTTTGCCCAAGTTTGAGATGATTTACCAGAAAGAACTGAGCTCTGACAGTCTGGAATCCGTGAAGTTTCCAGGAAACAAAGTGAATGTGGAAGTTTGCCTCAGGAAATAAGGTCTCCATCCCTATGTGAGAGGAGCATCTGGGAGAGAACTGCTTGTTGCTGGTGAGGGTCAGTGGGCCAGAAGTAACACCTAAAAGTAGGGACACCTAGTTTTTGTTAGGCTAAACATGAACAGGCAACAGAGTGGCTCATTATATTTCCATGTGAAGTTAAATATTGACGTCTTTGACTGGTGACCAAGTAACACCACTCTCGCCCTGACCTATCATTCTCTCTCCTCCATGCCTGGTCATTCCTTTAATTTTTTTTTTCTTTTCCTATGATGGGGGCAAGGAGGTGAGGAAGAACATTAAAGTATGGCAGAGGAAAGGAGTGGGTGAAGGGGTGGATTTACCTGGTTAAAACACAGCCATGGCAGGTTGCAGTAACATAAGTTTACTTCATGAAAAGTAATGTGCCATGGATAACTTAAATTATGTCTGATTTTGTTTCAGAAAACCTCCATCATATAGGCGTTAAGTCCTGTTCAATGTACCAGTCACTGAGAGGTTATCAAAGCTGGTTCTATTTATTGATTCCTGATACTTGTCCTGTTCTCAACCACCAGGAAAATACCCTTTGCATGGTTGCAAAGCAACCAACGTGAAGGAAAAATGCATAAACCAGAAGTTAATAAATGATCGACTCAGTTGAAAATCATGGCCATCCATATGACAAATTTTAAAACACAAAAAAATGGAATCTTTAGCAGGACTTCCCTAACAGAAAGACACACATATCACTAGATAGTATAGTGGACAATTTCTAGTTGAAATGACTCTGCTATCCTGTCATAAATCCAGGTGAACTCTCCTTCACTCTGCCATGGTATGAAATGATGCATCCCTGAAAGCAGTTAGGAGTTAATGGGGTGGTGAAAGGGTGTCTATAGAGTTTGGGATGATAACAGAATTTGAAAGATGGGATTTTCCAGGAACAGTGAACCAAGAAGAGAAGGGAGGCAGTGTGGTTTAATATAAAGAGTAGAGTCCTTAAAATCAGGAAACTTAAATTCTAACCCCAGTTCCTCCACCGGCCTGGCGTGTGACTTTAGGCAAGTTATTTTATCTTCCTTCACTCCTGTTTCCTCATCGGTGAAATTTGTATGATAAACCTGCTTTCCCTACATCTCAGACTATAGGACCTGTGTGGAACAGGGCTGCATCCCATTTGATTATCTGCTCCAGAGTTTAGGACAGTGCATTAACTCATTAAGTACTCAATAAATGTCAGAATTTTTATAGTCTCCAGAGCATCATCATTAGGGATCATGCAAATAAGGGACTCAGAGAAGAATGGGTTCTCCCTGCTCACATCCTGAGTGAGACTTAAACAAGTATTTGGGTGCACTGACTCCTGGACATCCTAAGCACCAAACCTCCCAGAACTTGGATTAAAACCAGCCAAACTCAAGCCTCCAGGCCAGGAATACCAATCTTCCTTCACCTTTGTGGAGGGGTTCAAAGACTTGTGAAAAACGTAAAACTCCTAGAAACGGAGGTTTCAGAGCAATCCTGCAGCTTTCTGCCTCTTACCTTCCTACTCTCTTTCCTCCTATTTTAGACTGACCCTTTTCTTGGCATGCAACACTCTCCCCTCTCAAACTCACCAAACTACATCCCTCTTCACCTTCAAAGCCTAAAATTCCATTTTTTCAATGGTATTTAAAGGCACCGTACTAAGCACTTGAGTAGGTGCAAGCTAATTAGGTTGAACACAGTACCTGTCCACATAGGGTTCACAATCTTAATCCCCATTTTACAGATGAGGTAACTGAGGCACAGAGAAGTTAAGTGAGTTGCCCAAGATCACAAGCAGACAAGTAACAGAGCAGGGATTAGAACGCGGGTCTTCTGCTTCCCAGGCCCATGTTCTTTCTACTAGAACTAGGAAGATTACCAGAATATCATTTGTCTATTCCATGTAATTATTCACTTGGTGCTCTAGAGGACTATGAATAAACATCAATCAATATGTTCAGTATCTTGGGTATAGAACACTGTACTAAGCACTTGAGAGCACATAATACAAAAGATCAGGTGTAGACAATCTCTGCCTAAAGAAAAAAACAATCTAGAGGAGGAGCTTAGTCTAGAGATGGATCAATCAACACAATGCGTTGGGCACCTATTGTGTGCAGACCCTGGTACTAAGTCCTTGGGAAAGAACAAGAGAATTGCTACACAAGATCCCTGCCCTCAGAGAATTTATGATCTAACAAGGGAAATAAACGCTCCAATAAATTATAGATAGAATAAGTAATATGTAAGATGTATACGTAAGTGTTGTGCAGAGGGTGGTGGTTTAAGAATCTTTAGGTGGTACAGAAGTTCTGGATGACAGTTGGAGGGATACAAACTGGGGAGATTTGAAATTAAGAAAATACACAAATGATTATGAATGCTTTGCAGATTCAGCAGAGCGTGATGTTCTGACAGTAAGTCTGAAGAAAATAGAAACTTTATCCCTAGGAAAACTTACCCACAAGCAAGCAACAAGCAGCCCATGAGAAACCACATGGTTTAGTGGAAAGAGCACGGGCTTGGGAGTCAGAGGACATGGGTTCTAATCCCGCCTCCGCCACTTGTCTGCTGTGTGACCTTAGGCAAGCCACTTAACTTCTCTGTGCCTTAGTTACCTCATCTGGAAAATGGTGATTAAGACTTTGAGTCCCATGTGAGGCAACCTGATTACCTTGTATCCACCCCAGCACTTAGAACAGTAATTGGCACATAGTAAGGGCTTAACAGATACCATAATTATTAAGTTGGTTTTTACTGACTGGTTTGTGCTGCTTCCCACTTCATAATTTTTTTCCTACTACTGCACTTTCTGTGAATAATTTTTTCCTGTCTCCCACTTTAGATTGTAAATGCCTGAGAATGTCTTTCAGCTGATTTACTCTCCCAAGGGCCTAGTGATGTGTCCAGCATTCACTCTTGTCTAATTTTATGCCGTGAGCCGTCTCTGACACATAGCGATGCCATGAACCTCCTCACCGTCCCTCGGTCTCGCCTATCCCGCCGTTGACCCCTGGACCACATCCTCCCACGGTCCTGGAATGCCCTCCCTCCTCACCTCTGCCAAACTAATTCTCTTCCCCTCTTCAAAACCCTACTTAAAACTCACCTCCTCCGAGAGGCCTTCCCAGACTGAGCTCCCCTTCTCCCTCTACTCCCTCTACCGCCCCCCCTTCACCTCTCCGCAGCTTAACCCTCTTTTCCCCCCATTTCCCTCTGCTACTCCCCCTCTACCTTCCCATCCCCTCAGCACTGTACTCATCTGCTCAACTGTATATATTTTCATTACCCTATTTATTTTGTTAATGAAATGTACATCGCCTTGATTCTATTTAGTTGCCATTGTTTTTACTAGATGTTCTTCCCCTTGACTCTATTTATTGCCATTGTTCTTGTCTGTCTGTCTCCCCCGATTAGACTGTAAGCCCGTCACATGGCAGGGACTGTGTCTATCTGTTGCCTACTTGTTCATTCCAAGCACTTAGTACAGTGCTCTGCACATAGTAAGCGCTCAATAAATACTAGTGAATGAATGAATGAACACATCTCTCCCAGAATGCAATTGTTCTGGTAGCGTATCCATAGAGTTTTCTTGGGAAAAATATGGAAGAGGTTTACCATTGCCTCTTTCCGCTTAGTAAACTCGAGTCTCCACCCTCGACTCTCCTATGCCCTCTGCCCAGCTCAGGGGAGTTTTGACTTATAGCAGATGGCCTTCCACTCGCTAGCCACTGCCCGAGCAAGGATTGGAATGGATATGCCTCTGCCTGACTCTTCCTTCCATAGTCAAGACTGGTAGAGTACTGGAAACTCTCCAGGTGCTACCCTCAGAGGGGTTAGCATTCAGTAGCTGCTCAATAAATTCCATTATTATTTGTTCAGAGGGCTTCAGTAGACAACAAAGAATCTAAAGTTCTCACTAAAGAAGTTCTCACTTCTTGAGCAGTTCACGATCCAACAATGTGGATCAGTGAAGAAGTAAAAAACAGAATCATATAGGCCAGTATGGTTTGGGCAGACTATATCGTAGAATAGAGAAACAGCGGGGCATCAACCTCCATTTCAGGTTGAAGGTTTATGGTGCTGTGTGGTGTTATGGATACTCTAGAAGCAGCGTGGCTTAGTGGAAAGAGCCCGGGCTTGGGAGTCAGAGGTCATGAGTTCTAATCCCAGCTCCTCCACTTGTCTGCTGTGTGACCTTGAGCAAGTCACTTAACTTCTCTGTGCCTCAGTTACCTAAGCTGTAAAATGGGTATAAAAAATGTGAGCCCCACGTGGGACAATCTGATTACCCTGTATCTACCACAGCGCTTAGAAGAGTGCTCTGCACATAATAAATGCTTAACAAATAACATAATTATTATTATTATTCTCCTTTGTGGCTGTGAGACCTGGAACTACTATTTTGTTGTCAAATAATCGATTCAATCTTTCACTGGGTCCGGCTTTCCTCCACCAATCAACACTTTACAGCACTGAATAGATCATCCACTTAAAATGTCATTCAGCACATATCTCTCCACTCCTTCACTGGGTTTCCTTTTCCCACCACATGAAGCAAAATCTCCCTCCTGATGGCTTCAAGGCTCCCCACCAACCCTCTTCCTCACAAATCTCCTCACCTTCTATTTCCTAGCTCACTGTCTTCATTTCTCACAAGCTAACCTTCTAAACTAAGCGGTATGCTCAATTATTTATTCTGATTCCACTATATGCTAATATTTCTATGTTCCCTTTCCCACTTTAGACTGCTTCTATGTTCCCTCTCCCCCATTAGCTTGTAGGTCCTTGTGGATACTGAACATTTCTTGGACTTCGGTTGTACTTTCCCAATCATTTAGTGCACTGCACTGTATATAGTGGGATCTCCACAAATACTATTACTATTACTGCCTACAACAGAAAACCTATCCTGTTTCTTTTTGAAAAAATATTAATGGCATTTGTTAGGCATTTATCATGTGCCTGGCCCTGTGGGGCACATAGGTGCCAGGCACTGGAGTGGATACAAGCTAATCAGGATAGACACAGTTCTCAATCTCTATTTTACAGATGAGGTCACTGAGGCACAGGCAAATTCATTCATTCATTCAATAGTATTTATTGAGCGCTTACTATGTGCAGAGCACTGTACTAAGAGCTTGGGATGAACAAGTCGGCAAAAGATAGAGACAGTCCCTGCCGTTTGACGGGCTTACAGTCTAATCGGGGGAGACGGACAGACAAGAACAATGGCAATAAATAGAGTCAAGGGGAAGAACATCTCATAAAAACAATGGCAACTAAATAGAATCGAGGCGATGTACAATTCATTAACAAAATAAATAGGGTAACGAAAATATATACAGTTGAGCGGACGAGTACAGTGCTGTGGGGATGGGAAGGGAGAGGTGGAGGAGCAGAGGGAAAAGGGGAAAAAGAGGGTTAAGCTGCGGAGAGGTAAAGGGGGGATGGCAGAGGGAGTAGAGGGAGAAGAGGAGCTCAGTCTGGGAATGCCTCTTGGAGGAGGTGAGTTTTAAGTAGGGTTTTGAAGAGGGAAAGAGAATCAGTTTGGCGGAGGTGAGGAGGGAGGGCGTTCCAGGACCGCGGGAGGACGTGACCCAGGGGTCGACGGCGGGATAGGCGAGACCGAGGGACGGTGAGGAGGTGGGCGGCAGAGGAGCGGAGCGTGCGGGGTGGGTGGTAGAAAGAGAGAAGGGAGGAGAAAGAGAAGAAGGGAGGCAAATCCCACTCACTTGCCCAAGATCTTTCAAGGGCAGGCCAAAATTTAATTGTATGCTCCCCACAATCAAATACAATAGATGTTCAGTATATGCTGTTTGTTCTGATGATGGTAAAGCCCTAGACTTCATAGGCCAGAAGAAAGACATCAACCAACTAATTCCCATGGTTCATCCACTCCAGAATACTGCTTCCACAAGTGTCCTCGGAACACCTATACTCACTTTAGGAATGAAACATTTAACAAACCTAACTTTGTTAATTATAATCCATCATGGATTGTTAGTCCATGGATCTATATAATCCCTTCTTAAGATTTCCAGCATCCTTAAATTTTCCCAGAGGGTATAACAATGTAAAGTGATGTTTGAGTGATTGAAGGCAGGGTTGCCTTAATTAATGTGATTGTTGCTGCGTGGGGCAATTCCAAAACTGAGGGAATATTTTCAGTGGAAATAGCCAGGACTGAGTGGAATTCACATAAGCAAACAAATCGCCATCATCAAACCAATCTATTTTCCCTTACCTCCATCTCAGTTGTTCCATTGCCACTCCATATTGTCACCTCTGGCCTAATCTTACATGCCACCACTCCCCCCACCTTCAAAGCCCTCCTAAAATTACATCTCCTCCAAGAGGCTTTCTCAGGCTAAGCCCTCATTTTCTCTGCCTGCTCTCCCCTCTGCATCTTCTGTGCGCATGGATACGTACTCAATGAACACTTCCTTCTTCTGGAAATAGCTAATCTTGGCTTCATTTGCACTCCTGTTTCCTCTCGTATTTTTCTATCTGTTCTTCTCAGTTTCCTTCACTGGCTTCTCCTCACATCACATCCTCTAACTGTAGAGGTACATCAAGACAGTGCTGGGTTCTATTTTCCATCTACACCCCCTCCCTTGGAGAGCTCATTCTCTCCATAACTTCAACTGTCATCTCTATGCAGATGATTCCCAAATCTATCTCCCCAGCTCTCATCTCTCTCCTTCTCTGCAGTGTCACATTTCCTCCTGCCTTCAGGACATCTCTATTTGGATGTGTTGCCAACACCTCAAACTGAACACGTCTAAAATGAATATCCTCATCTTCCCACGCAAACCTTGTCCTCCCTAAGACCTTTCTATTACTTTAGATGACACCATAATTCTCCTTGTCTCACAAGCCCATAATCTTGGCATACCCTGAACTCATGTCTCACATTCAGCCTGCATATTCAGTCAGTCATCAAATCCAGTCGGTTCTACCTTCACAATATCTCTAGAAGCTACCTTTTCTAATTGCTAACACTTTGGCCCAAGTTCTTTTATCCTGCCTCGATTACTGCATCACCCTCCTCACCAACAACCCTGCCTCCAGTCTCTCCCCACTCAGGTCATTCTTCATTCTGTTGCCTGGATTTTGTTCTACAAAAAAGTCCAGTCCACATTTCCCCACTCCTCAGAAGCCTTCAGTGGTTTCCCATCCATCTTGCCATCAAACAGAAACTTCTGACCTTGAGCTTTAAGGCAGTCAGCTCTTAGCAGCATATATAACCTTGCTCCTTTCCCACTACAACCCAGACTGCATACTTCAGTCCTCTAATACTAACATTCTCTCTGCACCTTGATCTCTCCTATCCCACCCCCGACCCCTTATCCATGTCTTCCCTCAAACATGGGACTTCCTCCTCCATATTCAAGAGACACACTCTCCCCACTTCTAAAACCATCCCAAATTCACAATTAACCTAAGATGCCTTCGGTTAGCAAATTCTCATTTCCCCATCCACCTTCCTTTGCATTATCTATATGCTGGTATCTACACCCCTTAAGCAGTTGATATTCACCCCACACTCAGCCCCACAGCTCCTCTGAACATATCCTTATATTCTGCCATTTTCTCTAGAGTCTCTCTCCCTCTCTTGACCACAGGCTTTTACTGGGCAAAGGACATGTCTACTGACTCTGTTGTAATGTATACTCCCAAGCTTTTAGTACAGTGCTCTGCATATAGAAGCACTAAATACTCTCCACTGATGGATTGATTGATTGATCAGAGCCTCCAACCACCCTCAGGTACCTTGGCATCAACACTTTTGGTTGACTGGAAGATTTTTCCTTAACCCTCAGTCTTGTGCCCTTATCCTAATGCCACCCTTGGAAGGTCTGAGGAAACAAAGGACGTATTCAGAGGGCAACACTGTAGTTGTTTTTGCTCAGGGCTGACTAACCCTATAAAAACTGGCAGCGGATAAAAAAAAATCAATAAACACAGATCAAAAGAATTAGTACACTAGTACCAAAGAAATGAAATCAGAAAAGAAAGAATTAGGAGCCTTGGGCAGTCATGTCAATCAAGCACCCTCCTGAGCCTAACAGAGTCGCATCCCAGGATGGATTATTATAGGGAAAAGCAATTTGTCTTCTAAAATGTGTTTGAGCAAATGGCTTTCAGCAAGGTCACAGGTAGGCAAACAACATGAGCAGGTGGTAAAACCCCTGTGGAGAGCAAGAGATTCCAAATGGAGTTTACTTTCCCATGAGTTCTTGGCTGGGTCTACATAGTCTAAGAAAAGTGGAGGGTACAGCAATTATCTGGTAGATATGTACCAGCCTAATAAAATAAAATCAAAACTAATATACTTTGGGAACTGGTTTATCCATTTGGGATACCTTTTCCTCCAGCTCGTTATCATCCCAGTATTTACTGAGGGCTGTGGTTTGGCATATTTGAAGGGTGGAGAATGGAATGTGAGGGGAAATTACTATTTCTTAATTGATTGTGCAAAATGAATATACCGAGTGGGCTTGTGACATTTAAAGATCACAGTGAATTTACCATATCATTTCTGGTTTTACAATGTTTTCACAGTTATAATATTCATAAGTGAAAGATTTAGACATGGCCCATAAAGCAACTTTTATTGTTTTATTCTTTCCTCTGAAATTGAGCCTGATTCTGTCTCCAAACTGCTCCCCTATGCTATGTCTCAACTCCTAATTCTTCCCACCCCTCTCACTTTGGCTCCCCTCAGGAGGTGGAAGCAGAAGGCTGTGCGAATAATTCTTGGTTCATTTGTAAAACATTTTCTCATTTGCACCCTGGTCAGGAAGACAAAGGAAAGGGAAGCACCAAGACCCCTGCATACAGGGAGCATTCAACTCAGGAGGCTTATGGATTTGAGATGTGGTTTTGATGATGATGATGATGGTAATGATGATGATGGTATTTGTTAAGCTCTTACTATGTGCCCAGCACTGTTCTAAGTGCAGGGCTGGATACAAGGTATCAGGATGTCCCACGTGTGGCTCACAGACTTAATCTTCATTTTACAGATGAGATAACTGAGGCCCAGAGAAGTGAAGCAACTTGCCCAAGGTCACACAGCAGACAAGTGGTGGAGCCCGGATTAGAACCCATGTCCTCTGACTCCCAAACCCATACTCTTTCCACTAAGTCATGCCGCTTCCCATATTTTGCCATTGGGAAGAATTTTATAGTGTCTTGCTCTCAGCTATTTGTGTTCTTCCGGAAAGGAAGTGTGCTGCTTGATGCATTGACAATGCAGACTAGAGACTGGTAACATCTGAATGATTTTATTATGACAGTAAAAAATCTTCTTTGCATTTAGACATGAGACATATATCTTATTTCCCCCTCTAGACCGAGAGCTCCTTGTGGGCAAGGAATATTTCTACCAAATTGGTTTATTCTATTAGCTCAATAGTTTAGTACAGTGCTCTGCAAATAATAAGTGTTCAATAAATGTCAGTGACTGATTGATTGCTTGATTGATATATGCAATAGGCAAATTGCCCTTCAGGTGGGGTAGATGAAACCAATCAGTGAATCCCTCTGGCTACTTGGAGCTGAAGTGGTCACGATTCAAATCTCACCAAAGAGAAACTGGGAGCCATTGGAAGGGTCAGAATAATAGGGGCTTTAAGGCTGCAGCCCCTGATAGGGCCAGCCTCTCAACTCAGAACCCCTCTTCTTCAAGCACCAATCCTGTGTATCAGCCTTTACTGCTCCCCTGGAAGGTTTCCTGTAAATCTTGCAGAGTAATTACTACCTGTAGAGTCTAGGAGTTCATTGGTAATAGGAAGCTGAGGAGTGCTTCTTGAAGTGGAGAGGATTTAGAAGTGAGAGAAGTGTTCCTTTCCAGAGTTTTTTTTTGGTCTCAGATCAGAAGACTTTTTTCCTCACTTGCTCCTTAGCTTGCATGTTCACTTTCTCTCTCATGCTCGCTCCCCCTCTATACCATCTCATCTCCCTCTCTTCAGTATTGAAGGATGTAGCTTGGTGGGGTCAGAAGGGCTGGTCCCCTTTCCCTTTCCCAGCTCCATTGTGAAAAGCTGGAACAATGGCCACTTTTCTGTAGAGAGGAGGAAAGGATGGCACAGCTGGGGAAGCAGCAGGGGACCCCACCCCAACCCCACCAGGAAATGCTCCTTGGCCAATAGGGTCAGGGATGTTGTCCAGTTTGGACCTTCCGAAGGATCTGGGGGCCAGGAATGGATGCCTGATTGGTGACACCCACCCATGCCCTGCTTGGCCTCCAGGACAAGGTGGCAGAACAGGATCAGCTTCAGCATAAAACATTTTTCACTTCCTTGGGGAACTCATCAACCCACACTGCTCTTCCTACTACCTATACACAGATGGCTCCCAAATCTCCAACTCCAGCCCTGACCTCCATACTACTCTGTAACCTCATATCCTCTCTGTCTTCAGAACATTTCTACAAGAACTATCCACTGGTAACTCAAACTCAGAACTAAACTTTACAGCTGCACTCTCAAATCTCACTCCATCAGTGGTATTTATAGATCACTGATTTTATGCAATGAACTGTACTAAGCACTAGGGAAAGGAAAATACAAACAGAACTTGTAGATGCTATCCCTGCCCACAAGGAGCTTACAGTCTACAAAGATCCTTTATCACATTCTTAGATTGAGACATCAAAATAGATACATCATAGAGTGAACTCAGAACTGACATGAGAGTCTGATTAAAATTAGCTAATGCAAGAGGAGAGCACTAAACATGTTCCCCTAAAACTTAGATTTCAGAGAAATCTCTTCCTAAATTTCCCATTACTGTTGACAACACCCCCATCCTTCCCCTCTCTCAAGTCAGCAACCTGGGCATTTTCCATCACTCTTCTCTCTCTTTCAAATCGTATATTCAGAAAATAAACAAAACCTTTTGGTTCTTCCTTCATGACATTCCCAGAATCCATCCCACCCTCTTGCCATCATGCTTCTCACCTTCTGCATCACCTTCCTCTCCAGGCCTTTCCACCTTCATTTTTCCTCCCTCCAGTCCATACTTCACTCTGCCGCTGGGCTCATTCCTCATAAATATCATTTTGCACATCTTTACACTCCTCAAAAACCTCCATTTATTGCCCATTCCACTCCACATCAAGCAGAAGCTCCTGACCATAAATTTCAAGGTACTTAATCAGCTTTCTCTTCTCTACTTACCCTCACTCTTTTCCCACTTACACCCCAGCTTCTGGACCTCACTCCTTTAATGCTAACCATGCCGGTTGCCATCTCTCTTGCCTCTAACCTCCTAGGCATGCCCTCCAGCTTCACATCTTTGTGACCATTACTCTCCCTATCCTCAGAGATCTTCTAAAATCTCATCCCCTTCAGGAGGACTTTCCTAATCAAAAGCATTTCTTCCCACCATTCTCTTTCCCTCTACTGTTATCCCCCAGCAGCATGTGTATTCTTAGGTTTAAACTCCATTACTTCCTCTTGAATATAATTTGTTTTGGGGTGTCTGTCTCCCCACTAGATTGTAGGTTCCTTGAGAGCAGGACCATGAAATCTCCCAAGCGCTCTGAACAATGTTCTGCACAGAGTAAGTGCCCAATAAATGCTTTCAATTGATTGTAAGTGGATCAGTTGCATTCCAAGATGTTACTGTTGGTAATCCTGTCTTGTCACTTGAAGTTATGTTTTCCCTGTAGTTGTTTTTTTGGAACTGGTCTAGAAGTCTTTGGTGTCCTCTATAATAGATCCCAGCTTCTGAGCCATAAAAAGGGTGGAAACTAATTGCGATATCAAATACTTACCTAATTGAGTTGGCCTACCTCTGTCAAAGCCCTCCTAAAATCACATCTCCTCTAAGAGGCCTTCCCAGACTAATCCCTCATGTCCTCTTTTCTCCCTCCCTTTTATGTCACTTATGCACAAGGATCTTCACCTCTTAAGCTCTCCCTCCTTCCCTCAGCACAATAGCACTTATGTACATATCCTTATACTTCCCCCTTTCCCTTTTCTGTAATTTATTTGAACATCACTTTCCTGCTCTGGACTGCAAGCTTCTTGTGGACAACAATCATGTCTACCAACTTTGTTGTATTGTACTCTCCCAAGGACTTAGTACAATGTTCTGTACAAAGTAAACTCAGATATGGTGTCAGATATGATCAATTGATTTATTGATTAATTAATATTAATCAGAGGTAGGCCCCCTATCTGGGATCTTGGAGACCCTGCTGTCCATCTCAAACTGGAAGTATTCTGAGGGCAGTGAGATGGAGCATGGGTGAGGGTTGCAGTGTCCACCAAGATGGTTGATGTCCCCTTTGGGCAGTTTGGAGTCAGAGCCTGCAGTTGGCACCATCGTTAATGTCCGTCACCTCCTGGGGTCTGTCACTGGTACTGCCTAAGTACTGGAGGGGCTGGGAGACAGGCGGGCCCTAAGAGCCAAAGTGGGTCAAAAGGAGTTTGATTCTAGGAAAGTTATCCACAGCCACCCAGGCCAAGCATGGATCTAATAAGAGGGAAAAGAGAGAGAGGTAAAGGTGGAATTCCATAAACATCCAAGGTTCTGAGGTGCTTGTTCCTCTCTCTTTCCCATTCAGCCTTGCCCGCTTATAACCTCTCCTCCTTCCCCTTAGGGTCCTGCATCTGTATCCTTCCCACTCGGGCACCCCTAAGTCATGTCCCACTGCAAGGCATGCAGAACTTACAGTTTGCTAAGTAGTTCAAGGTTAGTGAAGCTAGGGCAACTGTTTTATCCCCAACTGCTTCCAGGGGTGATCAGAGCTGCCAGCAGCAGCAGCAGAAGCATTTGCCATTGATGAAAATGATTCACTCTGCGACAGCAGCAAATGTTCTGTGTGAGATCCTCCACTCAGAGCAATGGCCTGGCCATGACAGCTGCCCACTAATGCCTACCTCCAGGTCAAGGAATGTGCTGCCTCAACTCCCTGGCCCCTATTCAAGAAGACCAAATGGCCATGACACTTTCTCAAGCTGGTCAGCCCAGTGGCCAGAGGCCTAAGTAAAATATGCCAAATCAACTGGAGAATTCAGGTTCACACAACCTGGCCACAAAGGATAACATCGTTTTTATTAATGGAAATGTACGTAAGTGTTGTGGGGTGGAGTGAAAATCAAAGTACTTAAGGGTAAGAAACCCAGTCGTAAAGGTGACACAGAAGGGAGGTCAAATACGGGAAGTGAAAGCTTAGTCAAAAAAGCCCTCTTGGAGAAGATATGATTTTAGTTGGGCTTTGAAGATGGAAAGAATGCTGGTGTCTGATATGAATGGGAATGGAGTTCTAGGTCAGAGAGAGGATTAACTTGCATTTGAAGCCATTGTATTTGACAAAAAGGATATAATGGGTTACCTTAGAGAGGGAAGTTTACATGGAGTGGAGGGGGTGGAATCCAGATTGGAAAACAGGAAGTGGAAGCAGTGAGTGGAAGCAATGTGTTTGAGTAGTTTGGAAAAGAATGATAGGAGGGTAGCATGGGGCCATGAGAGGTTTCTTGTTTTTTTTAAAAAAAAAGGATAGGAGATGCATGAGCATATTTGAAAGCAGTAGGAAAAGAGTCAATGAAGAGTGATGAGTTGAAGATGGCAGACAGGGACTGAAGAAGGAAGGGAGCAAGTATTTTAATAAGGTGGAAAAAGAAGAAGACACAGGTAGAGAGGATAGATTTTAAGAGGACAAGGGAGATTTCCTCTTGAGATACTGCTGAGAAGGATGGGAGAGTGGGCTTAGAGAGGTGCAGGGGAGAATTTAGAGAGATCATGTGGGATGGTTTCAACAATTTTATCAATAATAGGTGGAAAAGTCTTTCAGGGCAATTGATGGGGAGGCAGGGAACAGATTGTTTAAAGGAGGGAGTTAAAAGTCTGAAACAGCTAACATGGGCTCTGGGCTGGGGAATAAATCAGGGTAGATAAGTATCATTGCTTAGGAGGAGGAAAGGGCCTAATTATAGAAGGAGAAGGTGTTTGAGAAGGAATAGTTTGATAGAAGCTCTCAAGGGTTTTCCCAATAGAAGTACTATATGATGGAGAGGAGGAACTGACCCTCTGGAAGGAAATTCTGAGAATTCCTATTTGAAACACAACACAAAGTCAAGGTCCCTTCCCTTGATGTGAGTTGGTCGACACTCAAAGCTGATGGCTCTATCTCACAGCCCACGGACAGTCTTGATGAGGTTGATGAAAATGACAACGGTGATCATGGTGATGATGGCAATGGTGGTGATGATGCCATCCATTTCTGTCCATTGGAATTGAAATGGACAGTGCCTCAAGCCTTCCCCATACTTGCATCCTAAAATCCATGCAGAGTAGCTCTAGCAAACCTCCATTTTATGAACTCCAGAGATTCCTACATCTCAGTCCCAACCCAAGCAGTAAAGGAATTTCTTTGTGCATTGAACCAAATTCCGGGAAAAAGATGAGTTGTTAGCCTTTCCTGAGAGGAGAATATCTCTCTCCGGGTTTCTGTCAGATGTCAAAATATTTGCACATTAGGAAGTTCTCAGGGTAGTTGAATTGGGGTATTAGATCAGGGCAGCCTGACAGAATGGGTTAGGGGAGAATTGGACATTTAGACCTGATAAAAGTTCCCAAGGACAACCAGTCCTCGACCCCAACATGCAATAGATTGGGTCACATTTCAATCAGTGCAAAGTAATGACATCATCATGCTATGCCTGTTTGTGGCTCTCCACAAGAGCTGAATCAGAGCAAGCACAGCCCCCTCTTTCCTATTCTCAGTTTCTTCACCATGCCATAGAGCAGAGCTACACAGGCACATATTCTGGTTGTAGCAGGAGTGGTGGGGGCTGAGAAGGACGTGAAAGATGGAAGATGAGAGATGGATCAAAATCATTTATAAATGTGGAGGTTAGCTAGGGCTAAGGTTAGGGTTGAGGAGGGTGAGGGTGAAAGGTGATCACATCTAGTAATTGTAATGGTGTTAGTTATGGCTGTCATGGACCTCCAAGGAAAAGAAGACTAATTTGCAGCAGAGGGAAAGGGGGATAAAGTAACACTGAGAAGCAGGGATCAGACCAACCCTTCCTGTTTTCCCTCTGAGTTGGGAGAACTGGGAGAAGTTGAGGCCTCCCTGGGAGATAACAGCAAGGAAGATAATGCCATCTATAGTGAGACAGGTTTCAGTGATGGCAAGGATGAGGAGTGACTGAGTCAACAAGAGGTCAAGGATGAAATGGAGTTTGGTTAAGATTCACTGGAAGCTCCACCAGCCATATTTAGAAGGGGATGAGGGGCAGAAGATGTGGGGGGAAATTTTAAAGAGAGAGGAGATCTGCACTGAGTAACATGTCAGGAAGATGATTTTGAGAGCAGCATGGAGTGTAGACTGAAAACAAGAGAACCAGTGAGAAAATTGATACAATAATCAAGTTGATATATGACAAGCAGTTAAACCAGCATAGTTGCTGTATGTGTAGAGGGGAAGGGGAAGATTGATGAAATGTTTTTCTCTCAGTAAATTGGACAGTGAGGAGTCAAAAATAATACCATGATGATGGATTTGGGACACAGAGAAGAGAGTGGTGTTGTCAGAGGATATGAGGAAGTCAGGAGGAGGTGGAGGTTTCAGAGGGAAGATGAGAAGTTAATTTTTGAGTATGTTGAGGTGGAGGTGCTGGTAAGCCATTCAAGTTGAAATGTTCTGAAGGCAAGAGGAGATGCAGAATTGGATAGCAGGAGAAAATTCTGGGTTAGAGAAGGAGATTCGTGAGCCATCCATGTAGAGATGGGAGCAGAAGTTATATAGGCAAATGACTTTGATCAAGAGAATGAATGCAGAGGGAGAAGAGCAAGGGATCAACACAGAAACTTGCTGCCAGGGAGAAGTGATGCCCCCACCCACTCTTATGCCAGTTGAGTGGGGGTGGGGGAGACCTAGCAGCAGGGTAGCACTCTGCAAACAAATTGAATGTTGGGAAAGTTAGTTATGATATTTAAGAGCTCTCTATATGTCAAATGCTATGCTCCGGTCTAGGGTAGATAAAAACATCACAGATCTGACCCAGACCCTATCTCAAGTGGGGCTCATTCATTCATTCAATAGTATTTATTGAGCGCTTACTATGTGCAGAGCACTGTACTAAGCGCTTGGAATGTACAAATCGGTAACAGATACAGTCCCTGACCTTTGACGGGCTTACAGTCTAATCGGGGGAGACAGACAGACAGAAACAATAGCAATAAATAGAATCAAGGGGATGTACACCTCATTAAAACAATAGCAAATAAATAGAATCAAGGTGATGTACTTCTCATTAACAAAATAAATAGGGTAATGAAAATATATACAGTTGAGCGGATGAGTACAATGCTGAGGGGAGGGGAAGGGAGAGGGGGAGGAGCAGAGGGAAAGGGGGGAAAAGAGGGCTTAGCTGAGGAGAGGTGAAGGGGGAGTAGATGGGGAGCAGAGGGAGCAGAGGGAAAAAGGGAGCTCAGTCTAGAAAGGTCTCTTGGAGGAGGTGAGGTTTAAGTAGGGTTTTGAAGAGGGGAAGAGAATTAGTTTGGTGGAGGTGAGGAGGGAGAGCATTCCAGGACTGCGGGAGGATGTGGCCCAGGGGTCGACGGCGGGATAGGCGAGAACGGGGGACGGTGAGGAGGTGGGTGGCAGAGGAACGGAGCGTGCGGGGTGGGCAGTGGAAAGAGAGAAGGGAGGAGAGGTAGGAAGGGGCAAGGTGATGGAGAGCCTTGAAGCCTAGAGTGAGAAGTTTTTGTTTCATGCAGAGGTTGATAGACAACCACTGGAGGTTTTTAAGAAGGGGAGTGACATGCCCAGAGGGTTTCTGCAGGAAGATGAGCCGGGCAGCAGAATGAAGAATAGACTGGAGCGGGGAGAGAGAGGAGGAAGGGAGATCAGAGAGAAGGCTGACACAATAATCCAACCTGGATATTATGAGAGCCTGTAACAGGCTCAGAGTGTAGATGGGAATAGACAAATGAAAATGAAATGAGAATGAACTGCAAACAACAAGTAGCAGAGTGCATACACCAGACACAATGTCAAGACAAGTTAAGGAACAAATATTTCTTGGAGTGGGAGTCCTCAGACTCTCTACTCTCAAAGCAAACAGTCCTTAGTTACAGACCAACAGAGTCCTCTGGTGTTCTAAAGGTTGTAAAGGTTACTCTTTTGGGATCCAAAGTAGGCTGGTTCAGGAATGGGGGGGCTGTGGTAGATCCCAGGAAACCCAGTCTTAAGGAAGCTCTGATCCTCAGCCTCAGGCCTGGTTAAAGGGCTAATGAACTCTGACCTGGCCTACCCAGGTAATGAAGAACCCCCAAACTACTGCCTAAGCCTTAATTCAGTTGTATTTATTGAGCACTTACTGTGTGCAGACCACTGTAACAAGCACTTGGGAGAGTACAATACAACAATAAACAGACACATTCCCTGACCACAACGAGCTTACAATCTAGAGGCTGTACAATAACTCTTCTTGTTTTCATCGTTAGGATTATGTTTTTTGATTAATTGAATCACTGCTTCTGTAGCCATTGCCAATTCCCTTATTTTTTGGCTGCAAGCCCCCTGAGGGCCAAGAAGAGACAGATATAAAGGCACTTAAATGTAGTTTAAGTATTTTTATTTTAATTTGAATAAACAATTGTGAATTTACAATTGTGAAGTTTTCTTGAATATACTGCAACATAGGAGGATGATAGGTGCTTGAATGGATAGGACAGGGCAGATCAGGGAGATCTCTAAACTGTAATATTGTTGTGGGCAGGGAGCCTGTCCAATATCTGCCGAACTGTACTCTCCCATGCTGTTAATACAGTGACCTGCACACAGTAAATGTTCAATAAATAACATTGATTGACAGATGAATTGATGCTGTGTATGAAATATTCTAGGATTTGACAGTAGATTGAATGTGAGAATTGAAAGACAGCAAAAAGTCCAAGATGACACTGAGGTGGCAGGCTTCTGGGATGAGGAAAATGCCGGTTCCATTGGCTGAGATGGAAAAGTTAGGATTGGAAGTAGGTTTAAGGGGAAACATTAGTACTTCTGTTTTAGAAGCACTGTTTCAATTAATTAATCAATGTTATTTACTGAGCACTTTTTCATTCATTCATTCAATCATATTTACTGAGCACTTACTCTGTGCAGAGAACTGTACTAAACTCTTGGAAAGTACAATTTGACAACAGATAGAGATCATCTCTACCCAACAACAGGCTCACAGTCTAGAAGGGGGAGACAGACAACAAAACATGTAAACTGACAACGATAGCATCAAAATAGATAAATACAATTATAGATATATAAACACAAGGAGGAAGGTGGATGGGTATTGGGTGAGGAAGATATGGGGACAGGCCCAATCCAGTGGCTCCCGTATCACTAGATTCTATGATAGGAGTGATAGTAATGATTAAATACATCTAAAGTATTTCACTCTGCTGCCCGGATCATTTTTCTAAAAAAAACTGTTCAGTCCATGTTTCCCCTTTCCTCTAGAACCTCTGGAGGTTGCCCGTCCACCTCCACATCAAAAGAAATGCCTTACCTTAGCCTTTAAAATACTCAAATTACCTCCTACGTTACTTCCCTGATTTCCTGCTACAACCCAGCTTTGCTCCTCTAATGCCAGCATACTCACTGTACCTCAATCCCATCTATCTCACTGCCCTGCTCTAGCACATATCCTGCCTCTGGCCTAGGGCTTGGGAGTCAGAGGTCGTGGTTCTAATCCCACTTCTGTTACTGTGTGACTTTGGACAAGTCACTTCACTTCTCTGGGCCTCAGTTCCCACATCTGGAAAATGGGGATGAAGCCTGTGAGCCCTACCTGGGTCACCCTGATGATCTTGTATCTACCCCAGCACTTAGAACAGTGCTTTGCACATTGTAAGTGTTTAACAAATGCCATCATTTTTACTATTATTATTATTATTATATCCAACAGATAATTACTTTCCCAATCTTCAAAGTCTCAATAAAAGCACTTCTCCTCCAACAGGCTTTCCCCGACTAAGCTCATTTCCTCTTCTCCCTCTCACTTCTGTGTCACCATTTCACTTGGACTTCAATCCTTTATTCACCTCCCCCAAGCTCCACAGCACTTATGTAGGCATAGGAATTTAAATTTTTTTTATATTAATGTCTGTATCCCCTTCTAGACTGTAAACTCCCTCTGGACAAGGAACATTTCTATCAACTCTGTTCTTTGATAGTATGTGTTAAGTGCTTACTATGTTCCAGGTACTTTATTAAGTTCCAGGTAGATACAAGATAATCAGATTGGGCACAATCCATGTCCCACCAGAGGCTCACAGTATTAATCCCCACTTCACAGATAAGGCACAGAGAAGTTAAATGACTTCCCTAAAATCCTACTCACATCAGACAAGTGGCTGAGCTGGGATTAGAACCCAGGTCCTTCTGACCCCCAGGCCTGTGCTCTATCCTGTTCTCTGTGCCCAGTAAGTGCTAAATAAGTACAATTGATTGACTGGCTAATTGAAATGCAAGACTGCATAGAAGGAGAGATGTCGGGGCTGGAGAAGTAGATTTTGGAATCATCTAAGTAGGAAACCCTCGGAGACAGTGTTGCACCGGTTGTGCCTGATCCTAGTAGCGATATCGATACTAGTAACTTTGATGACCTGGAGGAAGACAAGGGAGATGAGACGTTCCCTATACCTAAAGCTTTTGTTGGCAATCAGTTGTCTTTTGTAGGGTTTACCTACTATAGCAACCGAAAGTAAGTGACATAAAAAGTATTTTGTTAATATCGGGTACCAGTAAAATGAATGTCTGTCATTCTAAGTGTGGAACACTCCAAGCTGTAGAGAAAGAAAGCATCTCTTGGATCTTGTACTTCGTTGTTTGTCAACCTAGGAGAAGCAACCCGATTCCAAAATAGGCATTTTTTTCAAACTCCATGTGCTAGTAACATGGAGTTACTAGCTTGAGATATGATTAGTTTTGACAGAAAGTAGATATTCATATAATCACTTAATTTCTTTGGCCCCCTCTGCTCTAAAAATCGTGGCATTCTTTTTTTTTTACGTATTAAAGCATTTCAGAGCTAATAGTGCATAGCAGAGGGGAAGATGGGACTTTTGGAACAATAGGAAGGAGATTTATTTTATTTTATTTTTTTAAGTTTAAAAGGAATTACTGTTTAATCCTTGAATAGAGTATGGGCCTGTGAGTCTAATTGTGGCTCCACCACTTGTCTGCTTTATGACCTTGGGCAAGTCACTTCACTTCCGTGCATCAGTTACCTCATCTGTAAAATGGGGATTGAGACTGTGAGCTCCGCCTGGGACTGGAACTGTGTCCAACTCCATTTCTCGTATCCACTCCAGCACTTAGTACAGTGCCTGGCACATAGTAAGCACTGAAAAAATACTATCTTTTTTTAAACTGAAAGGTACCCCACTTTCCGAACTTTTGCCTATGTGTACATTTTGGATTTGATTTTTTTAAGATTTCCCTCAAAGCTGGCATTTGTGTTTCTCTCTTAATCAAATAGGGATTCCAGGTTTCCGACTGCATGCATCCCAAAATAATGCCCTGGCTTCGGTACCAATTCCTTCTAGAATGTGTAACAGGTAGCAAGATTGGCTCCGAGGGAGGAAGAAAGGTGACTATCAGTGGGGCAGGATGAGAGGATACAAAGAGAAGAGGAGAAGGGCCAGCTAAATTTTGCAAATTAAAAAAGAAAACTGAAGAGCAAAGTTTCACGTAGAACTGCATCATGGAAGGAAGAAAATCAAGAACTAGGCAGAAATGGAACCACCAAAACCAGTGAAGGTGAAGAGGAGCAGGTGCCGGACCCCTGAGAACCAACCAGAAAGTGACAAAACTTCTCACTCAGGACTTCAAGGCTCTCCATCACCTTGCCCCCTCCTACTTCTCCTCCCTTCTCTCTTTGTACTGCCCACCTCGCATGCTCTGCTCCTCTGCCGCTCACCTCCTCACCGTTCCCCGTTCATGCCTATCCCGCCGTCGACCTCTGGCCCACATCCTACCGCTGTCCTGGAATGCCCTCCCTCCTCACCTCCACCAAACTAATTCTCTTCCCCTCTTCAAAGCCCTAATGAGAGCTCATCTCCTCTAAGAGGCCTTCCCAGACTGAGCTCCCCTTTTCCCTCTGCTCCCTCTGCTCCCTCTCTGCTCTCCCTTCACCTCCCCTCAGCTTAGCCCCCTTCCACCCTTTTCCTCTGCTCTTCCCTCTCTCCCTTCCCCTCCCCTCAACACTGTGCTCATTTGTTTATATTTTTATTACCCTACTTATTTTTGCTGAGGTGTCCATCCCCTTGATTCTATTTATGGTGATTAAATTGTCTTGTTTTTGTCCATCTGTCTCCCCCGATTAGACTGTAAGTCCATCAGTGGGCAGAGATTGTCTCTATCTGTTGTCAAACTGTATATTCCAAGCACTTAGTACAGTGCTCTGCACATAGTAAGCACTCAATAAATACTACTGAATGAATGAAAGGGTTAGTTGAAGCTATGGGAACAAATCAGTTCTCCATGAGAGAGGTCATGGATGAAGAATTGAAGAGGAGCAGAGCTGAACCTTGCGGAACTCTGACATTTAGAAGGTGGGAGTCAGAGGAGTAACTTGCAAAAGAGACTTAGAAGGAGTGGGTAGAAAAATTCATGATGATACCCAAATCTCCATCTCCAGCCCTGATCTCTCTCCCTCTCTCCAATCTCTCATCTCCTCCTGCCTTCAAAAAATCTCTATTTGGATGTCCTCCCTTAATCTCAAACTTAACATGCCCAAAACAGAATTCCTTATCTTCCCACCCAAAATCCTGTCCTCCCCCTGACTTCTCTATCATTGTAGATCACACCACCGTCCCTCCTGTCTCACAAGCCCATTACCTTGGCGTTTTCCTTGACTCCTCTCTATCATACAACCCATATGTTCAGTCCATCACTAAATCCTGTGAGCCCCACCTTCATGACATAGCTAAAATCCACACTTTTTTCTCCACCCAAACTGCTACCCATTAATACAATCTCTCATCCTATCTCGCCTGGATGACTGTGCCAGCTTCCTTGCTGACCTTCCAGCCTCCTGTCTCTCCCCACTTCAGTCCACACTTCTCTCCACTACCCAGATCATTTTTTTACAAAAACATTCAGGACACATCTCCCTCCTCCTCAAAAAACTTAAGTGGTTGCCCATTTACCTTCACATCAAACAAAAACTCCTCACCATTGGCTTTAAAACACTCTATCACCTTATCCCTTTCTAACTCACCTCGCTTCTCTCCTTCTACAGTGCAGCCTGCACACTATGATTCTCTAGTGCTAACCTTCTCATTTGGTTTTGATCTCACTTGTCTCACTGCTGACTCCTAGCCCATGACCTGCCTCTGGCTTGGAACACTCTCCCTCCTCAAATCCAATAGACAATTACTCTCCCCCAGCTTCAAAACCTTATTGAAGGCACATCTCATCCGAGAGGACTCCCAAACTAAGCCCCACTTTTCCTCATCTCCCACTCCTGTCTGTGTCACAATGACTTGCTCCCTTTGCTCTTCCCCCGTCCAGGCCCCTCAGCACTAACATACATATCTGTAATTTTATTTATTTGTATTGTTGTCTGTCTCCCCGACTCTAGATCATAAGCCCATTGTGGGCAGGGAATGTGACTGTTTATTGCTGTATTCTATGCTCCCAAGTGCTTAGTAATATGCTCTGCACACAGTAAGTGCTCAATAAATAAGATTGAATAGATGGATGAATGAATGAATGAATGAGAGTATCAATAAAGCCAAGGTTAGCTAATGTTTCCAGGAGAAGAGTTTGGCCCACACTGTCCTAGGCAGTTTAGAGGTTGAGGAGAATTAGGGTGGCTGTATTTGGGAAGAAGGAGGTCATTAGTGGCCTAGAGAGAGCAGGTTCTATGGACTGGAGGCGGTAGAAACCAAATTGGAGGGAATAAAGGAGATAATTTGAGGAAAGGAAGTACGGATGTGTACTACTTGCTCAAAAGCTGAAGGGAACTGTGGGGTCAAGGGAAGACTTTTTTTAGGATGGGGAAATATGAGCATGTTTGGAAGCAGTAGGGAAAGAGCCATTGGGAACAAATAGTTGTAGATGGCAGTCAGGGAAGGAAGAGAGAGGGCAAGTTTTTGTTAAGGAGACCCAAAACAGAGTCCCAAGAGGAGCCAGCAGAGAAAACTGAGACCTGATTAGTACTGTGTGAGCAAAACTGAGGTCTGATTGTGTTTTGAGGTGACGGGAGTGATCCTCAGCATTAAAAGCAACTGAGAAGTTGAGGAAAATCCAGATACAGTCTTTTGGACTTGACTTATAATCGGGTCATTGGTTACCTCAGAGAGGATAATACCTGTGGGGCAAAGAGCTCAAAAACCTGGCTGCATAGGGTCAAGAAGAGAGCTGAAGGAGGGCAAGGGAAGGCAGTGTATATGTTAAACCCACACTAGGAGTTTAGTTAGGAAAGAGGGAGGTGGGAGGCATATGACAAGAAGTAGAAAATAGCAGCTAGGGAGGGGAGAAGTGTAGGTTAAAGAGAAGCAGTGTGGTTCATTGGAAAGAGCACGGGTTTGGGAGTGAGAGGTCATGGGTTCTAATCCCAGCTCTGCCACTTATCAGCTGTGTGATTTTGGGCAAGTCACTTAACTTCTCTGTGCCTCAGTTACCTCATCTGGAAAATGGGGATTAAGACTGTGAGCCCCATGTGGGACAACCTGATTACCTTGTATCTATCCAGTGCTTAGAACAGTGCTTGGAACATAGTAAGCGCTTAACAAATACCAAAATTTTTATTATTATTAAAGGGATTAGGATGTGAGATGGGATTTGGAGATAAGTACTTAGCACAGTGTTATGAACAAAGTAAGCACTCAAGAAATACCTAGACTGATCGATTGACAGGGAAAGGGTCAGAGGTCCAGGAAGAGACTGCAAACAGCCGGTGGAAAAAGGGAAGCAAAAGGGGCCTCTACTCCAAGATTTGTAACAGGTGTAGGAATCCTCTATTGGGGAATTTCCTTAATCTAGTTGGCTTTTTACCCCTCTTAGAGTCACACCTGGAGAGTTTCCAGTACTCTACCAGTCACAACTACAGGATGGAGAGTCATGCAGAGGCAAACCCATTCCATTCCTAGCTTGGGCAGTGGCTAGTGAGTGGAAGGCACTCTGTTCCAAGTCAGAGCTCACCTGTGCTGGGCAGCAGCAGCATGCAAGAGAGTCGAGGGAAGGGACTCATTAACTGTGCAGAAGAAGGCAATGGTAAACCACTTCTTTATTTTAGCCAAGAAAATTCTATGGTTATGCTACCAGAATGATTGCAGATGGAAATGGGGCATTCTGGGAGAGATGTGTCTATGGCATCACTGTGGGTCACACACGACTTGACAGTTTAAGACAACAATAAATTGGCTTTGGAGATGATCCAGGTAGAAATATCACTTCTCACCTAGTAAACCTGGTTATGGGAAAGTGTTTCTTTGAAAGGACTGATGGGGAATGAGCTACACAAACCACTGGGTGAAATATGATCTTTTTAACCTGTTTCACTACTTTTTTTTTCAGACAAGTGGCCACTTTTTTCTCTCTTCATTGTCCTTTTTTTTGGTGTATATTTAGCAGGTAAGTGGACATCAGGCAGGGGGCCAAGTAAAAATATTTATTTCATTGGAACTTCCAAAGGTCATTTAAGGGCAAATTCTAAAACCAAGTAGACAGCGGTAACAAGCAGGCTGTTGGCACTGGGTGTAGGTCAGGAAGAGCTGCTCTAGTTCACCACCTCTCACCTTTGGGAGGTCAATGGGACTCCAGAAATCCTGGGAGATGGGGTATGTGCTGCTGGATGAAAGGGCTGTGCCTACCAGAATATGGCCAACTAGCTATAATGAACATCTTTTCACATTCATATGTCTGCATGATTCATTCATTTTTTTATCTCTCTGGTTGTAAATAGTATGATTGTCTCTCCTTTTGGAACACTTCTTGGGCAGGGAGCATGTCCCTTCAGTATTCTGTACTTCCTAAGCACCTAATACCAAATAGAAATGCCTTACCATTGGCTTTAAAACACTCAACCACCTCCCCACTCCTACCTTATCTCACTAATCTCATCTATAACCCAACTGACACACTTCATTCCCCAATACTAACCTTCTCACTGTAAACCTGATCTCATTTTTCTCGCTACTGACCCCTTGTTCAACTTTCCTCTGGCTTGGCAGTCCCTGCCCTTTCATATCTGGCAGTGAATCTATCACTCAAGTGCTTACTGCTTGCAGAGCACTGTACTAAGCATTGAAAGCATACACTATAACAATATAATCAAGTTGATAGACACATTCTCTGCAGGTGAACATCAATGTGAGGTAGAAAGGGGCAAGTTGAGTGAGTGCTTTAAAGACAACAGTAAGGAGTTTCTGTTTGATGTTGAGGTGGATGGGCAACCACTGAGGGTTCTTGAAAAGTGGGAAAACATAGATTGTTTCTGGACAGAAATGGTCATGGCAGAAGTATGAAGCATGAACTGGACTGGGGAGAGATAGGATGCAGAGAGGTCAGAAAGGAGGCTGATACAATAATCAAAGCAGGGTGGATAAGTGCTTGTATTAACACAGTAGCAGTTTGGATTGAGAAGTAAGGGTGGATTTTATCAGTGCTCTGAAGGTTCAACCAATGGGAGTTAGTGATACTATCTCCCTATCTTCAGAGCCTTACTAAAATCACATGATTTCCAAGAAGCCTTCCCAGAAAAAGCCCTCCTTTCCCTTTCTTCCTCTCCCTTCTGTGTCTCCTTCACACTTGGATTTATTCTCCTTAAGAACTTTGGTATTCCACCTACCCACACACCTCAAGCCCCACAGTACTGACACACACATCCATCTATAATTTCTTTTAATGTCTGTCTCCCTCTCTCATCTGAAAGCTCCTTCTGGGTAGGTATCATCTGTACCTATTCTTTTATATTGTTCTTGCCCTCACAGCTGGTACCATGGTCTGCACACAGTATGAGAAGCAGCGTGGCGTAATAGATAGAGCAAGAGACTAAGGAGTCAAAAGGTCATGGGTTCTAATCCCGGCTCTGCTTCTTGTCTGTTGCGTGACCTTGGGCAAGTTACTTAACTTCTCTGTGCCTCAGTTACCTCATCTGTAAAATGGGGATTGAGACTGTGAGCCCCACTTGGAACAGGAACTGTGTCCCACCTGATTTTCTTGTGATCATCCCAGTGCTTAGTACAGTGCCCGGCACAGAGTAAGCACTTGACAGATATCACAGTTGTTATGATTAATACTCGGTAAATACCAATGATCATTCAATTGACTAGTAGAGTGCACCAAACAAACAGTGGGAACTTAGGAAATGCTATAACTGGCCACCACTGCTATCACTACTGATTATTCATTCATTCATTCATTCATTCAATAGTATTTATTGAGCGCTTACTATGTGCAGAGCACTGTACTAAGCGCTCGGAATGTACAAATCAGTAACAGATAGAGACAGTCCCTGACCTTTGACGGGCTTACAGTCTAATCGGGGGAGACAGACAGACAAGAACAATGGCAATAAATAGAATCAAGGGGAAGAACATCTCATTAAAACAATAGCAAATAAATAGAATCAGGGTGATGTACATCTCATTAACAAAATAAATAGGGTAATGAAAATATATACAGTTGAGTGGATGAGTACAATGCTGAGGGGAGGGGAAGGGAGAGGGGGAGGAGCAGAGGGAAAGGGGGGAGAAAAGAGTTTAGCTGCAGAGGTGAAGAGGGGGTTAGAGGGAGCAGAGGGAAAAGGGGAGCTCAGTCTGGGAAGGCCTCTTGGAGGAGGTGAGCTTTAAGTAGGGTTTTGAAGAGGGGAAGAGAATTAGTTTGGCAGAGGTGAGGAGAGAGGGCATTCCAGGACCGTGGAAGGACGTGGCCCAGGGGTCGTCGTCGGGATAGGCGAGAATGGGGGACGGTGAAGAGGTGGGCAGCAGAGGAGCGGAGCGACTGGGGTGGGCAGTAGAAAGAGAGAAGGGAAGAGAGGTAGGAAGGGAGGTAGGAAGGTGATGGAGAGCCTTGAAGCCTAGAGTGAGAAGTTTTTGTTTTGTGCGGAGGTTGATAGGCAACCACTGGAGGTTTTTAAGAAGGGGAGTGACATGCCCAGAGGGTTTCTGCAGGAAGATGAGCCGGGCAGCGGAGTGAAGAATAGACTGGAGCAGGGAGAGAGAGGAGGAAGGGAGATCAGAGAGAAGGCTGACACAGTAGTCTAGGAGGGTTGTCATGAGAGCCTGTAGCAGTAAGGTAGCCATTTGAGTGGAGAGGAAAGGGCGGATCTTGGCGATATTATAAAGGTGAGACCGGCAGGTCTTGGTAACGGATTGGATGTGTGGGGTGAACGAGAGAGCCGAGTCAAAGATGACACCAAGGTTGCGGGCCTGAGAGATGGGAAGGATGGTCGTACTATCCACGGTGATAAGGAAGTCAGGGAGAGGACCGGGCTTGGGAGGGAAGATGAGGAGCTCAGTTTTAGTTATGTTGATTACCACTACTATGTACTATTCCAACTACTATTATTATTCCTTTCTCCCGGTTGCCACCCTGGAGCAGCCTCCATACCTACTGCACCCCTGCTAGAGCCATCTGGGGCTCGAGGGGAACCAATTTTTCGTTTTGAGCTTCGGGAAGAACTTGGGAGTGCAGTTTGAGACGTCTGGGCATTTGTCAGTGGTATTTGCAGGGAACCAGGTGGAGAAGCAGTGTGGCTCAGTGGAAAGAACCTGGGCTTTGGAGTCAGAGGTCATGGGTTCGAATCCTGGCTCGGCCACTTGTCAGCTGTGTGACTTTGGGCAAGTCACTTCACTTCTCGGTGCCTCAGTTCCCTCATCTGTAAAATGGGGATTAAGACTGTGAGCCCCATGTGGGACAACCTGATTCCCCTGTGTCTACCCCAGAGCTTAGAACAGTGCTCAGCACATAGTAAGTGCTTAACAAATACCAACATTATTATTATTATTATTAAGAAGCTGAAGGGAAGGGAAGTTACAGGATTTTCCTCAAACCATTTCCAGGATTCAGGCTTCCCTGCCAGAACAGCTGCACCAGGACTTGTGGATTTTAGTAACAGGCCTTTCTGGGGGGTTCAAGCTTGCTTAAAGAGTATTGTTCTTCAACAAGGATTTCCCAGAGTCTCTCATGCGCCCTGTATTTGGAAGAGAGGGGCCATGAATGTGGAAACTCACCACTGAACACTTGACTATCTGATTTACACAAGCTCCTGGGAGAGTTTAGAAAGATGTAGCGATCGGATGATGAAAAGTTTAATATCTGCATGATACTCCATGATAAAATTGCATTTATGATCTTAGGGGAGGAGGTTTTTATTGGATGCGTCCGAGCTATTTTTTTCCCTGAGTAATGAACTATGGAGCGTGTTAAATCATGTATAATTCACAGTTTATTGTTTGTTATATTCTTATCCAGAAAATTCAATAAAAAGTTAATTAAAAAGAATGTAATAAAGCAAAATGACTTGAAATATTAAAATGGTAATAGAAATTTAATTTAGGAGCTGCTTACACTGAAAGTCTCCATGAACCTGATACTCCCTTCATCAAGCTCTGGAGGCACAGAAGGCTTGGCATTTTCCCCAACAAACCCCATCTCGGTCCCCCAGCCTGTGCCAGGGTTCATATAACAGAGAAAGCCCCCAGTGGAGCCTGGCCCAGAAGGAGGCAGAGGTAGACTCAGGAGCCAGACCGAAGCTCCCTGAATTCCCATGGCATAGAGGGCCAGGAGTCACTGCATCGGGGTGACTAAAAATTGAGGCTAGTCATAACTCCCAGAACAGACATTTTAGTGGATTTTCATGAATTCAATGAATGTTTACTGAAATAATGTAGTCACAAATAGGACAGAGATAGCAAACTGGGTTATTACTATACTGTTTCCCGGAATGGAGTCCTACATGAAATAAAGACGCTTGAGTGTCCAGAAACTTTAAAAAATAAGTCCTGTTAACATCCCTCAAAATGCTAAATTACCAGTTTCAAAATCACCTGAATTATAATTTGTCTCCAATACTTTTCTGATGGATCCACCAGTCATGGATCAAGTTTATAAATGGGTGCTGCTGCAGGGTGATAGAATTTGAAGTGTAAAATTCAAGGTATTTTCCAGGTGATCATGAGAGCACAATGTGACCGAGTGTAAATCTAATTGAATATATATATTTTAAATGTATTAATGAAATTAATATATTTCAATAAATGATATAATATATAATCATAATCAATTTACCTGTGAATGATATATTCTACATTAGGTAAAGCTATCTCTATAATCCATGATTTTCATCAGAATAAAGGATAAGACTCATGCCCTATTCCCAAGTTTCCAGATGAAATATAAGAATCACACTGGAGGATTCCCTAAATTCTAAGGACTTTTGCTTCAGCTGGGAAGAGGACAACTTGACAATTTGACTGGGTATGAACATCACTGAAGTCCAAGAAAAAGCCATTCTTCATACTAGACACAGATGATAGCACAGTAAAAGAACCCTCCTCATCCCCGCCCCGACCCCACACAAAACTAACCAAAGACTGTAGATGTTTTTCCTCAGTCATACAGGCTCTATAGACCTGCGATAGGCTAGAAGAAAAGCTATGTAATAAAAATCACACAGAGAAACTCACATCTAGGACCCCCTGCTCACAAAAAGTGATCCTCAGCAGTAGCAATAAAAGTAGGAACAGCAGCAACCAACACTAGAGTTATTTCAGTTTGAAAGAGGCGAGTGAATAGCAGCAAAATAATGGGACATGGATTGTGGAAAGTACAACCAGAGGGACAAGGATATTAATTGCCAAGTCTAGAATTCTTGGGGTTGGCACTCCTGGCATAGATTAAATACTTCCTGGCAGCCCAAATGGTCCCCCACTTTGAGTCAGGTGTTTTTCAAACTCTAGTTGGACTACCGAATGACTCGCCTTGTTGTTCACCTTGCCCCAGTCTCTCTCATCTCTGGTCCAGACTTTCCTCTGCTACCTGGATCATTTTTCTAAAATGTCAATCTATTCATACATGTCTACTCCTCAAAAATCTTTTTTGGTTGCCCATTCTTCTCCAAATCAAACAGAAACTCCTCACATTATTTTGAAGGCATTCTATCAGTTCTCTCCCTCTTTTTAGCTTCTACTGCTATGAACAGTTTGTGTTCTTTTGTCATTACTAAACTCATCTGATTCCTAGGTCCAGTGGAAATTACTGGGAGTCTTGGTCTTGGTCTTGACGTCAAAGTGAAGCATGCACTTTAGAGGGAAAGACCGGAAATAGGGAAGTCTGAATGGAGGCTGATGCAGTAGTCAAGGTAGGATCATCATCATCATCATTATCATAATCATCATCAGTGGTACTTATTGAATGCTCACTCTGTGCAGAGCACTATTCTAAGCACTTGGAAGAGCACAATACATATGACAAGTTCCTGGGAGAGTCTGGTGGGTGTTTAGATGGAAAGGAAAGAATGGAAGTTTTATAGCAAAAAAACTGACAGGCTTCAGTTTGGAATATGAATATGGAATTGAAAGAGATAATTTAAATTTTGGGGGCTTGAGAGGTGAGTAGGATGGTGGTACTATACACTGTGAGGATTTGAGAGAGGAGAATCAGAGTTAGATTTTACACATACATTTAGATATTGATGGATATACTTACATAGATTACTCAGAAGCCGGAGATGCAAGATTGTAGAGAAGTCAGGGCTAGTGAGGTAGATTCGGGAGGCACCCACATAGAGGTGATAATTGAAGCTGTAGGAGAGTCAATAAGCAACCCAAGGGATTGGGTATAGACTGAAAATACAAGGAGACCTAGAACAGATCCTTGGGAGACCTCCCACAGTTTTGGAAAGGCAGAGGAAGAGCAGGGGAAAACGACTGAGAGGGATCAGTGAAAGAGGTAGGAGGATAACCAAGAGAGAATTGTTACAGAAAGAGAGGCAGAGTCACCTACTGATTTCCATGAGCCTGGGAATCAGAAGGACCTGGGTTCTAATCCTTACCAGAAGGGCTCAACATGTGGCCACCGGTCCAGGTTCTACCGAGCATGGGCCACCTAAATGGGTAGGGTTTTAACATGCCTTTTCATTTGCATAAACCTGCCCATAGCTGTTGCAGTCAGTTCCCCTTGGTCCTTCTGAAAATGGTCTTCCCAACCCAAGCCATCATTAGAGGAGCAGCGTGGCCTAGTGAAAAGGGCACAGGCTTGGGAGTCAAAGGTCATGGGTTCTAATCCTAGCTCTCAGCTCTGTGACTTTGAGCAAGTCACTTCACTTCTCCGAGCCTCAGTAACCTCATCTGTAAAATGGGGATTATTGTAATCCCCACCTGGGACAACCTTATTACCTTGTATCTACCCCAGAACTTCCAACAGTTCTTGGCACATAGTAAGCGCTTAACAAATGTGTCATTGTTATTATTATTATTATTATTAGCCAACGTGCTGTCAATCTGGTTCTGTGGCTTCTCATTGGTAGTTGAACAGGAAGTCGAGATCCTAAGTCTCCAATGGTACCTGTTGATTGCTCTTGGTCCTGTCTCCATTGATCTTCACCTCATGGCCCAATATGCCATCTTGGAGCCACAGCCTGGGGAAGGGTCTGGGGAAACATTCCCCAATTACCAAAGGCATTGGGAAAATTCAGGTCACTAGGATTGAACCCAACCCACCAAGGGGAGGAGGCTGGAGGTGTTCGGCAGCATCAAAAACTCCAGGAGACGCTGCAGGCTTTGCTCCAGGTCATGGGCTGAGGGATATAGCATGGCCTATAGCATCACGATATGTGTAGGAAGTCCGACTGTGGAGCCAGGCTCCAAGACTGATGGGGTTGGTGGGACACAGTGTATGATCATGGAGACCCCAGCATACCCCAGAAGTGGTCCGTAAGGGTGGTAGTTCAGGGCCTCAGAATGAGCCACTGTTGGGAGGGGGCATGGGGATGGGGCGCAGTATTATCTCCATGCCAGAGGCAGCTTAGAGCCCTTCTCCACAGTGTAAGGCTGGACCACAGGGATGAAACAGTCCCTCTCCACACCACAAATCGCATGGTTTGGAGTGGGAGAGGAAAGAAAGTAGGAAAAAAAAACTGGTGTGGCACAGCCCGGAGATGCTCTATGACAACAGAGGCTCTATCCATGGAGCTCCCATGGTGGAAGCAGCCCAGGGCTCAATCCTGAATCCTGCCCAAGATTAAGCCTGAGCCCGAGCCTGAGGAAGGCAAGGATGACAGTCTCATTGTCCTCCATGTGCCCTTAAATATCTTAAACCCATCTCCTTTGTACTTTATTCATTGCTGCGTGCTACTCTTAGTAACTGATTGTCCCATCACATCCTCCTGCTCCTTTCAGTATCCCCTCATGCATGCAGTTTGCGTTCTCCAACATCCTCTTCAAGACCTCAATGACAGCCACACTGACAAAGGGAACAGAGAAGCAGCTTGGCCTAGTGGGAAAGAGCATGGGTTTGGAAGCCAGGGGACCTGGGTACTAATCTTGACTCTGCCAATTGTTTGCCATGTGACCTTGGACAAGTCACTTAACTTCTTTTTGCCTCAATTTTCTCAACTATAAAATAGGGATTACATGCTTGTGCCCCTTCCTACTTAGACTATTAGCCCCATGTGGACAGGGACTCTGTCCAACCTAATTAACTTGTATTTACTTTTAGAATGTGAGCCCATTTTTGGGCAGGGACTGTGTCTATCTGTTGCCAAATTGTACATTCCAAGTGCTTAGTCCAGTGCTTTGCACATAGTAAGTGCTCAATAAATACGACTGAATAAATGAATTTATCCCAGCACTTGGGACAGTGCTTGATACATATTAAGCATTTAACTTAGATCATAATAATAATAACAATGATGATAAAAAAGATATTGTGGTTTAATTTCTTACTTAAATTTTATACAAAATAGCTTGCAGTCAGTCCACAGTATGCATGCCCAGTTCAACTCCACCATGTCCACAGATCCTGGCCCTTCCCAGATTCCTGATCCTAGGAAGGGGCAACCCTCCAAGGATTCATCCCAATGTAATGTTGGCATCCCCCCCGGGGTTATGGCACAACAAGCAACCCAACCTAAAATAATAATGCAAAATGAAACGCAATTTCCTGGGGAGAGGTGAGCATTCACTTGAACAGGAAATATAAACCCATGGGTTCCTAAATTGGTACAGAGTGGGGTCCAGCTGGAAAAACTTCAGTCAAAAATACGCAGGTCAAGGGTACCTGTGAACTGATGATGATGAAAATGTTATTTGTTAAGCACTCGCTATGTTCCAAAGACTTTTGTAAAAGCTGGGGTAGATACAAGATGATCAAGTTGGACAAAATCCTTGTCTCACATATGGCTCACAGTCTGAGTGAGCATGAACCTTAATGATAAATGAAAGAAGAGCAAATGAGTTGAGGGATACAAGAAGGAATGGGAAAGTAGTTGGCACCATGCAGAAAGTTAGAGAAATTGAGAGACAGGCAGAGATGGGTCTTTTTGAAAGAGTGGATTACAGTGTTTCCACATTTGATTGCTCTCATAGTCTGTTTTTATTCCATGTGATTGAGGCCTTTTTCTCTGAAGCTAAGAATGGAGTATAGATGAAGAGACTGGAAGCAGAGAGGTCTGTGAGGAGATGGCGGCAAGTTGGGCCCCCAGGACCTCTTCTTCCGGGAAGTCTTCTGGCTTCATTCACCTGGAGGTCTGCCCAGGGCCCTGGCTTAGGAGGAATCAACCTAAACACCAAAACCTGTTATGACTCCTGGGCATACTCAGCTCAGACCTCTAATTGTTTAATCCTCAACAGGGAGAAAGAAAGAGAGCAGCCAAAAGCAGTCATGGGAAAGTTCACTAGAATAAATTTGGGGTATGGAGACAAGTGTTAGACATGAGGAGCTTGATTTTCCTAGGCCTACGATTATTTCAAATTCAATGAAGCAATCAGACCTGATGGAAAGAGCACAGACTGAGGAATCAGAGGATTCCACCATTTCCCTACTGTGTGACCTAGGGCTAGTCACTTAACTTCTCTGGGCCTCAGTTACCTCATATGTAAATAGGGACTAAATATATGTACTCCCCGTCCTCCTTCTCAACAAAACAGATTTACCAATTTAATAGTATTTAATGAGCACTTATTGTACAGAGTACTGTGTTGAATACTTAGTAGATGTACTCCACTTTACTGAGCACCACCTGAATACAAAACACTGTTATATCACACTGGAAAAGTAAAATGAAGCCCACTGGAGTTTTTTTGTTGGCTTTTTTCTATGGCATTTATTAAGTGCTTATTTTGTCCCAGGCACGGTTCTAAGCACTGGGATCAGTACAAGCTAATCAGATTGGACACAGTCAATGTACCACATGGGGCCCACAGTCTTAATCTCCATTTTACAGATGAGGTAATTGAGCCTCAGAGAAATGAAGTGATTTGCTCAAGGTCCCACAGCAGATAAGTGACAGAGCTGGGATTAGAACCCAGTCGTTTCTGACTCCAAGGCCCGGGCCACATCCACTAGGCCATGCTGCTTTCCTACTAGTGTTACCAGTGTTACTCAGTGTGACAGCTGCAGAAGAAGTAATATTACTAAGGTAACACATCAAACCTTTTGGTCCAGGATAAACAGCTTGGTCATCTCTGAAACTATTCATTCCTGGATGCATCACCAAAAACAGAGATTTCCCTGCCAGGTTTAGAGAATTACTCAAAGAAAGTGTTCTTGCCTATCATCATTCAGTGAAAGGAGGAAATTACTCATTATGCAGGACTTTTTGATGAGCTGGATATTAAGAGAAGCCCTTTGGAAAGTATTTGATGGGTTTTGGAATCTTAAGATCCCTAGGCCACAAAGGTATGTGGGGACAAACCTTAGCTTTTGGGTCCAATGATACACTTCAGAAAAGAGAAACTGGATGAACCATGTTCTTGGTGCGTGTTGAACATAAGTGCCGTGAGCACTGGTTGGATGGCTGTGATCTGGGAAGATGAATCTTAACTGAAGGATACCTACTGGAGGAGATGAGATTTGGGGATGGTATTGAAAATAGGGAGACCTTTGCTTTAGTGGATTTAAAGGGAGAGAGAGTTGCAGGAAAAGTAAGACAAGGAGCACAGTATCAGATGTGGGAGAGTTGAGAATGAGACACAGTGAATAGGTTAGCTTATAAGGGATGAAGAGAGTAAGCTGGAATGGAGTGGATGAAGAGTGCTGATAAGTAAAGATGGTTAAGATTTTGATTTAATAATGATGGAATTTGTTAAGCACTTACTATGTGCCAAGCACTGTTTTTGTTTTTTGATGTGGAGAGATAACATGCAACCGTTGGAGGGTGTTGAGGAATGGAGAAACATGTGCTGAGCAACTCATGTATAACCTAATGGAATAGATGATAAGCCCCTAGTCCAGAACATTGGCTGTTTGTGTGGAGAAGAAGGTGCAAATGTGGGAAATGTTGAGGAAGAAAAAGCAGCATGATTTTGAGACAGACTGAATGCAGAAGCTAGAAGACAGTGAGCCAAGGTTGTGGTTTTTGAAACAGGAAGGAATACGGGTTGTGTTGATTGTGTTGGGAAAATTTGGAGAAGTGGCTTTAGGCATGTTGATTTTGAACTGCTGTAAGGACATCCTTTATATCTAAGTTGCCAGAGGGGAGGTGGGAGAACTGGGACTCCTAGGGGATTTGAAGCTCTAGAATAATTGGAGGGACAATGGGCATGGGAGTCAATCCAGGAGGGAAAGTACTGTGGCTGGGTTGAAAAAAGGACAGAGCTGTAGCAGAAAAGCTGAACTGAGAGTGGCGAAGACAGTTTAGAGCAGAGGAAGGAGACTAAGATAGTAGAGGTAGTGTTAGGGTGGCAGATACTAGGAAGGGGTAGGCAAATTATGAAGGGGAGAATGAAAAGAAATAAAAGGACCAGGTGGAGCAGTTGAGGGTGGAAGCAAAGGAGTAAATCAAGTGTAAAGGGCAGGAAGATGAGATGAAAGTGGCTGCTGGTGACAGCAGAGAAGCAAGAGGACAACTGTAGTGGACAAAATTAAGGTGATCTGAACTTTAACAAGAAAGTTAAAACCACAAATGCAAAAGAACAAACGGGAGTTCTTTAGAATGATGGAAAGCAGCAATCACAGAGTGAGGAGATCTTCTCCCCTCCTTGATAGTCAGATTAGGGGAGTTTTTCTAGCACCCAAGTCATGGCAGCTAAACTGTCCATGACCTCTTGTAAGGATAAAACAGAATCCTCCCCAGAAAAAACCCTAAAATATTTAGGCACAGCCTAGAAACTCCATGGGCCACCCATGAAGTGGTCAGAAATGAGGAGATCTACCTCTGGGGTAAAGCTGGTCAGAAGTGTGTGATATGAGAAGGGACAAGAGGGGGGTTAGGATGTCAATCCTGATGCCACTCCCTGGATTAAGGAACCACGGGCTGGGGTTCCAGTGTGGGAATGCCAAGCTCCTATATGCCCGTCTCCAATAAACTGCTATGCGTTGGCCCCTTTGATGTCTCGGCTATGAGTAACTATTCTGGGATGCTGGGGTAGGTGACTTTTGTTCATTCATTCATTCAATAGTATTTATTGAGCGCTTACTATGTTCAGAGCACTGAACTAAGTGCTTGGAATGTACAAATCGGTAACAAATAGAGACAGTCCCTGCCCTTTGACGAGATTACAGTCTAATTGGAGGAAAAGGACAGACAAGAACAATAGCAAAATTATGTCTGAAAAGCTAAAAGAGTCACTGGCTAAAATAGGCACAACTGGGCCAGCAGTTTGAAATGCTTACTAGCCTGTTCCCTGAGCTAGGGGTTGGGTGAGTCCAGTGGTAAAAGGGAAAGGTGTTTAACTTCCCTTAGACTGTTTCCACTTCATTCAGGGTGTAGTCCAGGATGACATCATGCCCTTGAAACTTAAAGTATCCCCGGAACTTCTTTTGGAGCAGTAGTGGAAACCAGTAGATGTCATCTGGCCACATTTCATTGAAAGGCACCTGATCCAGTTTGAACCACTGAGGATGCATTTCGTCACTCTCAGTTGGATTTCCATGAAAACTATCTGTGCGGAAGACATGGACATCCATTAGCTCAGAGTTGCCAAGGAATTCAAATGTGATGTGACCTATCTTCTGTAAGGTGTCCACTGTCAGCCAACTCTCCTCCAGCAATTCCCTCTTGGCTCCTTCCTCGATCGTCTCCCCGTCTTGCACCTTTCCCCCGAAGCCATTCCATCGCTCGGCTCCGAAGCCACATTTTTTATATCCGAGGAGAACTTCCTGTCGTTTCACAACCAGGACCAAGGTGATGAGCCTGGACGAGAACATGTTCCTTCTCCTCCTCCTCCTCCTCTTTCTCCTCCTCCTCCTCTTTCTCCTCCTCCTCCTCCTCCTCCTCCTCCTCCTCCTCCTCCTCCTCCTCCTCCTCCCCCGCCGCTGCCGCCGCTCCACCAAAAACAGTTCTCTTCCAATACCTTGTCAACAGAAGGCAATTGTTGGCAAAAAGTAGAAGTAGTAATCATTACTTAATGAGTGCTACTAGATACAATGTTAAACACTTGGGAAGTATAAAACAAAGAATGGATACAGGAATGATGCAGGAATAGGGATTGGTGGTGCAAGACTGATAGAGGGATAGGAAGGGGAGACAGAGCTGAGTTTAGTGAAGAGTGGAGTGCTGAGGTCACAGAGACTTGCCCATCAAGGGAAGGAAGGATTAGAGGAGCCCTGCTGGAGTATGATGGCTTGCAATAAGTGGAGTGGATCAACCAATCAAAAATCTCTGGTTGGGGAAAGCCTAGTGGAAGTGTATGATAGAACAGGGGGAAAACAAATGCAAAAGGAACAGAAACAACAAGCCCAAAAAGTGAATGAATAATACAATTATGAATATATAAATATATGGAATAAATAAAGCAATCCATACAGAAAAGAAGTATGTCTTAGTGGATAGAGCATGGGCATGGAAGTCAGAAGGACCTGGGTTCTAATTATGGCTCTTGTCACTTGTCTGCTGTGTGACCCTAGGCAAGTCACTTCACTTTCCTGTGACTCAGTGACCTCATCCATAAAATGGAAATTAAGACTATAAGCCTCACATGTGACACGGACCATGTCCAACCTGATTAGCTTATATCTATTTCAGAGCTTAGAACAATACCTGGTACAGAGTAAGCACTTGAATACCTTATTAAAAAAAAGACCAACTGTTGATGTTTGAGAAAGGTTTGTGGTAGCGCTGGTGAATTGTTCCAGAATTTGGCTGTGTCTTCTGCAATAGATTCAGGACTCATACCATATAGGAGGTTGGATACAATTACCTTCATCTTGATATGGGACTGGATGACCCAGTATCACCAATACTCTGCTTGTAAAGAAGCAGACTATAAAACAGAGACAGGATCTGATCGGAATAAATCCATCAAAACCTGACAAAACTGTCTTTATATGCAAGCAATGAAGTAGCGAATGTTTGTAATTCATTTGTCTTTATTTTTTTTTAATATTTTTAATTTTATATTAAATATTCTAAATTTTTAATATTTTAAATATTAGAATATTTTAAATAATAAAATAATTATGGCATTTATTTATTAAGTGCTTACTATGGGCCAAGCACTGTTCTAAGCGCTGGGGTAGTTAGAAGGTAAGCAGGTTGTCAAACGTGGGGCTCACAGTCTTAATCCCCATTTTACAGATGAGGTAACAGGCACAGAAAAGCTAAGTGACATGCCCAAAGTCACACAGCTGAAAAATGACAGAGCCAGAATTAGAACCCAAGACCTCTGACTCCCAAGCCCATGCTCTTTCCACTAAGCCACGCTGCTTCTTGATAGTTATATATCAATAATTCTATTTATTTAGGTTGATGCCAGTTTGCTTGTTTGATGTGTATATATCTATAGTTCTATTTACTTATATTGATGCCTGTTCTACCTGTTTTGATGTCTGTCTTTCCCCTTTTAGACTGTAAACACGGTGTGGGCAGGGATTGTCTCTCTTTATTGCTGAATTGTACTTTCCAAGTCCTTAGTACAGTGCACTGCACACAGTGAGAGCTCAATAAATACAACTGAATGAATGAATGATTGAATGTTAGAATCTCAAGACTGGAGGTGTCAGCTTCAAACATGAAGGAGATTTCAATACACATAAATATGCATACACACATATACACCAGCATGGCCAAGTGGATAGAACGTGGGCCTACAAGTCAGAGACTTGGGTTTTAACTCCGACTGCCTATGTGACCTAAGGAAAGTCATTTAACTTCTCTGTATCTCAGTTTCCTCATCCATAAAGTGGGAATTCATTACTGTTCCCCCCCCCCACACACACACACACTTAGACTGTTAGTCCTTAAGGACAGGGACTTAATCTGATCTGATAATCTTGTACCTATCCCAGCACATCCTACAGTATTCAGCATTTAATAAATGCTTAATAAATGCCATAATCATTATTATAATACACCCACACACTCACCTTCAGACCTGAAATATAGCAATATTTCTTAAAAATAGCTCTTCAATTTAGTCTTTTTAAAACTATATTTGTTAAGTGCTTCTATGTGCCAAGACACTGTATTAAGTGTTGGGGTACATTCAAGTTAATCAGGTTGGACAAAGCCCCTCTTCCACATAAGGTTTACAATCTTAATCTCCATTTTATGGATAAGATAACTGAGTTACAGAGTGGTTAAGTGACTTGCCCAAGGTCACATAACAGACAAATGGCAGAGCCAGATTAGAAACCAGGTCCTTCTGACTCCCAGGCCCATGCTCTATCCACTAGGCCATGGTGCTTCACTAGTCTCACTAGTCTAGTCTCACTAGTCTAGTCTCACTAGTAATTCAGATTGGACTATCCTCACTGCCATTTTGTCCCAGTAAATGAGGTTTTATTGTATATTCAATGTCCAGAATTGCCTCATGTGTTTCACTGAATAAAAATTAAGCAGGTGCCACTCTCATTTCTCTATTCTTGCCATGAATCACACAAGGAACTTTAATAGGCATTATGGGATATCCTGAGTGTGTTAGTGCCTTTAATGTGAATTGAATGTTTATGTCATTTATGACTGCAGTGGCTACTTCACGGTCTGTGTGATTGCATTAATGCACCCTAACCAAATTTCCATGGAAGGTCTGAGAAATACTTCTTTATCATCTTCCTCTCAAGAACCTGCTTATGTGTATGTCTGTGTTTGTGTGTGTGTGTGTGTGTGTGTGTGTGTGCGCACGTGTGTATGCATGCATAATTGTTTAGGCCCTGCCAGGCCATGCTCCAGTGGGGGTGATTTTGGTCCAGTGCGATAAGGGGACTGAGACCCACAGACCACATAACCAATCATTCAATCAACGGTATTTATTGAGCACAGACTATCTGCAGAACATTGCACTCTGTGCTTGGGAGAGTACAGTACAAAAGAATGGGTAGACGTGTTCCTTGCCCACCAGGAACCTAAAGTCTAGAAGGTGAGATAGACATTAAAATAAATTATGAGTATATGCATAAATGTCATGGGGCTGAGGATAGGGTGAATACCAAGTGCTTAAAAGGTACAGATCCAAAATCCAAGAATAGGTGATGCAGATGGAAGAGGGAGTAGGGGAAATAGAGTAAGTTGGGAAGGTCTCTTGGAGGAGACATGAATTTAATAAGGCTTTAAAAGCAGAGTGGTGTTCTATGGAAGGAGAGAGAGTTCTAGGCCAGAGGGAGGGCCTGAGAGAGGGGTCACTGGCAAGATACGCAATATTGAGGTACTGTGACTAGGTTGGTGTTAGTGGAGTGAAGTGAGGGCACTAAGTTGTAGTAGAAAACCATCTAGCCAAGATAGGAGGGGCAAAAAGATTGAGTGCTTTAAAGACAATGGTAAGGAGTTTCTGTTTGATTCAGAGTTGGATGGGAACTGGAGGCTCTTGAGGAGTTGGGAAACATGGACTGAACTTTTTTTAGATCTGTCTAGTATCAAGTAAGGACTGGATGGGTGGGGGGAGATAAGAGGCAGGGAGGTCAACACAGAGGCTGTCTCAGGAGTCAGGACAAGATATAATAAGTGTGTTGGTGAACAGTTTGGATGGAGCAGAAAGGGCAGAATTTAGTGATGCGGTGAAGACTGAACTGAAAGAATTTTATGACAGACTAATATGTGGGTTGAATGAGAGAGATGATTCTAGGATAGTGCAAAGATAATGGGTTTGAGAGACAAGAGGCTCTACAGTGATGGAACAGATGATGGGTAGGGGAAACAGAGTTTGGGTGGGAAAATAAGGAGTTCATTTTGGACACGTTAAATTTGTGGTGCTGGCAGATTATCCAAGTAGAGATCTCCTTAAAGTAGAAGGAAATGCAAGGCTGCCAAGAGAGGTTCAGGTTGAAAAGGTAGATTTGGGAATCATCTGTGCTGAGATAGTAGTTGAACGCTTGGAAGTAAATGAATTCTCCAAATGGGTGAGTATGGATGGAGAATAAAAGAGAACCCAGAAATGAGCCTCAAAGAACCCCAATTGTTAGAGAGAGAGAGGTGGAGGAGGAGCCTATGAAAGAGAATGAGAAAGGGTGGGCAGAGATAGGAGGAAAACCAGGAGATTTTAGATAATGTTTTCGGGACAGGCAGCAGAAATGTGGAGGTGGATTTGGGTGTAATAATAATAATAATAATAATAATGTTGGTATTTGTTAAGCGCTTACTATGTGCCGAGCACTGTTCTAAGCGCTAGGGTAGACATAGGGGAATCAGGTTGTCCCACGTGGGGCTCACAGTCTTAATCCCCATTTTACAGATGAGGGAACTGAGGCACAGAGAAGTTAAGTGACTTGCCCACAGTCACACAGCCGACAAGTGGCAGAGCTGGGATTCAAACTCATGAGCCCTGACTCCAAAGCCCGTGCTCTTTCCACTGAGCCACGCTGCTTCTCTAGTAGTGTGTAGTAGTAGTAGTATGTGTGTGTGTGTGTGTGTGTGTGTGTAGTGTGTGTAGTAGTAGGGTGTAGTAGTCATTGGTGACCATAAGAGGTGGTAGTTTCCACTGAGTAAAAGAGGAGGAAGCCATATTGGAGGTAAAAGGAGAGAATTGAAGGAAAAGACATGGAGGCTGTCATTGTAGACAGAGAGGAAGTTGAAGTTTGGAGAAGGAATTTGGAGAAGAAAGGTAGGAGGGTGATGGAAGGATTCTTGGGGTAAAGGGAAGGTGCTTTTAGGACTGGGGATACATGAGCATGTTTGAAAGCAGTGGGAAAGAGACCTTTGGAAAACATATGGTTGAAGATGGCAGTCAGGAAGGGAAGAAGGAAGTAGAGTGAATCTTTGCAACAAACATGCTATCCATCGTGACCCATCTGTTCCTGCTGAATGCAAAAAGAGCTGCTTTCAAAGGTCTGGTTGGCTGTGGCTCAGTTGGGATGGTCTAGAATCAGAAAACCACTCTGGAAGGGTGTGTGAAGTAGAAGAGTTCAGGGGACTGGGAAAAGCATTAGTTCAGCCCATAGATGGACCCCAGGGAGAGTGGGGGGCTCAGGCAGATGGTTCTCAGGCCTTTGATGTCTCCAGAGCCCCTATCTCTTTTAGTACCTCTCCATTTTCTGGCTTGTCTTGGCTTTAGGTCTATACTGAGCTTTCCACCTCCCTCACACTCTACCTTTTCAGTCACTCAGAAGAAAATGATATCGTTCCCCCCCAAAAATTTGACAACAAATTACCACCACATCCCCAAGTTCCTGGCCTCTTTCACCATCATGGCATTAGGACTAGTGAAGATATGTACCCAAAAGACAGATGCTCTCTTCTTATTGCCCCAGAAATCTGATGTCAGCCTACCTCTTCCTCTTAATGAGGCACCTAGACATTCCCACCTCCTGCATTGCCTGTCAATCATGTGGAGCAAGGGCAAGTGAGAAGGACTGCATAAGGATCTGGGGCACGGATTTGATTACTTATCTCTCCAACCCAGAATAGTGTTTCCAAGACACCCAAGTTCAACTGGGACCCCTCTGCCTACAACCTCCACCCCCAAGCTCTCTCCTTTCTCCAGAAAATATATCTGGGAGCTCTGGCACCTGTTTTCTGTAACTCTGTGTTCTGGCCATGACAATTTACTTGCTAAGGATGTCATTGATTAAAATAAAATCAATTTGTATCGACTGGAAAAAGAACTTTGGGAAGCCCATTTAATGTGAGAATTGTCCTCCAAGTTGATTTTTGTTCCTGAAAGATGTTTCCTTAAGTGAATCCCCAGAAAAACTCCTATTAATATTATGAGACTACGTTGTCCTTATGACCTGGGATGTGACTGAACAGGCTGCATTATGATACCTCAGGATTTATAGGTCTTTCTAAGATCACCTCCAAGAATTGTAACACGTTTAGAATGCAGCTGGTTAGCTACTCACTCAGGCAAAAAGATGCTTCATTTTTTCATCTTAGCTGAATTTCACTAGCCCCTTGAGTGACAGTTCATTGATTTTTAGTTCTTATTAGCTGTCTATTATTGTTTATTAGGTAGCGTTCCATCTCATTTGCCTGGGCTGATGAATATCTCCCCTTCTGTTTGTTCATTATGATTTGCTGTGAACCACTGACCATAAAGCACTGGCATCTGGCAGAGCCAAGCCCCTGAATGGACCAGAGCAGAGATGTGCCCATGAGTCAGAGAAACATGCCCTCATGTCTCATTCTATTTTCTCTCTGGCAGGCATCAGCTGTAGAGGCTCAGGGCTTGCTCTGTTAAAGATGTGGAGCATTAACCATCCTTGTCTTTTTAGTATCTGTGTATTAAGCATCTTGTTCATCCAGTTAGTGTCATCAGAGGCTCCCATATCCATGCTTTCAGGCATCCCAGAGGACCAGAGGAGGAAGGGCAGTGATCCTGAGAAAATAATGATGGTATTTGTTAAGTGCTTACTATGTGCCAAGCACTGTTCTAAGCACTGGGGTAGATGCAAGGCACTCAAGTTGTCCCACGTGTCACAGTCTTCATCCCCATTTTATAGATGAAGTAACTGAGGCCCAGAGAAATTAAATGTCCAAGGTCACACAGCAGGAAAGTGACAGAGCCGGGTTTAGAACCCACATCCTTTGACTCCCAATCCCGTGCTCTTGCCACTGAGTCACGCTGCTTCTCGATAACTGTATTGTTTTTAATGATCAGTGGTATTTACTGAGTGTTTACTGTGGTCAGAGCACTCTATTAAGTGCTTGAGAGAGTACAATACAACAGAGTTGGCAGGCACACTCCCTGCCCGCAGTGAGTTTATGGTCTAGAGATTAATTTACACTCTAGAGATGAGCTTTCAGCCTAGCTTTAGCCTCACTGATGTTTCCAATGGCACTCACACACCATTATCCTGAGCCAGAATCTGCCTCAGGACCAAGATCAGAAGACTGAACCCAGCCTGGGTACCTGAAACATGACCAGAAGGGCCACCACAGAACAAGAGATGGGAGAGGACAAGCCACGTTGCCTGCAGTCTGGACACCAACTTTTAATCATGAGAATTTCCAATCGATCAGAATGAAGCTGTGCCACTGCCCTACATTAGATCATAACCCCTCTGAGGGCAGGTATCATGCATTTTACCTGTGGGATTTCTTCCCAAATGCTTAGGACAGTGCAGTGGACAGTAGACACTCAGTAAATACTATTGATAGATTGATCGGTATCCACAAGTCCCACAACCAGTCTTTAGGTGAGTCCTGCTAAGTTATGATTCAAACCTCCAATCAGTCAATCAATTTATCACATTTACTGAACATTTACTGTGTATAAAGCACTGTACTGAGTGCTCAGGAAAGTACAATTGGGTACAATCCTGCCCTAAAGGAATTTACAATCCAGAGGGGGAAACAGACATCAAAATAAATTGCACAGGTGTCCAGTGACTTTTTTAATGGAACAGAGTTGAAGACGTTGGCTTAGGGTGAGTTGTCAGGGATCTTGTTGGCAGGCATCTAAGTTACATTTCTTCCAGATGACTGCCCTGGTTCCTACTACTGGGCCCCAGGGGCATTTAATGGGGGAGCTGAGTTCCTCTGCTCCATAATGGAAGGCCCAAAGAGGTGGGCAACTTTGGGAGAGGCACCAAAACAGTAGTTTTATGTTATCAGGGACAAAATGATGCCCACAAAGGGAGTATAAGGAAGGAGAAGAAAGTACAGTTCTCCAAACTAAGGTGGTTCTCTGCAAGACGTGACAGGTGTAGGACCAGGAGACTACCATCCACTAACCCTTTTCTTTTTACAGCACATGCCTCACTGACCCCTTCTCCCCCTGTGATTTCACACCTCCCCTACTCCCACCCAATCTGCTTCAGCCTTGTCCATTTCAGCTATGGAGATGTGCTCCCACTAAGTACAATAGCATAGGCAGAGGAGCCATGATGGGTGGTCCAGGGCAACTCACGGAAAAGATTTGCTGCATGGGTCCTAATCACAGGTGCCTCTACTGACATTCACCTAGCCAGAAAGCAGAGTCAATCATTCATTCATTCATTCAATCATATTTATTGAGTGCTTACCTTGTGCAGACCACTGTAATAAAGTGCTTGGAAAGTACGGTTCAGCAATAAAGAAAGACAAAGCTGCCCAGAGCACTTGGACCTCTGGTCTCTTATCACCACACTGATAGGCTGAAAGTCAAATCACAATGTAGGTTTTCACTGAGAGGGGGGTATTCAGATATGGGCATCCTAGTCAAGCCACCAAACACCTCCACCTCCCTTTACCCTTATTCTTTTAATTCAAATTTCTACTTGGGTGACTCTTCCAGCTCCAGCTCTTTCCAGCTCTCCAATTGGAGAAAGAAGATCTAATCCTCATTCTTCTCTAGAATAAGAGTGAACAAGTTGGGGAGTTGGGGAGTAGGAGAGCATCGACTGCCAGCCGATGATTTCGGAAGCTTCCATGATCCGAATCTCGAAGACAGCTTTGGAGATCCGTTCCTTCTTCAGAGATTTGAGAGATCACGATGTCCCACTGGCACCCATGACAAAAAGACTGCCCCCTGAACTGTGGAGATCAGTCAGCTATGGCTAGGCTGACAACACTGTCTGGACAACTTTGTACTTTCTCTCCTAATCTCAAATCCTCCTTCAAATCCTCTTCCCCTAATCATTATTCATCTGTCAACTGCAATACATATTTGCCTCCCCTTTCTGATTTTTGTCATTTTATTTTATGTTCATTGGTTGCACCAAGTTCCGAATTATTTAGGGTTTTTTAAATTAGTGATTGGATTTACTTTTACTTTATCTCTTCACCTTATTCTACTTTCCATTATGAAATTGTCACATCCTTTTCTGTCTTGATTCTCTTTTAGTTTTGTTTGCACTGTTTTCATTTATTCACTGATTATGAATTGCTTGGGCAGAGAGAAACAACTCTGATCCTTCTCTTCAATCCCTTTACTTGAAACCTAGAGCATTCAATTGGCTTTAGAGGACATGACTGCTACATTGTTATACTATACTCACCCAAGCACTTAGTACAGTGCTCTGCACCCAGTAAACACTCAATTTATATATTTGGTTATTGATGGATTGAATTTATTAATTGCTTCCAAACATTGACGCACTTAAAATCTTGTAAATGTCCTGTCTTTGGACTGGACTTGGGAGACTGGAGTTTTTGTGTGGAGGGGCGGTGGGAAGGGGGCAGCAGTAGATCATGGAATTGATTTGTTTATTTTGTGTATCAGTGTGCAGCCACAGTCCTGGGAACAAAGATTCAGTTGTTGCCTACAGTGACTATACCATCAGACTAGCTCGGTCAGTGAAGGCACTGAAAGGCTGTAGGTTCAGGGTGTTCATCTTTGCATCTCCATTGTTGGGCATGCTTAACCTTTGACCTAAGGCCTTGTTTGCCCTCCCATCCCATTGAAGAATTGCTTGCAACATCCTGGGTATGTTTTCTATCAATAGTGGGAAAACCTCCAACACCCAAGCTTAGTTCTCCTGAAGGCAGAGGGAAGGGAAATCAGGCAGTTGGAACTGACAGCTGGCTGATATGTGTGCAAGAATTGTTTCATGTGGTAATACTTTTCTTTCAGTTTAAGGAAGAACTGTGATAAAGGTAAAGCTAGAGGAAATTTATGTGGAGATTAATTTAGCCTAAACCTAATTTCCAGCCGTTTCCACAAGTATGCACTCAGCGTCCAACTGCATGGCTGAGGAATTAGTGTCTGACTGCTGGTACCAGATCACTGGCTTGGCTCTGGCAATATTGAACCCAGTGGCTTTAAGTAATTCCTTGCAAACCTCGATGTTGGTACTGTTTCTTATGATTCTGATGTGTCATTTAATTAAATCCTGGCTTTGATATTGACTTGTTTGGGAATCTGGTTCAGTCATGGTCCAGTCATGGTCACTAGGGCCTCCAGAGAACACTCTCCTGCATCCCAGTGGGAACATTTAATCCCATATCTGCCTTGGATAATACCAAAGATAGGGTGATCAGTATTTTTAGCCCTAGTTTAGTTGAATACATCTAAGCAGCCTCAATGTCTATCTCATGAGGAATTAAACTTTTTTAGTGTTTAATTATTAATCAGTAAGTTGATCAATTAGTGGTGTTTAGAGCTACTTGCTGAGCACTGCAGTAAACACTTGGAAGGGTACAATAGAGATGGTGCACATGATCCTTGCCTTCAAAGACCTTACAATCTATTGGATCTTATAATCTAGTACCTAATAAGAACTTCAAAAATACCACAAATAACCAATTTAGAAAACCCCAGGAATCCATCCCCACCTTCCACTGTGACTTTCAAATAGCTTATGTCACCATGGGAGAGAGAAGCTGATGAATTGACCCTCTGAAAGTACAATGCAGCACCGTAGGTAATTGATTTCCATTTTCAATTCTTCTTCCTTTCCCCATGTCCTCTGCCAGTTATCTATAATAGCCCATTGGGTAAATCAACTCTTGGAAAACTAGGGTAACTTGATGAAGATCCTACTGCAAATTAAAGTTTACATGATGTTTATGCTAATCCATTATAACAAACCATGAGGTATCTGCAGATACTGTGGCTTCTTGTAAAGTACAACTGTATACCGTAGTTTATATCACTCTTTGTCAGTCCATACAGTATATTTCCCATAATTTTTTCTGGTCTGAAATTCTGTGATCCATAAAGTGATTGAAAGGACCCACCTTTACACCCCCCACCTCCTGAACCAGCTGGGTCCCCTCCACCATCCATACCCAATAAGTTTCATTAGCTCTGCAGAGAAGCAGAGACTTCAGTAAGAGTGGCAGAGGGGAGAGGGTTTCTCCTCTCTGAAGAAACTGGCACCCCTCTGAACATGCCAGTACAGATCAAGACAGATTCTTGTCTATCTCTGCACTCCTGGGTCAAGGAACACAGAGAAGCAGAGTGCCTAGTGAAGAATGCGGGGGCTGGGAGTTGGGAGGACCTGGATTCTAATTCCAGCTCTGCCACTTGTCTTCTGTATGATCTTGGGCAACGGCAACTTCTCTGAGCCTCAGTTACCTCATCTGTAAAATGGGGATTAAGACTATGAGTCCCATGTGGGACATGAACTGTGTCCAACCTGATTACTTTATAATCTCCCCCAGCATTTAGTACAGAGTCTTGGTACATAGTAAGCACATAGCAAATACCATATAAAAAAAATAAACCATTGCTTTCCATGTATGTTGATAAAACACTTAGTACTGTGCTCTGCACACATTAAGTGCTCAATAAATATGATTGAATGAATGAATTTTTAAAACCATACAGAGGCAAAAACAACTCAAGTATGCATGTTACTGGTGGAAATCAATCAATGATATTTATTCAGTGCTTATTGTACTAGCTTCTCCCTCCTTCCAGACTCTCCCCCTTTCTAGACTATGAGCCTACTGTGGGCAGGGATTTTCTCTATTGCCTCTGTTACTGAAGTGTACTCCTTGCTGAAGTGTACTCCACAAATGCTTAATACAGTGATCTGTACACAATAAGTGCTCAGTAAATACGATTGAATGAAGTGCTTGGGAGAGTATAACAAACCAGAGTTGGTAGGTTCTCTGCTGACAATGAGCTGTGAGTCTAGAGGGGGAAATATACATTAATAACTTACAATAACATATAAATTATAGATATGTACATTATACCATAGGGCTGAGGGTGGGATGAATAGCAAATGCCCAACAGTCACCGATCAACGTGTATAAAAGACAAAGAAGGTGGAGCAAGCTGGGGAAAAGAGGACTTAATCAGGAAAGGGCTCTTGGAGATGTGACTCTAAGGGGTACGAGGGTGAGACATAACTTTCCCTCTTGAACACTTGTTATCTGAATGGCAAAAAGTGGCCCGAATAGGTGTCCGACAAGATATTTTCTCTGAAAGACACTCACATACCTGATTACAGCCTCAACATCACCAGCATTATCTTCAAACTGTTCAAACTAGACCTCACTGGTAAGGCAGACCTGACCGCCACATCCCCTGGTTTCAGGGAAGAAGACTGAAGGAAACTATTCAGAACAGATTCCCAACAACTAGGCCCAACCACTCTCCTAAGGAATAGGAGCAAAAGCAAGGTGTGTCCACTAGCTCTGCCTTTTCACTGGAACCTTATTCTGATCTTTGTGACAACAGCATATTTCATTCTGCTTCTCAGAGCTCCAGCTTCAGGGCTGATAGCAACATTTTGGAAATATCCCACTACCCCTTTCTGGAAAATGTAAGAGTCTACGAACATATCTCTCTCAGAACGCTGACCTGTCTGGTTCCTGGTGTCTTTTAGGTGCTTTGCTGGCAGGATTGTGTTGTTGTGAAAACACTCAGGCTTCTATTGGAGACAGATTTATTGTTCTGATGGGGAGTGGGAATAGGAAGTAGGCAGAATCTCCTTAGGAGTCTATATCTCCCAGAAGGCAAAGAAGGGCCCTTGTTAGTTCCATTCTCAGAGACCCTTGAAAGGTCTAGAGGTGAGACTTCTACCCTGAAATTTCACTGTCTGTATCCTGGGGGCTAGATTTTCCCATGTGAGGAAAATAGAGTCTCTTTCAAAGTCTGTTAAGCTGATAACCCCCATTGTTTTCTCAAATTAGTTTATCAGGTATATCAGAATGGATTTCAGGACTTGGGTGGTGATCTTTTTTTATCTTTAGCTGTTTTCTCCTCTCCTTTTCCCCTTTGCTCTTTGGAAAGGTTTGTTGTAGCTATTATCATTTAAGAATGAATTCAAAGGAGAATGAATGCCTCTCAGTAGCTGATCCCATGGGGTGTTTGCTGAGTGCTTACTATGTCCCAGGACCGGACAGTCCCTCTAAACTGTAAGCTTGCTGTGGGCAGGAAATGTGTACTGTTTATTGTTGTTTCCCAAGTGCTTAGTACAGTGCTCTGCACACTGTAAGTGCTCAATAAATTTGATTCTACTTATCGTGATAACGGTATCTTGTTTTTGTTTCATTCTGTTTTGCTCTGCTGTCTGTCTTCCCAGATTAGACTGTGAGCCTGTCATTGGGCAGGGATTGTCTCTATCTGTTGCCGAATTGTACATTCCAAGCGCTTAGTACAGTGCTCTGCACATAGTAAACACTCAATAAATACAAATGAATGAATGAATAAATAAATAAGATTGAATGAACAAATGAATGAATATATTCTCCCTAAAGATCCTCTGGCTGTGCTCTGTGCATTGAGGAATGTTGGTCACTGTGCCCAACGTTTTTCATGCCTGCCACCTCCCACAGTTGGAAGCTATGTTCTCCGAGGCTCAGGGATTTCTATTTGAGCATGAGTAAATCTTTGGATACCTTGAAGGCTCTTGAAGCAACCAGGACTTGGGTTGGGCCTATTGGAGCTGAGGTGCTGCTATCCCTGATGGCCCCTCTAGTCAGAGGCAGCATTTGTGCTGGTAATTGGCCACAAGATGTGGGCCAAAGAGTGTTTTCTCCTAACAGGGGCTCCAAAGGACTATCCCTGTACAGCCTTGTGGCCATACTGACTGGACTTTGGATCAGCAGAAAAAATTACAAGGTGCTCACTGGAAGGTCGTGATGGTTGGGTGGCTTCTCTCAGTGAGTGAACAACTCTGAATTTCTTTTTAAGAGCACTGTCTCACTGCTGTGTCCAATAACTCTGCATTTACACTTAACCTCTTCCCACGTCTTCAGTTTCAATATCACAGAACAAATTGAAGAAAGCAAACTGCGGGTTCAGTGCCTAGAGTCACATAGTGAAAATAATTACAGAACCCACTATTGTGAGCTTTGGGTTCAGATTGAAAGTAGTTTGACTTTGACCCTTTGTTCAAGAGCTCTGATTTCTCAAGGCTCTTTTCTTCTGTCTGTTTCTTTCTTCCTTTCTCTTATTCTTTCTTACTTTCTTTCTTCCTTCCTTTCTTTTTCTCATACCTGTATATGCTTGTGTTAGGCCAGTCAACATCAGAAATGATGTCTTTTCCTTGTCAAGTTCTCTGCTGTCTTGGAAAAATAATTTCACATCTTGCCTCTGTTAACCATTTTTAATAAAGGCAAGTTATTGAACTAATTCTAAACCCTTCACCTTTGTCCTGCCTCTGGCCTAGAATACCCTCCCTCCTCAATGCCAACAATTACTCTCCCCCCTCCAAAGCCTTATTCAAAGCACAACTCCTCCAAGAGGCCCTCCCTGACTAAGCCCTCCTTTCCTCTTCTCCCTCGCCCTTCTGCATCACCCTGACTTCCTCCCTTTATGCATCTCCCCTCCCAGCCCCACAACACTTATGTATATATCTGTATTTTATTTATTTATGTTAATGTCTGTCTCCCCCTCTAGAATGTAAGCTCACTGTGGGCAGGGAATATGTCTGTTTATTGTTATATTGTACTCTCCAAGTGTTTAGTACAGAGCTCTGCACTCAATAAGTGCTCAATGATTATGATTGAAAGAATAAATGAATATCCATAATGAACTTGGTTCTCCAGGGAAAGGCTTCAAAGGGTGCTGCAACACCATCTGAAGGCACATTAACATGGTTCTTTGACAAACCACTCTTACCAAGCCTCTCCCCAACCCACTGGAGATGTCAACAATCAACCAATCAGTTATATTGACTGAACATTTATGTGTGCAGGGCACTGTATTAGTGCTTGGGAGAGTTCAATACAACAGAGTTGTTGGTCTCGATACCTGCCCACAAGAAGTTTATAGTCTACGGGGGAGACGGTTATTAAAATAGAATATAGATATGTTTATAAGTGCTCTGGGGCTAAGGGTGGGGTGAATACCAAGGGCTCACAGGGTGTAGATCCAAGCATATAAATGACATAAAGGAGAAGGAGTAGGGGAAATTTGAGTAGAGAAGCAGCATGGCCTAGTTGAAAGAGCACAGCCTTGGGAATCAGAGGACCTGGGTAAGAATCCCAGCTCGGTCAATTGCTTGCAGTGTGACCTTGAGCAAATAACTTAGCTTCTCTGTGCTTCAGTTACCGCAACTGTAAAATGGGGATTAAATCCTCCTCCCTCCAATTTAGACCGGAAACTCCATGTGGAATGGGGACTGTGTCCAACCTGATAAATTTATATCTATTCTAGTTTTTAAAACAGTGCTTGACATATAGTAAGCACTTAACAAGTACCATAAAAAAGTAAGAGCTTAACTGGGGAAGGCCTCTTGGAGGAGATATGATTTCAGTAAGGCTTTGAAATTTGGGCAAGCAGTGGTCTGACAGATATAAAGCGGGAGGGAGTTTCAGACCAGAGGAGGATGTGGGCCAAGGTGTCAGTGTCAAGATTGGTGAGACCTACATACAGCGGAATGCATTGCTAGACCTGATGGTGCTATGAAAGCCATGCAATCTGGGAGAGATGGGATAAATATATATGGACAGGGTCCATGGTTGTATGTCTGAGGGCATGGACATTATTATTATTATTATTATTATTATGGTATTTGTTAAGAGCTTACTATGTGCCAGGCCCTGTACTAAATGCTGGAATAGATACAAGAAAATGGGGTTGGATACAGTCCCTTGTCCCATGTGGACCCACATTCTCCATCTCCATCTTACAAATGAGGTAACTGAGGCCCAGAGAAGTTAAGTGACTTGTCCAAGGACACATAGCAGACAAGTGGTGGAGCTGAGATTAGAACCCATGACCTTCTGACTCCCAGGCCCATGTTCTATCTACTACTCCAAGGGCCCCGTGCCAGTCTTGGGGAGCCAGGGATTCTCAAAGAACTTACAGCAGCAGCTTAATGACAGCAAGCTAGGCTAGACCCACACCTGGAGATAAAGTGTTAAACCTCAGAGGTGTCAAGAGGAGGAAAATATTCCCCATTGCCTCTCTTTAGGGGAAAGCTCATCTGGATAGGATGTCATGAAATTACTTGATCAATCAATCGATCATACTTATTGAATGCTAACTGTGTGAAGAGCACACAGTAAAAGAAACAGAGTGGCTAAGCAAATAAAGCATGGGTCTGGGAATGATAAGGACCTGGGTTCTAATCCCAGTTCCGCCATATGTCTGCTGTGTGACTTTGGGCAACTCACTTCACTTCTCTGGGCCTCAGTTACCTCATCTGTAAAATAGGGATTATGAGTGTTAGCCCCATGTGGGCAGGGACTGTGTCTAACCTAATTTGTATATACCCCAGCACTCAAAACAGTGCTTGACACATAGTAAGTGCTTAATAAGTACCATAATTACAATTATTATTATTACTAAGTGTTTGGGAGAATTAATTAATTCATTCAATAGTATTTATTGAGCATTTACTATGTGCAGAGCACTGTACTAAGTGCTTGGAATGTATAAAACGGCAACAGATAGAGACAGTCCCTGCCCACTGATGGGCTTACAGTCTAATCAGGGGAGACAGACAGCAAAAAATAGCAATAAATAGAATCAAGGGGATGTACATCTCATTGAAACAATAGCAATAAATAGAATCAAGGGGATGTACATCTCATTAACAAAATAAATACGGTAATAAAAATATATACAATTGAGCAGATGAGCACAGTGCTGAAGGGAGGGGAAGGGAGAAAGGGAGGAGCAGAGGTAAAGGAGGGGGGAATGGGGCTTAAGTGTGGGGAGGTGAAGGGTGGTTAGAGAGGCAGCAGAGGGAGCGGAGGGAAAAGGGGAAGCTCAGACTGGGAAGGCCTCTTGGAGGAGGTGGGCTCTCAGAAGGGCTTTAAAGAGGGGAAAAGAATTAGTTTGGTGGAGGTGAGGAGGGAGGGCATTCCAGGAGAGCGGGAGGACATGGGCCAGAGGTCGATGGCAGGATAGGCGAGACCTGGGGATGGTGAGGAGGTGAGATGGTGAGGAGGTGAGCGGCAGAGGAGCGGAACCTACATGGTGGGCAATAGAAAGAGACAAGGGAGGAGAGGTAGGAGGGGGCAAGGTGATGGAGAGTCCTGTAGCTTAGAGTGAGAAGTTTTTGTTTCGTGCGGAGGTTGATAGGCAACCACTGGAGGTTTTTGAGAAGGGGAGTGACATGCCCAGAGCATTTCTGCAGGAAGATGAGCCGGGCAGCAGAATGAAGAATAGACTGGAGCAGGGAGAGAGAGGAGGAAGGGAGATCAGAGAGAAGGCTGACACAATAATCCAGCCTGGATATTATGAGAGCCTGTGGCTGTTTGGGTAGAGAGGAAAGGGCAGATCTTGGCAATGTTATAAAGGTGAGACCGGCAGGTCTTGGTGACGGATTGAATGTGTGGGGAGAATACAGTGTATCAGCACTGGTAGACATGTTCCCTGCTCAAAATGAGCTCACAGACTAGAGGGGAAGACAGACATTAATATAAATTAATTAAGGATGACTTTTGTAAGTACTGTGAGTCTGAGGAAAGGGTGAATAAAAGGTACAAATCCAAGGATGATGGTGGCTTGGAAAGCAGTGGGACGAGAGGAAATAAAGGCTAAGTTAGGGAAGGGTTCTTGGAGGACGTGTGCCTTCAATAAGTCTTTGAAGGCGGGAAGAGTGATCTTCCGTTGGATATGAAGGAGGATGTTCCAAGCCACAGGCAGAATGTGGGCAAGAGTTTGGTGGCAAGCTAGACGAGATTGAGGTACAGTGTGTAGGATGGTATTTCCTCGTTAAGGGGGGGAAATGTGTCTGCTAATTCTATTGTATTGTACTTCCCCAAGCGCTTTGTTCAGCTCTCTGTATATAATAAGCGCTCGGTAAATTGATTGATTGATTAGAGAAATGAAGTGAGCAGTCTGGGTTGTAATAGGAAGTCAGGGAGGTAAGGTAGGATGGGGCAAGGTGATTGAGTGTTTACAAGCCAATTATAAGGAGTTTCTGTTAGATGTAGAGGTGGATGGGCAGCCACTGGAAGTTCTTCAGGAGGGGTGATATATGGATTGAATGTTTTTGTAGAAAAATGAGCTGGGCAGCAGAGTGAAGTATTGACTTGAAGACATCAGCTGGAACCCAGCCAATTAGATTGGAGAATTTGTTCAAGGAGGAAGATGCTAGTGAGTTGGGGAGGAAGGTTTAGAGTCATTTTAGACTCAGTCAGGGCCAAGCATCTGGATGAAACAGGTGCAGGGACGACGGCTGGATAGATGTTGAAGGGACAGAACAAATATAGTCTGACTCCATAATGGGGTCCAGGGAGAAAGGACCTTGGAGTGAAGCTGTTAAAATTGGGGTTCCTGAAAAAAGCTGCAGTCACCAGGGTGAACTGCTCAGAAAGATCTGTGGAAGATGTGGCCACAGAAGAACCTCTTAAATGGATGCATAGTGTTGTTTGGAGGGGCTGTCCCTTGGTTAAGGTGTAATGTGCTTAGAATAGGGATTCTAACTATACTGCATTGCCCTCAGCATCTTTTTCAGTGTTCTGCACTCAGTAAGCACCAAATGGATGCGATTGATTGATTTATTGAGAGGAGTCAAATACTATCACTATTTGACTCCTTAAATAAGTAACCCATTCATAACCAGAAATGACCATGCAAACTGTGTATGGAGTTCAAGAGGCTTGGAGATATCCCTATTAGAGGGAGAGTGGGAGCTTGTGAATGTATTTGAAAGCTGCATCAACAGACTATTTAGTAAGCTGCAGAGCTAATATAGAATGATTAGCTGTAGTTCAGGAATTTTTTATATAATTTGGTATTCTACTGTTATTTATATAAGCAATAGTCTTTGTGATAACTATTCAAGAATGATAATAAAACATAGGCCCTGTTATTTGAGTAAGTTCTAAACAGAAGATGAAAATGGAAGTCTATACTATGAGAGCAAGTGAATATAAAGCTGTCTTTCGTTTTCTAAGATGACACTATTGATTGTGAATTCATATCTGTGTGTGATTGTGGCTAAAAAGGTAGATGAATGACTGGGACTCCCTTCTGCCTTGTATTCAGAGGCCGCCTACACTCATACTCTTTCCGCTAATCAGGATATCTCTGAGATCGCTCCAAATTGATACAACTATTCGAATCAAAATTGTCAAGGTCTTTTTACTCCCACTAGCATAAAAGGTCTTTGAAATGATCCCAGTCCTATTTATTATTATGATGGTGGTGTTGATACTAATATTGATTATTGAATCCTGATTATGGGTGAAATGTCTTACTCAACTTAGGATTCACAATCTACTGTTATATTCATTTTATAGATGAGAAAACTGAGTGGGTTGAAGTATTCCATAAACCAAGCAGCCTTGCTTGACGATAAATCACTGAATCTGGAAGTTGATGTCAGAAAGCCTTTTGATTCAAGGCAATGCTTTCAACTTCTACACACAGAGAACATCATTGTGCATCAATGACAACACCTGAGAAGCGGTGTGGCCTAGTGGAAAGAGCATGGGGCTAGGAAACAGAAGACCTGGGTTCTAATCTTCCATAATCCTGTGTGGAGCAAGAACAGTTTCCAATATGACTAATTTGTATCGACCTCAGCACTTAGGACAGAGTTTGGAACATAGTTACTGTGTAACAAGCACCACAGTTATTGCATGTTTTTGAATTAATCAAAAAGGTGTTTCTATGTACTAAAGGGTGTGTGCTGGAGGTAAACATACAAGAAAACATACAGCTAATTATAAATTACTTTGCGGTATCAGCAAAGCATTATGAATGATCAATTAATCTGAAGAAAATGGGAATGATTAACCAGCCACCAACACTATGCACAATTATTCATCTACACTGGTGATACAGAATTAAAGATTGTCATTTAATTTTGTTGTATAGGCAGTACACTGTCAAATGCTAATAAAATAATAATAATAATTATTATTATTATATGGGATTTGCTATGTGCTTTCTATGTTCCAGTCACTGTAATATGGTCTGGGGTAGATACAAGTTAATCGGGTCAGACACATGATCAAAGGATAAGCAACATTTTTTAAAATTGTATTTTTTAAGTACTTTGTGCCAAACATTGTACTGAATGCTGAAGTAAAGTATATACAGACTGGACACAGTCCCTGTCCCATCTGAGGCTCACAGTCGAAATAGGATGGAGAACGAGTATTGTATCCCCATTTTACAGTTGAAGAAACTGAAGCACTGAGAAGTTAACTGACTTGCCCCAGGTCACATAGCAAGCAATTGGCAAAGCCATGAATAGAACCCAGGTTTTCTGACTCCCAGGCCTGTGTTCTTTCCACTGTTAGGTCCTGCCCTGCCCACTTCTCTGCCTGGTCCTTCCCCCCTCCTTCTCAGTCAGGCCCTCCCCCTTCCTTCTCTATCAGGTCCTGTCCCCACTTCTCTGTATGGTACTGTCCCCTCCTTCTCTTTCTGGTCCTGACTCCCCCTTCTCTGTCAGACCCTGCCCCCCTCCTCCTTCTCCATCTGGTCCTGACCCCTCTTCTCTGTCTAATCCAGCTCCCCCTTCTCTGCCTGGTCCTGGCCCCTCTTTCTCTGACTGGTCCTGCCCCTCCCTTCTCTCAACTTGGATCAAGAAGCCCAGGATATCCTTTGAAAGACTGACAGATAGAGTGTGGTGCGGATATGACATCCATTTATATATTCTGAAGAACTTCAGTGTCCAATATTATATATAGCTCTGAGACCTCAAGTGATCTAAGATATTTAATTGGCCATCTAGAGTGATTTCACCAGTGCCTTCTTTGTGCAATTCTCAATTTCATTTAGCAAGATAAGGAACAATAACAACAACATCCTAGAGCTTAGACAGACTGCCAGCACTAAAGAAAACCACAACACTAGGTATCTTCACTGGATGAGACATCTGAAGAGAATGAATAGCAGCAGAATTCTCAAAAAGTTAATAAACTGAAATGAGTAATCATAAATGAAGTGAGCAGTTTCCTCACCTGTAAAATGGGAATAAAATGTCCTTAGATCATGAGCTGCATGTTGGATAGGGATTATGTCCACCCTGATTATCTTATAGCACTTAGTAGAGTGCTCTGCACATAGTAAGCACTCAATAAATGTCATTGATTAATTTGATTGATCTAGCCGAACCTTAAAACAGTTCGGGGAACATAGTAAGGGCTCAACAAATATCACAATTATTATTAAATACTTTCAAGACACCCTGAAACAAAACTTAAAATAATGTGCCATAGGAGTGGACAGTCAGAGATGTAACAGAAAACAGGTCAAGATAGCATAAAGCAATCAGAAAAGAGGTGAGCGTCGGAGCAGAGGCTTTGGGAGGATCATGACATCAAAAAAGAGAAATGAAAGCAAGGTCAGTTTTGTGAGTACAAATTGCAGAAGTCGTGCCAGGGTTCCTCTTTATCAATCAATCAAAGGTGCTTATCGAACATTTATTGTGTACAGAGCGCTGTAGTAAGTGTTTGGGAGAGTGCCTCTTGGAGGAGGAAAAAGAACAGAGAAGAAACTTATTTTTCACTGCCTCATCCTGGGTGTTCACATGCAAATTATTTGGGAAAGATTTTCCATCATTCATCAGTTTTATCAGCCACTGTGTGCAAAATACAGAGATAAAATTTCACAATCATTACTATCATTTTTAAGCCCAAAAGTCTCTCTCTCACACACACATATATGTTTATGCACTGTGTATAATTAAATATAACTCCAGGTTATTTCTACCCCCAAGATGCTACCATTTAGAGGATATGACCTATGTTGTTTAATGCCTTACCCCATACATTCATCCTACTGGCTGCAAGCATTCCATTGGAATACTATGTGGAAGTAAATCTCTTTTCTTTACCAGCCCACTTCCCTCTCCCTGGACTGAAATGAAGTAACTAATAATGACATGATTTTAGATGACGCTCTAGCCACATTTTATTTCAAATTTTTAAGGGGTTGAAAAAAACAAAGCTATTGCACTGGAGAGGCAACATAATTTAGGAATACATCTAGATGCATCTCTTTCAGAGGAATTCTTAGCTGAAGAGCATCTCACTGAACTCTCATAATCTTATGCACCATTGCAAGATGCCAAAAGAGTTTTGAAAGCTGGGGAACTTGAGAAAAAATGTCACTAATCAAGGGAATTTTTTTTTAAAGTGCACAGAGGTGCTCAGAGGGAGTTAATCTGGTACAAGAAGCTTCATGAAGAATAGAAAAAGTCTACTAATCACAGTAAATTGGACTAATTCTTCTCTAAAGTTGAAAAACCATTACCAATCAGTAGCTTTTATTTCTCAGACTCCTGCTATGACCCATAATCAAACATATTTCCTAATTTATTTAAAATTGGGATTATATGCCTTTAAATTTATTTTTTTAAAGATTAAACAATAGCCTAGTTGCATTTATTATTGTAGTGTATAACATGTAGAGGAATTTCATAACATTTTTCCAGAGGTTCTGAAATAGTTTCTAATTTAAAGTGGGAAAACATACTATGATCTTATGATACAACTAATCCCAATACAACCACATTTTCAGGGAGTATAACCTGGCTCCATCATGGAGGAAAGAAAAGAAAATATCAGAAGGTCCACTTGAATTAAATTAGACAATTTAGCTGGCATTGTCCATGAGATTGTAAGCTCCTTGAAAACAGCAATCAGACCTAGTAATTATGTTGTATTGTCCAAAGAGCACAACAGTGCTATGCACACAGTAGGAACTCAATATACACAATTGATTGTTTGAATTTTCTTTTAAAAGAGAGCATATGTTCTGTCACTAAATTTCCCAAGAAGCAGACCACTGAAATTTCATACATTCTCCATTCAAAATACCTCCAAACATTATACCCTTCACAAATATCTATTCTTAATCTGGAGGAGACAGCTTGAGTTTTCTTTTTAAGTAAAGAAAAGATCATTTGAAATCTTGAAAAAGTGGTATTAAGATGATAGAGGAGATATGGGACATAACTGTGGGTCTCACTAAGTCCTTCCTTTTTTTAAGCTTCTTTAAGTCAAATTGAATGCTATAGCTCCATTTTCATACACCGAAAAAAGGAGGAAAAAAAGAGAGTCAATGGATGAGGAAGGGTAACGAAACAAAGCATAAACAAAAGACAGAATGACTCAAAATAAGTTAGTCTCAGATTCACCTTTTATTTTGCTAAAGAGCTCAATATAAATATTCTTTTTTTCTGTAATTAGATTATGATTCTATAATTCCCACATGATATAAATGTTGCCATTTTCTAATTCAATACTTCGTATGTTTGAAATACGATCTAAATCACAAAATGCATCATAAGGAAAAAAAAATATTTTATCTGGTTTTCCAGAGTACTGAATTAGATATGACAGTACCCTTTCTCTTATGTATTAGCAACCACTTAAGCAAATTTCTAAATTATCTTTAATTATCTTTAATAGCATCTAAATAAAGCTCTAGTAAGGAAAAAAAAGAGGTCTACAAGGAAGTTTTCCTTGATTTTTTTTTTAAATGGAAGTTTGTCCTTCTATGCTGGAAAGCTCATTTTACTAAATTTGTTACCTCTTGAACAAATGTCTACTAAATTTTTTTTAAAAAGTTTCCCATGGGTGTCAGCATAGTGGTCCAGGAATCTGCTCATGAAGCAATGAAATGTAGCCAGCTTGTACCTATATGTACAAGTGGTAAGAATCTATTCTAACTCTCCTTCAGCCCATAAAATGTGTCCCCCTAAATCCCACTTAGGCACACACTTACACACATACACACAAAATAAGTAAGTTTCATTCTGTTGTAAGCGGTCAGTCCTGCACAATTGTATCAGTGGAAAATCTAGTTGAATTCAACCCTGTCCAAAGCCAATGAGGAGAGGAAGGATGGAACTGGGAGGCAAGAGAAGGATGAAAAGTAATCTCTATCTAGAGAAATGCAAAAACTGTGAACATCACAGGGACAGACTACTACTGATATACACACCATTTACAACTGTAATTGAAAGGTTGAAGTGTCTAGAAAAGAACAAGATCTTTCATGGGTGTAGACAGTTGTCAAAATACCCCGTGGACCATTAGTACCTCACTGAACAGCTTTGACAAAAGGAAGTCCGAAAGCAAAGGCCAGACCATCTAGGTCACCAAACGACCTAGCAAGAACAAGGAATTATAAGGAAGCAATAAAATAAGGAAGTTAAGAAGTTCAAGTTTGAGGTGGCCCTGAAAGTTTAGCATTAGAATGTATATGTATATCTAGCTGTCGTTCATTTTCAATGAGACATAATAATAATGTTGGTATTTGTTAAGCGCTTACTATATGCAGAGCACTGTTCTAAGCACTGGGGTAGGTACAGGGTAATCAGGTTGTCCCACATGAGGCTCACAGTCTTAATCCCCATTTTACAGATGAGGAAACGGAGGCACAGAGAAGTTAAGTGACTTGCCCACAGTCCCACAGCTGACAAGTGGCAGAGCTGGGATTCAAACCCAAGACCTCCGACTCCCAAGCCCGGGCTCTCTCCACTGAGCCACTCTGCTTCTCTAGCTGATTTTACCAGTGTGTGCCACTATGACCGAAGAAACTGATCAATGACCAACATATGGTTGTACTCTCTGGACTTGACCTTCACATTAAAGAGTATGTTGGGTAAGGGGCCTGTCCTAATCTTCTCAAAGCCTTTGAGCAAGGAGAGCAGTTCCTCTCACGACTGCTCTGCAGCAAGTTGATCTGTCTGCTGTGGGGTTCTTCTTACTGTCCACTGCTATATCACAGTGTTTGAGGTCCTGGATCATGGCTCACTCAGCAGTACTGAATTAACGCTCACAGCAACACAGACTCACTGGTCAGGTCTGCGAGCGGAATGAACCAACTCTAGTGAGGATTTGGTGCTCCAGAACTAGCGACAAGTTGGCAGAAGGAAGGTTTTTGCACTTAGGGAGTGTCTACCTACACTTGGCTGAATTATCATACACAAGGCAGATTAACTGTTTTCTAAAATGACTGTTCACTGAACCTACGAGCTCTAAAGCTCGATATGGAAATTATCTAAATTTATATTTTTCCAAAACAAAGCCTTCGTTATTTAGCATGCCTGAAGTGCTGGTTAGTCAAAGATTCTGCTTATCTAGGAGTCCAGACTGGCTAGCAGAAAATCAAATTGTGCAGAGGTCTACAATAAAGTCCCCAAAGATTTGCAAGGATTGGTAAAAAAATCAATCAGTGGTATATATGGAGAGCTACTGTGTGCACAGCACTATACCAACAACTAGGGAGAGTACAATAGAGTAAGTAAACAGGATGATTGTCTTCAAGTTTACAATCTGGTTGTGGAGATAGATACTAAAATAAATTACTGGGAAGAGAAGCAACAGAGTACAAGGATATGTGTTGTGGGGGTAAAGGTGGGTTGAGTATCTAATACTCAGTTTTATTCATTCATTCAATAGTATTTATTGAGCGCTTACTATGTGCAGAGCACTGTACTAAGCGCTTGGAATGAACAAGTCGGCAACAGATAGAGACAGTCCCTGCCCTTTGTCGGGCTTACAGCCTAATTGGGGGAGACAGGCAGACAAGAACAATGGCAATAAATAGAGTCAATGGGAAGAACATCTCATAAAAACAATGACAACTAAATAGAATCAAGGCAATGTACATTTCATTAACAAAATAAATAGGGTAATGAAAATATATACAGTTGAGCAGACGAATACAGTGCTGAGGGGATGGGAAGGGAGAGGGGGAAGAGCAGAGGGAAATGGGGGGAAAAGAGAGTTAAGCTGCGGAGAGGTGAAGGGGGGTGGTAAAGGGAGTAGAGGGAGAAGAGGAGCTCAGTCTGGGAAGGCATCTTGGAGGAGGTGAGTTTTAAGTAGGGTTTTGAAGAGGGGAAGAGAATCAGTTTGGCGGAGGTGAGGAGGGAGGGCGTTCCAGGACCGCAAGAGGACGTGGCCCAGGGGTAGACGGCGGGATAGGCGAGACCGAGGGACGGTGAGGAGGTGGGCAGCAGAGGAGCGGACCGTGCGGGGTAGGCAGTAGAAAGAGAGAAGGGAGGAGAGGTAGGAAGGGGCAAGGTGATGTAGAGCCTTGAAGCCTAGAGTGAGGAGTTTTTGTTTGGAGCGGAGGTTGATAGGCAACCACTGGAGTTGTTTAAGAAGGGGAGTGACATGCCCAGATTGTTTCTGCAGAAAGATGAGCCGGGCAGCAGAGTGAAGAATATATTGGAGCGGGGCGAGAGAGGAGGAAGGGAGATCAGAGAGAAGGCTGACACAGTAGTCTAGTCGGGTTATAACGAGAGCCCGTAGCAGTAAGGTAGCCATTTGGGTGGAGAGGAAAGGGAGGATCTTGGCGATATTGTAAAGGTGAAACCGGCAGATCTTGGTAACGGATAAGGATGTGTGGGGTGAACGAGAGAGACGAGTCAAGGATGACACCGAGATTGCGGGCCTGAGAGACGGGAAGGATGGTCATGCCATCCATGGTGATAGGGAAGTCAGGGCTCCATGCAGTAGTTCTTGGATAAGCTTAATGTTCACAAGTAAGAAATAGTGTAACCTAATGAAAAGAGCACAGGACAGAAGCAGCATGGCTTAGTGGAAAAAGCATGGGCTTAGGAGTCAGAGGTTGCAGGTTCTATTCCACCTCGCTCTATCTGTCAGCTGAGTGACTTTGGGCAAGTCACTTCACTTCTCTGTGCCTCAGTTATCTCATCTGTAAAATGGGGATTAAGACTGTGAGCCCTACATGGGACAACCTGATTGCCTTGTATCTACCCCAGTGCTTAGAACAGTGCTTGGCACTTAGTAAGCACTTAACAAATACCAGCACTATTATTATTATTATTTCTTCTGCTATTTATCTATGTTAGTAAGGAACCCATTGCTGCCATTTGCCTACTGTGTGACTTTGGGCAAGTTGCTTAACTTTTCTGTGCCTCAATTTCTTCATCTGGAAAATACTTGTTCTCCTTCCCCACTTAGAACGTGACCTCCATGTGGAGGAAGGGCAATGTCTGATCTTATTTTACTGAATCCACCCCAGTGCCTAGTACAATGCTTATTCTTATTGTGTTTGTTGCTAAGATTAGGAAAGGATTTTGGCAGAAGCTGTTGTTAGAAGAGAGGTTTGTGCATCCCCCTAACTTGATAGCCATTGTTGCGAAAGCTCTCCTAGTTAAGATTCTGGGGAGAGATGGCAGAATGCCCATGAGGAGAGCAGACAGCTTCATGTGTAAGGAAAAAGTATTCCTGGAAAAGGGAGTTCACTGTACTGTTTCAAAGGAGCTGCAGCTGTTTGCTAATCAGAGAAATAGAGAGATTATGCAAATATCCCAGGAGAGTTGCCTAACTTCAGGGAGAACTCAAAAGTTGTAAATGTGCTCATTCTCTCGGGATTAATCAGCACTTGGCAGAAATTTAAATGAGTCAGCCAAAGTTCTGGTTAGTAGGGAGCTGGGAAACACAGCTTTTACTCTAGCTAACACCCATTTTCCCACTTTAAAAAAACAACAGCCATTAGGTTGAGTCTGGAAAGCAGCACAGGGCCTGCCGATAGGCTCCATCTTTGAGCTTTGGCTTCTCTATGCTCTGTGTACTATGCGATCTTTCTCTAGAGAGGCCATGTCTCTATGGAGCAGTATAAAGGGTAACTTGAAAAGAAATGACAGAACTCTTATGCTTTTTAATGGCTTCAGTCTAAACTGGCTGAGAGCACTTTGTATCACCAGTAAGCAAAAAACAGTTCTATTGAGGCCATTAAGGCCATTAAGGTTTGTTGCCAGAAACCTACATGCCTGTGCATGTGTCTTGATTGACAGTTTTTTGGTTTGTTAGTTTTTTTAATAGCATTTGCACAAATTGTGTCAAGCACTGTAATAAGCACTGGAGTAGACACAAGTTCATCAGGCGGGACAAAGTCTCTGTCCCACACTGGGTTCACGGTTCACCTTCACCTTCACAATGATAATAATAACTATTATTATTATAATAATGCTGGTCATTTGTTAAGTGCTTACTATGTGCCAAGCACAGTTCACCTTCACAATATCACCAAGATCCGCCCTTTCCTCTCCATCCAAACTGCTATCATGCTGGTGTAAGCTCTCATAATATCCCAACTGGATTATTGTGACAGCCTCCTCTTTCATCTCCCTTCCTCCTGTCTCTCCCCACTCCAGTCTATTCTTCATTCCGCTGCCTGGATCATCTTCCTACAGAAACGCTTTGGTCATGTCACTCCGCTCCTCAAAAACCACCAGTGGTTGCCTATCAACCTTTGCATGAAACAAAAACTCCTCACTCTTGACTTCAAAGCTCTCCATCACCTTGCCCCCTCCACCTCACCTCCCTTCTCTCTTTCTACTGCCCACCCCTTACACTCCACTCCTCTGCCTCTCACCTCCTCACTGTCCCCCGTTCACCCCTATCCCGCCATTGACTCCTGCCTGGCCCATGTCCTGTCGCTGTCCTGGAATGCCCTCCCTCCTCACACCCGCCAAACTCTCTTCCCCTCTTCAAAGCCCTACTAAGAGCTCACCTCCTCCAGGAGGCCTTCCCAGATTGAGCCCCCTTTCCCTCTGTTCCCACTCCCCTCCCCCCATCCTCTGCTCTTCCCCTTTCCCCTCCCCTGAGGACTGTGCTCATTTGTATATGTTATTTATTACTCTATTTATTTTGTTAATAAGGTGTATTTCTCCTCGATTCTATTTATCTTGATGATATTGTCTTGTTTTTGTTTTGTTTTGTTCTGTTTTGCTTTGCTGTCTGTCTTCCCCGTTTAGACTGTGAGCCTGTCACTGGGCAGGGATTGTCTCTATCTGTTGCCAAACTGAACATTCCATGTGCTTAGTACAGTGCTGTGCACATAGTAAACACTCAATAAATATTATTGAATGAACGGTCAAGGAGGAGGGAGAACAGGTACTGAATCCCCATTTTACAGTTGAGGAAACTGAGATCCAGAGCAGTTAACTGATTTGCCAGAGGTCACAGAGCAGTCAAGTGGTGAAGTAGGGATTAGAACCCAGGTCTTCTGGATCCCAGGCCAATGCTTTATCCACTAGGGAATGTTACTTCCCAGTTAATAGCTGGGACTAGTTGGTACTGTTCTTGTCCCCCTGAGGCCCCTGGGGTGGCAATGGGATTAATTCAATCAATTGTATTTATTGAGCACTTACTGTGAGCAGAACACTGTGCTAAGCACTTGGGAGAGTACAATACAACAATAGACACAGTCGAAGCCTACAACGAGCTTTCAGTCTAGAGTGGGGGAGGCAGACATGAATACAAATAAATAAAGTTATAAATATGCACATTAGTGCTGTGGGGTTGGGAGGGGGGAAGAGGAAAGGGAACAAATCAGGACAACACAGAAGGGAGCGGGAGATAAGGAAAGGTAGGGCTTAGTAAGAGAAGGCCTCTGAGAGAAGAAGTGCCTTCAGAAAGGATATCAAGAAGAGGAGAATAATTGTCGGATTTAAGGAGAGAGGGCATTCCAGGTCAGAGGTAGAATGTGGTCTGGGGGCCGCAGTGAGATAGCGAGATTGAGGCACAGTGAGAAGGTTAACACTAGAGGAGCGAAGTGTGTGGGCTGGGTTGTAGGAGAGAAGTAAGGGGAGGTAGGAAGGGGCAAGGAGTTTGAGTGCTTCAAAACCAATGGTGAGGAGTTTTTGTTTGATGCAAAGGTAGATGGGCAACCACTGGAATTTTTTGAGGAGGGGGGTGACGTGTCCTGACCGTTTTTGTAGAAAAATGATCTGGGAAGCGGAGTGAAGTATGGACTGGAGTTGGGAGAGACAGGAAGCTGGGAGGTCAGGCTGGGATAGGAATTCATGGCTGGGACCTGGAAAAGCAGGCAGTATTTGGGGTCATTAGCAGGCCTGCTAATATCCAGATTCCCTAGAAAACTCTGAATTCCAAAGCCAATTCGCTCATCTACACAAGGAGATTCCTACTAACATAGGTAAATTGCAGAGTAAAGCAAACTAAAATAACGTAACTATCTCAGAAGATCATCTGCACAAGAGCCTGAATCTGAGGGGATGGGACACCCGGGACTTTGCACATCAACTCAGGTGATAAGTATTTGTTAACCTGCATCAGTGAATCAATAGCCTTTATTGAGAGCTTGCTTTGTGCAGAGGACTGTACTAAGCACTTGGAGAGTACAAAACAGCAGAATTAGCAGACAAATTCCATGCCCATAATGAGTTTACAATCACTGGAAACTCCAGATTAGCTGCTACAACTCCAGACTCTGTTTCTTAAATGTTTTTAAGAAAGTGTTTCTTACTTAAGGAGTTCGAACCTCCCCATATCCTCTAAATCCCTGCCCTTGAATAATCCGTCCCAGTCCCTCTCTCTTAACACCCCTCTACCCTCCTCCCTAATGCCAGGCCCCAGTAGTTCACTCCCATCCAACCCCTTTTTACCCTCTGCACCATCACCTTCCCTCACCCTCTCCACGGTTTCAGCCTAGAGCATCTCGAGGATTCCCTGCTCCATCATGGGAAAACTTTCCTTCATCGTTGATGTCTCCTGATCCAGTCACTGTTCCTCTTCATTTACTGAAAGTTGATTGTCCACAGATAATAATAATAATAATGTTGGTATTTGTTAAGCGCTTACTATGTTCAGAGCACTGTTCTAAGCGCTGGGGTATATACAGAGTAATCAGGTTGTCGCATGTGAGGCTCACAGTTAATCCCCATTTTACATATCAGGTAACTGAGGTACAGAGAAGTTAAGTGACTTGCCCATAGACGCACAGCTGACAAGTGGCAGATCCGGGAATCAAACCCATGACCTCTGACTCCGAAGCCCAGGCTCTTTCCACTGAGCCACGCTGCTTCTATACTACAGATGACACTGTCTCCCCTGCTTCTCTCTCCCACTCCCCAAAACTCAATGGGAAAGGGGAAGGACTGGGGTTCCTTCTTGCCCCCCATTGCCACTTGTGTACAGTCCCAACTCCTATCATTCTTTTTTTTTTCTTTGAAGCCCATAAATCCACCTCTACCACCTATTCCAATTGCTTGTCACCATTATTTACCATTCCCTAGACCCCAGCTCCAACTTTCTGAACCATTTATACTCCTTTCTCACTTTCCTTCTCTATTTCTCCATCCCTATACTGATCCTCAGGGACTTCAAAATCCATGTTAATGTTCCCAATGACCTTTCTACTACCCATTTCCTTTCACTCCTCAACTCCACCAACCCCTTGCTCCATCCCACTTCACCCCTTCCCCAACTTGGCCACATGCTTGTTCTCATCAACTCTACTTGTCCATTCTGCCATCCAGAACTAACCTAGCTTCTCTTGACAAACAGGATAACAAATGCTTATCACCCGAGTTGATTTGCAAAGTCCTGGGTGTCCCATCTCCTCAGATTCAGGGTCTTGTGCAGATAGCTCCCTTCCAGATGATCTTCTGAGATAGTTACGTTATTTTAGTTAGCTTTACTCTGCAATTTGCCTATGTTAGTAGGAATATCCTTGTGTAGATGAGCGAATTGGCTTTGGAATTCAGAGTTTTCTATGGAATCTGGATATTACCCAGGCAGGTGACACCTTGCCCAATATTGAGGGTGGTGGAGATCACCCACCTGAGCTCTGCTGGTTGAGCTGCTGGGAAGAGCCCAGGATACTGTCCAGGAATGGTCCCTCAGTGGTTGGGGAGAGGAGTGGGGTGTTTCAGTGTTCCTAGGGTGCAAGAAAGCAGTGCCTGTGGACAGGGCCAGGTCTGGGACATGGGCAGGAATGAGGGCAGGTTCTGGCAACATGCTGAGAAGTCGGACTTCTACAGGGCTGGCATCCCCTGCCCCGTGGTTCCAGCCTACCTTCACCTTCTTCTTCCCCCATCCCATGCATTCTCCCCCTTTCCAGACTGTGAGCCCATTGTTGGGTAGGAATTGTTTCTATCTGTTGCCGACTTGTACTTTCCAAGTGCTTAGTACAGTGCTCTGCACACAGTAAGTGCTCAATAAATATGATTGAATGAATAAATGAATTCTGGAGTCAAGCGGTGGACAGAGCTCAGCCCGACCTTACCCAGGTGCCTCCTTCCCATCCGGTTCCCAGGGTTGAGCCCTGTGGCAGTGGGGACCCAGCCTGTACCCCCCTGCATTTTGAAGTCCAGTGGGAGCCTGACCCTGGTGTCTCACCTCTGCTCAGTGCTCAAGCCCTGGACCATGGCCACATGATAGCAGGGAAACCAGGATGGGGGAATCCCAGAATGCCCCACCAGGAGGAGAGGATACTGATGGAGTTGACCACTGCTTGACTGAAGGAATTGATTGACGGCCCAGCAACCAATAGAAAGACATGGAGGATATGTGACTACATGACTGTCTTGGGGAGGAATGATTAGGGAAATGGACAGAAAGCTTTTAGAAAAGGCCAGATTTGCAGGCAACATATGCTCAGCATCTGGACCTGTGGACATGTGCTGGGATCTCCCAGGAAGGAGTGGGAATAAAGGTGCTTGGAATGGAACAAGCTGCTATTCAGGTGTTTTCTACATTATGCTACTCTGGGAAGTGGTACATTGCTGTGTTGGGTGATGGAAAGGAAGAATCTGGAAAGTGGTACCAGGCAATGTGTCAAAACTGATAGCCTTAGCATCCCAGCAGTAGGTGGTATGTGGCAGTCAATTAGCACAAGGTCTTAGGGAAGCAACATAATCTAGTGAAAAGAGCATAGGCCTGGGCGTTTGAGGACCTGGGTTCTAATCCTGTCTCCCTCACTTGTCTGTTGTAGGCCTGGAAGTCTGAGGACCTGGGTTCTAATCCTGTCTCCCCTACTTGTCTCCTGCATGACCTTAGGCAAGTCACTTAACTTCTCTGTTCCTCAGTTTCCTTATCTATCAAATGAGGATTAGATTTTACCATTGCCTACTTAGATTGTGAGCCCCATGTGGACAGGGAATCTGTCCATCTGTCCATCCTAAATTTCTTGTGCCCACACTTTCCACAGAGTGAGAGCTTAACGAATAATATTTTTATTATTACTATTAGTCTTCTTCTTGTTGTTGTTGATATTAACAATAACAATAATCTTGGGGATTATCATGGTAGCATATGGTGTCTTTCAAAATAGCACTCTCAGAGAAAATGCACAGGAAGGGACTAGATTTCTATGGGTACAGTGGGGAAGTGGCTGTCCCACCAGACTTTTCAGTCACACACACACAAAAACTCTTAGTGAAAATAACCCTAGCTTGGACACTTATGGCTGGCTCCATGCATATCACTCCAATGCCATCTTGTGTGCCCAGAACTGGTCAAAATACAGAGTGGTAGAAGGTCCTTCGTTTTCATGGGGGAAGTGCAGAGCTGAGCACATAGTTGAGCCTACTCTGCTACCCTCCAGCTGCTGGGGTTTTCTTTGAAAGAGTTTTCAAGGAGGCATCGGGGCCCAGAGGCAGCAATTCTCCACTTATCATTTGTTAATGCACATTTACCTTCTTTATTGCATTTTCCTAATTAGGCCCTCTGGCCTGGGGAAGTCAGATATTTTCTGGGTCCTTCCCATTAATTCTGAGAGCATCTTTTGTGAAGAGGATTGATTTCAGCTGAGACTTGGAATTGGCTCCAGGGAAATGGTGCAGCAACATGAATCAAAGTTATGTCTCCTGTGACCTCCAACTGACATATGCCTTCAGGCCATCATATTCTGGCCAAAGCCAAAATAAGCCATGGCAAAACAACTCACTGCTCCCCTTGAAAATCAGAAAGAAATCAGTCCACTTCTCTTTCCCTTCATCTGTCACCCAGCACATCAGTCTGCGTGGTGAGGGAGAGGGCTGGCAGTTTCAAGTCTCTCCCCCATCTCTCTTCTGGCCTTGCTTTCTTCTCCCATTTCTCTCCATCTTCTACTCTTTGCTCCTTTCAAGCTTGCCTCCTAGCTGTGCCTCCCTCTTGACTCAGCAGTCTCTGATTGATGCATCACACCCTTTCATCTGTCTAGTACTCAAATTTCATATTCAAATTTGCCTCTCTGGGGCCAGAGATGGACACTTCCTGACCTGAGACAGGGAAAAATTGGTTGTTTCCTTCCAAATGGCATCATTATGTTGCACTTGCATGTGCTTGCAGTGTTCTTTACATCCTCGAAAAGAAGTCTGTTCAGACCCTTGAAATTTAAGTGCTTCTCAGGTGTGACCCCTGACCACTGCCACTGCACACCACCCCCTCACAACCACTACCACCTCCACCCTCCTCTGGATTCTTTCTGGGTTCCCTTTTACGCAGAGACCACTTCCAATTGGCAACAGCTTTTACACTTTTAGCCACGACTGCTCCATCATTACCCCCAATTCTACCCTGTTGCCTCCGATGGTACACATTAAGACAATTGCCCCACGCTCTTACCAGATGAAACCAGCCCAGCTCCAAAGTCCCTCTAAATACCACCTCCTCTGGGAAGAATTCCTCTGGAGTCAAGTGGTGGGAAGAGCTCAGCTGGACCCTCCCCAGGTGTCTCCTTCCCTTTCTGTTCCCCATGGTTGAGCCCTGTGGCACTAGGGTTCCAGCCTCCGGCCTCCAGGGTCTTTGCAGGATAACAGATCCCTGTTAGACTCCTTTGAGGATGGGAATTGTATCTACAACTCTATCATACTCACCTATGCATTTTGAACAGTGCTCAGCATAGAATAAATACTCAAAAAATCTGATTAATTGATTAATTGATTGACCCCTCCTCCCAGGGGCTTTCCCTGATTTTCTTCTCCCCAGATTTTATCCTCACAAATACCACCTCAGGTATAGCTAGCACTGAGGTACTTAGCTATTCACATTCACTGCTGTTTAAGCACTCATTCATTTACTTATCCATCTTTCCATTCTATGGCTATAACCAGTTGAATCTCTTCTTTTTCCTCCCCGCTGTAAATCATCCCGTGTCTGCCTGTCTTTCCTAATTAGATTGTGCTGTGAGCCGTGAGTTGGTATTCACAGAGTTGACTGTGGAAATACCCAGAGAGAATGACGGGGGGCTGGTTGATGTTTGACATTTGTAAAGGAACAAAATAGCCCAGGGATTCCAAGGCATTCTGCCCGAGTTTCCTATTGTTACCATTTTCAATTCAAGTGAAAAAGCTCAAAATCCATGAATGAGTGCTTTATGTATCAGATAGTCATCCTTGAGCTGCAGCCAGGGAAAGGGGAAGCACCCTGCCACTCCCCAAAGTCTGTGTGTTTCCTGAATTATGTTTGGGCTATACTTCTTCAAAATATAACATCATTTACACTGCACAAGAATGCACTTCAAATTTATATTTGCTACTTCTTTTCCTCATCAACCTGGTGTGTGCCTCTGAAGACTGTTATTACTACTTTCAATTTCATTGCTGTTTATTTAATAGCAGGTTTCAGTTGATGTGACCTTTCCCTTGATCAAAAGAAAATAGACATCAATAGATTGCTATCATCAATAGGATACAATTAACTAGGTGATGATTTAATGAAAGAGTAATGTCAGAAGGACATGGTGAAAGAGCTATTTTAAGAACTAGAGACAATTTTATGCAAAAACACATCCTGAAGGTAGTGATTTCATTAGCATAGTGCTTAGCAGTTGACAGCATCCTTGATTTTCTCCTCTTTCTTCTAATTTTAAGCTTAAGTGATCATCAAGGTAAGTGATGTGGAAGGAAGATTTTTTTTTTTATTTGTTTGTTTCTGGAAAATTAAGTGAAAATTCTAAAGGTAAGAACGAACTCGTCATTTACCTTCCAGAGATATTGCAGTCACCAATATATGAAAGGGATGGCCCTATTAATTATCAGCCCCATCTCCTGCTTCTTGCTAGAGAGCCAGACAGAGGGACAGATAACTTGGCAATTTGCATGCATGCATAATCTTGGTTTGGACATTAACATGTTAGAACATTCAGCATTTGTCAAGAACACAGCAAGGAAACTGTTCCTCTGAGAATTGTTTGGAACAAGACTAATGAAGAATTAGTTTTCTTCCTATTAAATTCTGATTTCTCTGTCTAGATTTGGAAAAGTGTTCAGTACAGGGAAATCTGCCCTAATCTCTTTGCCCCTGCCCCAGCTAAACTGCCTGACAGTCTCTCCTCTTCAGCAAGGCCTAAACAAGTAACATGGAGTGGAGAAATTAAATGATAATTCAGGTGATTTGATTTTCTTCAAAAACACTTTCTGACTTAAATAATCTAGATAAATGCTTCCATTTACTACTTCCCATACTTAACCCCAAAATCTTCCACTAACTGACTCCTTCCTTGAGGAGGCACGGAGGGAAGCTGTGAGGTGAGATTGGTGCCTGAGGATTGTTTCTGGTCAGTGTTCTCCATGGGAAGCAGAATTCTGGCCTCCTCCAGCTTTGGTGGGCAGTTTGCCCCCAAGACATTCTGGAAATCCATGGAAAGTAGACATCAAAGAGCATGGGCCTACTAGACTCTGAAAAAGATAACAAAGAAAGTTGCCATCAGCAAAGAGAATGAAATCAAATGATTTTCAATCAGTCAGTCAGTCAACCATATTTATTGAGTACTTACTGTGTGAAGAGGTAGACATGTTCCCTGCCCACAACAAACTTACATTCTAGATGGGGAGACAGGCATTAATATAAATAAATAAATTATGGATAAGTACGCGAATGCTGTGGGGTTGAATACATAGCTTAAATTTCAATTTCAATTTAAACATTATTTTCAGAGCTTAATCCAAAAAACTCCCTGTCCATGGAAAACAATATGTTTTGAGGAGTTTTGTAAAGATATCAGCATTATATTTTGTCACCTTTTGGTCCTGTTTACATACCTTCTCTCCCATGACCCCTCCACCCACCTAGGGGAGGGTGTATGGCCCAGGTCTAATCTATTTGTCTGGTGTCTCCTAGATCCAGGGACCAAACCAGATCAATCCTCCCATTTCTTCTCCCCCCAGCCTCCAGATCCACCTGGATCCTATGGGCATGGTAGTCCCTTTAGTACCTCCATAATCGGAATCACTTTTGCTTTGGGGAATTGAGATTCCCATATACATGGATGGCAGCACTTTGAGAAGGTGCTTGGACACCCTGTAAATCCAGACCAGATTTGGGCCTGGCTTAGACCCTCCTAGTCCTGACGCTCCACTCTCTGGTCAAGTCAGGACCAGAATCAGAGGATCAGCCACTAACCCTGTGGGCTGCCTTCTCCACTTGCTGAACTGATTGCAGTTTGAAATTAGTATCATGTAAGCATGATAGGAGGCTCAGCCAACATCAGTAAAATCCTGATCAGCTGCTGTATTGGAAGAATCTCTATGCCCTTTTTTTTTTTGGTATTTGTTAAGCGCTTATTCCCCCTCTCAGGATTGCACCTGGAGAGTTTCCAGTATTCTGTTAGTCTTGGCTATGAGAAGTATTGTCAAGCAGAGGCATAGCCATTTCATTCCAAACTTGGATAGTGGCTAGAGAGTGGAAGGCAATCTGTCACAAGTCAAAATTCACCTGTGTGGGCAACAGTAGCAAGGGAGACAGTCGAGGGCTGAGACTCAAGTTTACTTCGTGGAAGAAGACATTGATAACCCACTTCCATATTTTTACCAAGAAAATTCTATGAATACACTACCAGAATGATTGCAGATGGAGGTGGGGTGCTCTGGGAGAGATGTGTCCATGGAATCACTATTGGTCGGAGACAACTCGACAGCATAAGACAAGGCAAGTCGAGCGCTTACTATGTGCCAAGCACTGTACTAAGCACTGGAGTAGATAGATAATCAGGTTGCACACAGTCCACATCCCACATGGGGCTCACAGTATTAACTCCCATTTTACAGAGGAGGAAACTCAGGCACAGCGAGGTGCACAGTGAGGTTAAGTGATTTGCCCAAGGTCACACAGGAAACAAGTGACAGGAGACACAGGAGACAGTCTCATGTTTCCTTCTGCCTTCAAGACATCTACTTGGATGTTCTGCTGTCACCTCAAACAATATATCCATAACAGAACTCCTTATCTTTCCATCCAAACTGGGTCCTCCCTGTCACTTTCCCATCATTATAGACAGCGCCACCATCCTTTTTGTCTCACAGGCCCATAACCTTGGTGTTATCTTTGACTCCTCCCTCATTCAACCCACATAGTCACTCTATCACTAAATACTGTTTGTTCTACCTTAGCATCACTAAAAGCCACACTTTCCTTTCCTTCCAAGTTGCTAACATGTTAATCAAAGCATTCATTCTATCCCGACTTGATTACTTTATGTATTAGCCTCCCTGTTGACCTCCCTGCTTCTTGTCTCTCTCCACTCCAGTCCATACTTCATTCTGCTCCCTTTATCATTTTTCTACAGAAACGTTCAGGACATGTTTCCCCACTCCTTAGGAACTTCCAATGATTGCCCATTCACCTCCACTTCAAACAAAAACTCCTTACCTTGAGCATTACAGCACTCAATCACATTACCCTCTCCTACCTCACCTCACTATTCTATCACAACCCAGCCCTGCCACTTGGCTCTAATGCCAACCTATTCACTGTACCTTGCTCTATTCTATCTTGCTGTCGACCTCTTGCCCTTGTCCTGTCCCTGGCCTGGCACGCCCTCCCTCTTTATATCTGATAGACAACTATTCAACCCACCTTCAAAGTCTTATTGAAGGCACATATCCTACAAGAGGCTTTCCCTAACTAAGCCCTTCTTTCTCTTCTCCCACTCCCTTCTGGGTCACCCTGACTTACTCTCTTTATCCACCAGTGCCCCGCCCCACCACCTGGCCCTTCAGCGCTTAGGTACATACCCCAATTTTTTTCTTTATATTGATGTCTGAATCCCTCTCTGGACAGTAAGCTTGTTGTGGGCAGGGAATGGATCTGTTATATTGTTGTGGTGTACTCTCCTAAGCGCTTAGTACAGTGATTTGCACACAGTAAGCATTCAATAACTATGATTGATTGATTGATTGATTGAAGTGATGGAGCCAAGATCAGAACCCAGGTCCTTCTGACTCCCATGCCCCTATTCTATCCACTAGGCTATGTTGCTTTGGAAAAGTTAGGGTGGACATTGCATTTCTGCTTTTCCTGTGGGCCCACAAGCAGATTCTGCTTCAAATAGTTAACCAAGAAGACTTGTTTCCACTGGGCAAACAGTGGCCAGGTGGGCCCTTCTCAAAGATGGACTCCATGAGGTTCCTCTCAAAGTAGGTGGGAGTACTGCTATTCTCAAAGACGGCGATGAGGTAGAAATGATCCATGCCACTTGGGACATTTGGTCACATGTTGATGAGGGTGGTCACATAGCAGCAGGAGCAATGGATGAGAAATGTTCCTCCTCAAAACACTACTGGCTTACTAGAAAGAGCCTGGGTCTGGGAGTCAGGAGACTCAAGTTCTACTCCCTGTTCTGCTATTTGCCTGCTCTGTGACCTTGGGTAACTGCCTTCTTTACCCAATTTAATTTATTTGGGCCTTAGTTTTCTCCTCTATAAAATGGGGATTAAATACCTGTTCTTCCTATTTAGACGGTGAGCCCCAGGACAGAGGCTCTGTCTGACCTGATTATCTTATATTCATTCAATAGTATTTATTGAGCACTTACTATGTGCAGAGCACTGTACTAAGTGCTTGAAATGTACAAATCGGTAGCAGATAGAGACAGTCCCTGCCCTTTGACAGGCTTACAGTCTAATCTATTCTAGTGCTTAGTTCAGTGCTTGGCAGATGATAAGCACTTAAAAAAATCATTATTAATATTATTATTATTATATCATGATATTTCAATATATGCACAGCATGGCCTAATTTCATGATGCCAGCATAGCAGAACATGTTGTCATTAAACAGAATGTGACATGCTTGTGGGAAGGGAAGAAATGTCACCTCCTGATCTAAGAAAACAATTCAAAGGCAACTACTCTCTGAATTGCTGCTGCCCAGTTTCCACAGGAGAGGGTTCTGCTGAGTGAGAGAAGCAGCTTAGATTCACTCTTCCAGCGATCTCTCTCACCATGTCCACTTGCCAGCCCCTCTGGCTGCTCCAACGGGGCCTACACAGAGACCACCAGGCATTCACTTGGGAATATACTGCCATCCAGAGCCCACCAGCCATTAGGCAAAAGGGTTTATCCCACAGGAAAACGTTTCTGGAGGTTAATGTCACCACTTCAGCAGGGGAGATCCCCCCGCCCCAGGCACTCCAGCATCCATACAAATGTCCTTCTGTCCTCAAGGAGAGAGTAGCTTAGACATGGGTCCTTTCTAAACCCGATCTCCAACTACCTGTTCCATCCTTCCCCTTACTACTGGGAAAGTCTCCAGGGAAGATCCCAGCCACAGGAGTCAGCTGAGGTCAGAGGTCAGGTCATCTCACTGTGTCTAGGATGGGGCCAGAGGAAGGTGGAGCTGATTCTCTGTATGATTTTAACTGAGAGCTGGTTAAGGGTGAGGAATTGCAGCCTGGCTGGGCTTGGCTGAGAAAATGGGGAACTGGGACTATTGGAATCTGGATATTTGTGTCTAACCCAATTTACTTGTAACCACCCAAGTGCTTAGAATAGTGTCTGGAAACAGTAAGTGCTTAACAAATACCATAATTATTATTATCTAGAGGTATGGGGAGTTGGGTGAGGGTTAGCTGATCGGCACTAGAAATCAGCAGTTTTATGAGAAAGGGAGCCTGCTGCTGTGCTCTCATTAGAACAGCAGCTTCCCCTCGCTCTCCATTCTAGATGATTGCTTCAGGAGCAGCCTCTCCAGTTCTTTGGAAAGACTATCAATCCAAAAGTAGCCTCTACTGTTCTTACGAAAGACCCTGCCAAGCCCAGGTGGCATTGTCTCTATCAGAAATGGTGGGAAAATGATGGCAGAAGGGTATTGGGGTGGAAGGCTCGGAAAGGGAAAGGTTTCAAAGTGAAATCCGGATCAAATCAGGACAAGAGGAAGCAAACATCTTGGAAAACAACGGCAGAAACACAAGCTTCTTAATAACCTCAATAGCAGCTAGTGTGGAGGTATGTTGCCAGTCTTCTTTGTTGCAGTACAACAAGATAAGGCAAAAAGAATGAAGGTGAGGTCATAGGAAGCAAGTAGCATTATATCCTAAGGTGGGACTCTGTATTAGCCCATGAATCTTAATTATTAACAGCTATCTCCTGGGATATGGCTGAAGTTTCATGTCTTTTCCAATTCTTCTTCCTCCTTGCTCCACAACACACAAACACACACATACACTCACACACACCTTGCACAGGCACATATATTCACACACACCACACACAGACACACACACCTTCAGAAAAGGAAATCTTGCAAAATAGGAATCCTGTTATTTTGTTCTTTCTTCATTAAAATGCTTGTTGTTACTGTTGTTCTGTATACTGGTTGAGGACACAGGACAGATACATTTTTCTCAAGGACTGGCAGAATATTAATTCAATCATATTTATTGAGGGCTTACTCTGTGCAGAGTAAGAGAGAAAATCCCTGCCTATAAGGAGCTCACAGTCTTGGGGGGTGGGAGGGGCGGGGAGACAGACATCAGTACAGGTAAACAAACATCAATATAAATAAATAAAATTATAGATATATACCTAAGTACTGTGGGGCAGAGAGAACAAAGGGAGCAAGTCATGGAAGTGGGACTTGAGGAAAAGTGGGATTTAGTCTGGGAAGCCCTCTTGGAGGAGATGTGCCTTCAGTAAGGCTTTGAAGAGAGGGAGAGGAATTGCCTGGTGGAGTTTAGGAGGGAGGGCGTCCAGGCCGGAGGTAGTATGTGGGCCAGAGGTCGACAGCTAGAAGGGAGAGATCGAGGCACAGTGAGGTCAGCACCAGAGGAGTGAAGTGTAAGGGCCGGGTTGCAGGAGAAAAGTGAGGTGAAGTAGGGGGCAGCAAGGTGATGGAGTGCTTTAAAGTCAATGATGAGGAGTTTTTGTTTGATACGGAGGTGGATAGGCAACCCCTGAAGATTTTTGAGGGTGGAGGGGGAATGTGTACTGAACGTTTCTGCAGCAAGATGATCAGGGCAGCGGAGTGAAGTATGGATGGGAGTGGGGAGAAGCAGGAATTGGGAGGTCAGACAGGAGGCTGATGCAGTAATCTAGGTGAGATAGAATGAGTGATTGCACTAGCATGGTAAGAGTTGGAAGGAGAGGAAAGGGAGTTTTTAGCGATGTTGTGCAAGTGAGACCGACAGGGTTTGGTGACCGAGTGGATATGTGGGTTGAATGAGAAAGCGGAATCAAGGATAATGTCAAGGCTACAGGTTCTTGAGACAGGAAGGATGGTGGTGCCATCTACAGTGAAAAGAAAGGCCGGGAGAGGACAAAGTTTGGGTGGGAAGATAAGGAGCTCTGTTTTGGACATATTAGGTTGGAGGTGACGGGAGGACATCCAAGTAGAGATGTTGTGAAGGCAAGCAAAATAATCTAGTTTTGGCAGGGGATTAGTAGGCATTAGAAGGCCAGGGTCACAGATGAGTTTAAGGCAGTTTGTTGGGAGCTGATCCTCAACGGGGTGGGTCTTCAAGGGTGGCAAGGAAAAGTTGTAGAGGAGGAGAGGGAGGTAAAGTGACTCAGCTTTTCCACAGACCTACCTTCTCCTCCTTCTCCTCCTCCACCTCTTTCCCTCTTCCTACTTCTTCTCTCCCTCCATCCCCCGACCTCCTCCTCCTCCTCCTTCTAGCTGCTGCTGTTACTGACATCTGAGCATCATTGGAGCTGGATTTTCTGCCAGTTTTCAGCCACAGTAGCTGCTGATATGTCAATATAGGAGGGTGGGGAAGTTTCTCTCTGGCTCTGTGACATCATAATGCAGAGCGTCTTACTGCCAGGAGTGCCACCATGTTGGCTCCAACTCTGGTCCTTTCTGGTCTCAAGGAACAGGACCTAATCTGGCCTATGTTATTACTTAAAAAAAATCAGTGCCATTTATTGAGTACTTACTGTATGCAGAGTATTTACTAAACACTATTATTATTATTATTATTATTATTATTATTATAATGATATTTATTAAGTGTAAGTACATCAGTACAAGTAAACAAACATCAATATAAATAAATAAAATTATAGATATATACCTAAGCACTGTATGAAGGGCTTGGGAGAGTACAATATAAGCACTGGGAGGGTTGGTAGTTATGATCCCTGCCCACAAAGAGCTTACAGTATAGAGTGGGAGTAAGAGACAGACGTAGAAAGGACAGAAGAACTACTAGAGTTTAAGAATATTAATATAAGTACTGTGGGGCTGGGGTTAGTATCAAAGTGAGAAGTTGTTCCCAGCCAAGCGCATAGTTGACATGGAGGGGAAGGCAGATTGGAGAAATTAAGATCTGGAAAATCTCTTAGAGGAGATATTATTTTAGAAGGGTTTTGAACTCTGTCACTCACCAGCATGGACACATGCCTGATCTCATCAGCTCTAGTCACTGTACAATCTTTACCTTAACCAATTCGTAAATCCCTCTATCTGACCATAAATTCCTCACCTGCTCTTTCTCCTACACATTTCCTCCCCGCAATTCTGCTCTGTTCCCTGACAGAGACTTCCTATCTTTTGACCCCATGTAGTTTTCTCAGGTCAAGGTACCTCATTTAAACTCCACACCCAAACTATTGTCCCTCGATGGTCAAACTGAGTCCCTCAATACCACCTTTACTTCAGAACTCAACTCTCTTGCTCCCCTATCCTATTGTGGATCTCGTCCCACTAAACTACAGCCCTGGATCACCTACGCAGTCCAATTCCTTTACTTCTTTACATGAGTAGCAGAGTGCTGCTAGTAGAAATCTAGGTAATAGGCCAACCTCATGCTTCTCAAGTTTATCCTTATTACATGCTTTAAATCTGACCTCTCCTCTGCCCGGCAAAATTATTTCTCCATTGACACCCATGTCCATTGCCCTTGCCAGTTGTCCCACACCTTAATTCCCTCCTCAAAGCCTCTGTCCCCCCACCTCCAACATCCCTTGCCCCTAATGACCTGGCTACTTACTTTATTGAGAAAATTGAAAATATCAGATGTTATCTCCCTAAAATCTTCCCTGCTCCTCTTCAGTCCCTGCTTTCTCCTGCCCCATCTTCAACTCTCTGATCTTTCCCAGCAGTATTAAAGAGGAGATTTCCTGCCTTCTCTCAAAATCCACTCCCTCCACCTGCACATTCATTCATTCATTCAATAGTATTTATTGAGCGCTTACTATGTGCAGAGCACTGTACTAAGCACTTGGAATGTACAAGTTGACAACAGATAGAGACAGTCCCTGCCCTTTGATGGGTTTACAGTCTAATCGGTCTGACCCCTTCCTTTCACACTTTATCAAAACTTGTTCCCACTTCCATGAGCTAAGAACTAGACCCCAGATGGTGGCAGAAGACCACCTAAGATCTATGCCAAGATACCTTCAGAATGGCAGCTGGATACCATTTAAGACTTGCACCAGGACACCATGCTGCAATCAGTTGGACTCCTCGAACTCCTCAGATGTGGGACCATCTGCATGAACTTGGGGAAAACAGCCAGACAGGGAGTTGTGTGTTTTTGTGTGGGTATGTATGTATGTATGTGTGTGTGTGTGTGTGTGTGTTTACCCACTCAATAAAACTAAGAATTGAATAAAGCTTTCCACTTTATACAGTGGTGGTTTAATTTTCACTTTAACTTGTCATTGAGTGCCTGATAAGACGAATAAGGATGGGAGGAGGTGGGACCCCCTGGAAAAGGGCTTTGCAGTTGAGGGCCTGACTAAGAGATCAGAGTCAGCCCAAGTGGAAGGTGGACACAGGGAGACAAACCTCTCAGGCAGAGATGGACCTAAGAGGTTGGGTGCCTGAGAGAGGGGGAAGTGGGTCCATAGTAATGGGCTCACAGAATGAGTGCCTGACCAAGGGGCAGCTCCAAAATGGAGTCTGATGTGAGGGGAAGATCCTCAGCTGGGTTCACAAAGGTGGGTGCTTGGCAACAGGAGCGGGTCCCCAGTGATGGACTTTTAAACTGAGCGCCAGTCAAAAGTCAGCTTCAAAGTGGAGGCTGACCTGGGAGGAGAATTCTGAGTCGGGCTTATGACATCAGTAAGAATGGAGAGATAATGTTGCCAGGCAGCGGAGAGGGCTGAGTTAAAGCAGGCAAGGTTGGGTTTGAGGTGAACGAGGTCAGCCTTATATCTGGATTTCTGCCAGTGTTGCTCTGCAGCTCACACACAGGGGTGAAGGAAGCAGGCTGTGGAGGTGGTCCAGGGCAAAGACACAGGGGAGTGAATTAATTCAGTTCAGTAGAGAAGGTGGTGTTCAGGGAGTCAATTTGGTCATCAAAGGAAGGTAGTTTGTATATATTGGTATTTGTTAATAATGTTGGTATTTGTTAAGTGCTTACTATGTGCCAAGCACTGTTCTAAGTGCTGGGGTAGATACAGGGTCATCAGGTTGTCCCACGTGAGGCTCACAGTTAATCCCCATTTTACAGATAAGGTAACTGAGGCACAGAGAAGTTAAGTGACTTGTCCACAGTCACACAGCTGACAAGTGGCAGAGCAGGGATTCGAACTCATGACCTCTGACTCCCAAGCCCCTGCTCTTTCCACTGAGCCACGCTGCTTCTGGGGATATGGGGATTAAATGGGGCATGATGACTTGAGAAAATTGTATGGAGTCAAAAGATCAGAGGTCTCTGGGAGAACAGGACAGATTTCTGGAGAAGGGGTATGTGGGAGAAAAGCCAAGTGAAAGGTTGTATTTGGATAGAGGGAAGAAGCTCTTTCAAGAGCGTGTCTTTGACTTTGCTGGGCTTTTTTGTCTTTCAATCATTGAATATATATAATTCATGTCTGTAGGCCTCCCACCAGGTTTTTAATTCCTTGAGGGTAGGGACAGTGTCTTTTATTTTCATTGTATCTTTCCAGGTGCTTAGAATATTACTTGGCATACAGTAAGTATATAATAAATATTGTTGAATGAAAGAATGAATGAATGAATTGGATGTGGAGCATGGACTGTATATGTTTTGGCAACCATACTAGAAGAGAGATGTGATCTATATGATCTACCTATAGACCTTCAGTTTGGTCTGATTCTTGATGCCCAAAGGACATACCGTACCTCTTGATTTGACTCTTATCAGCTCCTTAGTCGTTTTCTTCATCAGGACATTTTTAGTGGTTGAGTTTGCCTAGTGCAGGTAATGTGATGAAGCTCTGTTGGAATATTTGCAGCAAAATTTTGCCTCAAGTAGGATCAAAGGTTTGGCAGGGCAACACTGTTATCAGCTCATCATTGCAAAGGAAAACAGCTTCAGCACTGCCAGTATGGTTTACTGGAAACAGGAAAAAGAAATTTAAGTTGTTGCAAAAGAGTTTCCTGTATCACATTAATGAACTGCCTAGAAACCTAGACAAAGTATTAAGACTAAGGCACTCTGAAATAGAAATTACTGTTGTCCTCAACCTCCTTGAATCTCACCCACTTTGATAGATGCTAAGGACTACTTCCAGTGTTTTCAAACCGTCTTCCTGGTAAACAGTTGTTAATAATTTGGCAATTTGTGAGGATGAAAGCACTGTGTAGTAAGAGGAATGCCTGTACACCTCTACAGCAACATGGAATTGGACTGGAATACCTAATAAGAAATGACCTTGCATATTAGATGCGTGTAGGGTGTGGTAGATATAAATTGCTCTATAACAGACCATGAAATAAAATGCACAGTTTAGTTGGAGTTTAATCCTATGAGGTAAGTGCTTTACAATTTTAAAGATGGAGTGTGATTGTTGTCCACTTCATTATGTGTCTTCTTGGATGAGGAGTATACAGAAAAGTCAATCGATCAATGAAAAGCATTTATTGAGCACATACTCTGTGCAAAACACTGTAGTAAGATCATGGGAGAGTACAAAAGAATAAGAAGATTCTATCCCTGCCTTCAAGGAGGTTACCGTCTAGCAGGAAGACCCTTAAATAAACTACTAGGAGGAGGCATAATATAGTTTAGAGGATATGGGCATCCCACGAACCAACTCACCATAAAGATCCACTTAGTCTTACTGTTATTGTTGGGAAGTTGGTCCCTGGAGAACCCTAACGGTCTGCACATTTTCCTTAATAGTAATAATAATAATGATGATGATCTTTGTTCAGCACTCCTAAGTATCAAGCACAGTTCTAAGCACTGGGGTGGATGAAGGTAATCCGGTTGGACACAGTCTTTGTCCCACATGGGGCTCACAGTCTTAATTCCCATTTTACACTCAAGTTAAGTGACTTACCCAAAGTCATACAACAAACAAGCAGCATAACTGGAATTAGAACCCAGGTCCTTTGACTCTCGGGCCCTTGCTCTACCCACTGGGCCATGCTGCTTCCCTTGTCTTTCTAAAGAAGCGTAATCTGACAGAATTAAATCAGCTATTTAAGCAGGCAACCAAGGTTTGTATTCTAACTGGCTGCCAGTTGATTAATTTGAATAGTTTAAGTGCCCCAGTGCCTATCTTCTGTTCATCAGAGGGATGCCTTACTCTCCACCATTTCTCAGTCCTCAACTGCCCCGGTCCCTAGGCCATGAAGTGAGTTGGCCCAAGGCTGGACAGGACAAGCCTCCAGAGGAAGAGAAGGTGGTGGAAGTGCTTCCCCAGAATTTCCCCCTTCCTGCTTCCCTTACAGAGCAGTTTGACTAGGGTCTCCTCTGAACAATATTTAAAATCAAATCACAGGACAAGATTACCACATATGGTACCCTCAAGAAAAGGCAGAGAGACTAAAATTATGGTAAATTATGGCAGCAAGAGAAAGGACAGGAACAGAGCAGGTAATACAAACATTTACCTCTCAGAGACAAACCTGAAGAGTTTCCAGTACTCTACCAGTCGACTATGGGAAGGAGAGTTAAGGAGAGGCATATTCATTCCATCCCTAGCTTGGGCAGTGGCTAGTGAGTGGAAAGCAATCTGCTACAAGTCAAAACTAACATTTGCTAGTCAGCAGCGGCATGGGAGAGAGTTGAGGGGAGAGACTCAAGTTTACCATGCAGAAGGAGGCAATCGTAAACTGCTTCCATATTTTTACCAAGAAAACTCTATGGCTACACTACCAAAACGATTGCAGATGGAGGTGGTGCGTTCTGAGAGAGATGTTTCCATGGCATCACTATGGGTCAGAGACGATTCAACAGCATAAGACAAGCACGGACATAGGTTGAAATACCTGAATGAACAAGTGAATGTTGAAATACTAAAATGCATGTACAAATAAATGAAAACTACATACAGGCATTAGTGTTGATGGTAGGGATGAAAATACGTATTGCCAAGAGTGGGTGCTATGTTGATATAACTAGGACATGATAAAGATATCAAGAAAGGCTTCCTGAAGAAAGTGAGCTTTACAAATGGCCTTGCAGATGGAATGTTTCGGGTGGGGAGGAATTCCATCGGAGGGAACAGCATGAGTTGTCAGAGTCAGAGAGTAGAGAGTAGAGGGTAGATACTATGAGTTATTACTATTTCTATTATTTCTATTGCTACTACTCCTATTATTAGAAGACCTTCAACTCTGAATGGAGCTTGATGCCCTATGATTTACATACTGTCTGTCAATCTACCAAAAGCCATGCTACCCTTTTTGATTCTTTTTCTACATATTTGTCTATCTATGCATCATGGAATACTATTCTGTCGATAATTTGCTGGTAGAACCAAAGTTTGTGTCACTTAGGAAGATCTGGGGTTGTGTGAAGGATTTCCTAGGTGTAGACTGGTTCTTCAGTTGCATTTCTTTCAGATTCAGAGTCAATCCATAGCACTGTGTCAAATCTCCAAAACGATTTATACTCAGCTGCCTGTCTTCTTGTTTCCGTGCCTCAAGGGCTCAGCCATCTATTTATAGCAATGCCTGAGCAGCTATCCCAAAGACCTGTGATGATGATCAGATGCCACTGAGCTGAAAGAGGACATTTACCATAGCCTGAAAGTTGCTCGAGGGCAGGAACTTTTAATGTATGCTCCCAAATGTCTAGTAGAGTCCTAGTCACATAGTCAAAGCCCTGTAAAATGCTTTGCCCACAGTAAGTGCTCAGGACAGTGATTTACTTATAATTGTATGTGCTCAGTAAATGCAGCTGAAGATCATGACATTGATCCATTCCCTGAGAGACATTAAATGCCCGGTCCCCCCTAGCATGGTATTCCCTGCCAACACAAGCTTCCTGGAATCTTAGCAGGCTCCACTGTCTCGTCCTGTGACCTGGGCAGTGGAGGAAGACCATTCAAATGAAAATTTGAAACATGGACCCTGGATCCCTCCAGAGTTCAAGTATGATGGACTTTGACTCTTGGAAACTACAAAAACTTCTATCTTGGAAAACATCTGTTCACCAAAAACTTGACAGCCTTAATCTAATTAAGGTTGGGGTGGCTAACATTGATTCACATAGCTAACTCCAGATACTCTCAGCCATAGTAGCAGGTTTTCTCATCACAGGGTGCAATCTCTTCTGAAACCCTGGTGTCAGGATCAGAATGGTCACTCATGGGTCTGACAGGTTGCTCCTTGAGGACAGGGATCTTGTCTACTTATTATTTTGAATTCAGTCAGCTGACTAGAGGCAGTCATTACATCTCCCTGTAGCCAGGTCTGAATACCAGGCTGAGATCCCTAAAACAGAACAGGTATGTCTGCCTGGCATCTTGGTAATGAGGACCCATCTTTTTACATATAAACAGCTGCATGCCTCCCCAACAGCACAACTACCTGTTTACTACTAAACATTCCCCCTGCCACTCCTTGACTGGGCTGGGCCTGGAAGCGGAGACCTGGGGAGGATCCAAACTTGTTCTTTAATAGGGTTAACCGATATGATGATACTATGATAAACAGGTTCTGGAACAAGGCTTGTGGCACATGACACCCAAATATTTTGGTTCTTTTGCAAACTTGGCCCAGTCTCCTTGCCAAGTAACAAAAGAGTTCCATGCAAAAAATCCCCTTGCCCTTTGTTTTTAAAGATGCCTGCACCTTAAAGTCCTGAGAATAAACCCCAGCAATAACCTGGGTCACCTCCATGGCCTACTCAGCCCAAGTCTGTGTTAATGGCAGCGGCCCAGGATACTTGAAAGACACCTAGTAATAATAATAATTACTGTGGTATTTCTATAACACATTCTATGTACCAAGCACTATGCTAAACTCTTGGATAGATACAGGATAACTAGTTCAGACCCATCTTTCCTACATGGTATTTACAGTCTAGGAGGGAGGAAGAACAGGTATTTTATCTCCATTTTATAGATGAGGGAACTGAGGCACAGAGAAGATACGTGTCTTGCCCAAGGTCACATAGCAGGTAAGTAATTCCGTACTGGTTAACCTGCACATCCATTCTTATGGATAAGAATGAATCACCCCAACTGCCCAGAGTATCCCCTCTCATCTTTCCCCCAGTGACCCAGCATGGGCCTTCTAGGAAACAGCAGGAGAGAGGAATGATAAACAATCACATGAGAAAAACCTTCAAGTTTAGAATAAAAATGGCCAAAACCTGCTACTCAGCTCACACCATCAGAGCCACATGCAGTCGACTCTGACGGCAGACTCTTCGGGTTGACTGGGTTGCCCCTGGTGATTTTCTCTTGGATGCAATAGGGAGAGTCAGCAGAGCTAGTTCCCCTGAAGCCCAAATGATGGAATTAATAATAATTATGGTATTTGTTCAGCTCTTGCTATTTGCCAAAGCCCTGTAGAACACAAGATAATTTGAACAGAGAAGATACGTTACGTGCACAGGGTCACACAGCAGGCAAGTGGTGAAGTCAGAATTAGAATCCAGCCTCTCTGTCTCTCAGCTCCAAGCTCTTTCCACAAGGCAATGCTGCTTCCTAAATGGGAGAGAAGAGTAGTGACTCGCTCAATCACTCCATTCTTTCGCTTACAGGGCCATTCATCTGCTCCTGGGCAATGATAACCCTCTTCTACTGGGTTACTTAATTATTTTAATGAAAACCAATTGTTCATATGTAATCAGGGAGAGAAATTCTTATGAAGCATTAAGATGCTATAAAGGCATTTTAAAGTACATCTGCTAAAATTCCATTAATGGTCACAAAAATTAAGCTTGAATTTATAGCTACACAGATAGGGAAAATGAACCCAACATTGTGTTCTGTTGAAATATTTTTATTAAGCTGGACAATTAATTAAAAGTGGGTTGGCTGCTGAATATTAGAAGGAAACCCACAAGTGATGAGGGGTTTTCAACTGTGGGATAATCAGAAAGTGTCCATCAACCAAACATTTGAAAATCAGCAAGCTCAGTTCTCTAATCAATAAATCATAGTTTTTGAGCATTAAGCAGAGCACTGTACTAATTGCTTGGGAAAGCACACTGTCTGCCTGTTAGTATTCACAGTCCTTGCTTGAAGAACCCTATGACATAGAGGAGGAGACAACAAGAAAGTATATTACAGGTCGGGAAATGCAACTGAATAGTAGCTGGTCCTGGCTCCCTGTGGCCCAGAAATAATGGTGGAGAGAATAATAATTATTATTTTTATGGTAATTGATAAGTGCTTACTATGTGCCAAGCAAGATAATCAAGCCGGACACAATCCATGTCACATTTGGAGCTTACTCTCTAATCCCCATTTTACAGGTGAGGGAACCAGAGTCACAGAGAAGTTAAGTGGTTTGCCCAAGGTCAAACAGCAGGCAGGTGGTGGCACTGGGATTAGAAACAAGGTCCCCTGACCCTCTAAATCCATGTTCTTTCCACTAGGCTGTGCTGCTTCTCTACTGCAACCATTTCTGTGAGGAGACTGCTTGGGGTGCTGCTTTTCTAGACCCTGGCTGGAGCGATGTGACTCCCAGTAAAGGCTGGGGAATCTTACTATGCCCTTCCTTAGGGAAGGCTCCAGAGTAAAGGTAACCGGGAGAGAAGAGAGAAGAGAGGAGAAAGGATGACTGGCTGGAAATGACCAAATAGAATTGGAATTAGTGACTTCAACTCAATTTGAAGCTAACTCTCTCTAGTGAATGGAACCCTCACTGAATAGAGGAATAATAATAATAATATTTGTTAAGGGCTTATTATTTGCCAAGCATTCTACTAAGCACTGGGGTAGATACAAGATAATCAGGTCCCACAGGGTGCTCACAGTCTCAGTAGGAGGTAGAAGAGCTTCCAACTTCCACAAAAAGAACTATGTAACCTTAGTCTGACTGTGGTCTACTGGAAAGAGCAGTAATCTGAGAATAGGAGACTCAGAGTTTTAATCCCAGCTCTGTCACTGGCCTGCTTTTGACTTTAGGCAAGTCATGGGCCTCAGTTTCCTCATTTGTAAAATGGATAATACACATCTGCTCTCCCTGAGTCTCAAAATGTGAGTTCTTCGTTCATGAATTCATTCAATTGTATTTATTGAGTGCTTAATATGTGCAGAGCACTGTCCTAAGTGCTTGGAAAGTAGAATTCAGCAACAAAGAGAGACGATCCCTGCCCTCGATGGGCTTACAGTCTACAGTACTGTATAGGTTAGAGTTTATGATCTCATTATCTTGTCTCTTCCCCAATGCTTAGAAGATTGTTTGACACATAGTAAGTGCTGAATCAATACCATAACTAAATCGGGCATTTCTTGACATAAGTTTAGCAGCAGCAGCAATAGTAGTATTTATTGAGGGCCCAGGATAGCTCTTTAATAAAACCAGGAAAAAAGTAAATCAATTTGCTATAAGCATGGTTCTGACTCCCAGGAGTCTCACAGTCTAAGAAAAAGGGGTGGAGAGGGTTGACAACAGTCACATAAGGAAAAAGCAAGCTAAAATATAAAAGACAAGGATGATGAAAAATTTATAATACAACAGAAGCTATAGGATTTCAGGCTTCTCATGCCTAGACCAACAGTTAGAGAAGTCCCAACCTCAGCCATGGCTTCCCCAGTGTTTGAAAAGCTGAGAAGACCACATGTTTCTGTTGATTGAATCCTTCCCAGGATGGCGCAGGTACTGATGGGAATCCTGGTGGGACAGGGCAACTCTTCTCTGACATGGTGGTCCCCTGGTGGTGGGCATAAGGAGAGCAGAGGAATCGTCATATTACTGACACTTCTTTGAGATCTTTCTGGGCTGGAGCAAGGCTCAGAGGCATGAGGATGGGGCAGCTTCATATCTTTATGTGGGGGAAGGAAATTTATAAAAGCTATTCCAGATACAATTCAAAGATCTACTTCCTAGCTTCTCAGTTCAATCACTTATCCATCTGTGGGAGAGATGTCTTGGTCAAAAACTCTGATAAAGTCCAAATATATGATAGCCCACATATGTGGAAATAACAGTAGAAGTAATTTAATAATTTCATTCACATATAAGCAAATTCATCCTATCAGTGAGAAAGCTATTTGTACCACATGACTCCCAACATGTTAACTGCTCTAGTAATGATAGTAATTGTGGTATTTGTTAAGGAGGACCAAGGATCAGCATGGCTTAGAGGAAAGAGCACAGGCCTGGGTTCTAATCCTGGATCCACCACATGTCTGCTGTGCGATCTTGGGCAAGTCACCTAACTTCTCTGTGCCTCAGTTACCTCACCTGTAAAAAAGTGACTCAATACCTGTTCCCCTTCCTACTTAGACTGTGAGACCTGTGTAGGACAGGAATTCTGTCTAACCTGCTTATCTCATCTTCCCCAGAGTTTAGAACAGTGCTTGACACATAGTAATGCTTAACAAATTTTAATAATTATTATAATTACAATTATCATTTGCCTACTATGTACTAAGGGCTGCAATAAATACAAGATAATCAGATCAGATAATCAGATCATCAGTCTCTGTTCCAATTAAGGGATTTGACCAAAGTTACACAGCAGGCAAGTCACCGAGCTGGGATTAGAAACAGCAGGCAAGTCACCAAACTGGGATTAGAAACCAGGTTTTCTGATTCCCAGGCCTATGTTCTTTTGTCGAGGCCATGATGCTTCTCAACAACTCTAATCACTCGTTAATTGGAATCATTCTCTGAGGATGCCTCATCTTCTCTCTGACTGACTGGGAGAGGGGGGAAATTACCAAGTGAATGGTTCCATTCATACTTCCTCTCCCCATTTCCACAGTGCAGGCAGTACGGTTGCCATGTGGTAAACCCAATCTGGCCCGCCAAACGAAAATGCCGTGCTTCAGGATTTGAAGAGATCCCTATATGCTGAAATGAGAGTACACTTCTGAACTACTGGAAACCTCTTCCAGCTCAACAGGCTATAAGCACCATTTCTTTTCTGAAGTCTTTGACGCAGTGTTAAGGAGCTGCTCCATGCAGATAATTGGGCTCTAGAGGCTCATACACAGGAAATATGCAAATGATGGGAATCTATTTGCAGATTCAACCCAGTGCCAAGTCTGACAATAAAGCTGAAGAAACCAGTCATATGTCCTCTCACACTCAGAAAACCCTTCATACAGCCAAAGGTTTTCATTAGCACTACAAGATTTAAAGCGGCCACTGAATTCTGCTACCTGGGTAGCAGAATGTCCAGATAGAGAAAGAGACAGGAAACACATGGCTTTCAGAAGCCTGGAAGGCTGAGAGTGGCAACGTGTTCATCCAGCTCCACACCAAGTTCAATGTCTGCAAAGCTGTTGTGGTTTCCAACTTTTTCTCTAACTAGACCTGGACAGTTTTATCAGCATCCTCTAGGAACTGTTCTTAACAACAAATTAATTAATTAACTAATTAATTAATTCATATTTATTGAGTGCTTACTGTGTGCAGAGCACTGTACTAAATGCTTGGAGTGTACAATTCGGCAACAGACAGAGAAAAACCCTGCCCAAAAATGGGCTCACAGTCTAGATGGGGGAGACATACAACAAAACAAAACAAGTAGTCAGGCATCAATACCATGAAGATAAATAGAATCATAGATATATACACATCATTAATAAAATAGAGTAACAAATATTATATACAAATATGCACAAGTGCTGTGGGGAGAGGAAGGGAGTAGAACAGAGAGAAGGAGTAGGGAGAATGGGGAGGGGGAGGAGGGACAGAGGGAAAGGGAGGGCTCAGTCTGGGAAGGCCTCCTGAGGGAGGTGAGCTCTCAGTAAGGCCTTGAAGAGGGGAAGGGACTTAGTTTGGAAGATGTGAGGAGGGAGGGCATTCCAGGTCAGTGGTAGGACGTGAGCCAAGGGTCTGCAGGACAGGCAAGAACGAAGCACCGTGAGGAGGTTAGTGGCAGAGGAGCAGAGTATGGGGTGGGCTGTAGAGGGAGAGAAGGGAGGTGAGGTAGGAGTGGGCCAGGTGATGGAGAGCTTTGAAGCCAAGAGTGAGGAGTTTTTGCTTCATGCGAAGGTTGACAGGCAACCACTGGAGGTTTTTGAGGAGGGGAGTGACATGCCCAGAGTGTTTCTATAGAAAGATTATTCGGGCAGTGGAATGAAGTATAGACTGAAGCAGGGAGAGACAGGAGGATGGGAGGTAAGAGAGGAGGCTGATGCAATAATCCAGTTGGGATATTAGGAGAGCTTGTACAAGCAAGGTAGCAATTTGGATGGAGAGGAAAGGGAGAATCTTGGCGGTGTTGTGAAGGTGAGATCGGCAGGTTTTGGTGATGGATTGGATATGTGAGAGAGCAGAGTCAAGGATGACATCAAGGTTGCAGGCCTTTGAGATGGGAAGGATGGTAGTGCCGTTCACAGTGACGGGGAACAAATGCCTGGATGGGATTAGAACCACAAGGTCCTGTGACCTACTCAGGTGACCACATTTATGAACAGTTCCCAGCAGATCATCTCTGCTGAGTGGGATATGAGAGGACACCCAAATATCTACTGCAGAGAAAATGGAAAGTGTGGACTGTTGGCAGAACACTACAGAAATCAAACCAGCCAGGTGGGCAGAAATTAGGAGGCAGCTTTCTCTCCTTAAGCAAGGGTGACATGAAAATCAAGATTCCAAAGGGCAGCACCTGAAAAAAAGGGCAAGCCCAGTGTGAGACAAATGTATTAATGCAGAAAATATCTTTCCTGGCTTGTAAACAATATGAGAGTGTTTATCGGTCCTAGATTGGTCTTTCCAGAACTATCTTGAATTTATGGAAGGATGGGTGGAGCTTGCGGTCGAGAACAATAAGTGAGGCTCCATCAAGACATGAAGGCTTCAGGATCAAGAACTTAGCAAAATAATTGGCTTTAGTGGTAGTGGTTTGTGTTCACTCTCTTTCATCCCTCCCACTCTGGTTCCCACTGAGGCAGTAGGTGCAGTAAGCTAGTAGGCTGGCAGAGGTGGAGCACAATGAGAAGGGCACACAATAATTTTACATTCAAAGCCCATTTATGTCCAAAGTGATCTAGTACACATGCTGGGCCAGAGCACTAAGGTAAACAAGTGTCGCCAAAGTAGTTGTCTTGGTAACCTCACAAGTGAGGTCTTGTGAGACCAACTTATCCTGATGATTTTAGGATTCTTGATGAACCTGCCCACCAAGATGTTTTAGGGAATTCTCTATCCAAAATTCCACCAATGTTGGCATTAGCCTCCTCAGACCTTTCCCCATTTCTATCTGTTTCACATCTTTTCCCTAGCAGGGAGGCGAGGTATGGATCCAGAGCAGAAAATGGATTGGACCTCCCTGATTTCCCACCCCAACCCAACCCACATACTTTGCTCCTCTAATGTCAAGCTACTCACAGTTCCTTGATCTCATCTATCTCGCTGCCCACATCCTGCCTCTGGCTTGGAATGTCCTCCTTTTTCTATCTCCCCACCTTCAACGCCTTATTAAAAGCAACTTGTCTCCAAGACACCTTTCCCAACTAAGCCCTCATTTTCTCTTCTCCCACTCCCTCCTGCGTCCCCCTTGCACTTGGATTTTCACTCTTTATTCAATCCTCCCTCAGCCACACAGGACTTATGTCCCCTGTACCCAACAAAAAACTCCTCACTATTAAGCTTTAAAGCTTTAAAGCTCTCCATCAACTTGCTCCTTCTTACCTCACCTCCCTTCTCTCCTTCCATGTCCCAGCCCACACACTCTGCTCCTCTGGTGCTAACCTTCTCACTGTGCCTCGATCTCACCTCCCTCATTCCTGGCCCCTGGCCCATGCCCTACCTCTGGCCTGGAACATCTTCCCTCCTCAAATCCGCCAATCACTCTTCCCCCCCTTCAAAGCCCTACTGAAGGTGCATATCCTCCAAGAGGTCTTCCCAGGCTAAGCACCCTTTTCCTCAGCTCCCCTTCCCTTCCATGTCACCTCAACTCGCTTCCTTTGCTCTACCCCTGTCCCCCACCCCACAGCACTTATGTATATATGTATATATCTGTAATTCGATTTATTTATATTGATGCCGGTTTACTTGTTTTGATGTCTGTCTCCCGCCCTCTAGACTGTAAGCCTGTTATGGGCAAGGACTGTCTCTCATTATTGCCGTATTGTACTTTCCAAGCACTTAATACAGTGCTCTGCACACAGTAAGCACTCAATAAATACGATTGAATGAATGGATTATGTACATACCCATAATTTAATCATTTATATTAAAGTCTGTCTTCCCCTCTAGACTGTAAGCTCATTGTGGGCAGGGAATGTGTCTGTCATATTATTATAGTGTACTCTCCCAAGGACTTAGTAAAGTACTCTGCACACAGTAAGCCCTTAATAAATTGATTGAGTGATTGAATGACTTCACCATCAGTAGCGTCGTATTGAAGAATGAAGAAAACAGAATCATACATTGAATATGTATGTGTATTTCTAGCTATGTAATTATCAATATTATTAATGGTGTCAGCGTCAGTGTCAAAGTAATAGTAGTAGAATGTCAGTAGCAGGATCAGGGTCAGGATTATTTGTACAAGTAGTAGCATTAATTAAATGCTTACCATGTGCAGAGCACAGCACTAAGTGGTGGGAGAGAAAATACAGAAGGGAAATAGATATGGTCTCTCTTCCTCTGGGGGCTTGCAGTCAATCAGGAGGAGAGCAGTAGCAATATCACGACTCATGTTCATATCAGTATCAGCATGTAGTTCCCGAGTACAGGGGCAGTCTGAGTACTAAAGAGGCATGATGGTTTTTATTAAGTGAGTGTTAGGTGCCAGACACTGTGTTACATGCAGGGACTGGCAAAAGATAATCAGATCAAACACAGTCCCTGCCACTTTCAAGGTCCCAGTCAAATAAGAGAAGGAGAAGCAGAAGAAACAAGAGAAGCATTGGAAAGAGCACGGACTTGGGAGTCAGAGGACATGGGTTCTAATCCCGGATCCTCCACTTGTCTGCTGGGTGACCTTGGGCAAGTTACTTAACTTCTCTGTGCCTCAGTTACCTCATCTGTAAAATGGGGATTAAGACAGTGAGCCCCATGTGGGACAACCTGATTACCTTGTAACTACCCCAGCGCTTAGAACAGTGCTTGGCACATAGTAAGCGCTTAACAAATACCATAATTATTAAATAGGGACAGAGATTAGGCTGACTGCATCCTGCTCCTCATCACTACAGCCAATGTGCCCCACCCCTCCTGGAGCTCCAGCTGGGCAGAAGATGCTGAACAACTTTGGGAAGCAAAGGCTTTACATGGAGCTATTACACTGTTTATATTAAGAATCTTGAATTTTAATTTACACACTTTGCTGATTGCATTATAATCTTATTGTTACATATGTCATTCCACTCACTCATCAATTAGTGGTATTTGCTGAGTACTTTCTGTGTACAGAGCACTGTATTAAGTGCTGTGAAAACGTAACAGTTGGTAGACATGACACCTGCCCACAAGGAGCTTACAGACTACAGGGGGAGAGAAATATTGAAATAAATGCCTTAATAAAATCACAAATCCTCCAAGAGGCCTTCCCTGATTAAGCCCTCTTTTCCCCTACTCCCTCACTGTTCTTCATTGTCTGTGAACTTGTATTTGTACCCTTTAAGCTCCTGATATTCACCCATCCACAGCCCCACAGCAGTTACGTGGATATCTGTATTTTTTTTAATTGTTTCAGTCTCTGGACTGAAATCAATCAATGTTATTTATTAAGCACTTTCTATGTTCAGAGCACTGTACTGAGTGATTGGGAGAGTACAGTACAATAGAGTTAGTAGATGCAATCCCTGCCCACAAGAAGCTTACAGTCTACATGGGGAAATTATAAATTACTTGTGGGTGGGGAACATGCCTACCAAATCTGTTGTATTGAATTCTCCCAAGCACATAGTACATTGTTCAGAACATAGTAAGTACTCAATAAATAACATAGATTGATTATTTAATAAATTATGTATAGAGGAAATAGTAGAGGATAAAGGTATTTATAAAAGTGCTGTAGGACTGATGTGAGTATCAAAATGCTAAAGAGGTTCAGAGACAAATACACAGTCATCATTCATTCATTCATTCAATAGTATTTATTGAGCAGTTACTATGTGCAGAGCACTGTACTAAGCACTTGGAACGTACAGTTTGGGAACAGATAGAGGCAATCCCTGCCCAATAATGGGCTCACAGTCTAGACTGGGGAGACAGACAGCAAAGCAAAAAGAACAAAACAAAACAAGTAGCCTGGCGAACAAAACAAGTATTCTGGCGAAATTCAGAAGGGAGAGCAGTTAAGGGAAATAGGTCTAAGTCAGGGAAGGGCTCTTTTTTATGGTATTTGTTAAGCACTCACTATTTTCCAGGTACTGTACTATTCGCTGGAGTAGATTCAAGCTAATCAGGTTGGAACAAATCCATGTCTCACGTGGGGCTCACAGTATTAATCCTCATTTTACAGAAGAGGTAATTTCAGCACAGAGAAGGTAGGTGGTTTGCCCAAAGTCACAAAACAGATAAGTGGCAGAGCCAGGATTAGAATCTAAATCCTTCTGACTCCCAGACCCATGCTCTATCTACTAGCCACACTGGGGAGTACAGTATAACAGAGTTGTTGGAAGACACATTCCCTGCCCACAGTGAACTTACAGTCTAGAGGGGAAGACATTAATAAAAATAAATAAATTGTGGATATGTATATAAGTGATATGATGCTGGGGATGAGATGAATAAAGGTGCAAATTAAAGTGCAAGGGTGACACAGAAAGGAGTGGCAGAAATGGAGATGAGGGCTTATTCATTGAAGGCTTCTTGGAGGAGATGTAGTTTTCATATGACTTTGAAGGTAGGAAAAGTAACTGTCTGTCAGAAATGAAGAGGCAAGTCATTCCAGGCCAGATGCAGGACATGGGTGAGAGATCGGTTGGTTTGTGGTAGGAAATTAGGGAGGTAAAGTAGGATGGGGGAAGGATTGAGTGCTTTGAAGTCAAAGTTCTGTTTGATGCAGAGTTGGAGGGACAACCACTGGAGGTTCATGAGGAGTGGGGAAACACAGATTGAGTGGTTTTGTAGAAAAATGATCTGGGCAAGAGAGTGCAGTATGGACTGGAATGGGGAGAGACAAAAGACAGGGAGGTCAGCCAAAAGGCTGATTGAGTAATCAAGGCAGGAAAGGATTAGTGCTTGGATTAATGTAGTAACAGTTTGGATGGAGAGGAAAAGGCAGTTTTTAATGATATTGTGAATCAACAGAATTTGATAACTGATTGAATATGTGCGTTGAATGATGATGATAATGGCATCTGTTAAGTGCTTACTATGTGCCAGACACTGTGCTAAGAGCTGGGGAGGATACAAGCAAATGAAGTTGGACACAGTCATTGTCCCATGTGGGGCTCACAGTCCTAATCCCCATACAGATGAGGGAACTGAGACACAGAGAAGTTTAGTGACTTGCCCATGGTCACACAGCAGACAAGTGGTGGAGCAGGGATTAGAACCAGATCCCTCAGACTCCCACGCCCATGCTCGATCCACTAGGTGATGCTGCTTGATACAGTTTGGCACGTAGTTAACAAATATCATAATTATTACTAGGATGAGGATGAATGAAGGTGTCTGTGTAAGGGACTGATCATCCCTGGGAATGAAGATAGGTAAATTTTCCCCCTTCAAAAATCTCCTGGGAGAAAGATTCTGCATGTTTGCCATTTGCTCCCTTTTTCTTCTCCCTTTGAAGGAGACTTTTATTCCTTTGAAGGAGCAAACTCTGGCTTAGCATCTAATAATAATAATGATGATGATGATATTTGTTAAGCTCTCATTATGTGCCAGGCACTATTCTAAGTGGTGGGATAGATACAAGATTAGCAGGTTGTCCCACGTGGGGCTCACAGTCTTTAATCCCCATTTTACCAATGAGGTAACTGAGGCACAGAGAAGTTAAGTGACTGGCCCAAAGTCACACAACTGGAAGGTGGTAGAGTCGGAATTAGAACCTACAATCTCTGACCTAGTAAACACGTAAAGAATTCCATAAACTACTAATGTACCATAATCAACCAACCCCATTTAACTTTTAAAAGTGTCAAATTTCTGGTGATGCCTTTGAAGCTGAGGACTCCATCTCTGCTGGCCACCAGAATGCTTGGAAGAACCTTGTACTAGTTGAGCTCCTGAACAACCACCCCCATGAATAGGGAAAGACCATCGACTGCCCTGATTCTCTCATCCCCATCCCTAACTGTCCCTCCAGTGAATGAACTGGTCTACCCATCCATGAATGATCCTTCAACCTGTAAAGCCTGTTAATAATGATAATAATGATGGCATTTGTTAAGCACTTACTATGTGCCCAGTACTGTTCTAAGCACTAAGGTAGATACAAGGTAATCAGGTTGTCCCCCAGAGGCTCACAGTCTTAATCGCCATTTTATAGATGAGGTAACTGAGGCCCAGAGAAATTAAGTGACTTGCCCAAACTCATATAGCTGACAAGCTGCAGAGCCAGGATTAGAATCCTCGACCTCTGACTCCCAAACCCGGGCTCTTTCCACGAAACCACATTGCTACCAATTCTCTATCTTTGCTTGTTGTTGTTGTCTAATACTGTCGAGTCATGTCCGAGCCACAGCGACACCATAGACGCATCTTTCCCAGGACTCCCCACTTCCATCTGCAATCGTTCTGGTAGTGGATCCATAGAGTTTTCTTGATAAAAGTATGGAAGTGGTTTACCATTGCCTCCTTCTGTGCAGTAACAAGTCTCTGCCCTCTACTTTCTCCCATGCCGCTGCTGCCCAGCACAGGTTTTTTCTTGCAGCAAATTGCCTTCTCTCACTCTCTAGCCACTGCCCAAGCTAGGAATGGAATGGATATGCCTCTGCGTGACTCTCCCTCCCATAGTCGTGACTGGAAACTCTCCAGGTGTGACCCTGAGAGGGGACTAACCTTACTGCTCCTGTGTAAAATGTTTCTCTTTGTTTTGTTTTTCCAACTACACTCAAACCTACTTTAGGGAGAGTGGGATTTGATGAAAATAATTTTATGTTCATCTTTCTTGATTTTAGAGATTTCAATCCTGACCTCTCTCAGTCTGTGTGTTTCCAGACTAAAGGACCTAACCCTTTTAAACCCTCCTCAGTCAGAAGTATCTCCATTTCCCTGATCCTCTTGGTTGTTCTTTTCTGTACCAGTGGTGATTCTTGGTTTGGAAGCTTAGTTATATAGTGTGTGGGAAGAAATAAGGTCTGGGCAGACCATGGGTGTTAGTTGTACTTCCCTGGACCCACTATTTTAATTTACAATCATTAGATTGCACCTCAATTTTACCAGCTCTCTGTTCCTTGATCTCATCTATCCTGCCATCAACCCCTTTACCATATATCCTCCCTCTGGCCTGGAACTCCTTCCCATTTCTTATCCAACAGTCCACCACTCTCTCCTCCTTCAAAATCCTAAAATCTTATCTCCTCCAAGAGGTCTTCCCTGACAATGCCTTCATTTCTCTTATCAGCCCTCCTCACCGGCTCACCTAAACACTTGGCTGTGTAGCCCTTAAGCACTTTATACTCACTCTAGCCCCACAGCACTAATGTTCATATCCTTATGTTCTATTTTTCCTTTATCCATACTCTATTATAATCCTTGTCTCCCTTGAAGACTGTAAGCTCCTTAGGGAGAGGGAAAGTTTCTACCAATTTTAATGTAATGTACTTTCCCAAGTACTTGGCAAAGTGCTCCACACACAGTAAGTGTTCGATAAATACCACTGATTGACTGAGTTCAGGAAATGTGTGTCTTAGTTCTGTCGTATGAGCCTTAAGCACCGTGCTTTACATTTTGCATGGACTTAACAAGTACTAGTGATTAATTCATGAGCGTTTCCTTCAGTTTCTCCCACCTTCATAGCATTTCACTTCTCAGTCATCTGCAAACATGGTAATTTCTCTGCCCACTCCCTGAAATGTGCAGTTTGCATCTTGTGTTAACGACTTGGTAAACTTAATGTCCTTTGCCATATCACTTCCTTGATCCCAACCAACCAGACTCCATGTGAAGACATACACGCAGGGGACCCAGGCGAGACACCTCCTAAGAAGGGAACACAAAGGAACTGTAATTGATAGATTAGGAAAATTCTATTGAAGAAGCTCGATGTAGCAATCAACTAGCATAAAAGGTAAGGGGAAAGGGGAAAGGCTGTCACTACTGCTGAGTGTACTATGAGGGGGAGGCTGAGAGTGAACCCCAGCCAAGGGACCTATTAGGTCAGGGACACCCGTGCCAGTCCACCTCATTAAGAATGTAAACACAGAATGGGACTGATCATCCCGCCATACAAAATTCTCAATAATTAATAATAATAATGGTATCTGTTAAGCTCTTACTATGTGCTAGGCACAGAACTAAGCGTTGGGGTGGATACAAGCAAATTGGCTTGGGGACACAGTCCCTGCCCCATTTGGGGCTCACAATCTCAATCCCCATTTTACAGTTGGGGGTCACTGGGAAGTGAAATGACTTGCCCAAGGTCACACAACAGGCAAGTCGGGGAGCCGGGATTAGAACCCATGACCTTCTGATTCCCAGTGCTCTAGCCACTACACTACTTTGCTTCTCCTGAGTTAAATAGTGTCAGAGATCTCATCACCCCTAGGTTGAGGGCTAAACAGAAGCAGGATCCTTTACTATTATTTTTTTTCTGTATGTTTATAAATGTTTTCTTTCTGTGATACTGAATATTGTGGTTTATTCCATTGGCAAAGCTGAGTCACGAATCCCCCATCTTTAATTGACTCTACTGGGATGTAATATTCCCTCTTCCAGATTATTTTTGAAAATGATAAACCAAACTATCCTAGCACCGATCTCACCATTCACTCTTCTCTATCCTGAGAAGTGGCCATTTATCATTAACCTTTGCTTCCAAACCTGTAGCCAAGTTTCTATCTATTGCAGACTATTTCTTCCTATCTCACAATTACCCGTGCAAAACCTTTTGGAGAGATAAACATATTACGTCCCCAGTTTCTTCTCCATCTACAAGATCACTGACCCTCTTTAAAGAATTCCAGCAGATTGGTAAGACATGATTTCCCTTCACAGAAAATATACTTTTTCATCGAACAGCATCTTTAAAACTCTTAATTGCTTCACCACCTCCTACCTCACCTAGCTATTCTCCTACTATAACCCATCCTGTACACTTCACTCCTCTAATGCTACCCTTCTAACTGTATCTCAGTCTCATCCCTCTAACTGCTGACCTCTTGCCCACATCCTTCCTCTGACCTGGAATGCCTCCCTCCTCAAATCCAACAGACCATTACTCTTCCCCATTTCAAAGTCTTACTGAAGGAATAACTCCTTCAAGAGGTCTTCCCTGACTAAGCCTTCCTTTCCTCTTTTCCCACTCCCTTCTGCATTGCCTTGACTTGCTCCCTTTATTCATTTCCCCTCCCAGCCCCACAGCACTTACGTATGTATCTGAAATTTATTTATATTAAATGAATACTGTAAACTTGTTGTGGGAAGGGAATTTATCCATTTATTCTTGCCTCCCTATCCACTCTATTCACTCTTGATGACCAAAATGATGCTCTCACCTCCACCCTCTCTACTCAACTCAACTCACTCGCTCCTCTATCCCTTTGTCACTCCAACACCACTAATCCACAGCCCTGGATCACTGCCAATGTCTGCCTCTTTCTCTCTTATGCTTCAGCTTCTGAATGGTGCTGACAGAAGTCTAAACACCAGGCCAAATTTGTTCACTTTAAATTTATCCTTTCTTGCCTTAACTCTGCCCTCTCCTCTGCCAGGCAAAACTATTTCTCTTTCCTTACTGACATCTATGTCCATCATCCCCGTCAGCTGTTTTGGACATTTAACTCCCTCCTCAGGTCTCCTGTTCCTCCCCCTCCCCTATCCCTCATCCCCAACGATCTGGCCACCTACTTCATTAGGAAAATTAACACCATTAGGTCTGAACTCTCCAAAGTCATCCATCCCCCTTCTCCAGCCCCTGCTCTGTCCCACTCCTTTACTTTCCCATCCTTCCCAGCAATATCTTCAGAGGACATTTCCTCCCTCCTCTCAAGTGCCACCCCCTCCACCTGTGCTTCGGACCCTATTCCCTCTCACCTTATAAAAACTCCCACCTCTTCCCTCCTCCCCTCTTTAACTTCCATCTCCAACCACTCACTCTCCAACGGCTTCTTCCCCTCTGCCTTCAAACATGCCACGTCTCCCCATCCTATCTCCCCCAGACTAAAAAAACCCTCCCTTGACCCCACTGCCCCCGCCAGTTATTGTCCCATCTCCCTCCTACCCTTCCTTTCCAAACTCCTAGAGCAAGTCATCTACACCTGCTGCCTCAAATTCCTCAACAGGATACTGTTGTTGAATTCCTCAACTCGAACTCTCTCCTGGAGTCCCTCCGATCTGGCTTCCGTCCCCTCCACTCCACTGAAACCACCCTCTCAAAGGTCACCAATGACCTCCTTCTTGCCAAATCCAATGGCTCTTATTCCATCCTAATCCTTCTCGACCTCTCAGCTACCTTTCGACACTGTCGACCATCCCCTTCTCCTCAACACGTTATCCAACCTTGGTTTCACAGACTCCAAATTGTACTTTCCAAGTGTTTAGTACAGTGCTCTGCGCATATTAAGTGCTCAGTAAATGCAAGTGAATGAGTAAATATCATACTCTCCCAAGCGGTCATGGGTTCTAATCCCAGTACTGCCACTTGTCAGCTGTGTGACTTCGGGCAAGTCACTTAACCTCTCTGTACCTCAGTTACCTCATCTGTAAAATGGGGATTAAGACTGTGACCCACATGTGGACAACCTGATTGCCTCGTATCTATCTCTGCTCTTAGAACAGTGCTTGGCACATGGTAAGCACTTAACAAATATCATCATTATTACTCAATACATTCATTCATTCATTCAATAGTATTTATTGAGTGCTTACTATGTGCAGAGCACTGTACTAAGCGCTTGGAATGTACAATTTGGCAACAGAAAGAGACAATCCCTGCCCACTGATGGGCTCACAGTCTAATTGGGGGAGACAGATGGACAAAAACAATAGCAATAAATGGAATCAAGGGCATGTACATCTAATTAACAAAATAAATAGGGTAATAAAAATATATACTTGAGTGCCATGGGGCTGGGAGGGGAGGTAAACAAAGGGAGAAAGTCAGGGTGACCCAGAAAGGAGTGAAAGAAAAGGAAAAGAAGGCTTTGTCAGAGGAGATGTGTCTTCCATAAGGCTCTCAAAAGGGGGAGAGTAATCGTCTATCGGATATGAGGAGGGAGGGTGTCCCAGGACAGAGGCAGGACGTGGGCGAGAGGTCAGCAGCAAGAAAGACAAGATGAAGGTACAGAAAGGTTAGTATTAGAGGAGCCAAGTGTGCGGGCCGGGTTGTAGTAGGAGAGGGATGAGGGGAGGTAGGAGGGGGCAAGGTGACTGAGTGCTTTAAAGCCAATGGTGAGGAGTTTCTGTTTGATAAGGAAGTGGATGGGCAACCACTGGACAGTGCTCTGCACAGAGTAAGCACTCAGTAAATATGATTGAATGAATGAGTGAATAAGGGATTAGGCTTTTTGAGCCTTACTGGTCTATAATTCCCAGTGTCACCTCCGGAAACTTTGGTATAGATGGGAGTTATATTAATGAACATTCAGGTCTCTGGTACAATGACTTGTCTTATGCTGTCAAGTTGTCTCCATAGCGATGCCATGGACACCTCTCTCCTGGAACACCCCACCTCTAACTACAATCGTTCTGGTAGTTAATCAGTTGAGTTTCCTTGGTAAAAACACGTAAGTGGTTTATCATTGCGTCTTTCTGCGCAGTCAGCTAGAGTCTCCCCCTCAACTCTCTCCCATGCTCCTGCTGCCCAGCACAGGTGAGTTTTGACTTGTAGCAGATTGCCTTCCCCTCATTAGACACTGCCCAAGCTAGGAATGGGTATAGGAATGGATATATCTCTGCTTGAGTCTCCCTGCTTGAGTCTCCCTCTCATAGTCAAGACTGGTAGAGTAATGGAAACTCTCCATCTATTGTCTCTGGTACAATAGATGTTGGTAACCGGAACATATTTGCCACAAATTCCACAACTTCCCCTTGGAATTCCTTCAGAACTCTTGGAGAAGTAACATGGCCTAGTGGGTAGAGCATGGACCTGGGAGTCAGAGAGTCCTGGGTCTAATCCCAGCTCTACCACTTGTCTGCTGTGAAACCTTGGGCAACTCACTTCACTTCTCTGTGCCTCAGTTATCTCATCTGTAAAATGAGGACTAAGACTGTGAGCCCCAGGGGGACAGAAACTATGTCCAACCCGATTTGCTTATTTTCATCCCAGTGCTTAGTACAGTGCCTGGCGCATAATAAGTGCTTAACAAATACCACAGTGATAATTATTGTCTTGTATTAACAGCTTCCATTTCAGAGATAGGTTGACATTTGTAAGCAATTTATACATCTGCTCTAGAGCTTTCAAGGTGGTCTCCATCATATGATTCAATTCTTTTGGCCTGTATTATATTGTTTATTAACAATAATAATAATAATAATGGTATCTGTTAAGCACTTACTATGTGTCAAGCACTCTTTTAAGAGCTAGGATAGATACAAGGTCAGCAGATTTCCCTACTTGGGGCTCACAGTCTTAATCCCCATTTTAAAGATGAGGTAACTGAGAAACAGAGAAGTTATGTGACTTGCCCAAAGTCACACAGCTGACAAGTGGCAGTGCCGGAATTAGAACCCATGACCTCTAACTCCCATGCACATGCTCTATCCACTAAGCCACACTGCCTTTACAAACACAATGCCCAATAAATAATGAAATCCATGTGAAATATTCTGGCTTTTATGCAAGAACAAAGAGCAAGATTTTTTTACTAAGTAGAGAAGATTGCCAACATAAGAAAATGAGCCTTCTTGCTGACATTCAAGGAAGGATCTCATTACAGTCCTCAGACAGGTGCCTGAATGGAAGAGAAATCATTTCCATTTCAAACTCTATGATATCAGTGTGTTGCTTGAATGAATAGGTTCCATTTAAACTGTCGGACTCCTTCTATCACAGGACAACACTGATACAAACTGTGAAATCAGCAGAACGGACCCAGTCGAGACATCCGAAGGCGTGTGTGGAGTTTCTTTATTGCCGTCATTTATCATTTTGTGCCCCTCTGACAGATTTGCAAAGGAAAATTACACAGTAGTTACATGGGAAAGAAACCAAACTGCCTCCAAAATAGCCCACCTCCAACTTGAACCAAGATATTAAAATGCAGATTCTAGACGTTGAATTAGAAACAGACTCAGAGAATTTGACTGACATCATGAAAATAAGTGAACTTCATACTCACCAACTGCAGAAATATTTCTGAAGTCAGGTGTCAATATTATAAGATTTCACACTGCATACCTGGCTTGCTTGAGGTGTATCATAGCGGATCCTAAATTATAGTCGTTTCAGTTCTCAGAATAGTTTCTCTAGAGAGTTGTTGTGTGTCCTTATCTGCAGGCTCAGAATGTTTCCTCAGTTATCTTAGTTCCAGCAGCTTTCAGATCTGTAGCAAGGCTCTTCATAAACAACTTTCAATCTGCAACCAAAAATTCACTTCCAGAGAGTTTGCTAGACTGTAAGCTCTTCAACGGCAGGGATCATGTCTATTAACTATACTGCACTATTCCATTCACTTAGTAGAGTGATCTACAAACAGTAGGCAGTCAATAAATACTTTTGAATAATTTTTTTGACAGCAAAGCAAGAGAAATTTTGAATCTGTATTAGTCTTTTCCATAGAAATTTCTATTTATTTCATATGGAACAAAACCAGCACCCACCAGCAAACTCACCCCCAAGAGAAATTGTGCATCTTTAACATCCTCTGGCCCTTTCTCAGTAGATACTGACGCACTGGGTCTCCTGAGAGCTTGTGGATTTCTGTTGGAATGCCTTCAAATTCAACAACATTATGTTTTAACATGATCAATCAATCAATAGTATTGATTGAGCACTTACTATGTACAGAACACTTTACTTAGTGCTTGGGAGAGTATAATACAACAGAATTAGCAGACACATTCCCTGCCCATAAGGAGCTTACAGTTTAGAGGAGGAGACTTATTTATACAAATAAGTCATTTGTAATATATAATTACAGATATGTACATAAATGCTATGGCGTTATGGGTGCTGTGGTGTTGAGGTGTGAGGATTAACTGATGGAATGTCCTCAAAAGTTGGAGCCAAGACCAGGCTTCACTCTTTGGTCATTTTTCTCTGTGCATGGTGGGGTGCTCCTCAGTGATGTTGGGCATTCTCAGACAATCATTGTACTGCTTTTTCTACCTGTGTAGTGGCCCTCTTTGTCATTTATGACGGTGGTTCCATCTGCACTCTTCAGGGATCACCTTGTACCATGTAGGAGACCATGATGTTTCTTTAGTAATGAATAAAATTCCTTTCACTGATGTAAGTCAGCATATCCCTGGACTTCTTTGGCTCTGGTGTTCCATGGATGTTTCTCGTCTTGATCCACACACCACAAAGATAATGTCCACAAGCTTCCATTTTGTACAATCTTGAGGAAATTTGAGGTGCTGGGGATGGAGTCAACATGGAAGACTGAAGCCCAAAGCAATCTATATTGTAAGTTCTGTTATGAAAGGCTTGTTATGAGAAGCAGCATGGCTCAGGAGAAGCAGCATGGCTCGGTGAAAAGAGCATGGATTTAGGAGTCAGAGGTCATGGGTTCTAATCCTGGCTCTGCCACCTGGGTGACTTTGGGCAAGTCACTTGATTTCTCAGTGCCTCAGTTCCCTCATCTGTAAAATGGGGATGAAGACTGTGAGCCTCAAGTGGGACAAACTGATTACCCTGTATCTACCCCAGCGCTTAGAACAGTGCTCAGCACATAGTAAGCACTCAACAAATACCAACATTATTATTATTATTGTTTGGCTATTTGCATGTGTAATAATAACAATATTTTGGTATTTATTAAGTGCTTACTGTTGAGAAAGGAGAAGGTTAATGTGGAGATACCCCAGTGAGGAACTATTTCTAAGGAAACCAACTCTTCAAGATAAGGATGGCAGAGAATAACCCTAGAAAACTGAAACAGGCTTGTTATCACCAACTGGAAATGGATTAAGTACCCTGTCAGGATGTGGGTAAAGTTGTCCAACCAAGCATTTGTTACAGTGCTTTCCACCTAGGAAGTGCTTAATAAACACCACTGATTGATTTTTTTATAGTATGTGTTAAGCCCTTACTATGTACTAGGCACTGTATTGAGTGCTGGGGTAGGTACAAGCTAATAAGGATGGACATAGACCCTGTCCCACATGGGGCTCAACTGAGGCACTGAGGAATTAAATGACTTATCCAAGGTAGGACAGCAGACAAGTGCTGGAGTCAGGATTAGAATCCAGGTCCTTATGACTCCCAGGCCCACGTTCTTTCCATTAGGCATGCTGCTTCTTGATTGATCAATTGATTGAGAAGAAGTGGTGGACAGTGTCAAAAGTAGCTGAGAAGTCACGGGGGATTAGGACGGAGAAGAGGCTGTAGGATTTGGCAAGAAGGACATCATTGGTGACCTTTGAAAGGACAGTTTCTGTTGAGTGAAAGGATTGGAAGCCAGATTGGAGGTGTTCACGGAAAGAATTGAAGGAGAGGAATTAGAGGCAGCAGGTGTGGATAATTTGCCCAAGGAGTTTGGATAGGAATGATAGGAGGGAGATAGGGTGATAACTGGAGAGAGCCATGGGGTCAAGGAAAGGGTTTTTTGGTTCTTTTAGGAGAGGGGAGACATGGCATGTTTAGAAGCAGTGGGAGAAAAACCACTATAGAGTGTACTGTTGAAGATAGCAGTCAGGGAGGGAAGAAGGGAAGGTGTAAGTACTTGCGTAAGGTGTAGAGGGATGGGGTCAGAGGTGCTAGTGGAGGGGGTGGATTTAAAGAGAAGGCAGAAGATCTCTCTTTGAGGTACTGCTGGAAGAGATGGGAGCAGTGAAGAAGGGAAAGAAGGAGGGAGGGACTGGAGAGGAACAGGGAAGATTTTATGGAGATCATCCCTGATGCTTTTAATTTTTCCGTAAAGTATGTGGCCAGGTCATGAGGGGCAAGAGATGGCTAGGCAGGTTGCAGTGGATTTGAAGAAGGAATTAAGTATCTGAAACAACTGAGGGCAATGGGTAATGAAAAATAGTTTGACTGGGCAGAGGAGAGGGCACAATTAAAGGAGTAAAGCAGTGTGGCTCAGTGGAAAGAGCCTGGGCTTTGGAGTCAGAGGTCATGGGTTCGACTCCCGGCTCTGCCACTTGTCAGCTGTGTGACTGTGGGCAAGTCACTTAATTTCTCTGTGCCTCAGTTACCTCATCTGTAAAATGGGGATTAACTGTGAGCCTCATGTGGGACAACCTGATGACCCTGTATCTCTCCCAGTGCTTAGAACAGTGCTCTGCATAGTAAGCGCTTAACAAATACCAACATTATTATTAACTTGGGTAGACAAGGTCAGCCTAATCTTTCAACATGCTTATGTCACATTCAGGAATAGAATCTGACCCTCTGGGCTACTGATTCAGAGTTCCTTGCCCTACCCTCTCAGGGCCATTCAGAATGTGAAGCAGAATGTGTCTCAGACTGGCTGCTCCAGTCTGGTGTCTGTGAGCACAAGGCCTGCTCTGTTGGCCAAGGCACCAGGACAGGTTGGAACCACATTGTCCCCAGAGTTTTCTAGCCACTACTCAATGGAAATGGGAAAGCCCATTTGAAAGTATGCAGGTCAGCTACAGATGTTAATCGTCTCCACGTTGTTGGAACATTTGTTACATTTTCTTTGTCAATGTTCTTGTAGGTGACAGTCATTACCTCATTGTGAAAGTTAATAGAGTGAGCCAAAGGCATTTTGGGATAAATCATCGGCAGGTATTTTCTTAAATTCACTTCCTGCAAGTCACTATGTTTTCAGAGAATGCTTTGTCCATGTGTTCCAGAAAACATCACGGCATTGGGATTGATGTTGTTAGAATGAGAGTTTTATTTTAACTGAGGTCGTTTGTGAGCTTGGATCAAAGAACAACTTCTTTTTTAATTGTCTTTCAGCTGGAAGACTTTCCTTCATTCAATCAGGTTTATTGAGTGCTGTGTGCAGAATACAGTACTAAGCACTTGGGAAAGTACAACACAACAATAAATATTGATATTCCTTGCCCACAATGAGCTTCAGTCCCCAGATATTCTATCTTTCTTGTCCCGAGAGGTATTTGAAGTTTTAAGGAAAAGTTGTCCCAATAGAAAGACACCTGCTTTAGGGTGACATTGTTTTCCTATGTTCCTTAGCTGTTCTGTCCTGTGAGTTGACATTGCCCTGTTGGATCTGGAGATAACAAGTCTCAGAGCAAGATGATGGGGTCCCCCCCAACCCCCAACCCCCAGGAATGGGTGGAGTTGAGTAGAACCATCTGCCAACATTCTTGACGTGCCTCACCTTACTCTTCTGCAGGACCAGGAGTTGTTATTGCCTGGAGCTGGGGGTCAAAAGGAAACCTCAGGGCTACCCATCCTGATGCCTCCTTCCTAGAGCTGCCCCAGCTGCCCACTTGCCTGCATGGACTGGTGGCATGAAAGTGGGAAACAGGGGTTGGAACTGGGGAAGCTAATTTAGCCCTCAACTTGGCCCCAGGAACTGCCTGATATTGTGGGTCCCCAGGAAAGACCAGAAGAGGAAAGAGGTGATCCAGTTGATGCTCCACTAGGAACAGGAACTTGAAGGTCAAATCAATCAATCAATTAATCAGTCTACTGTATTTATCTATTGTCTGCTAAGTGTAAAGACTGTGCTGAACACTAAGGAGACTACGAAAGAATCAAGGCACATATTTCCTACCATCAGGAATATTGTCCTCAAATGGGCAATACAGACAGAATCACATTATTTTCCAACAGAGAGGACAGGAGGGAAAGTGAGGATGTGGCAGTTAACACCTGAATAAATATTTGGGTATTTAAATATAAAATTGAGTACATGTATCCTTTCTTGATTGCAGCATTAGGAAAGTATCAAGTACCAAGTACCTATGGAGGAGACGACATCTAACTACCATCTAACATCTTGATGGGAAAGAGAACAGCACCTGCAGTGTGAATCCTTATGTAACCTTGGAAAAGCTAGCGGTTGCTGGGGACATTACTAGTATGGGTATGCTGGGGACTCTGAATCACTATAGGAGCCGGAAATTCTGCTCCTTTAGCACAGGTGCCTGCTGATTTGGGTTTAATTTTGTGTATTGCACATTTGTCCTTTTCTTTTATGTCCTTTATGTCCTTCACAGTTTCATTGTTTCTGATGTATCTGTCAGCAGTCATCTCCCCCATCTATAGTCAGTTCTGGATCCCCTTCTTTTCTCCATCTACACCCACTTTCTTGGAGAACTCTTTTACCTCTATGGCTTCAACTACCACCTCTCTCCTTTTCTGCAGTCTCACATTTTCTCCTGCCTTCAAGAAATCACTACTTGGATTATTACTTGGATGTCCTCCCATCACCTCAAGCTTAACATTTCCAAAATGGAACTCCTTATCTTCTCACTCAAACCCTGTCCTCCCCATCATTGTAGAAGTGTGACTTAGTGGAAAGAGCACGTGTTTGGGAATCAGAGGACATGGATTCTAATCCTGGCTCCGCCACCTCTCTGCTGTATGACCTTGAGCAAGCCACTTAACTTCTCTGTGCCTCAGTTAGATCATCTGTAAAATGGGGATTAAGAATGTGAGCCTCTCATGGGACAACCTGATTACTTTGTATCTACCCCAGAGCAGAACAGTGCTAGGCATGTAGTAATCACCTAACAAATACCATAATTACTAATTATTTAGCATCACCATCCTTTCTGTCTCACCAGACGGTAACCTTGTTGTTATCCTTGACTCCTCTCTCTCATTCAACCCACATATTCAATATATCACTAAATCCTGTCAGTCTCATCTTCACAACATCACTAAAATCTGCCCTTTCCTCTCCATCCGAACTGCTATCTTGCTGATCTAATCACTCATCCTATCCCGCCTAGATTACTCCATCAACTTCCTTGCTGACCTCCCAGTCTCCTGTCTCTCCCCACTCCAGTCCATACTTCACTCTGCTATCTGGATCATTTTTCTACAGAAACGTTCAGGACATCTTTCCCCAACTCCTCAAAAAACTCCAATGGTTACCCACCCATCGCTGCATCAGACAAAAGCTCCTCACCATTGGCTTCAAAACACTCAATTACCTTGCCCCCTCCTATGTCACCTTGCTACTCTCTGACTACAACCCTAGCCCGCATACTTCGTTCCTTTAATGCTAACCTTCTCACTGTGCCTCCATCTCATCTATCTCACTGCCTACTGCTTGCCAACATTGACCCTGTGGCCTGGACACCTTCCACCCTCAAATCGGACAGACAATTACTCTCCCCCCATTCAAAGCCTTACTGAAGGTACATCTCCTCCAAGAGGCATTCACTGACTAAGGCCCCCCCTTTCCTCTTCTCCCACTCCCTTCTGCATTGTCCTGACTTGCTCCCTTTGTTCTTCTCCCCTCCCAGCCCCACAGTACTTATGTACAGATCTGTAATATATTTATTTATGTTAATGTTTGCCTCTCCATCCTCTAGACTGTAAGCTCGCTGTGGGCAGGGAATGTGTGGGTTTATTGTTGTGTTTTACTCTCCCAAGCACTTAATACAGTGCTCTGCACACAGTAATCACTCAATAAATACAATTAAGTGAATGAATGGTCATAGATTGTGAGCACTGTAAGGAACAGAGTTTCTGTCTAATTCTTATCTGGGTACTCTTTCCAAGTGCTTAGTACAGTGATCTTCACATAGTAATCTCTTAATAAACACTATTAGTATTGCTACTATTAGTAATAATAATAATTTGAAGGTATCTGTTAAGCACTTGTTAAGTGCCAGGTACTATACTAAGCACTGGGGTGGATACCAGCAAATTGGGTTAGACAAGTGTCCCTGTCCCACGTGGGGCTCACAGTCTCAATCTCCATTTTAAAGTTGAGAGAACTGAGGCACAGAGAAGTGAAGTGACTTGCCCAAGGTCACACAACAGATGAGTGGTAGAGTCAGGATTAGAACCCCAGGCCCAGGCTCTATCCACTAAGCCATGCTGCTTCTCTATATAGTGTATAGCATCCTGCTGGTCTCTCTATGATTGCTGATTAGCAGTCTTTAAGGGGACACCAGATTGTCTAATACTTGGTTTATTGTATCAATCAGTCATCCATATTTATTCAGTGTTTACTCTGTTCTAAGCACTTAGGAGAGTACAATAGTTAGTAAATACGCACCTTGACCTTAAGGAGCTCACAATCTAGCAGAGAAAACAGACATTTAAGCACAATACAGAGTTTAAAATAAGTATAAATTATGTACTATGAGAGGAAGAGGTGATGTGAATACCCAGTCAATCAGGGCATTTACTGAGTGCTTACTGTGTGTGAGTGTTTGAGGCAGTACAATACAACATAATTGACACATTCCCTACCCACAACATGCTTTCAGTATAGAGGGGGAGACAGACATTAAATAAATAAATTATAAATATATTAGACATATAAATATACTAGACATGTAAATAAATTATGGATATGTACATAAGTGCTGTGGGGCTGAGAGTGGGGTGAATTCCAAGTTCCCAAAGGCTACAGTTCCCAGTACATAAACAGTGCCGCATGGCATAGTGGATAGAGCACAGGCCTGGGAGTCAGAAGGTCATGCATGGGCTCTAACTCTGGCTCTGCCAGCTGTGTGCTGTGTGACCTTGGGCAAGTCACTTCATTTCTCTGGGCATCAGTTATCTGTAAAATGGGAATTGAAACAGTGAGCCCCACATGGAACAGAGACTGTGTCCAACCTGATTTGCTTGTATCCATCCCAGTGCTTAGTAGAGAAGCAGCGTGGCTCAGTGGAAAGAGCACGAGCTTGGGAGTCAGAGGTCATGAGTTCAAATCCCGGCTCTGCCACTTGTCAGCTGTGTGACTGTGGGCAAGTCACTTAACTTCTCTGTGCCTCAGTGACCTAATCTGTAAAATGGGGATTAACTGTGAGCCTCACGTGGGACAACCTGATTACCCTGTATCTACCCCAGCGCTTAGAACAGTGCTCGGCACATAGTAAGCACTTAACAAATACCAACATTATTATTAGAGTCCCTGGCACACAGTAAGCACTTAACAAACACTACGACTATTATTATTATTAATGCAGAAGGGGGAGAGAGTTGTGGAAAAGAGGACTTAACCTGGGAAGCTCTTGGAGATGTATGTGACCTTAATAAGGCTTTGAAAGTGGTGTTCTGGTGCCTACAGAGGGGGAGGAAGATCCGGGCCAGAGGGAGGATGTGGGAAAAGGATCAGTGGTGAGATAGGCATAGTGAACAAGCTGGCACTGGAAGAGCAAAGTGTAGCAGGAGATGAGTGATGTAAGGTGGGAAGGGGCTAGCTAATTGAGTTCTCTAAAGGCAATGATAGGGAATTTCTGTTTGAAGCGGAGGTGGATGGTCACTGACTGGAGGTTCTAGAGGAGTGGATGGATGTGGACTGAATTAGTTTTAGAAAAGTGAAAAATATTAGATGTTCTTGACTGGCTGAAATCTGACCATTTGGCAAAATGAAGGAAAGGCAGATATAATATTTAACACCATCAGAGCCTGTCTCAGTTCATCATTTACTGGAAACCATTCTGCCTTTGTTTGAAAGAGAAAGGAAACATAAAAATTGCTGTTTTCATCCAAAGATCCAATAAACAGTAGGAAGAGATTACATAATCATTAAACCACGGGTGCTGAGAGCGAATGCCAATTAAGACACAAGCAAACCTTGGCGACAGGGCCTGCGGGAATAATGCCATGCCTTGGGTTTCTGTCACAAAACTTTCTTCTGTCTCCTGAGGGAGAACAGATTGCTAGGGACGGGGTCCAGCGCCAGCCTTTTCTGTTGAGCCAAGAGACTTCCCACTCTCCCAGACCAGCAAGGAGAGAGCCTCAGTCCACACCAGGCATACAGCTGTGAAAACTCCAAATTAGAGACCTTCAACCTCAGGGAAACTCCAGGGGCTTCTGGTAGAATGTGACTGAACCTCATGGCCTCACCCTCCAACTGGTCACGGAATCTGTAGGTTTTCCCAAGTGTATATGCTATCAGCAGATCTGCATGTAAAATATAATGAGGGCCCAGAGCCCATTACAACCCAGTTTCATTATTCCTATTTAATTATCTTATCGATCAAAAATGTTTGCCTTCTAGGACCCAAGGCTTCCTCTGCTACACTTCTAATTCAAACAAAACTCTCAGCAAGTACTTGATAAATGGTGATGTTCAGAACTTTTCTCCCAGAATGCAACATTTGTTCTATTTTTGAACTCAGTAATACAAACATTAAGTGAAGCTTTCTGGTTAATTGTTCATAATTAACTTATGAATGCAAATTGCAATGAGAGGAGTCATTTCACGTATTAACATAATCAAAGGAAGAAAACATCTTATGTGACTGATTCTTTCTTTTAGGATAATTGCCTCTACCTTCACAGTCTGACTTCTTCTTACTTTCAGTGTTGAATAACCAAATGTATAAGAACATTAGAAGGCAGGCGGATAGGGATTTTGATTATTTAGTTGTCTCCACTACTGTGACAAAGACTAATGGTAAAAACTCTAAATGACAAATTCAACCAAACTACTAGCAGGGATGAGGGATGATTCATCCCCCTCAAGAAGTAGCTGTCAATCAGGAAATCTCCTGGGCCAATCAGAACTCGCCGTGTTCAGCCTGGATTAAGTAAATATACTTTTGGGTGAAATGTCCAGTAGAAAATAAAATTTTGAAACTAAGCAATGTGGGCAGGGATTATCTCTGTTTATTACTGTATTGTATTTTCCAAACACTTAGTACAGTAATCTGCACACAGTAAGCATTCAATAAAACAATTGAATGAATATGTTTAATGTCAATCATTGTCTTTTCAACAGCAGAATATGAATTGGTAAGGGAAGGGCCCAGGAAGCATGATAATTCACACCTTCAATTGCTGATAAGGGCCATACAGCCAATGGAGGACAATCATACTACTTCATTCATTCAGTTGTATTTATTGAGCGCTTACTATGTTCAGAGCACTGTACTAAGCACATGGAATATACAATTCAGCAACGGATAGAGACAATCCCTGCCCAACAACGGGCTCACAGTCTAAAAGGGAGCGACAGATAGCACAACAAAACAAGTAGACAGGCATCAATACCATCAAAATAGATAAATAGAATCAAAGAGATATACATATCATTAATAAAATAAATACAGTAATAAACAATATATACAAATTTACACAAGTGCAGTGGGGAGGGGAAGGGGGTAGAGGAGAGGGAGGGAGTAGGGGGAATGGAGAGAGGAAGAGGTGCAGAGGGAAAGGGAGGGCTCAGTCTGGGAAGGCCTCCTGGAGGAGGTAAGCTCTTAGTAGGGATTTGAAGAGAGGAAGAGAGTTAGTTTGGCAGATGTGAGAAGGGAGAACATTCCAGGTCACTGGTAGGACTTGGGCAAGGGGTCGACGGTGGGACAGGCGAGAATGAGGCACAGTGGGGAGGTAAGCAGCAGAGCAGCGCTGTGTAGGGGGTGGGCTGTAGAAGGAGACAAGGGAGGTGAGGAAAGAGGGGACCAGGTGATGAAAAGCTTTGAAGTCAGTAGTGAGGAGTTTTTGCTTCATACGAAGGTTGATAGGCAACCACTGCAGGTTTTTGAGGAGGAGAGTGACAAACCCAGAGCGTTTCTATAGAAAGATAATCTGGGCAGCCGAGTGAAGTATAGACTGAAGTGGAGAGAAACAGGAGGATGGGAGATCAGAAAGGAGGCTGATGCAATAATACAGTCAGGATTTTTCGAGAGATTGTACCAGCAAGGTAGCAGTTTGGATGGAGAGGAAAGGGTGGATCTTAGCGATATTGTGAAGGCGAAACTGACAGGTTTTGGTGACGGATTAGATGTGTGGGGTGAATGAGAGAGCTTAGTCAAGGATGACACCAAAGTTGTGGACTTGTGAGACCAGAAGGATGGTAGTGCCATCCACAGTGATGGGAAAGTCAGGGAGAGGACGGGGTTTGGGAGGGAAGATGAGCTCAGTGTGAGACATGTTGAGTTTTAGGTGGCAGGAGGAAATCCAGGTGGAGATGTCCTGAAAGCAGGAGGAGATACGAGCCTGAAGGGAGGGAGAGAGAACAGGGGGTGTCTTACTCTCTGCAGACTGCCCTGCACCAACCCTACATTCCAGTAGTGGGGTGATGGAGTGGAAGATTTCATGGAATTTGCGGTCCATTCAGTTGTGGGCTACCGTCAAATTTCTTACAGGGAAAAGATGGGTTGTGGGGAGGGCTTCCAGAAGGATGGCAGGGGATAAAGATAGAGGTCTGGGAGACCTTGGAGGAGGGTACTTAGGAGAGGAGTTAGGAGCAGAGGCTAGAGGGAAGAGCAGAGAAGAATTCAGAGGAGAAGTGGAGACAGGCTGGCCCATGCTGAATTTATTACCATAGTCTAGACATAGTCACTATTGTAATTGGAGCAGGCTAAATGATAATAATAATCATCATGGTATATGTAAAGCACTGATTGTGTGTCAAGCACTTTTCTAAGCACTCAGGTAGATAAGATAAACGCCTGAAACTGTACGTATTTAAAAAATGACATTTCCAGAAGTACTAATAATAATAATGATGATGCTATTTGTTAAGTGCTTACTAATGTGCCAAGCACTGTTCTAAGCTCTGGGGTAGATACCATGTCGTCAGGTTATCCCATGAGGGGCTCACAGTCTTAATTCCAATTTTACAGATTGGGTAAATGAGACACAGGTAAGTTAAGTGACTTGTCCAGTCACTCAGCTAAGTGGCGGAATCGGGATTAAAACCCACGACCTCTGACTCCCAAGCCCAATCTCTTGACATAAGCCATGCTGCTTCTCTAGACCTCATTATGGGCAGGGAACGTGTCTGTTGATTCTGTTGTATTGTACTCTCTCAAGCACTTAGTACTGTGCTCTGCACATAGTAAACAATAAATATAACTGCTTGGTCATTGTGGACAGGGAATGTGTCTATTTATTGTTATATTGTACTCTCCCAAGCGGGGAAGAAAAGGCCTGGACACAGCCTCATTCTGGTCAGGGTTCCTTCTGTCCATGCTTTGAGCTGGGGCCAACATGACACACTTTCAGAGGCATCCCTTTTGGGTCAACGTTGGTGTCTTCTGACCCAAGCCAGAGCGGTTGAGATGGTTCTTCAGTTCTCTACCAACCTATGAGTTGGTAGGTTGTTTCAGAAATCCATAGTCTTCCCTTCCCCTCCCCCTTGGAGGTTCCCAAAGCTGCAGACTGTCCCAGACCAGATCCCTGAAGGTGAGATCAAGGATTCTATGGCCTCCTTAGACATTTGGATAGGTTGGCTCAGATCATTGCTATTCTTATCTTGTATGTTGTTTTCATGACTTTATTTTACCATCTTCCCCTAAATGTCTGTCACCAGGAGCTTGGGCCCACTTCATTCTTACATCATGAGTTCTTTGGGGGCCAAGAACCATGTCTAATTATCACATGTATTTTTTTCCAGTAGTTACTACTTTGTGCAATTGTGTGTGTGTGTATGTGTGTGTCTTTGTGTTTGTGTGATTATTACTATTTGTGATTTTGTGGGAAAGAAGCAGGAGGAATTGTGGACTAGTGGAAAGAAATCAGAACTGGCAAACGGAGAACTATAGTACTGACTCTAGCACTGGTCTTCTGGGTGACCTTGAACCAGTCACTTAACCTCTCTGGGTTTAGACTGCCCAACAGGGATAAATAAACTCTCCCTTGACCCCACCTCCCTCCATTTATCACCCCATCTCCCTCCTACCATTCCACTTCAAACTCCTTGATCTAGTTGTCTATACCTGCTATTTCAAATTCCTCCCTTCCAATTCTCTCCTTGACCTCCTCCAATCTAGCTTCTATCCCCTTAACAAAAACCTCCCTCACAAAACGATTTCCTTCTTGCCAAATCTAACAGCCTCTACTCCAGCCTAATCCTCCTTAACCTGTCAGTTGTATTTGATACTGTAGGCCACCTGACCCCCTTTTCCTGGAAGCATTACCCAAACTCAGCTTCACTGACACTGTCCTCTCCTGGTTCTCCTTTCTCTCTGGCCGCTCATTCTCAGTCTCTTTCGTTAACTACTCCTCTTCTTTCCACCCACTACCTGTGGTTGTCCCTCAAGGTTCACTTCTGGGTCTCCTTCTATTCTCCATCTACATCCACTCCCTTGGAGAATTCATTTACCCCCATAGCTTCAAACCACCTCTATGAGGATGATTCCCATATCTACATCTCAAACCCTGATCTCTCTCCTTCTCTAAAGTCTCACATTTCCTCCTGCCCTTAAGACATCTCTACTTGGATGTCTTCCCATTACCTCAAACTCCTTAACTTCCCACCCAAGCCCTGTCCTCCCTGTCATTTTCCCATCACTGTAGACAGCACCCCATCCTCCCTGTTTCACAGGCCTATAAACTCGGTGTTATCCTTGACTCTCTCATTCACCCCACTTTGGCTCAGTGGAAAGAGCCTGGGTTTCAGAGTCAGAGGTCATGGGTTTGACTCCCAGCTCTGCCACTTGTCAGCTGTGTGACGGTGGGCAAGTCACTTCACTTCCCTATGCCTCAGTTACCTCATCTGGAAAATGGGGATTAACTGTGAGCCTCACGTGGGATGACCTGATTACCTTGTATCTCCCCCAGTGATTAGAACAGTGCTCTGCACATAGTAAGCGCTTAACAAATACCAATATTATTATCACTAAATCCTGATGGAGCCACCTTCCCCACATTGCTAAAACTGACACTTCTCCATCCAAACTGCTACCACATTAATACAATCACTTATACTATCCTGCCTTGATTACTGTATCAGTCTCCTTGCTGACCTCCCAGCCTCCTGTCTCTCCACACTCCAGTCCAGACTTCTCTGTGGTCCCCGGATCCTTTTTCTACAAAAACCTGCAGTCCATGCTTCCCCACTCCTCAAGAGCCTGAAATGGTTGCTCATCAACCTTTGCAACCAGCAGAAACACCTTTCCATTGGCTTCAAAGCACTCAATAACCTTGTCCCCTTCCTACCTCACCTCACTACTCTCCTACTAAAACCCAGTTCACATACTTCACTTCTCTATTGCCAACCAACTTGCTGAACCTTGTTCTTATCTATCTTGCCCCCAACTCCCACCCATGTCTTGCCTCTGGCTTGGAATACCCTCCCTTTGCTCTCTCCACCTTCAAAGCATTTTTGAAGCCTCCAAGAGGCCTCCCCTAGCTAGGCCCTCACTTTCTCTTTTTTCCACTCCCTTCTACATGACCCTGACTTGCTCCCTTCATTCATCTCCTCCATCAACAGCCCCACAGCACATATCTACTTACCCATAATGCATTTTTATATTAATGTCTGTCTCCCCCTCTAGACTGCAAGCTCACTGTGAAGAATGTGTCTGTTATATTTTTGTGTAGTACTCTCTGAAGTACTTGCTCTGCACACATTAAATGCTCAATAAATACAGTTGATTGATTGGCATTGTCTAAAGGGATGAGAAAGTCTGGGGATGGCAGTTTGGTTAGGAAGATTAGTAGTTCTGTTATGGACATATTTAGTATGAAGTGTTGGCAGTATCTTGAAGTAGAGATGTCCTGATGGCAGAAGGAAATGCAGGACTGCAGAGGAGAGCGTTCAGTATTGGAGAGGTAAATTTGGGAATCATCTGTTTAGAGATGGTAGCTGAAGATGTGAGGGGATGAGTTCTCCAAAAGAATGGGTGTAGATGAGAATAGAAGGGAACTTAGAATTGAGCCTTGAGGTACACCCACTGTTAGAGGGTGGAAGCAGAGGAGGAGCAGTGAAAGAGACTGAGAAGTAGTAGCCAGACAGGAAAAGCAGGAGAGGACAGTGTTAATAAAGCCAAGGTTAGATTGTGCTTACAGGAAAATGGGATGTTCCAAAATATCAAAAGCAGCTGAGTTGTCAAGGAGTATTAAGAATAGAGGCTTTTTATTTGGAAGTTATTGGTGATCTTAGAGAGAGCCAATTCTGTGAAGAGTGTGGAAGCCAGATTATAGGGGTTTGAGGAGAGAGTTGGAGCAGAGGATATGGATGCAGCAGATGTAAAAAACTTGCTCAAGACTTGCAGAAGAATTGTAGGAGAAAGATCGGGGAATAACTGGTTGTGGCTAAATGAGGCTTTTGGGGTTTTTTAAGGGTAGGGGAGATACATGAACATGTTTGAATGCAGTGGGAATGCAGCCATCGGAGAGGGATTGGTTGAAGATGGTTATCAGGGAGAGAGGAAGAGAGGGGTCAAGTGTTTTAATTGGGTGCCAAGTGATGGAGGCACAGATAGAGGAAGCACATTTGATCCCAGTCCATGACCCTTTATGAGATAAATTTTGACCAAACATCATCTCTACAGTTGGTCATGTGGAAAGAGGTTAGGACAATTGAACATGAGCTCTGGACAGACATGCTATTGCCCCCAGCTAATAATAATAATAAAATAATATGGCCCTTTGAATTGGCAAATTTTGGGCATTCAGGTATCAGGTTCCAATTTCTATGCTAGAAAACAGACCGAACCTCCGCAGGGCACAGAAGGAACATCAATAAGCGACTTTGAAAGAGAAAGGCAACCAGGGAGTCTCTATGGCTGACTGCTGGCTATAATGACTGTGGGCGGATGCCTCTGGTGATGACACACACTTTGGAAGAGTCTTTCAATAACAAACTCATCTCCTTCTTCTCCACAAGCACACTATATTCACACAAACACACTTACACATGCACCACACTCCTATGTAAACATTCTGTACCTCACTCGCATATGTTGGGTAAGTCATGGCTGCAGCTGAATTTCCTGGATCCATTGAGGCCAAAGCCAGAAGCAAGACCCACTCAAGGGGAGTACGACACAACTCTCTTGGGCTCTCCTGAGTCTGGAGGAACGTATATACCGTCTCGCATATATAGCATGGACACACATATTCTTGCATGCTTATACATTCATACTTGTACCTGATCATGTACTCTCAAACATACACACACACATGCAACCATATCCACAAGAACACACCCATATGAACATACACACAAGAAAACACACACACACTCCTTTGTTCTCTGCTCATTTTGGGCTGGGAATGTGTCCGTTATTATATTGTATTCTTCCAAGTGCATAGTAGAGTCCTCTGCACATAGTAAGCACTCAATATATACAACTGTCTGACTGTTCATTTCCACCTCTTCCATTCCTTCTAGGGAGCCATGAGGGGCAGCGCCTGTGGACATAGCCTGTAAGAAAGCTGTCCACGCTCTCTGCCCACCTGTCCTTTCTCAGACATTGCCTAGACCTTTTCAGAAATCCCTGCTGGCTGGCCTGGTCTCTGACAAGGTGTTCTTCCTGCCCCAGAAGGACCCAGGAGAGCTATGCCCTCCTCCCCTTGTCTGGGCCTTGCTTCTGGCTTTGGCCTCAACAGATCCAGGAAATTCAGCTAGTCATGAATTACCCAACATGTCCTGACATTTGCCCAGATTCTTTCTTCACCCTTTTATTGGCGGCATTTATTAAGGGTCCACTGCGCAGAGCACTGTACTAAATGCTTGGGAAATCAAACCTGCCCTCCAGGACCTTAGAGTCTAGAGGGGGAGACAGACTTTCAAATAAATTACAGGTAGGAGGAAGTAAATATGTAAATTGGTGACAACTGATGACAACTGAGACAACTGTGACAAATGTGAAACTTTAACTGTGAAGGTTAAACTTCTTTGAGGCTTGAAACTACACTACTGTCTCTGGAAAGCTTTGGTGGATACTCTGGACAATGTCAATCCACTTGAAATTATTGCCTACCTGGAGGAAGTTTGAGGACCACAAATCAGAAAATAACAATAACACCACCCCATCCACCTGTGCATCTAACCCCATTCCTTCACACCTCATCAAAATACTTGCCCCCTCCTTTCTTCCAAGCAGCATGGCTCAGTGGAAAGAGCATGGATTTAGGAGTCAGAGGTCGTGGGTTCTAATCCCGGCTCTACCACCTGTCAGCTGTGTGACTTTGGGCAAGTCACTTAACTTATCTGGGCCTCAGTTAACTCATCTGTAAAATGAGGATTCAGATGTGAGCCCTATGTGGGACAACCTGATTACCTTGTATCTCCCCCAGTGCTTAGAACAGTGTTTTGCACATCATAAGCGTTTAACAAATGCCATTATTATTATTATTATTCCCCCCCTATCTTCAACTGTTCCCTCTCCATTGGCTTCTTCCCCTCTTCCCCTTTTAAACATGCCCATATCTCCCGTATCCTAAAAAAAAACTCCCTTGACCCCACAGCTCTCTCCAGTTATCACCTCATTTCCCTCCTACCATTCCTCTCCAAAATCCTGGAATAAGTTGTCTACACTCACTGACTCAGGTTCCTCTCCTCCAATTCTCTCCTTTACCCCCTTCAATCTAGCTTCCGTCCCCTTCACTCCACAGAAACTACCCTCTAAAAGGTCACCAATTATTTCCTCCTTGCCAAATCCAACAGCTTCTCCTCCATGTTAATCCTCCTCAACCTCTCAGCTGCCTTTGATACTGTTGACCACGCTCTTCTCCTGGAAACATTATCCAACCTTGGCTTCACTGACACTGTCCTCTCCTGGTTCCCCTCCTACCTCTCTGGTCACTCATTCTCAGTCTCTTTTTTTTGTCTCCTCTTCTTCCTCTCATCCCCTAACTGTGGTGTCCCTCAAGGTTCAGTTCCGGGTCCCCTTCTATTCTCCATCTACACCCACTCCCTTGGAAAACTCATTCACTCACACAGCTTCATCTATCACTTCTATGCTGATGACACCCAAATCTACATCTCCATCCCTGATCTCTCTCCTGCTCTGCAGTCTGGCATTCCCTCCAGACTCAAGACATCTTTACTTTGATATCTTTTCATCACCTCAAATTTAATATGGCTAAAACCAAACTTATCTTCCTACCCACACCCTGTCCTCCCACTCACTTTCCCATCACTGTTGACAGCACCACCATCCTTCCTGACTCACAAGCCCATAACCTTGGCATTGTCCTTGACTCCTCTCTTTCATTCCACCCACATATTCAAGCCACCGCTAAATCCTGTCAGTTCTACCTTCACAACTTTGCCAAAATCCACCCTTCTTCCCTCCATCCGAACTACTACCATATTAATACAAGCATTTATCCTATCTTGCCTTGATTATTATATCGGCCTTCTTGCTGTCCTCCCAGCCCCCTGTCTCTCCTCACTACAGTCCATACCCCGTTCTGCTGCCCAAATCATTTTCCTTCAAAAGTGTTCAGACCATGTTTCCCCACTTCTCAAGAAAATCCAGTGGTTGCCCATCCCCATCCACATAAAACAAAACCCCCTCTCCATTGGCTTTAAAGCACTTAATCAACTTACCACCTCACCTCACTACTCTCCTACTACAACTCAGCCTGTACACTTCATTCTTCTAATGCTAACCTTCTCACTGTACCTTAATCTCATGTATCTTGCTGCAGATCTCTCGCCCATATCCTACCACTGGCCTGGAATGCCCTCCCTCCTCATATCAAACAGATAATTGCTCTCCCCGACTTCAAAGCCCTATTGAAGGCACAACTCCTTCAATAGAGAAGCAGCTTGGCTTAACGTAGTGAAGCACGGGCTTGGGAGTCAGAGGTCTTGGGTTCTAATCCTGGCTCCACCATGTGTCAGTTGTGTGACTTTGGGCAAGCCACTTAACTTCTCTGTGCCTCAGTTACCTCTTCTGGAAAATGGGGATTAGGACTGTGAGCTCCATGTGGGACAACCTGATTATCTTATATCTACCCCAGTGCTTAGAGTAGTGCTTGGCATATAGTAAGCGCTGAACCAATACCATCATTATTATTATCTCCTTCAAGAAACCTTCCCTGAATAAATCCTCTTCTCCTCTTCTCTCACTCGCTTCTGCGCCATTTTTACTTGTTCCTTCATTCATCCTCCCTCCCATCTCCACAGCACATATGTATATATCAGTTATTGATTGATTTATTTATCTGTCTCCCCCTCTAGAATGTGAGCTCGTTGTGGGTAGGAATGTGTCTGTTTGTTGTTATATTGAACTCTCCCAAACGCTTAGTATAGTGTTTTGCTCACAGTAAGTGCTCAATAAATACAAGTGAATAATAATAATGATAAAACTTAGTAATAATAACAATGATGATGGTATTTGTTAAGCACTTACTATGTGCAAAGCACTGGTCTAAGTGCTGGAGTGGGGAGATACAAGGTGATTAGGTTGTCCCAAGTGGGGCTCACAGTCTTAATCCCAAATTTCCAGATGAGTGAACTGAGGCACAGAGAAGGTAAGTGACTTACCCGAGGTCACAAAGCTGGCAAGCGGCAGAGCCAGAATTAGAACCCAATTAGTACTACTATTGTACTATTGACTACTCTTCTGTACTATCCCAAACTTTGAATACAGTGTTCTGCACACTGTAAACTCTCAACAAATGGCCTTGATTGACTGATGTTAAGTGACTAACCTTCCTGTCTCCACCCTGAACTGTCTTCACGTGAAATATCATAAAGCCTGAGCAATTACAGCCACCCCCTGTTGTGTAATGCTCTTTGTTTTGTGGCTTTATGTTTTGGGAGCAGAGTACAATTCAACCCCAAAATCCCCATTTCCTCTCCATGGTTGATGATCCAGGAAAGAGGAAATATAATTCACAGCTCTCCTAGACCCACACATTCCTCCAGAGACCATGGTTTTGTATAAGGGAGATTGGAAGTAGATAAATAGCAGATGTGACTTCTTTAATCTTTCCTCTTTAATCTCTCAAATGGAAAGAACAGCGAATTAGATTTCTAATGTTTCTCTTCATCTGTGTTTAAAATAATTTCATATTTTTACATGCTTTTTCCTCACTGTTTAAAACCCTAATGTCATGCTCATGCATAAAGCAATTACTGCTCTGATGAGATGGTTATTATTCTTAGCTGTCTCACCGTGGAAAGCTATCCCCAGCATGCTAATAGGTTTCTGCATGTGGAATAAGGGTCATTAGGCAGAGCGAACTTTATCCAAGGGAGCCCAGGCATTGCTGGCTGACAGCTGTGTACACAAGAATCTGCCATTTACTTTCTTGCCGGCTCGGATAACCTTTGCAAATGTCAGCTTCGTGTCCGGTTGGCTATGTCCCATTCCTCCAAGCGTGGAGGGGAGAAGGGGCCAGCAGTGCTAACCAGTAAGCAGATTGTTTGGAACGACTCCGGTGAACGACGAACCAGCCAGGATCTTGGAGGTCGTGGCACCCACGGTGGGGTGCAGAGAGCAAAGAAGCAGCAAAGAGGCCTGGAGGAAAGAGCATGAAAAGTATCAGAGTACTTGGGTTCTAATCCTGGCTCTGCCATCTGTTTACTCTGTGGCCCTGGCAAGTCACTTCACTTCACTTCTCTGTGTCTCAGTGTCTGCATCTGTAAAATGGGGGTTCAATATCTGTTCCTCTTCCCACTCAGACTGTGAGCCTCACTTGGGACAGGGACTTGAATCCACCCCAGTGCTTAGTACAGAGCTAGGCACACTAAAAGCACTTAACAAATACCACAAGGCAAGGACAATATAACACTGAATAATAATGCTGGTATTTGTTTAGCGCTTACTATGTGCCAAGCACTGTTCTAAGCACTGGGGTAGATCCAAGGTAATTAGGTCATCCCACATGGAGCTCATAGACTTAATCCCCATTTTACAGATGAGATAACTGAGGCACAGAGAAGTTAAATGACTTACTCAAGGTCACACTGCTGGTAAGTGGCGAAGCTGGGATTAGGACCCATAACCTCTGACTCCCGAGCCTGTGCTCTTTCCACTGAGCCACGCTGCTTCTGTAGTGCCCTGACCCCAGCTGATTGGAGCACGGCAAGGACCTTTCCCAGCTTTGGGACAGGAAGGACCCAGATCCAGGTTGTCAAACAGCTGGCCTAATGTTAAATTTACCCGGAAGACCTATTAGAAAGAAAGAGCAGCAGCAGGGTCCTCTTTCAACTGGGGCAGAAGATTAGGTTGCTAGTTCCATGGAGGACCTCAGGGTATGAATCAGCCAGTAGAAAGCCAACATCTCTTCTACCACCTGGTAATAATAATAATAATAATAATGGTGGTATTTGTTAAGCACTCACTATATGCGCACTGTTCTAAACACTGTGGTAGATATAAGATTATCAGGTTGGACATAGTCCCTACCCAGAGCTCACTGTCTTAATCCCCATATTACAGATGATGGTGTCAAAACCCAGAGAAATGAAGTGACTTGCCCAAGATCACACAGCAGGCAAGTGGTGGAGCCAGGATTAGAACCTAGGTCTTTCTGATTCCCAGGCCCATATTCTAACCACTAGGCCACACTGCTTCTCAATACAGACCTAATCTTGTGCAGACCTAATCAATCAGTCAGTAGCATTTGTCAAGTACCCTCTCTGTAAAGAGAACTATATTAAACATTTGAGAAAATACAATAAAATTAGTAGACATGATCCTTGGCCTTAAGTAGCTTACAATCCTGTAGGAGAGACAGACACTAAAATAAAATTCATTCATTCATTCATTCAATCGTATTTATTGAGCACTGACCGTGTGCAGAGCACTGTACTAAATGCTTGGAGAGTACAATTCGGCAACAGATAGAGACAATCCCAACCCAACAATGGGTTCAAGGGTAGGAGGAAGCAGTGGAGTGTAAAGATATGTATACAAGGTCTATAGGGTAGGAGTGGTCTACTCACGTGTTTAGTTGACTTGGAAGTACTGAAGTATTAGTTGGGAGGGAAATGTAATGGGGCTGTGACAGAGTAATCAGGGAAGTCTTCCTTAAGGACATATGGTTTACAAAGGGTTTTAAAAATGAGGAGAGCAGTGGTCTGCCAGATGTGAAGGAGGAGTTCCAGAGAGGAGGGAGGATGTAACCAAGAGGTTGGGAGTTAAGACAGATGGGAGCGAGGCACAGTGAGTAGGTTGGTATTAGAGAGGAGAAGTGTGCAAGCTGGAGAACTGTGGAAGAGGAGTGATGAAAAGTAGAGGGGAGAGAGATGATTGCCTACCTTGAAACCAATGGTCAGGAGTTTTTGCTTGAGACAGAGAGAAATGGGCAAACACTGGAAGGTTTGGAGGCATAAGAAATCACACACAAAACAGTGTTGTAGAAAAAATGACCTGGACAACAGAGTGTAGTATGAACTGGAAAGGGGAGAGGCTGAAGGCAGGAGGTCAGGAATGAGGCTAATGAAGTAAACAAGTCAGGCTTTGACAAGTGTTCAGACCAGCACTGTGGCAATTTGAATGGAGAAGAAAGGGTGGATTCTGGAGGTGCCAAGGAAGCAGCATGGTGTAGTGCACGGGCCTGGGAGTCAGAAGATCATGGGTTCCAATCCCAGCTCTGCCACATGTATGCTGTGTGACCTTGCCCAAGTCACTTCACTTCTCGGTGCCTCAGTTACCTCAACTGTAAAATGGGCATTGAGACTGTGAGCGTCTCCTGGGACTGTGATTGTGTCCCACCTGATTTGCTTGTATCCACCCTAGCAGTTAGTACAGTGCTTGGCACAAAGTAAGCACTTAACAAATACCACAACCCCTCTAGTCTGTAAGATCTCTGTGGGCAGGGAATGTGTCTGTTTATAGTTATATTGTACTTTCTCTGCCCACAGTGAGCATTCAATAAACACAATTGACTGAATTAATTAATTAATGAAAAGATTTGGTGAGTAGTCTAATATGGGAGTTGAAAGAGGGAGAGGTGTCTAAGAAAAAGCCAAGGTTAAGGGCTTGAGAGACAGGTAGTAGGATGGTGTTGTCAACTGTTATGGGGAAGTCGAAGGAGAGAATTTGGTAGGGAAGATGAGTAGTTAAGTTTGGACATGTTGGGCTTGAGAATCATAACAGCTGTGTGTAAATGTCCTGGAGGCAGGAGGAGATGTGAGAATGCAGAGAAAGGAGAGAGCTCTATCAGGGGTCATCTACATCGAGGAAGTAGTTGAAACCATAAGAGCAGGTGAGCTTTCCAAGAGAATGACTACCATTTGAGATTAGAAGGGGGGCCTCAAACTGAAACTTGTTATCCACAGTTAAGGAGTGGGAAACAGAGGAAGAGTCAGTGAGAGAGACTGAATAGGACTGACCAGAGTGGCAGGAGGAAAATCAGGATAGGACTTTGACAGATAAAAAACAAGAATTTATGAGGTTTTCCAGTGAAGGGAATGGTTTGCGATATTGAAGGCAGCTGAGAGTGAAACATGGTATCTGTGTGTGCCTCCCTGTGTGCTCTTGCCCTTCCCCTCCCACCATGACTGGGTTAACTGTCTTCCCTCCCCATCATATAACCTTGGAAAAAGGCCTCCGACTTACTCTGGGCCTCCCCACATCCTTGTACTGACACTGCAGCTTTGAGACTGGTTGGACATCAGCGGAGGCACTGCAGTTTGGAGCCGGGCAGGGCCCTCACAGACTCTAGACACCTTCTGTCAGCCTGTCCGTCCATCTGTAAACATACCCTATTGGTGGCCACAAGGACAGCAGAGTTACTGTGGTTTCTGAGTGGCTGGGGCTGTTCTTTCAGGCCCAAGGGAGGGGCTTTCTCCACTCCCTCTCTGTTTGCTTTTTCACCCAAGAGGAGTCATCAGAGGAACAGAGGGAGGAAAAGGCCAGAAAGGAGAATGATGGGCACAAGGAGTGCAGTGGGTTCGACAGAGCAATGAGGATCCCCAGACTCGGGTCGGGAGTAGGAGGGGACCTGTGCTCATTTGTTAAAAACAGCCTTCCTCAAGCTCAGGGGAAGTGGAGTTACCAAGCAACTCCTAACTAGTCCACCCTCTGCCAGTCATGCATAAACTTGAATCCCCAAGGGAGAGGCTGGAACAGTAAAATGTGGATACCAAGAAACAGCACTAACATGGAGATTTACAAGGGGGGAACACAAGCCAGAGTGACACAGAGGACAGAAGAGCACTGAGCCATCAGGGACTAAGAAGCCTTTTTGTGTGGCTTTTGTTAGTGGGGAGGGGAGGCTTTAAAAAGAGGGTGAAGGTTGAACACTCTTCCTCTTTCCAGGATTTTAAAAATAAATGGAACAGTGTGACCAGGAAGACTGGGGAGAAGACCATCTGAAGAAAGGGAAGCAGGGGCTGATAACTGGGGAAGGGGCTCCACCTCTTCCCCAGTGTTTTCAGATGCTCTGTCCAGTTGTTGTGGGGGCTTGCCTATAGTGCGTGTTTGTATGAAAATTTTGAAAAACTCCCAGCCTGATTCCTTCCCTCCTCAAATCCAACAGACAATCACTCTCCCACCATTTAAAGCCTTATTGAAGGCACATCTCCTCCAAGAGGCCTTCCCTGACTAAGCACCCCTCTTTCCTCTTCTCCTACTTCCTTCTGCGTTGCCCTGACTTTCTCCCTTTGTTCTTCACACACACACACACACACACATACACACACAGCACTTGTATACATATCTGTAATTTATTGATTTGTATTGATGTCTGTCTTCACAACTCTAGACTGCAACCTCACTGTTGGCAGGAAATGCATCTGTCTACTGTTGTATTGTACTCTCCCAAGTGCTCGGTATGGTGGTCTCCATGCAGTAAGTGCTCAATAAATATGATTGAATGAATGAGTGAAGGGGAGATGTGGAGGCGAGTTTGCAGTGGATGATTTCAATTTGTCAACAGATAGTTGGCCAGATCATCAGGGCAAGAGTGGGGAGGTGGAGAATGGGGGGTTTAAGGATAGACTGAAAGGTTGGCTGTGGACATGCAGTACTCACATGATCTGTAGGGTATTAAATGGGAACATGAGACTGGAATTAGGGCTCCTTCCCCTGGAATCTTTCATGCCAGAGTCTTGCATTCTGGAGTCCGCACACCGGTGTCAGACTGCTGAGGTCCTGGGTCTCTTGCTTTTTATAATAATAATAATAATAATAATGATGATGATGATGGTATGTGTTAAGCGCTTACTATGTGCAAAGCACTGTTCTAAGAGCTAGGGGAGATACAAGATAATCAGGTTGTCCTAGGTGGGGCTCACAGTCTTAATCCCCATTTTACAGATGAGGCACAGAGAAGTTAAGTGACTTGCCTAAAGTCTCACACCTGACAAGTGGCAGAGCCAGAATTAGAACTCATGACCTCTGACTCCCAAGCCCAGGCTTTTTCCACTGAGCCATGCTAGCAGATCATTTGTTGGATAAAGATGGGTACTCTGACTGGGGATGAGGGTCTGTGGGAGACTCAGGAATAAGCCCAGCAACTGCTCCAAATCAGTACCTGATTATCACAGATGTTGCCTGCAGATTGGGATCAGGGAGAAGAATAGCTTGGAGTCCTAGCTAAGAGTCCTTGTCCCACAAAAGGCTCAAAAGTCTAAAATATAAGGGGAGCAGGTACTTTAACCCCATTTTTAGGAAAGGAAATATGAGGCACAAAGCAGTGAAATGACTTATCCAAAGTCATATAGCAGGACAGAGGAAGAACTGGGCTTAGAAAATGGATCTTCAGATTTCCAGTCCTATGCTCATTCCAATAGGCTATACTGTCTACCCCCCACCCCCACCCCGCCCACCCCCATGATCCTGAGAAGTGCCTAGCAGCTCATCTCTAATGTCTAGTGACCTATTTCCCAGTGAGGAGACCCTTAAGTGAATGAAGTAAGATATTATTTGCAAAACCTCTTTTCCCCAAAGATTATTTGGATTACAGAACCTCTATCAGCCATTTTTCTAATCTCCCAGCTCAGTTTCAGTCCCATAGCCTTCTCAATGTACCCTCTGCAACCAGTTTGTCCCCAGTCCCAGTGCTCCCAGAGAACGGCCATTTTGGCCAGTCCCTCTGAGCTCCTGCTTCTGCCAGCTTTTCTCCTCCCAACACATCTCTAGTGGTCAGTTTGTTTGGACCAAAAAGGTGTATGAAAATGACACATGGTCAGCCAACTCGCCATCTGCTCAGTCAGTCACCTTGCCCTCTGCCCACCTCTTGGCAAGTAATCAACCCATCCTTGTGTCTCTGTGGGTGGGATTGGCCAGGGGACAAGCCTGCCAGCTCCTTGTGGGCAGGAAACCTGTCTGCTAATTCTGTTATATTGTATTCTCCCAAGAGCTCTGTTTAGTGCTCTTCTGATTGATCTCCCTTTGAAATCTTCAGGATTTCCTGTTTGTTTACTGGCTCCCTTCTCTGTGCTCAGCATCCTCATCTGTAAAATGGGGGCTCAGTACCTATTCTCCCTCTTTCCTACTTGGACGGTGAGCCCCATATGGGGCAGGGATTGTGTCTATCCTGGTTATATTATATCTACACCAGCTCTCACTATGGGGCTTGACACATAATAAGCACTTAACAAGTATTATTATTATTACTATTATTATCCTGGAGCTCTCCAGATGGAATTTTAGAATCCAGACTGCTGCAAATTATTTTTATTCTTCAGAGTTCAATCTTCCCTGTCAACTTTATCATGGGATTAAAAGCCACATCAAGAGATCTAGAGATGTAGAGAAATGTAAATGGTATTTGATCAGAGACTGCCTATCAAAGGCACCACAATTTAATTTATATGAATTACAGAAAAGCTTCCTCAATTTTTCCCAATCTTGTTCCAAGCAGGTAAGATGTAGCTTTCACCTCCCAGTTTTGGGACTCTCTGCAGAGATCATTCACCCCGGAGGCTGATGCTAGTCTGTGGGGGCAGGGACTGGATGGTGTGAGCAGGTCCTTGAACACTGAGCTCAAATCACTTGTTAGAGACTAGTCTGAACAGAACCACTGTCCTTAAGAATGCACGCAAACCTGACTTGGACTTCAGGACAGGATGGCAACTTCAGAGTGAGCCCTCAAACCCTCTCCCTTCCCATGCAGCCAACAGGTGTCTGAGTGGTGACTTCTGCCAGCCAGACAGATTGGTCTATGAGCCCACTGTTTGGTAGGGATTGTCACTATCTGTTGCCGAATTGTACTTTCCAAGCGCTTAGTACAGTGCTCTGCACACAGTAAGCGCTCAATAAATATGAATGAATGAATGAATGAATGAATGAATGAATGAAAGGCCAGAGTCTGGAACTGGGAGTTGGTTTGAGCTTCTGTCTGATCCACTTGGAGAGCAGCCAATTAGAATGGAGAGGCATTGCGGTAGCGTGGAAAATGCACAAGTCTATTGGATGACCTGTGTTAATAATGATAACTGTGGAATTTGTTAAGTGTTTACCATGTGCCAAACACTGTTCTAAGCACTGAGGTTGATACAACATAATCAGGCTGGACCCGGTCCCTGTCCCACATGGGGCTCATGATCCAATTAGGAGGGAAACAGATACTGAATCCTCATTTTACAGAGGACAAAATTGAGGCAGAGAAAATTGAAATGACTTGCCTAAGGTCACAGAGCAGGCACGTGACAGAATCAAGATTAGAACCTAGGTCATGTGAGTCTCAGGTCCATGATCAAATACCATTTACATTTCTCTACATCTCTAGGTCTCTTGGTATGGCTTTTAATCCCATGATAAACTTGACAGGGAAGATTGAACTCTGAAGAATAAAAATAATTTGCAGCAGTCTGGATTCTAAAATTCCATCTGGAGAGCTCCAGGATAATGGAAATAACAATAATAATATTTGTTAAGTGCTTACTATGTGTCAAACCTTACTTCCTTCCACCATGATCTCCCATCCTCTTGTCTCTCCCTGCTTCAGTCTATACTTCACTCCGCTGCCTGGATTATCTTTCTACAGAAAGGGTCTGGGCACGTCACTCCCCTTCTCAAAAACATCCAGTGGTTGCCTATTAACCTTCGCATGGCTTCAAAGCTCTCCATCACCTTGCCCCCTCCTAACTCACCTTCCTTCTCTCCTTCTACAACCTACCCCATACACTCCACTCCTCTGCCGCTGTTAACCTCCTCAATATGCCTCATTCTTGTCTATCCCTCTGTCAACCCCTGGCCCACGTCCTACCACTAACCTGGAATGCCCACCCTCCTCGCATCCGCCAAACTAACTCTCTTCCCATTTTCATAGTCCTCCTCCAGGAGGCCTTCCCAGACTGAGCCTTCCCTTTCCCTCTGCCCCTCCTTCCCCTCCCATTGCCTCCTCTCCTCCCTCTGCTCTACCCCCTGCCCCTCCCCGAAGGGCTTGTATATATTTGTATATATTATTTATTACTCTATTTTATTAATGATCTGTCTATATCTATTTTGATGGTATTGATGCCTGTCTACTTGTTTTATTTTGCTATCTCCCCCTTTTAGGCTGTGAACCGATTGTAGGGCAGGGATTGTCTCTATCTGTTGCCGAATTGTACATTCCAAGCATCTACTACAGTGGTCTGCACACAGTAAACGCTCAATAAATACAATTAAATGAATGAATGAACAATTCCAGCTCTGCCAACTGCCTCTGGGGACACTGGGCAAATCATTTAACTCCTCTAGGCAGCGCTGGATTAACGCAGGTGTATTTAGGGTTTAAACCTCATCTGATTCCTAAAATCATGCTTCTTCCCGACTTTACCAACATACCTGCTGGTTGCTGGGGTGTTGTTCTTAAAGCAGATACCACGTCTATGCTGATGTGTCTGGCTATTAAATAGGAATACTGCCCTTTACACTGCAGCAAATTAGGCAGCCTGTAAATCCCCAGAAGTTCCTTTTAAATTCAGGAAAGCCTCAGCCTCCTTCCTATTCTCAGTTAGCCCATTATGCACCTCCAGGGGTAATGATTAACACAAATAGGTGCTAATCACCTTACTAATCAAGGCTTCTTCCAGCTCTTCATTGATTCCATGGTTGGGAAAGGTCATTAAGCTGATAGTGAATAGAAAAGGGGAAAGTGTAGTAGATGTTTAAGGGGAGATAAGAGGGAGACCAGCACAGAGATAGAGAAACAGCGTGGCTCAGTAGAAAGAGCACGGATTGGGAGTTAGAGGTCATGGATTCTAATCCTGCCTCCACCGCTTATCAGTTGTGTGACTTTCGGCAAACACATTTACCTCATCTGTAAAAGGGGAAACCAGACTGTGAGCCCCAAGTGGGCCAACCTGATAACCTCGTCTATATACCAGCACTTAGAACAGTGCTTGACACATAGTAAGTGCTTAACAAATACCATCATCATCATCACAAGGGGAGAGGAGTGTTGCAGGGGTGTTGCAGAAATGGAGGGGAGCCAGAGTGAGAAGAACACAGAATGAGAGGAGTGCAGGGTGAAAGTGTGCAAAATGAAAGGTGTGCAGAGTGATTTGGTGCAGTGGGGGTGCAGAGATAGAGGGGAGTCAAAGTAAGAACCAGGAGAGCAGTGCAGGGTGGCTGCACAAAAGAGAAGCATGAAGTGATGGGAATGCAGAGTCAGGGAGTGTGAGGCAAGGGGAGGGAACAGTAAAAGGAGAGATAGGGGAGAGGAAGAGGGGGGTAAGAGTGAAATCCAGGGGAATGATGCAGGGGAAGGGTGTGGAGTGTGGGGATATTTGATGTTTAGGAAGCAGTTTCAGGGGAGAATAGGTAGAAAGTCAGAAGTCTCCATGAAACAATAGTGTGTGCAAGCTTTCTCTCTCCAGGGGTGAGTGTCACCTGTGATTGGGAGGTTGAGGGGGAGCCCCCGCCACCCCTCCTCTTTCCCCAGCCCACCTTTTGCTTTTAGAAGAGCAAATCACAGGGCAAAGCATAGAAAGAGAGCAGGAAATGGCACTCAGTCATGTGAGGGGGGTAGAGGGGAGAGGGTCCTGATTACTCTTGCCCCCTTCCACTTCCCAGATAAGCCTCCCCAGCTGCCCAGGCCATTCCCAGCTTTCCTATACGCCTGCTACTACTTGGGCAGATGGTGTTGCTCTGAAGTCCTTAAAAGTCACGTGAGACAGGGCCCAGAGACCAAGCAGGCCAAGGCCTCAACTTGAGTCAATATGGCCCTGTCACTATGTCTCAGTGGCCTATCTACAAAATGGGAATAAAAGCAACTGCCTCTCCCAACTTCACAAGGATGCTGTGAAGCCAAAAAATGAGTTAAGTAACATGAAAGCACTTTAAGAAGAAAAGCGCTCAATAAAATCATCTTGTTTATTTGTCTACAACATTTCTGGAATTTGTCCCTTCCAAATGAACCACACAATGGCCCAGGCATTTGTCATATCCTGCCTTGATTACTGCAGCAGCCTCCTCACTTGGCTCCCTGGCTCCAATCTCTCCCCTCTCCAGTCAACACTTCATTCTGCTGCTCTGAAGATTTTTCTGAAATATGTTCTGCCCCCATCTTCCCACAACTCATAAAAACTTCAATGGTTACCCAGTCTTCCTCACATCAAGCAAAAATCTTGAACTTTGGCTTGAAATTACCCTATAAACACTCTCCCTCCTACTTGTCCACTCACTAGATTCCAACTTAACCTCTTTGCTCCTCTCAAGCTAAGCAACTCATTTGATTCTTTCTCTTCTTTCCAGCCTTTCCCCTGGCCTGAAACTCTTCCCACTTCAAATGTGGCAGACCACAGCTTTCCTCATCTTTAAAGTCTCTTCTCCACCCTCCTCCCCACCCTACAGCACTTGTGTATATTTGTACATGTTTATTATTCTATTCTGTTTTTAATGACATGTATATAACTATAATTCTATTTATCTATTTTAATGCTATTGATAGCTGTCTACTTGTTTTGTTTTGTTTTGTTGCCTGGTCTTCCCCCTTCTAGACTGTGAGCCCAGTATTATCTCCTCCAGGAAAATAATGGCATTGTCTCCTCCAGGAAGCTTCTCCTGATTCAGTCTGTCTCTCCACTCCTCAAAAACTCCCACTAGCAACTCAACCACCTCCACACCAAATAGAAATTCCTTCCATTGGGTTTAAGGCACTCAATCAACTCTCCCCCACCTACTCTGCCTAGCTGATATCCTCTACAACCCAAAGTGCACATTTCACTCCTCTAATGCCATTCTACACACTGCACTTTAATCTCATCTGTCACACAGCTGACCCTCGCTCATGTCCTGTTTCTGGCCCGGAGCTCCCTCCTCCTTAACATCTGACAGACCACCAATCTCTCCTTCTTCAAAGCCCTATTAAAATCAGATCTCCTCATTCATTCATTCAATCATATTTACTGAGCGTTTACCACATGCAGAGCACTGTACTAAGCACTTGGAAAGTACAGTTTATTGCTCCTGTTCTTGACTGTCCGTCTCCCCCAGTTAGACTGTAAGCCCATCAAAGGGCAGGGACTGTATCTGTTACCGATTTGTACATTCCAAGCGCTTAGTGCAAAGCTCGCACATAGTAAGCGCTCAATAAATACTATTGAATGAAAATACTATTGAATGAATGAATACAATTTGGCTACAGATAGAGACAATCCCTATCCAACAACGGGCTCACAGTCTAGGAGAGGGGAGACAGGCAACAAAACAAAACAAATAGACAGGCATCAATAGCATTAAAATAGATAAATAGAATTATAGATATATACATGTCATTAATAAAATGAATAGAATAATAAATATGTACAAATATACACAAGTGCTGTGGGGCGGGGTGGAGGGTGGAGAGAGGGAGGGAGTTGAGGAGATGAGGAGGGGAGGAGGAGCAGAGGATAATAATAATTATAATAATGTTGGTATTTATTTAGCACTTACTATGTGCCGAGCACTGTTCTAAGTGCTGGGGAAGATACAGGTTGTCCCACGTGAGGCGCACAGTCTTTATCCCCATTTTATAGATGAGGTAACTGAGGCACCGAGAAGTTAAGTGACTTGCCCAAACTCACACAACTGACAGGTGGCAGAGCTGGAATTAGTACCCATGACCTCTGACTCCTAAGCCCGTGCTCTTTCCACTGAACCATGCTGCTTCTCTAAGGGGAGGCTTAGTCTGGGAAGACCTCCTGGTTACTTCCCCTATTCACTCTCTTTCTGTGCTGCCTATAGACTTGGCTGTGTACCCCTTAACAAGTGTGATACTCACCCCAGCCCCACAGCCCTTGCTAGCCTTAGATTCTGTCATTTCCTCTATCTGTAATTTTATTTTAGTATCATTTTCCCCCTATAAACCAGAAATTCATTTTGGGTAGCGATCATTTGTAATAATAGTAATGATAATGACAATAATAAATGAGATTTGTTAAATGCTTACTATATGCCAAGCACTGTACTACGTGCTGGAGCAGATACAAGATAGTGAGGCTGAACACAGCCCCTGTCCCACATGGGGCTCACAGCCTTAATCCCCATTTTACAGATGGGGTAACTGAGGTACAGAGAAGTGAAGGGACTTACTTGCCCAAGGTCACACAGCAGGCAAGTGGCAGAATCACAATTAGAACCCAGGTCCTTCTGACTCCCAGGCCCGTGCTCTATTCACTAGGCCTTGCTGCTTCTCTACCAATTCTGTTGTATTATACTCTCATATATATAAATGTAATGTATTGTATTTATTGAATGCTTGTTGGGTATTGAGCACTTGGGAGAGTATAATAAGTACTCAATACACAGCAAGCATTCAATAAATATCTTTGTTCAGTTGACTGATTGACTGATTTCTCCTTTCCCTAAGTTATGTCCCTGCAACTCTGTGTGAACTAAACACCTATGGCCTCATAACCTCCACTAGAATTTCTATTCCTATTGATTTACACACTCTACTTTTTAATCCCCCTCTCAGGGTCGCACCTGGAGAGTTTCCAGTACTTCAGCAGTTTCGACTATGAGAGCGAGAGTCAAGCAGAGGCCTACCCATTCCATTCCTAGCTTGAGCAGTGGCTAGCGAGTGTAAGGCAATCTGCTACAAGTCAAAACTCACCCTTGATGGGCAGCAGTGGCTTGGGAGAGAGTCGAGGGTGGAGACTCAAGTTTACTGTATGGAAGGAGACAACGGTAAACCACGTCCTCATTTTTACCAAGAAAACTCTATGGATCTGCTACCAGAATGACTGCAGATGGAGGTGGAGCTTTCTGATACCATATGTCCATGGTATCACTATGGGTCGGAGATGACTTGACAACATATAACAAGACTATTTAATCACTGACTTCCTCCTATCTATAAATTACTTCAGCAGTTGTCTCTCAGGCTAGAGTGAAAGTTTGTTGAGGGCAGGAATTATATCTTCTTGCTATTTTGAACTCTCCTAAGCATGTAGTAACAGCCTGGCTTAATGGAAAGAGCATGGGCTTGGGAGTCAGAGGTCATGGGTTCGATTAGACTGTAAGCCTGTCAAACGGCAGGGACTGTCTCTATCTATTGCTGACTTGTTCATTCCAAGAGCTTAGTACAGTGCTCTGCACATAGTAAGCACTCAATAAATACTATTGAATAATCCCGGCTCTGCCACTTGTCAGCTGTGTAACTTTGGGCAGGTCACTTAACTTCTCTGTGCCTTGCTTACCTTATCTGTACAATGGGGATTAAGACTGTGAGCCCCCCATGAGTCAACCTGATTACCTTGTACCCCCCCAGAGCTTACAACAATATTGGGCACATAGTAAGCGCTTAAAAAATACCATTATTATTACTATTATGTAGTACTGTGCTGTGCCCACAGTAAGTGTTCAGTGTGTGCTTGAGATTGATGAACAGGTGTCTGTTTTGGGGGTTCTGGGATAGGCCAGGCACCTTCTGTTTATTGATGCCCTGATTACTGGTGTCTCTGTGCCCTATGTCCTGCCTGCTGTCTAGCTGGCATGGACTAAATTTAGAAGCCTGTGGCCCATAAGGGCAGGCAGGAGGTCCAAGTAAAGCTGGAGATGTCAGGACAATAGGCTGGATTAGAGCTTCTGTCTCCAGAGTCTGAACCAGCAGCTCAGTGTCAGCCAGCCTTGGATACATGGAGACTATTGCTAGAACATTCAGCTACGAAAAAACTAATTCCAAATAAAGATGTGGCCAACATGCCCCAAGATCATGATGATGAAGATGATGATGATGATGATGATGATGATAATAATATTGAAATTTGTCAAGGTGCTTACTCTATTTCAAACTCTGTACTAAGCATTGGGACAGATACATTATAAGCAGATGGAAAAAAAGTTTCTGTTCCACATGGGGCTAGCTCACAGTTTAACTATTAGCAGGAAAAGATATTTTATCTCAATTTTACAAATGAGAATACTGATCCCCTGATTCCCAGACATTTAGAGATGCCACGTTAAAGCCAATGGCATGGTTTCAAAGTTGATGCAAAAATGGCCCAGGATGGAAAGAATGAACACCTTCAGTGGTTGTGCATCCTGTTGGGCTGAAGAACTCATCTGGGCAATGTAAAGGGATCCCGTTCTGGAATGTCTCTTGGGATCCTTCCAACCTCTTTGATTCAGCCTACCTCCCTTGTTTTTCTGGTCTCTGGATTCTGGAATGAAGCAACAGATTCAAGGCTTCGAACAGCAGGCTCAGCTTTCTGAAATAATAATAATAATAATAATGTTGGTATTTGTTAAGCGCTTACTATGCGCAGAGCACTGTTCTAAGCACTGGGGTAGACACAGGGTAATCAGATTGTCCCACGCAAAGTCACAGTCTTCATCCCCATTTTACAGATGAGGTAACTGAGGCACAGAGAAGTTAAGTGATTTGCCCACAGTCACACAGCTGACAAGTGGCGGAGCCGGGATTCAAACCCATGACCTCTGACTCCCGAGCCCGGGCTCTTTCCACTGAGCCACACTGCTTCTCAGGAATGACAGGATTGGAGGCTATACCTAATCTTGATTGATTTGGGACCTCTTGCAGGCAGAGGTATTTAGCTCCCAATTATGACACCGAGAGAGGGGTCTCAAAGTCCCCATAAATCTCCTCCTTCCCTTCACAAACATCTCCATCATTATCTGTAGAGTTGGCCAAATAGAATACTGTACTGAAGGCCTCCTGTGTGCAGAATGTCATAATGAGTAACTTCTGAATGCCAAGTTCTATATTAGGCACTTGGAGAGCCAGCATTTTGAGGAATTGACGTGCTCTCAGTCCTTGAGGAGTTCAAAAATCTGGGCTCCAAAAGAGTGAAGTCCACAAAATGTACTCCTTCTCATTTTGCCAGGCACTTACTAGGTCTGCACAAAGATGGAGGATGCCTGGGCCCAATTTGGATTCCTGACTCCAGGCTACCTCCCACCCAGACAGCCACGGGGACCTAGAATTCAGAAAATTTTGCGGGATGGCCCCATTGAAGTTAGATGAGCTTCAAAAGTCAGAGTTTTGCCTGCAAACATGAGCTAATGGGCTTTTGGGGCCAGGGCTCCAGAAATACATAACAGTAATAATAATAATGTTGGTATTTGTTAAGCACTTACTATGTGCAGAGCACTGTTCCAAGTGCGGGGGTCGATACAGGGTAATCAGGTTGTCCCACGTGAGGCTCACAGTTAATCCACATTTTACAGATGAGGTAACTGAGGCACAGAGAAGTTAAGGGACTTGCCCACAGTCACACAGCTGACAAGTGGCAGAGCCAGGATTCGAACCCATGACCTCTGACTCCCAAGCACGGGCTCTTTCCACTGAGCCATGCTGCTTCTCCCCCCATTTCCCTCTGCTCCTCCCCCTCTCCCTTCCCCTCCCCTCAGCACTGTGCACGTCCGCTCAATTGTATATATTTTTTATTACCCTATTTATTTTGTTAATGAGATGTACATCACCTTGATTCTATTTATTGCTATTGTTTTAATGAGACGTCCATCCCCTTGATTCTATTTATTGCTACGGTTTTTGTCTGTCTCCCCTGATTAGACTGTAAGCCCAACAATGGGCAGGGACTGTCTCTATCTGTTGCCTATTTGTACATTCCAAGCGCTTAGTACAGTGCTCTGCACATAGTAAGCTCTCAATAAATACTATTGCATGAATGAATGAATGAAATACATGTGCAGTACAACAAAACTCAACCTCAAACAATGTGGTATAGCAGTTGACAGTTGTAAAATATCAATCAGCTGATGCATCATATCTATTTAACACTTACTGAGTGCAAAGCACTCCACTAGCCACTTGAGAGAATAAAATACAATAGAGTTGGTAGACATGATCTCTGTCCACAGAGCTTACAGTCTAGAGGGGGAGACAGACATTAATATAAGTAAATAAATTATGGAGTGTACCTAAGTGCTGTGTGGCTGAGGACGAGGTGAATGAAAGGTGGAAATCCAAGTCCAAGGGTAAGACAGCAAATAGCCACAAAATGTAGCTTACTACAGGTCTTACAGCAGCAAGCAGAGATGGAGTAACTGCATTAGAGTAGAGATTGTGTCACTCAGAGAAGCACAAAAACAGGGTCAAAAACTGTAATGCAGTGTTTACAAAGACACAGAGTGGGAGGGATCATCAGTCTTATCAGTCCCACCTGCTCATGCTGATCCCTCAATTCAAATAGCATCTCTTTTGGCAGGACATCTGTGCTTGTATATGTGTGTTAGGTTGTGCATGTGTATGCATATATGTGTGTTTGCACGTGAGTATGTAAACTATTATAACATACAGAGTAAGTGCTCAATCAATGCAAATGATTGATGGTAATGACAACTAAAATCATGGTGACTGAAGAGATTCTCGTCATCACTGTCAATGATATTTATCGAACACTTACGGTGAGCGAAGCACTGTACAGAGTCCTTAGGAGAGCACAGTACAACAGAGTCGGTAGACACATTCCCTGCCCATTCCCAGTCTGTCTTGCCCAAAATTAATGGGCCCAAGTTTAAACGAAGATAATGAAACTCATAAAAGCCAACACCTCCTCTTTCCTGCCCATACCCCAAAAAAGCAGCCAGCTATTCCTTTCTTCCAAACACATCTGTGTGGGTGCCTGCCAGATGAAGTTCATAAATAGAATCAGTTTTATGCCACTAAAAACTCTCATCCTTTCCATTTAGGAAATGACCCTCAAAATTACATTAATGATTACTCTGAATCTGGAATTTGGCATTCCTCTCCAGAGTTCTTTCCATAATCCCCCAGTGAATAGCTGCAACACAACTCAGGCAGTTCTGTGCAAGTGTGTGGTCATCGTTGTCAACTATCACGAGTTTCCTGAACGGCCTCCAAAATCGACATCATTTAAATATCCACAGCCGCCAAGCCAATTTTTTTTAGTTCCTGATGCTTGAGTCACTTCTTTCTTTGATTCTGCTTCCTCAGTAATCAGTAGCTATACATGCAAGGGCTCAAGTGAAATCCTGAAACTCTTCAAACTCCACCTAGCGATGGTAGAATGAAACTCCAAGATTTCCTGTCCTCCGGAGAATGGGGTACTTAACAGCTCCTGGTTTAGACCTCAGCTCAATATTTAGTCACCCTTTCAGTCGGTTCTTCCTTCTCCAGGAGGAGCCCTGTTCCCCGGCATGCCCGCATCCTGCCTTTCACAATGGAGACTGAGTGGACCTTGATAGCGTCTCTTCTCCACCTTTCAAGGGTTGAAGAAGAGAGGAGGGGTGGATGGTCTCCAGCACATGAGAAGGCCTGCCCAGAATGCAGTCTGGTCTTCTCTGGCTTTGCCCGAGGGCCCCTCCTAAAAAGACAGTTACAGTGTGGCCATGAGGAGCTTCCAATCCTAAACTTGCTGATCTCCCCTCATGGAGAAAACCTCAGGACTTTGAACAAAAAGGAAAATGACTAGTTCCTGTGGTGGTGGTGGTGGTGGGGAGACTTTGGTTGCTTTATCCCAGAATGGAGTCAACTCCAGTGTTCCATATTTTTCCATTTCTCTCTCCATCAAACAGAAACTATTCATCACTCATCACTGGCTTTAAGGCTTTGAGAAGATTTTGAGAAGCAGTGTTGCCTAGTAGAAACACTGGGAGTCAGAAGATCTGGATTCTAATACCAGCTCGGCCATTTGACTGCTGTGTGACCTTGGGCAAATCATTTAAATTCTCTGTGCTTTAATAATAATAATAATAATAATGGAATTTGTTAATCACTTACTATGTGCCAAACACTGTTCTAAGCACTGGGGGGATAAAAGATAATCAGATTGTCCCACATGGGGCTCACAGTCTTAATCCCCATTTTACAGATGGCATAGAGTAGGTAAGTGAGTTGCCCCAAATCACCCAGCTGACAAGTAGCAGAGCTGGGATTAGAACCCATGACCTCTGACTCCAAGCCCGTGCTCCTTCCACTGAGCCACACTGCTTCTTTAGTTACCTTACCTGTAAAATGGGGATTAAGACTGGAAGCCCCACATGGGACATGGACTGTGTCTAACTTGATTAGCTTGTCTCTACTCCAGTGCTTAGTATAGCCCCTGACATGTAGTAATCAGTTAACAAATACCTTTTCTTTTCAAAAATGCTCAATCAGTTCTTTCTCTCTCACACACACACGCACACTTAACCACGCTCTACTCCCACACATCCAACCCATCACCAACACCTGCCAGTCTCACCTTCACCACATCGCCAAGATCTGCCCTTTCCTCTCCATCCAAACTGCTACCTTGCTGGTACAAGCTCTCCTAATATTCCAACTGGATTACTGTGTCAGTCTCCACTCTGATATCCCTTCCTCCTGTCTCTCCCCACTTCAGTCTATTCTTTATTCCGCTGCCTGGATCATCTTCCTACAGAAACGTTTGGGGCATGTCATTCCCCTCCTCAAAAACCTCCAGTGGTTGCCTATCAACCTTCACACAAAACGAAAACTTCTCACTCTTGGCTTCAAAGATCTCCATCACCTTGCCCCCTTCTACCTCACCTCCCTTCTCTCTTTCTACTGCCCACCTCATACACTCCGCTCCTCCGCCGCTTACCTCCTCACGGCCCCCCGTTCGCACCTATCCCACTGTCGACCCTTGGCCCACGTCCTACCGCTGTCCTGGAATGCCCTCCTTCCTCACCTCCGCCAAACTAACTCTCTTCCCCTCTTCAAGGACCTACTGAGAGCTCACCTCCTCCAGGAGGCCTTCCCACTGAGCCCCCCTTTCCCTCTGCTCCTCCTCCCCTTCCCCCCGGCCCTCTGCTCTTCCCCCTTCCCCTCCTCTCAGAACTGTGCATATTTGTATATATTATTTATTACCCTATTTATTTTGTTAATGAGGTGTATATCTCCATGATTCTATTTATCTTGATGATGGTGTCTTGTTTTGTTTTGTTCTGTTTTGCTTTGCTGTCTGACTCCCCAGTTTAGACTGTGAGCCCATTACTGGGTAGGGATTGTCTCTATCTGTTGCTAAATTGTACATTCCAAGCACTTAGTACAGTGCTCTGCACATAGTAAGCGCTCAATAAATACTATTGAATGAATGAATGAATGAATGAATGAATGAATATACACTCGTTTCATTCCTCTCAAGCTAACGTCCTCACTTTCGTGGGCAGGGAATGTGTCCATTATATTGCAGTGCTCGACACAAAATAAGCACTCAATAAATGTGATTGACAGACTATGCCACCTGCTCATCTCATCCTCTTCTGACCTCATGCTCATGAATTCTTCGTTTTGTGGAATTTCATCACCTTTCAAATTTGTTAGACTTCAGCTCTGCCCATTTTCTTCTGAAATTAATTTTTAATTTTCCCTGCTTAAATCTCTTCTCCTGCCTGTTCAACACTTCTGTACCACCTATGTCTGCAAGTACTCAACCTCCATAGAACTTTCATAACAAATCTTACCTTATTACTTACAAATTAACTCGTGTAAATATTCCCTTTTCCCTCTTCTCTATAAATTGTTTTAGTCCCTGTCCCCCAACTAGATTTTTAAGCTCCTACATGGCAGAGATCATGTTAACTAATTCTATTTCACTCTCCCAAGTGCTTTATGCTGTAGGTGCTTAATAAATACTGTTCGCTTGTTTGGTAGCTGCAGACATGGGACACATGGAGGAGTCCTCCTGTTAGTCAGAATTAATCAATCAATGGTATTTGTTGAGCACTTACTGTGTGCATAGCACTGTACTAAGCATTTGGGAAAGTACAGTACAACAGAGTTGGTACACAGCACTACAGTGTTTGTCAATAGTAAGTGCTTCACAAATACCATCATTATAATTATACATGATCCCTGCCCACAAGGAGCTTACAGTCTTACAGGGGGAGATAGATACTAAAATGGATTAGGAAAAGGGAAAACAGATGGGAGTGTTGAGGAGAATGGGGATGATGGGTTTATTTCAATAGAAATTAATTTTAGAAACAAACTCTCAGTACTGCCCTATGCCCAAACAAAGTAAGACAAAAAACAGACTCAAAAGCCTAAAGAGAGTTTAAAATCCACCCGTCTACCACAAATGGAGGATTTCACTTCCTGATTCTCTTCGCTCTTTTTCCTTGCAAACACACCCTAGACCTAATCAATCAATCAATGGTACTTATTGAGCACCTACTATATGCAGAGTATTGTACTATTTATAAAAGCAGACAAGGGAGATTTACAAATGAATGAGAGAAGCAGGCAGCCATAAATTATATTATTGAAAACACAGGTAAGAACAAGACTTCATCAGTAGTAGCATGTCAGAGTGAATTAGCTGAATGAATAACCAAATGTACAGTTGATTTTACATAAGCATACATGCATAAATTCTGAAGACTGGCACAAATGAAGCAGGTAACTTTTGAGTTGGCACAGCTTGCTGTATTGGAAATTCACTGAGAATAGTAATAATAATAATGGTGGTATTTGTTAAGCACTTACTATGTGTCAGACACTGTACTGAGCACAGATTGATACAAGCAAATCTGGTTGGACACAGTCCCTGCTCCCAGTGGGGCTCACAGTCTTGATCCCCATTGGACAGATGAGGTAACTGAAGCCCAGAGAAGTTAAGTGACTTGCCCAAAGTCACACAGCAGACAAGGTGTGAAGCTGGGATTAGAACCCAGGTGCTTTGGACACTCAGGAAAGTGCTCTATCCGCTACACCACACTGGGAAAGAGTCTCTGGAAGGCATAAGAATTTAAGACCCCACAGATTCTGTTGGGAACACCAGGTATTGCAAGGCCAGATGGGGAAAAACCCTGCTCCTTAGATGGCAGTTTAATACTTGTAATTTAAACCCATTGTAAAGCAGGACCCATTCTTTGAAACTTCAACTACATCAAAGAACAACACTTGTGGGAGAGAAGAAATTTAAAATTCATCGAATGGTGCACTGAACAGTGGCATTTCTGCAAGGATGCATACTGAAATTCAGGCTCTTCAATGAGCAAGGTGCAGGCTGAGAGGGAGCATGAATTAAGTCTAAAAATCTTAGAGGATGGATGGGGTGAATCTGGAATTGTTGTGGATCATATTGCATAGCACCAGGAACACAAAAATGACCAGCCAGGGAAGGTGTTATTCACTCATTCACCTATCTTTATAATTCACATCTACTCATGTGCTCGTTTAATTACTGAACATTCTATAGTTTATTTTGACCTCTCTCTACACTTAGACAAGCCAGTGAAGGGCAGGGACTGTGCCCGTATTCTTCTGAATTTTCCCCGAGGTCCAAATACAATATCCTCTGCTCAGTAAGGGTTCAGTACAGTGCCCTGCACATAGTAGACTCTCAGGGTAGTGTTTAGTCAAACTCGTTGATGATGGTTTAGGCTTGTTTAGGAGACGATTCTTCTCAGTTTAGGCTGGTTTAGATGTAGCCCTACCAGGAGTCCAAGAGATAGAATGATGATAAGATAGAATGAATAATCTCTCAAAGGCTTCTTCCCCACTGCTTTCAAACATGCCCAAGTCTCCCCTATCCTAAAAAACCCCTCCCTTAACCCCATGGCTCCCTCCAGTTATTGCCCCATCTCCTTCCTACCATTCCTCTCCAAACTCATTGAGCGAATATTTATAACTACTGTCTCCATTTCCCCTCCTCCAATTCTCTCCTTAATCCTCTACAATCTGACTTCCATCCCTTTCATTCCACAGAAACCACCCTCTCAAAGGTCACCAATGATCTCCTTCTTGCCAAATCCAATGTCCTCTAATGCAAACTAATCCTCCTCAACCTCTCAGCTGCCTTCGACACTGTGGACCACTCTCTTCTGAAAACATTATTAAACATGGGTTCACTAACTCTGTCCTCTCTTTATTCTCCTCATCTCTCTAGCCAATCGTTCTCATTCTCATTTGAGGGCTCCTCCTCTATCTCCCTCACTAACTGTGGGAGTCCCTCAAGATTCTGTTCTGGGTCCCTTTCTATTCTCCATCTATACCCACTCCCTTGAAGAACTCATTCGCTGTTTTGGCTTCAACTACAGCCTCTATGTAAATGATACCCAAATCTACATGTCCAGTCCTGATCTCTCTCCCTCTCTGCAGTCTCACTTCTTCTCCTGCCTTCAAGACATCTCTACTTGGATGGCCTTCCATCACCTCAAACTTAACATGTCCAAAACAGAGCTCCCACCCGAATCCTATCCTCCCCATGACTTTCTCATCATTGTAGATGGCACCACCATCCTTCTTGTCTCATAAACCCATAACTTTGGCGTTTCTGAGAAACAGCATGTCAGTGGAAAGAGTACAAACTTGGGAGTCAGAGGTCATGGGTTCTAATCCCGTCTCCGCCACTTGTCAGCTGTGTGATTTTGGGCAGGTCACTTAACTTCTCCATGTTTCAGTTACCGCATGAGGTAAATGGGGATTAAGACTGTGAGCCCCACGAGGGAAAACCTTATATATCTACCCTTATAAAACCTTACCTTATATCTACCCCAGAGCTTAGAACAGTGCTTGGCACATAGCAAGTGCTTAATAAATATCATTATTATTGAGAAGCAGCATGACTTAATGGAAAAAGCCCAGTCTTGGGAGTCAGAGGATGTGGGTTCTAATCCCACCTTCACCTCTGGTGTGCTGTGTGGCCTTGGGCAAGCCACTTCTCTGTGCCTCAGTTACCTGATCTGTAAAATGGGAATTAAGACTGTGGGCCCCAAGTGGGACAACCTGATTACCTTGTAACTACCTCAGCCTTTAGAACTGCGTGTGAAACATAGTAAGCACTTAAATACCATAATAATTATTATTATTATCTTTGACTCCTCTCTTTCATTGAACCCACATATTCAATCTGTCACCATATCCTGTTGGTCCCGCCTTTACAACATTGCTAAAATCTTCCCTTTCCTCTCCATCCAAACTGCTACCCCGGTAATACAATCACTCATCCTATCCTTTCTGGATTACTGCATCAGCCTCCTTGCTGATCTCCCAGCTTCCTATCTTTCCCCACTCCAGTCCATAGTTCAGTCTGCTGCCCAGATAATTTTTCTACAAAAACATTCAGAACATGTTACCCTCCCTCCTCAAAAGACTCCAGTGACTGCCCATCATCTCCATATCAAACGAAAACTCGCCATTGGCTTTAAAACACTCCATCACCTTGCCCCCTCTTATCTCACCTCACTTCTCTCTTTCTACTTCTTGAGGTACTTCTTGAGAGGCAGCATGGCCTAGTGGCAAGAGCACAGGCTTGGGAGTCAGAGGTTGTGGGTTCTAATCCTGGCTCTGCCACTTGTCTGGTTTGTGACTTTAGCCAAGTCCCTTAACTTCTCTATGCCTCTGTTACCTCATCTGTAAAATGAGGATTGAGACTGTGAGCCCCATGTGGAACAGGGACTGCATTCAACATGATTGCCTTGCATCTACCCCAGTGCTTAGAACAGTGGTTGGCACATAGTAAGCACTTAACAAATACCATAATAATAATAAAACCCACCCCACACACTTCGTTCCTCTAGTGCTATCCTTCTCACTGTGCCTTGGTCTCACCTATCTCACAGACAACCCCTAGCCCAGTTCCTGCCTCTGGCCCGGAATACCCTCTCTTGTGAAATCTGGCAGACAATTAGTCTCTCCCACTCAAATCCTTACTGAAGGCACATCTCTGCCAAGAGGCCTTTCAAGACAAAGCCTCACTTTTCCTCAACTCTTACTCCTTCTGTGTAGCCCTGACTTGCTCCCTTTGTTTTTCCTACTTCCCAGCCCCATAAGCATGTATGTACACATCTGCAATTTTATTCATTGGTATTGATGTCTGTCTCCCCTGCATTAGACTGTAAGCTCACTGTGGGCAGGGAATGTCACTGTTTATTGTGTGTTGTACTTTCCCAAGCTCTTAGTACAGTGCGCTGCACACAGTAAGTGCTCAATAAATACAGGTGGGTTGGGACTGGGTGTCTTTTGGAAGCTTACTTCCTCCCATGACCATGTTTCCAATAAATGGTTCATGCGTAACTGATGCCATAGCCAAATCCAGTCCACAACACAGGACCCTATGGAAGCTGCAATACACTTGCAGTAGGGGTGATGGGCTGATCAGTGTACAGAGATACTGCCCCTGCTGCCCACTCTGACCCCAGCCAGGACAGCAGAACCATCCCTAGCCAGAAGCCCAGAAGTGGGCAAATGGATCTGATCCAGTTGTTGCATGTATACAATTGTAAATTCCCAGGAGACTATAAGCTGCTTAAGGGCAGGGATCATGTCTACTAAGTATTTTGCTCTCTCCAAGAACTTAGTACAGTGTATAGCCCAAAAGAGGGCATCATTTCAGTGTGTCTAATGTAGCTGGGACTAAGGATCCCACTTTAGCTTTTGCAGCCACATACACACTCAAAGACGAATCTCTTCTTCAAATACAAAGGGCAATTATTTACATATATGTGTATATATATGCATGTACATATACACATATATGTATATACTGTGTTGTACACAGAGAAGGTGATTAGTAATAAATAATGAATGCTAATAACAATAACTGTGGCATTTATTAAGTGCTAACTATATGCCCAACACTGTACTAAACACTTGGGGAGATGCTAGATAATCAGGCTGGACACAGCCCTTGTCACACTTGAGGCTCCCAGTCTAAATAGGAAGGAGAATAGGCATTTTACTCCCATTTTACTGACATGGAAACTGGCACACAGAGAAGTAAAATGCCTTGCCCAAGGTCAGACGACAGGCAAATGACAGAGCCAGTATTAGAACACAGGTCCTCTGACCCTCTTCTGTTCTCCATTTACACTCACTCCCTCGGTGAACTCATTCGCTCTCACGGCTTTGACTACCATCTCTACGCAGATGACACGCAGATCTACATCTCCACCCCGTCCTCTCCCCCTCCCTTCAGGCTCGCATCTCCTCCTGCCTCCAGGACGTCTCCACCTGGATGTCGGCCCGCCACCTAAAACTCAACATGAGCAAGACTGCGCTCCTCATCTTCCCTCCCAAACCCGGTCCTCTCCCAGACTTCTCTATCACCGTGGATGGCACGACAATCCTTCCCGTCTCTCAGGCCCGCAATCTCGGTGTCATCCTTGACTCGTCCCTCTCGTTCACCCCACACATCCTATCCGTTACCAAGACCTGCCGGTTTCACCTCTACAATATCGCCAAGATCCGCCCTTTCCTCTCCACCCAAACGGCTACCTTACTGTTACGGGCTCTCGTTATATCCCGGCTAGACTACTGTGTCAGTCTTCTCTCTGACCTCCCTTCCTCCTCTCTCGCCCCGCTCCGGTCTATTCTTCACTCTGCTGCCCGGCTCATCTTCCTGCAGAAACGATCTGGGCATGTCACTCCCCTTCTTAAACAACTCCAGTGGTTGCCTATTGACCTCCGCTCCAAACAAAAACTCCTCACTCTAGGCTTCAAGGCTCTCCATCACCTTGCCCCTTCCTACCTCTCCTCCCTTCTCTCTTTCTACCGCCCACCCCGCACGCTCCGCTCCTCTGCCGCCCACCTCCTCACCGTCCCTCGGTCTCGCCTATCCCGCCGTCGACCCCTGGGTCACGTCCTCCCGTGGTCCTGGAACGCCCTCCCTCCTCACCTCCGCCAAACTGATTCTCTTTCCCTCTTCAAAACCCTACTTAAAAATCACCTCCTCCAAGAGGCGTTCCCAGACTGAGCTCCTCTTCCCCCTCTACTCCCTCTGCCATCCCCCCTTTACCTCTCCACAGCTAAAGCCTCATTTTCCCCTTTTCCCTCTGCTCCTCCACCTCTCCCTTCCCATCCCCACAGCACTGTACTCGTCCGCTCAACTGTATATATTTTCGTTACCCTATTTATTTTGTTAATGAATTGTACATCGCCTCGATTCTATTTAGTTGCCATTGTTTTTACGAGATGTTCTTCCCCTTGACGCTGTTTATTGCCATTGTTCTTGTCTGTCCGTCTCCCCCGATTAGACTGTAAGCCCGTCAAATGGCAGGGACTGTCTCTATCTGTTGCCGACTTGTTCATCCCAAGCGCTTAGTACAGTGCTCTGCACATAGTAAGCGCTCAATAAATACTATTGAATGAATGAATGAATGACCCCCAATCCCCCTGTGCTCTTTCTATTAGGCTATGCTCCTTCTCATGCCACTACTACTGATTGATTGATTTGGATCTAAGGGCCATCAATGAACCGACCCTACTCACCTTCCAGCCATTCTCTACCCCACGCTTCCCTCACCTACTCTTCTTCCATGTCTGGAGTTTGTCGCAATAGTGATGCACATTGGGTTGAGGCAAAGTACATTTCCCTCATCAGCACTTGAACTAAATTCAACATTACTACAGAACTCCTGAGAAATAGATTGGTCCAGGAATGGGCCAACCTATTCCCCGTCATACCTTCCCTCCCACATTGTCTGTAAGTCATTAGTGCAACTTCACCTCACTGAACAGCAAGCAAGGAGAGGAGGAAGGGAGAGAGGGAAGAACAGAAAGAGGGAAGGAGAGAGGGAAGAAGGGAAGAGAGGGAAGGAAGAGATAAGGGAAGAAGGGAGAGAGGGAAGGAAAAAGAGAAGAAAGGTAAAAGTGAGGGAGAGAACAAAGTGGAGCCCAACACCCCTGGGCAGCTACTAGAAACAGGATCAGTCTTTGAGTGGGAGGGAAGGGTGGGGCATAGAAATCCAGGCCATCTGTGTGAGCAGTATCAACTGGTTTATACTCCCAGGCTATGCTTATTCGAAGACAGCATCCATTCTACAGCTGGCCCAAGTGGGCATTGAGCTGGGCAAAATTGAATGCAGTGATGCTGGGCTTGAATCCAGGGAAGATGGCAGAGAAGGCAAACTTCCAGGAAAGAGGCCCCTGCTACACAGCCTCACTCTGATATTTTTTGGGTTGGATTGGGTTAAAACATCCTCAGAGCAAGTTTCCCCTCATCGTTAGCCAGCTAATGAGCCGGATCCCGTTAGGGTTGTTGAGAAACATGTGTATTCCATAATCTTTCATTTTAATTGCCATTTGCATTTCCTGCACAGACTGGAACTGTGAATATATAGTTGAGCTCCGTAACTCCTCTGGCTCCTGTTCATTCCTCATCGATTATATGGCAACAGCTCCACTGTCAGAACAGAACAGTCTGCTAGAGTGGGATAGTGGCGGCAGCCCAATGCCTGTTTTCAAAGACTTTGATTGCAGTTTAATGTTTCCAAAGATTTCTTTCCCTGGATGTAGATGGGAAACTGCAGGCACAGAAGGGCTAGCCTTGAAAATGGAGAAGAGAGAGGACATCACTGATGAGAGGAGGGGTATCTTCATCAATAAAGCATTCGGCTGGAAACCAGGTGTGCCCTCCATATCTGTGTCATTCGTACTCAAACATTGGATTGTTGAAGGGATTTCAATTTGGCAAAATCCCACATTCTGCCTGGGTTATGGTCCCATAAAGATCCAAAGCCCTTGAGGGGCACAGCTAGAGAAGGAAACGCTCATTGCACTCATCAAGGTCCAGCTTGCATAGCCGGGTCTCCTTAGGTCCTTTCCTATCTTTCCAAGAGGATGGATCATAGTGATGGAGGGTCAATTTTGTGGAGACCAGACAGGTGCATGGTTGGTTGCTCTGATGTTAATCCAAGTGATCATTCAGTTTCATTCACTACCACCTGATTAAGGAGAGACAGAAAGAACAGAGTGTTAGAGAGTGTGAAATAAGAAATGAGGCCTTCTTTTTCCATAGCAATTTGTACCCTGAATGAATGAATCTATGAATGAATTAATGAATAAATATGATTGATTGATTGACTGATTAATATTGTACCTATTGAACACCTAGGATGCACAGAACACAGTACTAAATGCTTGGGTAGGCTCAATAGAATTTCTGAAAACCATTTTGCATTCCAGGAGCTTTCTACCTAGATGGGGAGATAGATACTAAAATATAGACAAAGGAAGTAATCTAGTGTATAAAACATGTACATAAGTACTATTGAGAGCAGGTGGGGGGGGGTGATAACTTAAGTATTTAAATGGAGGGGAAATCACTTGGGGAGAATATAAATGAATTGGGAAAGGCCTCCTAAGATTTCAGAAAGTCTTTAAAGATGGGGAGAGCAATGGTCTGCTAAAAGTGAAAAGGAAGGGAGTTTCAGGCAGGAAAAGGCTTAAGTAGGAGGTCTGGGTGGGAGAGATGAGAATGAGGCACAGTGAGTAGTTTAATAATGTTGGTATTTGTTAAGCGCTTACTATGTGCAGAGCACTGTTCTAAGCGCTGGGGTAGAAACAGGTAATCAGGTTGTCCCCCCGTGGGGCTCACAGTCTAGTTTAGCATGAGAAGAATGAAAAGTGTCATCTAAGAGTGGGAGAAGAGTGAATATTTGGGAGAGAAAGAGAGAGATTGAATGCTTAAAAGACACTGTCAGGAGTTCCTGCTTGATGCAGAGAAGAATGGGTTTTTAAGGAGAGGATAAGTATATGCAGAATAAAATTTTAGAAAAAAGATCCAGGCAGCAGAGTGAATCATGGATTGGAGAAGGGAGAGATTGGAAACAGGGAAGCTGAGCTGGGATATTGGAGATGCCTGGACCAGTGTAATGACTATTTGGACAAAGAGGAAAGTTGAGATTCTGTAAATGTAGTAGAGGAAGAATTGATAGGATTTGGCAGTAGATTGAATTGACATTGTATTGTCAATTGTATTGACAAAAGTGAGGAGTCAAGAATAATGTGAAATTTGTTGATTTAAGAGACAATAATGATGGTGGAATGGTCAATTGTGATGGGGAAGTCATGGGGAGGATAGGATTTGGGAGAGAAGATGAACAGTATAGTTTGGACATGCTGAGTTTGAGATGCCATCAGAAAAGTCAGGAAGAAATGTCCTGGAGGCAGGAGGAGATGTGAGAATGCAGAGAATAGTGGTCAAGATTAGCTATGAAGATTTGGGAGTCATCCACATAGAGATGGTAACTGAGAAGAGGAGTTCCCCCAGAAAATTAGTTTACAGTGAGTAGAGAAGGGAATCCAGAACTGAACTTCAAAAGACACTCATAGTTAGGGAGTGGAAGACAGGGGAAACAACTGTGAACAAAATTGAGAAGGAGCTACAGGAGAGGAGAGGCAGGAGAGATCTATATCAGAAAAACCAAGGTTACAAAGTATTTCCAGAAGAAGGGGTGGTACTCAATATCAAAAGCAGAGAAGAGGTGAAGGAGGATTAGGACAGAGTTGAGTTCATTAGTTTTAGCAAGAAGTAAGTCATGGTGACCCTAGAAAGTGCCAGTTCAGGGGAGTGAAACTGGATTGTAGAGAAGCAAGGAGGGAGTTGGATGACAGGAAGTGAAGGCAGCAGTTGCAATTATCCCGCTGGGTAGATACAAGCTAATCAGGTTGAACTATGTCCCTATCCCACTGGGGCCTCATAGTCTTTATCCCCATTTTACAGATGAGGTAACTGAGGCACAGAGAAGTGAAGTGACTTGCTCTAAGTCATGCAAAAGACAAGTGGCAGAACTGGGATTAGAACCCAGGTCCTTCTGACTCCCAGGTCTGGGCTCTTTACACCCTGCCACACTGCCTAGCCAGGTGGCTAGAACCTGATGAGCTGATGATGACAGTCCTTTGTGGCCAAGGTTTGTGAGGCCCTCATGATGACTTCTATTACTGTTACTATTGTTATTATCATTAATATTGGTATTTTGTAATCAAGTGATGGGATAGTCTGTTCTCCATTTACACTCACTCCCTCGGTGAACTCATTCGCTCTCACGGCTTTGACTACCATCTCTACGCAGATGACACGCAGATCTACATCTCCGCCCCGTCCTCTCCCCCTCCCTTCAGGCTCGCATCTCCTATCGACCTCCGCTCCAAACAAAAACTCCTCACTCTAGGCTTCAAGGCTCTCCATCACCTTGCCCCTTCCTACCTCTCCTCCCTTTTCTCTTTCTACCGCCCACCCCGCACGCTCCGCTCCTCTGCCGCCCACCTCCTCACCGTCCCTCGGTCTCGCCTATCCCGCCGTCGACCCCTGGGTCACGTCCTCCCGCGGTCTTGGAACGCCCTCCCTCCTCACCTCTGCCAAACTGATTCTCTTTCCCTCTTCAAAACCCTACTTAAAAATCACCTCCTCCAAGAGGCGTTCCCAGACTGAGCTCCTCTTCCCCCTCTACTCCCTCTGCCATCCCCCCTTTACCTCTCCACAGCTAAAGCCTCATTTTCCCCTTTTCCCTCTGCTCCTCCACCTCTCCCTTCCCATCCCCACAGCACTGTACTCGTCCGCTCAACTGTATATATTTTCGTTACCCTATTTATTTTGTTAATGAATTGTACATCGCCTTGACTCTATTTAGTTACCATTGTTTTTACGAGATGTTCTTCCCCTTGACTCTGTTTATTGCCATTGTTCTTGTCTGTCCGTCTCCCCTGATTAGACTGTAAGCCCGTCAAACGGCAGGGACTGTCTCTCTCTGTTGCCGACTTGTTCATCCCAAGCGCTTAGTACAGTGCTCTGCACATAGTAAGCGCTCAATAAATACTATTGAATGAATGAATGAATGAATGAATGAATAAGTGATGGAGTAAATAAGTCAGATTGGGTACAGTCCCTATCCTATATGGGGCTCAGCATCTGACAGGGAGGAAGATCAGGTATTTTAACCCCCATTTAATAGATGAAGGAACTGAGGCACAGAGAATTTAAGTCACTTAACCGAAGGCCACCCAGCAGGTAAGTAGCAGACCTGGAATTAGATCCCAGGTCCCCCTTCTCCCAGGCCTGTAATCTTTCCACTAGACTATGCAATAGAAAACTCTGCCTTTCCTGTTGTGCTTTTTCAGTGAAAGTTATTTCTCTGACATCTTGCCCATAGATGTTTCATGGAGCTGCAATTCCACAGGGAAAATCCCCAAAGAACAAATTTCACTTCGCAGACATAGGGGAAAGCAAAATTTCTTCTCCTTCTGTGCCCTCCTTCCCTATTTCTTGGTCAGGAAAAATAGGAAACTAGCTACTACTCTCCAGAACAACTGTCAGATACCTGATAGGAGTAAGATACACCAACAGCCATAATGAACCCCTGAACGTGGAAAACAATTGTCTGACAATGTGGTAAGTAGAAGGAGTTTAATTCAGTGGTCAAGGTTAGGGAAAAGTCAGCCTAGTGAGTGTTAGGTAATTAGTAATATTGTTTAATAAGTTCATACTATAGGCTATGCTTTGATAGATACAAATATAACAGAGCAGACATAAGTGTCTATCCCAGGATGGTACATTAGACTGTAAGCTCTTAATAATAATGTTGGTATTTGTTAAGCGCTTACTATGTGCCGAGCACTGTTCTAAGCGCTAGGGTAAACACAGGGGAATCAGGATGTCCCACGTGGGGCTCACAGTCTTAATCCCCATTTTACAGATGAGGTAACTGAGGCACAGAGAAGTTAAGTGACTTGCCCACGGTCACACAGCTGACAAGTGGCAGAGCTGGGATTTGAACTCATGACCTCTGACTCCAAAGCCCGTGCTCTTTTCACTGAGCCACACTGCTTCTCAAGCTCTTGCGGTCACCAGCTCTATTGCATTACACTCTTCAAAGCCCTTTACACAGTGCTCTGCATACAGTAAGTGCTCAATAGATGCCACTGGTTTATTGATTGATAATCTAGAAGATGTTGATAAAAACCTTTCCCTAGAAACTTTCTCTAGGTGAACTATACCTACTTTGTTCTTCAAGCAGTCAAATTTAGCAGTTTTTTAGCTACAGGTTGGAAATCAACATTAGTCTGTGTATCAGCACTAAGTTCCTTTTACAAAAGACATGAAAAATGAATCGGATTTTCCTACACATTTCCAATGTTTTTCATGTGCATATTTTGCTTTTATATCTGAAATTATTCATTTTAGACTCAAGTAATAAAATGAATATTGGAACTTAGAATATGTAATTTTGTGTGTGTGTGTGTGTGTGTGTGTGTGTGTAACAATGATGAAATTCAATATGAACTAGCTGTAAAAGGAACTTTTACCTATCTATTCCAAGAAACTGCCTTTGCCTGTTTGTATTACGAGATCTTTTAGAGAAAATTCCAACTTGTTCATGGAAAAATGGGACAAGGGCCAAGCACTTCATAGGAATACGCAGTTGGACTGAGTGTGTTTGTGAATCTATGGAAAAATTGGGGAAGGCTAATTGAAGGAGGTGGGGAGAGCTCCACTTCTGAGGAGTGGTTTGAATTTGGAGAGAGCTACAGTCAATCAGATTTGGGGAGGGAGGCCCAAGTCTGGGGAAAAGCATAAGTGAAGGAACAGAGGTGAGAGAGTCAAGAACAAGGTGAAAAGGTTAATTTGGAGGAGAGAAGAGAGTGAGCCAAGAAGTAGCAGACAAAGAGAGAAGAAATGGGGAGAGTGGTGGAGAATTGTAAAGCCATTTCTGTGGAGATTTTGTTAATAATAATAATAATAGTAATAATGATAATAATGTTGGTATTTGTTAAGCACTTACTTTGTGCAGAGCACTGTTCAAAGCGCTGGGGTAGATACAGGGTAATCAGGTTGTCCCACATGAGGCTCACAGTTAATCCCAATTTTACCAATGAGGTAATTGAGGCACAGAGAAGTTAAGTGACTTGCCCACAGTCACACAGCTGACAAGTGGCAGAGCCGGGAGTCAAACCCATGACCTCTAGCTCCCTAGCTGCTGTTCAATACAGAGGAAAACAATCGGGTTTTGAGCGTGGCCTAGAGGAAATAGCCTAGGTCTGGGAGTCAGAGGACCTGAGTTCTAATCCCAGTTTTGCCACTTGCCTGCAGTGGAACCATGAACAGGTCACTTAACATCTTTGTGCCTCAGTTTCCTCATTTGTAAAATAGGGATTCAATACCTCTTCTCCCTCCTGCTTAGAGTGTGATCGCCATGGGGACTGTGTCTAATCTGACCATCCTGTATTTACCCCAGCACTTACTATAGCACATATAAAGGCTCAATAAATAGTCATTATGATGCCCTGTTAAGATGGATGCCCAAGAGATGGGAAGCTAAGAGGCTGATATATATAAAGTTTGGAGAACTCAAACTGAATGTGTTTGAGGAGGATAATGGAGGATACTGGAAGAAGCAGGAGGATCAGGTGGGCCAGTTACCAGCAGGGGCAGAGGAATGAAGGTAGCCCAGAAGCAGGAGGATGAGAGCAGGATGGTCACTGGCAACACCCGAGGACTCTGAGACTGCCACAAGAAGAACTCATCATCCTCAGAGAGGCACCAAAGCCATGCCACAAAAGAACAAAAGGAGTTCTGGTAAAGTGTAATAAGAATACTCCCCCACCTCTCTGAAGAAGACACACCTCAGGACATGAGGTGACAGCAGAAGCCAGGAAAGCCTGCCTTCAGGGAAGGAACTGGGGACTGGGGGTGGACAGGGGGTGTTGGAAAGAGTGAGAGGAGATTTGAGGGGTAGCAATCAATGCTTTGCAGGCTGGACTTCACAGGTCTGTTCATCAGTGTGAAGCCAGTCAGTTAACTGGATTGCACTGGACATCTTGTTGCGTCAACTTGCATATTTGGGTTGATCATTTTACTGGGGTGACACTTGGAGTCTTTCTCTTTGGGAAGTTTCTTTCTACAGGAACCCTAGTAGGTTGTCAATGGGGGGTGATTGTTGGCAACATGTCCACAGACCAAACCTTCACTTCAGGGAAGATGATCCATGCAGCCTAATTTGGTATAGATTGGAGGAAGGAAAGAGTCTGGAGGCCGGGTGACTGTCAAGAAGACTGATAAAATGGCAATAATATATACAAAGCATGGGCCAGGATGGTGAACTTTTGGTTTGCAAGGAAGGAGTAGATTCAGGAAGGATCCTTTCTGACTTTTACCTTAATCTCCCTGCCTCCTGTCTCTCCCCTCTCAGGGATATACTTCACTCTGCTGCCCAAATCACATGTCTAAACAAATAATCAGTCCACATCCCCCCTCTTCTCCAAAATAGTTGCTCACCCACCTCCACATGAAACAGTGCCTTACTCCTTAAGATAGTCAATCGACTCCCTCCTGCTGTAACTTACTGATCTCCTGCTATAACCCAACCCCCATGCTCTACTCTAATGCCAACCTACTCTCTATTCTTCGAACTCCAGGATTCAGCACCAACCCCTTGCCCGTGTTCTCCATCTGGCAGGGAATTCCCTGCCCCTTCAAATTTGACAGACTATCTCTCTCCCCATCTCCAGAGCCCAACCAAAATGGCATCTCCGAGAGGTCTTCCCAGACTAAACTCTTTATTTCCCTTTCCATCCTCCCTTCTGCATCAACTATGGACTCGGTAGTGAACCCCTTAAATCCTTTGATTCTCATCCCAGCCCCCACAGGACTTATGTAAATATTCTTACACTCTATTTCCCTTATCGGTAATTTTAATGTCTGTCTCCCCCTGTAAACTCTAAGGTCCTTGAGACCAGGGATCACATCTACCAACTCCTTCCCAAATGCTTAGTTTGGTGCTCCGCATACAGTAATTGCTCAATAAATAGCACTGACTGATTAATATAAATATATATGATGAGTAACATAAAATAAAACATTAATTATATTGTAAAGGAAGAACCTGAATAATTTGGTGGTGGATTGGATGAAAGAGCTGAAAGACAGCAAGGAGTCGAGACTGACACAAAGGCTTCTGGGACAGGGAGGATGGGATAGTGGAGTTAATAGTGGAGATGGGAAGGCTAGGAGGAGGAGAAGGAGGAGTGATTTATGAGGAAAGTTGAGAGTCATTGTGCTTTAGAAATAGAATATTTAAATGACCAAGCCATTGCACACCCAAATCTATTCAAAAGTATTAGAATAGGGCCATACCTGGCATATTTTAAGGAAATATCCCAGAATCTCTGGAGAGAGAACAAGGGTCTCACTCTCCTGGTTCAAGCTGGGAGGCTCTACTAGCCTCCAGAATGTAACTTTGTGATCTGAGGGACATATAGCTTTTCTGAATCCCAAGAATCTGTGTGTTTTACTGCTTTTACTGTGGGTAGAGAGAAGCTGGGATAGATGAATTTTTATTGAATATTTGTCAGATGTCATCAAGAATGTTCTTATAGTATTTTGTCTCACTTTTCAAATTATTTTTTAATCACACCATATTCCCTAAGGTTATAAAAGTACAAACAGTAATTGCTGTGCATATTGTCTCCTGAAATTATCATGAATATTGTACAGTTGCATTCACTTATACAAGAAAGGGTCAGACCATCAAACAAAGATGTATAGTAATCAACTGTAGTAAAATTTCGATCATTCAGTAGACTAAAACTTCTATTTAAATGTCTTCAGTGTTCTGTGATCGTAGGCCTTCCCACTGAGCTTCTTTCTTCTATAAATTCCATGTAGAGTTTGTCTCCAAGACTAAAAATAAATGATTTTTATGCGTGTGTCTTTCAGTTCTGTAAATTCAAGATTAAAACATTCTTTATCATGAAGTATGTCTGCAGAGGTCCGGCATATTTCCGCCTTATTTGCCACACATCTGTACTGGATAACGCTGCCAGCCAAGATCATCGGAATGACATCAGTATAAAGTTTTTAGACAAGGAATTTCTCTGCTGAAATCCTGACGGATCCATATGATCTTGAAACAGACCTGACCTTGGCTCTTACCCCATGGGTTTCTTCAAGATGATCTCATCAGAGGTTTCAGGAACTCAGGCTCCTCAACTGGCCACTCCCTTTTAAGTAGGGTGATCTCACTAGAGCACCCTGCAATAATGCAGTACCCAAGTTTCAGATCTCTGGGGGTGGCTGTATGGGAGTTGAATCCTTTCTGTCCCAAGCTCATTCCTAATCCAAAGGACTTGTCCCAAGTATGTGCTCAAACTGCTGGAAGAAATTCATCAATTCTCCTACCTCTCTGGCCACAGGGCTGGGACTACCCAATCAGAGGGCTTCTCTCTGATGATTACCTCTTCCTGTTAGCCAGCCGATTAGGTGTACAGTAGAGGAACTCTAAGAAGGTTCTCTTTAATAATTCAGAAGCCTTTCCTGGAAAGCAAGACTCAATGAATAGGTAATAGTAATAATAATAATAATAATGATGGTATTTGTGAAGTGCTTACTATGTGCCAAACACTGTTCTAAGCGCTGGGGTAGATACAAGATAATCAGGTTGTCCCACGCAGGGCTCACAGTCTTAATCCCCATTTTCCAGATGAGATAACTGAGGCACAGAGAAGCTAAGTGACTTGCCCAAAGTCACACAGCTGACAAGTGGCGGAGCTGGGATTAGAACCCACAACCTCCAACTCCCAAATCCGTGCTCTTTCTGCTAAGCAGTGTGGCAGAAGCAGTCATGGGTTCTAATTCCGGCTCCACCACTTGTCAGCTGTGTGACTTTGGGCAAGTCACTTAACTTCTCTGTGCCTCAGTTACCTTAGTGGAAAGAGCATGGGCTTAGGAGTCAGAGGTCACAGGTTTGAATCCCAGCTCTGCCACTTGTCAGCTGTGTGACTGTGGGCAAGTCACTTAACTTCTCTGTGCCTCAGTTACCTCATCTGTAAAATGGAGATTAAGACTGTGAGCCCCACGTGGGACAACCTGATTCCCCTGTGTCTACCCCAGCGCTTAGAACAGTGCTCTGCACATAGTAAGCGCTTAACAAATACCAACATTATTATTATTATTATTAGATTGGACAGATTTGCTGATTTGGGTTCTGCCACAGGTGACATCATTGCATAGCTTCAGTTGTTACTATCTTAAAATGAGGAATTGTGAAGGTGGGCCTTTAACAGTTTTCCATCCTTACCTTCTTTCTCGCAGACTGTTCCTACAGATGGTACATACTGTTCTGTAAGAACAAAGACCAAAGCTTTGTAGTCATCGCTGTCTGCTATTGCTATTCATACTGGGCAGAGTTTTCACCCCAGTTGACTTCCCATTACTGTTGCTTACTATATATTTTGCCATCCAGATTTGGCAAGAAACTGCTGCTCTGTTGTTCCACAGTTCACTCCATTAATCAGTTGTATTTACTGAGCACTTACTATGTGCAGAGAACTGGACTAAATGCTTGGGAGAGCACAATAGAATTAGCAGACATGTTTTCTATAGAGCTTACAATCTAGAGAACTCACAGTTCTCCCCATGATCTAATCTCCCCATATTCCCTATCCTACTTTTTTCGGGAAGTCTTCTGGTTAATTTCCACCACCCTAGAGCCTCTGATCCCAAAACCACTTTTAACATACGCTAAGTGGAGGGTGGCCGTGTTGGTTGTTCACTGTTCGCAGAGTGCTATAAGCAGCCATCCTCCATTTTAATTCTGTTTGAATGCTGAATTTGCATGATTTCATTCCTTGCAGCATTTTAGAATTTTACTATAGCACCCCAGTTTGGTCGCTTATTTACTGTGATGGGAATTCATGGAACTGCTGTTCAAGACCAATTGGCAGCTGTTTGGTTTAGTTCTGCTTACAGTAGGTGAATCATGAACTCAAAGTAAATCTCAAATTATAAAACCTAGTAACCAATCCATAGAGTTTATTGAACACCTGTTGTGAGTAGAGGTGTAATTATAATTTTGGCTTTTTATCACTTTGAAAAATTGTATTTATGCAGTTTTTGTCAATTTGGGGGATCTTGGAATGCCTTAATGTCCTATACATTATTTTCTAGTGGAGCATCTTGGCCTAAGTGGAAAGAGCATAGGTCTGGAAGTCAGGAGATGAGAATTCTAATCCTGGCTGTTGAGCAGCCTTGAGCAAGTCGCTTAACAGCTCTGTGACTCAGTTTCCTCATCTGTAAAATGGGGGTACCTGTTCTCTGCTCTCATTAGACTATGAATCATATGCCAACAGGGACTGTGTCTGATCTGCTTATATTGGTAACTACCCAGTGCTTAGTACAATGCTTGCCACAGAGTAAGCCTTAACAATTACAATATTCCTACATAAATTCCGTGGTGTTGGAAAGGGGGATAAATAAAGAGAGCAAGTCAAGATGAAGCAGAAGGGATTCAAAGAAGAGGAAAGGAGGGCTTAGTCAAGAGAGGCCTCTTGGAGGAGATGGGCCATTACTAAGACTTCGAAGAGGGAGAAAATAATTGTCAGATATGAGGAGGGAGGGTGTTGCAGGTCAGAGGCAGGATGTGGGAGAGAGGTGCCATAGGAAAAAATTATTTGTAGAGGACTTTTTGGCTTAGAACTTTATTTTCATGGAAGCAAAAAATAAGAGGATTTAAAAATGACTATAAAATGAATTTGACTGAGGTTCTATCTCTCCTCTTCTTAAAGCCTGCTGTTCAGTGAAGTCCCCTTCTTGTTTCTAGGCTGATATATTCAAATTTAGCTCAGATCAATTCTGGGTTTCCTCCATATTGTTCCCAAAAGACTATCTATACCATCTTACTAGCTGAAAAGTAGGTGATTCACTCTGGTAATTCACTGTGGTAATAGGAATTAGCATGACACCCATGCTCCCCAGATGAGATCTTTATAGCGAAAAGTCATTAAGCATTTTATCAAATACAGAGGTGGGGTTGAGGATATAGAAGTCTTGCAATATCTGACGAGTCAGAAATCTAACAGCATGGCAGTACACATCACAGTTAAAATGTCTACTCATTTGACCACAATGTGCATACTATATGCCAACTTTCTTCAGGCTAAGATGGCTCAAGCAAGCCTGCTATGGAATCTCATATCATGACATGAGAGCTCAGCATGCCTTTGCCACATTTGCAACTGTGACTTGTTTTCCTGTGTAAAATCAATATCACGTTCTAGAATCCAGCTTGGCATCAGTTCTGTAGCACAGTCTTATTTAGGTTTGGGCTGATGGTCCCTGAACCACTGAGGAACTAAGCAGATGATAATGATGGTATGGCGTGATAATGCAATCCCTAGTTTTACCTAGCTCCAGGGCCTTTAAAATCTGCAGGCAATGGCATCCCATCCTGGAAAGTTGCTCTTGACTAAACACCACCTGTGATCCTCCTGCCTGCCCCAGGCTCCTGGGAAATCAGTCTGAAAGAGAAAACAAAATGCCAGTCTGTTGGAAAATGACTGTTCCACTAAGCCATGCTGCTTCTCAGAATTAAAACTACAAACCCCACATGAGACATGGACTGTGTGCTACCTGATTAACTTGTAGCTATTCCATTGCTTAGTAAACTGCCTGGCATATAATAAGTGCTTAAGAAATACCATAAAAAAAGTATTGCTGGCTGCTCTTCCATTTCTCACAACTCAAAAGTGAGGCTCTTTGTTTCCCTACTCTTCACAATTCATATTCACTCCCTCAAGAAACTCATCTGCTCTCACTGCTTCACTAACACATCTTGGCAGAGACTCCCAAATTCACCTTGCTAGCTTAAACATCTCCCCCAGGTGTAATTTTGAATTTCCTCTCCTCAGTAAAACATCTCCATATGGGTGTCCCACCTACAATATATCATAAACTGAACTCCTCATCTTCCCTCCTAAACCCTATCCTCAACTGAACTTTCCCACCATGCCTGACAACACCACCATCTTCCTGGCTTCCAAAGCTCATTTATTTGTTATCATTGTTTTGTTTGTTTTATGGTATTTGTTAAGCACCATTCTAAGCACTGGGGTAGGTACAAGTTTATGGTTGGACACAGTCCCTAGTCCACAAGAGGTTCACAGTCTAAGTAAGAAGAAAGAGTAGGATTTAATCCCTATTTTTCAGTTGAGGAAACTGAGGCACAGAGAAATTAAGTTAGAGAAGCAGTGTGGCTTAGTGGCAGGAGCATGGGCTAGGGAGTCAGAAGTTGTGGGTTTGAATTCCGGCTCCACGGCTTATCAACTGTGTGACTTTGGGCAAGTCACTTAACTTCCCTCTGCCTCAGTTACCTCTTCTGTAAAATGGGGATTAAGACTGTGAAACCCCACGTGGGACAACCTGATTACCTTGTATCTATCCCAGTGTTTAGAACAGTGCTTGGTACATAGTAAGTGCTTAACAAATACTATCATTATTATTAAATGTACTTGCCCAAGATCACACAGCAAGCAATTGGCAGAGCCAGAATTCAGCTCCTCTGATTCCCAGTCTGATGATCTTTCCACTAGGCCATGCTGATTCATCAGCAGGTTCATTCTAGGCTTGTTGATGGCAGCTTGAATCTTTGCTGAAGAAGTAGGGAATCAGAGAGAAGCCTGACAGCTCCATTCACTGGCAAATCTGCCTCAAATTCAGATCCTAATAAGGTCTAGGGATTTTTGCCCAATTTCAGTCAAACCAAAAATAAAGAGGAGTCGTTGTCCATCAATCAATATAATTTATTGAGTGCTCGACTGTGAGTAGAGCCCTGAACTGAGTACCTGGGAGAATACAACTGAGTAAACCATGCAGTCTCTTCCCTCATGGAATTTACAAGCTAACATAACAAAATAATTGTATTTGTTAAGTGCTTATTATGTGCCATGCACCGCAATAAACACTGGGGTAGATACAAAATAATTCCTCAACTTTCAACATCCACATCCAGCCTGTTGCTAAATCCAGTTGTATTTCCTCCATAACTCTTTCCAGATCCTCTTTTTCCTCTCACCACAATGTTCATTTCCCATGTTTATATCCTGGCTTCCATACTTCAAGAGCCTCCTCATTTGTACCCCTGTCTCCAGCTCTCCCTTCCTCAGTTTATACTCCATTCACTAGATTTGAAGGGGCAGGGAGCTTCCAGCAGGTGGAAGAATTTGAGCCAAGGGTCAGAGGTTGGAGAATCAGGAATAAGGCATAATGAAAAAGTGAACATTAGAAGAATGGAAAGTACAAACTAGAGGGCGGTAGGAAAAGAGAGTTTATAAGTAAAAGAGAGTGACCTGATGGAATGACTTAGAGCAAATGGTTAGGAGTTTCTCTTTAATGTGGAGAAGAATGGGCAACCACTGAGGGTTTTTGAGAAAGAGAAAGAAATATACAGATGACAATTTAGAAGGATGGTGCAAGCAGCAGAGTAAAGAATGGGCTGAAGAGGGGAGAGGCTGAAGGCAAGGAGACCATTGGAGAAGCTGATACAGTGGTATAACTGAGATATGAGATGCATGTGAACCGGGCTGGTGGGTCTTTGAATGAAGAGGAAAAAGGCAGATCCAGGAAATGTTATCCAGGAGATAAAAACCAACAGGATTTAATGATTGTGTGAATGTTAAAATTAGAATAGAATAAGTCAAAGATAATGCCAAGATTGCAAGCATCACTGGGAATGATGCTCATAGTCTGTCAGTTCAGCTGGAAGAGTTTCCTAGACAAGAAGACACATATTCCAATGTCTGTGTGAGGATCCCTTGTAGTTTCCTCCAGGATGGCTGTGCAGAATAAACTGAACAGATGAACTGTAGCTCTTCCTTCTGGCTCCAGTGTGTGACCAGTCCCATTAACTAAGTCCAAACTCATCCATCATCATTGGGATCACTGACTATCCATTCACACCTGATGATCTATCTGGTAGAATGTTGATAAATGCTTGTTGGGGAAAAAAATTCAGCATATGGAAGCTGAAAATAAGGAAGAGAAAATGTCTATGCCATGCTTCCTACAGTGGGGGAATCGTTTGGCTCCTTGGGCATAACTAGAATCACACCAAGCATTGCATTCTGGCATACATCCAGAATGGCAAGCCCCCTCCTATAGGAGCCCCAGTGTCCAGAAGGCCCAGAATAATTTTCACTGAGGTGAGGGGAAGGGACATTCTCTGGCTCTGTCCCACTTCTCCCCTGCCTCACCCTTCTCCCTCCCATCCATCTTGCATAAACACAGACTCTCTCCCCAAATATGAACATACTCCATGTACTGGAGTTCAGATAGAAGTGCATGGTGTAATGGATAGAGCATGAGCCTGGGAGTTGGAAGGCTGTGGGTTCTAATCCCAGTTCTGCCACTTACCTGCTGTGTGACCTTGGGCAAGTCCCATCATGTCTCTGTGCCTCAGTTACCTCATCAGTAAAATGGGAATTGAGACTAGGAGCCCCATGTGGGACAAGATCTGTGCCCAACCTGATTTGCTTGTAACCACCCCAGTGGTTAGTAACTGGAACACAGTAAGTGCTTAACAAATACCACTTTAAAAATAATAATTATTATTATTATTATTACTACTACTTAGGCAAGCTCATCCTTCCCCCAGTGCCTTTTTGGGGGAGCTACTCTGCACAACTTCTAGGGACGAACACAGAGATTCCATGAGAAAGCCAGAGGTAGGCACATTACTTATCCCAATTCCATTGCCCTTCTTCCTCATGGCTTTCCTGTGGATATGCCAGACAAAAAGCTTTCTATTGTCTCCCTTATCTGTCTATGATTTCCACTCCTTTCCCAAATATCGATGGGCTTAAAAGGAAATCACTCTCCCCACCTTCAACACCTTTTAAAAGCACATCTCTTCCAAAGGTCTTCCCCGACTAAGTCCTCATTTCCTCTTCTCCCACCCACTTCTCCATCACCCTGGCACTTGGATTTGAGCCCCTTATTCACCCTCAGTCCCAAAGCACTTATTTATATATCCAAAATTTATTTCTACTAATGCCTGTTTCTCCCTATAGCCTCTAAGCTCCTTGTGGAAAGATAACTCAATTATCTTGAACTCTCCGAAGTGCTAAAGCCAATGTTCTGTACACAGTAAGCACTCAATTAATACGCTTGATTGAGATTATAGTAAGAATAATAATAATGACAATCATAGCAGAATGTATTAAATGTTTATTATGTGCACAGTACTGTGCTGAACTCTGGAGTTGATTCAGTATAAGGTAATCAGACACAATCTCTGTCCTACATGGAGCTCAAAGTCTGAGAGGGAGAATTGGTATTTTAACCAATGGAGGCACAGAGAAGCTAAGAGACTTGCCCAAAGCCACAAAGAAAGCAAATGCATAAATTAGAATCTGGGTCCTCCGACTCCCAGACCCACGATCTTTCCTCTAGACCACATTTAAGGGAAGCATGAGAATCAGCACATCCATGAGAAAAGCTCCAGACTAGGAGTTAGAAAACCTGGGTTCTAATCCTGACTCAGCCACTTTTCTAACAAGTTGCACTGGGTAAATCATTTAATTTATCTGTGCCTCAATATCCCCATCTGTAAAATTAGGATGGTCTCCCTCCCCCATAGACGCTGAGCCTTGGTAAAAATATGGAAAAAGTTTACCATTGCTTCCTTCCATGCAGTAAACCTGTGTATATATATTTGACCTTTACAATTGAAGAAGTCATCACTGATGAAGTTCACCTATGAGTGAATGTGTGGCTATAAGGCAAAAGTGAGATCCACAGGTTAGAAAAGTAATGAGGAGCCATAGAAGATTGTTGAGGAGAGGAGTGGTGTATTCCCACCAGAGTTTTAATAAATAATATCAGCCACTGTTTATATGTGAGAGCCTGGGTTTTAATCTTGGCTCTGCCAATTACCTGCTGTGTGACCTTGGGCAAGTCACTTAACTTCTCTGGGATTCAGTTTCCTCATCTGTAAAATGGAGATTGAATACCTGTTCTTCCTTCCTCTTAGACTGTGAACTCCATGTGGGATGGGGACTATGTCTAATCTGGTTATCTTTTACCTACTCCGGCATTTGGTACAGTGCAGGGCATTTACCTCCATACAAATACTACTATTATTATTATTTTTATTATTATCATAATTATTATGATTATAATAATAATATTTGGAACCATTTATTATATTGGAACCATTTGGAATCATAATATTTGGAACCAAGGAGGCAGGTAGAAGACTATTACCATAATAAGAGGTTTAGAATCATTAGATTTCAAGCTTCTGAAGGGACAGCTGGCCATGTGTCTTGCTTATGCTGTCTCTCTCAAGGGCATAGGACAGTGTTTAATTGATTAATCATGGTACCTACTAGTGCTGAGCATTGTGTTAAGCGCTGATGCAAACACAACAGTTCAAAGCCAGTCCCTGTCCCACAAAGGGCTTCGCCATCCAAGATAAGGAAGACAGACACAGAGAAAAAGCCAGGCTGTTGTAAATAGGATATGTTAAGAAACAAACCATGCAGTAAATTAGCATATTATGTGGAGAAAGAGTTCTTGGTGGGTGGATCCTCAGCAGCCTCACCACTCCAGACCACAGAGGTGGGCCTCCTCAAGTGCAGCATGGCCTAGTGGATAGAGCCTTAGCCTGGAAGTTAGAAGGACCTGGGTTCTCATTCCGGTTCCGCTACTTGTCTGCTGTGTGACCTTGGGCAAGTCACTTGGTTTCCTTTGTGCCTCAGTCACCTCACCGGTAAAATGGGGATTAAGACTGTGAGCCCCATATGGGATAGGGAATGTGTCTAACCTTATTTACTTGTATCTCCTCCAGTGCTTAGTACAGTGCCTAGCACATAGGACATAATTGTTAAGTGCTCTGTGCTCAGCCGGTGACACAGCTTCCCCTGCAGGGGACCAGGGGACCAGGGATTTTTGCGATAGGATGGGTTCGCTTGCCAGTGGCAACTCCTGGCAAGCCTGTGAGCCCTTGCTTAGTAATGATAATAATTTGGTGGTATTTGCTATCTGCTTCTGGGTACCAAGCATGTATTAAGTGCTAGGGTAAAAACATGGTAGTTAGGCCAGACAGAGTCCCTGTCCATATCTGGACTCAGTCTCACTCTGAAAATGCCATTATTGATGATGGGTGGAGAGAAAGGAGTGAATCCATGAAATGCGTTGAGGAAGAAGCAAGGGGTTTGAGGAAAAGACTGACTGAGAGGAATGTATAATGGAGAAAAGTTGAAAAGGAGACCAAGGTTATCTTCCTATGGGGCAGGAGGATAGTGGTGTGTAAACAAGGATGGGAAAGTAAGGAAGGGAGGGGAAGACTGTTTAGCCAGGAAGAGGAAGTGTACACATTTGGTTGTATCTGATCCAGGTCCTGGAGAGTCATCCATATGGTGATATCTCAGATGCTGAAGGCCTGGGAGTCAGAGGACCTGGGTTCTAATACCAGCTCTGACAATTGCTTGCTTTGTATGACCTTGGGTAAGTCACTCAACTTCTCTGTGCCTCAGTTTCCTCTACTGTAAAATGGGGATACCTGTTCTCCTTCTCCTAGTCTATGAGCCCCATGTGGGACAGGCACTGTGTCTGACCTAATTAACTTGTACCTACCCCAGTGCTTAGAACCACGTTTGATACATAATAAGCACTTAACAAATACCATAAAAATAAAAATATGAGATGGAAGAGCAAGTGAGAAGTCAGCATCAGTCAGTATCACCAAAATTGAGGGACTGGATCGTTACAACCCACAGATCAATAAACTAAGTCCTGGGGGAATATACAAAAGAAGCAAAAACACAATCCCTGTCCTCAAGGTCCATTCTGTTTAATGGGAGAGTCAGAGACATGCGTTGTCTAATTTAAAGTCAGGAGAAATCTGCATACAGATGATTGTTTAAACCATTTGATCAGATGATCTCCTGAAATGAATGGGCATTAAATGAGACTAAAAGAACCATGTATGGTCCTAGTAGAGCACAGAGAAAGAGCCAGCAAAGGAGGCAATGAAGAAGCAATAGAGAGGTAGGTTGGTGAGCCCGTTGTTGGGTAGGGATTGTCTCTATCTCCTGTCGAATTGTACTTTCCAAGCACTTAATACAGGGCTCTGCACCCAGTAAGCATTCAATAAATACGAGTGAATGAATGAATGAATGAATTATGAAATTATTGTCAGTAAAGCCAAGGCTGGAGAAAGAAAGAGAGAAAGAGAGGGTATGGAGAACAGCATCAACAATGTCATAAAGGTACAAAAGAATCAGGATAGGGAGGAGGGAACTTGAGAGTTTTGAAGATGTGTAATCTCAGAAACACTGCTTTAAATGCTGAGCACTTAATCCCAGTTAGGACTTTTAGCCACTGGCTCACCTCAACTCTGGGAAATTTCCAAGGAGCCAAGGGCTGGTGGGAACAGGACTGTGTCCTGCCTCTGTGGCTTTGGCCTTCTCATTAGGTGGACCCTCAACCCCACCCCCACCCCTGTCTTTCCTACTCTGAGACTAGCAGTGCTTCCTGATGACCTCCAGCCTCCTCTCACCATAGAGACCGAGGCTCTGTCTTCTCTAACTCTTGCCAGCGGTAGGTGCTGTTCTCCTCTAAACGGTCACAAGGCCACGTTGCCCTTGTGAGTGGGAAGGGCAAAGTTAGTCCAGTGGGGGCTTCAATGGAGGCTGTAGGGGAGTTGGAGAAAGGGAAGTGCACAGCCAAAAGGAGGTTTTAAAATAACCCCATGGCTCAGTTATCCTGTTCTCCTGCTGAGTGTGCTCAAGCATACTCGGGGATGTGAGGAGGCTTTGGTTTTCCTGACAACTGCTTCCACCAGAATATCTTGCTGCTCTGCAGGCTGACTCTTCCAAATGGTAAACCAAGCCCACCTACAAAGGGGACAATCAGCACAGCACCACAGGGGACCTAGGGAGGGACCTAAAAAACAAGGCTGTCAACCAGAGCTTTTACTGTACCTGGGGTTCATGCAATGAGATGCCTTGTTTGAGGGTGGGAACATGGGTGTTTGGGGTGGCTGGAGAAGACTCCCCAGCTCTGAGGTTCCAGGAAACGTGGACACCAAGCCTTGGGTGAGACCCAGCTAAACGATTTGAAAAAGGTAATTTTTATCTTAAAATCACCAGGTATGCAGGTTCACAAGTCATTAGATCAGTGGAACATGATATACATTGCTGATTATTCCGCAGTGCAGGGCTCAGCCTACAAAGACTGAGGGAGGAGCAATTAGCACAAAAAAGAAGCAGGCTGATTTCAGTCCAGGATGTGCTCTAGAGAGATCTAGGGGACAAGCCCGCTATCTGCATTGCTTTATTGATGCCTGTCTACTTGTTTTGTTTTGTTGTCCGTCTCCCCCTTCTAGACAGTGAGCCCATTGCTGGGTAGGGATTGTCTCTATCTGTTGCTGAATTGTACTTTCCAAGCGCTTAGTACAGTGCTCTGCACACAGTAAGTGCTCAATAAATATGATTGAATGAATGAATGAACTTAGACCCCTTTCTACATTACCCACTGGGAAAGACCATTCATTCATTTAATCGTATGATCGTTTACTTGTATGAGCGTTTACTGTGTGCAGAGCACTATACTAAACACTTGAAAGACCAGGAGATCAGCTCATACACATGGGTGAGTGGGAGTGAGTGGGGAGGAGAGAGAAGGAGATGCAGAGCACAGCACACTAGGTGAGTCTTTCAAGGTTCAGTTCTGCATCCCTTTCCCTTCTCCATCTGTATCCACTCCCTTGGAGAACTCACTGACTCCCTCAGTTTCAACTACCACCTCCTTGTTGATGGTTCCCAAATCTACCTCTCCAGCCCTGACCTCTCTCTCCTCCTCTGCATCTCAGATTTCCTCCTGACTTCAGGACCTCTCAACTCAGATGTCCCGCCACCGCTTCAAACTTAATATGTCCAAAACAAAACTCATCTTCCCATACAAACCCTGTCCTCCCCAAGACTTTCCCATTACTGTAAACAACTCTATTCTCTCTGCCTTGCAAGCCAAATAATTTTTGCATTATCTTCATCTCATCTCTCTCAGTGAACCTACATATACAGTCTGTCATAAATTTCTGTCAGTTCTACCTTCACAGTTTCTCTAGAATCTGCCCTTTCATCTCCCTCCAAACCACTATCGTGCTGACTCAAGCATTTACTATATTCTGCCTTGACTAATGCAACAGCATTCTCACTGACTTCTTTCCCTCCTTTTCCTCCCTTCTTCAGTCCATACTTCACATCCTTTTTCTAAAATATCACTTAGCCCTCTTTTCTCCTCTCTTCAAAAATCTCCAATGGTTGCCCATCCATCTCCATAGCAAATGAAAACTACTTATGGATTTAAGGCACCTCAATCAGCTCTCACCCACCTACCTTACCTTGCTGATCTTCTACTGCAACCCAATCCACATACTTCACTCCTCTAATGCCAATCTATTCAGGGTACCTCTATCTTGTCTTTCTTTCCACCACTCACAACTGAGCCCTTGCCCACATTCCCCCCCACCCCCCGGCCTGAAGTCCCTTCCTAATCATATCCAACAGACCATCAGTCTTCCCACTTTCAAAGCCCTACTAAAATCACACCTCCAAGAGGCTTTCCCTGACCAAGCCCTCACATTCCCTATTTGCTCTTCCACATAATTCACCTGTGGTTCTGAAACCCTTTATTTATTAATTGAATTGTATTTTTTGAGCACTTACTGTGAGTAGAGCACTGATTTTCACTCCACCCCCACAGCACTTAGGCACATATTCATCTGTAGTTTAATGTCTGTCTCTCCCTCTAATCCTCTGATCTTTAAGCTCCTTGTGGGCAGTGTCTGTGTCTAGCTACTCTAGTCTATTGTACTCTCCAAGTGCTTAGTAAGTGCTCAGCACACAGTAAGTGCTCAATAAATAACAGTGAGTGATTGATTAATTTGTACTAGGCCCTTGGGGGAATACAAGAGAATTAGTAGATATCATCACTGCCCTCAATAATAATAATAATGTTGGTATTTGTTAAGTGCTTACTATGTGCAGAGCACTGTTCTAAGTGCTGGGGTAGACACAGGGGAATCAGGTTGTCCCACGTGGGGCTCACAGTCTTAATCCCCATTTTACAGATGAGTTCACTGAAGCACAGAGAAGTTAAGTGACTTGCCCACAGTTACACAGCTGACAAGTGGCAGAGTCAGGATTCGAACCCATGACCTCTGACTCCAAAGCCCGTGCTCTTTCCACAGAGCCACGCTGAGTGTACAATTTAGAGGAGACAAGCACTAAAATGAATTGCAGATAGGATGAAGTAATATATACACAACGATCAATCAAAAATCAATCAGTGGCATTTATTGAGCTCTTACTTTGTGCAGAATACTGTACTAATTTCTTGTGAGAGAAGCATATAACAGAATTAGTAGATACATTCCCTGCCCATAACAAACTTACACTCTAGAGGGGGTGACAGACAATATGTATAAATAATTTATAATGTGAGTGAATTCTCAAGTAGTTAGGTTACATGGAAGTATTGTAATACAAGGATATAATAAGGGATAAAATAAAGTGGGGAGATTAGAAATTAATTGGGGAAGACCTTCTGGAAGAGAAATGATTTCAGAAGACCTTTGAAACTGGGGAGAATTGTGGTAAACTCCTCACTGTTGGCAAACTCCTCACTCTTGGCTTCAAAGCTCTCCATCACCTTGCCCCCTCTTACCTCCTCTCCCTTCTCTCCTTCTACAGCCCACCCCATACACTTCGCTTCTCTGCCACTAACCTCCTCACGGTGCCTCGTTCTCACCTGGCCCACCATCAACCCCTGGCCCACATACTACCACTGTCCTGGAATGCCCTCCCTCCTCACATCCACCAAATTAACACTCTTCCCCTTTTCAAAGCCCTTCTGAGAGCTCACCTCCTGCAGGATGCCTTCCCAAGACTGAGCTCTCCCTTTCCCTCTGTCCCACCTCCCCTCCCCATTCCCCCTACTCCCTCCCTCTGCTCTACCCCCTTCCCCTCCCCACAGCACTTGTGTTTACGTATATATTATTTATTACCTTATTTTATTCATGATATGTATATATCTATGATTCTATTTCTCTTGATGGTATTGATGCCTACTTGTTTTGTTTTGCTGTCTCTCTCCCCCTTTTAGACTGTGAGCCTGTTGTCGGGCAGAGATTGTCTCTATCTGTTGCCAAATTGTACATTCCAAGTGCTTAGTACAGTGCTCTGCACACAGTAAGTGCTCAATAAATACAACTGAATAAATGGTTTTAATATTATTTGTTAACTTTGGTTTACTGGAAAGAGCATGGGTTTGAGAATCAGAGAATCTGAGTTCTTACCCCGGTTCTGCCACTTGTCGGCTCTGTTGCCTAGGACAAGTCACTTAACTTCTCTGTGCCTCAGTTACCTCATCTGTAAAATGGGGATTAAGACTGTGAGCCCCATGTGGGACAACCTGATTCCCCTGTGTCTACCCCAGCACTTAGAACAGTGCTCTGCACATAGTAAGCACTTAACAAATACCAACATTATTACTGTTATTATCAGGGCATCAGATCCAGCCCAACTGTTTTTATGAGAAAGAGAGTGTTCTGTAATCAGGAGAAACCCCTCTCCTTTGAGGTGGCACCTAGCTCTAAACTCCATGAACCAAGGTACAACATAATTGAACAAAAACAGTTTTGCTCTCCCTCTCCTCTCCCAACCCCAGGACCCAGGAAGGCCAACTGAGCAGCCAGACTGACTTGGGTACTGGTGATTTATCCTTTCATGGATAAAATGAACTAGCACCTGGGTTGGTCAGAGATCTCCCTACCCACAGGGGTCTCCATGCTGGGGAGCGGTCTGTTTTTAACCCCCACAAAGAAGACATTGGCTGTCCTTTGGGCTTGGAGTGGGATGTGGGGTTTTGGCGAGATACAGAGGTGCTTACATTTTCCTGCTATTTCTTCCACTGAGGCACTATCTTTCATCTTGCCTCACTACCCTGCAGCTGAGCAGCAGAGACTGAGAGTCCCCTACCAGCCACACTGTGTTACGGACTCTGCCACCTACCCCAGGCCGTGGTGACTGTTGTGTAGACTTTCTACTTGGGGTAAAGGCCTCAATATCTGGGCTCTGGCTCTACTCAGGGGTCCCCTTCTGCAGGCCCTAATTTCTCAGGAATTACTCCCTACAGCTTAGGCTACCCACGTGATGGCACCTATGGGTATTCTGGGCCAAGGCTGGGGCCTCAAGCCTGCATTATCTAGTGATTAGGGACTGCCCTGGATGAGTAGCTAGAGAACTGATGAGTCTTTGCTAACTGCCTCATTGCCCTTGGAGCCTCAACAAATGGCTAATATTGGCTCTCAGTTCACAGGTCTCTGCTTCCCTTCTCCTACCCAACAGTAACGTGGCTCAGTGGAAAGAGCCCGGGCTTGGGAGTCAGAGGTCATGGGTTCGAATCCCAACTCTGCCCCTTGTCAGCTGTGTGACTGTGGGCAAGTCACTTCACTTCTCTGTGCCTCAGTTCCCTCATCTGTAAAATGGGATGAAGACTGTGAGCCTCACGTGGGACAATCTCATTCCCTTGTATCTATCCCAGTGCTTAGAACAGTGCTCTGCACGTAGTAAGCACTTAACAAAAAACAAATACCAACATTATTATATCACAGAGACTAAATACCAGTTCTCCTTCCTATTTAGACTAGGAGCCCTGTGTGGGTTGGGGATGGTACCCGACCTAATTATCTTCTATCTACCCCAGCACTTAGTCTAGGGCTTGTCACATAGTAATCAATCAGTCAATCAATCAGTGGTATTTATTTAGTGCCTAGTGTATGCAGAACAGATGCTTAGCAAATACCACAAATATTACTATTACTTGGACTCTATGGCCTCCAAGTTATGTAGGTTCCCAGAAATCTCCTCTTCCCTGCTGCCACCCGGTTTCTAAGGTTGAGGGCCTACCTTGACCTCACCATAGCCCATTCCCCCAGTGCCTGAAGGCCTGCCCTGACCTCACCACAGCCTATTTCTCCAGGGGTGGGGAGGTTCAGCTCAATATTTTCCAAACAATATGCCATGTTGCTGGATTCTACTTTCAAGTCAGAGATTACCGTGCAGCCCTGATGGCCTATAAAACCTCTGAAAAGTTGATATGAGAAGCTTTGGCATGTTTCAGAAGTCATAACCAGGAGCCTATTAGGAGCCAGTGATGTTCTTATTAATATGGTGAACTGGTCAGAAAACTGCTGCAAATTAATTAATTGAGTTCCCTGTAGGGTCCCCAAACCATTCTGCGGGTAATGAATTTCTCTGCCATATGATTTATGCATCCTTTTCTTCACCAGAAACAAAAGGAGGAACTGTCTACTTTCCCAGTCTCTTCTGTGAATTGTCTTTGCTGCAGTTGCTGAGAAGTCCAATCAATCAATCAAGAGCATTCATTGAGCAGCTACTGTGTGCAAAACACTGAACTAAACTCTTGGGAGAGTGTAATACAGTGGAGTTGGTAGGAATGATTCCCACCCTTAAGGAACTTAGAGGTTAAGTTCTGGAATGTAGTCAGTCTTCTAGGATAGAAACTTTTATCTTCTTAACTAATGTAGGTGGAATAATTGAAGATTATTAGCGGCAATAGGATGCTCAAACAACTCTTGTGTGGAGAGCTGAAATTAGGAAACTACAAGCCAAGGGGACAGAGGAAACATTTTAAGGACAAAACAAAGCAAGTCTCAGACAATAAAAATTGGCAATTAATTGCTGAGGGATAGACTAGCATGGCACACTGCTAAAAATCAATCAGCAGTATTCATTGAGCACTTACTTGGGAAAGTACAAGAGTTAGTAGATGCATTCCTGCCCACAGGGAGATAACAATCTAGACAGATACTACAATAAATGATAGTTATGTACATAAATGTTGTGGGGCTGAGGATGGGGTGAAAAGTAAGTGCTTAAGGTATAGATCCAAGTGCGTAGACAACACAGAAGGGAGAGGGAGTAGGGGAAATGAGGGTTTAGTCAGAGAAGGCCTCTTGGAGGAGATGTGATTTTAATTAGGTTTTTAAGGTGAGGAGAGTGGTAGTCTGTCAGATGTGGAGGGGCAGGGAGTTCCAAACCAGCAGGAGGACATGTGCAAAGGGTCAGCAGGGAGACTGACAAGACTGAGAAACAGTGATTAGGTTGGTATTCGAAGAACCAAGTTTGTGGGCTGTGCTGTAGTGGAAAATCAATGTGATGAAATAGGACTCCTTTCAAGTAAAATCTCCATAAGGTGTGAGATAAAAGGAGGCAAAGGGAAATCTTTGCCAAGTGCTGCAAATTTTAAGAAGAACAATACAACAAGTAGTAGTTTTTCTGTATAACAATTTGACTAGGACTTTGGGTGCAGACCACTGGCCCTTTCAGCTACCCATGTACTCGTAGGAGAGCTTCATTATCATTGGTGTCTTGAATAGTAAGGATATCTGTATCTATTTGAAACAGTTTTAGTATATCTTTAGTCAATTGATTAATCAATCCATCAATGGTATTTACTGAATGTTTATCATGTACTTTCATGGTAATGATCATGATGGTAATAATAAATAGTGGAATTTGTTAAATTCCTACTATGTGTCAAGCACTATATTAAGCACTGGAGTACATACAAGATCAGCAGGCCCCACAAAGGGCTCACAGTCTAAATAGGAGGGAGAATAGGCACTAAAGCTCCGTTTTGCAGATAAAGGAACTGAGACTCAGAGAAGTGAAGTGACTCACTCAAGGTCTCATAGGAGGAAAGTGGCAAAAATGGGATTAGAAACCAGGTCCTTCAATTCCCAGGCTACACTGCTTCTCCAAACCCTCCCCAAACAATAAACAGCCAATTTGCTACCTTCCAACAACCATAAAGAAGGGGTCGCTTCCAACAGGATTAAAGAAATACATTAAAAAAAAGGAAACCTGAAAATCTTTTCATTGGCACTGGGGATAATCTAAAAACTGACATTAGATTTTCTGTTGCCTAATGTAGTGCAGAGAAATACATGTTGCACTATAAGGTCTTCCAATGAGGCAAATAGGAATACAGAAGTTATCACACCAAGGTCTGTTTGGTTTCAAACTTGGGCCATGTCTCTTGTAGAAAAGAAGGAAGGAAGCAAGGAGGGAAGGAAGGAAGAAAGAGAAGGAAGAAGGGAAGGAAAAGATGAGACTTAAAGAAGGCATGAAACTCACCCAGCTCCCTCCACTGTGGGCTTGAGTCTCTCTCTGCTTCATCCTTCCAATGGGCAGCCTCTCTCAGTCTAGTCCACAATTCAATTTTTCAAGCCCCAGGGTGGGTGGGAGGTCCCCATTATTGCTCCTTGGCCCAGCTCCCCTAACTTCAAAGGAAAAATGAGAATCCATGAGTCCTCCTTGGTGTCCAGTTTCCCAGCCCTTTTCAGTGGGGGCCATGGCCTTGGACATGTGATCCATTTTGGTCTTTCCTTGTCTGGTCCCACTGTATTTCTCTCCTTTCAGTCTGTTCATCCCAGAGGATGCTGGTGCTCAGGTCCCCCCCCAGTAGAATCCCATTGACCCAAAACAAAACTGTGTGGGAATCGGATCTGGTTTGGGAGTTGATGGAGTTCACTCATACATGGAGACCACTGTGAAGGGACAAGTGGGGATGAAGTGGTGCCAAGACTGACAATTATAATAATAATGATAAAAATAACAATATTATAATAATATTATCCACCCCAAAACTGGCTTCTACCCATAAATACCAATGTTGCTGCATTTTAAAAAGCTTCATGGCAAAAGTCCCTAATATAAAGATAACATGGGCTTAAGACACACTAAGGCTTTCTGGCTTCCTGGCCTTCCAGCAGATTGTAAAAAGCATGTGTAAAAATGGAAAAATTTCAAGTTTTTCCTCAGTTGGATCACCTCTGGCTAATTCAATACTCATCCTAAGGGATTTTAAATTTAACTTTGATAAATAAAACGAAACATTTATGTACACCGAAGAATTCATTCATTCATTCAATCATATTTATTGAGCGCTTACTGTGTGCAAAACACTATACTAAGTAATTGGAAAGTACAATTTGCAACAGATAGAGACAATCGCTACCCAACAATGGGCTCACAGTCTAGAAGGAGGAGACAGACAACAAAACAAAACAAGTAGACAGGCATCAATAGCATCAAAATAGATAAATAGAATTATAGGTATATATGCATCATTAATAAAATAAATAGAATAATAAATATGTACAAATATACTCAAGTGCTGTGGGGAGGGCAAGGGGGTAGAGTAGAGGGAGGCAGTAGGGGTGATGGGGAGGGGAGGAGGAGCAGAGTAAAAGGGGGGCTCAGTCTGAGAAGGCCTCCTGGAAGTGGTGAGCTCTCAGAAGGTCTTTGAAAGGGGGAAGAGAGCTAGTTTGGCGGATGTGAGGAGAGAGGGTGTTCCAGACCAGAGGTAAGAGGTGGGCCAGGTCAACGACAGGACAGACAAGAACGAGGCACAGTGAGGAGGTTAGCGCCACCAGAGGAGCGGAGTGTGTGGGCTGGGCTTGTAAGGAGAGAAAGGAGGTGAGGTAAGAGGGGGCAAGGTGATGGACAGCTTTGAAGCCAATAGTGAAGAGTTTTTGCTTGATACAGAGGTGGATATGCAACCACTGGAGATTTTTGAGAGGGGGGTGACATGCCCAGAGCATTTCTGTAGAAAGATAATCCGGGCAACAGAATGAAGTATAGACAGAATAATAATAGTAATTATGGTATTTGTTAAATGCTTACTATGTGCCAAGCACTGTTCTAAGTGCTGGGTAGATACAAGGCTATCAGGTTGTCACTCATGGAGCTCACAGTTTTAATCCCCATTTTCTAGATGAGGTAACTGAGGCACAGAGAAGTTAAGTGACTTGCCCAAAGTCACACAGCTGACAAGCGGTGGAGTTGGGATTAGAACCCATGACCTCTAACTCCCAAGCTCGTGCTTTTTCCACTTAGCCATGCGGCTTTTGTATGTTCAAAAACCAGGGTCAAGATCAAGAACATGGAGTCGTTGACTGTGTCAGCCAGGAGAATGATGCTGAGTCCCCCTTGCAGGTTTTTGAAGATTTTTATTTCCCACTTGATTTTCTTATTTTTCACTGGCTTGAGAATTTTGATGATGACTCTTTCATTTTTGTGATGTTGATGGCTTCAAACACCTTGCTCTACTAACCACAGACCAATTTCCAGACTAGTTGATAGTAATCTTGATTTTCGCATTCAACCCACATGTAGTCCCAGTAATTCATTCATTCATTCAATAGTATTTATTGAGCGCTTACTATGTGCAGAGCACTGTACTAAGCGCTTGGGATGAACAAGTCAGCAACAGATAGAGACAGTCCCTGCCGTTTGACGGGCTTACAGTCTAATCGGGGGAGGCGGACAGACGAGAAGAATGGCAATAAACAGAGTCAAGGGGAAGAACATCTCGTAAAGACAATGGCAACTAAATAGAATCGAGGCGATGTACAATTCATTAACAAAATAAATAGGGTAACGAAAATATATACAGTTGAGCGGACGAGTACAGTGCTGTGGGGATGGGAAGGGAGAGGTGGAGGAGCAGAGGGAAAAGGGGAAAATGAGGCTTTAGCTCTGGAGAGGTAAAGGGGGGATGGCAGAGGGAGTAGAGGGAGAAGAGGAGCTCAGTCTGGGAACGCCTCTTGGAGGAGGTGAGTTTTAAGTAGGGTTTTGAAGAGGGAAAGAGAATCAGTTTGGCAGAGGTGAGGAGGGAGGGCGTTCCAGGACCGCGGGAGGACGTGACCCAGGGGTCGACGGCGGGATAGGCGAGACCGAGGGACGGCGAGGAGGTGGGCGGCAGAGGAGCGGAGTGTGCGGGGTGGGCGGTAGAAAGAGAGAAGGGAGGAGAGGTAGGAAGCGGCAAGGTGATGGAGAGCCTTGAAGCCTAGAGTGAGGAGTTTTTGTTTGGAGCGGAGGTTGATAGGCAACCACTGGAGTTGTTTAAGAGGGGGAGTGACATGCCCAGATCGTTTCTGCAGGAAGATGAGCCGGGCGGCGGAGTGAAGAATAGACCGGAGCGGGGCGAGAGAGGAGGAAGGGAGGTCAGAGAGAAGGCTGACACAGTAGTCTAGCCGGGATATAACGAGAGCCTGTAACAGTAAGGTAGCCGATTGGGTGGAGAGGAAAGGGCGGATCTTGGCGATATTGTAGAGGTGAAACCGGCAGGTCTTGGCAACGGATAGGATGTGTGGGGTGAACGAGAGAGACGAGTCAAGGATGACACCGAGATTGCGGGCCTGAGAGACGGGAAGGATGGTCGTGCCATCAACGGTGATAGAGAAGTCTGGGAGAGGACTGGGTTTGGGAGGGAAGATGAGGAGCTCAGTCTTGCTCATGTTGAATAATCTCAGGGTCCACGTGTGTTCACATCTGTGTTAACTCTGGCACTGCTCAGGACAGGTCCCGATATGTCTGACAGGATGGCAAGTGGTGTCGAGGGCCCAGAGAACCTTGCGGGGCACAGCTGGAAGGGGACTAGGAGCCAGACCTTCTTCAGGTCCCCGGTCTCCTCCAACTGTGGTAGCACCCCCCTCTCCTCACAGAGATAATATGTAGGAGAGCGGGGTTCCTGCCAGCCTCAGGGACCAGAGGGAGGCTGCAGCTTCTAATGCAGGAAGTGGAAACTCTACTAAGTTCTTAGGAGAGTACAATCAAATAAGAAGAGCTGACTGCTGCCCTAAAGAACCATACAAGGGATTGGATCTGGCCTGGGGGAATGGGGAGAAAGCAGAATCAGCAATATCAGAGGAGAAGGAGAAAGAAAAAGAAGAAAGGAAGGTAATTAGGAGGGAGAATTCCCTACCTACAGTTTTCTCCCGAGTCACCACTTTCCTTCTCCTCCTCCCCCTCTTCCTCTTTATTTCCTCATTTCCTCCACCATGTCACTCCCTACTCCTCCCCCCCACCCCCAGAGCTTCCCTGACTCCTTGACCTTGCTGTCCCAGAAGGAGCCAGTGTGGTGGTGGATGCATCAGAAGCAGCTACAAGTTCTGTTACCTTAAAATTGAAGGAAAAAAATTAAATTCACAAACACTGATTTAGATTCTAGGCAGGGGGTACTCGGTGAGTCAGTGGGGCATGTTTGGAGTGCAGAGAGAGGGGATAGGAAAGCCCAAAGGCCTTGAAATCCTGGGGAAGTTGGGAGGTAACAGGATTGGGGTTCCCTCCAGGGTTGGGGATGGATAGCTCAGTGTAGCTCGACAGAAAAGAAGTTGAGTACCTAATTTCTGAGAGTCCTAGAAGACTCAATTCAACTTAACTGAGATGAACCCTCTTGCATATGCCTTGTCCCTGGATAGAGGGACCCCAAAGAGATCACTGGAAGTTGGATCTATGACCTTGAATCTTGAATGCATACCAGCCTGCATATTGGATGCTAGTATTGCTAAGAAGGAAGAAAGATGAGGTTGGGGCAGTGCCCACTGACTGCTGAATGAGGCTAGAGATAGAAGCTAAAGGTGATTTAATAAAGATAAGTGATTTGGACACTTGGAAGGAACATGAGAACAAGCAACAACAACACTTAGACTGCCTAGAAAGAACAAAATGTGCCTTGTATGGGCAAGGACAAATTTGGAGTTTTTAATCCATGAGCAAGAAATGTATTCACTGCTGCAGCAGCTCTCTCTGTAGCTATATAAACCAAGGTTTTCAAAGAGGTGTTCATTAATTATAAATCACAGCCTTGCACAGCCACTGAGTTAATGCAGAAACCCTCAGTGCTGAGAGAGCTGTCTCCTACTCCAGTCCCTTGGTAGAAGCCTACTCCAGGAAATTATTTGTCAGAGAAGCAAACTTTGGTAACCTCAGCACAATTCAAAAATGAGGGTCTTGGAAGTTGCAAACATGACCTCTTTCCTGATGAGCTACACAAACCTAACCCCACCTGATCTGAGTTTGTCCCTCACCTTGCCCCACAGGTTTCCATGGCTTTCAATACTTTCCTGGCCCACAGTCTGGTCTCATTTCCATCCACTCAGATCAATCATATTTATTGAACACTTACTGTGTGCAGAGTAGTGTACTAAGCATTTAGAATATAATTGAGTTGGTAGACATGTTCCCTGTCCACAAGGAGCTTACTGTCCAGAAGGAGAAACAGATAGTAAAATTAATGATGGATATGTATGGTGCTGTGGGGCTTTGGGTGGGGTGAATAAAGGGTACAAATCCCAGGGCCAGGATGATGATGAAGAAGGGAGAAGGAGTAAGGGAAATGATGGCTTAGTTGGGGAAGGTCTCTTGAAGGGGATGTGATTTTAATAAGGCTTTGAAGTTGTGGAGAATGATGGTCTTTCCAATATGAAGGGAAAAGGAGTTCCAAGCCATAAGCAGGATATGGGCCTGGAGTCAGCAGTGAGATAGATGAGACTGAAGTACAGTGAAGAGGTTGAAGTTAGAGTAGTGAAGTACGTGGGCTGGTTTATAGTAGGAAATCAGAGAGGTAAGGTAGGATGGGTCAAGGAGATTGAGTGTTTTAAAGCTGATGGTAAGGAGTTTCTGATTGATGTGGTGGTAGATGGGCAAAGACTGGAGATTCTTGGAGAGTGGGAAAACTTGAGAGTCTTGCCTAAGATCACACAGCACACAAGTGGCAGAGCCAGGTATAGAACCCAGGTACTAAAGTAGCGAGGTAGGCATGCTTTGTTATAGTAGGAAATCAGTGACCTAAGACAGATGGAGCCAAGGCAATCGAGGGCTTTAAAGTCAATGGTAAGGATTTGGTTTGATGCAGAGAGCAAGTACCACAAAAGGGTGGGTGGGGCATGCTGGTGGGTGGTGAAGGAAATGGGCCATGGGGCCAGTTCACCAAAGGAGAAGTGGCCAGATTGTTTCCACTGGCACTAGGGTGAGGATAAAAGCTACTTTGGCTCACCCTGCAGCCCCAGGCATTCCCTGTCCAAGCAGTGGACTGCATGCAATTGCAGAGGGCAGGGCCAAATCTTGGCTCCACTGCAGCTCCCGTCCAGCTCTGCGGGACACCTACCCTTCCAAAATCCCTGGGGATAATGACATCATCCCCAGGGTACCAAGAAGGCTCTCACCCACATTGTTCCCAAGAAGTGGGCACCTATGTGGAATCTCCAGTGAACTCTTTCAGCTGCTTAAGAGACCTTGGCAGGCCAGCAAAGAAATAACCATAGGAAAAGGAAATTTCCAGAAGATAGAGCTGAGGGACCCAGCATGGTTTATAGGCCAAATTTCAATCTGGGGTGGCTACTATGTGGCAGCAAGGAAAATATGCAAGCTCCAAATTTGCAGAAACTATTACAATAGAGTCATTAAATCCCTATGATGATTACTATTGATGTTTCCACTCTCCACGCTTTACATTTCATGCTTTATACCCCATCAAAATCATCATCACCAACATTCTCAACAACACCACCATCATCACTATTGTTCTCAGAAGCATCATTATCATAGTCATACCATATCATACCATGGGGAAGCAGCGTGGCTTAATGGAAAGAGCACAGGCTTGGGAGTTCAGAGGACATGGGTTCTAATCCTGCCTCTGTCACTTGTCTGATGAATGACCTTGGGCAAGCTTCTTAACTTCTCTGTACTTCACTTCCTCATCTGTAAAATGGGGATTAAAATTGTGAGCCCCCCGTGGGAATACCTGATTACTTTGTACCTACCCCAGTGCTTAGAACGGTGCTCAGCACATAGTAAACTCTTAACAAATACCATAATTATTATTATTAGTAGTAATCATCAGTATCAAATGGCAAGACAAGATCACAGATGATTGTAGCCATTCTCCGAGCCACTGAAGCTCTGCTCATCTTACTAAAGCTGCACTGGGTGGGACATGTGAGAATGATAATAATAATAATAATAATGTTGGTATTTGTTAAGCGCTTACTATGTGCAGAGCACTGTTCTAAGTGCTGGGGTAGATACAGGGTAATCAGGCTGTCCCACGTGAGGCTCACAGTTAATCCCCATTTTACAGATGAGGGTACTGAGGCACAGAGAAGTGAAGTGACTTGCCCACAGTCACACAGCTGACAAGTGGCAGAGCCGGGAGTCAAACCCATGACCTCTGACTCCGAAGCCCAGGCTCTTTCCACTGAGCCAGGCAGGGTCTCCAAACAACTTCTGTATGGAGAGCTGAAATTGAGAAACTGAAAACAAAGCAGGGCAGAGAAACTGTTTTTAGGCCAGATAAAACAAAGCCTGTCAACACTACAGCCCAAGTGAAAACTGGGAATCAGTTGATGAGGATAGACCAGCCTGGTGCTCTGCTATCAAGAAAAGGGTGGCAAACATTACAAACATTAAGCATTACAACACAACAAGGGACTCACAATATATCAAGGACATAGGTCCCACATTGGCCTGTTGGGCCACATATGCACTCATTGGTAAATTTCATCACTTCACCTTATTTCATCATGGTGTCTTCAAATATGAAAGACAATTATATGTGTGATTTTAGGAGGATATTAGAGATGGGGAGAGTGTATCTGTTGGGGAGGGAGTTCTAATCTGGGGAAATTGTGTAAATAAGGAGTTGGAGTTGCGAGAGTTCAGTGTGAGGTGAACTTGGGAAGTAGATACAAAGATGTGCTTGGCAGTAGAAAAATGTGTGAACTGGGAAGTAGAAGCCAAAAATATACCAGTATGTGAGGTGGAAAAGACAGGTGGGTAAAAATGAGGGCGAGCAAAAGGGCATGGGCTTGGGAATCAGAGGTCGTGGGTTCTAAACCCTACTCTGCCACTTATCAGCTGTGTGACTTTGTGCAAATCACTTAAGTTCTCTGTGCCTCAGTTTCCTCACTGTAAAATGGGGATTAAGATTGTGAGCCCCACCTGGGACAACCTGATTAACTTGTATCTACCCCAGTACTTAGAACAGTGTTTGGCACATAGTAAGTGCTTAAGAAGTACCATTATTATTATTACCATATGGTCAACCTTCACAATATTGCTAAAATATTCCCTTTTCTCTCCATCCAAACTGTGACCACATTAAGCTATCCTATCCCACCATGATTACTGCATCAGCCTCTTGTTGACCTCCCTGCCCCCTGTCCCTCCCCATCCCACTCCATACTTCATTCATTCAATTCATTCAATCATATTTATTGAGTGCTTACTGTGTGCAGAACACTTCACTCTGCTGTCTGGGTCATTTTTCTACAAAACCATTCAGTCCATGTTTCCCCCTCCTCAAAAACCACCAGTAGTCATCTATTTACCTCTGTATAAAACAGAAACTCCTTATCATAGGCTTTCAAGCACTCAATCACCTTGAACCCTCCTACCTTTCCTCCCTGATTTTCTGCTACAACCCAGTCCGCATACTTCACTCCTCCAATGCCAACCCACTCATGCCAACCTACTCACTGTACCTCGGTCTCATCTATCTCACCATCAAACCCCTCGCCCATGTCCTGTTTCTGGCTTGGAATGCCCTCCCTTTTCATATCCAAAACACTATCTCTTTCTCCACTTCAAAGTTTTAGTAAAAACACATCTCCTCCAAGAGGTCTTCCCCAACTAAGCCCTTGTTTCCTCTTCTCCTATTCCCTCTGCATCACCTTTACATTTGGATATGCACCCTTTATTTATGCCCCCCCCCCCGCCCTTAGCACCATGGCATTTTTATACATATCCATAATTTATTCATTTATAGTAATGTGTGTCCCACACAAGACTGTAAGCTCATTGTGGAAAGGAAATGTGTTGATCAATTCTATTATATTGTACTCTCCCAAACACTAAGAAAGTGCTTACTGTGTGCAGAGGACCATACTAAGTGTGATTGATTGATTGATTGATTGAATGATTCAAATCAGTGGAAAGGAGATTTTGCTTGTTGTGAAGGGAAATTACTGGAAGACCCATGAAGATGTATGCAGTATAGGCTGAATATGGGGAAAGGCTGAAGCCTGTGAGAACAGTAAGGAGACTTAAAAGGTACACTAAATTGTATTTGAAGAGCTTAAATCAGATTGCTAGGTGTCCTGAGGGAACGAAAGGGATATATCTGGGAAATGACTTCACTGTTGATTAAATAAAAGAATTCAAAAAAAGTGAGGAGTCGAGGATGATACTAAGGTTTTGAGTTTCCGGAACAGAGATGATGGTGGTGTCATCCATCATGATAAGAAGTAAAGAGGGGGAGTGTGTTTAGGAGGGTAAATGAAAAGTTGAGGACATCCAAACAGAGATGTCTTAGAGACAAGTGAAAATGTGAAATTGAATAGCTGGAGATAAGTTGGGGTGGAAGAGGTAGATTTGGGCGTCTTCCACATGGAGTTGGTAGCTGAAGCTGTGTCAGTAAGTGAACTTCCCAAGGAAATGTGTAAAAGGAGAAGAAGCAGAGAAGAGCAGAGTCTTACAGAATATCCAGAGTTAGGGAATAGAAGGTGAAAGAGGAGCCAGGAAAAGAAAGTGAGGCAGGATTAGAGAGGTAGTAGAGAGACAGGCTAAAGTAAGATCTATCTGTGCTTAGAGGAGAAAAAAAAAATGTTAAAGGCAGCTAAGAAGTCATGGGAAATAAGAACAGATGAGATACCATTAGATTTGTGCAGGAGGAAGTCATCAGTGATCTTAGAGAGTGCAGTTTCAGAGAGTGTAGTTTCAGTGGTTTGAAGGAGCTAAATCCTGATGGAAGTGAATATAGAAGAGACTTGGTGGAGAGTAATTGGAGAAAGTGAAAGTATATAAAAAGTGAATATATATAAACCATTCAAGAAGCTCAGGCAAGGAGTTGGGATGATTTCAAGAGAGGGTTGTGAGATCCCAAGAAGGCTTTTTGAGTATAGGAGAGACTTTTATTATTATCATTATTATTATGTATTGAGTCCCCATTTTACAATGGAGGAAACTTAAGCACAGAGAAGTGAAGTGACTTGCCCAAGGTCACCAGCAGACACGTAACAGAGTCAGGATTAGAACCCAGTTCCTTCTTACTCCCAGGCCCATGCTCTTTCCACTAAACCATACTATATTGTTCTCTCCCTAGCTCTTATTACAGTGCTCTGCACACAGTAAGCACTCAATAAATACAAATGAATAAACAGCTCATCTCTAGACTGCAGGCTCGTTGTGGGCAGGGAATGAGTTTATTGCTATTATCGTATTCTCCCAAGCACACACAAACACTCAATAAATATGACTGAATGGATGAATGAACTTTAGTGTATTTGAAGATAAGCAGAAAGGAGTGATCTGAGATTGAGAAACTGATGAGGCTGGTAAAGGAGAGAGGGAAAGTGAGAGCATGTTTTTTCAGAGATGAGAAGGGATGGGGTTGGAGGCAGGAGTAGAGATGGTAGATTTAGAGAGAAGGCACAATTCCTCTCCAAACATAATGGGGAAGGAAAACTAGGAGGAGCAAGTAAAGGAGGGTTGAGAAGGACAATGGAGGTATTTTGTGAAATTCATCCTGATGATTACAATTTTACCATCACTGACAAAGTTGTTGGTGACGTCATCAGGGAAGGAGGCATTGAGGACACCCAGGCTTCTGAGAAAAACTAAATGCCTGGAACAGTTGATGGGTGCTGTGAGCCCAGAAGTCAGTGAGGGAGAAAAAGAAATGTTGCTGAGCAGAAGAGAGAGCTGAATTATAGCAGATCCAAGTGAATTTGAAGAGGCAGAAGTTGGCCTAACGCCTGGGCTTCAGCCAGCAGGACTTGCATGTATAAATGTAGGAATGGAGGAAGTGGTGGAAGTAGAGACCATTTCTAATTATACAGGATTTTTAAAAATTTAATCATGGAATGTGTGCTTGCATCATAATTATTCCTTTTCAGAAGCCATGTTTTTTTCTTCTTCTGGAAAAGATTGTTTCCTTTCATTTAGTTTATCTTGCTAAATGTAATCTCAAAAAAACTTTATTCTTTGATATGCATTTAAGATTTTAGCTTTGTCAAACTGCTGCGCACATTGTAGTAACAAATTTTATGAATAAAATCGTGATATTTAGCTCCTTACTCCACAATAGAGTACATTGAAAAAGTGTTTCTAATTTATCCCTTTCAATAGAGAAGTGATAGAATAATTTGACTGATAGGACGTTTGGAGCCTATGATTTCTGAGGAGAGTCATGCTAGTTTAGACTGTGAGCCTGTCACTGGGCAGGGATGTCTCTATCTATTGCCGAATTGTACATTCCAAGTGCTTAGTCCAGTACTCTGCACATAGTAAGCACTCAGTAAATACTACTGAATGAATGAACAGCAGACAGGAGGTAGAGGCTGGAACCAGCAAAGATCTTCTCTTCTGAAGTCTCATGCTTCACACCTGAACAGGAATTGGAAATGAGGCTCAGCTGGCTCCATCTAGCAACCTTAGTAGATAGATACTGTTCCTTTCCAGGTTCTCCCCACCCCCTTCTGTCCTGAGTTCCCTGAATTCAGGAAGATCCAAATCCTAAAAAATCCCTCCCTTGACCCCAGAGCTCCCTCCAGTTATCACCCCATCTCCCTCCTACCATTCTTCTCCAAACTCCTTGAGTGAGTCATCTTACACTCATTGTCTCACATTCCTCTCCTCCAATTCTCTCCTGGACCCCCTCCAATCTGGCTTCCTTCCCCTTCACTCCACTGACACCTCCCTCTCTAAGGTCATCAGTGATCTCCTTCTTGCTAGATCCAACGGCTTCTACTCCATCCTAATCCTCCTCGATCTCTCAGCTACCTTTGACACTGTGGACAACACCCTTCTCCTGAAAGCATTATACAACCTAGCCTTCACTGACTCTGTCATCTCCTGGTTCTCCTCTTATCTCTCTGGCCTTTATTCTCTGTCTCCTTCACAGGCTCCTTCTCTCCCTCAAGGGTTCCCTCAAGGTTCAGTTCTGGGTTCCATTTTCTTCTCCATCTACACCCTCCCATGGCTTCAACTACCATCTCTATGTGGATGATACCCAAATCTACATCTCCTCCCCCGATCTCTCTCCCTCTCTCCAGGCTTGCATAGCCCCTGCCTTTAAGATATCTCTACTCGGATGTCCTTACATCACCTCAAACTTAACATATCCAAAACAGAGCTCCTTATCTTTCCACCCAAACCCTGTCCTCTTCTGGACTTTTCCATCATTGTAGATGGCACAACCATCCATCCCATCTCACAAGACCGTAACCTTGGTGTTATCCTTGAATCCTCTCTCTCATTCAACCCACATATTCAATCTGTCATCAAATCATGTCAGTCCCCCTTCACAACATCGCTAAAATCCACTCTTTCCTCCCCATATTAATACTATCACTCATCCTATCCCACCTAGATTACTGCATCAGCCTCCTTGCTGACCTCCCAATTTCCTGCCTCAACCCACTAAGTCTATACTTATTCCACTGCCCTGATCATCTTCAACAGAAACGTTCAGGACACATCACCCCTGTCCTCAAAAATCTACAGTGGTTGCCTATCCACCTCCCCATTAAAAAAAACTCCTAACCATTGGCTTTAAAGCTCTCCATCTCCTTGCCTCCTTCTACCTCACCTCCCTCTCTCCTTTCACAAGCCAGGCCACATACTTCACTCCTCTGGTGCTAACCTTCTCACTGTGCCTCAATCTCACCTGTCCCACCACCAACCCCTGGCTCACATCCTACCTCTGACCTAGAATGCCCTTCCTCCTTAAATCCGCCAGACTCTCCCCTGCTTCAAAGCCTTACTGAAGGCACATCTCCTCCAAGAAGCCTTCCCAGACTAAGCCCCACTTTTCCTCATCTCCCACTCCCTTCTGCATCACCCTGACATGCTCTGTTTGCTCTTCCCCCTCTCCCAGCCACCCAGCCCTTGTGTATCTATATCTGTAATTTTATTTATTTGTATTGATGTCTGTCTCTCTCCTCTAGGCTGTGAGCTTCCTGTGGGCAGGGTTATTTCTCTTTATTGTTGTATTGAACTTACCCAAGCATTTAATACAGTGCTCTGTGCAGAGTTAGCACTTAATAAATATGATTGGATGAATGAATGAATCCCACTCCCAAATACTGTTTTCTGTGTCCTGGATTCCTGATCTGTCCCATGTGGTGCTTGCAACCGCAGTTCTACCTAGGCTGGAGGGCATTAAGGGGTCAGCATGTCCTGTAAACGCCATCTCCAGCACCCCCTCTGACCCCAAGTGACCTAACAGAAGGAGTTGATGGGTAAATCATCCCCACCAAGTGAAGATAAATGCTTAGCTGTTTCTGGATTCTCAGATTGCAAGTGCAATTCCAATTCTCATTTTTAAATTTAAATCACAGGTCTGTGATGAGGACCAAAACCATTTAAGCTAATGTGTCATCCAGGACTGATACAAGTGGAAACATTGTCCCATAACGATATTGTTTCTATGGAGCTCTAAATGAGCACTGTAAGATAAGCAGGATAAGTGAGGGGATGGAGGATTGAGAGCGTGGTCCAACTAGAAGGTTGGCTTGGATGGCTGAAGACAGAGACTTGGGGAATAAGAGGTGAACGGGGTCTATAGTTGAGGTGGAACCAAATGGTGGAGATCCTTGAAACTGATGGTGAATTTTTGTTGGATAGGGAGAGATGGGAGGCAGTGGAGAGTTTTGAGGAGAGGAGAGATGTGGGCTGAGTGGCATGCTCATATCTCCCTTATCCTAAAAAAAACCCTCCACTGACCCCATGGCTCCCTGCAGTTATTGTTTCATCTCCCTCCTATCGTAACACTCCAAACACCTTGAGTGAGTTGTTTTGCTCCCTCTGTCTCCATTTTCTCTCCTCCAGTTCCCTCCTTGACTCCCTCCTGTCTGGCTTCCATCCCCTTCACTCCACAGAAACCACCCTCTCAAAGGTCACAAATGATCTCCTTCTTGCCAAATCCAATGGCCTCTACTCCATTCTAATCTTCCTCGGCTGCTCAGCAACTTTCAACACGGTCTATCACTCCCTTTTCCTGGAAAGGCTTCCAACCTTGGCTTCACTGACACTTTCTTCTCCTAGTTCTCCTATCTCACTGGCTGTTTATTCTCAGTTTCTTTCACAGGCTCTTCCTTTACCTCCCATCCCCTAACTGTGGGAATCCCTCAAGTTTCAGTTCTGGGTTCAGTTCTCTTCTCCTTCTATACCTACTCCTTTGGAGAACTCATATGCTTTCATGGATTCAACTACCATCTCTATACAGATGATTCCCAAATCTACATCTCCAACACTGACCTCTCTCCTCTGAAGTCTTGCATTTCCTCCTGCCTTCAGGACATCTTTACTTGGATGTCCCCCTGACACCTCAAACTAAACATTTCCAAAGCAAAACTCCGTTTCTTCCACCCAAACCCTAACCTCTAACTGATTTTCCCATCACTGTAGACACCACCACCAACCTCCCCATCTCACAATCCTGTAAGCTAGTCATTATCCTTGACTCACCTTTCTCATTCAATCCTGTTGTTCAAGGTCACCAAATACTGTCAGTTCAACCTTCACAACATCTCTAAAATTACCCCTTTCCTCTTCATCAAACTGCTATCACATTTATCCAAACACTTGTCTTGACTACTGTATCAGCCTCCTTGCTGACCTCCCAGCCTTCTGTCTCTCCCCACTCCAGTCCATACTTCACTTTGCCACTCAGATCATTTATCTACAAAATGGTTCAGTCCATATTTCCCCACTCAACAAGAAGCTCTAGTGGCTGCCCATCCACCTCTGCATTAAGCAGAAACTCCTTACCATCAGCTTTAAAGACTCAATCACCTTGCTCCCTCCTACCTCACCTCACTGCTAATCCCACTAAAACCCAGCCCACACACTACACTCCTCTAATGCTAAAATTGATCTCAACTATCTTGCCTCTGACCTTGCACGTATATCCTGCATCTGGCCTGGAACACCCTCCTTCTTCATATCCAACAGAGTGGGTGGATTTTGAGAGAAGACAGGAGATGTCTTCTTGAGATACTACTGGGAAAGATGGGAGAGTTGAAGAAGGGGCAGGAGGAAGGAGGGATTGGAGATATTTTAGGGAGATCATGCCTGATAGTTTCAATTTTCTCAATATACTTGGTAGCCAGATCATTAGGGGCAAAATAATGGTGGGGAGGGAGAGGCAGGGGGGTTTGAGGAGAGAGTTTAACATCCAGAACAATTGGTGAGAACAATGGGAATGGGTGTCATTTAGGATGGAGAAATAATTTTTCTAGGCAGAGGAGACGGCAGTGTTGACCCACACAAGGATGAACTTGAGGTGGAAGATGTTGGCCTGATATCTAGATTTCAGCCAACATTGCTATGCAACTAGTGCTCAGGAAGAAAGGAAGCAGGAAGTGATCCAGGGCTGTGGGTGAGTAGGACTAGATCGATGAAGAGATAGGGGAATGAGAGAGCTGTGTTCCGTAGAGAGGGTGCCTTTATTATTCATGTAAACTTCTGCTTTCTTGATCCTTCCTTGATGTTCCTCGTAAGCATAAATCTACACCCCGTTGTTTCACTGCAGGGGGTAGTGGACCTGGGCTGAAGGAAGTCATCCATCTACCATTTTGGGAACTGAACATTTCCTTCCAGATATTGAAGACTGATTATTCCAGTTCCCTCCCCTATAGTGTAGAGTTTAGGAAAGAAAAGATGCCTCCCTCAAAATGAGCAATTGCAAAGGAATATATTAAGGCTTCTGGGAAGATCTTTTTATTCCAACAAAAATCATGGTAGCAACTAAGGTAATTGTAATTCATCAAAGACCTAGGAGCCATTCTATATTACTATTAGTATACTATTAGTATTAGTATACTATTACTATAGTATTAGTATTAGTAATACTATACTATTACTATAGTATTAGAATACTATTATTATTCTATAATAGTTTTAAGAAGCTGCATTCACAACTATATAAGTAAAACCACAAATCTCTTCATTTGTTCATTCATTCATTCAATCATATTTATTGAGTGCTTACTGTGTGCAAAGCACTGTACTAAGCGCTTGGGAGAGTACAATATAACAAGTAGTCACATTCCTGCAACAACGAGCTCACATTTCTTTTGAGAAACAGCATGGCGTAGTGGATAAAGCACAGGCCTGGGAGTTAGAAGGTTGTGAGTTCTAATCCCAGCTCCACCAATTGTCTGCTGTGTGACCTTGAGTTACACAAGTCAAGTCACTTTACTTCTCCCTGCTTCAGTTACCTCATCTGTAAAATGGGGATTGAGACTGTGAGCCCCACATGGGACAGGGACCGTGTCCAACCTGATTTACTTGTATCCACCCCAGGGATAAATACAGTATCTGGCACATAGTATGTGCTTAACAAATACCATAATTATAATAATTATTATTATTATTTTGTCTCCTTTATAGCAAAGAGACTGAGGCAGTTTTCTAAAGGACATACTTTGTTGCCATGATAATACTCTTCAGGTCCTTGTATAAGAAACCATGCAAGGAGCTCTGTGGAGTCAGGACTGTGCCCTACACTAGCAATAAGCTCAAAAAGTTGCAGGTCATGTGCCTGCCCACACAAAGGAAACAAAATACCTCCTCCTGTAACTTGAATGAAAACATAGACCTTAATGTTGAATGTCAAATTTGACTCTGTGGGTAGAATACTACAGTGAATGGGCAAAAAAGTAGAACCCAACAAGGATCATCCTCCACTGAAGGTCTACAAAGCTGTGGTAATTTCCAACCTTTTATGTGACTGTGAGACCCAGTTCTACTATAGAAGACACATTTGGCTTCTCAAGCAGTGTCACCAAGATCTACTACAAACTACACTTAACATCTTTAGACTGTGCTGTGTTTCCATCAGTGTTTGGGGAGAGCTGTATGTTTTGCAAGTATCTAGCCAGGGGTACCTTTGGAAGTGGGTAGGGAGAAGGAAATGCAAAGAAGGAGAAACTCCATTTCCCAGGAGGCAAAGGGACTCATTTACAACCTTTTGCAGCAATAAGGGAGAGTGCTAGGTAGAATCTACCCCTCAGAGTTCCCATTGTGGGGTGCAGACAAAATATATATATATTTCTCTCTCCCTCTCTCCCTCTCATCTCCCTCTCATCTCCCTCTCTCCTCTCCTGGTCCTGCTTGAGGGAGGTGGTCTGTGATTAGCTCTCCAAAAAAGACTCCATCCTTGTGGTAAGAAGCCCCTATCCTCTAATTAAGCTAATGGGAAGGCAGGCCAGAGAAGTTGGCTTAGTGATAAATTTTGGAGTTTTGTGGTTTAAAGCTTAGCATGTGGTTTATAATCCCTATTGAGAACTACTTTCTGCATTCTTTTCAATTGTATCTCCAATTATATTAGTATTTGTTGGCAGAGGTCTAATCTGAAGTTCATAGTTCTTTAATTGGTCCAAGTAGTTAATTTTCAGAATCTGGACAGATTTTACAACCCCTTTATTCATCTTAAATTGCTGGATTGAGGAATGACTCCTCTGACTTTATTCTCCCCCTCTAGACTGTGAGCTCACTGTGGGTAGGAATGTGTCTGTCTGTTGTTGTATTGTACTCTCCCAGGAGCTTTAGTACAGTGGTTTGCATACAGTAAGCACTCAATAAATACAATTAAATGAAAAAATGAATGAATTCTAGGTCCTTTAATGAAGTGTCACCTGACTCACAAAATATGAGTCTCACATACATTAACATACATTACTAAATTAATTCATTCAATCATTCAATCGTATTTATTGAGCACTGATTGCAGAGCACTGTACCAACTACTCGGGAAAGTACAATACAACAATGAAAAGACACATTCACGTTCCCTGCCCACAATGAGCTTATAGTCTAGAGGGGGCGAGACAGACATTAATATAAATACATAAATTACAGATGTGTATATAAGTGCTGTGGGGCTGGGAGAATGAGGTCCTAAAACATAGTCACAGTGATATTCTTTTTCTTCTTATTATTAATATTACTATTATAGTTATTATTATATTTGTTAAGCACTTACTCTGTGTAAGTGCTTAATACAGTGATCTGCACACAGTAAGTGCTCAATAAATATGAATGAATGAATGAATGAATGAATGAATGAATGAATGAATGAATGAATGAAACACGGTTCTAAGCACTGCTGTAGATACAAGATAATCAGGTCAGACACAGTCCTTATTTCACATGGGGCTCATAGTAACACAACTTTGCTTGGTGAGGTGTGAAAGTAGAATGGTTGACAGCAGGGCACTGAAATCAATGCTCTCTCTGGAATTGTGCAAATGTGATCTGGGAAGGCAGAACAACCAGTCAACCAATCAATCAATCAATCATATTTATTAAAAACTTACTGTGTGTGGAACACTGTACTAAATGTTTGGGAGAGTACAATACAACAGAGTTGGTAGACATGTTGTCGTCCTAGTCATTTTCCCATCATTGTAGATGGCACCATCATCGTTCCTGTCTCACAAGCTCATAACTGTGGTGTTATCCTTGACTCCTCTCCCTCTTTCAACCTATATATTCATTCAATCATATTTATTGAGCATTTACTGTGTGCAGCATTTACTGTACTAAGTGGTTGGGAGAATACAATACAACAATGATACATATTCAATCCATCACTAAATCATGTCTGTTCCACCTTCACAAGATCGCTAAAATCCACCCTTACCTCTCCATCCAAACTGCTTCCACCTTAATATAATCACTTATCCTACCTGGCTTTGATTACCATATCAGCCTCCTTGCTGACCTCCCAGCCTCCTGTCTCTCCCCACTCTAGTCCATACTTTACTTTCCTGCCCGGATCATTTTTCCACAAAAACACTCAGAACATGTTTCCCCACTCCTCAAGAAACTCCTGTGGTTTCCCATCCACCTCCACATCAAACAAAAATTCCTCTCCATTGGCTTCAAAGCACTCAGTCATCTTGCCCCGTCGTCCCTCACTTCGCTCATCTCCTACTACACCAAGCCCCTACAATTCTCTCCTCTAATGCTAACCTTATCACTGTACCTTGATCTCATATATCTCACCACTGACCCCTCACCCACATCCTGCCTCCCATCTATATCGCCCTCCATCTTCAAACCGACAGGTTATTCTTCCCCCCTTTAAAGCCTTATAGAAGGCTCATCTCCTCCAAGAGGCCTTCCCTGACTAAGCCCTCCTTTTCTCTTCTCCCACTTCCTTCTATGTCACCCTGGCTTGCTCCCTTTTTTCATCCTCCCTCCCAGCCCCACAGCACTTATGTACATATCTTTAATATAATCATAATTTTTATTAATATCTTCCCCTCTAGACTATAAACTTGTTGTGATCTGTTTATTCTTATTTTGTACTCTTCCAACTTCTTAGTACTCTCATATAGTAAGCCCTCAATAAATACAATTGAATGATTGAATGAATGAAAAAGGTTACAGTCTAGAGGAGGAGACAGACATTAATATAAATAAATAAATAAATAAATAAATAAATAAATAAATAAATTATTATTTTTCATTCATTCATTCATTCAATAGTATTTATTGAGCGCTTACTATGTGCAGAGCACTGTACTAAGCGCTTGGGATGAATTTTTCAGCACTTAGAACAGTATTTGGCATATAGTAAGTGCTTACCAAATACCATCATTACTATATGTACATAAAGGCTATAGGGCAAAGAAATAGGTTTGCAATGTCTTTGAGGGCAAGAAATGGGAGAGGCAGAGGGGCAAGTGATTTGAGGAGGGAATTTGTGCTGAAGTGAACCTACTATCTCACTATCTCAAGGTCAAAACGCTATCCATGAACTCCTGAACTAGAAAGGCAGGAATTGGAAGTGTGGGCGGGACCATGCAACCAAGATGCTACACATCCCAGGCCAGGGGTGTAGAGGTCGATGTCCCTCACCTCTGTGCTCACCCAATAACTTATGAGGAGGAGAGGAGGCAGGCAGGGATTGGACAAGTGGAAGGTGGGAAGTTGGAACAGGCTGGTAGCACAGATGGTAAATACCTGCCGCCTCCGACATTCTGAGTGGAGGATCGAGATTTGCCATGGCTGCTTGCATGTCTCCCCTGACCTGTGCATCAGACACCCACTTTCCCTTTGGAACTAGCACACTAAAGTGAGGGACTAGGGATGGGTGAGTGTCTTGCTGATCGCTCTTGGACAGGAGCCTGGTGCTCTGCTATGGATGAACAGTGAATAAATGAATTCCTCCAGGGAGAGAAGCATTCAGGGGCAGGAGCTTGTTGCTCCGCTATGGGCAGGAAATGCATAAGTAAGTTCTTCCCAAGTGGGAAGTGTTCACGGGTGGGAGTTAGGTTCTTCACTATAGGTGGGTAGTGCATACGTGGATTCCTCCTGGATGGGAAGCATTCATGGGCGGGATCTAGGTGCTTCGCCTTGGTCTGGTAACGCATATGTGAATTCCTCCCAAAAGGGAAATTCAATTTGCCGCACCTAAATAATTAAATAATTATATCCCTCCTGAAAGAAAAGTTCAATTTGCTCCTCAGAATAAATTTCATATGGCTCCACCCTCAACTCTGGTCGCTTTCTCTTGCTGTGTCGATTCCCAAAACTGTCCACGGGTGACAGGTGACAGAATTAAAAGCCTGAAATAGCCAGCGCAGAAAGACGAGTATGGTGGTTGTTTGGACGTAGAGGAAGGGAGAGTGAATCACATCCTTAAATAATTTGGAATTGCACATGGCTGTGGGAGACAACAGCTGCAGCAGGTCAACCAGCCAGGACCAAGACAATCAGGTACTCAAGGGCATAGTACAGTGCTCTGCACACAATAAAGGCTCAGTAAATACCAATGATTGATCAGTTGATCTCCTTGAGCAGATAGTATCAGGAAGCTCGGGATACATGCACCAGACATGAACATCCCAGGGTCATCTTTCAAGATTCATGTATATGCTTTCTGTACATATCTCTTCAGAACAATAAAAGAAGTCCAGCAACTAATCTCTGATCATCTCCATTTGTAACATTTGGTAAGAAGGGGAAAGGGTAGTACACAGCTCATAAAAATTTCAGAGGATAAGGTGAGCCTCAAAGTCATTGCAAAGTGTGTGGCCCATAATGAAAAATGAATCTTTTGGTAACTGCCATCCAAGCCATAATGCCAGTTTCAGAAAGCCAAGAGTAAGGAGAATGAGTTTTAATTTAATTAAATCAAGCAAGACATCCATTTTACATTTAGCATGCACAGTAAAAATTGCAATTAAATAATGGCTGAAATGATACCTTGCTTTAGGTTTTGAAAAGGGTCACGATTGAATTAAAAATCAAACGTGCTTCTGAGCTGAAACCAGAGTGTCACAAAGATGCCCATTTGGAGGGTGCTTAGGTACAGAAGATTGCAGGGTCACTGGAGAACTATGGACTACAGAAGATGGACACAATCCTGAGCATTGACATTCAGGCAAACCTTTAGTTTAGGGCCAGTAGGCTGGCGAGGTAGAGCATGGCCTTCAGGACCAGCAGGCCTGGGAGACCCCTCAGGAAGGGTGAAAGATCAAGCCAACCACAGCTGTGTACCAATCTGTTCCTCCAAATCAGTCTCCCATGGAAACCCAGGGCAGAGCTCTCCAGCCCTGTTCCCTGGAGAGTATTGGTCTCCTCAGGGTGACCCAAGGATGTTTTTGACCTTAGACAATTCCCCCTATGACTCTCTTCTCTTTGCAGCACAACAGAATTGCTGTTAATGGTCAAGGCTCATCACACTGCTCAGAGGGGAGCTCTGAGCTCAGGATGGGGAGGCCTGAATGGAGTGGGAGTGCAGGAGCTGGACTTATGGGGGGAGAAGGTGAAAGGGCAGGGAAAGGATCAAGAGAGGGGCTGGTAAAGAGAGGGCAGAGCAGGTGGCCAACTGAAACCCTAAGTTATATGGCAATAATGTGGTCATAAACATGCAGAGAGTGCCTTTGGATCAGTGGTGTGGCTGGCTTAGGGCTGTGCAAGAGTTCTTCTTGTTCTATGGAAGGAGACTGGGCACTCCCTCTGGGCCTCCACTAACCAGTTCTCTCTAAATATAATCAGGTCCCGACAACTTATTCCCCTTTTTGACTCTAAGCCTGAAGCCTCTTGTTTATGTGATACCAGAAGCAGATTTGGGATGATTAAGTAGTGGTATTAGTAATTGAATAATGGTGGAATTTAGTAAGTGTTTACTATGTGCCAAGCACAGTACTAAGCGATGGGAGAAAAGACACAGGTGGAAATCAAGCATGGTCCCTCTCCCATATGGGGTTCACAATCTAAAAGTTTAAAGGGAGTGAAGGGATTGGAGACAGACATAGGAGTGATGAAACCCAACACAAACATCTAGACAAAATGGTCTCGATAGTGATGAAGGAGTCCAAGAGTATGGGGGAGCAAGCCAGGAGCAGGGACCCTCGGTGGTGGTAGGGAAGGCAGTGGTTAGGTAGTACTTTTCTCGACATTGAGGAAGAGTTTGAGAGGGTGCAGAAGCACAGCTTTTATCCACAGCCCAGGGAGCTCAGAACATGACAGGAATGGGGACCCTCAGACCTTGGTAGCGGGAGGAAAAGAGGAGGTTGCTGTAGTGCTTTTCTCTGAGGTGACGGATTATGATTCCAAACCCTCAGCCCTCACTAGATTGAAATCCCTTTGAGGGCAGGGATTGTGTCTACTTATTCCATTTTCTTCCCCCAAGTGCTTAATACAGTGTACTACATGCAGGAAGCAATACCATTGATTGAGCCCTCTCAAAGATTCCATAGGGCGATGTGCACGTGGCAGACCTTTTGCTCAACCAGCCAGTCCTCCCATCATTGATAATGACTGTGGTATTTGTTAAGCATTTACTATGTGCCAAGAACTACACTAAAAACTCAGGTAGATACAAGGTAATCACACCAGATGCAGTGACAGGCTAGACTAAGGGGGAAGGAGAACAAATATTCAATCCCCAATTTACAAATGAGTAATCTGACACAACAGAGAAAATAAGTGACTTGACCAAAATTACACAGCAGGCAAGTGGCTGAGCCAGGATTAGAACTGAGGCCCCCAGGCCTGGGTTCTTCCTGCTAGGCCATGCCACTTCTCTTTATCAGGAGCTAAGATTACATTTCTGAATCCCTACACAAGAGGTTCTTCCTTTTGTCTATCATTCTCTCTTCCTGCAATTTACACTCACTTTCTAGATTCAGATAACCAGTAAAGCAGAACAGTTGTTCCGCAGCTGCACTACAGATACAGTGGGAAGACTACGATGCTTTAACCTCGCCATTAGCTGAACTGTGGTTTGTCTTATTCTAAAGGCCGCTTCTCTTTCCACAGATCCACAGCTGTTCAGTGGAGCCAGTTGCTAAGTCCTCAAAAGTAAGTCTCCTTCTTGTCCATGAACAATGCCTCATTAAACTGACTCTCAACCTAGGAACTGATCTCCAAATCCTCCACCAGTCAATCCTAGAAACATGATTAAATTGCTCCTCTAAATCCTTCTTGTCGCAAAGACTATAAATTGGAGCCACAGTTTCCACATCACTAATCATTTTCAATGGTAAAGGTAGCAGCTGAAGGTCACATTACACATTACAAGCAGGCAAGCACCATCCGCTGCTGTTCAAATGCAGTCACTCAGCATTTGTTGCTAAGGGGCCTTTATCTTACTGATTTACATTTTGGGATATCCCATTATGATAATATTTACTATACGCAAATCATGAAAAATTAAATTCCTGAGCGCTCATTGGAATCAAATAAGGTATTAAATATTCAGAGATAGATTTAATAGAATGTAAATATTCACGTGTGGAATCCAACTGTATTTAAAAGGAAAGGTTAAATTATTTAAAGTTCAGTTGCAAATGGCTGGACCAACGAGATCATGAAGATTTCTTATGGGAGAATTTTATAGCCAATGTGTATTTTCCAGGATGGTAATTTACAACCAAATAATTTATACTGTAAAAACGTGTTTCCGCAGTCAAGGTGATTTACTCCTTGGGATCTGCTACAGCTCTGAATGGCCAAATGACAGAAAAAAATATACAAAGAAAACAGCATAGTAAATCCTACTGAAATCCAGAAGCATCATAAACGCTAATAAGGGTTTGCGTGTTCCTCATTTGAATTTTTTCCCCCCATGGGGGCGTCCTCAAGAAATCAAAGGACACACATAATATCAGAAAAGCAGATGGTCACCTAGAAAGTCAGAATGGCAACTGGATGATGGTGTTGTTCAAAGATGTACTTAGGAATTAAAAGGAAACGGGTAAGAGGATTCATAAATTAATTTGTTTTTTATGGGGGAAGATGTGAGGGTGATTTCCTCCCCACATATTTATTTTTTTCTGGGCAGACAGGAGGAAGTGCATCAAATTGTGGTAAATGTGGAAAGTTTTAGATCAAATGAATAAACAAAATTTTTTTTAAATTACAAATCCAGGAAGAAGGTGAAGTTCATACTTTCACACCATTCCATCCCTTCCATTCCTGAACACCTCTTATTATTAGTAGTAATAATAATGAAAGTAGTTCTTAAGCACTTCCTACATGCCAGAGATGGTGCTAAGCACTGGGATAGATATAAAATAAGCAGGTTGGAAACTCTCCCTGTCCCACATGGGATTCACAGTAGAAGGGAGGACGTGCATTTAATCTTCATTTTACAGATGAGGAAACTGAGGCAGAGAGAAGTGAAATGTGTCCAAGGTCACACAGCTAGCAAATGGAAGAGCTGGGACTAGAACTCAGGTCTTCTGACTCCCAGGCCCATGCTCTTTCCACTAGGCCATGCTGCCTTTTCCTTTGAAGATCACATCATCAGCCTCCCCACCTGCTGCAGTCCCTACCCATATTTTGTTGAGGGCTTTTGACACCACTCTCTACCTTATTTCATTCTCCTCCCTTACACTGATCCTGGGGGGCTTTGAGTCCAATGCGATGAATCTAGTGAGCCCCCAACCACCCTCTTCCTCTCATTCCCAAACTGCACATTCCTCCCCAACACACCAACATGGACACACACTGAATTTGACCATCTGCAGTTGTTTCTAAACTCATCCCTTTGCTCCTAATGATCCTGTCAACTATACTGTTGACAAAATCCAAACCAACAGGTGTGAGTTCCCCTTACCTCTCCAACTCCCTCCATTCCCTAAATCCTCTCTCAAGAGAAGAATCCCTACCTGCTTTGGATATCTACCCCCTTCATCTGTGCCTCTGATGTAATCACCTCTTACCTTCCAAAAACTCTTTCACCCATTCTCCATCCTTCCCTGCCTGTCACCTAGGTCCACTCACTTTCTGATGACTTCTTCCATTCTGCCTTCAAACATGCTTCTGTTGCCCCTATTAACAAAAACCAACCTGTTCTGGATCCCACAGTGCCCTCCAGCTGTTGCTCCATCTCCATACTCTCATTCCTCCCTTAACTACTTAAATGGATTATATAAACTTGCTGCCTTCTTTGCTTTCTTTCCTGCAACTCCCTTCTGGACTCTACAATTCAGTTTTCTCCTCCTGCCCTCTAATGAGACCTCTCTATCCAAGGGCACCACTGACCTCCTTCTAGTCAAATCTAAGAACTCTAACCAGTCCTTATTCTCCTTCACTTCCCAGCTCCCTTCAACACTCTGAATCACTTGCCCTTCTCTTGAAAATGCTAACTAAAGTTGTTTTTACTAACACAGCTCTCTCCCAGCTACTCAGTTCCATTTGCTGGCTCTTCCTCCATCTCTCACCCACTAACTGTGGGTTTGACGATGATGATGGTATTTTTTAAGTGCTCACTGTGCCAAGCACTGTTCTAAGCACCAGGGTAGATACAAGTTAAACAGGTTGGACACAGTCCTTGTCCCATTTGAGGTTCATCAGTCTTAATCTGCATTTTACAGATGAGATAACTGAGGCACAGAGAAGTGAAGTGACCTGCCCAAGGTCACACAGCAGACAAGTGGTGGAGCAGGGATTAGAACCCAAGACCTTCTGACTCCCAGGCCCATGCTATAGCCACTGCTTCTCATGGCTTCCCTCAAGGCTCTCTTCTGGATCCTCTTCTCTTTTCATTTTACACTCCCTCTTCTGAAGAGCTCATCCGCTCCCATGGATTCAACTCCCCCATCTATGAAGATAACTACCAAATCTACCTTGCTAGTCCTGACCTACTATCTCCTATTTCCTCAGGCCTCTAGAACATCTCTACCATTGTCCTGCTGACACCTTAAACACAATGTGCCTAAACTTGAATTCTTCAACTTTCTTCTCCATTTCTCTCCTATACCTACATTTTTTGTCACATTTGGCAACACCACCGTCCTCCCTGTCTCTGAAACCTGCAATCTAGGCATTGCACTTGACACTTTCAATTCAATATGTCATTTAATCCTGATAGTTTTTCCAACTCAACATTTCCTGTCTCCATCCCTTCCTTTCCAACCAGACAGCCACAATCCTGGTTTAGGCACTTGCCATATCCCAATTAGGCTATTATATCAACCTGCTCACTGGCCTCCATTTCTTCAGTCTCTCCCCTCTTCACTCTCTGCTACACAGATCATTTCTCTAAAATATTCTGCTCACATAACCCTGAGATAAGTCTCCCTAAGTCCAAATTCCAAATTCAGTGTGTGGGAGGAAACTATGGAGCTATGGAGTTAAGAAGCTTTTCCTCATGCCCTGGAACTTTCCTGCCACTTTCCTTGGCCCTTTCTCCTAGCCTAGTTCCTCCCCTGCAATAGGCTGTGCTTCAGCTGATGGTACTAAAAGGGCCCTAAGCACTTTCTGTTTCAGAGCCACCTGTACCCTTTTCCTTTTTCCTGTGTTCAGGGTCAGCTCTGGTGGAATGTCTCATGGCTATATGCCAACGAGCAAAATCCAAACTCCATTATCAATCACAATCTTCCCCTTCTCAGGAACCACTCCCAAACCTCCGTAACAACCCTGAGACCTTTCTCTGCTCTGCATGGTCTGCATAGGCTCTGGCCTAGCGAAAGGACTGCTCCACCCTGGGGCTCACTGACTGCTCTTCAGCAGCTTCTTAGGGCTGAATCTGCCCCAGGTTTCCAGTTTTCTTGGAAAGGATCTTGGACATCCTTGCAAGCACCCACATATTCCCTTTCCAGTCAGGACCCTGCCTTCCCCAGTAATGAGTAAAAGAAAGTAGTTTTTCCTCTGCAATTTGAAAATCCAGACTGAAGCTGTCTGTCCAGACCAGACAACCCTTACCAATCACACAACTTTCCAGGATCAGATGTTCATTCACTTTAGGCTCCTCTGGCATCCCCCTCATGAGAAGCTCCTCTCAAGTAAAGAATGAAGAACCCTGGATCATCAAGCTGGACACAAAACTGGTTCAGCCCAAGCCAGTTCCTGATGGGTATCAGCCTCTGGGTTACCATCGTCTCTCACTGGCCTCTAAAGGCCAATTAGCCAGTTGGCTGAGCACTTTTCTGGAGAGAACCACCATCTGCCCATTGACTGTGAAGGCCAAGCCAATGGCCCAGCCAGCAGCTGAAAGGAGAGGCTGCTGGCATGCGGACTTGGGTGAGCAGCAGACAGGAGGCTTGGCATGAAAGGGTTTCCCTCCTGCATGTCAGGAGAGAGCATCTGGGGAACCAATCAGACTTTGCATCCTTTGGTCATGAGAGACAGGACTCCAGCCTGGACTATTGTCTGTACCCAAGCTGTGAAACAAAACCAGGCAACAAGACTGGGCCCCAGACAGACTAAAGCTGGGAATACAGCAGATTACTGAGCTGAGGTAGCAAGCTTCACAGGCAGGATGCAGACCTGAAGAGATGAGTAACATAAGGAGGCACTAATATGCCAGCCTAGCAAAGGACCTTCTTTGGAGATAACTGGCAGGGGGAGAAAAATACACCTCTCAGGATTGGAAATGATCAGCCTTTATGGAGGAATCGATGACAGGAATCCTTTAGTGTCTCAGTCCCAATCAATCAATTGATCAAGGGTACTTATTGAGCAATTACTGTGAACAGAGTATTGTGCTAACCACTTGGGAGAATTGGTAGAATCCCTGCCCTCAAGGATATTACAGTCTAGTGAGTACCTGGAGGAGATTCATTTTTTTTTAATGGTACTTAAGTATGCCATATGCCAGATATTGTTCTAAATGCTGGGTTAGATACCAGATAATTAGATTGGACACAGTCCCTGTCCCACATGGGGCTCACAGTCTAAGTAGGAAAGAGTAGGATTTAATCCCCAATTTATAGATGGGATCACTGAGACACAGATAAATTAAGTGATTTGCCCAAGATCACACAGCAAGCAAGTGGAGAATCTGGTATTAGAACCCAGGTCCTCTGACTCCCAGTCCTAGGCTCTTTCCACTAGACCATGCTGCTTCCCTAGTGAATTATGACCTCCAGGACTTCTCTTTTAGTGATTAGCACAAAAAAAGATCTGAGCAATTCTAGAGTATGTAAATGAAAATCAAGCTGTTTTGTTTTTGGAAAAGAATCCCACAGCATCTAAAGGGAGATTACCCCAGGAGGGAATAAGGGTTTCTTCCCCCTCATTCAAACCAGTGGTGAGAGAAACAGCCAGTCACCTGCTAGTGCCTACTGAGATGAAAATTTTAACTGTCAGATCTATGTTACCTATTCCTGAACTGTGATGTGACATGCTGGCACTTTTGCCACTTTGTCACTTGAAAGGTTTTCTCTTGTTTTCACCTCCCACTATCACACTACCCTATTCTTTAATCAATCAATCAATAATATTTATTGAGTACTTACTGTGTGCGGAGCACTGTACTAAGCACATGAGAGAGTACAATATAGCAATATACAATATACAATATAGCAGAATGAGTAGATAAGTTCCCTGCCCACAAGGAGCTTGCAATCTAAAGGGGAAGACAGATTAAAATAAGTTACAGGGATGTACATAGGTGCTGGGGGGTTGAGGGTGAGGTGAATAACAAGTTTACTGTCTATTGCTGAGATCTCATCCCCTTCTCATCCAGAGTGATGGCTGAGCTTCTCTCCGAGGGTCTGCCTTCTGCACTCACAGGTGTGTTGAAGCTACCTCCCATGAAAGGTGGCTCCCTGACCTCTTCACCCATTGCTGCAGGGAGTCCCCTTCGAGGGTCAGAAAGGGCCACTGCTATTGGGCTTCCCCCTAAACATAGTACTTCTAATCTCTGGGAACCAGCAAACAGATAATAAGTGGATGCCCATAAAGCAGCTGCCTGTAGCTTTCGGGACAAGGGTAAGCATGTCTGGTCAGGGTAAGCATGTCTGGTCCTCAGGATGGACTCTCAGGCCAGGATCTTTTCTGTGGCTTCAGACTCAGACAACCATGGTGTGGGTGGCACCCTCCCCACCAGCATTAGGTTGCCACCAAAAATTAGTTTTCACTTCGGGTGGGTTCTGGCCCAACCCCTCCTTCAGTTGGTCCCATCAGAGGCTCAGTGTCAATCTCTGAGCTCAGACCCAACTAATGACAGATGAAGTCACCATTGTCAGGCATGGAGCAGGACCCCAGTCTCTTTCCCACCATCTAAAAAGATTCTGGGAATTCCACAATGACTAGCCCTTGCCACAGAGAGAGTCTGGTAGAGCCAACACAGTTCCCAACTTCCTCTCCCGACACCATGCTCCTCTTCCCATACTTCTAAGAGCCAGGAATGACCACATAACTAGGGCCAGAAGCATAAGGAGTCCCAGAAGCAACAGTTCTCAAGGAATTCAAGTCCCGTGTTTGCTGTATCTGGCATGCTTCTGCTCACCTTAGGCATGTCCAGAGATGGTTCAATTTCACAACCACCCAGATTCAACACCCCAAGAAGAAAGCCTCACTTCCAATGTTACTCTTCACATATGAGCTGCATGGAAGAATGTTAATCCTGGATCAGTATCCTCTACATCATCTACAGCCATGATTGGGTTCATGTTGTTTTGCCATATTTAAACATGAAGGACAAAGTCTCATGGAAAAGGGATTCAATGTATGCTATTAGTTATAACTCAGGAAAGAAATCTTGGGGTAATTTTTAACTGTTTCTTCAAATCATTGTAATGAGCTGTGGCAACCCAAAATGCCAACAGAATGCTGAACATCATTCATTCATTCATTCATTCAATAGTATTTATTGAGCGCTTACTATGTGCAGAGCACTGTACTAAGCGCTTGGGATGAACAAGTCGGCAACAGATAGAGACAGTCCCTGCCGTTTGACGGGCTTACAGTCTAATCGGGGGAGACGGACAGACGAGAACAATGGCAATAAACAGCGTCAAGGGGAAGAACATCTCGTAAAAACAATGGCAACTAAATAGAATCAAGGCGATGTACAATTCATTAACAAAATAAATAGGGTAACGAAAATATATACAGTTGAGCAGACGAGTACAGTGCTGTGGGGATGGGAAGGGAGAGGTGGAGGAGCAGAGGGAAAAGGGGAAAATGAGGCTTTAGCTGCGGAGAGGTAAAGGGGGGATGGCAGAGGGAGTAGAGGGGGAAGAGGAGCTCAGTCTGGGAACGCCTCTTGGAGGAGGTGATTTTTAAGTAGGGTTTTGAAGAGGGAAAGAGAATCAGTTTGGCGGAGGTGAGGAGGGAGGGCGTTCCAGGACCGCGGGAGGACGTGACCCAGGGGTCGACGGCGGGATAGGCGAGACCGAGGGACGGTGAGGAGGTGGGCAGCAGAGGAGCGGAGCGTGCGGGGTGGGCGGTAGAAAGAGAGAAGGGAGGAGAGGTAGGAAGGGGCAAGGTGATGGAGAGCCTTGAAGCCTAGAGTGAGGAGTTTTTGTTTGGAGCGGAGGTCGATAGGCAACCACTGGAGTTGTTTAAGAAGGGGAGTGACATGCCCAGATCGTTTCTGCAGGAAGATGAGCCGGGCAGCGGAGTGAAGAATAGACCGGAGCGGGGCGAGAGAGGAGGAAGGGAGGTCAGAGAGAAGGCCGACACAGTAGTCTAGCCGGGATATAACGAGAGCCCGTAATAGTAAGGTAGCCGTTTGGGTGGAGAGGAAAGGGCGGACCTTGGCGATATTGTAGAGGTGAAACCGGCAGGTCTTGGTAACGGATAGGATGTGTGGGGTGAACGAGAGGGACGAGTCAAGGATGACACCGAGATTGCGGGCCTGAGAGACGGGAAGGATGGTCGTGCCATCCACGGTGATAGAGAAGTCTGGGAGAGGACCGGGTTTGGGAGGGAAGATGAGGAGCTCAGTCTTGCTCATGTTGAGTTTTAGGTGGCGGGCCGACATCCAGGTGGAGACGTCCCGGAGGCAGGAGGAGATGCGAGCCTGAAGGGAGGGGGAGAGGACAGGGGCGGAGATGTAGATCACATCAAGTGGAATGTGTACATCACATTTAGTGATCACATCACATTTAGTGATCACATCACATCACATGTGTACATCACATCAAGTGTACATCAAGTGGAAGGGGGCAGAAAACATAGCAAAACATAGTTTGGCCACTATATAAAACCATGATATGACTGCACCAAGGGGGATTAGTGGAGGGTCTGGCTACTGGATCATGGGAAGCTGGAAATGGTTGAGGCTAACCAAGGCAATTAACGATCAAGGATCTGGAGTATCTAAGGATAGAGCAAGATTATAAGGTCCCTGACAGTCTGAAGGAACACAGGATTAGAAGAAACAAGACTGAAGTTTAAAGAAACATGAAGGGTGTGGGCAGGGCAAACATGGAAGAGTTCCACAAATCCCAGCATGCCAACTCAAACAACACACACTAACTTCTGTTCTTTGAGTCTAGACTATCCTTTCCAGGTGGTAGGTTTCCCCTTAACACACTGCAATCCCACTCAGCCCTACATCAGTACATGAACCTGTCTCAAATGAACTCATCTTCTCCTCTAAATCCATTCTTCCTCCCATCTGTCCAAAAAACCCCACTAATTTATACATTCCAAAAGGCCAACATCTTGCTGCCATTTTTGACTCTTCACTATCATTCACTGTACTCTGAGTCCACAGTCTGGAATGAGGAGACTTAAGTTCTAGTCCCAATTCTTCTTCTTCTATGCCATCAGAGATGACAGCCTGTAACCAAAGAATCACCTAAGGTGCACACAAGATGGACAGACTCAAGAGGAATCCTGAAAAATAGATGGCTAATATGAGTGGTGATTCCCATGGCAGCTATCAATATAACCACCTGCTAGGTCATGGTGCTGCAGCAAATTTCACCATAATGCAATCACTGTGACTGTAAATTGATCCTGCTTGTAAAAAGCCTTCCTGTGCACCTTACATTGTGCTACACCCTTTCCTGTCTACCTGCTGGTTGCACTCCATGCAGCACTGGGAATGTGGCTAGCAGAGAAGACAGCCCTAACCACTAACATGAGAGCCAAACATCCTACATAAATTCTTGGTTCTGAAGGCTCTTCCAACACTCAAAATTTATGGTCATCATCATTACTACCATTTTCAATTAATCCTCACACTTAGTCTCATCAGAATCTCTGGTTCATTCACCACTGTATTTTTCAAATCGTTGTATTCCTTCCCATCCAGATGACCACCATCCCAGGTCAAATGTCATCACTTCCCATTTAGACAATTCAGTCAATCAGTCAGTTGATCATATTTATTGAGCTCTTGCTGAACATAAAGCACTATATTAACCACTTGGGAGAATACAACATAACAATATAACAGACACATCCCTTACCCACATTGAGCTTACCGTCAGTCCTGAAGGCAAGGGGGAGGACACAGGGGCACCCACTGTGACCTGACAGTGGCAGGTGCAGCCAAACACAGCAGATAGAAAGTGTATGGACTTCATGGCCACGGGAGATCATGCAGGCAGAACATAGCAAGAGGTTCAAGAGTGGTTTGGGGAAATTGAGGTATTTGTTGCTATGTGTCAAGCATTATACTAAGGACTGGGGTACATACAAGATAATAAGGTTCCACATAATAATAATAATGATGGCATTTCTTAAGCACTTACTATGTGCAAAGCACTGTTCTAAGCACTGGGGTAGTACAAGGTAATCAGGGTATCCCAAGTAGGGCTCACAGACTTCATCCCCATTTTACAGATGAGGGAACTGAGGCCCAGAGAAGTTAAGTGACTTGCCCAAAGTCACACAGCTGACAAGTGGCAGAAGCGGGATTAGAACCCATGACCTCTGACTCTGAAGTAAGTTGAGCACGCTCTAATATATTTGGGTATAAAATGAGCCTCAAACATTTTTCCCCTCTAGGGATTTGAAGTGCTGTAACACTTCCATTTTTGGGATGGTGTGGATGGTCAAATCTGTGTCTTTGGCTTGAGTTCTAGTGCTATCCTTAAACTGTTAGATTACTTTAGATTTAGGACTTTGTTGTTTTTGGCACTTCTGGAGCACAGCTGCAGGGCATTTAAATCCTAGGAAAGATCCAAAGACACTGATTCAGACAGGTCCTGGGGTGGGGCTTGTCATCTGTCAGGAGGAGTAGAGGATAAGACTGACAGAAAAGCAGGGTAAATTGAATGCTTCCCCCTGCTGCCCCGCCAAATCTCCAGGGACCAAAGTAGCCACACGTCACTGTCGGGAGGTGAGACTCCTAGGGCTCCTGACCACTGCTATCCCAGGCCCAAACCACCAAAGCTAGCCCACTCTCTGGAACCTCCTCCTGTAGCCAGTTTCTGATCCGGGGAGTGAGAACTTGGGACTCCAAGCCAAGTGAGTAGTAAGGGGAGGACCCAGTGGTTTGCATGTTTGGACTGGCTGAGCAGTAAATTATAAGGTTCCATTTCTGGGAAACAGATGCTCTTGGGTTTTTAAATAGGGATCATCTAGTGTTAGCTGCCTAATTATATATTTTTATTAATGTGACCTCTCCTATGGAGAGCTCACCTCCTCCAAGAGGCATTCCAGACTGAGCTCCCCTCTTTTCCCTCTGCTCCTCCTCCGCCCCTCTTCCCCTCAGCACTGTGCTCATTTGAATATATTATTTATTACCCTATTTATTCTGTTAATGAGGTGTACATCCCTTTGATTCTATTTGTCGTGATAATATTGTCTTGTTTTTGTTTCGTTCTGTTTTGCTCTGCCGTCCATCTCCCCCGATTAGACTGTGAGGCCATCATGGGGCAGGGATTGTCTCTATCTGTTGCCGAATTGTCCATTCCAAGCGCTTAGTACAGTGCTCTGCACATAGTAAGCGCTCAATAAATACTACTGAATGAATGAATGAATGAATGAATGACTCCCAACCCCGGGCTCTTTCCACTAAACCACACTGCTTCTCCAATGCTTTGCCATGTGTGAGAGCACATGGCACTCAAGCATTTGGGAGGGAGAACAAGTATTGAGTCTCCATTTTGCAGATGAGGGAACTGAGGCACAGAGTAGTTAAGTGACTTGCCCAAGGCCACAAAGCAAGCATGTGGCAGAGCTGGGATTAAAACCCAGGTTCTGTGATTCCCAGGCCCATGTGATATCCACTAGATCACACTGCTCTTTATCATTATTATTATCATTGTATTTGTTGAATGCTTACTCTACCAAGCACTGAACTAAACTCTGGGGTAGATTCAAGATAATAAGGCCCCACATGGGACTTACAGTCTCCATTGGTGGGAGCGCAGGGACTGAATCCCTCTATTGCAAATGGGGGAATAAGGGCACAGAGAAGTGAAGTCACTTGCCCAAGGTCACACAGGTATGTGGTAGAGGCATAATTAGAAGCCAGGTTCTTTGACTCCCAGCCCCGGACTCTTTCCATACTGGTAAATTCATGGGATGCTAATAGAAAAGTGAGGGGAGCAGACCGCCACAGAGGTACCATCACATGTGTTTTCAGAGACAGAATTCAGGTCTGGATAGATCACGCATCTGACCCAGCACCAGCATGGCAGATGGATGTCTACTCCAGTTCTACGAGTCCAAGCCTCCTCTGCCAGAATGCAGTGTTACCTGGGAGTGGGAAGCTGAATCAAATGGCCCATACTGGTGCCATCCAGCTTTGGGATTCTATGGTTCACAGGGCCACTGGGTCTGTCCAGAAGCTCATGATCCTACTATATCAGACTCATCCCTGGTCTTCCTACCTCCAACCAATGCCTTCTTTAGGCTATGTACTACTCATTCTTCCATTCAGTCATATTAATTGAGTGCTTACTATGTGCACTGTGCTAAGCACTTGGAAAGTACAATTTGGCAACAGATAGAGACAATCCCTACCCAACAACGGGCTCAGTCTAGAAGGGGGAGACAGACAACAAAACAAAACAAAACAAGTAGACAGGCATCAATACCATCAAAATAGATAAATAGAATCGAAGATATATACACATCATTAATAAAATAGAGTAATAAATATGTATAAATATACACAAGTGCTTTGGGGAGGGGAAGGGGGTAAAGCAGAGGGAGGGAGGCTGATTAAAAATAGGTTTCCACATTTCTCCCTTTGATACCTCACTGGCATCACCACTCAACTCCCTTCTAGCCGTGCCTGGAAGGTGCCCCAGCTTGTCAGTTTACCTCCTCATGATCTCAACCCAACCTGATCCCTACTGTCATGGAGTAGTTGAGTGGACAGGTCCCTTTGGTTTGATGAGGAGGCAGGCTTTAGGGCTATATCAGCATGAGTTTTAGGATCTCTTTAGTTCTGACTCCTTTATCCTTCTCTTTCTTGAGGACTTGGAAAATGATCCCTTCCAGCCTACTCACATTAGCAGACTCTTGCATACATTTACAGTGATACTTTAAAATGCAAAAATAAACAAAATACCTCAGTTCATCAAGACGATGAGGATTTCCAGACCCTAAGACCTGGCGTATTCTCTTAGCCCAACCCTTCACATTGGGGAAACAAGACATGACAATAGATCACAGCTCTCCCTCATCTTGGGAGGTTTCATGTGCTTCCTGTAGCCCCTTGTGTAATTGAGATAGCCCCTTTCAGAGAGCTGTAAGATTGTGAGAGTTTTTAGGGCTTTACATACAACACTGTGCACAAATGACAACACAAGTCCCCACCTTGAGCAGGAAGCAGTGTGTCTAAAACCACATGGTTCTGTAGGGCAGCCAGGCACTTGGCCTGTACTTCCTTGCTTTATAAGTCCAAGACTTTGCTTGTTCGGGTAAGAACTGCCTCTATTAATTTGGCAAAGTCACTTTATGCCATCTGTAGCTCTACCCTGTAGGGTGGGAAAAACTTTGGATGCCACAGACCCAATACCACTATGTCTCAATAGTTCTGCTGTTCCTCCCAGAGGTCGCTATTATTCATAAATTCATTCGGGCTTCAGTGTCCTCTTCTGATGGAACCTGCTTGATGTGAGATGTGTATGTCCTCGACACTTTACCCCAGTTCCTGTAGTTAGCAACACTTGATATGGGCCCTTCCACAGTGACTCAAGAGTGTTCTTTCATGCGAAAGACTTAAAAATACCCAGACACCTGGATTGAGTCTGTGGCTCTGGCTCGGGTCTGGTTTCGGCAGGGCTCACTGCATCTGCGAATGTAAGACTTTAAAACACTTATTTAGCTATTTAGGGTATTCCAATAAGGCATCATCAGTAAGAACTACATTCCATCTTTCCCAGTCCAAAGGAGGTGATTTAGAGAAGCGCATGGGCCTCCCCATCAGAATTATGTGTGGGCTCAAGCCTGTCCTTTGGCTAGGTGCGTTTCACAGACCAAAGAGGGCCAAGGGAAAACATTCTGGCCAATTCAATCCGGTGTCAGAGCATAGTTTTGCTAATCTGCTTTTTTCAGGGTCCCAATGTACCATTTCACCAGACCTTCAGACTATGGGTGATAAGATCAATGGAAATTCTGTTTTATGCCTAGTCCTTTACAGATATCTCTAACAATTCATCCAGAAAAAAATGAGTGCCGCAGTGACTACTGATACTTGCAGGTAACCTGAACTGGAGAAAAACTTCTTGAAAAAGCAAGTTTGCTACTGTCCTAATGCCCTCCTTCACCCCTCTTAAGAAAGTAACTATTATCATTAGAACAAGACCATTCATTCATTCTTTCATTCAATCGTATTTATTGAGCACTTACTGTGTGCAGAGCACTGTATGAAGCGCTTGGAAAGTACAATTCAGCAACAGATGGAGACCCAACAACAGGCTCACAGTCTAGAATGGGGAGACAGACAACAAAACAAAACAAGTAGACAGGCATCAAGAGCATCAAAATAGGTAAATAGAATTATAGATATATATACATCATTAATAAAATAAATTAGAATAATAAATATGTACAAATATACTCAAGTGCTGTGGGGCAGGGAGGGGGTAGAGCAGGGGGAGAGAATAGAGGTGATGGGGAGGGGTGGAGGAGCAGAGGAAAAGGGGGCTCAGTCTGGAGGAGGTGAGCTCTCAGTAGGGCTTTGAAGGAGGGGAAGAGACCAAAAACCCATGATGTTAGGCATTTGAATAATATCAACTGAATGTTAACAAAGAGGCCCCAAGGGGTCAAATGTGCTCTCCAGAGAATTCCAGTGGTTTTCCTTACATTTTGTCATTGACGTATTGGGCATCTTGAGAAAACCTGGCTAGGTAGCTGCCCTAGCTTTGGTGCAAACTACAGCCTTACTCCATTGTGTTTTTACTCTCCACTTTGCATTAATCTCAACCGCACCCTTTCCCTGGCGTCAATTTCAGCGGCACCCTTTGCTCCATTATGAAAACTGGAGCCATTCTTAATTGGATTCTGTTGTTGTTGGTCCCATATCAAGGAACACCACGCCCACCACAAAGTATAAATAGCTACCTCTTCCAGCTTTTGGCATTGTGGTTGAGACCGGTTTCAGAGTTACCAACTCTTCTGTCCTCACCCATGCCGATCTGTATCAAATATTGCAATAAAAACACCCTTGTGCTATGTTGCTATAACTTAGTTTTGGACTTGATGCTATCATGAGACACTGCAAGTTGTTTGTAGCATAAGCAGCGTGGCTCACTGGAAAGAGCACGGGCTTTGGAGTCAGAGGTCATGAGTTCAAAACCCAGCTCTGCCATTTGTCAGCTGTGTGACTGTGGCCAAGTCACTTAACTTCTCTGTGCCTCAGTTACCTCATCTGTAAAATGGGGATTAAGACTCTGAGCCCCACGTGGGACAAACTGATTCCTCTGTGTCTACCCCAGCGCTTAGAACAGTGCTCTGCACATAGTAAGCGCTTAACAAATACCAACATTATATTTCCTGCTTGTTGCAAATACTTTTAGAGGAGCAGTGTGGTCTAGTGGAAAGAGCACAGGCCTGGGAGTCAGAGTACCTGATGACCAGACCCAGCTTCATCACTTGCCTGCTGTGTGATCTTAGGCTAGACACTTAACTTCTCTGTGCCTCAGGCATCTCATCTGTAAAATGGGGATTCTGTACCTGTTCTTCCTACTTCAATTGTGAACCCTGTGTGGGACAGGGACTGTGTCTTACCCAGTGCTTAGGACAATACAAGTATATAGTAAGCACTTAATTACCCAAATTATTATTAATGTTAATAAAATCTCTGAATCATTTTCACTTGTTTTGGTAGGGTTCTCTTGGCAAGGTCACAATCTTGATAACTGCCTGATATTCAGAGTTTCTGAGGCCCCCACGTGTCTATTTGTAATTGAGTTTCCTTCTTCTAATGGGCTGCTTTGATTTTTGGAAATGCCTTGTGCCGGATCCAGGCATTGCATGCCATCAACTGATAATTTCTGGAAGAATGGACCTCAATCATCCATTGCTGCTTTCCCAGGTGCAGCAAATGTTGCCTCCACTGGATTTCATTCATTTCTACCAAACAGGTCCAGAAGATAACAATAATAATAATAATAATAATAATGTTGGTATTTGTTAAGTGCTTACTATGTGCAGAGCACTCTTCTAAATGCTGGGGAAGATACAGGGTAATCAGGTCGTCCTAGGTGAGGCTCACAGTTAATCCTCATTTTACAGATGAGGTAACTGAGGCACAGAGAAGTTAAGTGACTTGCCCACAGTCACACAGATGACAAGTGGCAGAGCCAGCATTCGAACCCATGACCTCTGATTCCCAAGCCCGGGCTCTTTCCACTGAGCCACACTGCTTCTCTATAATAATAATGTTGGTATTTGTTAAGTGCTTACTATGTGCAGAGCACTGTTCTAAGCGCTGGGGTAGATACAGGGTCATCAGTTTGTCCCACGTGAGGCTCACAATCTTAATCCCCATTTTACAGATGAGGTAACTGAGGCACAGAGAAATTAAGTGACTTGCCCACAGTCACAGAGCTGACAAGTGGCAGGGTAGGGATTAGAACCCACGACCTCTGATTCCCAAGTCTGTGCTCTTTCCACTGAGCCACACTGCTTCTCTGGAAGATGGAATTAGTGTGTCTGCATTGTAGTAAACTAGTAGAATAGTATTTATTTAGGGTTTACTATGTGCAAAACATTGCAGTAAATGCTGGAAAAGAAATACATAGATGAGATATATAAAGCAATTGGTGGCATTTATTGAGCACTTACTACGTGCTGAGCTCTATATTGGGAATGTACAATACAGCATAATTGGAGGATGTGATCACTGCTCACAGGTATCCAGTCTACTGAATATAGAAGCAGTCCCCATTTTACAATGCGGGAAATCTCGGCTCTTAAAGAAGATTCACATTCCCCAGGCTTGTCAGCAAAATCGATGGTTGTGGATATCCATTTGCATAGCTAATGGATGACTTATTTTCCTATTCCTGGCATTTATAGGTCACAGCCTCAGTCTCTAAACTAGCTAGCGGTTCCTCTGACAGATCTGTATACTGCTCGCTTTTGGTGTTAGTTTGCTTTCAGAATATCTTGCGTTCTGAGAGTGGTTGTGGGCTAGTGTGCCACTGAGCTTCATGAAAGCTGAACACATTCTCTTAAACAGCATTTTCTGACTCTCTCTCAAGGCTGTAGCAAAATATTTTCCACCCTCAACACACCCTGCAGGGTACTATTCTGCTACCTAAATAAAGGCTGGAAAGCAATCATTTTGCTTCTTTGAGAACACTTTTGGTAAATTAAGGGGAAAAGATGCAGGAGGATGAGACGAGAATATAATTTCACTTTATAGACTCAATAAAGTAACTTTCCAGGAAAAAGGAAAATCAAGCATCCACAAATCATCTGTATAATTAACTGTTCTCTATCTAAAAAAGTATTCTTAAATTCAGACTCATTCTTAAAGGTAAGAAATCAATAAAGTTAGACTTTTGACAACATTTTTAAAGGGATTCCAAGGAATGTGCAACTTCCATCACCTGCCTGCCCAAATGACCAATTCCAACTGGACTATGACCCAGCGATTCAGCATCCCAAAAGTGAAGTCAAAATTAAAAGCTCCTCCAAAGCTTTACCCCTGTACCATATATGTGTTTATTTTACTTCCCCAGCACCTGACCCAGGATTTAGAGATTGGGCTGGGTGTAAAGGGAAGAAGAGGAATCCCAATTATCAACAGGACGTAGACTTGAGTTGTTTATCCAGGTGTTAGCACAAAGCAGTCCTGCTGTTGGTTCAATGGAAGGAGCACTGCTCTGGGTTTCAGGAGACAGATGTATAATTATGTCTGTCCTTCATGTTCAAAGATGATGCTACTATTGATGAAATCTTGTGAATATCTACAAGTGTGGCCAAAAAAAAACCAATGGGTGATGCATCCAGACTGCAATATTGCACTTAGGGGAATGTTCCTTTTGCCTAGGTGACATAATTTGGCAGTGGTTTGAATTTCTGTTGCTTTAGGTTGCATGTAGGGTTTCACAGATGTGGACTACAACATAGCTTAAGTTTTCTTCAGATTTATGTTATTGTCAATCCATAGTATTAAGCTGAATCTACAAAATGATTCTTAGTAATTTGCTTGTCTTCTTGGGTGTATATGTGGGGGGGGGAGGGGGCGTGGTTGGGGGGGGATGCCTCTCAAGCACTACCATCAACATGCAACCAGTTTCTGAACCACTGCCTTAGAGACTTTTGAAGTTGTGGTGGCCTGTTGAGTTGGAATGATTTCCTCTTTGAAGTAAGCATATTTTTGCCTATAATTTGTAGATTTCTCATTATATGTACATTTGAAATGATTCTGACAGGAGAGCCTATCTAGGAGAGCAGGTATGACTGAAGACACCCAAGTATGACTAATGTTTCATTCTGTGCTAGAGTCTGAAACACTGTAATTTTCAGAGTTCATTTTTTTTATTTGCAGCCCTTTTTACTGTTTTTAAAATTTGTCTCTTGGCTTCTTCATCCCCTGAAGCCTTTGCTCAAAGAAAACAATTTCTTTGCTATTGACACTTGTGAGGCCTGTCTATATGTTGCTGTTACATCACCAAAGTCCACTGCTATATCAGATTGAGTCTGGGTTTTATTGGGTCTGTAAACAAAACTCCACATTTTCCTATCCAAGTCCTGTCCTTCCCACCTCTTTCCCAATGCTGTAGACAGTACCACCATCCTCCCGACTCACAAGCCCATAACCTTGACATTATCCTAGAATCATCTCTCGTTCTTTGCCCATATTCAATGTCACCAGACTCTTTTCTATCTTTACAACATCTAAAGTGCTACTATGCGATCCAAGCACTTATAATAATAATGATGGTATTTGTTAAGCAATTACTATGTGCCAAGCACTTATCCTGCCTTGATGACTGCATCAGCCTCCTAGCAGACCTCCCTGCCTCCCATTCTCCCCACTTCAGTCCATATTTCACTCTTCTACCCGGATTATTTTTCTACAGTACTGTTTAATCCATGTTTCTCCACTTCTCAAGAGCCTCCAGTGGTTGCCCATCCACCTCCTCATTAAGCAGAAACTCCTTACCACTGGCTTTAAAGCACTCAATCACCTTGCCCTCTCCTATCTTAGTTCACTGATTTACTACTAACAACCCAGCATGCTCACTTTATTATAATAATAATAATAATAATAATTATGGTATTTGTTAAGCGCTTACAATGCACCAAGCACTTTTCTAAGCACTGTGGTAGATACACGGTAAGCAGGTTGTCCCACAAGGGGCTCACCGACTTAATTCCCATTTTACAGATGAGATAACTGAGGCAAAGAGAAGTCAAGTAACTTGTCACACAGCAGGCAAGTGGAAGAGCTGGGTTTAGAACCCATGACCTCTGACTCCCAAGCCTGGGCTCTTTCCACTAAGCTATGCTGCTTCTCTATAGCCACACTGCTTCTCATAATATGATATAAAATATAATATAATAATAACATTTGTTAAGCATTACTATGTACCAGGAACTGTTCTAAGAGCTGGGGTGGAGACAGTCACTGTCCCACACAGGGTTCACACTCAACATCCCCATTTTACAGATGAGTGAACTGAGCCACAGAGAAGTGAAGTGATTTGCCCGACATCACACAGCAGATGGTGGCAGAGCCAGAATTAGAACCCATGACGTTCTGACTCCGAGGCCCATGCTCTATTCACTAAGCCATTTTGCTTCCCTCAATCCCTGTAATGCCAACCTACTCAGTGTATCTAGATCTCGTCTGTCTGTTGCTCCCCATGCCCGTATCCTGTCTCTGCCCTCGAACACCTTTCCCCTTCATATCTGACAGATCACCATTCTCCCCACCTTCTAAGTCTTATTAAAATCACATCTCCTCCAAGAGGCCTTCCCTGACTAACCCCTCATTTTCTCGACTACTTCTCCCTTCTGCATCACCTTTGCTCTTGGATTTTTACTCTTTATTCACCCCACCTTAAGTCCCACAGCCCTTATATGCATATTCATAATTTATTTTAATGATTGTCTCCCTCTCTAGAATATAAAGCTTCTTTTCATTCATTCAACCATATTTATTGAGCACTTACTGTGTGCAGACTACTGTACTAATCACTTGGGAGAGTACAATACAATGATAGATAGGTTGCCTGCTCATAATGAGTTTACAGCCTAGAGGCAGAGTGTCAAGTATTAATATAAATAAACTACAGATATGTACATAAATGCGAAGGTCCTGGAAGGGGGGAAGAACAAAAGGAGCAAGTCAGGGTGACACAGAAGGGAATGGGAGAAGAGGAAAGGGGGGGCCAAGTCAGGGAAAGCCTCCTGGAGGAAATGTGTCTTCAATAAGGCTTTAACGAAGGGGAGAGTAATTGTGTGTCGATTTTGAGGAGGAAGAGGTAGGCTAGAGGCAGGACTTGGGCAGAAGTCAGCATCGAGATAGGCAAGATTGAGGCACAATGAAAAGGTTAGTATTAGAGAAGTGAAATATGTGGGCTGGTTTGTAGTAGGAGAGTAGTGGGATGAGGCAGGAGGGGGCAAGGTGATGGACTGCTTTAAAGCCAATGGTGAGGAGTTTTTGTTTGATGCAGAGATGGATGGGCAACCACTGGAGGTTTTGAGGGAAAAAAACACAGGAGTTTTTTGCCCTCTTTGTGGGCAGAGAATATGTCCAACTCTGTTACACTGTACTCTCCCAAGCACTTTGTAGAGTACTCTACACACAGTAAGTGTTCAAGAAGGATGATAATGATGATGATGGCATTTGTTAAGTGCTTACTATGTGCCAAGCACTGTTCTAAATGCTGGGGGAGATACAAGGTAATTAGGTTGTCCCACATGGGGCTCACAATCTTAATCCCCATTTTACAGATGAGGTAACTGAAGCACAGAGAAGTCAAGCGACTTGCCCAGTCACACAGCTTATCAGTGGTGGAGCCAGAATTAGAACCCATGACCACTGATTCCCTAACCTGGGCTCTTTCCATTAAACCATACTGCTTCTCTGACTGATTTATTATGTGGTTTAGTGGAAAGACACGGGCTTGGGAGTCAGAGGTCATGGGTTCTAATCCTGGTTCAACCACTTATCAGCTTTGTGACTTTGGAAAAGTCACTTAACTTCTCTGTGCCTCAGTTACCTCATCTTAAAATGTGGATTAAGACTGGAAGCCCCACGTGGGACAACCTGATTACCTTGAATCTATTCCAGCGCTTAGAACGGTGCTTGGCACATAGTAAGTTCTTAACCAATACTGTCATTATCATCATCACTGATAGATCTGTAAGACAATTGTTCTGTCTTTTGTGTGTTTGGGTGTCTCATTTCAGCTCACCTGCTGTCATTTTCCTCCCTCCACACATATCCCTCCCAGAAATTATCACAAAGCTGGAGAAGTGAATGCATTCAAGGATGCAATTGCTGATGATCCTGTAATGTCTGTGAATGTTGATTATGGCTCTCTGTGATTCGGGTGAAACTGCTTAAGAAGCTGGATGTATCTTCCATGGTAGATCTCACACTAATACTGAATGTGAAGTATCATTACAGCTTTGTATGCCTTCAGTTTTATTTGAGGTTCAGTAACACATTCTACCAGTCTTTGCTTGCTCCAATCTCCCGAAAGCCATTCTGACTTTCAAAAAATCTGTATTTTCTTCATCTCTGCATCATTCTATAAAGCACTGCCAAAGGAGCAGAATTTGGTGATGCCATTAAGATTTTATCCAGATTATTAGTTGTATGAAGGACCTCCCAAAGGTAGGTTGCTCATAATGCTAGCAATAATAATAATAATTACAATAGTAATTCTGGTATTTGTTAAGCACTTACTGTGTTCCAGGCTGTACTATGTGCTGGCGTGGATACAAGCAAATTGGATTGGACACAGTCCCGTTCCCACATGGGGCTCACAGTCTTAATCCCAATTTTACAGATGCAGGAACTGAGGCACAGAGAAGTGAAGTGATTTGCCCAAGGTCACACAGCAGACAAGTGGTGGAGCTGGGATTAGAACCCATAACTTTGCTGTATCCAAAACGCCATGCTGCTTCCCAGTTTTACCTTGAAGGTGGGATTCCTTGCCTCTGACATCACTTTGGACAGTCTTTGGCATTCCTGAGGTCAAGAGGCCCTGGTCGAGAGTCTGTGCAGTCAATCAATCAATCCATCAATCATACCTATTGAGTACTTATTGGGTACAGAGCACTGTACTAGATGCTTAAGAGAGTACAGTTGATTTCTGTCTCCATCCCTCTAGACTGTGAGCCCATTATGGGCAAGGATTGTCTCTCTTTACTGCTGTATTGTACTTTCCAAGCACTTAGTACAGTGCTCTGCACACAATAAGTGTTCAATAAATATGATTGAATAAATGAATTTATGAATGAATGAATGAATGAATGAACAATGTGACAGATACATTTCCTGCCCACAACGAGCTTACAGACTAGACAGGGAGACAGACATTAATATAAATAAAGAATATGTACATAAGTGCTACAGGGTTGTGGGGGGGGGATGAATAAAGGGAGCAAGTCAGGACGACGCAGAAGGGAGTGGAAAAAGAGGAAATGAGGGCTTGGGGAAGGCCTCTTGGCAGAGATATTTTTCCAATGAGTCTTAGAAACAGGGGAGAGTAATTTCCTGTGGATATGAAGAGGAAGGGTGTTCCAGGCTAAAAGGAGGATGTGGGCCAGAGGTTGGCGGCGAGATGAGATCAAGGTACAGTAAGTCTAGAGGGATGGAGACAGAAATCAACTGTACTCTCTTAAGCATCTAGTACAGTGCTCTGTACCCAATAAGTACTCAATAGGTATGATTGATGGATTGATTGATTGACTGCACAGACTCTCGACCAGGGCCTCTTGACCTCAGGAATGCCAAAGACTGTCCAAAGTGATGTCAGAGGCATTAGAAGAGTGAAGTCTGCAGGCTGGTTGTAGTAGGAGAGAATCAGGCAGAGGCATATCCATTCCATTCCTAGCTTGGGCAGTGACTAGCGAGTGGAAGACAATCTTCTACAAGTCAAAACTCACCTGTGCTGGGCAGCAGCGACATGGGAGAGAACAAATTTACTGTGTGAAAGGAGGCAACGTTAAACCACTTCCATATTTTTACCAAGAAAGCCCTATGGCTACACTATCAGAACGATTGCAGATGCAGGTGGGTCGTTCTGGGAGAGATGTGTCCTGTCCATGGCATCACTATGGGTTGAAGATCACTCGACGGCATAAGACAAGACAAGACAAGGTCATATATCCTCCAAGATGCCTTCCCTATTTTCCCTGGCTCCCTCTCCATTCTGGAGCATCTGTACAGTTGGATCTGTATTCTAGGAGCATTTGGTATTCACCCCACCCTCAGCCCCATGGCATTTATGTATATATCTATGATATTTATTTATATTAATGTCTGTCCCCTCCTCTAGACTTGATGTCATGTCATCTAGACATAAACTTGATGTGGGCAGGGAACATGTCTACCAACACTGTTGTATTGTACTCTCCCAATTGCTTAATTAAGTGCTGTGCACATTGTGAGCACTCAATAAATGCCATTGATTAATAAATCCCCTAACTTCATTCTAGGCCAAACACATGGCCTTAACAAATTTTCTGAAAATTAGGCTGAAAAAGCTAATTGTTTGGTTACCATCCCTATTCATCCTAGCCTTGTTCACCCCAATATTGGAAACTAAAGGGTTATTATTTTTTGAAATGAGGACTCACAATTTTTCTTAGTTTTTACTTGATCTTCTCTACAAAAATTGTGTACTTGATCTATAAATAATTTTCTCTTTTTACAGATAGTTTTAAAAACCTCTTTAAGATTTACTATTCACTAAAAAAAAGAAAGGCCATATTAAACTGTTAACTTCTGTGTTTGCTCAGGAGTTAAAGCATGCATCAAAGTTAATATTATGCTTACTGTTCCAATGAGGCAAATTACTTTTTATTATAATTAAATTTATTATCAATAAATGAAACTTGTAATTTCATATTTCTGCCTTGAATAGCCAACACTTCCTTTCCACATGAAGAAAGAGACCATTCATTCCATAGAAACAAAAATAAACTTTTATGGCTTTATTTACAGTTTATGATTTGTATTTTAAATTGTTTAGTCAAAGATCATCACTATAGGATGCTTCTTTAAAGGAAAGGGATGAAATATTTTTCAAATGTTTCTATCACTTTAAGTTTAAATAAAATGAATGACAATATGCTAGAAAATAAGAATTCCAAAGGAAAACGTAATCTGTTTAACAAACTCTAAATCTAAAAAATGTCTTAAGATACTTAAGATTTTGAGGAAGAATATTCTTAAAGAAACAACAAAAGGAGGTTATGAAATGATGATTTTGTAAATGCATATTAAAGAACATCCAATTTTGAAAACAGAAATATTTTAGTTGTAACCTGGCTTAATTTTTTTGACTAATTTCTGTTTCCTTTTAAAATCCTTAATCAATCAATCAATAGTATATACTAAATACTTACTGTATGCAGAGTACTGAACTAAGCATTTGGGTGAGTACAATATGATAGCCACAATCCCTGCTCACAGAGCTTATTGATCTTGAAGAATTATAAAATTTTGCAGATCTGTAAAGGCATCTCAGCAGGAATTGTAGCTTGCCATTCAAATCAGATTGTTCAAGGGAAAGGTTGGAAGAAAAAGTGTTTTTAAACAAGTTGTTGATCCATCTGGGAAAGTCATTGTCTGGGTTGGTACACTCTGTCTGGTTTGCAGACATCCACCCTGTTGGACAGAATACAATCTTGCCACAGAAAGATGAATGATCTTTTTTTTAAGGAAAACATACACCAATCATTTAAATAATACTATACTTTGCATTTATTCCTGTGATCATCATGTTACTAGAATGTTAATTTGGACAACTGTCCACTAGTGACTTGGGTTAGCTTGTCCCCAGATTAAAATCCTGATTCCACCTACAAGTCAGGAAGTTCTGAAGTTCAAGTCCATAGATGTGAGCCTTACCTAGGAAGCTTTGACATCTTGACCCTTAGAATTAAATTGCAACCCTTCAAACAAGACAAACTAACCAAACACTCTGCCAGCCCCAGCCAGTCTGGAGTAATTAATACTGACTGACTGGCATACAAACAGATGACTTTTAAAAGAGGGAGAGGTGATATCTAAGGTAGGTGGACTACCTTGTAAAATTTTCACTACATAAACCACCTCATAAAATTTTCTAGAAACCACAACATAACTACCATTTAAGGGACTGATGTAAGATGCTCTAGTTTAGTTACTATTCTTAAAAATCCAGAAGTAAAGTTTTAGACACCTCACTTTCAGTTAAGCCTCTAAATTCCTTGGGCATTGATACTGTGCAAAACTCACACCAGCTTGTACATAATATGCCCTTCCCTCCCTTTCTCTCCCTCTCTCTCTCTCTCTGTCTCTCTCTGTCCCTCTGTTTCCATCAGTGGGGATGCCAAATATCTGAGGCTTCATTTCTGTTTCCAAATCAATCAGTCAATCAATCAATCCATAATATTTGTTGAGTGCTTATTTTGTGGCAAACACTGTACTAAGCCCTTGGGAAGTGCAATATAACAGACTTGAGAGACACATTCCCTCCCCACAGTGATCTTACAATTGAAAGAGGGATGCAGAAAATATAAATAAATAAATAAATAAATAAATAAATAAATAAATAAATAAATAAATAAATAAATTACAAATATATACATAAGTGCTGAGGGGTTGAGGGAGGGGTGAATAGTGGCTGCAAATTCAAGTGTAAGGGAGACACAGAAGGGAGTGTGAGAAGAGGAAATGAAGACTTAGGGAAAACCTCTTGGAGGAGCCATACTTTTAAAAAGCCTTTGAAGGTGGGAAGAATGACCATCTCTCAGCCATGAACATGGAGGACATTAGACTAGCCGTAACACTGTAACACTGTGCCTATTGTAAAACTGGACATCAACCTAGAGAACTGTAACACTGTAAGGCCGAGGACTGAGGGAACCTGGGGTGCAGGTTGGGGAATTACAAGGGCTGAAATTTTCTTTTGGAAGAAAAGCTATACCTGGAAGAACTTTACATGGGTATCTAAATTATATTGCCTTCTACTTGCAATTTATTTTACTTTCTGACTCCCCTGTAGATTGTAAGCTCCTTGAGAACATGTCCATTGTATCCTCCCACATGCTCCGTATTGTGCTTTGCCAGATTAAGTGCTCAATAAAAATGATTAATTGACTAAGAGGCGTTCCCAGACTGAGCTCCTCTTCCCCCCCTCTGCCATCCCCCCTTTACCTCTCCGCAGCTAAAGCCTCATTTTCCCCTTTTCCCTCTGCTCCTCCACCTCTCCCTTCCCATCCCCACAGCACTGTACTTGTCCGCTCAACTGTATATATTTTCGTTACCCTATTTATTTTGTTAATGAATTGTACATCGCCTTGATTCTATTTAGTTGCCATTGTTTTTACGAGATGTTCTTCCCCTTGACGCTGTTTAGTGCCATTGTTCTTGTCTGTCCGTCTCCCCCGATTAGACTGTAAGCCCGTCAAATGGCAGGGACTGTCTCTATCTGTTGCCGACCTGTTCATCCCAAGCGCTTAGTACAGTGCTCTGCACATAGTAAGCGCTCAATAAATACTATAAATAATGTGAATAATGAGACCCTCCAGTGGTTTCACAGCTGTATTGTGTACCTGCTTTCCTGCTTTTTAGACTGTCAGCCCCCACAATCTAAAAGTATCATGATCATTATTATTTAACTAATACCAGGATCAATATTTGATTTTTTTCCTGTACCCATGAGATATATGCATGTGAAGATGGAGTAATGGTGTGTGGTTTAGTCTCAGTAAATAAATAACATATGGCAATAATATTGGGCCAGTAAGAAATGAAACTAGACGATGAATGCATGAACCAAAACATATCATTGCTAGCAAACATCCCTGCTCAAAATTGCTCTCTGGACCCCTTATGCTGGTCCTGGACACTACTAGATTCAGAAGAATGTAGGTTGTTTTCCTTCATTAATATCTTTTCTCCCCCAGTATGAATGTGCATAATTATCTTGTCCCAGAATTCAAGAATTTAAGATTCATAATACAGTAACCCTCATCTACCATTCAACTCTCCATAATCTGAAACTCCTCTAAATCACTTATTTCTTCTTCAAATATCAATCAGTAGTAAATATTGAGGACCTCCTGTATATAGAACACTGTACTAAACACTGGAGAGAGGATGATCGAATTAATAATAATGGTATTTGTTAAGTCATCACTATTTGCCAAGTACCATTCTAAGTGCTGAGGTAAATAAAAAGTAATCAGGTGAGACCAAGTGCCTGTCCCACATGGAGGTCACAGTCAAAGTAGGAGGGAGAATGAGTACTGAATCCCCATTTTACAAATGAGGAAATGGGGGCTGAAAAATTGTGACACTCCCAAGGTCAAACATCAAGATAGTGGCAGACCCAGGTCCTTTGACACCCAGGCCTTGTTCTTACCACTAAGACAAATTGCTTAGACATCAGGCTTCCCCTCTCAGATTTGTGCAGAGGTTATGATGGAAGCTCCTTCTTAGAAATCTAAATAACACCCTTCCACATTGTTGTCATGTAAATGTAGATCTTTGCTATGCTAAATTTGTCCCATTAAGAGATGGTCTCTATCTGCAAGCCTGACTCTTGATGTCCTAATATTTCTCAAAGAAAGCAACCCCTCTTCCAACTGCTGATCCCTAGGCTGCTTTGATGCAGCAGTGTCCCAACACTGTGTTTCTGTGTCAAGGAGTGTGGAACTGTAATTCATTGAATTGATATTTATGTGTTCCCTATTTCTGTTCCCAATACAACAGCTGTTAGGGTATCTTGTTAGCATCCACTCCCATATCATGGCCTCTCCAGTGAAGCTGCATTTTTGTTAATGTTGCCTCAGTGTTGGTAAACTGACAACAATCTAGGATCTTATTATTTTGTCTTCTGTAATGCTTTCTAGTTTCATAGCCATATAAAAAATCAAACACAACGATAGCCTTATAAATTCTTCCATGGAGAATGTTCCTTCTCTAGGTTCTATGTTGCTGTGAACAATTCTTCAGTGCTATGTTACAGAGGTTTTTTGTTGATAATGTTGTCTGGCCACATGTTGAAACATCTACAGAAGCTGGATGTGTCTTTTGTAGAAGGTCCAGGTCTCACAGCCATTTAAAAAGTTAAACCTCATAACAGTTTTATAGAGGTGCAGTCAATCAGTGCTTACTCAATTTACTGAGTGCTTACTGCGCTCAGAGAACTGCATCAGCACTTGGAGAGTGCACAGTGAAGTAGTTTCTCCCCGACCCTGAACTTTTTCTAACATCAAGAGTCGGAGCTCCATGACCATCTCCTTGTTAAATCAAGGATTCAAAAATGTTATGCTTGGTCAGTTTTGAACCCCTAAATCCCAGTGCTGGATCCCTGATCACCCAAACCTTTGACCTTTAAGATCATTAGGGACAAGAAGGGGAAAGTGGGCTCACTGTTGACTTCAGTGGGTAGTTGAAGCTCTTGTATGCCTAGTGGGTGTTGAGGATGTAGGAGATGATGAGGGAGGAAAAGAAGTGTTGCTGAGGAGTGGACAAAGCAGAGTTATGGCGAAATTAGATTAAGTTTGAGCACGGGCCTGCAAGTCAAAAGGACCTGTGTTCTAATCCCAACTCCACCATTTAGCTGTGTGACCTTGAATAAGTCACTTCACTTCTCTGTGCTTCAGTTCCCTCATCTGTAAAATGGGGATTAAGACTCTGAACCCTATGTGGGATAGGGACTGTGTCCAACCTGATTAGCTTGCATCTATCCCAGCACTTAGAACGGTGCCTGGCACATAGTCAGCACTTAACAAATACCACAATTATTATTATTATTGTCATTATTATTATCATTATCACTGTAGGCCACAGTGAATTTGAAGGGGTCAATGTTAGCCTGGATTCTGGATTTCTGCCAACAGTGCTCACCTGCCCAAGTTCAGGAGTGGAGGAAACTCTGACATCTGAATACTGTGAGACCTTGTACAAGTCACTTAACTTTTTGGTGCCCCAGTTTCCTCATCTATAAAATGGGGATTCAACATCCATTCTCTCTCCAACTTAGACTGTGACCCCCATGTGGGAGAGGGACTGTGTCCAACCTGATTATCTGGTATCTGCCCCAGCACTAAGTACAGTTCATGGCACATAGTAAGTACTTAACAAATCCTGCAGTTATTATTATCATTATCTTTATTATTATCATCGGGAACCATACTGTGAGAGTGATGGGACAATAGGAGAGGAAATTAAGTGTAACAGAAAGGATGGTGTTGAGAATGTAACATCTAGGATCAAGTGGAGGAGAGACAGAAGGAAGTCTAGGAAGGGTAAATGGGTGATATCTTGGTCAGAGTTGAGTATTAATAATAATGATGGTATGTTCCTTAGTGGCTAGAACATGGGCCTGGAAGTCAGAAGGATCTGGGTTCTCATCCCAGCTCCACCAGATGTCTGTTGTGTGACCTTGGGAAAGTCACTTCACTTCTCTGGGCCTCAGTTGCCTCCTTTGTTAAATGGGGATAAAAGTGTGAGCTCCATGTGGGACACAGACCGTGTTCAACCCGATTAACTTGTATCAACCCCAGTGCTTAGAACAGTGCTTGGCATATAATAAGCACTTACCAAGGACCATTATAATCATTATTATTATTATTATTATTGTTATTTGTTAAGCACTAACTATGTTCCAGGGACTCTACTAAGCTTTGGGGGTGGATACAAGCAAATCAAGTTGGATACAGTCCATGTTCCAGGTGGGGCTCACAGTTTCAATCCCCAATTTACAGATGAGGTAACTGAGGCACAGAGAAGTGAAGTGACTTGCCCTAGGTCACACAGCAGACAAGTGGTGGAGCCGGGATTAGAACCCATGACCTTCTGACTCCCAGACCCATGCTGGAAGCTGGAAGTATTGTGTGGAAGCTGGCAGCTAAGGGGGCCTCAGTATCATTAGGAATGTTGAAGTCCCCAGGGATAAGAGTGGGCTGTCCTTATTCTCTTCACACACACTGATGAGAACAAGTGTAGGAAGCAGGGATGAAAGGCACAAAAATAACCCAGAAATACTGAGGTGGTATCAGAAAGGAGATTTTAATGACAGCAACTAGTAGTTGTAGCCTTGGTAGAGGAGGATTTTGTGGACTGTGAAACTTGTCAAGATGAGAGATAGAGGGGAGAGAAGGTGTGAAGGTGGAAAAAGAGAACATTAGGGAACAGAGTGACATCTAGTATGAGGCAGGTCTCAGTGATTGTGAGGAAGCCGAGTGGGTGGAATCGAAAAAGGTCCAGAATGTAGGAGTGTTTACTCATAATAAACTGAGGGTTTCAGAGGCCAGCTAGGGCTGTGGAGGAGCCAGAATACAGGGTGTAGAAATCTTGTTCTTGCCAACTAGTAAATATCCTCTGTATCTCTGATGAAGGTAGTTCTTTAGCAGCACCACAGTCCAATTAATAGGTCAATAGTCTTTACTGAGTGCTTTTTGTGGGCAGAGTAGTGGGAGAGGAGTGAGGGAGGAAGAGTGAGGAAAGAGAGCTGACTGAGTACCTTAAAGCCAATGATGAAGGGTTTTTTGTGTGATATGAAGAGAAACAGGAGGTTTTTGAGGATTGAAAAACTTGGTTCAGTAATTGTTTTCTACAAAAGTACATTTTTGATAATTTGAAACGAGGTCTCTTACAGCCTAACCCAGAGTAAGTCTTCCTTTCTGACATGTTGATTGAATTTCTCCTCAGGAACAACAGATGAGCCTTGGTCCTAAATTTTTTATATGGTATTTGTTAAGCACTTACAATGTGCCAGCTATCGTACTGAGTGCTGAGATAGATACATGATAATCAGGTTGGACACAGTCCATGTTCCACGTGGAGTTCACAATCTTAATCCTCATTTTACAGATGAGGTAACTGAGGCACAGAGAAGTTGTGACACACAGCAGACAATTGGTGGAGGTGGAATTAGAACCCAGGTCTTTCTGACTCCCAGGCCCATGTTCCATCCACTAAGTCAAGCTGCTTCTCAGGATTGAGAACCTGTGCAGAGGGATTGATTACAGTGGTGGTGGGCAAACTCTCATGTACTCATTCCTCTCAGTCATATTCCCACTCAAGATCAATGAGTTGTTAAGTAGGAAGGCGTGCAGCACGTTGTGAAGTATGCAGGTTTTCAACATGTAGTTTCCATTTAGGGTCAGAGTGACCACACCTTTGTGCTAAGGCTGTGATCTGGCTCCATTACCCAGAAGGACCTTGGACTATGAACTCTTTTATTTTCACTTCCTCAATAAAACTAGATACATAAATTCACATTGCTATGTTTTCTGAAATGCTCTGCTTTGTTCCTCTTTGATTTCTGCTGCCCTTCTTAATTATCTTCAGATCAATCACTTGACCAGTTGTATTAACTGAGGGCTTACTATGTGCAGAGTACTGAAATCAGCACTTAGGAGGATACAACAGGGTTGGTAGACATGTTCCCTGCCCACAAAGGAACTTACAGTCTAATGGAGAGACAGACATTCAAAAAAATTATGGATCTGTACCTAAGTGTTATAGGACTAAGGGTGGGGTGAATTCCAGATTCCCAAAGGGTACAGATCCAAGTGCATAGATAATGCAGAAGGGAGAGGGAGCTGGGGGAAAGAGGGCTTAATTGGGGAAGGCCTGTTGGACAAGATGTGACTTTAGTAAGGCTTTGAGAGTGGGGAGAGTGGTGGTCTGGTGTATATGGAAGGGAGTGGTCAGGCATTCCAGGCCAGAGGCAGGGTGTGGGTGAGGGTCAGTGGTGAGGTAGATCAAGGGACAGTGAATAGGTTGGCATTTAAGGAGTGGAGAGAGCATGCTGGGTTGTTCTAGGAAATCATTAAGGTAAGATAGGAGCATGCAAGATGAGTGAGTGCTTTAAAGCCAATGGTGAGGAGTTTCTATATGATGCAAAGGTGGATGGACAACCCCTGAAGATTCTTGAGGAGTGTGGAAATATGGACTGAACTTTATTTAGAAAATTATAGGAATAGTAGAGTGAAGTGTAGAGGGAGCCAGGAGGCAGGGAGGTTAGGGAGGAGGCTGATATAGCAATCATGGCAGGATAGAATAAGTGCTTAGGTCAGTGTAAGAGCAGTTTGGATTGAGGGGGAAGAGTGGATTTTAGCAATGTTGAGAAGGTAGAACTGACAGGATTTGGTGACATTAAATGTATGGGTTGAATGAGAGTGACGCGGCGATCTCCCATGAAGACTGCACTCCCATCAATCTTCCATTCATTTACATTTCTTGCATGTTTCATTGTTGGGAAAACACATGGGCTTGATTATGTTCAGAAATTTTCAGAAACAACTGGGTTGATGTGGGAATGATGCCACAAAGCTTTTGTGATGAAGAGAAGTTCTTAAATGGGAACTGGTCAGCATCTCTTCAGTTTTGATTGGTCATCATGGGTTTCTTAGGTTTAGCATTACATATTTTCACAGGTTTTTGCAGCCCTCTAATTTGTAATGCCAGGTGTTGTTTTTGATGGATCTGTTACTTGACCACCAGCAGTTTTTTCATCTCTCAGTGATTTTCCCAAAATCTCTCTTGATGGTGTCCTTTTGTCTCAACCATAGACTTAATGGCTGCCTGCTAGCAGAGCTTCAAAGAAGCATCAATTTGCTTCCCATGTAGATACATGTAGCTGGGGCTCGTGGTCCCACTAAAAATACTATGATACTTCCCCAGAGGTCTCTTTATCCTCAAAGACCTTGAATTTGGCCTTTTTGATGGTTTGGATACTATTTTTCATTGCATTCATTTTACTGTTAGCTACCTCAGCTTCTGCTGTGGATTCCTTTTGTTAGTGAATATAGCTGCCTGGCAGACAGGATTTTGAGATTTTCTAGCCATTCCAGCACTTTTTCTTACCCAACTGCTAACCTTGACATGACTTCTCCTCCTCACGAGGATTGCCTCATAGTCCACCTACTGCTATCTTTAATTTGCAAACCCTTTCAAATAGAGCAAATTTTTGAAATATACAACTTGTCTTTCCCTGCAGTTGTGGAAGCCCCAACAAGTTTTGCCACAAGGTCTATTCAGAAAAACTCCTCATGTTAGGCTCAGTGGATTTCACACCTATTTAAAATGTGGCAAAACCCACTCTTAAAAACCCACTTGCATGTAGCTGATAATGAAGCCAGAGACATTAGCACCATCAGGAACTGGAAGCATTCTGAAGTCGTTCTTCAAAGAGACATGTGCTTTGTTCTAGGCTGATTCACTAACCAAGAGTCTCCACACATTGAGAAACTGCATTTGTAATGACCTTGTTAGAGTGAATATATAGTCCTTCCTTTTGCTGGATTGAGTCAATCTTAGTAAAATATTCATGATCCTTACAGCTTGGCCTCTCGTTGGTTTTAGGAATAGAGAAAATATTCAGCATTTCCCCCCAAGACATGTTCCGAAGTGTTTAATGATGAATCTATGCAACACCATATTCAATTATGGAATACAATTATGTACATGACAGCCTCATTATATTGCCACCACATTTCATACATTCCCATTTTTAACCTCTTTGTCCATGCAAATACTGTACTTCCTAAGCCTTATTCTTCCCTGGGCATATTTGCTCCATAAATCCTTGGAAATTACTGCCAGTGGAACCAGGTAGGGGGACAGGGAGGGTCAAGTGAAGGATGTTTTTGTCTGAAACCACAACTTCAGCTTACTAGTTTGTTCCTTAGACTAAATGGCCAAGCAATCAGTTGTCTTCTCATCCTAGGGCACCAGAAGAATGTTGCTTCAGCCTTCTCTTCTCCTCAAAACGGTGTGCATGATCCTTCCCATACCTATGTAGTAGAAGAATAAGGGTGTTCTGGGTATTCTGGGGAAATTGGACCAGTCCATGAGGGTAGGCTGTTTCCAAATCCAAAGGAACAGAATTTCAGGTTTACCCATCCCCACTTGGGTCAGCTAGCACATGGATAAAGTACCTACAATCTCTCTCACACAGAGACATATTCTAGAGTTCAATTTCAAAGATGATGCAACAGATGGCCAAGTTTCACTCAAGCATGAGGATGGGTGTGAAAAAGCAGATGAGCATCCCACACGCCACCCCATACTATAGGTGTCATTCACCTTGCTTGATCCTACCTCAGCCACTTATCAGCCTGGACACATGCTTGACCTAGTCATCCCCAAACATTGCCTCATCTCTATGCTCACCAATTCTGATTCACTTTCCAATCACAATCTTGTAACTAGCCACCACATCCACCTCACCAGCCCTTGAATTTGGTGCACACTCTCTACTTCAACCACTGTACTTTAGACCCACTCCATCAATCCCAGGTCACCTCATCACACCTGGACTATCCTCACTCCTCCCATCCATCAGTGTAAAAGCGGATATATGCTCAACACCACCTTCCCACCAATCTCAACTCCCCATCCTTTCATTACTCTCAAACCTTCCCAGTGCAACTTTACTCACTGCCATGATCTGCTTCCTCCCACAGTAAGCACTCAATAAATACCATTGATTGATTGTGCCTGAGCAGATGAAGACAGCTGATGTAAAACCAAATTCTCCCACTACAAATTCATACACTCTTGATTTAACTCTCGACAACTCTACTATTCCACATTCATTGACTCACACATCAAACCCCCAACCAACTCTTCCAAACATACAACTTCTTCCTGAAGTCCCCAATTCCCCCCATCACCTTCCTCCTTAACTCCTGATGAGCTCACTAACTACATCTTTGGTAAAATTGAAGTCATCAGGCATGAGTTTCCCCAAATCTTTCCATCATCTCCTCAATATGTCCCTTCCACCTCTTTCTTATGCTTCTAGGCTGTCTCCCAGGAGGAGATTCCCTCCCAGCTCTATTAATCCACCCCATCTACTTGTGCTTTTTACCCTATCCCCTCTCATCTTCTAAAATTGCTCACTGTTGTTCTCCTCCCCTCCCAGATAACAATAATAATAATAATTCTGTTATTTGTTAACTTACTGTCAGGCACTGTACTAAGTGCTGTGGTAGATATATGTAAATTGGGTTGGATACAGTCCCTGCCCCATGTAAGGCTAACAGTCTTAATACCCACTTTACAGATGAGATAACTTGGGCACAGAGAAGTTAAGTGACTTGCCCAAGGTCACACAGCAGACAAGTGGTGGAGCTGGGATTAGAACCCATGGCCTTCTGAATCCCATGTCTGTGCTGTATCCACCTGGCCATGCTGCTTCCTAATGGTGAACTGACTGCATCTGCATGTCACAGGAAAACCTATCTCTCTGGCCAAGAGTTCCCGTAAACTTTCTCCACTGTAGCAAAAGAAACTGAGCCCCGTGGTTGTCCCAATAATAACCTTTACTGCTATATTCTCCGCTTCAGGTGAACTCCTAGGGGAGGCATTCCACCAGTAAACCCACCAGAAGCAGATGACATGCTTACATTCCCCTGCCCCTTTACTCTGGGTGCATTCAGAAGGGAAGCTCTCAATCTGACCATTGAAAGGTTAGCAGACTCGGTACAGGTTGAATGATTCTATTATTTATAACAGAATTCAAGTATAGGGAAGCAGCATGGTGTAGTGGACAGAGCATGAGCCTGAGAGTCAGAAGGACTTAGGTTCTAATCCTGGTTCTGCCGCTTGTTGGCTGTGCGACCTTGGAGAAGTCACTTAATTTCTCTGAGCCTCAGTTAGCCCATCTGTAAAATAGGGATTAAGACTTAATAATAATAATAATAATGTTGATATTTATTAAGCGCTTACTATGTGCCGAGCACTGTTCTAAGCGCTGGGGTAGACAAAGGGGAATCAGGTTCTCCCACGTGGGGCTCACAGCCTTAATCCCCATTTTACAGATGAGGGAACTGAGGCACAGAGAAGTTAAGTGACTTGCCCACAGTCACACAGCTGACAAGTGGCAGAGCTGGTATTCGAACTCATGAGCCCTGACTCCAAAGCCCGTGCTCTTTCCACTGAGCCACGCTGACTTTGAGCCCTAGGTGGGACAGTGACTGGGTCCAACCTGATAGCTTGTTATAATAATAGTAATAATAACATTAGTATTTATTAAGCGCTTACTATGTGCCAAGCACTGTTCTAAGTGCTAGGGTAGATACAAGGTAATCAGGTTGTCCCACATGGGGCTCGAGGTATTAATCTTCATTTTACAGATGAGGGAACAGACACAGAGACACAGAGAAGTTAAATGACTTGCCCAAGTTCATACAGCAGACAAGGGGCAGAGCCAGGTTTAGAACCCTTGTCCTCTGTCTCCCAAGCCCATGCTCTTTCCACTAAGCCATGCTGCTTCTTTTGTACCTACCCCAGTGCTTAGTACAGTGCCTGGCAATTATTATTATTCTAAAGAGTGGTCAGGAAGCCCCCTACTTCATTGTCCTTTATCCTCCTTGCAGGACCCCCACAGCACATTCTTTCTTCCATGCCTCCTAACTCAGTGACTTTTCTTCTTTAGGTAATCAGTATCTTATTCACAACACGAGGTCTTCCACCCACGTGGCTTGCCTGACCCTTCATCTTTCACCCGGCCTTCTGTGTTACATCTTGTTTGCATTCCTGATTTTACATCTGGTCCCATTCTTTACAACCTAACCTTCCACCTTACATGCTATAACCCTAGCGGAGTCAGATAGGACCAGCTGCTTATACCCCCCAACTCTTTTGAACCTAACCCCCCTTTTTTGCCAAGGTCATGTTCCTCCAGTAACACTGTGGATTTCAGTGTTGGTGGTTTGATGCTCCCAATTAACAGTGCATATGACTCAGAGGAGATGCTGATGTTCCTTTTGTGGTAAATTCATATCCCACCGCTAGAGAGAAAGTCAAATACCACCATAACTTTACCAACCTTGCCCCATGTCCCAGGCCATGCTAGCCTTCTTGAGTCAATGTTTTATTTGCTTATTGTGCATCACTGACTAGTGAATACCCAGGTGGAGGGATTTAGTTATTGATCAATCCATCAGTGGTATCTGCTGAGCACTTTCTGTGTGCAGAGCACTTGGGAGAGTAAGATATATATAACCCCTGTGGAAAATTAGTGGCAATATGTAGGCTTTTTCCACTGCAGACTGCTATATATGCTGTATTTCCTTCAGGTTTTTACAAAGAAGGAAGAAGTGTTTAAGTATATAATCATCTGACTGCCTTCTTATATTTGGGCCTCAGCAGCGTGAGTGGGTGTGGCTGAAAGATAGAGGAGGCCTTCCCAGACTGAGCCACCCCTTTCCCTCTGCTCCTCCTCCCCTCCCAATTCCCCCTTCTCCTGCCCTCTGCTCTTCCCCCTTCCCCTCAGCACTGTGCATAATTGTATATATTATTTCTCTTTATTTTGTTAATGATGTGTATATATCTATGATTCTATTTATCTTGATGATGTCTGCACCAGACTACTTGTTTTGTTTTGTTCTTTGTGTTGCTGTCTGTCTCCCCGTTTTAGACAGTGAGCCTGTTATTGGGAAGTGATTGTCTCTATCTGTTGCCGAGTTGTACATTCCAAGCACTTAGTACAGTGCTCTGCACATAGTAAGTGCTCAATAAATACTATTGAATGAATGAATGAATGAATGAATGAATAGATGAGTGACCAGCCATCCTTTCGGAGATATATTCATGGAAAGATATCCCCTTGCTGCACTGTGGCACTTGTTTTGCCCCATTCCTGGTGATTCTCCCTCTTGTGGTGATATCCTTTGCTTTGTTTCTGAATGCTACAAGTCAGGCTGACTTCTGTTCTTCTGGCTTTGATCTATGTCAGACTGTCTGACCTGATAATCTCATATCTACTCCAGTGCTTCGTGCAGTCCTTGGAATTTAGGAAGTTCTTTGTTTTTCCTGCTGTTCCTGTCCCCCCAGCCACCCACTACTTTGCCACATTGTTTGTGGTTTTGCTTCACTGTTGCTTTGAAAGGGATTTTTCTGCCATCCTGATACAGTTTCTCCATTTTACCTTACCATAAAGCAGCTATGGGTACATCCTGCTAATATTCATTTTCCTCACATATCCAGCCAAGCAAAGATGGGATGGAACCAGTATTGCTTCGATTCATACTCTGTTTAGTCTCCCAGAGGACCCATTGGCCTTTTGGAAGCCATTTTTTGCTTCTTGTCCATCCTGGTGTAAAATATAGGCAGGACATGTGTCTCCCAACTTCACTGAACCTTCCCTAACATCAAGTACAGTGTGTTCTGTAAATCAATTCCAACTGATTAATCGATTGATTGATTGGACATAGTATAAGCTATAGCAGAATTAGATGATGACCTTTAGTTCATTGCTTCCACTTAAGATTCTTTGTTGGGTTTAGTATTTAGTATTTCCCAGGTGTGGACTGGGACATAATTTAGTCTTCTTCAGGTTGATGATCAAGCCGAAGACATTTGCCTGTTCTGAGAGCCAGTTCTTTATCTACATCATATCTTCTTGCGGATGTGTTTCTTCATCCTAGGCATGAGCTTATAGGAGCTTCGGCATGACTGATTCTAGGATTTTAAATGATTCTGGGAGTTTTGGTCTGGACTTCTGACCCAACCATGAAAGTGACTTGAGTGCAAAATCAGTGAACTACCCATTGAATTTCATACATGCAAAGTCTCACTCAGTGCTTGTTTCTAGGCAGGTTGTAGTATCTTTTCCTGCTAGTTCTTGGAACTAGGTATATCTGCTCAATGCCTGTGTTGGCCATTAAGATCTTGGGTCTTGGAAATCTTTGCACACCCAGAAAAGCAGCGATAGGCCATTCTGCTATCCATTCCAAGGTCATTCTGAACTGGCTCATAATGAAATCCCAATGACATTTCCAGTCTCTTGGGCAGCAGGAGAAATAGTTCTGGTGCTATGAGTTTCTTACTCCTTCTTCCCCAAAGTGATGAAGCTGGCCTAGAGAATCAGGCTCCCTACTATGGACATGCTGAGTTCAAAAAACTCATAGCCCATCATAGATTTAAGTGAATTCAAGCAATACCTTGATCTGGGATGGATGAACCCTGTCCCTCCTGGCTGAAGTGGAGGAGCAAGAAGCCACTGTGAGTGTACTTAGATCATGGAATCTTCTAAAAGGAGCAGGTTGATTTACATTTTTTCTGGTCCTCTTTGCCTTTATAGGGGGCTTTCAGCTGGAATTCAAACAGTCTGAGATTTTGAACAATGTCAGAGTCCAAAATCACCTGAGTTGTCCATAGCTTTGCCCACCAGCCTTCTTCCAGAAGGTCCAGCCCCATTTCAGGTCAGAAAAGCCATTTCATCCTCTCAGAGCCCAAACCTCCAGTCTGTTATCCATTCAGGCAGGGCTGCAAATGCACAAAAATCTATGGCTTCACTCGCTCAAGGTCAAGCTTTACTGTAAGTGGGAGTTTCTGTCAGCAAAATCTTCTGGAACTGCTGGGGCTGAAATTTTGAGGTGATCATAAATTGTGACGATGTTTGTTCCCAGCCAAGTTTTTCTCCAAACTAAGGTAAAACCTCATTCCTTGATGAGTTGAAGTAGAAGAAATGCATCCACCAAGGCGGTAACAAGAAGAAATGAGGCAAGTGAACTAATTTGCCCTCAAGAAATTTGCATAAAGTTTCTAGATGGACAATTTCATCCCTGATGATATTAAGTTGGAGTGGCAAAGGAGACAGGGGAGAGGAGAGCTATGTGGGCAGAGGGGGTTAGGGGGTTATATGTGGGTCTTTGAAAAGGGCTGAATGAGTAAGTGAAGATGCAGCTTAAGTCTACCTTTGGACAACCTTCCACCATTTTTTTCTTCCAAACTATTTCCCAAAGTCACCATTCGTTCATGAGGCTGCCCCATTCCTTCCCTTGGCTTATTATTCATTTATTATTTATCATATTTGGTAAGTGCTTACTTTGTATCTAGCATTGTTTGAAGTGCTGAGCACTATTCTAAGCTCTGAGCACTGTTCTAAGTACTAGCACCCTTCTAAGCACTGGATTCTCTGCCAAGGAAACTGTGTAACTCACAGCCCATTGGAAGTGAGTGCCACGTTCATCAACAGTGCAAGTATTTTACAAGGCCCAGCAGTGTCTCCTCCTGAAGAAAGCACAGAAAATTATGTCTATTCTGTTCCCTGGCTTGAGACTTCATCCTGACTCCAGCCACCATGCCAGAATACAGGCAGATGGCACAACAAAGCCAACTACTTCTAAAAATGTAACTCAAATGCCTGTCTTGCTGATAGAGGGAAAGCTGAAATCAATGTCCCAGGCAAGGAAGCAGTCCAGGAAACTGGTCCAGTAGAGCCTGATGGGGGTGCGACACGGTTTGGTAAGGACCCTTGCTGTCTGAACAGTGCTGCTTAAGAATTCTCTGCTCCCCTTATTGGAAAGAAAATGGTTAATGCTGAGAAGCCTTCTAGGGGAACCCAATCCCAAGATAACACTGGAGATGTTCTCTTAGGAGATGGGGACATTGAGAGACAATAGATAGAATTGATAGTGGTAATGGGAAATTAACCAGAAGCCCCACTGTGATAGGGGAGGAGGTGTCCATCTATTAGATGGTTTGTGTCCTTGCCATCAAAACCTGAATAAACAATAGCAAAGATGATGGTTTTTACATAGTGAGAGATTCATTTTAATGGTCATGCAAAGTGTATGTAGTATGCTAGAACATACTAACCTTGTGCAGTAGACAATGTGGGCAAAGAAGAAAGTAATCAACATGGCTCCAACTTCTGGGCAGCATGCACATGAACTAACTACAGAGGGTAAAATATAATGCAAGAGCAGGAAAGGAGAGAGTCTTATCCCTGGGTCCTGCTGATCATCACTTTCATCATCAAAGCCTGAATGCCGGGGCTCTGGGAGCTGGCCTGAGAGGACCCACCCAATAAACTCAACTTTATTTACACAGCTGGTGTCAATCGCTGTCAGGCAACTGCTCAGATGGGGAGCTGGGGAAGAAGTCTTGTGGCCCTGTGGCTCATACCCCTCAATGGGAAATTGAAAATATTGCCAGTGAACTTGCCATATATGGGGACCCATCAATAGGACAGGCTCAATACTGCTTGAAAATGAATTCCAAAAATTATCTTGGGAAGTCATTCTGACTCTTCTTTCCTTGTCCGGGCTTACTCTTTCCCACAGATTACCTGGACCCTTACTCTTGTCCCCTACCAGCTTGTTCTCCTTACTCGCTACACCCTACACCCCCATCTCCCCTCTAAATTCTGCAACTATCTTTGTACCTTCATTTTTTCTGGCTCCAATGTAGTGGACCAGGCTGACACCACCCCTGTCCCTTCCCCACCTGGCAACCCCACCTCTCCAGAGCTATGGAGTCAGAAAGATACGTGGGCCCAGGGGCTCCCTTCCTCCTCTCTCGCCCCGCTCCAGTCTATTATTCACTCCGCTGCCCGGCTCATCTTCCTGTAGAAATGATCTGGGTATGTCACTCCCCGTCTTAAACACCTCCAGTGGTTGCCTATCAACTTCTGCTCCAAACAAAAACTCCTACTCTAGGCTTCAAGGCTCTCCATCACCTTGCCCCTTCCTACCTCTCCTCCCTTCTCTCTTTCTACTGCCCACCCCGCACGCTCCGCTCCTCTACCACCCACCTCCTCACTGTCCCTCGGTCTTGCCTATCCCACCGTTGACCCCTGGGCCACGTCCTCCCGCGGTCCTGGAATGCCCTCCCTCCTCACCTCCGACAATCTAATTATCTTCTCCTCTTCAAATCCCTACTTAAAGTTCACCTCCTCCAAGAGGCCTTCCCAGACTGAGCTCCCCCCTTTTTTCCTCTGCTCCCTCTACCCCCCCTTCACCTCTCTGCAGCTAAACCCTCTTCTCCCCCCTTTCCCTCTCCTGTCCCACCCCCTCAGCACTGTACCCGTCTGCTCAATTGTATATATCTTTATCACCCTCTTTATTTTGTTTATTTTGTTTAATGAGATGTACATCACTCTGATTCTATTTAGTTGCCATTGTTTTTATGAGATGTTCTTCCCCTTGACTCTATTTATTGCCATTGTTCTTGTCTGCCTGTCTCCCCCAATTAGGCTGTAAGCCCGACAAAGGGCAGAGACTGTCTCTATCTGTTGCCCACTTGTACATTCCAAGCGCTTAGTACAGTGCTCTGCACATAGTAAGCGCTCAATAAATACTATTGAATGAATGAGTGAAAGGAGAGGAGAAGGGAGAGGAAAGGGAAAAGGAGAAGAAAAAAGAGGAAGAGGAGGAGGATGGAAAGAAGTGAAGGAAGGAGAAAGAAAAGGAGGAGGAAGTGGTCTTCAGAAGAAAGGAGTCAGTTAAGAAATCCCAAGTCTCTTCCCTGCCACTGCCCCCCACCACCTCCCACTGCTGCCTTTCCCACCCCAAGTGGGCATTGCCTCATCACCTACAACTTTTCAGCTGGGGTGGAGAAGACAGCAGAGAAGTCTGCAGTAGTGGCAGGATCCATCTCACTGGGGCTGAGGAGATGAAATGGAGTGGTGGGCAGCAGGGGAGCCAGTGAAGTGAGAAAGAGTCAGGGGGGAGGGAAGTGAGGATCTGAATGCCTGAAAACATTGAGGTTGGGGGAAATTCAGGGAATGTTTAGGCTTGAACAGGGTAGGGGTGGGGCCATCCTTAGGTGGATTGGCTGGAGAGGGGTTAAAGTGTCAGAGGCTCATAAGTCAGCCAAAGTCAGTCCTCTAATGGGGAACTTCAGAGTCACCTTCTTCTGGGAAGGTCTTGCCTCTTCTGTCAAGCATCGACTTTACAATCAGACAGTGAGTTGTCTCAGGCCTCCCTAAGATGCCCAGGGAAACTGGGAGTAATAACCCTACAGTACCTCTTTTAAAGAAGCTTTCTGCCATAATCATAAATTCCTTATCCCCCAATATGACTGACACCACTGATGTGGGAGAAAAATTCTATAAATTCCCACCTATATATTCTCTCATTCATTCAGTCATATTTATTGAGCGCTTACTATATGCAGAGCACTGTACTAAATGCCCGGAATGTACAATTCTCTCCCAACACTTAGTACAGTACTCACCACACTATAAGCCTTTAATAAGTACTCTTATAACTATAAGAAACTGGAAAAGCTCACAACAATTTCACTCTGAAAAACTGATTCGCATGAGAAATTTCAATGCAAGGGGACCTGCTCTGTGACATCGGGGAAGTCACTTAATATTCTGTGCCTCCATTTCCTCATCTAGATATTGGGGAGTCAATACCTGTCCTCCCTATTTAGTCTACAAATCCTTTGTGAGATAGGAACTGTGTCACATCTGATTGTGTCCACCCCATTGCTAACACACTGCTTGACACAATTACAATTGAACAAATTACACAATTATAATCAAACTCATTACTATTATTATGTGAGTTGGAGGAAAATAAGTGGACCAATCAATTAATCAATCTGTGGCATTTATTTAGTGCCAACTGTGTACAGAGCACTACTAGGTACTCGGGAGAGTACAGTACAATAGAGTTGGTAGGCATGATCCCTCCCTACAAAGAGTTTGCTGCCTAGAGAAAGAGACAGACATTATAATAAATTATAGATAAGGGAAAAGGCAGAATATAAGGATATGTATATAAGTGCTGTGAGGCTGAGGGTGAGTTGAGTATCGAAAGGCTTAAGGAGTATAAACCTAAGTGCATAGGCAACTCAGAGGTGAGAGCAAATAGGATAAGGAAATGAGGGGTTAGTCAGGAAAAGCCTCTCTGAGCAGATATGATTTTAACAAGGCTTTGAAGACGGGGAGAGCAGCTGTCCAAGATATATATATAAAAAGGGAGGAAGTTCCAGGCAGGAGGAAGGACAGCAACAAAGGGTTAGTGGCGGGAGAGGCAGCTGAACAAATTCTAACCTTACCAACCCTGATAATCTACTCTCCAACCACAACTTCCTCTCCTGCCTTCTCTCCTACATACACCCTCCCCACAGAAATGTCCTATTGCTCTACAGAGACCTCCAATACTCCCAAGCCAACATGCCCCATTTAATCTCTGTGAGCAACCTACCTTCTTTTGGTGTACAAATCAATGCCCTCAACTCCACCCTCTTCACAAATTCAACTCTCTTACTCCCCTATTGCTCCATTGCTCTGGTACCATCACCCTGTGCCATGGTTTATCTCCACAGTATGCTTTCTCTAAGTTTGTGCTTGAACTGTGGAGCCCTGCTGACATAAATCCAGACAACAGGCTGACCTCGTCCATCTCAAATTCATCCTCTCCTATTCTAATTCTGCCCTTTCCTCTACCCGAAAACATTATTTCTCCAACCTTATTGACTCCCGTGCCCATTGCCCATGCCATCTGTTTCATGATGGCATTGACTTCCATGCCCTTAACCTCTCCTAACTCTTGCCCCAATGACCTTGTCATCTATTTCAAGGATAAATTTAAAGCCACTGACATAATCTACTTTAAATCTCCCCTGAATCACTCAATCCTCACCCTCCGCCTATTCCCTCTTCACGTCTCCCGTTCTTCTTTGTAGCATTTCAAGAGGACATCTCCCAGTGCCTCTCAAAATCTAGCCCCTCCACTTACAGCTCCAACCCCATCCCATTGCACCTTATTAAAACACTTGGTCCCCCCATTCTTTCCTTCCTGAGCGTAATATTCAACCACTCACTCTCCAATGGCTCCTTCCCCACTGCTTTCAAACATAGTCCCTTATCCTAAAAAACCTCCCTTGACTCCATAGCACACTCCAGTTAACACCCAATCTCCCTCCTACCATTATTGTTCAAACTCACTGAACAAGTTGTATACCCCAAGTGTCTCCACTTCCTCTCCTCCCATTTTCTCCTTAACCCCCGAAATCTGATTTCTGCTCCCTCTGCCCCACAGAAACTGCCCTCTCTAAACACCAGTGATCTCCTACTTGCCAAGTCCAACGGTCTCTACTCCATCCTAATTTTCCTAGGCTTCTTATCCACCTTCGACATTGTGGACCACCCCTTCTTCTGGAAACACTATTTAACCTTGACTTCATTATCATCATCAATGATATTTATTGAGCCTTTACAATGTGCAGAGCACTGTGCTAAGCTCTTGGGAGAGAACAGTACAGCAGAGTTGACAGACACGTTCCCTGCCCACAAAGAGCTTACAGTCTAGAGGAGACCACCATTAATATAAATAAATAATTTAGAATATATCATTTATAGCTGTGTATATAAGTACCGTGCTGCTGAGAGTGGGGCAAATACCAAATTCCCAAAGGTCACAGATCCAAATGCATAATGCTGACCTCTAAATAAATCAATCAGTGGCATTTATTGAGCTCTCACTGTGTGTAGAGCACTGTACTAAGCACCTAGGAGAGTACAATATAATAGAGTTCATAGACATGATCCTTGCCCACAGGGAGCTTACAGTCTAGAGGAGGAGATAGGAATTAAAATAAATTACTTCTCATTCTCTTTCTCCAGATATCCCTATGCTTCCAACCACCTGTATGAGTCCCTCAAGACTCAGTTCTGGGTCCCCTTCTCTTCTTCATCTACATCCACTCCCTTGGAAAACTCACTTGCACCCTTGGCTTCAACAACCATCTCTAGGCGGACAAATCCCAAAACTCTCTGTACAGCTTTGACGTCTCTTCTTCTCCACAGTCTCACATTTCCTCCTTCAGGACATCTCTACTTTGATGTTCCACCATACCTCAAAATTAACTTTTCCAAAATGGAATTTCTCATCTTCCCACTGATTTATCCTCCCCTTTTGGGGGAAATGGGCATGGGAGTCAGTGAGGGAGTAAATGTTGTGTCCCTGAAAGGGAGGCTGGAATTATAGCAAGGAAAGATGGATTTTAAATGGGAAGTCAGCAGAGAGCCTGAATTCTCACCAACAGTGCTTAGTGGCATGAGAGCAGGCAAACAGGTAGTGCATTCTGGCCATTATCCAAGAATGAGGGTTAATGGTGTGAGATTGATGGAAGAGCAGAAGATACAGGGGATTGAATTCAGAGGAGAGGGTGGAGTTTAAGGATTGGATTGATGTCTCAAAAAAAGAGGGATGTGTAGGGAATCCAAATAGAATATGATAGTCGGAAACTGGAGGTCTATTTGGAGATGACATTTTATGTGGAAGGAGATATGGGGGCGAGAAGGTAGGTGAGGAGGTTGCAGTTGGTTAGAGACATTTCAGGGTTGGTGAGGATAGAGATGGTAGGTACAATGACTAGCGATGTTGAGATCCAGTGAGTGTCCAAGTCAGTGAGTGGGTGAACTGGGATGAAGGCAGGAAGCTCTCTTGGTTGAGAAGTGAGAGGAACTGGGTGGCTGAGACATCTCCAACAACATCTACATGGATATTAACATCTCTGAAGATCTCTTTCGTTCCCGAAAGAGAAGGAGACAGTGAAGATGAAAAACGCATCCCGATAGCTCAGGTAATTGGTGATTGGGCAAGTGGGCCAGTAGATAACTGGGAGCAGTCATTGCTGTGGACACAAGAGTGGGATCATGTGGGCCCTAAAGAGGAGTATGTGAGGAATGGGAGAAGGTAGAATGATCCTGGGAGAAAAGGAGAAGGCTACCTCTCCTCCACCTTTCTCTGTGTGTCAGAGGGAGTAGGGGGGAAGTGAGACCCCTTCAGGAGAGAGCATCAGGGGAGACAATGTTATCTAGAGAAAGCCAGGTCCCAGAAAGAGTGAGCAGAAATGACTGGGTTAGGAATACATCAAGAATGAAAGGGAGTTTGCCCATGATGGAGCGAGTGTTCCACAGAATCAACCAATCAGACACTGGGGCTGCTAACATGATTTGTTCAAATCCTAATGGAATGTTTCTGTCATCCAGGCCCCTAGGTTTGGAAAGACACAGCCCTAAAGTATGTCTGTGTAAGATACCCTGGAGCACAGTGACCTGAGACATGTTCGGTGATGATAAAACCCTGACTTCAGAAAAGCCCTTCCTGACACCAGTTGACAAGTTAGCTGAAGGGGCCATTAGTTAAAGAGAATCCAGTAACTATGCATTGAATCACCACCCCAAAATGAGCATAAATGTTGAGAAGAAAGTGCAGAGGGGTCAGGCATTTAAGGCTGGGGTGAGATGAGAAAGACTTGAAAGATGAAACAGTAGGGAAAATCTGCACGGGGAGGGAATTCGGAGAGGCTGGCTAAGATTAGGGAGGGTTGGATTAATTGAGTTATTGAGTTTGGGGGGAAAAAAGGTGTATTTGAGGAAAAACGAATGGCTACTTCTGCTTTGCCTGTTGTAGTGAGAATATCCCTGTTGGGCAGAGACTGGATATTAAAGACAACTTTCCTATGTGTTGAGTTGCTCTAAAGCAGGTACAGACATGCTATCTTGCAGGGGAACAGTTAACATGTTCTTTCTTATTCCACACTGACCTCAGTCCCAGTAGACTGACTGCTTCAGAGCCTGTCTGTCTTAGAGGTTGGCATGAGGTCATCTGACTCTCTCAATGCCTCTACACAGTTTGGGTAGGCTGAGACAAATAATTACTGGTCAGCCAAGTCCCCTCCACACCCCTCAACCCACAAGAGAAGCAGCGTGGCTTAGTGGAAAGAGCCCGGGCTTTGGAGTCAGAGGTCATGGGTTCGACTCCCGGCTCTGCCACTTGTCAGCTGTGTGACTGTGGGCAAGTCACTTAACTTCTCTGTGCCTCAGTTCCCTCATCCGTAAAATGGGGATTAAGACTGTGAGCCCCACATGGGACAACCTGATTCCCGTGTGTCTACCCCAGCGCTTAGAACAGTGCTTGGCACATAGTAAGTGCTTAACAAATACCAACATTATTAAGTTGTGGTTCAGGGGATGGAAGAACCTCTCCAGTGGTAGCAGTAGTAGGAACTTACGGGATCAGCAAAAGGACTTAGCCTTGATGGATTATGTTCTTTGATGGCTAGACTAGGAGTTTGAGTCAGGCTGACATCTCGGAGAAGTGTGGTTATTCATGCTCCCAAAAGCACAAGGTGGCTTCAGAGCAGAACAGGGCACAGGAGACATGCTACATGCAGGGAAGCAGCATGGTCTAGTGAAAAGAGCATAGTCCTAGGAGTCAGAGGACATGGGTTCTAATCCCAGCTCTACCACATGTCTGCTGTGTGGCCTTGGGCAAGTCACTTCACTTCCCTGTGCCTCAGTTATCTGTTATATGGGGATTAAGACTGTGAGTCCCACGTGGGACATGACTGTGTCCAATCTGCTTACCTTGTATCTACCCCAGTTTCTCAAAAAAACTCCAGTGGTTGCCTATTCACCTTTGAATCAAACAAAAACTCCTCACCACTGCTTTAAAGCACTCCATCACCTTGCCCCCTCCTACCTCATCTTGCTTCTCTCCTTCTACAACCCAACCAGCATACTTTGCTGCTCTGGTGCTAACCTTCTAACTGAGCCTCAATCTCGCCTGTCTGGCCACCATCCCCTGGCCCACATCCTGCTTCTGCTCTGGAATCCTCAAATCCGATAAACAATTACTCTCTTCTCCACTGTCCTGCACAGTAAGCACTTAATAAATACAATTGAATGAATGAATGAATGAACAGTTCTTGGCACATAGTAAGCTCTTAACAAATATCACAATTATAATAATAGTTATTATTATTACATGCTAGCTAGAGGAGAAGTAAAGGGAACAGCATCAGGATTTCTAGAGGATGTTCATAGATTTTACAAAAGCATTTGACATCATTAGAAGATCTGGGCTCTGGCAATTACTAAGAATGTATGACTTATCTGAGTTAGTTGACATACTAAAAGTAGTCCAGAATGAGGTTTCTGGCCACATCAGAATTGGAAGGGTCTTCCCTCAGCCTTTCCCCTTCATCAATAAACAGGAGATTCTGGGCAACTCTTTCCACTCAACAGACCAACAGACCTAGAAGATCTTTGAATCAGAAGCTTCTTTAAGTTCATAATAATAATAATAATAATAATAATGGTATTTGTTAAGTGCTTATTACGTGCAAAGCATTGTTCTAAATGTTGGGGGCATACAAGGTGATCAGGTTGTCCCATATGGGGCTCACAATCTTAATCCCCATTTTACAGATGAGGTAAACTGAGGCACAGGGAAGTTAAGTGACTTGCCCAAATTCACATAGCTGACAGGTGATTTTATTCTAGAAAAACAGACACAGAGAAGACACACTGATTATTATGAATTATGTATTTTTAAGTAGTCTGGAGAAGACAAAGGTTGGGGACCAGCCTAACCCTGGCAAACCTGACACACAGTCAAGGCTCTCCATCAGCACCATAAATCAGGACAACCCATGAATTCTTCTACCTCAGCAGCACGTTATCGAATAATGGCTGGTTAGAGAGAGGTTGAAAAATAAATCAAGGGGGATAAAATGTCCTCTGAGGAACTGACAGTGTTGCATCAAGTTTCAGACCAAAGTTCTGCAGATCAGTTGTAGCATCTGACTTTATGTCTGCAAACCTACCCACTGATAGTGCATTTGACTTCTGTGGTAATTAAATCAATGGACTGTTGGTCAGACATAGATTTTTTGTCATGTACACATTAGCATAATTAGGACTGTTGGATGAGGCCATCAGAAACTTTTAGATAAGAACAGATGGGGGTTGGGGGAAGGGCTGTTTTCAGAGCAAAACTTGCCATCTGATCCCATCTGCAGCCAAGACAGGTCATAAGGGACTGAGTGTTTATCAGAAATAGGAGTTTAGAGTTGCATGAATCACTCTGGAAATAATGTTCATTGTCAGTAAAATCTGTGATTGTTGAAAAGAGATGTCACCTCTCCTTTCCAATCCACCTTCTTATTTTCACTCAGACATGAGGCTATACTTCCAGCACAAAGCCCTAAGATTTTTACCAGCAAGGATATGCAGGATCTTATTTCTTCCATTATGATTGAAGGTGGATTGTGTGTGAGGCCCCCAGATTACTCCATTATCAAAGAGGCATCCTGGAAGTGCTGCCTGGTTGAGGTAACCGGGAAAGGACCGGGAATGAGGACATATACCTTCTCTTGGGTTTTCTGCTATTGCCACTTGGAGTGGTTTCTCCATGCGGCCGCTCTGGCATTACTAGCAAAGGAAAGAAAAAGCGAGAAATCGGCCGGAGGGATCTGAATGTCAGGTACAAGTAGCCTACCTTGCTCATTCCCCCATCTTCCCCAGGAAGTTGGGCACTGTGGGAGGCCTGGCCACCAAACTCTCCTTTTCTCCTTCCTGAAATGTTCTTTGAGCTCCCGGGAACAAGGCATTGAGTGAATCTGTAACTCTCCCCAGGACCTGCTGGCTTAGAGGCTAAAAGTGGATGTTGAAGGTCACAAATGAGCAAAATGGCTCTAGGCAGCAATTTGGCTTCCTTAATGATCACTGGTCCCTGGTAAAAGCTTTGGCTGTGCCCGTGTAGTGCCTTAACAAAAGGTCCATCAGGAAATTGTAGCAAACAGCAGGAGTAGATATGCCTTCAGTAAGGATTCAAAGGCTGGGGAGCGAACATCTGTCAGATATGAAGGGGGAGGGCATTCCAGGCCAGAGGCAGGACAAGGATGAGAAGTCAACGGAAAGATAGACAAGGTTGAGGTACAGTGAATAGGGTGGCAAAAGAAGAGTGAAGTGTGTGGGCTGGGTTGTAATAGGAAAAGAGAGGTAAGGTAGGAGGGAAAAGGTGATTGAGTGCTTGAAAGCCAATGGTAAGGAGTTTCTGTTTGATGTGTAGGTAAATGGGCAACCACTGGAGGTGCTTGAGGAATGGGGAAACATTGGCTGAATGCTTTTATAGAAAAATGACCTGGGCAGCAGAGTGAAGTATAGATTGGAGTTGGGAGAGACAGGAAGCAGGCAAGTCAGCAAGGAGGCTGATGCAATAATCAAGGAAGGATAAGATAGCAATTTGAATAGAGAGAGGAATAGCAGTTTGAATAGAGAGAGGAAAAGGTGAATTTAGCACTGTTGAATCCACAGGATTTAGTGATGGATTGAATATGTGGGTTGAGAAAGAGAAGAGTCAAGGATAATGCCAAGGTTATTGGCTTGTGAGGCAGGAAGAATGGTAGTGCTATCTACAATGATGGGAAAGTCAAAGGGAAAACAGGGTTTGAATGGGAAGGTATGGAGGTCTGTTTTGGGCATGTTAAATTTGAGGTGTCGGTGGGATATCCAAGTAGAGATGTCTTGAAGACAAGAGGAAATCTAGGGCAGCAGAGAAGGAGAGAGATCAGGGCTGGAGATGTAGATTTGGATATCATCTGCATAGCAGTGGTAGTTGAAGCCATGTGAGCTAATGAGTTCTCCAAGAGAGTAGGTGTATAAGGAGAACAGAAGGACACCCAGAACTGAGGGACTCCCAGTTATGGGGTGGAAAGCAGAGGAAGAGCCTGTGAAATAGACTGGGGATGAGCATCCAGAGACAAAGTAGGCGAACTAGGAGAGGACAGTGTCAGTGAAGCCAAGATTGGATAATGTTTCCAGGAGAAGGGGGTGGTCAAAAGTGTTGAAAGCAACTGAGAGGCTGAGGAGGATTAGGATGGCAAAGAGGCCATTTGATTTGGCCAGAAAGAGATCATTTGTGACCTTTGCCAGGGCACTTTCTGTGGAGTGAAGGGGACAGAAACCAGATTGGAGGAGGAGAAGGAGAGATTTGGAGGAGAGGAACTTGAGACAGCAGGGGTAGACAACTCACTCAAGAAGTCTGGAGAGGAATGGTAGGAGGGAGATGGGATGATAACTGAAGGGACCTCAGGGGTCAAGGGAGGTCAAGGAAAGGGCAAAGGGAGAGAGGGGGCAAGATAAGGGGAGGAGGTGAGGGAGGCTGAAGCTTGGTGTTTCCCCATCTTGTATATGTCCATGGAACCATTAAGTCAATTTTCCTTCAGTAAATATTTAGATTCACCCCCCAGATGGAGAGTGGGAGTGAGTGCATGATTCCTAGAGGCATAAGGTGGGGGGGTGCAGCCCAAAGAACTGAAATCAACAGGCCATGGCAACTCCTGGCTGCTGAAGGGCCCCTGGAACCAAAGGCTATAAAGTTGCATTTGCTAATTAGCTCTCCAGAGTCAGCTATGGTTCTGCTGTTTAATGAGGAAAAGCACTAATTCACAGGGCATGTTGATGATTAATAGCATTTTAAAAACCCATTCTGGTTATCACACACTGCAGGGCACCTTCAGCAGTGGGTTTGAATTAATCCTATACTGCTCAAGAAGGGAGCAGGTCTCCCAAACCCAACTATTTAGTAACATGAGTAAAATCTCACATCAAAATCAAAATTTGAAAAAAACTCAGAGAATAGTTGGTTTAGCAAAGGAGAGAATGTCCACATCTTCTAGGTTTCATTAACCAAAGACAGTCTGAAATCAGAGCCAGTCTCTCCCTGGAAGTGTGTGAAATGACCATTGGTCTGGAGTTGAAGGAAGGAGAGAGCTCAACACTGCATATTTGGTCCGTGTGACTCTGCCAGGAGATCTGTTGCTTAGACCCCTAACTTAAACTCCTCTGGTACATTATAAGACCAAGTGAGGTGACAATTCCCTACCAAGAAGAAAGTCTACAAGTTTATTGTGATGTCCAACTTTTTATAGAAGGTTCAGAAGACCTGAACCTGCTTACAAAAGTCTCTTTTGGCTAATGGAGCAGTTTCACCAGAGCCACCGATGCACCAAAATCAACATCAAATAACAAGAGAAGATTAGCAACAGCGAGGGCCCAGAATGCTGTCCGCTCACCAGCAGAGAGGTGATTCACCCAGCAGCAGCACAGTTCCGCTGGGTAGGACTAGTGATGAAATGGATGGCACCAGGATACCTAAGCAGCTAGTCTTTAAGGACCTGAAAGGAGGTCACCCAACATGGAGTGGAAGTGAAACTCTGCTAATTTAAAGACCAGGTGAGGAACAATATCAAAAAGTGAGACAGCAGTGAATTGGTGAGAAACACTCAAGCAGACTGACATGCCTGGCTGGCAGAAATCAGGAGAGGGGTTGTTCTCCTTGAACCAGGGCTTTCTGAAGATTGGGATATAAGGAAGCAGGGTCAAAAACAGATGCAGGACAAGGTCTTTAAACACAGTCACACTTGCACCACAAATGTGATCTTATATTCTGTTGCATCATCTTAAATATTGCAACAGATGACCTGTAAGAAACATGGAGAAACTCCTATAGCACATGCAAGTCAAAATAAGTAACAGGTCATGGACTTGAAACTTGTAAAGTTCCAAAAGACATCACTGCACTCCCTAAATCTGCCCCCAGTCCTGCACCTCACTGATTAGTCAGTACAGCTCCCACCCTTTAGGGCTTTCCTGCTACCTCTGCCAGCGGTTTTGAAAATGATCATTTCCAACAAAGATCAATCAATCAATTCATTCATTCAATCATATTTATAATAATGTTAGTATTTGTTAAGCGCCTACTATGTGCCAAGCACTGTTCTAAGCACTGGGGTAGACACAGGGGAATCAGGTTGTCCCACGTGGGGCTCACAGTCTTAATCCCCATTTTACAGATGAGGTAACTGAGGCACAGAGAAGTTAAGTGACTTGCATGCAAAGCACTGTACTAAGCACTTGGAATGTACAATTTGGCAACAGATAAAGACAATCCCTGCCCAATGACAGGCTCACGGTCTAAATGGGGGAGACTTACAGCAAAACAAAACAAGTAGTCTGGCGTAGATATCAAGATAAATAGAATCATAGATATATATACATCTTTAATAAATAGAGTAATAAATAATCTCTACAAATATGCACAGTGCTAAGGGGAGGGGAAGGGGGAAGATCAGAGGGTGGGAGAAGGGGGAATGGGGAGGGGAGGAGGAGCAGAGGGAAAGAGGGGGAGAGACTTCAGGGCTGAGATGTACATTTGGGAAACATCCACGTAGACGTGGTAGTTGAAACCATGAGAGTGAATAAGTTCTCTAAGGGAATGGGTGTAGATGGAGACTATAAAGGAGCCCAGAACTGAACCTCGAGGGACACCCATAATTAAGGGGTGGGAGGCAGAAGAGGAGCCCGCAAAAGAGACCGAGAATGAGTGGCCAGAGAGATAGGAGGAGAACCAGGAGAGGAGAATGTCAGTAAAGCTGAGGTTGGATAATGTTTCCAGAAGGGGGTGGTCTAAAGTGTCAAAGGCAGCTGAGAGGTCAAGGGGGATTAGGATGGAATAGAGGCCATTGGATCTGGCCAGAAGGAGATCATCTGTGACCTTTTAGAGGGTGGCTTCTTGGAGTGAAGGGGATGGAAGCCAGATTGGAGGAGGTCAAGGAGAGAATTGGAAGAGAGGAATTTGAGACAAAGGGGGTAGAAAATTCACTCAAGGAGTTTGGAGAGGAAAGGTAGGAGGGAAGTGGGATATAACTGGAGGGATCAAGAATCAAGGGAGGGTTGTTTTTTTTAGGATAGGATAGACATGGGCATATTTGAAAGCAGTGGGGAAGATGCAATTGGAGAGTAAACAGTTGAATTTGGAAGTTAGGGATGGAAGAATGGAGAGGGTAAGTATTTAAATAAGGTGCAAAGGAATGGGTCAGGTGCACAGGTGGAAGGGATGGATTTAGAAAGAAGGCAGGAGATCTCCTCTAGAGATACTGCTGGGAAAGATGGGAGAGTTGAAGAAGGAATAGGACAGGGGAGGGACTGGGACCCAATCTTTGTAATAGTAATAATTTGGGGATTCATTAAACTCATACTATGTAGGTACAAGATAATCAGTTTGGAGCTCACAGTTTAAGTAGGAGGGAAAGCAGGTATTAAATCCCCATTTTACAGGTGAAGAAATCGAGGCACAGAGAAGTAAAGGAACTTTTTCAAAGGCACACAATGGTCAATCAGTTGAACCAGGGATTAGAACCCAGGTCCTCAGATTCCCAGGGCCATGCTCTTGGTAGAGATAATAATAGTAGTAATAATGTATTTATTAAGTGCTGACTGTGCAGAGCCCTGGACAAAGTGATGGGAGAGAATACACATGTGTGAATTAGGTCTGATCCCTGGGGGGGGGACTCCAAATCTAAGAGTATAAATTTGAAGATGGAATTGGAGACACACATCAGGAATGCTGAAACATTAAGGACAGAACCTAGACAAATACACAAAATACAAGAAAATCAGAAGGATGCTGTAGCTAGAGGAGCACATTTTCAGGCTCCTTAGTGCTCAGAGTTCAGGGCACACCCAGACGGACCATTTTCCCCGAGGGTTTTTGGAGGCCTCATGTTATGGGTGCATACAAAAGTGGCTTTTATCCCCAGGCTAATGGGTATGGAGTATGCTGGAATCAGGGACCCTTGGTAGCAAAAGAGAAGATGGATGCTTTTCTTAGGGATGATGGAGAGGTGTGAGAGTTTGTGGCTTTTATCTCTGGCCTGATGTACACAGAGCATGCTTCTTCTGCTCCTTGAACACTTCAGAAGCTTGCGTGGGACTCTTCAACCCTCCTCCAGGTTTCTCTTTCTCTCTTTTCAGGCACTCTAGCATCTGAGATTTTTGCTCTCTATTGCTTTGGGGGTTATTTGCCCTTTGGAATTCCCCATGACTGAAACCTGTCAGCCACTGCCATGCCCCATAGAGTCCACAAGGATCATAAAGGAAGCCAACACCAACCACTTTCTAAGAAAAGGAAACAGATTCTGAAACTGATTCTGACTGCAGAAGAAAATAAATCAGGCTACTGACTCCACAGCAACCCTTCTGACAAAACTGAAATGGAGTGTATCCATACAGCCAATGGGTCTTCATTTCATTTACAGTGTCAGACTACTGACACGACAAATGCTTCCTAGAGAGAAATAAACAGATAATTAGGCTCCCAGGGGCCTTGTCTCCACTGACCCATGTGTAAATGAGCAATCAGCATCGCAGACTGGAAGGAAACAGAATGTGAGGGAGAGAATCTGGCCCGTTTCTTGACTGTGCATAGCCATGTTTGGAGGCAACGGGGATTTGGTACTGGGTTCAGCCCCAGGTTAGCAGGGATGGTCAAGGTATGTTTGTGAAGATATTACATTTTTAGGCAGTTTGCCCCTCCTGATGGAGTAAAGAGTCCACATAATGAGCACTTAACCCCAGGTCATGGGTGGCCCTCCAACCCGATAGAATTCCCCAGAATTCTCCGAGGACCTCCACTGGGGCCTGGTATGCCAGGGAGCATCAGAAGTGTGGATTGACTTTGAAATCCAGGTCCACAAGAGCCATGGTCTCCGACGGATGTGGGCCTTCTCCCTAGTGCTTGTTTTCTCCACCTAGGGCTGAATGACTCTTGTGATAGACCTGTCCCTGCCAAAATCGGGAACAACATGATAGTTCAAAGAAAACTCTGCCCAAGAAAATTCTTTGCCCCAAACACCCATCCAGTGGACTGTCACTGGAGTGCTCCTCTCTCTATAATAATAATAATAATGTTGGTATTTGTTAAGCGCTTACTATGTGCCGAGCACTGTTCTAAGCGCTGGGGTAGACATAGGGGAATCAGGTTGTCCCACGTGGGGCTCACAGTCTTGATCCCCATTTTACAGATGAGGGAACTGAGGCACAGAGAAGTTAAGTGACTTGCCCACAGTCACACAGCCGACAAGTGGCAGAGCTGGGATTCGAACTCGTGAGCCCTGACTCCAAAGCCCATGCTCTTTCCACTGAGCCACGCTGCTTCTCCAAATTCGCAGCGAGCCAGCCAGGAGACTCTATCAGACTACCTGACTAAAACCACCAGAAACCCTGCTTGCTATCATCATGAAACCCAGAACCCCCGCTCCCACCACTCCCTGACCATGCTGGGCTATGAGGGATTTAAGCTGCAGCAGGAGCAGGATCACCCTCCTCCCTCACTCCCCCAGCACCCACAGGGCTGCCGGAATGGACTTTAAGGAGCGGCCCTGCGCAGCCTCTACAAATTTTAGAAGGCCCTCGAGGTCTCCTTTATCACTGGACTTGGATTCTGTACTTTAGGTTTCATTTCTCTTGTTGTATCTGTGCCAAACCCTTCCCCACCTTATTTTTAGATTCTGAGCTCTGAGTCTAACTCTCCTGGTGTATTCTTTCCCAGCATTTAGTACATTTTTCTACACCCAGTAAGTGTTTAATAAAAATCTTTACGCTAAAACTATTACTTTGATTACTACTATTAACAAATACCAAATAGTATTATAATTATCATCATTATTTCTGTTACTACAGTAGGACAGAAAGTGTGGGTAATAGCTAGGGTAGGGGATGTTCTTCCATGACTATTAGGGGCACTAGCATCCTGGCTCACTTCATAAAGTAGGCTGCCTCCAGACCCCAGACAGGATAGCGGCTGTTGGGTTAACTCTCCAATGGAGATGCCCAGATGGTTGCTTTGGAGTAATGATTGCCCTAAGTCACAAAGGGCTAAGTGCTCCCAACATGGATATGCAGCATGGCCTAGTAGATAGAGCACGGGCCTGGGAGTCAGAGAACCTGGGTTCTAATCCTGCTCTGCCAATGGCTTGTTGTTTGACCTTGAGCAAGTCACTTAACTTCTTTGTGCTTCACTTCTCCTGTTCTCCCTCCTACTAAGACTGTGAGCCACAAGTAAAACAGGGGCTGTGTCCAACCTAATTAACTTGTATCTATACCAGTGCTTAGAACACACTGCAAGTACCTAACAAATAACATAAAAACCCACCCTTTCCCTCACTGCCTCTCTTCCTTCCCCTGTACTCTGTGTCAAGTCTACCCTAGACAAGCTTATCTTTACAAGCTGAATTTTTCAGGAGAAAATTTCCTTTGGACTCCAGCTCCAACCAGGGGTATCTCTGATGGTCAGGTCTAGCCAAGACAAGATAGAAATGGTGCAATTAATTAAGTGCAAAGTGGAAGCAGCATGGCTCAGTGGAAAGAGCCTGAGCTTTGGGGTCAGAGGTCATGGGTTCGACTCCCGGCTCTGCCACTTGTCAGCTGTGTGACTGTGGGCAAGTCACTTCACTTCTCTGTGCCTCAGTTACCTCATCTCTAAAATGGGGATTAACTGTGAGTCTCACATGGGACAACCTGATTACCCTGTGTCTACCCCAGCACTTAGAACAGTGCTCTGCACGTAGTAAGCGCTTGACAAATACCAACGTTATTATTATTATCATTATCGTCAGTCCCTTCTCCCCTTAGCCAGGCTCAGATTTGCTATCCCCATTCTCACTCTCCAGTGCCACTCCCCAACCCTATCCTCTACCCCATAGTTTCATTACCACCCTCATTCCCATGACCCACCTCATCCCTACCCTTAAACCACTTCCTCTGTTGTTAATCCTGCCTCCAACTCCCACCCCCATCCCTACATAGCCTATTAGGCAGGTAGGTAACCAACAGAGCAGAGTGCTTTAAAAATCTTTCAACCGGGCCTGGCTAAAAGGCTAATTCAAGACCTGGAGGGAAAAACTGAAGGATCCAAGAAGCAAAGGGGCTGAATTGCCTACACTTATAAGAAACTTTTGGATTATTCTGGGAGCTGTGTGCCAACCTTACTCATTCATTCATTCATTCATTCAATCGTATTTATTGAGCCCTTACTATGTGCAGAGCACTCTACTAAGCACTTGTAAAGTACAATTCAGCAACAAAGAGGGACAATCCCTGCCCACGACGGGCTCACAGTCTAGAAGGAGGGAGACACCATCAAAACAAGTAAACCGGCATCAATAGCATCAATATAAATGAATAGGATTATAGATGTTTATATACATCAAAACAAGTAAGTAGGCATTAATATAAATTAATTGAATTATAGATTTGTACATATATACACAAATGTTGTGGGGTGGGGGGTGAAGAGCAAGGGGAGCAAGTTGGAGCAATGGGGGAGGGAGCTGAGGAAAGGGGGGCTTAGTCTGGGAAGGCCTCCTGGAGGAGGTGAACCTTGAATAGGGCTTTAAAGGGAAGAAGTGTGATTGTTTGGCAGATTTGAGGAAGGAGGGCATTCCAGGCCAGGGGTAGGATGTGGGCCAGGGGTCAATGGTGGGACAGGTGAGAAGGAGGCACAGTGAGAAGGTTAGCACCAAAGGAGCAGAGTGTTCCGGCTGGAATGTAGAAGGAGAGAAGGGAGGTGAGGTAGGAGGGGGCAAGTTGATGGAGAACTTTGAAGCCAGTAGTGAGGAGTTTTTGCTTGATATAGGGGTTAATATGTAACCACTGGAGATTTTTGAGGAGGTGTTTCTGTAGAAAGATAATCCGGGCAGCAGAGTGAAGTATAGATGGAAGTGGGGAGAGACAGGAGGTTGGAAGATCAGAAAGGAGGCTGATTCCATAGTCCAGTCGGGATAGGATGAGGGATTGTACTAACGTTGTAATGGTTTGGATGGAGAGGAAAGGGAAGATCTTGAGCTCCACCACCCTTCTGAGTGGAGCTGTATTTTCCTCAGTTATGACTGGAAAACTCCTCAATTTCTAAACTGGTTTTGCCACACCCCCACCCTCTCTGGCTGATTAGGCTTTGTGCTCCCTGATTGTTTCCTCCTTGGCTGGGACCTAACCAGAAAAAGATTTCAGTGTGGTAAGGTGTACAAAATATGGGGGCTAGGGTGAACTAAATATCACGTGGCCCTCTAGCACTGTGCATTTCTGCAATTATGTCTGGTTTACAATGGCAAAACCTCAACAAAATCTCTCCATTGACATTCATTCCAACTGTGATAGTGAATAAACATTGACTTTAGCCATTATTCTCTTTCAGAGTCTAATTCAGGCACAATGACCAAGATCTTTGCAGAGTTAGCTCTGAGACCCTAGTTGGCATTTCTAACTCTTCTTTCCACTGGATCTCTCTGAATGTAGAACAGTCCCTACTTTTGTTCTTTATAGCTCTAGTTTGGCCTGAAATAACTAAGTGGCCGCAATCTCATGCAGCCTGTACTTCCAGGTCTATCTTCGCTTCATTCATTTATTCAATAGTATTTATTGAGCACTTACTATGTGCAGAGCACTGCACTAAGCACTTGGAATGTACAATTCAGCAATAGAGACAATCCCTGCCCAGTGACGGGCTCACAGTCTAAATGGGGGAGACAGACAGCAAAGCAATACAGAACAAAACCAGACAACATCATCAAGATAAATAGAATCAAGGAGATATACACCTCTAATAAACTAAAAAGGGTAATAAATAATATATACAAATGAGCACAGTGCTGAGGGGAGAGGAAGGGGAAGAGCAGAGGGTGGGAGGGGGGAGAGGAGGAGGGGGAGCAGAGGGAAAGAGGTGGCTCAGTCTGGGAAGGCCTCCTGAAGGAGGTGAGCTCTCAGTAGGACTTTGAAGAGGGGAAGAGAGTTAGTTTGGCAGATGTGAGGGAGGGCATTCCAGAAAAGCAGTAGGATGTGGGCCAGGGGTTGACTGGGGGCAGGGGTGAATGGGGGCCAGTGAGGAGGTGAGCAGCAGAGGAGTGGAGTGTATGGGGTGGGCAGTAGAAAGAGAGAAGGGAGGTGAGATAGGAGGGGGCAAGGTGATGGAGAGTTTTGAAGCCAAGAGTGAGGAGTTTTTGTTTCGTGCGGAGGTTAATCACTGGAGGTTTTTGAGGAGGGGAGTAACATGCCCAGAGTGTTTCTGTAGGAAGATGATCCGGGCAGCGGAATGGAAAATAGACTGGTGTGGGGAAAGATAGGAGGAAGGGAGATCCGAGAGGAGGCTGACACAATAATCCAGTTGGGATATTATGAGACCAGTCGGGATATTATGAGAGCACCCCTCATCTCTATCCCTTGCCCACTGACCAGGGTGCCAGAGTCCAGGTAGGCGCACCAACATAAGAGAAGGCTGTGCCAACTAAATGCAATGGCTGGCCACCAGAAGGCAACAGGAAGTGAGGTGCTACAGTGCCTGTAAACAACTGGGGAGCCCCAATCTCCAGGTTTCATTCATTCATTCATTCAATAGTATTTATTGAGCGCTTACTATGTGCAGAGCACTGTACTAAGCGCTTGAGATGAACAAGTCGGCAACAGATGGAGACAGTCCCTGCCGTTTGACGGGCTTACAGTCTAATCGGGGGAGACATGACAGACAAGAACAATGGCAATAAATAGAGTCAAGGTTTCGGATAGGGATGTAAGAGGTGGGAAACGGAGCCTTCTGGCAGCCAGTGGCTGCCCAAGGGATGATCCTACACAAATATGTGTCCTTTTAATATCTGACTGAAAAATCACCCCTGTGCCTTGTCTTTTGGATTGGACAAACATGAGTATATTTGTCAAATGGAGCTAATGGTTTTCATTAAATGTTTAACCTTCGTTGTTTTAGATGGTCAGTATTTTAAAGTGGATTTCCTAATCATTTTGTTTTGAAGCAAAATAGGCTTTGATTTGAAGAATATTAATTATCTGCTTTAATTCTTTCATTCATTCATTCATTCACATATATTAAGCACTGTACAAACCACTTGGGAAAGTACAATACAACAATAAACAGACAGAGTCCATGCCCACAGTGAGCTTACAGTCAAGAGGCAGGAGACAGACATCACTACAAATAAATAAATTACAGATATGTACATAAGTGCAGTGGGGCTGGAAGTGGGGAAGAACAAAGGGACCAAGCTGGGAAGATGCAGAAGGGAGTGGGAGAAGAGTTGAGGGGGAGCCTCTTGGAGGAGATGTGCCTTTAATAAAGCTTTGAAGGAGGGGAGAGTAATTGTATTTTAGGCCAGTATTGCTGAATGTGTGTTTAATTTGTTTGAAAATTGAAATTCATTTATCTGGGAAAGCTTTATTTTTCCCGAGGAACTCCCAGTTCCAGTATCTCTTTAATTTTCACCTTAAACCTCCCAGGAAAGGGTAACTGAGCTGATAGACCAGCTGTAGTCTGGGGGTCAGGGAACTGGTTTCTAGTCCCAGATCTTGCGGTGCCTGGCTGGGTGACTTCAGGCAACTTGCCTAGTCTCTCTGGGCCTCAGTTTCCTCATTTGTAAATTAAAGATTGTAATATTATCATTCCCTGCTTACCTCTCAGGAGAAAAGCAGCATGGCCTAGTGGATAGAGAACGGGCCTGGGATTCAGAAGAACCTGGATTCTAATCCTCGCTCTGCCATATATCTCTTGTGTGACCTTGGACAAGTCATTTAACTTCACTGGCCTCAGTTACCTCATCCGTAAAATGGGGATGAAGACTATGAGCCCATGTGGGACAGGGACTGTGCCTATCCTGATTACCTTGTATCTATCTCAGTGCTTAGAACAGTGCTTGGCACATAGAAAGCACTTAACAAATACCACAATTATTATCATTATTACAGGACCTGGGATCTATTGTGTGAGCGAGTCAATTGCCTCTGTAAAATAGGGATTAAAAACCTATTCTCCCATCTACTTCCCCTATGAGCCCCAAGTGAGGCTGGCACTGTCTGAACTGATTATCTTATATCTGCCCCAGTACATAATACCATGCTTAGCACATAATAAGCACTTACCAAATGCCACAATTATTATTAATCAATTAATGGTGTTTATTGAACATTGTTTGCAGAGATCTGTACTAAGCCCTTGCAAGAGTGCAGTAAAACAGATGGTAGATACATTCCCTATGCATAATGAGTTTTCAGTCTAGAATGGGAGACAGGCATTAATACCGATAAATAATTGATAATATATAAATATCATATATACATATATATATATAAATACTATGAGACAGAACGTGAGGCAATTATCAAATGGCCAAAGGTCACAGATCCAAGTGCATAGATGACCCAGAAGGGAGAGCAAGCTGGAGAAAAGAGAGCTGAATCAGGAAAGGCCTGTTGGAGGAAATCTGACCTTACTAAAACATCTGACCTTACTAAAGCTTTGAAGGTGAAGAGACTGGTGGCCTGGCATATACGGAGAGATAGGGAATTCCAGGCTAGAGGTAATATGGGGAAAGAGGTCGGCGGCATTAAAGACGAGATTGGGGCACAGTGAGTAAGCTAATGCTAGAGTACTGAAGTGTGCAGGCTGGACTGTTGTAGGAGATCAGTGAGGTAAGGTAGGAGGGGGTGAGTGAATAAGTCAGTCAGCCAATCATATTTATCGAATGCTTACTATGTACTGAGCATCGTACTAACAGCTTGGGAGAATATAATATAATGATAAAGCAGACATTGCCTGCCCACAACCAGCTTACAGTCTAGAGGGCTGGAGCACCCAAGGGCATACAATATCATTATTATTATTATTATTGTGATTATTATTATTATTGATATCAATATTAATATTTCCCAGAAGACTCTAAGGGAATAGAGCAGTCCCATTGCTCTTGAACACTGGCTGTACCTAGGAAGCTTTCTCATGATAATGATAATGATAACAATAATGCTAATAATAATAATAATTGAGGCATTTGTTAAGCAGTTACTATGTTCCAGGCACTGTACTAAGTGCTGGGGAAGGTACAAGATAATCGGGTTGGACAGAGTCCTTATCCCACATGGGATCACAGTCTTAATATCCATTTTACAGATGAGCGAAATGAGGCAGAGAAGTGAAGTGCCTTACCCAAAGGTTACACAGAAAACAAGTGGTGGAGCCAGGATTAGAACCCATATTCCCTGACTTCCAGGCCTGTGCTTTTTCCACTAGACCACAAAAGGAAAATGTAGGTGGAACTGGAGAAGGATTCACTCCTTCCACTAAGCCATGCTGCTTAGGTGTTTTGACAAACATCCAATCTCAGGACTCAGAACTTGCCAGCTACCTCAAAGCAGAGAGAAATGTTTTTTACTGCCAGCACCCAAGAGACTGAAGGAGAGTGAAGGCCCCTCTCCCCTCCGCCCCTCACCTCTTTCCACTCCCTCCCTCTCACCGCTCCCAGGACCTCAGAGCAGGTGAGCCAAGAAGCATCCAAATGCACTGCTAGCTGAGGAGAAGCAGTCATCTAGGGCCACAGAACACTCCTGCAAGTTCAGCCTCTCTGCCCCTGCTAGAAAGAAGGGGAAGTCCTGGGGAGGACCCCAGTTGGATTCCAGGGCTCCAACCCTGCTTGGTCTTGGCCCTGGCTGCGGATCTGCAGTGGCGGATGGAACATTAGCCTGGACCTTCTTAATTGACTGCAGGCTGAAGGGGAGTGAATTTTTGACTTTAGGACAAATTGGATGAGGTCCCTAAGAGTGCCACATGAAAAGCCACAAAAGAAGTTCTGTGTTCCTAAAATTACCAAGCCAGTTAGGCTTCTAGTGCATCGCTGCCTTTTCCTACAGGTTCTGCTGGGTGACCTTGGGCAAATAATTTCCACCTGCCTTGGACTTATTTTCCTCATGTATAAAATGGGGATACAGTACCCGTCCTCCTCACCCTTCCCCTCCTTAGATGGCAAGCCCCATGTAGTACAGGGACTGTTTCCAATCTGATTGTATCATTCATTCCTCAATGCTCAGCACAGAGTAAGCACTGAACAAATGCCACTGCAATAAGCAGCCACAAATTCCCTTAATGAATTTAAGTTGAGGTGGTGTCAGGTGAGCTGATTGTTTTAAAGCTATGGTAAGGAAATTCTATTCGATGGCCAATCACTGGAGGTTTTTAAGGAGTGGGGAGTAATGGACTGAAAGTTTTTGTAGAGAAATGATCCCGGCAGAAAAATGGACTGGAGAGGGGAGAGAGAGGAGGCAGGGAGGTCAACAAGGAGGCAGAGATGCAGTAGTCAAGGTGGGGTAGGATAAGTGGTTGGATCAGCATTATTAGCAGTTTGGATGGAGAGGAAATGGCAAATTTTAGTAATGTTGTGAAGGTTGAACTGACAGGATTTGGTGACCGACTGAATATGTGGATCAATTAGAGAGATGACTTTTTTAATAGTATTTGTTAAGTGCTTACTGTGTGTCAAGGACTGTTCTATTCGCTGGGGTAGAAACAAGGCTATCAGGTTGGACACAGTCTCCGTCCCACATGGAGCTCACAGTCTAAGTAGGAGGGAGTAGGATTTACTCCCCATTTTACAGTTGAGGAAGCTGAAGAACAGAGAAGTTAGGTGACTTGACCAAGGTCACGGAGCAAGCAATTGGCAGAGCTGGGATTAGAACCAAGTTTCTCTGACTCCCAGACTCCTGCTCTTCCCACTAGACCATGCTGCTTCTTTGATTCAAGGATAATGCGATGTTTAGGGGCTTGTGAGGGAGGGTGGTAGTGATGTCTAGAGTGATTGAAGATGAGAATTTCTATTTTGGACATGTTAAGTTTGAGGTGTCAGTGGGACATGCAAGTAGCAATGTCCTGAAGACAGGAGGAAATACAAGACTGTAAGAGAGAGAGATATGGACTGACGATATAGAGGTGATACTTGAGATGGTACTTGAAGCCATGGGAGCAAATGAGTTCTCCAAGAGAGTGGGTGTAGATGGAGAATAGAAGGGGATCCAGAAATGAGCCTTGAGGAACTCTTACAGTTACAGGGTGGGAGGCAGAGGAGGAGCCCAAAAAAGACTGAGAATGAGCTGCCAGAGAGACAGGAGGAGGTAATGTTGGTGAAGCCAAATTAGATAATGTTTCCAGGAGAAGGGGGTGGTCAACAGTGTCAAAGGCAGTTGAGAGGTTGAGAAGGATTAGGTTGGAGTAGAACCATTGGATTGGCAAGAAGGAGTTCATTGGTGACCTTTGGGAGGGCAGTTTCCATGAAGTGAAGCAGGCAGGAGCCTGATTGGAGGGGATCAAGGAGAGAATAGGAGGAGAAGAATTATTCATTCATTCAGTCAGTCATATTTATTGAGTGCTTACTGTGTGTAGAGCACTGTACTAAATGCTTGGAAACGTACAATACAACAATTGTACTGTTTACTGAATCAACACACTCCCTGTGCACAGAAGGCTTACAGTTGAGAAGGGGGAAACAAACTTCAACACAAATAAATTAAAGATATGTAAATAAGTGCCATGGGGCTGGAATCGGGCAAGAACAAAGGGAACAAGTCAGGGTGATATAGAAGGGAGTGGGAGAAGAAGAAGAAAAGGGGGGGCCTAGTCTGGGAAGATCTCTTGGAGGAGATATGCCTTCAATAAGGCCTTGAAGTATGGGAAAATAATTGTCTGTCGGATTTAAGGAGGGACTGAGTTCCAGGCCAGAGGCAGGATGTGGGCCAGGGGTCAGTGGTGAGACAAGAGAGACTGAGGCACAGCGAGAAGGTTAGAACTAGAGGAGCAAAATAATAATAATAATGTTGGTATTTATTAAGCGCTTACTATGTGCAGAGCACTGTTCTAAGCGCTGGGATATACAGGGTAATCAGGTTGTCCCACATGAGGCTCACAGTCTTAATCCCCATTTTACAGATGAGGTAACTGAGGCACAGAGAAGTGAAGTGACTTGCCCACAGTCACACAGCTGACAAGTGGCAGAGCCGGGATTCGAACTCATGACCTCTGACTCCCAAGCCCGTGCTCTTTCCACTGAGCCACGCTGCTTCTCTGCAAAATGTGTGGGCTGGAAGGTAGAGGGAGGGTAGCAAGGTGAGGTAGGAGGAGGCAAAGTGGTGGAGTGCTTTATAGCCAATGGTGAGGAGTTTTTGAGTAATGTGGAGGTGGATGGGCAGCCCCCCGGAATTTTTTTTAGGAGTGGGCTGACATGTCCTGAATGTTTTTGTAGAAAAATGATACAGGCAGCAGAGTGAAGTATGGACTGGAGTGGGGAGAGACAGGAGGCAGGGAGGTCAGCAAGGAGGCTAATGCAGTACTTCAGGCAGGATGGGATGAGTGATTGTATTGGTAGCAGTTTGGATGGAGAGGAAAGGGCAGATTTTAGCTATGTTGTGGGACCAACAGGATTTAATGATGGATTGAATATGTGGATTGAATGAGAGAGAGGAGTCAAGGATAATACCAAGGTTACCGTCTTGTGAGACAGGAAGGATTGTGGTGCCATCTGTGAGGGGAAGAATGGGTTTTGGGTGAGAAGATAAGGAGTTCTGTTTTGGATATGTTAAGCTTGAGGTGATGGGAGGACATCCAAATAGAGATGTCTTGAAAGCAAGAGGTGATGCAAGACTGCAAAGAGGGAGAGAGATCAGGGCTGGAGATGGAGATTGGGGTATCATACGCATAGAGGTGGTAGTTGAAGCCATGGGAGCAAATGAGTTCTCCAAGGGTGGGTGTAGATGGAGAATAGAAAGGGAACCAGAACTGAACCTTGAGAGACCCCTCAGTTAGGGGGTGGAAGGCAAGGAGGAGCCTGCAAAGGAAATGGAGAAAGAACAGCCATAGAGCTAAGAGGAGAACCAAGAGAGGACAGAGTCAGTGAAGCCAAGGTTGGACAACATTTCCAGGAGAAAGGGGTAATCCACAGTGTCGAAACCTTTGACATTGAGAGTTTGAGGAGGATTAGGATGGAGTAGAGGCTGTTGAATTTGGCAAGAAGGACATCATTGGTGACCTTTGAGATGGTGGTTTCTGGGGAATGAAGCAGTCAGAAGCAAGACTGGGGGAGTCAAAGAGAGAATTGGAGGAGAGGAATTTGAGACAGTGGGTGTAGACATCTTGTTCAAGGAGTTTGGAGAGGAATGGTAGGAGAGAAATGTGGCAATAACTGACCCATCCCAGACCACAGACAAGACCACGTAGTTTGGATCTCTCTCTCCACACCGCGGAGCTCAATCCAGACCACATTGGGAGCAAAGGAGAAGAAGGACCTGGGGGGATGACCAACTGCACCAGCCCAGGGACGCCTTATGGCAACCTATGCATGGGGCTCCATGGTCGAAGCACCCCAGGGCTCACTTCTATATCACGGAGCCCGAGCCTAGGGTAGGCAAGGGTAGCCATAATAACTAAGAATAATATCGTGGTATTAGTTAAGCACATATTATATACCAAGCACTGTGCTAGGCACTGTGTAGACATACTGTAAGAGACAGGACTCAGTCGCTGTCCAACTTGAGGTTCACAGTATAAATGGGAGGGAGAACAGATACCTTCACTGTTTACTTCTCCCCCGGCTTGATTTATCCAGGTTCCATGAACCACCCCACAGTGAACAGCTCTTGAACAAAGACAGCTTACCATGGACAGGTGCACTGAATAAAAACATTATGCAGAATGACCATATGCCTGACTCCCTCGGTGAACTCATTCGCTCTCACGGCTTTGACTACCATCTCTATGCAGATGACACGCAGATCTACATCTCCGCCCCTGTCCTCTCCCCCTCCCTTCAGGCTCGCATCTCCTCCTGCCTCCAGGACGTCTCCACCTGGATGTCAGCCCGCCACCTAAAACTCAACATGAGCAAGACCGAGCTCCTCATCTTCCCTCCCAAACCCGGTCCTCTCCCAGACTTCTCTATCACCGTCGATGGCACGACCATCCTTCCCGTCTCTCAGGCCCGCAATCTCGGTGTCATCCTTGATTCGTCTCTCTCGTTCACCCCACACATCCTATCCGTTACCAAGACCTGCCGGTTTCACCTCTACAATATCGCCAAGATCCGCCCTTTCCTCTCCACCCAAATGGCTACCTTACTGTTACAGGCTCTCGTTATATCCCGGCTAGACTACTGTGTCAGCCTTCTCTCTGACCTCCCTTCCTCCTCTTTCGCCCCGCTCCAGTCTATTCTTCACTCTGCTGCCCGGCTCATCTTCCTGCAGAAACGATCTGGGCATGTCACTCCCCTTCTTAAACAACTCCAGTGGTTGCCTATCAACCTCCGCTCCAAACAAAAACTCCTCACTCTAGGCTTCAAGGCTCTCCATCACCTTGCCCCTTCCTACCTCTCCTCCCTTCTCTCTTTCTACCACCCTCCCCGCACGCTCCGCTCCTCTGCCGCCCACCTCCTCACCGTCCCTCGGTCTTGCCTATCCCGCCGTCGACCCCTGGGCCATGTCCTCTCGCGGTCCTGGAACGCCCTCCCTCCTCACCTCCGCCAAACTGATTCTCTTTCCCTCTTCAAAACCCTACTTAAAACTCACCTCCTCCAAGAGGCCTTCCCAGACTGAGCTCCTCTTCTCCCTCTACTCCCTCTGCCACCCCCCCTTTACCTCTCCGCAGCTAAACCCTCTTTTTCCCCTTTTCCCTCTGCTCCTCCACCTCTCCCTTCCCATCCCCACAGCACTGTACTCGTCCTCTCAACTGTATATATTTTCATTACCCTATTTATTTTGTTAATGAATTGTACATCGCCTTGATTCTATTTAGTTGCCATTGTTTTTATGAGATGTTCTTCCCCTTGACTCTATTTATTGCCATTGTTCTTGTCTGTCCATCTCCCCCGATTAGACTGTAAGCCCGTCAAACGGCAGGGACTGTCTCTATCTGTTGCCGACTTGTTCATCCCAAGCGCTTAGTACAGTGCTCTGCACATAGTAAGCACTCAATAAATACTATTGAATGAATGAATGAAAGATCTCTGAAAAGATGACCCAAAGCCCTGTGACACCTCTAGGTGTGCCTGCCCTGAACAAAGGAGTCTCTGGGAGAGATTACATCAGAACACTGAAGGTGGGTCCTGTACAGTCCTGCAGAATAATATAATGAGGGTGAGAAAATGAGGTTTCAAATTAGATGTAATGGAAGCTGATATTTCCACCTCTAAAAATATGCCATAAATGAGACAGGCTGTACTATGTAAACAAAAGTAATCTGAGATTAGTGATTGAATAGGTGATTCAAATTAGAAGAGAAGTGAATTCATGATGGAAGAAATGTTTGATTTTTATAGTTTGGGAAGCAATCAATATAATCTAATGTATCCCTCCAGTAAACCTAAGCTCTCTCTACCCCACCCCTTTAAGTGTTAGACTGGGGGTTAATTCTGGCCAGTTAAACTGATTGGAAAGCAAATCTGGCTGCAGCACAAGGACTGTTCATTTTGGCAGCTCAGGCAGTAACAAAGACTCCTGTAGGCCACCCCTGCCAGCCTCTGGCACCTTTCCTCCCCTGCCAGTCATGAGAAGCCAGCCAGGAACACCGAGACAGTGAAGACTAGACCTTAATCGACAGTATTAATGCTCCCAATTGTGGAATTGGCTTTGAGGCAGCTGCTCAGCTCTAGTTTCCAAAACTTCCCCACAGGGTGACTGTGGATTAACAGTCCATGCTTCACTCAAACAGGTCAAGTGACTTCCTCAAGGTCAGCAGTGGGGCAGGGACTAGAACTCGGCTCTTTTGAATTCACAGGTTGATAACACACAGAAAACTCAGGCACACTCTTAAGTTGTAAATGGATAATCAGTAAGGGAGACCCTCCCACTTCACATGTTCTACCTGGGGTTTATTATTATTAATCATGATTATTATTTTTTAACACTTTTGTAATGGATGGAGAGGAGATTGAAATAGTTGACAATTTTCATCTCATGGGATCGATAATCAATAATAAAGGAATTAGTCAAGAAATATGCCGAAGATTAATGTTAGGAAGACTTGCTATGAAGAGTCTGGAAAAAGTCATGAAATGTGCTAGTGTAACAACTGCCATAAAAACACAAATTGTCAATTCTGTGGTGTTTCCAGTGACAGTGTATGAATCCGAAAGCTGGAGAGTGAAAAAGCAGGATAGAAAGAGCATTGATTCTTTTGAAATGTGGTGTTGGAGAAGCCTTTTTGTGAATACCATGGACTGCCTGAAAAACAAACAAATGGATTTTGGAACAAATTAAGTCAAAGTGGTCTTTGGAAGACCAAATGACTCGACTTATATTAGCATGTTTTGGATACATAATCAGGAGGACTAATACTCTGGAGAAGACACTAATGCTAGGAATAGCCCAGGGAAAATGTGAAAGAGGCAGACCAGCAACTAGATAGATAGAGATCATAACGACAATAACAGAAGAACTGTTAGAAAGTTTACAGATTATGGCAGAAGACAGGACGTTCTGGGGAAAATTTATCCATAAAGTCGCTATGAATTGGAAACAACTCAATGGCATTTGATAATAATAATAAATTATTATTATAATTATGGTATTTGTTAAGCGCTTAGTATGTGCCAGGCACAGCTGGACACAGTGGACATAGTCCCTGTCCCAGATGGGGCTCACAATCTCCCCATTTTACAGAGGAGGTAACTGAGGCACAGAGAGGTGAAGTGACTTGCCCAAAGTCACACAGCATACAGTGGCAGAGTTGTACTAGAACCCATAACCTCTGAATCCCAGAACAAAGCCATTAACATCCGTCGTACATGCTGGGGATGGAATAGACAGCCGCAGCAGGAGCGAGCTAGGAAAACTCCCTCGTTTGACAAAGGAGAAGAAAGTTGCTTGCAAGTGTAAATCCTACACTTCTCATCCTCACAGGATCGGGGGCAAGAAAAGCCTCTTTTCTCTGGTCTGGAGCCCTATATGGGGCAAGCCATCTGCCACCTGCCTGTCTCTTCCACCACCCAGTCTAGCTGGGTTAGAAGGCTTTCTCCAGGGACAACCTGGATCAGAGGTACAGATTTCTGTTGTCAATTTTACAACTCTGGGACTGCAGCTGTAAACCTCTTCCTAGTCTGACACCTTCCATTGTCTCCATGCAAGCAGGACTGGAGTAGGAGATCCACCCTTACTGTTGGCTTGAGGCAACAGCTCCTCTACTCCCACCCACAGTGTCCCTACTCTCGCTAAGCCCTAGACCCTCAAAATCCACTCCCAACCTCCCTTCCAAGAGAAAAATAAGAAGCTGGCACCTCTGTCTCCACCTAGTTTTCCCATCCTGGTTGACAGTACAGGCATCTTCCCCATTAATCAGATGCTCTTGAAATCACCTCTCACCACACTCTAAACTAGCTCCCCAAAGGGCTGCTCCTGGTGACTGTTAATCTTGTGGTGTGATAATACCTAAAAAAACAAAGGAATAAATGAAAAATAAGCAACATGTCATGGAACAGCAGGATAAGGTTAGCAGCAATTGTCCCCAAATGGCTTGTAAATTAGCCATTCGGAGCTGATTGCCTGGCATTGAGCAAGACTAGACAGACTGGTGAAGGACAGTCAGAGAGGCAAGGTCTGTGTTCCTCTTACGCTGACTCTGCCTCCCCTCTTCAGAGTGATTCCTCTCGGGTGTTGGATTTGCAATCAGATGGTCCTTAGTCTCTGGTCTCTCCAACCTGCCCCGAGGCTTAAGGAACATTCATTAGTGCATGTGTCCAAATGATGACAACTAGCAACGAAGGGAAAGAAAAATTACATAAGGGTCTGGATAGGCTCATTACATCCACCCCAAAATTTGACAAGCTGATAGATCATCAGGGGAGATTTCAGTGCACAGATGGGGAGTGACATTGAAACATTAAAGAGTCCTCAGCCCCCAAGGGACTGGAAAGCAAAACCAGCCATGAGCTATCTGCTTCTACTCAGTGAATGTGCCAAACATCAGCTTAAAAATACCACCACCACCTTCTGTTTCCCAAATAAAAGAAAGACCTCATGGATTCATCCTCAGTCTAAACAGTGCTATCTCCTAGACTACATCAGTATCTATCAGCTGAACCTAAAAGATGGACAGCTCACTGCAGCCATGTGAAGGACCGAGTGCTGGACTGACCTTCGGCTCCCTCATGTGCTCCAGAATGAGCTGACATTACAGCCAAACAATCAAACTACAGAATGAGCTGACATTATACCAAATGGTCAAAACGCAGAAATCACCAGGACCCCCAAATGGCGACTATAATAGGTTCCCCACCAGTCATGAGGCAACTAGTTGAATCACCTCGCTCTTCAGGCTTCTGGTATTAAACAGGAGGACCTGTATATTTTGGTCAGAGTTGGTAGATATGTTCTCTGTCCATAATGAGTTTATATTCCAGAGAGAAGTCAAATTGCTTGCCCAAGGACACTCAATAAGTGAGTAGTGGAGCCAGAATTAAAACCAAGTCCTGTGTTCTTGACACTAAGCCAGACTGCTTAGATCATGAGTGGAGTTTTCTGAGAAATAGATGATTATTGACTAGAGGACCCCATAGGCTTTCCACAAAGATGGTTCCACCAGGATAATCTTTCACCGCCCCTCTCTGGCTATCAGAAAATATTTTCTGTTTTAGTAAGTTTGAAATGTTTTCCCATTAACACAGGAAATTTTCCCTAAATCCATTTTATTCCACAACCTTGGGGCATTAAATGTAATATGAAATCAAGGAAAGCTCTCTTTAACTTGTGGAAACCAACTCTTAACCAGCCTTTCTCCATTTTGTTTTCTGTCTCCATTTTTGCATTAATCTATCTTGTTTTCCTAAATCATACTTAAGCCGCATTATTCCCCTGTAGTCAATTTCAACCACATCCTATCTTCAGTTAAGAAAACTGGAGTCATACTGAATTGAATTCTGTTGTTGGTGAGAAGGAACACCAGGCCCACCACAGGTCATAAATAGCTACCTCTCCCACCCCCTGGGAGATACGTTTCTCGCTTTTGTGGTAACAGGTTATGTCTGCCCTCACCCATACAGGTCTGTATTAAATATTGCAATAAAAAACCCCTTGTGTTGTGTTGATGAGACTTGATTATTTTGGACTCTACAAACTCAAACAGTGAATTAGCCGGAGGCTTTTAAGTGGAACTGTGATGGGTTTTTCTCCCAGAGGACCTAAAATGATGCCTTTTAATTGGCTGTATTTATCCTCATCAGTTTACACCTGGGAAATTTCTTTCTTTGAGGAAGGAAAGATTTAGGAGGTTGTCGTGATTATTATATACAATGATAGTATTTGTTCAGTCCCCACTTAATGTACTCAGGGCCAAATCTATGAAATTTGGGGGCTGGAACTAGTCTGTATTGCAGCTCCCTTCCCCCGTGCATGATGATATCACTTGGGCTGCCATGTGATTATGTTGCATAGACCACTGCATGATGAGGTCATCATACCATGCCACACTTCCCCACTCAGGTGAGTGGCAAAAATGGAACTTGTGGCTTTCTCAGTTGTCTGTGTGTGCCTAGCTGGGTAGGCTGGGCAGGGTGTCATCGGTCTCAAGGGTTCACCCTGGGAGCACAAACCTGGCAAGACCCCAGTGCCTTGAGAGGGAAAGGGGAAGGCTTGGGTGCTGTTTCAGCCCTGCCACTGCCAAGTGGTATTTCTTGCCCGTCCCTCCTCTTCCCACTCTCTCTCCATGCTTCTCTCTGAGGCTCTTTTCTCTGAAAGCAGAAGAAGATGCTGGGGCAAGAGGCAGGAGAGAAACAGTAAAGGAAGAACTGTTGGGAAGAGGGGCTTCAGTCCTTACAGAGCACTACTGAAGAGCTACTACTCCTGGGCTAGAGTAAAATCCTTCGGACAAGTTCCAAAGTCTCAGGACTGATGGGATGTGCCATGATCACAAATATCTCAAAGCATGAAAGCTTCCAATCCCTGAACCACCTTCTCTGGGGCTGAGGGTACTAACTGTAAAAATATAAGGAAAGAGGACTGTGTTGTTTATGAGTAACAGAGTAAAGAAAACTTTTGAAAATATTTAGCAATGCCAATGCTGGGGAACATAGACTCCAGTCTCCATTTTCTTAGAATATGGAACAGGATTTTTGCTGCCTTGCTTTGCTCATTTTTGTTATACTCCCTAAATTGAAGCATGTCCACTGCTAAATTCTATGTCATTCATATTTGTTTTGAAGTTTAGCAACTTGAATCATATAGTTCTTATGCTGAAAGAAAGGTTGTTCAAAAAACCCCAGAAGCCACTATCTTTTTTTATGTATCATACCTGCAAAGCACGTCTGCTATAAGTGTGTCAACAATCTCACTGAAAACCTCCATGCAAAATTGCTCTTAGCCTGACAATTCTCAGTCTGGCTTCCTGGACTCCTCCTGCTGTTCTGTACACTGCACTTTAAGGTGCTGTCGAGCAGTTTCAAAGCTGACAAACTCAGCTCAAATACCAGGCTCAGCATGCGGAATGGCTCCAGCACACTCTCAGAGCCACCCCCCCCCCCCCCCGGAAGCTTAGAGATGTAACCAGAGGTATCTGGGGCAGTGGTAGGATGGCACCCATGGGCACACAAAGCCACCACATAAGGGGCATGAAGAGGCGGGCAGCAGGAGCTGCAGCAGACTGGTACTCACAGGTATTTGGAGCCCCCCTAGTAAGGAGCTTGGAGATGCAGGTGGAGACGGCAGGGGTTGGGGCTGGGAAATAGCCACAGCAGCTAAAATAGGGTAAGGGGTGGTGAGGTGATGGTGGAAAATGATGGTGGCAGCAACAAGGGCAGGCCTGGCCTTGAGGGGATGTGAAGGCAGAAGGCGAAGCTTGCAAGGTAGTGACGTCACCTGAAAAGGAATGCCTTAACCAGTAAAGTGCCATAGCATCAGAAAATGGGACTTCAGAGTCCCAGTGAGCCTTCTGGAGCTGGCGAACCTTCTGGAGCTAGTGACCTGGAGCTTAGGTCCCAGGAGCCACTGAGGTAAGTTGGCCTTGACAGTACTAGGAACTTAGAATGTACAAAAAAATATGAATGAGCCACAGAGATTTTACAATCTAGATGGGGAGAGAAGCAGAGTAAAAAAACTCACTCTTAGGGAAGCAGTGTGGCCTAGTGGAAAGAGTGCAGGCCTGGGAGTCAGAGGACCTGGGTTCTCATTCTGGATCAACTGCTTACTCGCTGGGTGACCTTGGGCAAGTCACTTAACTTCTCTATGCTTCAGTTCCCTCATCTGCAAAATGGGGATTCAATACCTGTTGCCCTCATACTTAAATTGAGAGCCCCATGTGGGACCTGATTATCTTTTATTTACCCAGGTGCTTAGTACAGTGCTTGGCACATAGCAAATGCTTAACAAATACCACAATTATAATTATTGTTGTCATTATTATCAATTATTAAATATCCAAACAAACCCAACCTACTGCTCCCCTCCCCTGGATTTTTCCAAACTTACTGTGGCTCCATTCTCCAGAATACACCACCAATCGCTCTCAGGGGCTATCAAGATTGGGGATGAACCAGAGAAGGGGTCAAACCCTCCACTGGGGAAGCAGTGGACATGCTTCAATTTAGGGAGTATAACAAAAATGAGCAAAGCAAGCTCCCAGAGTGGTGCTTCGCTACTGCTGAGAAGCAGCCCTGATCCCTCAGTTTCTTCAGACTTCAGATTGTTTGCCCAGCCCACCAGGAACATTGAGGTTTGATGGCCTTGAGGTGCAGAAATGTTCACTTTTTCTTAGTTCTTTACCCATTCTGGAGCCAGACATTCCTTAATGAGCTTGAAGTGGATGTCCAGTGTCTTCAAAACAGTGAGAAAGCGCAGATGTCAGGTTGCCAGGGGCTGGGTGCTTTGGCAACTTAGTTGCCGGCGTCTCCTACATAGGGGGCATATCTCCTAGTCATGATAATCTTGGCCCTTCTCCGAGCCCCCAAGTTGCCCCCAAGGGGCATCAGTCAGGAGTCACATTGCTGGAGCCAAATCTGGACCTGCTCAGAACTGATGGGAATTAGGACACTCTCATGCTTTTGTAGCAGAGCTGGAAGAAAGTTCTTCCTCTGGGGTTCCTGGGGTCCGTGACTGCACAATTTTTAGGACCCTGGTGTTCATCCTTTCTGAGACAGCATCTATAGCAAAAAACTTTCATTGTTATTATTATTATGTGCTTCCTATGTGTCAAGCAGTGTACTAACCACTGGGGTAGATTCAAGTTGAATCAGGATGGACACAGTCCAGGTCCTTCATGGGGCTCACAGTCTAAGTAGGAGGGAAAACAGGTATTGAAAGCCCATTTTACAGGTGAGGAAACTGAGGCACAGAGAAGTCAAGTGACTGTCTTCAGGGCACACATCAGCCAACTGTCAGAGCTGGGCTTAGAACCCAGGACCTCTGACATCTAAGCCTGTGCTCTTTCCACTAGGTCACACCGTTCCTATTTGGGAAGAACGGAGTACACCCTTCAAGTTGGGTAGATACGTACCAACTCACAGAATCAATCAATCAGTCGGTCAATCGTATTTATCGAGTGCTTACTGTGTGCAGAGCACTATACTAAATGCTTGGAAGAATATATAGAAGAGTTGGTAGACATGTTCCCACAGTGAGCTTACAGTCTAGGCAGGGATGTAGACGTTAATATAAATAAAATAACTGCATATATATACTTAAGTGCTTTGGGGATGATGGAGGGGTGAATAAGAGTGCAAATCCAAGTTCAAGGGTAATGGAGAAAGGAGAGGGAAAAGAGGAAATGAGGGTTTAATCAGGGAAGGCCTCATGGAGGAGACACTTTTTAATAAGGCTTTAAGGGGTCGGGGGAGGTGGCGGGGGACAGAGTGATTGTCTGTTGGATATGAAGAGAGAGTATGTTCCAGGCCAGAGGCAGGACTTGGGCAAGAGGTACAGTGAGTATGTTGGCATTAGAAGAGTGAAGTGTGAGAACGTAGTTGTAGTAGGAGAGCAGAGAGATAAAATAGGAGGGCACAAGGTGACTGAGTGCTTTAGGGCCAATGGGAAGGAGTTTCTGTTCAATGCAGAGGGGGGATGGGCAACCACTAGAGGTTCTTAAGGAGTGGGGAAACATGGGCTAAATGTTTTGTGGGAAAATGATCTGGGCAGAAGAGTGAAGCATGGACTGGAGTGGGGAGAGACAGGAGTCAGGGAGGTCAGCAAGGAGGCTGATGCAGTAATCAAGAAGGGCTAGGATAAGTGCTTCAATTAACATTTTAGAACTTTGGATGGAGAGGAAAGGGCAGATTTTAGGGATGTTGTGAAGGTTGAACTGACAGGATTCAGTGACAGACTGAATTTGTGAGTTGGATGAGGGAGTTGAGTCGAGAATAACACCAAGTTGTCTTGTGGGACCAGGGAAAGTCACAGGGACGATGGGGTTTGGGTGGAAAATTAAGGAGTTTTGTTTTACAGGTTTACAATTTTAGGGTCAGGGTTGTGGTTAACTGAATTCTGTTCTGTATGAAATTTTAGGTCCTGCTGACTATTTCTCATGTTTTTCTCCCTTCCTGGAGCAGGGGTGTTTCTCTCCACTGTAGGTTCTTCTGCCTCATAAATTGGGAAACACCCTGGGCTGAAAACCAACTCTTTATGAAACCACTTGGGAATCAGATAGAGGCAGCATGTTTCCATGGAACCCAGGAATATCACTTATCTTCAGATATATTATAATCTGACAATGGAATGGTATAATGAGAGGGTTATTATTATCTCAGTGGAATTATCCGAGGAAGCCAAGTGGAGAGACAGAGACTTTGCCGAAGCTTGAAATAGCTGAACCACAGCTTCCAATCAAAACTTGTAAGCAATGACTGAATTAGCATTGCACTCCACCCCTCATAACAAACCAGCAGTAGGAAAATGATCCTCTTAATCAAGGTTCCATTCTGTGTCCCCTTCTATTCTCCATCAACACACACTCCCTTGGAGAACCCATTTGCTCCGATGGCTCTAACTGTGCAGATGATTCCCAAATCTACATCTCCAGCCCTGATCTCTCTCCCTTTCTACAGTCTCACATTTCCTCCTGCCTTCAAGACATCTCCACTTGGATATCCCACCAAAACCTGAAACTTAATATGTCCAAAACAACACTCCTTATCTTCCCAACTAAATCCTGTCCCCCCCTCATTTTCCCATCACTGTGGACGGCACCACCATCCTTCCTGCCTCTCAAGCTGGTAACCTTGGTATCCTCTACTCACCTCTCTCACTCAACCCACATATTCAATCTATCACTACATCCTGCCGGGTCAACCTTCATAACATTACTAAAATTGGCCTTTTCCTCACCATCCAAACTGCTACCACATTAATCCAATCACTTATCCTATCCCTCCTTGATTTTCTGTATCAGCCTCCTTGCTGACCACACTGCTTCTTGTTTCTCCCCACTCCAGTCCATACTTCACTCTGCTGCCTGAATCATTTTTCTACAGAACTGTTCAATCCATTTCCCCACTCTTCAAGGGCCTCCAGTGGTTGTCCATCCAGCCAGTCAGTCAGTTGCATTTATTGAGTGCTTACTGTGTGCAGAGTATTGTACTCAGTCACCTTTCCCCCTCCTACCTCACCTCACTACTCTCCTACTACATCCTAGACTGCACACTTCACTCCTCTACTGCTAACCTTCTCACTGTGACTCCATCTCATCTATCTTGCAGCTGACCTCTCACCCATGTCCTGCCTCTGGCCTGGAATGCCCTTCCTCTTCATATCCAACAGATAATTACTCTCACCATCTTTCTAGCGTTATTGAAGGAATATCTCCTCCAAGAGGACTTCCCTGACTAAGCCTTCCTTTCCTCTTTTCCCACTCCTTTCTGCATCACCCTCAGGTTTGGGAGAGATTGGTGGACGATGGCAAGGAGGTGGTATGGTGGGAGGGGAGGACTGAAATGGGCTGACTGGAGGCCTGGAACACAGTGAAGTTTAAGCATTGTAGGTAAATTAATCAACAGCATTAACTACTTAGTCCAGTCATACCCTGAGGAGATGGTTGAATTTGTGTGCAGGTCCCTAGGTCCTTGAGAGTGAAGAAGCCAGTGTTTAGGAGAAAACATGGGCTGGGTTAGTGTGAATGCAGGAGAAAGCAGGGGCTGGGTTGGTGTGAAGGTAGGCAATGGTTGATATGTAATAATGTAAAAAATATAGGTCTGGTCACCTGGGGGTTAGGTATCCACCTCTGCATCAAACAGAAACGTCTTACAATCGGCTTTAAAACACTTAGCCACCTTGTCCCCTCCTACCTCACCTCACTACTCTCCTACTAGAAACCTGCCTGCATAATTCTATCCTCTAATGCCAACATGCTTGTTCTACCTCTATCTTGCCACTAACCTCTTACCCACAACCTGCCTCTGGCCTGTAATGCCCTCCCTCTTCTTATTCTACAATTACTCTCCCCACCTTCAAAGCCTTATTGAAAGCTTCCAAGAGGCTTTCCCTGACTTAAACCCTCATTTCTTCTTCTCCAATTCCCTCTGCACCACCCTGATTTGCTCCCTTTATTCACCCATCCCTCAGCTCCACAGCCCTTATGTATGTATTTATTTATAATAATGAGAATCAGCGTGGCTCAGTGGAAAGAGCACAGGTTTAGGAGTCAGAGGTCATGGATTCTAATCCCGGCTCCATCACCTGTTATCTGAGTGACTTTGGGCAAGTCACTTGACTTCTTGGTGCCTCAGTTACCTCATCTGTAAAATGGGGATTAAGACTGTGAGCCTCTCGTGGGACAAACTGATTGTCCTGTATCTATTCTAGCGCTTAGAACAGTGCTCGGTACATAGTAAGCGCTTAACAAATATCAACATTATTATTATAATTATTCTGCCCTAGACTGTAAGCCCATTGTGAGCATGGAAATGTGTCTACCAACTTTTACATTGTTATAGTCTAGCCCTTAGTAGTGTTCTGCACACAGTAAGCGCTCAAAAAATATGATTGGTTGATTGTATGATTGACTGGGGCTGAGTGATTTCCATCAACTTCTAGCAGAGCAATAGTTGGGCATACACATTCCCTCACTGGGCAACTGAAGTCATGTCTAGCTGAAAGAATGTTTCCAGGGCTTTGGCTGAGTCTCAGAGAGTCAAGCAAACATCTGAAACTAAATATGCAAAATTCACGTTTCTCAATTACTCAACTATTTCCATCTTGAAAGGAATGGGATTTGCTGGTGTTTTTTTAATAGAACTAGCAGTAGTAGTAATAATATTGATTAAGTAGTTACTGTGTGCAGAGCGCAGTACCAAACACTAGGAGAAAATACACCGGTGGGAATTAGACATGGTTCCTGTCCCTCAAGAGGATAATCTCAGAGTATAGTTAAAGAGAAGGAACTGGAGAAAGACATATCAGGAATGATGAAACAATAAAACACAAAACAGCAAAATAAACAAAGTAAAAACAAATTCAGTAGGGTGCTGGGGTGGTGGAGATTAATTGCAGTCTCCCAGGGGTTCAGAGTTCAGGGCTCACCCACCATAATAGCAACAACTAGAACAACTTCCAGTCTTCCCAGAGTTTGGGGAGGCCTTATGCTGTGTGTTTTTCTCTTTCCCCCTGGGGCAGAGAAGGCAGGATGGGATAGAATTTCCTTGGTGGCTTGGAGGGCACCTGGTCCTGGCACTGGTTCCTGGGAAGGTAAGGTTGCCTGGTGGGAGGAGTCTGGGGTTAGAAAAGTTAGGGGGTCACAGAAGGTCCAGATGAGCAGGAAATGACTCAGAACATCAAATTGGATCTTCAGGCAGAACTCCTAATCATCTCTTCTCATCGCCTTAATAAGAGGAAGTTTAATAAGAACTCTTTCTGTGTAAAGCATTGAGCTACACATGTGGTAGAAACAAGAGGATCAGATGTGATGCAGTCCCTGACCTACATGAGATTCATAAAGTAGGAGGGAGCAGGAAGAAGCATCTTGTTCCCATTTCACAGGTATTTATAGTCTCCTCTTCCCTCTATTTAGAAAAGGGAAATGCTGTAAAAGTCAAAATTGTCCTTTCTCCATTCAGAATGTAATCATTTGTTGCCCACAGACTCTCCTCCAACATCACTACACAACCCCAATGAGCCCTTTATGAAAAACACATCTCCTCCAAGAGGCCTTCCTTGACTAAGCCTTCATTTTCTTCTTCCACTCTCTTCTGTGTCACCCTTTCACTTGGATTTGCAGTCTTTATTCATTCCTCCCTCAGTCCCATAGCATTTATTTACATACATATGTACAGAGAAGAAACTTGGCCTAGTGGACAGAGTATGGGCCTGGGAGTCAGAAGGACCTGGGTTCTAATCCTAACTCCACCACTTGTGTGACCTTGAGCAAGTCATTTAACTTCTTTGTACCTCAGTTCCTTCATCTATAAAATCGGGCTTAATGCTATGAGACTGATGTAGGACCTGGACTGTGTCCAACTTCATTAGCATGCATCTATCCCAGCATTTAGGCAGTGCCTGGCACATAGTAAGTACTTAATAAATACCATAGAAAAAAATTGTAATTTATTTATAACAATGCCTGTCTCCCCTTCTAGACTGTAACCTCATTGTGGGTTATAATAATAATTATGGTATTGTTATACAATAATAATTAGGGCATTTATTAAGCACTTACTATGTGCCAGGCACGGTACTAAGCACTGGGGTGGATACAAGCAAATCAGCAAATAGAGCTCACAGTCTTAATACCCATTTTACAGATGAGGTAACTGAGGCACAGAGTAGTGAAGTGATTTGCCCACAGCCACACAGCAGACAAGTGGCGGAGCCCGGATTAGAACCCATGACCTTCTGACGCCCAGGCCCGTGCTCTGTCCACTACACCATGATGCTTCTCCTCCCACTTAGGGAACATGTTTATCAACTCTGTTATACTGTATTTTCCCAAGCTCTGAGTACAGTGCTCTGTACAGAGTAAATGCTCAATAAATATGATTGATTGATTAATTGGAACAGAGCAGATGACTTCAGAAAAGAGGGCTACTGGGTCTCTTTTTTTCTTCTCTAAGAATGTGTAAGGATTGGTAATTTACTGGAAACTTGAAAAAGCAGCATGACCTAGTGGAAAGAACACAGACCGGGGACCTAGGTTCTATTCCTGGATCTCACAGTTGTCTGCTGTGTGACCTTGGGCAAGTCCCTTAACTTCTTTATATCTCAGTTTCTCCAACTGTAAAATGGAGATTAAGTGCCTGTTCTCCCTCCTAGTTAGACTGTGAGCCCCTTGTGGGACAGGCACTGTGTCCAACCAGATTAATTTATATCTACCCCAGTGCTACCTCAATATATAATGCTCGCTTAAAAATATAATTGTTGATAATAATAATAATAATAATAATAAACTGAATAAGAAGTTCCTCTAACTTGTTCTTCCCTCTACCCCTCCCACCTGGGGCTGTGCTCTGCCTACCAGGGACCAAGGAGAAGAAAAAGCACCAACAGCAACACACATAATTCCTATCTTGCCTGATCCCTCCCTCCTTCAGTGGACTGGAGGAAAGTCCCTTTTCACCCGTCATAAATTTGTCTGAATTGTAGTGACTATCCTCTCCACTCCCCACCTGGCCACCCAAGCTGGTGAACGATAGGGAGAAAGGACTAGGAGAGATGACTGGGTGGTAAATGGCCCAGACGTGAAATTGGCAAGCAGAGAGGCTGAAATCAAAGTCTTCTAGGAGGTGGGATTAGAGAGAGAAGCACCTAAAGTTTTGTCTCCTCTTCCGCAGGGCAAACTCGGGGGATAACAAGACCAGGCTGTGGTTGGCTGCCCTTCGGCCCCCCAGAACGTGACATATATCCACATGAACTTCCAAAAAATTACATTGGTAATTCTACTTTATACTACTTTATGCTTCCTTCCCTCTGAGATCGCTTTACAAAAATAGAAAACTATCATGATGGTGGTATTTATAAAGTAATTAATATGTTCTGGGTACTGTGGAAAATATAAGATAACTAGATCAGACTAGAGGGAAGGTTAACAGGTATCTGTATTCCCATTTTACCATTGAGGAAACTGAGAAGTTAAGTGACTTGCCCAAGGCCACCCACGGAGCAAGTAGCAGAGCTGGAACAAGAAAACTCATCACCCAACTCTCAGGACCATACTGTTTCTACTGGACCATTCAACTTAATTCAAGAATAATTAAATTAAATTCAACTACAAGTAATGGTACAGATTATTTCTCTATTTCAATAAGAAAAAGGCTCAAAGAAAAATATATAACCATCCTGGTTCAAAGATTGTGCTATTACTATTACTATTAATAATGAAAATAATAACTTTTGTTAAGCACTTATTATATTCCAAGCACTGTGCTAAGCTCTGAGGTAGAAGCAGTATAATCGAACCAAATATGGTCTCTTTCCCCCATGGGGCTCTCATTCTAAGGGGGTGGAAGAAGAGGTATTTTATACCTTTTTACAGATGAGAAGCAGTATGGTCTAGTGGCAAGAGCAGGGACTTGGGAGTCAGAGGACGTGGGTTCTAATCACAGGTCTGCCACTTGTCTACTGTGTGACCTTAGGCAAGTCACTTCTCTATGCCTCACTTACCTCATCTGTAAAGTGGAGATTAAGGCCATTAGCCCACACAGGACAACCTGATTACCTTGTATCTACCCCAGTGCTTAGAACAGGGCTTGGCACATAATAAGTGCTTAATAAATACCATAATTATTATTATCAGGAAAATAAAGCACAGAGAAGTTTTGGGGGTTTTATGGTATTTGCTATTCTCTTACTATGTACCAGGAACTGTTCTAAGTTCTGGGGTAGACACAAGATAATCAGGTTGGACACAGTCCAGGTCCCACATGGGGCTCACAGTCAATCCTCATTTTCCAGATGAGGTAACCGAGGCACAGAAGCTAGGTGACTTCCCTAAAGTCACATAGCAGACTAGTGGCAGAGCTGGAAATAGAACCCAGGTTCTTCTGACTCCCAGACCCGTGCTCTATCAACTAGACCCTGCTGAGTGACTCACCCAAGGTCACACAATAGTTAAGGTCAGAGCTGGGGTTAAAACAGGTGGTGAGGTGCAATCATGTATGCACGTGGGGTTTGTAAGATTCTTGCATGACCAGCCATTTCTTCTGCACTCTGTTCAGGTAAAGATTCTTCCTTGCTGCACCCTTACATTCAATAGTCACAGTGTCTCATGCCATTTTCATTTCTTCCTCTGTGTTGCAACCGTCCAAAATCTGTGTCCTAAGAGTGTCACCCCATCTCTGTAAGTCAGACTAGTCTATCTTTTGTTTCCACCTCCCTGCCACTCTCCAGTGAGGGTCACAACATTTGAGGTAGCTTTTATTATATCTTTACATTTCTTCTTTCCTCCTCCTTGCATGCCCCATCCAGTGGAGGAGTGATGTGTTATTAGTAGGTAGTGGATGATACATTGGTACCTCAATCTGTCAGTCTCCTGCTGCAATAAAGCAATGCCCTCAGTTAGGTCTTTGGCATAACACTACCCCAATTTGGGGGGTTACAATAAAACATCACGATAGAATACCTACTTTACTGTTCATCTCACTGGACTTTTAAAAAGTCTTTGAGACATATAATCATCTATGATTGTTGATGACAGTGCTCTCAAGATATCCTAAAGATGACTGTGATCTACCTTGCCAAATGAGGGACAGGGCTATGGATGGACAATAAACCTGAAATGAAACAGTTTCTGAACCAGTCTGAAACTCCACTCACAATGAAATATTTCAATCTGGGACATCAGATTTATACTATTTAGGATTCAGCTACTGAGGCAGTTCATTATCCAGTGATGTACTGATAGAGCAAGTGAAAAATTTAGTCTTAAAGGCCAGTAACCACTTTTGGGGACTGAGGATGATTGTGGGAAAGGCAAATGATTAATGACTCTTTTTAGAATAAATATCTCAAATGGACATTTATATTCCCATTCTGAATTCTGAGAAAATGAAATGATACTTTTTAAATGTGGATGTATCAGCCAAAACAGTTAGTACATGTTGTTCTTATTTCCCATTCACTGGTTCCTGCTTCTTCACAGAGTTTATAAATTAAGGATGGTAGGGTTTGATCTGTCAAAATATTTTTAAACATGAAAGGAAAGGTACTTAGCAGAACAAGTTTCTGTTTCTTCACACCACAGTCATTTGAGAAGGAGTTGTACATATTCATTAAGATGAATTGCAACTGGCTTGGCACATCCTTATATTAAAAAGCAAGACTTAAGTTTCCACATAACTGGTAAAGAAAAAAATTGGCACTCCCAAAATTTAACATTATCTCCATTTTTCAAAAGCAATTTCTAGTTGAAATATAGTTCTCAAATATCCAATTCTTACTTTTAGATCTTGAGAAGAAATGAAAATCAAGAGTCTTCTGTGTTTGCATTTATTTTTTATGGTACTTGTTATGGGCTTACTATGTGTCAAGCACTGTTCTAAGCACTGGGGTAGATACAAGTTAATCAGACCAGACACAGTCCCTGTCCCATATGTGGTTCACAGTCTAAATAGAAGGGAGAACAGGTATTTCATCCCCATTTTACAGGTGAGAAAACTGAGACACAGAGGAGATAAATGACTTGCCCAAGGTCACAGAGCAGGCAAATGATGGAACCAGACCTAAAACCCAGGTCTTCTGTCTCCCAGGCCTGTGCTTTTTCCACTATACCAGACCACTTCACAATCAAACTAATTGAATGATCTGGGAATTTCCACTGTCATTCACTCACTTCAGGATACCCTAAAGACTTCTAATCTTTTAGACAGGCATCTTCATTTACTGACATACCCTTCCTCCTTCTAGGGAGACTCATGGGAACAGAATGAGGAAATGCAGATGGTCCTTTCCCTGTATATCATTTTGGAAACATTTAAATAAAAGAAAAACCAACTGTTCAATCCAGTTATTAAAGTAAAACAGCTCCTCAAATTGTGCTCAGCAGTAATATATACATATAAAGTATATGCTATACTTTAGTATATTTACTATTCAATTCCTCCTTTAGAGACTTCATCTAAAGTGAAGATGAAAGTAAAGATGAAGTGAAGATCTAAAGTGAAGATATCTTAAGTAAGATCTCACGCCTGTCATCTCAGACATTTTAATTTGGTAGAACACTCTCGAAAGTAATTGCCTCCCAATTGCCCATGTTTGGATTTAGAAGAAACCTTCTTTGTGCCGCACTCCATTACTAGTTAATGCTGTAGCAGGATAGGGGAAGGGAGAGAAAGAGTTAGGGAAGAAGGGAGAGAGAGAAAGGGAAAGAGGAAGGAAGAGAAAGACACCAACCACATTTGACATCAGGAGAGCTGGTCAGAAGCAACTGGCCTAGCATACTTGAAGGAAGACTGAAAAGAAAGATGAAAATAATTTACTGATAAGAAGAAAGAGAAAAGGGATATATACATAAATTAGTGTTAAGTACTAGGGCACATAATATATATCCGTATGTTGAGTGGGAAATTGAGAGTTGAAGGTGCTCAGATCTGGCTGAAGTTCTGAAGTGATGGTGGGGGAGCTGTGGGGAGATAACCTGGAGAAATTAATTGGAAGCGCTTCCCAGAGGAGGTATGGTTTCAGAACGGCTTTGAAAATGTGGAGAGCTGTGATCTATCGCATTTGAAGAGGGACAGAGTTCTGAGCAGGGGAAAGGGCATTTGAAATAGGTCACCCATTGGAAAGACGAGACTGGAGAATAGCGGTTAGGAGTTCACTTTCATAGCCTTATTCACCTTCAGAACCTTATTCATTTCTAAAGCCTTATTAAAAGCATATCTCCTCCAAGAGGCCTTCCCCAACTAAGCCCTCATTTCCTCTTCTCCCACTCTCTTCTTTGTCATCCCCGTATTTGCAAACTTTTTTCACCGAACCCTCAGCCCCACAGCACTTATAGACAAATCTGTAATTTATTTATTTTAATGGCTTTCTCCCTAGCTACCAGGGAACGTGGTCAGGAAGCATGTCTCCTAATTCTTTTATATTGTACCCTCCAAAATACTTAGTTCAGTGCTCTGTACACATTAAGGGCCCCGTAAATATGATTGATTGATTAATCCTCTACTTGGTATAGAGTAGTAGGCTTATAGTAAGTGGGATGGCATGTGCAGAACATTTTAGATAAAAGATCTGTACTGTAAAGGGGAGAGATTGAAGGCAGGGAGGTCAAAAGGAAGCTGATGAAGTAGTCAAGATGGTATACAGTAAGTCCCTTGACCAGTATGATGGCCAACTGGATTCTGGGAGGAGACCGTTATCAATGCCTCTTACTGCTCAGGATATCCCAACAGAGATCAGTCAGCCAAAATTGCTTTCCAGTTCTTAAAATGTTCTGGTTGATTAAAAGCTGGTTGCCACATTTTTTGCAGGAAGGTACAGACTTCTTGGAGAATCTGGATTTTTCACTGAATTCAACTGATATCAAGAGGCTCAGTTTCAGGTTTTTTTCTTATCTGCCTTTCTCCCCAAGAGAAAAATTTTAAGTATTGATTATTTAAAGGGAAGACATATGTGAAAGAGGATTAAGCTTTAAACAACTCAACCTAGTTTATCCAGATTCAACCCAGAGTTATCTAAAAATGACTCATTTAGACCAGACAGAGAAGAAGAAATGGATCTTGGACGAGAACCAACTGCCTGAAGACATCTGAAGGATAATATCGCTCCATCAGCTGTGACCATAAAATCAGTGATTACATTTTGGTAATAAAAATACTCCCAGCCAAGCTGTCAGATTCTAGATGAAAAACATTGAAAAAAATAACTTTCATTGGCATTTCTGATTAATTAATTCTCTACCATTTCATTAATATACTAAGCACAATAAGTGCAAATGCAGTTCACTTGGTGAATATACCTTTATATTTCACTCTCCTTTGGGTTAGAAGATGACACTGTTGCAGTGAAATTTTATTAGCTTTTGTGGGTGTGTGGTCGATGAGAACAGTTTGTGACAGGCGGTTTCTTTCCTTCCTACACTGGATCCATGTAAAGATGGTCCTCTGGTTGTACTTGTTACCCATAGTGCTTGGTGCCATTTTTCTTTCTGCCTCTTAGTGTGACAGCTTTCCCAAAGTCTCTGCTGAAGCAAGAGGCTCTGGGAGAAGGTCAGATATTGGATACCTAGCTCAGAGATGGGGAATGGAAAGCAGGTCTGGGCAGAGCCACCGTCATGGAGGAGCAGGGAGCTAGAGGTGGTTGAGGGCAGAGAGTACAGAGATCTGAAGTGTGTTGTGCTGTGGGTCAGGGTAGAAATCGAATGATCTCTGTATGGAAATATTCCCAATACATACCCATGCAAATTCCCCCATGCCCATTTAGATTGCAGGGTTTGTGACTTCTTACTTTTGTTATACGTTCTCTAGCATAGTCATCTACACCCAGGAGACCCCCAGGAAAGTGCTCTGCACAAAGTAGTAGAATTTCCCTTTAGTTTAAAAGTAATGTTGCCAGTGCAGTGAGTGTCTTTGAGAGAGAATCACTTTCATTTTCCCCATGAAAATAGCTTCTCTAAGTCTCTTGCCACTTAGGTGACCATTGTTCAGCAGCATGATCTAGTTAGTGGATAAAGCATGGGCCTGAGAGACAGAGGACCTGGGTTCAAATACCAGCTTTGCTACTTCAGTACCTGTTCTCTGTCCTATTTAGACTGTGGGACAGAGACTGTGTCTGACCTAATTAACTTGTATCTTCCCCCGTGGTTAGAACAGTGCTTGACAATTAGTAAGTGCTTAACAAATATTTTTTTTAAAAAAGAGGGACAGATATGTCCTGCCTCCAGTAAGATGTCCTGTTTTTTTCTTCAATAGTGATGAAGTGTGCTAAACCATCCCCACTTTTTCACCTGCTCCCTTGTTCCCAGTGTGAGACAGCTGGAAGGGAGTGTCACCCATCACATGGTGAACTATCTGCCAGGTGGTGAACTCTTCCACCAAGCCAGCTGAGTCACTCCAGTGTTGGTCAACCCAGTCATTCTTTCAATTCAATAGTATTTATTGAGCGCTTACTATGTGCAGAGCACTGTACTAAGCGCTTGAGATGAACAAGTCGGCAACAGATAGAGACAGTCCCTGCCGTTTGACGGGCTTACAGTCTAATCAGGGGAGACGGACAGACGAGAACAATGGCAATAAATAGAGTCAAGGGGAAGAACATCTCGTAAAAACAATGGCAACTAAATAGAATCAAGGTGATGCCATCCCACTTAAGGGAATACCACACCCTGGTTTTTCAGGAAAAGAGTCGGGGAGGATCCATTCTTGTTGTTTCCAATCCCACTTATGTCACCGGCTGGAACCAGCTACGGGGCAACTCATGAGTTTGCAGATCAGAGGGTTGAAAATTGATTCACAGACTAGAGGGCTAATGAGTAACAGAAGCAGGCTTATTGAGATGATAGCACAAAGAATCAGCCATAGGTAATCCTCAGGAGCAAAGCTATTCCTGGGCTACTAACTAATAAGTATAATGGGCAGCATGGTCTCCAGCTCTCTTCAGGGCTACCTTTCTAATCACCCCAGCAGAGTCTACCTTTCAAATCACCCAGGGGCTACCTTTCAAATCACCCAGGGGCTACCTCTTAAATCACCCAGGAGATAAATTACCTAGTTTCAAATCACCTAATTTCAAATTATCTAGCAATCTAGTTCCCAGGAGGAATACTCACTTGTCCTAGCTTCAGCAAGGAGGTCCAATCAGTCACTTGGCACTATGCAGGGTCCAAAAGAGTGGACACCCCCAACTCAGGGTAGAAGCAATTTGTCACATTGGCGTGACAGAGTTTCAACCTACTACCAAGAGTTCATAGAGCCCCTCCCCAGATATACCTCGCTACTTTCCAGTCCTCATCCCTTCCACTAGCCATATTAGGTGGGGAAAAGGGTTGTGTGACAAGACCCATTGTCATTTACTCATTCCTGTCTAATTGTTCAGCCTTATTGCTCACCCAACTCCTCCGGTATGGGAGGGAAGGAATGGGGTGTGTTTGTTCAACTTCATTCTTTCTATTCCTCACTACCAACCCCTCCAGCATTAGTGAGCTAAACTTGTTAGCTTGGAGAAGTTGTGGAGTGGGACCAGTCAGACCACCCAAGTGGGAAGTGTTCAAGGGGCAGGAGCTAGGTGCTATATGCAAGTAACTAAATAAGCGTATTCCCACCAAAAGGGAAGTTCAATTTGCCTTACAGAATAAATCACACTCGCTGCAACAAACCTCTAACCCATCCCCATGTGATGGATGACAGGGAGAAATGGTGTAATCTGGGGTCACAAAACAGAATGTCTCTGAGATCTCAGTAGCCCAGAGACTTCCATACACTTACATGAGCTTACCTTATTAAGGATTCGGTGGGGACTTTCCCACTTTCTTGCAAAAGCTGGGGGAACAGCAAAAATCGAGAAAAAAGGAGTCAAATCAAAGACAATAACAACAAACAAAATTCACCACTGTTCTTTTTGCAAATAGACTGGAGCTGGAAAATAGCAGGAGCATTAGAGAAGGTATTTTCAGGCAAGGATGGTTGCTTTAAAGAGCAAAGCAATAGTAATAATAGAAATAGTAATAGCAGCATTCTTGAGCATCCAATTGGTACAGTGTGCTGTACTAGGCACTTGGAAAGTGGAGTATAAAGAAATGACATATTCTTTGCCCTCAAAAAGCTTATACTTTAATGGGGGAAACAAACACAAAAGACTAGATTGGCCAATGTTGGGGTGGCTGATATACTAGATTTGAGTTGTGGAAAATAATAAAAGAATGTCAGAATGACTGGATCATTCTGGTGGCAGCAGAGAAGAAAAAAGAGATTACCTCGAAGGATAATTAGAGTAGACAAGAGCAAGATGGCCCTATCATCTGAAAAAACTAAGGTAAAACCACAAACATGCAAGTGCTGGAAAGCATCAAAAGCAACCATCAAAGAGTGATAGTTAGATTCTCCCCCTACCAACCAGCATGGATATCATGACAGTTGAACTGGCCATGTTCTCTTGTAAAGACTGTGCAGAATCTCAGACAAGGGAAACCAAACCAAAACATTCAGAGATATCACGGAAATGACTTGGACCACTCAAGAAGTGACATCACAGCCAGGGAGACCTGACTCTAGGGAAGAACCCAGGAAAATCAAGGGTATAAATAGGTATTGTGGGGTGGGGTGGGGGCGGGGGTTGGGGGTAATAATAATAATAATGATGGTATTTGTAAAGGGCTTACTATATGCCAAGCACTGATCTAAACTCTGGGGTAGATACAAGGTTATCAGGTTGTCCCACGTGGGGTTCACAGCCTTAATCTTCATTTGACAGATGAGGGAACTGAAACACAGAGAAGTTAAGTGACTTGCCCAAAATCACATAGCTGACAAGTGGCAGAGCCGGAATTAGAACCCCCAACCTCTGACTCCTAAGCCCGTGCTCTTTCCATTAAGCCACGCTTCCCAATCCCTGTCCATTGGTCAAGGGGACCACTGGCCAGGGTACTAAAGTGGGATGGCTGTGTTCTTGTCTATCTCCAATAAACACCCTCAACCTATCAGCTTATTCTTTGGGTAACTCTACTGACGGGGGATTGTGGATATTGGGAGGGTATCTTTCAGGGACCCCATTACATTATCAAAGGAAGACAGTTGTTGGCAACAGTCAAAAAAAATTTGGTACACATACCCTGTGGGTTCTATCTTCATAATCTAACCAGAAGCTGTTCCTTCCTCTCCATCCAAACTACCATCACAACCGGTCTGAGGATTTGTCATATTCTATCCCAACTACTGCATTAGCTGCCTCACAGAGCAGAGGCCTGGGTCTTCTTAGATTTCCTCTACCTATGTTCAATGGCTCAACTTGAGCCTCATTAGAGAGTCAGTCTCTCTTCGGTCACAGACAATACTCAAGTTTAATGTGCTGCTAGGGCGCCTTCGCATTTGAAGTGAAAATGATGGATGATTCTTAATTGTATAAAGCCAGAATGGGTTGCCAAAATACTTGGTCCTTTTCTTAACATTACGTTAGAATTGTAGATAATAAAGCTAGAAAAAATAACTTTTTAGATTTTTTTTTCCTACTAACACAGAGAAATCACTTACACTGTTCAATTCCTGCTTGAGTTGAGGCTACAGCTGTTCTGCTGAGCTCTTTCCAAACAATTCCTATGCTCTAAACTACTTCAGTAATGCTAAAAAGTTCCACAGTCCCCTGGGGTCTGTTGCTTTGGCAGTCAACTGGACCACAACAGCAAATTCATCAGTCAATCAATCAGTCAGTCAAACAGTGGTATTTATTGAGCACTTACTGTGGGCAGAATACTGTATTAAGTAAGTACTTGGGAAAGTACAATACAAGAGAATTGGTAGACCAGGTAGAACAGGTCTACCAATTCCCTGCCCACAGTGAGCTTACTATCTAGAGGGGGAGATAGATCTTAATATAAATAAATAATTTACAGATTTGTACAGAACTGCTTTAGAGCTGAGGGTAGGGTGAATACAGTATCCCAGAGGCTAAGGATCAGTCAATCGATCAATAAGTCATATTCATTGATAATTTTGGTTTTTGTTAAGCACTTACTATGTGCAGAGCACTGTTCTAAGCGCTGGGGTAGACATAGGGGAATCAGGTTGTCCCACGTGGGGCTCACAGTCTTAATCCCCATTTTGCAGATGAGGTAACTGAGGCACATAGAAGTTAAGTGACTTGCCCACAGTCACACAGCTGACAAGTGGCAGAGCTGGAATTCGAACTCATGACCTCTGACTCCAAAGCCCGTGCTCTTTCCACTGAGCCACGCTGCTTCTCTATTGAGCACTTACTGTGTGCAGAGTACTGTACTAAGTGCTTGGGAGAGCACAATATAGCAATATAATTGACATATTACTTGCCCAAAGCAAGCTTACAGTCTAAAGGGGGAGACAGCCATAAATATAAATAAATTACAAATATGTTCCTAAGTGCTGTGGGGCTGAGATGGGGGATGGACAAAAGGACCAAGTAAGGGTCATATAGAAGGAAGTGGAAGAAAAGGAAAACAGGTTTAATCAAGGAAGGTCTCTTGGAGAAGATATGCCTTCACTAAGGTGGGATATGTCTGTTGGATATGAACATGAAGGGCATTCCAGGCCAGAGGCAGGACATGGGAAAAAGGTCAGCGGCAAGATAGACGAGACTGAGGTAGATTAACTAGGTTGGTATTAGAGGAGAGAAGCGTGCGGGCTGGGTTGTAGTAGGAGAGTAGTGAGGTGGGATAGGAGAGGTCAGATAACTGAGTGCCTTTAAGTCAGTGGTAAGGAGTTTCTGTTTGATGTGATGATGAATGAGCAACCACTGGAGGTTTTTGAGAAGTGGAGAAACATGGACTGAACTTTTTTGTAGAAAAAATGATCTGGGCAGCATAGTGAAGTATAGACTCCAGTAGTGAGAGACTCGAGGCAGGGAGGTCAGCAAGGTGGCTGATACAGTAATCAAGGTGGGATAGCATAAGTGTTTGGATTAACATGGTAGAAATTTAGATGGAGAAGAAAGGATGGATTTCAGTGATGTTGTGGGGGTTGAACTAATAGGATTTCGTGATAGGATCAATGTGCATAGATGATTTAGAAGGGAAAGGGATTAGGGGAAAAGAGGGCTTAATTGGGGAAGACCTCATGGAAGGAATTGAAGGTGATAGAGAGCTAAACGTCTCACTGTACCTCAATCTCATCTATCTCACCTCTGTCCTCTCTTCCACATCCCACCTCTGGTCTGGAACACCCTTCTTCCTCATATCCACCAAACAATTACTCTCCCCCACTTCAAAGCCTAATTGAAGGCACATCTCCTCCAAGAGGCCTTCCTTGACTAAGTCCTCCTTTCCTCTTCTCCCACTTCCTTCTGTGTCACCCTGACTCGCTCCCTTTATTCATCCCCCCTCCCAGCCCCACAGCACTTATGTACATATCTGTCTCCCCTTCTAGACTGTAGGCTTGTTGTGGGCAGGAAATGTGTCTCTTCTCCCAAGCTCTTAGTACAGAGCTCTGCACACAATAAGTACTCAATAAGACTAAGTGAATGAATGGTGGTCTAGCATGGATGGAAAGGAAGGGAGTTCCAGGTCAGGAGGAAGAAAGGTGCAGGCAGTGAGATAAATGAGATTGGGGCACAGTGAGCAGGCTGATGCTACAGAAGTAAATTTTACAGACTTGGCTTAGTAAATCAGTGGAGTAAGGTAGGAGGGTCAAGCTGATTGAGTGTTTTAAAGCCAATGGTAAGGAGTTTCTGTTCGATGAGGAGGTAGATGGGCAACCAGCGTGGCTCAGTGGAAAGAGCCTGGGCTTTGGAGTCAGAGATCATGGGTTCAACTCCCAGCTCTGCCACTTGGCAGCTGTGTGACTGTGGGCAAGTCACTTCACTTCTCTGTGCCTCAGATACCTCATCTGTAAAATGGGGATTGACTGTGAGCCTCACGTGGGACAACCTGATGACCCTGTATCTACCCCAGCACTTAGAACAGTGCTCTGCACATAGTAAGCGCTTAACAAATACCAACATTATTATTATTATTAACCACTGGAGGTCCTTGAGGAGTGGGGAGATGTGTCCTGAATGTTTTTGGCCGAGTGGAAAGAGCAGGAGTCTGGGAGTCAGAGAACCTGGGTTCTACTCCCAGCTCTGCCACTTGTCTGCTGTATGACCTTGGGCAAGTAATTTAATTTCTCGGTACCTCAGTTACATCATCTGTAAAATGGGGATTACGACTGTGAGCCCCACATGCGACCTGGATTGTATCCAACCTGATTAGCATGTACGGTGATGAAGATAGGATGTTCTGGAGAAAGTGTGCCCGTGTAGTGTTTCCATGAAGTCACTATGAATTGGAAATGATTCGACTGCAACTTGACGTCGACGACCCCAGAACTTAGTACAGTGTCTGACACACTAAAAGCTTCACAAATACCATTTTTTTAAAAAAGATCCAAGTAAAAGAATGAAAAATGGACTGTATTTGGGAGAGACATGAGACACAAAGGTTAGTGAGGAGGCAGGTGTCCAGCATCCGAGGACACTACTCGGGCATACCCAGCTAAATGTTTGCTGCTGTCTGGGATAGGGTAGCTATGAACACTTTACCCTCCCCCCAATACTTCCCTGGGCTAATTCATTCATTCATTCATTCAATTGCATTTACTGAGTGTTTACTGTGTGCAAAGCACTCGCTAAAGGTGTCACTATTAGGCCACTCACCCAAAGTTTACTGGAGAGATTGGAGCACTGGAATATAAGCTTATTGTGGACTAATTATTATTATTGTGCCTAACTCTGTTGTAATGTATTTTCCTGAATGCTTAGTGCAATGTTCTGCACATAGTCTCAATAAATACCATTGATTGATTGATTGGAGTTAATCGGCTCACCTCTGACCCAAATGATTTTTGGGTTGAGCAAAAATCACTTCTAAGTTAAAGTAGTTGGTTGGATACAGAGCACAAGAGTGGCCTCCACTCCAATTTTTAAGGAATATAAATTCTCTCTATCTGATGGCATCCCCACAGAACAGGGGCAGATAGGAGGGGTCCATTGCTTAGAAGAGTTATTTGGCCTAGTAGAAGGAGCATGGGCCGGGGAGTCAGAGGACCTGGGTTCAACTCCTGGATATTTCAGCTGCTTGATATGTGACCTAAGGAAAGACATCAAAATCAATTACAGATAGAGTCATAAATTTGGGGGGCTGAGGTCAAGCGCTGTCAAGTGCTTAAAGGATACAAATCCAAGTGCCAGGATGATGCCAAAGGGAGAGGTAGTATGCAAAATGAGGTCTTCTTGGGGGAAAACCTCGTGGCAAATGCTTCACTCTGCCACACAGATCATTTCTCTAAAAAACATTCAGGTCATGTCTCCCTACTCCTCAAAAACCCCCAATAGTTCCCATGCACTTCCACAAAAACCAGAAACTCCTTGTCATCGGCTTTATAGTTTTAATCCAACCCACCACCTCCTCCTTGCCTCACTGATCTACTCCAGCCCAGCCCACACACTTCACTTACTTGTACTACCTTACTCACTGTGTCCCAGTCTTGTCTATCTCACCACCTACCCCTTTCCCAAATCCCACCTCTAGCCTTCAACTCCCTCTCACTCCATATATGTCATACGACCACTCTCCCCACCTTCAAAACCTTATTAAGGGCACATCTCCTCCAAGAGGTCTTCCCCGATTAAGCCCTCTTTTCCCCAGCTTTCTCTCCCTTCGGCTTCATCTGCATTTAGATCTGTGACCTTTGGGAATTTGACATTTGCCTGCACCAAGGTGAACCCAGGGCCTGCCATCTCAAGGTCAAAACGTTATGTGTGACTTCCTGAACTAACAAGGCAGAATTTGGAAGCATGGGCGGGGCCACGCAACAGAAATCACTAGATATTCCAGGCCAGGCTTGCGATGCAATTGTGCCTCACCTCGTGCCGATCGAATAAGGTATGGAGAAGCGGAGGGTGGAGATTGGACAAATGGAAGGTGGAAAGCTGGAACAGCTTGGAAGTGCAGGTGATAAATACCTGTGGCCTCTGTCCTTCTGTACAGCAGATCGAGACTTGCAGTAGCTGCTTGTGCATCACCCCTGCCTGGAGTATCAGATGCCCACTCTGTCTCTGGAACCAGTGCTCTGAAGTGAGGGACCATGGGATGGGTGAGTGTTTCGCTGAGTCCTCGTGGGAGGGAGGTTAGTGCTTCCCTACGCCCGAACAAAGCGCAAGTGAATTCCTCCCAGGTGGGAAGGGTTCATGGGCAGAAGCCAGGTGTTTTACAGGAAATGCACTAGTGAAGCCCTCCCAAGTAGGAAGCATTTATGGAGGGGAGCTAGATGCTTAGCTATATGTGGGAAACTCAAAAGTTAATTCCTCCCTAATTGGAAGCGTTCCTACTAGGTACTTAGCTACCAGCAGGCAACGCATAAGTGAATTCCTTCCAAAATGGAAGCTCATCTCCTCTAGTAGGCCTTCCCAGACTGAGCCCCCCTTTACCTCTGCTCCTCCTCCGCATCAAACAAAAAGCCTTACTGAAGGCACATCTTCTCCAAGAGGCCTTCCCTGCATAGGCCTCTCTTCCTTTTCTTCCACTCTCTTCTGCGTCACTCTGATTTGCTCCCTTTATTCCCACCACCACCCCCACCCAGCCCCAAAGCACTTATGTACATATCCGTAATTTCTTGATTTATAGTCATTCATTCATTCAATTGTATCTATTGAGCACTTATTGTATGCAGAGCACTGTACTAAGTGCTTGGGAGATTGTAATACAATAGTAAATGGACACATTAGCACATTCTCTGTCCACAATGAGCTTACGGTCTAGAGGGGGGAGGCAGACTTTAATATAAATAAATAAATTACAGATGTGTACATAAGTGTTGTGGAGCTCAAAGGGGAGGAAGAATGACAGGAGCAAGTCAGGGTGATGCATAAGGAAGTGGGAGAAAAAGAAAGGGTGATTTAGTCAGAGGCGGCCACTTGGAAATATGCCTTCTGTAAGACTTTGAAGGGCGGGGGGAGGGAGAGAACTAATTGTATGTCGGATTTGAGGAGCAGTTGTGTTCCAGGTCAAAGGCAGGACATGGGCAAGGAGTCAGTAGTGAGTTAGATGAGATCGAGGCAAAGTGAGAAAGTTGGCATTAGAGGAGCCAAGTGTGTGGGCTGGGTTGGAGTAGTAAAGTACCAAGGTATCTGTCTTTCCCTCTAGACTGTAAGCTCGTTGTGAGCAGGGAATGTGTCTGTTATACTGTTATATCGCTTAATGCTTAGTACAGTGCTCTGCAAATGGTAATCTCTCAATAAATACCGTTGATTGATTGATTAACTGGTAAGGAGTTTCCATTTGATGCAGAGGTGGATGGACAACCTCTGGAGGTTCTTGAGGAGTGGGGAAGCATGGAATGATTTTTTTTAGAAAAATAATCTCATCAGCAGAGTGAAATGTGGACTACAATGGGGAGAACTGGAGGCTGATGCAAGTAGTCAAATTATAGATAGGGGAAGCAGCAGAGTATATGTGCAAAAGTGCTGAGGAGCTGGGAGAATGCTCAATAAATACCACAATTTTCACTATTGAAGAACCCAGGGACAGTGCATTCCCTGAATAATCATGTAGTTTCAGAACAAAATACACCCCAGTAGATATGATCTTCACAGCCCAAAATGAAGGGGAATGTAGGAAGCAATGTTTAGACTTCAAAATGCATTTGATATGATCAACAGATGGGGACTCTGGCAACTGCTAAGGAAATTCAGCTGCCTAAGTGATTCATCAAGATTCTTAGGCTAAGCCATGATAGCATGGTCAGTGGAGTCACAGTGGAAGGTTCTGTCTGACCCTTTTCCCATCACCATTGGACTGGAGCAGGCAGGGTTGGGCAGAAGGTCCAGTCTTATACAACCTATTCATGGTATCATGCTTATGTAGTATTATAATAGCTTTTATTAAGTGCTTACTGTGTGCAGAGCACTGTACTAAGCAGTGAGAGAGGATGCACAGGTAGGAATTAGACATGGCCTCTGTGCCTAGGGGCTCTCCCAGTCTAAGGGGACAAGGACTTGGAAGCTGGGGCCAAAATAGGCTGCCATTCTCCTGGGGAATTCTTCCAACTCAAAAGACTAAAAGCCTCTTTGAAAGTCCTTGAGATAGTCATTATGGAACTGGTACATGCTGATGACTGTGCTCTTGGGGCTCATTCCCAGAGAAACAGACAAGTGATTATGAGCAGCTTTGTAGAATTAGCATAGGTGGAAGGCCCAATGATAATCAGCCTTGCAGCTGCCTGCTCCAAGACAAGCATTTTCACAGGCAGTCCAGAACTCAATGACCCTGCCTGTTCCAGAAAGCCTCATTTGGCTTTTGGAAGGGACTGTCCTCCTCAGGAAGGGCTCATAGAGTCATATCCATGCCAAGCAGCCCTGCTCAATCACTTGTGCCATCTGTGATGCCAGCTGCAAGCAACGGATTCCCCAACAGGGTAGGCCAGTGGTTTTCAAAGTGTCTAGGGAAGTCCAAACTATTCATGGATCATGGTCAAACATGTAGTGCTCATTATGCTCAAAAGCCAGCCAGTCCAGAGTCTGGCTGCCACTCTGAGCCATGTGGCTGTTAATGATTGTTCATTCATTCATTCAGCCAGCCATATTTATTGAGCACTTACTGTATGCAGAGCACTGTACTAGGCCCTTGGAAAGTACAATTCAGCAATAGAGAGAGACCATCCCCACCGGGCTTACAGCCTAGAATGGGGGAGACAGACATCAAAACAAGTAAATAGGAATCAATATAAATAAATAGAATTATAGCTATACACATATACAGAAGTGCTATGGGGCAGGTGGGGGTGAAGAGTAAAGGGAGCTAGTCGAGGTGACGTGGAGGGGAGGAGGAGCTGAGGAAAAGCAGTGTGGCTTAGTGGAAAGAGCATGGGTTTGGGAGTGAAAGGTCATGGGTTCTAATCCTGTCTATGCCACTCTGATGTGTGACCTTGGGCAAGTCACTTTACTTCTCTATGCCTCAGTTACCTCATCTGTAAAATGGGGGTGAAGGTTGTGAGCCCCACGTGGGACAACCTGATTACCTTGTAACTATCCCAGCACTTAGAACAGTGCTTGGCACGTAGTAAGCCCTTAACAAATACCATTATTATCATTATAATTATTATTATTATTATTATTAAAAGGGAGGCTTAGTCTAGGAAGGCCTCTTGGAGGATTGTTGACCTCGCCAAAGACCAATATGGGGCTGCCTGTGCCAGGAGTCCATTGGAGAGCCCAAGTGTCTGGAAGTGTTCTCTTCTGGTTCTCCTCTTATCTCTCTGGCTGTTCATTCTCAGTCTCCTTCGTGGGTTCCTCTTCTCCCTCCTGTCCCCTAACTGGTGGGGTCCCTCAAGGCTCTGTTCTTAGTCCCCTTCTATTCTCCATCTACACTCACTCCCTTAGAGAACTTGTTTGCTCCCACTGCTTCACCTATAATCTCTATGCAGATGACACCCAAATCTATATCTCTTCCCCTGTTCTCCCTTCCTACGGGCTCACGTCTCCTCCTGCCTTCAGGACATCTCTACTTGAAAGTCCTCCTGCCACCTCAAACTCAACATGTCCAAGACAGAGCTCCTAATCTTCCATCCCAGATCCAGTCCTCTCCCTAACTTTTCTGTCACTGTGGATGGCACATCCATGCTTCCCGTCTCACAAACCCACAACCCTGGTGTCATCCTTGACTCCACTCTCTCATTCACCCCAGATTCAGCTCTTAGAACAATGCTTGGCACATATTAAGCACTTAACAAATATCATCATTATTATATCCAATCCGTCACGAAATCCTGCCAGTCTCACCTACATAACACTGCCAAGATCCACCCTTTCCTCTCCATCCAACCCGCTACCACATTAGTACAATCGCTCATCCTATCCCTACTGGATTACTGCATCAGCCTCCTTTCTGACCTCCCAGCCTCCTGTCTCTCCCCACTTCGGTCCATACTTCACTCTGCTGCCTGGATTTTCTTTCTACAGAAACGCTCAGGGCATGTCATCCCCCTCCTCAAAAATCTCCAGTGGTTGCCTGTAAACCTCCATATCAAACAAAAACTCCTCTCTGTTGTCTTCAAAGCTCTCCATCACCTTGCCCCTTCTTACCTCACCTCCCTTCTCTCCTTCTACATCCCAGCCCACACACTCCACTCCTCTGGTGCTAATCTTCTCACTGTACCTCCATCTCACCTATCCCACTGTCAGCCCCTGGCCCACATCCTTCCTCTGGCCTGGAATGTCCTTTCTCCTCAAACCCACTAAACAATCACTCTTCCCCCACCCCCTTTAAAGCCCTACTGAAAGCTCACCTCCTCCAAGAGGTCTTCCCAGAGAAGCAGCGTGGCTCAGTGGAAAGAGCACGGGCTTTGGAGTCAGAGGTCATGAGTTCGAATCCCAGCTCTGCCACTTGTCAGCTGTGTGACTGTGGGCAAGTCACTTAACTTCTCTGTGCCTCAGTTCCCTCATCTGTAAAATGGGGATGAAGACTGTGAGCCCCACGTGGGACAACCTGATTTCCCTGTGTCTACCCCAGCGCTTAGAACAGTGCTCTGCACATAGTAAGCACTTAACAAATACCAACATTATTATTATTATTCCCAAACTAAGCCCCCCTTTTCCTCAGCTGTCCCTCCCTTCAGCATTACCTTGACTCACTCCCTTTGCTCTTTCCGCCCTCTCCCCACCCCACAGCACTTATGTATGTATGTATACATCTATCATTTTGTTTATTTATATTGATGCCTATTGACTTGCTTTGATGTCTGTCTGTAAGCCTGATGTGAGCAGGGATTGTCTCTCTTTATTGCTGAATTGTACTTTCCAAGTGCTTAGTACAGGACTCTGCACACAGTAAGCACTAAATAAATATGAATGAATGAATGAATGAATGAATGAATGAATGAATGAATGAGCGTAGCAAGCAAACCAAGCCAGGGGTTCTGAATCTGCAGCCAATGGGTCAGGGCATAGGCAGCCAAAAGAGGGACCCCAGGCCTGAAGAGGAGAAATTTGGCAGTCATTTCCTGGAACTTGAAGGCAGGTGAAAGAGCAGGCCTCTGAGTCAGTGGCTCTACTTCCTTTATCCTGCTGGAAAAATGAAGAAAGCTGCTTTACTCCTGGGTATAACCCATCATGTACAAGAGCCAGTTTGATTCAAACTGAAAAGGGCAGTAGACCATTTGTTTCCCAGTCGAGCCAAAGTTGTGTCAGATCGCTTCCCAGGTTCCCACTGGTGCTAAGAGGCCAATTCGCTAACCTTGTATTGATAAGTTGGGTCTGAAATGTGTGGGGTGTGCTGTGACTGGAGAGGGGGTGTTCTGACTGGGGAGGCTTCTGTGGCTGACAACTACGCTCAGTGTTTCTTCATAACGTAGGGCCAGGCCAGAACAACAGGGGTCACTTTGCAGCCAATCAATCAATCAATTTACTAAATACTTACTGCATGCAGAGCATTCATTCATTCATTCAATTGTATTTATTGAGCACTTACTCTGTGCAGAGCACTGTACTAAGCACTTGGAATGTACAATTAAGTCATTGCACTAAGTGCTTGGGAGAGTACAATGCAATAGAGTTGGTAGACGTAATCCCTACCCTCAAGGAGCTCTCAATCTAGTGGGAGACTTCCCCTGTCCTCCCCCAGCATTAGAAAAAGATAGTGGGTTTGGGAGCCACAGAAAGAGCCCCTACTTTGAGAATCCTGGGTCACTCATGCCTCACCAGCACCCCCAGACAGCCGCCAGCAGAGGAACTAGAAGCCTGCTAGAGGACAAACCCCACCCTTCTTCCCTCCCTGAACCCTGAGATTAAGGAGGTGTGGGTATATCCATCCCCATTATTCAAAAAGAGAAACTGGGGCTCAGAGACATACAGCAAGTTATAAATTGTAATCTCTTCGAGGCCAGAGACTGGCTACAATGTTCTGCAGGTAGTAAGGGCTAAATAAATACCCATTGAGCAGTATTTGGACTGATGGACCAAATAGGAGAGTCACAACCCCTGGTTTCCTGCCCCATGTTGGCCATTCCAAAATGTCCATGATCAGAATTGTCCCATTCAGGTCCAACCATCATCTAGAGAGCCTGGTCTGCTAGCCACCAGGCAGTACTGGCAGTTAGACTTACCTAGGAAGGCTGGACATCCCAGCTCTTGTCAGCCTCCACGCAGGAGCACAATACCCTAGACCCTGGGCCACCACATGGACCCCCTGTCACCACCCTGTTCCCCAGTGGGCCAAGCTGAGTAGCCAAAGCAGCTAGAAGTCGGTGATTTCTTTAAGGTGGAAATGGAGGGGTCCCAGACTATCTGTTAGCCTGCTGAGGCCCAGAAGATAAGAAGCCTCCTGTGCTGCATTAGATTTCCATGGGTCAGAGGGGCACACTACAGTATTATTCACCCTCAGATCTTGGGTCAACACTTGCACTCAGGTTCTAAAATGTAGTTCGCTAAGGTGGCCACCAACAGCACTAAAAAATTCCAGACACTCTTTTCTGTCCTGCCCAAAATTAGCATTTAAATAATGATACTTATTAAAATATCAAAAATGGTAGGGTGTATTTTACTCATGCTCATATTTATATCCAATTCTGGATCCAGTCCTAAGGTTTTTGATGTTGTGAAACTTGATAAGAGAGTCTTTCTCATTCTCACTTTAGTGCCAGCCACAGGCATAAGGTAAGTGTATCATATATATACCCACAGAAAGGTTATTTATTTATGATATTTACTGAGCACTTACTGTGTGCAGATCACTGTACTAAGTGCTTGGGAAGTACAATACAGCAATAAAGAGAGTCAGTCCCTGCCCACAATGGCCTCACAATCTAGAGGTGGGGGAGACAGGCATCAATACAAGTAAATCAGGCATCAATATAAATAAATAGAATTATAGATATACATATATACACAAGTGCTGTGGGGTTGGGAGAGGGAGAAAGAGCAACGGGAGTGAGTCATCGTGACACCAGGGAGTGGGAGCTGAGGAAAAATGGGACTTAGTCTGGGTAGGCCTCTTGGAGGAGGTGCACCTTCTACGTGGAAATGTAGAAATGTGCGGAAATTAAATAGAAACTATATACTGGACATAAAGGGGTGCAAGTACCATGTAAGTACAAGGCAGGAACTGACTGACTCTGAAAAGGCCTGCCCTGTAAAGAGGTGTCAACTCTTTATTTGATGTACATACAATGAAAACAGATGCAGAGATTTTAGGGAGTGAGGCTTGGGAGGAGATACATTTCAGAGAACTAATAGACTGGAATCCTCTGTTTAGGGCTTATTCAGCCCTGATTAGAAATGTTCAAGTCTTGTCAGAGACTTGGGAGGTGCAAGCCTGGGAAACCACCTCATTAATCTCTGGGAGTGTAATGGACAGCCTGGATGGCCCTCATTTTTAAGAGGGGTAAAAGAAAGCTTGGAGAGTCACTCTGTGGTGCCACTCCCTGAAAAGATTGTAAAAACTTTCCTAAGCAATTCAGAGGGAAGAATTAGGGAGACAATGGGGGGCGCGGGGCAGCTGGTTGGAGGAAAAGACCATCTTGGAGGCAGGAGAATGTGGGCTACGAGCCTGAGAGAGCAGGACACAGAGAATCAGCATGGCTTAGTGGAAAGAGTATGGGCTTGAGAGTCAGAGGACACGGGTTCTAATTCCAGCACCACCACTTGTCTGTTGTGTGACCTTGGGCAAGCAACTTAACTTCTCTGGACCTCAGTTACCTCATCTGTAAAATGAGGATTAAGACTGTGAGCCTCACGTGGGACAACCTGATAACCTTGTATCTACCCCAGCACTTAGTGCTTGGCACATAGTAGGCGTTTAACAAAAAACGTCATCATCATCATCATTATCATCATCATGATCAATGCACCCTTCCCTGATTACCTGACAGCAGGAGGAGTGCTGGGATCAAGCTTAGAGTTTATTACCATTCCGAGGCTCTCCACAAACTACCTTTCTCATAGCCAGTTTCTATCCACATGAGGTCCGTGTAAGTTTCAACCAGAAGATGAAGAGATATCATTCACTTCCTTCCATTCATTCATTCAATAGTATATATTGAGCGCTTACTATGTGCAGAGCACTGTACTAAGCGCTTGGAATGTACAGATCGGTAAGAGATAGAGACTTCCCCCCTATACAGTCTACTATGCAGGCTTAGCATGCAATTTTTTTATACATACATTTGGCATAATGTTGCAAATTAGTCTTTTGTGACATAAAAATCATCAGCATGAGTATGGTCTAGTGGAAAGAGCACAGGCCTAGGAATTAGAGAAGCTGTCTTCTAACTGTGGCTCCACCACATGTCTGCGGTGTGACCTTGGGCTAGTCATTTCACTTCTCTGAGCCTCAGTTATCTGTAAAAGGGACATTCAGACTGTGAAGCCCCATGTGGGACATGGACTGCATCCAATCTTATTAATTTGTATCTACCCCAGCACTTAATACAGTACCTGGCACATAATAAGCACTTAACAAATACCACAATCATTATCATTTTTATTGTCATTATCATCATCATCATCTTTTCTTCTGCTTGGGTTTGGTTGTCATAATCTAATCACAGAGTCAACTCAGCTGGGGAAGTGGTGGTCTTCTCTGCTTCCAAGCAGTTTTTGGTGGTCACTCTTTGGCCATGGTCCATCCTGTTCATCATTAACCTTGCATTTTGTTGTCTATTTCTCTTCTGACATAATCTGGCCAGTGATTTATCTTAGTAATGCAAGCCCCCCACCAGGAGCACCTCAGTGTTCACCCTTTCGTTTCTCAACATCGGTGTCAGGTGCGGCTCCTTGCTCGCTATTCCCAAGGACTGTTGGTGGCCACCCCATCTAGCCCTGTGGCCCAGGGGCTCTCAGACGAGTGTACAGGCTGATGTCCACAAGCTGCCTTGTCTCTCTGACCCTGGCCTAGCAGATCAATTTTCTCAGCTGGGACTCTAACAATGTTTCCATGCTACTTAGAGCTGTTCATGCCTACTCCCTGCCCAGGAGAAGTATCTCACCAACTCTTTGCTTAGCCTCGTGGCATTTGCCCAACAGAGCTGGCCAACCCCCTGTTATCTCCTTCTGACATCTGTTCAAGTCCCAGATCTTCTCAAAGGTAGGTTCTCTGGGGAAAACAGTTACAAAATTGTCTGTCAAACTCAACATAGTCCTTCCTTGCTAGCATCCTAGTCTCGCTCAACGAATTGGGCCAGAGAGCATCCTCAGAATCAGGCCAGGGAGTTATATGGGAGAGAGATTGGCTAAAATATCCCATGCTGTTAATCCAAAGAAGCAATACACGCCAACCACCCAGGAATCATAACTGACCCCAAAGCTTTTACAGGTAGCAGTGTGCCTGTGACCCACCAAAATAAATGAAGAAGGTCCAATGAGTATTAGCCATTCACACACTTATTCATCAGAACCTCAAATTTCGGCCCTTTAGCATCCTCTCAAATTATGTATTTGATGCCGTGTCCCATGGCAATTTGTAAGGCTAGCCCCTCCCCAAGATTATACTGCCTGAATGGATGCCGCCCCTCCCCAATGTTCTGCTTTCTCATCCATCAGGGAGGGGGAGACTGTTCCCCCCTCCCCTACATTGCTGACCTCCCCCGCTCTGGGGAACACTCCCACCTCTGTGAACTGAGGTCACCAATACCAAGGAGGGGGAGCCTCAGTCCTGTAAGTCCTAACTGCCACCTTAACTGTCGATCAGGTGGTGACAGACAAGTGAAATATTGATAAGGGGGGTGGTTGTGGCTGTAGTAACAGAAGAGAACAGAAGGTAACATTTCTCCCCTTTCTCTCTTCTCCTTTCACCAAGGTTAGACAGCATTTCCAGGAGAAGAGAGAGGTTCACATTGTTAAGGACATCCAACAAGTCAAGGACATCCAACAGACAGCCAACCGCCTGCCCCTCCCCACTTCAGTCCATACTTCACTCCACTGCCCAGATTATCTTTCTACAGAAACATTCAGAGCATGTCACTCCCCCACCTCAAAAATCTCCAGTGGTTGCCTATCAATCTCCGTATCAAACAAAAACTCCTTACTATTGGCTTCAAAGCTCTCCATCACCTTGCCTCTTCTTACCTCACCTCCCTTCTCAACTTCTACATCCCTACATCCCAGCCCATGTGCTCTGCTTCTCTGGTGCTAACCTTTTCAATATATGTCGATCTCACCACTGACCCCTGGCCCATGTCCTACAGAGTGACAGAGTGGATGTGTGGGGTGAATGAGATCAAAGATGACACCAAGGTTGACACTAAGGAGATCATTGATGACCACGGAGAGTGTGGTCTCAGGGGAATGATGAAGGAGAAGACTGGGTTAGAGTGTATCAAAGAAATTGGAGGGGAGAAAGTGGAGGCAGCAAGTTTATACAGCCTGTTAGAGGAGTTTGGTCAGGATTACTATTCGTAGTAATAGTAACATTTATACCGTGAGCCCCATGTGAGTCAGGGGTGGTGTCCAACTTGATTATTTTGTATCTCCCCAGTGCTTCAAACAGTGCCTGGCACATAGTATATGCTTCCCAAATACAATTATAGTAGTGGTCGTCGTTGTACTAATACTATTTATTAACCACTTATTGTGGGTAAATACACCACACTATGATCCGGCAAAAAATAGCCAGGTTGGAATTAGAGTAGATCCCTGGCCCTCCATCTAAGAATAAGGGGAAAAGAAAATTGGTGATGGACACATAAGGAAAAAATAAAACTGAAAGAACACAAAATCAACATAAAACAGAAGGATAGGATTAAAAGAAGAATGGAATTTTAGGTTTCTCGTGGCTTTACTTGGCTTCTCACTGCTCAGAGTCTAACAGCCACAACCACAGTAACCAGTAACCACAACCACCATGGCTAGGCTTTCCCAGTTTTCTACTTTTTGTCGAGGCGGTATGCTGCTGCTGCATTTGTCCTTCCCTCAGTTTTTGAAGATGAGGCAGTCACTGGTGAACCCAATGCCATAGAGAAGCAGCTTGGCCTAATGCTTAGAGCACAGATGGGCCTATGAGTAAGAGCCATTGTTCTAATCCCGGCTCTGACACTTGTCTGCTGAGTGACCTTTCCCAAGTCACTTAGCTTCTCTGTGCATCAGTTCCCTCATCTGTAAAATGGGGATTAAGACCATGAGTCCCATGTGGGACATGGACTCTCTCCAACCTGATTAGCTTGTATCTACTCCACTGCCTAATACAGGGCCTGGAATACAATAAGTGCCTAACAAAAACCATAGAAAATGGGATCCATAAAAAGGGATTTTTTAGCATAGGGGAAGCATTAGCAAATTTGAAGGTAGAAAGGAAGGAAGGAGTCATCAGAGAGTGAATAGTTGAAGATGGCCATCTAGGAGGAGAGAAGAGAGTGTGCAAATGTTTTGAGAAGATGAGAAGGAATGGGGTGAGAGGTATCTGTATTGGGGGTTAGATTTTGAAAGTTGGAGAGAAACAGCAGGTAAGGGTGAAAGAGAAGAATTAGAAGAAGGGAATTGGAGAGGTGAGGAGTATTCATTCACTCATTCATTCATTTCAATCATATTTATTGAGTGCTTATTGTATGCAGAGAACTGTACTAAGTGCTTAGAGAATACAATACAATAATAAACAGACACATCCCCTGCCAACAATGAGCTTACAGTATAGCGGGGAGTAGTTTAGACAGTTTAGATTTTGTCAATGCAATAGCTGGTAAAATCATTAGGGGAGAGGACAGTTGGCTCAATGGGGCCTTCAAGAGAGGAATTAAAGTTCTGGAAAAGTGGGTGAATGCACTGGGCATGAGGTTCCATGAAAGGGAATAAGTAATGTTGCTGAAAAGAGAAGGTAGAGTTGGAGCAAGCAAGGCTGAATCTGAAGTGACTGAGGCCCCTTTCCTGCCCAGATTTCCCAGAGTCAGGACTCTACGGTGGGAGTGCAGAAGTGAAGGGGACTGTGGAGGTGATCCAGGGTTGGAAATGGTGGTGCTGGATTGACACAGGGGCAGAAAGAAAGGGAGTGGAGTTTGGAGGAGAGGGCATAGTTGAGTGAGTGGAAATGGGCAGAGACAGGAGGGTTGAAATCAATCCATCAATCCATCAATCAATAGTATTTTGAGCACTTACTATGTGCATAGCACTGTACAAAACACTTGGGAGAGTACAGTACGAGAGAGTTGATAGACATGTTCCCTGCCCACAAGTTTATAATCTAGTATATAGTCTACTATATAGAAAGGGAGCCACATAAGGCATGGTAGCCTGGGGTAAGTGGAGGGGATGGGGGATCAGAGGTCTCTATGATGGGAGGGAGCCGTGGTGGATAAAATGGCCAAAGAGAAGCAATTCAGAGTTAGTGGGCTTGGTAGTAGTAGGAGACATAGGAAGAGGACAAGGAGGATGAGGACAAGGAGGGTGAGGAAAAGAAGGAGGAACAAGAGGAGGAGGAGGAGGAGGATTCATCGAGAACATGCTGGGTGCTTCTGGACTCAGAAAGTACAGAATGTTGATATTCTTTGCCCAAAATAATAATTACAGTATTTGTTAAATGCTTACTACATGCCAGGCACTGAACTAGGTGTTGAGGTAGAAACAAGAAAATAGGGTTGGACGTAGTCCCTGTCCTGCTTTGGGCTCATAGTCTTAATCCACATTTTACAGATGAGGTAACTGAGACACAGAGAAGTGAAGTGACTTGCCTAAGGCCATGTAGCATACAAGTGGCAGAGTCAGAATTAGAAACCATGACCTTTTGACTCTCAGGCCTGTGGTCTATCTACCACGCCATGCTGCTTTTCAAAAAGACCTTATTCTCCAATAAGTGAGACAAACATAAACATACTTACTATTCAAGATGTCAAAAGTAAACTAATAGAGCAGACATATATACATGAATGCTAATGATATGGCACAATAATTATAATAATTGTGATTTTTGTTTAGCCATTTAAATGGCCTAGTGGAAAGAGCATAGATCTGGGAGTCAACAAACCAAGTTCTAGTCTAGTCCTGACTCAGCTCTCTCATTCACCCCACACATCCAATCCATCACCAACACCTGCCGGTCTCACCTTCACAATATCGCCAAGATCCGCCCTTTCCTTTCCATCCAAACTGCTATTGTGCTGGTACAAGCTTTCATCATATCCCGACTGGATTATTGTGTCAGCCTCCTCTCTGATCTCCCTTCTTCACGTCTCTCCCCACTCCAGTCTATTCTTCATTCCGCTGCCCAGATCATCTTCCTACAGAAATACTCTGGGCATGTCACTCCGCTGCTCAAAAACCTCCAGTGGTTGCCTATCAACCTTCGCATGAAACAAAAAACTCCTCACTCCTGGTTTCAAAGCTCTCCATCACCTTGCCCCCTCCTACCTCACCTCCCTTCTCTCTTTCTACTGCCCACTCCGTACACTCCGCTCCTCTGCTGCTCACCTCCTCATGTTCCCCTTTCACACCTAGCCTGCCGTCGACCCCTGGCCCACGTCCAACTCCTGTCCTGAAATGCCCTCCCTCCTCATGTCTGCCAAACTAACTCTCTTCCCCTCTTCAAAGCCCTACTGAGAGCTCACCTCCTGCAAGAGACACCTCCTGCAAGAGGTCTTTCCAAAGTGAGCTCCCCCTTTCTCTCTGCTCCCCCTCCCCTCCCATCCTTCCTCAACCTCTGCTCCTCCCCCTTCCCCTCCCCTCAGCACTGTGCTCATTTGTATATATTATTACCCTATTTATTTTGTTAATGAGGTGTACATCCCCTTGATTCTATTTCTCTTGATGATATTGTCTTGTTTTTGTTTTGTTCTGTTTTGCTTTGCTGTCTCCCCCGTTTAAACTGTGAGCCCATCATTGGCCAGGGATTGTCTCTATCTGTTGCCGAATTGTACACTCCAAGCGCTTAGTACAGTGCTCAGCACATAGTAAGCATTCAATAAATACTATTGAATGAATGAATAAATGAATACTTGCCTGCAATGTGACCTTGGACAAGTCACTTAACTTCTCGGTGCCTCAATTTCCTCATCTATAGAATGAGGATGAAATGCTTTTTCCTTCTCCACCATATCCTGTGAATCCTGTATGGGACAAGAACTATGTACACTCAGCTTATCTGGTATCTACTCCAGAGTTTAGGTAAGAGCTTAACAAATACCACAATTCATCATCATTACTACTATCATTATTATTATTATTATTATTTGCCAAACACTGTGCAAAACACTAGGGCAGACATAAGATAATCAAGTCTGATAAGTCCCTGTCCCACACATGGGGCTCACAATCTAAGGGGAAGGGAGAACAGGTATTTAATTCCCATTTTACACATGAGAAAATAGGCACAGAGAATAATATTTAATTATAATAATAGTAATTATAGTACTTGTTTAGTCCTTACTATGTGCCAAACACTGTTCTGAGCACTGCGTGGCTCAGTGGAAAGAGCACGGGCTTTGGAGTCAGGGCTCATGAGTTCGAATCCCAGCTCTGCCACTTGTCGGCTGTGTGACTGTGGGCAAGTCACTTAACTTCTCTGTGCCTCAGTTCCCTCATCTGTAAAATGGGGATCAAGACTGTGAGCCCCACGTGGGACAACCTGATTCCCCTATGTCTACCCCAGCGCTTAGAACAGTGCTCGGCACATAGTAAGCGCTTAACAAATACCAACATTATTATTATTATTCACTGGGGTAGATACAAGTTAATCGGTCACTGTGCTACATGGGGCTCACACTCTTATCCCCATTTTACAGATGAGGTAACAGGCTCAGAGAAGTTAAGCAACTTGCCCAAGGTCATGCAGCAAGCACATGGCAGAGCTGGGATTAGAACCCACATCCTTCTGACTTCCAGGCCCATGCTCTATCCACTAAGCCACGCTGCTTCTACTACTTAAGTGCTGTACAGTGTGCCAGACACTATACTAAGTGCTGGGGTGGATACAAGCAAACAGAGTGGGACACAGTCCCTCTCCCACATAGAGCTTAGAGTCTCAGTCCCCATTTTACAGATGAGATAACTGAGGCCCAGAGAAGTGAAGTGACTTACCCAAGGACTCACAGCAGACAAGTGGCAGAGCCAGAATTAGAGCCCATGACCTTCTGACTCTCAGGTCCATCGTCTATCCACTATGCCAAGTCCCTAACTTCCAGGCCCATGCTCTTTCCATCAGGCCATGCTGCTGAAAAATTAATGGAAGAAAAGTTTGTTGGAGATGAAATTTTAGGAGGGATTCAAATGTGGGTACAGCTTTGGTCTGGTCTGGTGAAGGCAGCCAAGGAGTCACCATAAGTGAGAGGATGGAAGCAAGAGAGTCAAGAATGAAGGACTCCTAGAAGGTTGGCTTGGGCAGAATGAAGACAGTGAGTTGGGGAATAAAAGGTGAAGAGAGCAGATAGGTAAAGTAGGGCCAAATGGTGGGGAATCTTGAAGCTGATTTTGAAGTTGTTTGATGTGATATGACTTTGAGCCCCATCTGGGAGATATGACTTTGAGCCCCATCTGGGACAGAGACTGTTTCCAACCTAATTAACTTGTACCTACCCCAGGGCTTAGAACAGTGTTTGACATATAGTAAGCGCTTACCAAATACCATTAAAAAAAAGACATGGTGATCCAGGGGGGTTTTGAGCTCCCCTAAAAAGTAGATGAAAAGTGAAAAGAGTAGAGGACCTCCAGGGAGACCCACAGTAAGAGGATGAGAGGCATTGAAGGTGCCAGGAAATGACACTTAGAAGGACTAGTTAGAGAGGAAAGAGGAGAACTAGGTAGGGACAGTGTCAACAGAACAGAGGCCTGATAATATTTCGAGGAGGAGGGACTGCTCCACCCTGTCAAAAGCGGCAGAGAGATTGAGGAGGATAGGGAAGGACTTGGACTTGGCTATGAATAAATCATTGGTGAAACCTGGGAAAGAGTAGTCTTGGTGGCATAAAGGGATCAAAAACCTGGCTGCAGGGGTCAATAATAATGTTGGGATTTGTTAAGCGCTTACTACGTGCCGAGCACTGTTCTAAGCACTGGGGTAGATACAGGGTAATCAGGTTGTCCCACGTGAGGCTCACAGTTAATCCCCATTTTACAGATGAGGTAACTGAGGCACAGAGAAGTTAAGTGACTTGCCCACAGTCAGCTGACAAGTAGCAAAGCTGGGAGTCGAACCCATGACTTCTGACTCCGAAGCCCAGGCTCTTTCCACTAAGCCACACTGCTTGGTGGACAGGAAATTATGGCAGTGATCAAATGCAACCCATTCTAAAAGTTTGGATAGTACTGAGAGGAGGGAGATACAGTGATAGCTAAAGGGGACAGTCGGGTTGAGTGAAGGCTCTTTTTAAAACAGACCTGCAAATGTTTGAAGACAGAGCAGAAGAAGCCAATGAAATGTAAGAGGTTGAAAATGACAGTGAGGGAGGGGAGGGCAGTAGGATTAAGGAATAAGATTTTAGGAGATGAGGCAGAGTCAGAGGTGGACCTGAAATCACATCTCCTCCAGTCAATCAAACAATCATATTTATTGAGTGCTTCTGTGTGCAGAGCACAATACTAAGCTTTTGGGAGAGTACAATACAACAGAGTTTGTAGACACATTCCCTGCCCACAGTGAGCTCACAGTCTAGAGAGGGAGACAGACATTGATATAAATAAATAAATTCTGGCATGTACATAAATTCTATAGAGCTGAGGGAAGGGTAAATAAATGGAGTAAATCAGGGCTACACTTATCTTCTCCTTGCCCTACATCTTCCTCAACTGCCATTTCAGAACTTCCAGGTCACCTAGGTGCCTGGGCATTCCCAATCCCAGCAGCAATGGAGGTCCACATCTTTATATTCTATTGCTTACTCTCACCTCTACTTTAATTTGGCATTTCTCTTTCTCATTCAGTTGTAAGTTCCTTGAGGGCAGGGACCATGTCTACAAATTCCACAGTACTTTCCCAAGCACTAAGTTCACTGCTCAATAAATAAAAAATGGATTGAGTGATTATGAGAGTGGCAGGGGTGAGCCAGACCGTGACAACAAGGAGGAGTGACTGGGTTAGGAAGAGGTCAAGTATGAAGGGGTATTTGTCCATGATGGAGAAGTTCTCCCACAGATTTTTTTTTTATGGCACTTTAAGTGCTTATGTGTCAAGCACTGTTCTAAATGCTAGGATAGATAAAAGTTTTCAGGTTGGACAGAGTCCCTGTTCCACATAGAATTCATAATCTAAACCCCATTTTACAAAGAAGTTAAGTGAGTTGCCCAAAGTCCCACAGACAAGTGGCAGAGCTGGGATTATAACCCTGGTCTTCTGGCACCCAGGCTTGTGCTCTTTCCACTAGGCCAGGCCACTTGTTGCATTTAGATGAGTGCATCTAAAATGGAGATCTTAGGAGTAATGGGTGGGGGTAGGTGGGATAAAAATGAGTTGATAGTCTGGGATACTAGGGATAGGAAGTTTAAGGCGGTGGCAAAAGGAGAAAGATGGAGTGGGGAAAGTCATGGTGAAGTCCCAAGTCTTCAAAGATTGCAGCTTCTGGTCCCTGATCCTGAGGGACCACTGCTTCCAGACCCCGATCCTAGGTGCCCACAGCATCCCAACACTCTAAAACTTGTAAGGAAGGCTCCCTCTGGGATGTGGGGCAGGGGGAGACTTCACAGGCTTTTCAGCCCCAGCAGGCTAAAGTTCTCCTTGTAGACTGCAAGCTCTTTGTGGGCAGGGATTGGGTCTACTAACTCTTGTTATCTACTCTCCCAAGCATTTATTACTGTGCTCTGCACACCGTAGGCATTCAATAAATACCATTTGATTGAAAGGGAGCAGCGGAGATCAGAGGAGCCAGATAAGGCAACTAGGGAAAAATCGAATTGGCTAAACCAAGTTTTGCACTAAGCTCTGGAATGCTTCCACTAATGAGGAAAAGAAATAAATAGCTCGTTAACAGAGGTAACATGAGGTGTAAAAAAAAACCAAAAAATAGTAATAGTGGCTACTGTATCTGTTAAGTGTCTACTATAGGCTGCCACTGTGTTAAGTCCTGGGGTGATTGCAAGGTAAACAGAGTCACAGCGGTCCACACTGAATCACAATCATTCTATTTGTAAGCAATCAATCGGTAATATTTATTTAACACTTACTGTGTGCAGAGCAAGTGCTTGGTAGAGTACAGTACAATAAAATTGGTAGATATGATCCCTGACCTCAAGGAATTCAAAATCTAGTGTAAATATTTACGATAGCCTCTTTCATTAGAACGTAAGATCCTTCTGGGAAAGGAACATATCTCCTGCTTCCATTGTATATTCTTAAATGCTTAGTCCAGTGCATTTCACCCAGGGGGCAATCAATAAATTCCATTAGTACTACTGGTTGATAGATCTTATGAGATAAATAAGGCAATAAAATAGAACAAGAGGAAAAAGAGAGAAACAAGGAGAGAGGATGTTAGTAACAGGTGATAATGAAACAAAAGAGTCATTTCATTTTGGAAAATTCTTATATGACAAGTAAAAGGTCAGTTAGAGTCTGGTACCCAAAGCAGGCAACATTTGGGGAGTGTGAATGGAACCTGTAAGGCAACCACTAAGAAAAGGCTTTTGTATTGCCTCACGATATTTGTGTTGGGTTTTGTTTTTTTTCATTTAGTTTTCTCAAAGACTCCAGGAAAGTTAACTGCATTCAAAGAGAAAAGACTAAAAAAGTTATGAAATTCCACAGCTCCAGGTATCATTATTAATGAGTCTAGTTACATAAAAGGATTGGGCAGATCATCTTACCACTATGGAACAGAGCTGGGATACTGTTGATCTTGTGTTCTGTTACCTCAATTTGTCCTGATTGAAATTCCGATTCCATTTTTCCTATTATTTGCTTCCCACAAAATATTCAGAGACTATAGCAGAAACAATTTCAAATAGGAGACTATTCTATATTTTTCAAAAGCTGACATTTTGGAGCTTAAAGTTGAATTAACATATATCTTCACTTTATATGTTAATGCATCCAACCTCATGACTATAAGGGAATTATTCTGTGTCTTTTTGCCTCTTGTAACTTCCAGACCCTGTTCCTCCCTATGCCTCTAGTTGGTGGGGTACCTCTTCCATCCTAGCCTGGACAGGCCTAGCCCTCCAGATTGAGGCTGAGGGATAATCAAGCTACTCAACTCCCCATTCCACTAAACTTTGTCCTTACCCATCCCCGCTCGCTCCAGGATCTCGTTGTGGCTGCATCAATACCGCAATCCCAGCATCCACAGCCAAGGGCTGTCTATCTTCCTCTCTGTTCCTGACTCTTTCTGATTCTCCATCCCTATCTCTCCCTTTCTCTGCTTCTTCCCGTTTCTCTACCTCTGTCTCTATGCCTCTTCCTGGTTCCCTGTCTCTGCCTTTCTACCTCTCTGTGCAGCTTTGTCTCTGTACAGAGTTGATCTTTGGAGGGAAGGAATCATTTAGAGGAAAGGTGTTCTGGGAAACGGTGAATCTGGGTATTCCAGAGACAATGGAGCACAGATACCCTTCCAGGGGCTTGGCCACTACTTGAAAGGGGATGAGGAATCTTTACTGTGAGGACAAACTATGAGGGAAGATTGCAAATAATCATAATTATCTTCCTCCAGAACTGCACTTCAAAGCCTCGTTAAACCTGGGAGCTGGAATTCTAAGCACCCTACTAGGCAGGACTATTATATTGGCATTAAAGTTTCACATTAAGAAATCCGACAGCCAAACACAAAAAGATTGACATTCGCTCAAAGAAAAGCAAATACTCAATTAGCAGGGCACCAGAGGCTCTGGCCATAGAGGTTCCACTGAGAACAGGCAGCGCCTGTCTCGGTATTGTGGAAAGAGGCAGCCTGAGCTGCCGTACTTGGGGTGGCAGCAAGGTCCAGTGGAAAGAACACAGGCCTGAGTCAGAGGACCTGGGTTCTAATCCTGGTTCTGGTGATTGCCTGCTAGGGAACCCTATGCAAGTCATTTGACTATTCTATGCCTCAGCTTCCTCATTTGTGAAATGGAAATTCAATATCTGTTTTTCCTCTTACTAAAAGCCCCATGTGGGAAAGGGACTGCGACCGATCTATCTTGTGTCTTCAGTGCTTGTATATAGTAAGTGCTTAACAAAGCCACAATTTTTTATCATTATTCTTATTATCTTTATTGCTATTTGTTAAGCACTCACTATATGCCAGGCATTGTATTAGGTGCTGGGATATTCAGGATGAACCCAGTCCCTGTCTCATACAGGGCTAACAGTCTTAAACTCCATTTTACAGATGAGATGACTGAGGCACAGAGAAATTAAGTGACTTGTCCAAGGTCCAAGCAGACAAGTCCTCATCTTCCCTCCCAAGCCCGGTCCTCTCCCTGACTTCCCTATCACCGTGGATGGTACGACCATCCTTCCCGTCTCTCAGGCCCACAATCTCGGTGTCATCTTTGACTCGGCTCTCTCATTCACCCCACACATCCTATCCATTACCAAGACCTGCCGGTCTCACCTTTACAATATCGCCAGGATCCGCCCTTTCCTCTCCACCCAAACGGCTACCTTAGTGCTATAGGCTCTTCTTATATCCCGGCTAGACTACTGTGTCAACCTTCTCTCTGATCTCCCTTCCTCCTCTCTCTCCCCGCTCCAGTCTATTCTTCACTCCGCTGCCTGGCTCATCTTCCTGCAGAAATGCTCTGGGCATGTTACTCCCCTTCTTAAAAGCCTCCAGTGGTTGCCTATCAACCTCCGCATGAAACAAAAACTTCTCACTCTAGGCTTCAAGGCTCTCCATCACCTTGCCTCTTCATACCTCTCCTCCCTTCTCTCTTTCTACTGCCCACCCCACACACTCCACTCCTCTGCCGCCCACCTCCTCACTGTCCCTCGGTCTCGCCTATCCCGCCGTCGACCCCTGGGCCACATCCTCCCGTGGTCCTGGAATGCCCTCCCTCCTCACCTCTGCCAAACTAATTCTCTTCCCCTCTTCAAAACCCTACTTAAAGCTCACCTCCTCCAAGAGGCCTTCCCAGACTGAGGTTCCCTTTTCCCTCTGCTCCCTCTACCCCCCCTTCACCTCTCCACAGCTAAACCCTCTTCTCCCCACTTTCCCTCTGCTCCTCCCCCTCTCCCGTCCCATCCCTTCAGCACTGTACTCGTCTGTTCAACTGTATATATCTTCATCACCCTATTTATTTTGTTTAATGAGATGTACATCACCCTGATTCTATTTATTTGCTATTGTTTTAATGAGATGTTCTTCCCCTTGACTCTATTTATTGCCATTGTTCTTGTCTGTCTGTCTCCCCCAGTTAGACTGTAAGCCCGTCAAAGGGCAGGGACTGTCTCTATCTGTTGCCGATTTGTACATTCCAAGTGCTTAGTACAGTGCTCTGCACATAGTAAGCGCTCAATAAATACTATTGAATGAACAAGTGGCAGAGCAGGTATTAGAACCCAGGTCCTCTGACTCGCAGACCTATGGGAGGGAAGGAGGTTGGGAGGCAGGAGACCCATATGATAATTCCTACTCTGCCATTAGCCTGTCACAAAGCCTGAGGTAAGTCACTTATCGTTTCTGTGCCTCAGTCTTATCTGTAATTTTGAGGTAAGAACCCCATTTCTATATCTCTTAGATCATGAGCTCCATGCTCGTGAGTCTCAAGCCAATATTTCAGGTTTCAAGGCACTCAGTCAACACTCTCCCCATTACCTAACCTCGCTGTCCACCCACTACAACCCAGCCTGCACACTTAGCTCTTCTCAAGCCAACCTACTCACTGGGCCTAGATGTTGTCTCACCACCAAACTCTTCCTCCCTTATTCCTCCTCCACATCTGATGGACGACTACTCTCTTCTTTAGTAGAGCATCTTCAAAGCTCTACTAAAACACCATCTTCTCCAAGATGCCTTCCCTGACTAATCTTTCATCTCCTCTCCCTCCCATCTACCCCGCGTCCCCTTCATCCCTTCCCATAGTTTCATCTATGCATTAAGGATTACCTCTTAAGCAATAAAATATTCAACCCTCCCACCTCCTTAGTCTTGTCTTGTCTTATGCGGTCGACTGGTCTCCGACACATAGTGACTCCATGGACACATCTCTCCCAGAACTCACCTCCATCTGCAATCATTCTGATAGTGTTTTCTTGGTAAAAATATGGAAATGGTTCACCATTGCCTCCTTTCAGGCAGTAAGCTTGAATCTCCACCCTCGACTCTTTCCCATTATACTGCTGCCCAGCAGAGATGAGTTTTGACTTATAGCAGATTGCTAGCCACTACCCAAGCTAGGAATGAAATGATTATGCCTCTGCTTGACTCTCCGCCCAGTAGCAGAGACTGGTAGAGTACTGAAAACTCTCCACATGTGTTCCTGAGAGGATACCTCCTTAGTATCTGTGGTTGCTTCCCCTATCTATAATTCATTCCCCATTAGATTGCAGAGATCATATTTACTTACTCTAGTATACTCTCCCAAGTGATCTACATAACGTAAACTTTCAAGAGATACTGTTGACTGGTTGATTGATAACCTGATCTGGTTTTCTTATTTTTACCCCAGTATTTAGCAGAGTGCTGGCCACTAAGAAATGCTTAATAAATATGAAAATAAAGAATGGGGATACTTCTAACAGGCAATAATGTGGCAGTGGATGTTAGGTAGCATATCCTGGAAGATAATAACCAGAGATTTCTCTAGGTTTGTGGTTTTATTGGTTAGGATGGCTGATGCAGGATAGTTATATGAAAGTACTTTGCCTAGGCCAAACCTAGGCAGCTACCCATTGTTCCTAGATCCATGAAGAAGAAAGTCAGTCCTCAGTCAAGTGAGATAACTGTGCTCTCTTCCTTTCTCCAAGTCTGGTCCCAGTACAGTCAGCTGGGGTAGCCACATATCTAGAAAAATGGGAAAAACCCCAAAGTTTCTATCATAGAGAACAATTCACTCTTCAATACATATTTCTAGTTGCCTTTTATATTGGAAAAACACATCGCTGACAGTGAAATTTATCTTTGAGTGCATGCGTGGCTGAAAAGACTACTTCAGGAGCCACAGTCCCGGCCTTATTGTACACCCAAAAAAGTGGACCCATATGTCATCATACTTAATGCTTGTCACTGTTTACTCTTTTACCTCCTTGTCTCACATTCCTTATGAAGATTTTACTGGAATAGAGCCATTCCTTTCTTGATAGCAAGGATCCATGCAGGTCTATCCTCAGCAACTGTCTACCAGCTTTCAGCTGGAATTCAGCATTGTCTGACTCTCTGATTTACCGTGTCTTTAAAATGCTTCCTCTATCTTCTTTAACTGGAGGCTTCAGTCCACAGCAGAGGCTGACCAGGGTTGAGGCACACTTAAAGGGTCTCCAGGGGCTCTTTTGGCCAGGATTAAGGGTGGAGAAGCCAGGAAACCTCAAAGTAAGCTGCTCAATGAATACCGGCAATTCAGTGATTCTACTAAAAGAAACACAGTCAGCATATGCTCCATCCAGTCTCTACTGAGGCAAACCCAATTCTTTATACAAAACATTGTCCAGAATCTGCAGGCTTTGTGGTGACCCTATCACTGCTCTCATCCAAGGCCAGCTAGCCTTAGGGAATTTGGAGCAGAAATTATGTGTTCCAATCAGCCCTCCATGATGGTGCAAGGTCTGATGGAAAGATTCAGGGGACTGGTCCTAGCTCCAGGTCTGCACTGCCCCACCGGGTGATTTCAGGCCAGTCACTTAATCTCTCCAGGCCTCAGTTTCCTTGTCTTTTGTAGACAAGGTAAAATGGTAGAAAATAAGATGGCATTTATTATTAACAATAATAAGTGTGATATTTGTAAGCTCTTACTATGTGTCAAACACCATGATAAGTGCTGAAATAGACAGATGGAGTTCGCAGTCAAACGGGGAGAAAGAACAGGTATTTATTCCCCATTAAACAGATGAGGAAACTGAGACACAGAGAAGTTGAGTGATTAGAGCAAGATCACACAGCAGGTAAGAGATAGAGATAGGATTATAACTTAGGTCTTCTGACTCCCGGGCCTGTACTCTTTCTACTAGGCTACAATAGGTCCTACTTCCACAGGGTGGTGTGAGGATAAAGTGAGAGCAAAAATACAACTGAGCTTTGGGAAAATAAAGAGCTGGATTGACACACTATTATTATTATTGTTTTTGCTGTGAGATTGGTTGTATAAACCTCCTGATGGGTCAAGAGAAGTTAAGTGACTTGCCTAAAGTCACATAGCAGATCTGAGGCAGAGCTGGGATTAGAATCCAGGTCCTCTGGCTTGCAGGCTCATGTTCATTCCACTAAACCACACCACTTCTTTTCTAGATAATCCTGGTATTACAGGGATTACAAGGCAATCCAAATAATCCTTGTATTCAAGGTGCTTTCAGAAGAATTGGGTTTTATTTTTGCTAAATGATGCACAATGCTACCTTAAAGCGCACTTTTATGTTTGGAATGTGACTTTAATAAACACGTAAAATTCATTATATGGAATATAGGATTTTTGGTGTGACTTTTACATTTTATTAGTGTACATGAGAAGTCTGTAGATGCAGATTCAATATGTATGCAGATTCATTTGGAACTATACTAAATAATGAAGTTTCAGACCTGATTTTATCTTGAGTTTCTAAGTCCTGCCTGAAAAACCTGTTGTGAAGAAATATATCTGGTTAAAGCTCAGAAATTTTGGATGGAAATAGTTTCCCTTCTTCTGTAAAGCATAACTCTTGCTCAGCCATGAATCCCTCTTGAAAGCATACAAAGATAGGATTAGAACGAATGAGTTGCTCTAGTCATCAATCCCTGGGCTTTCTCTGGGCATTTTATAGCATCACTGACACACTCTGCTACAATGTGAGGGATTTCTAGAGGTATTTGGATTTCAATAAGCAGCTGCCCCGCTCCCCAGGGGACCTGCTTTGTCCCTCTCTCTCAGTGCCGCTCTGAGCCTCCCTGAGGGGAAGCCATCCCTGGAAATTTCCTCTGACCTGCTAGTGCCTTGGGTCATGAAGGTGAAAGCCCAGAAGCCAAATCCACAACAGGAACCTGGGCAATTCAATAGGGAATCTTCCTTGTACCTTGGTGTCCTCATCTTTAACATCAGAGAGAAGAATACAGTCACTGCTCCCACCTCAGGGATGTAGTGAGGATTAAATGAACTATCTGATTGGAAAGTATTTGGGGAAATTGGTTATTCTGGGCAGATTCAAGGTGCTTTGTCATTCTTGTTTCTCCCACTATGCAAGGGAAAGCAGACTGCTCAGCTACTCAAGCTTCAGAAATTCCTCTTGGTCCCCATGCCAGTCCAGAATTCCATGATGCCATGTCTCTCTTTCTGGCCCCTTGGCCTGAGCAGTGTCTCTAGAGAAGATCTGCAGTCTTTCAAAACCCATCCCCTCCACCTGTGCATCTAACCTTACTCCTTCTCACCATATCAAAACACTTGTCCCCCAGCCTTCTTCCCTAACTTCCATTTTCAACTGTTATATCTCCAGTGGCTTCTTCTCCACTGCTTTCAAACATGCCCATGTCTCCCTTATCCTAAACAAACAATCCCTTGACCCCACAGCTCCCTTCATCCAGTTATCACCTCTCTCCCTCCTTCCATTCCTCTCCAAACTGCCTGAGTCAATAGGCTACACCTGCTGTCTCAAGTTCCTCTCCTTCAATTCTCTCTTTGACCCCCCTACACCTTCCTACAATCTGGCTTCTGTCCCCTTCACTCCACAGAAACCACCCTCTCAAAGGTCACAAATGATGACCTTCATGCCATATCCAACAGCCTCTACCCCATCCTAATCCTCCTCTATCAGCTACCTTCGACACTGTTGAACCACCCCTTCTCCTGGAAATCCAGGAGATCCAACCTCTCCTTCACTGATACTGTCCTCTCCTGATCCTCCTTCTATCTCTCTGACCATTCATTCTCAGTCTCTTTCAAAGGCTCCTCCTCTGCCTCCCACTCCCTAACTGTGGGGTCCCTCAAGTTTCAGTTACAGGTCCCCTTCTATTCTCCATCTACACCCACTCTCTTGAAGAATTTATTCGCTCCCATGACTTCAATTACCACCTCTATGTTGATGACAGTCAAATCTACAACTCCAGCCCTGATTTCTCTCCCTCTCTACAGTCTTGTGTTTCTTCATGCCTTCAAGACATTTCAACTTGGATGTCCTTCCATCGCCTCACACTTGATATGTCTAAAACAGAATTTCTTATCTTCCCACCCAAAGCCTGTCCTACATTGAGTTTCCCAAGACTGTAGATGGCACCACCCCTTCCTGTTTCACAAGCCCATAACCTTGGTGTTATCCTTGACTCCTCTCATTTGACCCACATATTCAATCCATCACTAAATCCTGTCAGTTTCAACATCCCTAAAATCTACCATTTCCCCTCCATCTTGTTACCATGTTAATCCAAGCACTTATCCTAACCCACCTTTATTACTGTATCAGCCTCCTTGCTGACCTCCCTAACTCCTGTCTCTCTACATCTAATCCATACTTCACTAAACTTGGCAGATCATTTTTCTACAAAAAATTCAGGCCATGTTTCCCCACTTCTCCAGAAACTCTCCCCACCCACCCACCCACACTCCTCCAGAAACTCCAGTGGTTGCCCACCCACCTCCACATCAAACAGAAACTCCTAACCATTGACTTTTAGCACTCAATCACCTTGTTCCCTCCTACCACACCTTACTATACTCCCACAACACCCCAGCCCACACGCTTCACTCTTCTAATGCTAACCTCACTGTACCTCAACCTCGTCTATCTCACCGCCGACTCTAGCCCACTTCCCACCTTTGACCTGGAACAGCCTCCCTTCTCAAATCCAACAAATAATTACTCTCCCCTCCTTCAAAGCCTTATTGAAGGCACTCCTCCAAGAGGCCTTCCCTAAGCCCTCTTTTCCTCTTCTTCCACTTGCTCCTGCTTCCCCCTCATTTGTTCCCTTTTTTTATCCCCCCTCTCAGCCCCATAGCACCCATTCACTTATCTCAATTCATTTATTTCTATTAATATCTGTCTCCCCTTCTAGTCTGTAAGCTCACTGTGGGTAGGGAATGTGTCTATTTTTATATCCTACTCTCCCAAGTGCTTAGTACAGCACCCTACTGATTTTGCTTTTATGTTTTATATTTATCTGAATTGTGTTTTAATGTTTCATCATTCCTGGATCTTGTCCCTTCTTATATTGTAAGCCCCCAGAGAGAGAGGGACCATGTCTAATTCCCACCTGTGCTTAATACTGTGCTCTGTACTCAGTAAGTGCTAAAAAAATACTACTATTATTATATTTATTGAGCACTTACTGTGTGTAAACACTATACTACTACTTCTAACATTATTACTATTACCACTAGAGTGGAAGAAAGAGCAATTATAGTAATACCGCTGGATATAATGATTTGCACTTATTAACTTAGTTATCAATTTGTCCAGCTCTTCTGCTGTTATCAACAGTTATAGATTTTGTCTTCCTTTGGGTCCCACTATTTGTAAGTAATTTGTGAACACCTGTGTCTCTGATTAGAAAGTAAGCTTCCCTGAGGGCAGGAGTCATGACTGATACTGCCCCTGACCTCTCCCAAACTCTAAATAATAGTGCTCTCCACCCAAGAGGCAATCAATAAATACCATAGTTTGATGGATTGTAGCAAACTCTCAGTGCGCCTGCTTGCTGTGCTCACAGAAACCTCCTCTGCACCCACAGCTGGTGCTATTTTTCATGCAAATTAGGGAACTGAGCCCCAAGTCCCTATTCAGTTATCCATTTGGCATTGATAAATATCCATTTGCCTAGTAATTTGGTGTCTGCCAGCTGGGGTGGCGTCCTGTTCACAAGCAGGCCCGCTGAATGAAATGGGTTACTGCTGGTGAAGGAAATATCACTGCAGTTCACAACCAGGCCTTGCCTCTGGCTGCAGTAGTCTCTGGACTGCTTTATTGCTGCTTTTTGTTCAGTAACTGATAATATCCAGGAGCCAGGGCCCAAGATGTGAGCCTCCTGTGAAAATGGGGTGGGCTAGGAGACCTCCCCCAGTAATAAGCCGAGGAACACACCCCCTCTGCTAATGCATTTACTTTGTACCCGAGTCCTTCAGTCTGGCCTCCCTGCTGGTGATTTTTTTTATGGTATTTGCTAAACACTTGCTGTCATGTTGATGGTGATGATGGCACACTGGTTTCTCCTTGCTGCATGGTGCTCTGCCAGGAGTGTCCACCTTTTGGAGAAACTCTGCCTGGGGCCTCACAGCTACACTTGAACTTCAGTTCCATCTCATCTGCTACACTGTAATGTCTTTGAGGAAAGTAATTATGTTTATCTACTCTGTTGTACTCTCCCAAGTGTTCAGTGCAGTCCTCTGCACACACTAAGCTCTCAATAAATAGCACTCCATAAATAGCACTGATTTATCCTTCCCCTCTGATCCTCACCTATGTTTCCCTCAACCTTCTCATTAGTGTCCCACACGCGTCTTTCACATAAGCACAGTAGGAATTCATTCATTCATTCAATAGTATTTATTGAGCGCTTACTATGTGCAGAGCACTGTACTAAGCACTTGGAATGTACAAATCAGCAACAGGCAACAGTCCCTGCCCATTGATGGGCTTACAGTCTAATCAGGGGAGACAGACAAAAACAATAGCAATAAATAGAATCAAGGGGATTAACATCTCATTAAAACAATAGCAATAAGTAGAATCAAGGTTATGTACATCTCATTAACAAAATAAATAGGGTAATGAAAATATACATTTCAGCAGCAGCAGTGATGGAATCAGGAGAGCAGGTCACCAAAGCAGCGAGCTCCCAGAGTTACTCCTCAGTGTTAACTGCAGTATTTGATGTCTAGTTCTTCAATGGGCATAATTAAAAGGAAGGAGCAGTGAGGTAAAGGCATCTACCCCAAATCAGATGCTATATACAAATTCCCAAAGCATATCAATTAATCTATCAATTGTATTTTTTGAGCACTTATTGTGTGAAAAACGCTGTACTGAATGTTTGGGAGAATACTACACAGTAACACAATAGACATATTCCCTGTTCTTAGATCCCTTAGTAAGGTACTTTGCACACATTCAAGCTCAATAAATATGACCGAATGAATAAATTCCCTGTCCACAGCAATGAAGAGCGTATTGGAAAAAGCATGGGCCTGGGAGTCACTGGACCTGGGTTTTAATCCCAGTTCTGCCACTTGTGATCTTGGGCAAATAACTTCTCTAGTCCTCAGTTACCTTATCTGTACAGTGGGTGCCTCATGTGAACCCCAAGTGGGACAGGGACTATGTCCAACCTGATTACTTTGAATCTATCCACAGCTTAGTATAGTGCCTGGCACAAAATAAGGGCTTTACGAATACCATTTTAAAAAAATGTATCTTTTCCCAGCCTGAGAGTTTGCTCTCCTGCTGCAACTGCAGAAATCTATGAGGCATCTCCTGGCATCTGAGCTGTGCAGGAGCCTGGATAGAATAGGAGCCAATGTTGTTCTTTATTCCTTACTGAGTACCCAGTGGGAACAAGGCTAACGACCATTCATTCATTCAATAGTATTTATTGAGCGCTTACTATGTGCAGAGCACTGTACTAAGCGCTTGGAATTCTATTGGATTCTATTTATTGCTATCTTGATTCTATTTATTGCTATCTTGATTCCATTTATTGCTATTGTTCTTGTCTGTCCATCTCCCCCGATTAGACTGTAAGCCCATCAAAGGGCAGGGACTGTCTCTATCTGTTACCAATTTGTACATTCCAAGCACTTAGTACAGTGCTCTGCACATAGTAAGCGCTCAATAAATACTATTGAATGAATAAATACTATTGAATGTACAAATCGGTAACAGATAGAGACAGTTCCTGCCCTTTGACGGGCTTACAGTCTTATTCAATAGTATTTATTGAGCGCTTACTGTGTGCAGAGCACTGTACTAAGCGCTTGGAATGAACAAGTCGGCAACAGATAGAGACAGTCCCTGCCGTTTGACGGGCTTACAGTCTAATCAGGGGAGACAGACAGACAAAAACAATGGCAATAAATAGAGTCAAGGGGAAGAACATCTCGTAAAAACAATGGCAACTAAATAGAATCAAGGCGATGAACATTTCATTAACAAAATAAATAGGGTAATGAAAATATACACAGTTGAGCGGATGAGTACAGTGCTGAGGGGATGGGAAGGGAGAGGGGGAGGAGCAGAGAGAAATGGGGGGAAAGAGGGTTAAGCTGAGGAGAGGTGAAGGGGGGGTGGTAGAGGGAGTAGAGGGAGAAGAGGAGCTCAGTCTGGGAAGGCCTCTTGGAGGAGGTGAGTTTTAACTAGGGTTTTGAAGAGGGGAAGAGAATCAGTTTGGCAGAGGTGAGGAGGGAGGGTGTTCCAGGACCGCGGGAGGACGTGGCCCAGGGGTCAACAGCGGGATAGGCGAGACCAAGGGACGGTGAGGAGGTGGGCGGCAGAGGAGCGGAGCGTGCGGGGTGGGCGGTAGAAAGAGAGAAGGGAGGAGAGGTAGGAAGGGACAAGGTGATGTAGAGCCTTGAAGCCTAGAGTGAGGAGTTTTTGTTTGGAGCGGAGGTTGATAGGCAACCACTGGAGTTGTTTAAGAAGGGGAGTGACATGTCCAGATCGTTTCTGCAGGAAGATGAGCCGGGCAGCAGAGTGAAGAATAGACTGGAGCGGGGCGAGAGAGGAGGAAAGGAGGTCAGAGAGAAGGCTGACACAGTAGTCTAGCCGGGATATAACGAGAGTCCGTAGCAGTAAGGTAGCCGTTTGGGTGGAGAGGAAAGGGCGGATCTTGGTGATATTGTAAAGGTGAAATCGGCAGGTCTTGGTAACGGATAGGATGTATGGGGTGAACAAGAGAGACGAGTCAAGGATGACACCGAGATTGCGGGCCTGAGAGAAGGGAAGGATGGTCATGCCATCCACGGTGATAGGGAAGTCTGGGAGAGGACTGGGTTTGGGAGAGAAGATGAGGAGCTCAGTCTTGCTCATGTTGAGTTTTAGGTGGCGGGCAGACATCCAGGTGGAGACATCCTGGAGGCAGGAGGAGATGCGAGCCTGAAGGGAGGGGGAGAGGACGGGGCGGAGATGTAGATCTGCGTGTCATCTGCGTAGAGATGGTAGTCAAAGCCGTGAGAGTGAATGAGTTCTCTAAGGGAGTGAGTGTAAACGGAGAACAGAAGAGGGCCAAGAACTGACCCTTGAGGAACTCCAACAGTTAAAGGATGGGATGGGGAGGAGGCGCCAGCGAAGGAGACCGAGAATGACCGGCCAGAGAGGTAAGAGGAGAACCAGGAGAGGACAGAGTCCGTGAAGCCAAGGTGAGATAAGGTGTGGAGGAGGAGGGGATGGTCGACAGTGTCAAAGGCAGCTGAGAGGTCAAGGAGGATTAGAATGGAGTAGGAGCCATTGGATTTGGCAAGAAGGAGGTCATGGGTGACCTTAGAGAGAGCAGTCTCAGTAGAGTGGAGGGGACGGAAGCCAGATTGGAGGGGGTCTAGGAGAGAATGGGAGTTAAGGAATTCTAAGCATCGATTGTAGATGACTCGTTCTAGGATTTTGGAAAGGAAGGGTAGTAGGGAGATAGGGCGATAACTGGAGGAGGAAGTGGGGTCAAGAGCGGATTTTTTTAGGAGGGGGGAGACGTGGGCATGTTTGAAGGCAGAGGGGAAGGAGCCATTGGAGATTGAGTGGTTAAAAATATAAGTTAAGGAAGGGAGGAGGGCAGGGGCGATGGTTTTAATAAGGTGAGAGGGAATGGGGTCCGAGGCGCAGGTGGAGGGGGTGGCACTTGCGAGGAGGGAGGAGATCTCCTCTGAGGATACTGCAGGGAAGGATGGGAAAGTAGGGGAGAGGGTTGGTGTGGGGGGAGGGGAGAGGGGGAGGGGTGACTTTGGGGAGCTCAGACCTGATTGTGTTGATTTTCATGAGGAAATAGGTGGCCAGATCATTGGGGGTGAGAGATGGGGGAGGGGGAGGAACAGGGGGCCTAAGGAGAGAGTTAAAGGTCCGGAACAATCGGCGGGGGTGACGGGCATGGGTGTCGATGAGGGAGGAGAAGAAGTTTTGCCTGGCAGAGGAGAGGGCAGAGTTAAGGCAGGAAAGGATAAATTTGAAGTGTGTGAGGTCGGCTTGGTGCTTGGACTTTCGCCAGCAGCGCTCAACAGCTCGAGCATAAAAGCATAGGAGGCGGACGGAGGAGGTGATCCAGGGCTGTGGGTTAGTGGAGCGAGAGCGGCGGAGGGAAAGGGAGGCGAGAGAGTCGAGATGAGTAGAGAGGGTGGAGTTGAGAGCGGAGACCTGATCATCGAGAGTGGGAAGTGAGGACAGGGCGGCAAGGTGAGGAGAGATGCTTTTGGAAAGACGGATGGGATCAAGAGAGCAGAGGTCTCTGTGGGGCAGTAGCGAAGATTTGCAGTCTTACCGGGGGAGACGGACAGACAAGAACAATAGCAATAAATAGAATCAAGGGGATGAACATCTCATTAAAACAATAGCAAATAAATAGAATCAAGGTGATGTACATCTCATTAACAAAATAAATAAGGTAATGAAAATATATACAGTTGAGCGGAGGAGTACAGTGCTGAGGGGATGGGAAGGGAGAGGGGGAGGAGCACAGGGAAAGTGGGGAAAAGAGGGTTTAGCTGCAGAGAGGTGAAGAGGGGGTGAAGGGGGCGAAGGAGGTGAAGGGAAGACCAGGCTAGTCTTGCCCTCTAAGAGCCACTCTCCGAGGGCTCCCAGACACTCCTATCTTGCTACCCAGGAGCTGGTTTAGGCACCTTTCAAACAGAGCAACAAGCCCAGTCTTAGTCAAGTCCTCAGCCAACGATCCTGAGAAATGAGGCCCCACTCTTATTTTGACAGGTCAAAGGACTTCTTCTCCACCAAGTGAAACCCTGCCCCTTTCCCATAGTGAGTCCCGGGACCCTGCTTCCAACTGTCCCTGTGCACCCTGGACCACAGGGTATTTAAACTGCCTCGGCACGCCCCTTGCCCTATCTCTCTCCACCAGACAACTGAGGGAAATCACAGGAAACCTGCCACTTTCCCATCATGAAGCTGCCTGAGCTGTCCACTGCTCCACTTATTCCCACCCCTTGGTGCCCAAATGCTTGCCCTCCCCCAAGACACTGGGTCTCCCACCTACCCCTCTTCCAGCCCCTATGGGTTAAAGTCAGCTAGCGACAGCAGGAAATGTGTTCAACATTTAGAATTTTGCCAAAGGGTCAGCGTTATGGCCACAGCTGTGACTTCTGCCACTGTTGGTCCCAGATGTGACAAGCCTGAAATCCTGTTGCTCCTTTTTTATTTGTCCTCATCTTTCTCTTTTGTATATTTGTTCACCTTCCCTTATATGTCTATCACCAATCCTCTCTTCTACTGTGAGCCCTTTGAGGGTCAGGAATTGTGACTACTCCATCCATGAATTTCTTTCCCATTGCTTAGTTTACCACTTTGCAAATAGCAAACAATGAATACTATTACTACTACTAGAGACAGACCCTTTATATGAGCATTCCTGTCCCGGCTAGGACCAGAGGATATTAAAATGCCTGGCATTTAGAATAAACCCTGCCTGGACCTGCGTATGTCTTCCTGGCTGGGAAATAAGTCTCTCAACATGGGCAATATCCACATTTACCAGTGACAACCCTCTTGGCTCAAGCCTGCACCAGTAACAGTTCAGGACACAGATCCCCTGGGGACAAAATTCCCATGGCAACCCAGAGGTGTCAACAGCAGAGAACTGGGAATTTATAGTGAGGGCTGAGAATTTAGATAATCCACACATAGTATAATATTAGCAGAAATTCAGCTAGGAAAAATAAATGAAAGTTGATGTAAAAACATTAATCAGAGCTATTAGGGAGTGTACAGAGAGAAGAAAAACACTGATTTATTCATATGCTTGATTTATGGAAAGCACTGGAGTTCTTGCTTCAGAAATTCATTGTTATACGAATGTCAGATTCAGTCCACAATTCTAATGAGAGTCGGGGGAACTCTCCCCAAAAAAGAGGAAATGCAGATCATCCCCACGCTGCAGATCCTCTCTCCAAGCCAAGCCCTAGCAGGGAACACATCTCTCTTTGTGGGATGACACCCCAGCTCACCATCACAGGACAGGAGAGTTGATGCTGGCTTCCCGCAACCACACTTGCCCTTTTCTATTCTGGAATGAGTTCAATGCTGGACCATACACATATATGCACTATATACTTTATATTTTAATATATATTTATATGGTTTTCCTTAGTAGTTGGAGAAGACCCCACTGATGTTGAAAATCACTTAGGAGGGTGTGCAGGACTGAAAAAGGATCAATACAGGACCCATAGTCCCGGCCACATTGAACACCAAAAATATCTCCTTTGTTGTGTTGTTGTGCTTAATGTTATAGCACCTGACACTATTTTCTTTTTAAATGCAGGAACAAACCATGATGCTGTAGCCAAAAAAAAAAAGAAACCCCAGGTATCAGGGCTGGGAGCTTTTCCAACTGGGATTTTCCAGTCCTGCTGATGTACATTCAGCCACTGAAACTGCATCAGGAAAAGAGCACACAGCCCCCTCCTTAATGCCCCTCCCCAAGTTCCCCATCTCTGTAACACTCCCCAGTGCCCATCCCCAGTGTCTTCCCCAGGGCCCTTTCTCAGTGGCCTTCCTAGAGTCCCCTCACCAGTACACTGGACAAGTGCCCCTCCCCACTGCCTTCTCTAATGCTCCTCCCCAGTGCCTCCAGTAGGCCCAAGCCAATCCTTTCCAGGTCAATGATGCTGCTAAATGACTTGGGAAGCAGCATGGCCTACTTCTGTCCCACACATTCCCTCGGCACAAAACTGTAAAATTCTTCCACAGAGATCGCTGATCTCTTGACCTCCCTCCAATTCTCACAAGTTGTTTGCCCCATTTGATCTCTATACCCAGCATACCTTCTCCTGATGCAAAAATTTATGCCCCTAACTTTTCCCTCTCCACTGAACTCAATTCCCTCCTTCAATCATACCTCCACTGATCTGGTATCTGGTATCACCAACACACAGCCCTAAATCATCTTGACAGTATAATTCCTCCAACTCTTGTGCTCAAGCCACAGCACACTGCTGGTGGATAGTCAGAAACTAGACAAACCTCATTCATCTCAAACTCATCCTCACCTGCTATAATTCTGCCCTCTCCTCCACCCAGCAACAACACTTCATTCTTATTGATGCCCACTGCCTACACCAGCTGTTTTCCTTTTAACTCCTTCCTCAAACTCCTGTCCCCCTACCACCTCCATATCTTACCTCTAATTATCCTGCCACCTATTTCAATGATCAAATTGAAGCTATCAATTGTGATCTCCCTAAAATTTTCCCTGCAACTCTCCAGTCCCTCCCTCTTCCTGCCCCCTTTTTAAGTCACCCATTCTGCTCTCCCACCTCCTCTCAGATACCCCCTCCAATTGCATCTCTGACCCAATAAATAAAAAAATTTCATTTATTGAGTGCCTACTATGTACAGAGCTTTGTACTAAGTACTTGGAAAAGTACAATACAACAGAGTTGGTAGACATGTTCCCTGCTTACAACAAGCTTAGTCTAAAGGGGGAAACAGACATTAATATAAATAAATAAATTATGGCCTGTACATAAGTGCTGACGGGCTGAGGGAGGGGTGACTAAGGGGTGCATATCCAAGCACAAAGGCAACGCAGAAGGGAGTGAGAGAAGATGAAATGAAGGTGGGCTAAGTGATCATCTGTTGGATATGAAGAGGGAGGGCATTCCAGGACAGAGGCAGGGTGTGAGGTCAGTGGCAAGATAGATGAGATGAAGGTATAATGAGAAGGTTAGCTAAATATGCGGGTTGGGTTGTAGTAGAAAGCGGTGAGGTAAGGTAGGAGGGGGAGAGGTGACTGAGTGCTTTAAATTGATGGTAAGGAATTTCTGTTTGATGCAGCATGGTCTTCTATTTGATGAGGCAGGGAGGTCAGCAAGAAGGCTGGCACAGTAACCAAGATGAGAGAAGCAAAGTGAATGGATTAACGTAGTAGAAGTTTGGTTAGAATGAAAAGGGCAGATTTTACCGATGTTGTGTGAAGATGAAACCAACCGGATTTGGTGGCAGACTGAATATGTGGGTTGAATGAGAGAGAAGAATCAAGGATAATGCCAAGGTTACAGGGTTGTGAGAAAGAAAGGTGGTGCCATCTACAGTGATGGGAAAGTCAGGGAATGGACAGGGAGTGGGTGGGAAGATAAGGAGTTCTGTTTTGGACATGTTAAGTTTGAGGGGTCACTGGGACGTCCATGTGGAGATGTCCTGAAGGCCGGGGGAAATGCAAGACTGCAAAGAAAGAGAGAGATCAGGGCTGGAGATGTAGTTTGGGAATCATCTGCATAGAGATGGTACTTGAATCAAGGGGAGCAAATGAGTTTTCCAAGGAAGTGGGTTTAGATGGAGAATAGACAGGGACCCAGAAGTGAACCTTGAAGGACTCCCACAGTTCAGGGTTGGGAGGCAGAAGAGGGAACCCCCAAAAGAGACTGAGAAAGAGCAGTCAGAGAGGTAGGAGGAGAATCAGAAGAGGACAATGACAATGAAGGCTGCATAATGTTCCCAGGAGATGTGGGTGGTCGACAGCATCAAAGGCAGCTGAGAGGTCAAGTAGGATTAGGATCGAGTAGAGGCTTTTAGATTTGGCAAGGAGATCATTCGTGACCTTTAACAGGGTAGTTTCTGTGGAGTGAAAAGAATAAAAGCAAGACTGGAGGGGGTGAAGGAGAGAATTGGAGGAGAGGAACTCCATCCCTTCATACCTTATTAAAACAATTGTCCCCTCCCTCCTTCTCTCCCTGACTGCTAACTTTAACCTCTCACTTTCTAAAGACTGCTTCTCCACTGCTTTTAAATATACCCATGAATCCCCTATCCTAACAAATCCTCCCTTGACCCTGTGACACCTTTAATTATCACTGAAACTCCCTTCTACCATTCCTTTCCAATTCCTTGAGTGAGTGGTTTTCACCAGCTGCTTCCACTTTATCTCCTCCAAATCTTGCCTTGACCTCCTGAAATCTGGCCTCCACCCTCCCCCTACTTCTCTAAAGTCACCCTTGACCTCCTTTTTGACAAATTCAATGATTTCTTTTAGCCCTGGGAGATTGTTTTGCCCAGAGAACTGAAGATGGATCAAGAAGCTGCTCTGGACTGTAAGCTTGTTGTGGGCAGGGAATGTGTCTGTTTGTTGTTATACTGAACTCTCCCTAGCACTTATTACAGTGCTTTACACACAATAAGTGTTCAATAACTACAATTGAATGAATGAAGCAGCAAGAAGCCACTTCATTCTCCGACAGTGGGGGTGGGGTGCTGCGAGACTATGACAAGGAGGTGGGAAGGAGCAGCAAATTGCTCAATCTGCCAACCTATCAAGGAGGGTTGCCATCTGGGTTGTGCACTCAGTTTCACTGATGAATTGATTGACTGTCAACCGAAGAGTCACACCACCTATTACAATCTATCCACTTATGCAGCCTCCCTCAGGTCTATTGATTGCCACTGTCTTCTGCAATTGATTCTCTTCTCCATCTGTGTCCTTCCATGACTGGTTGGTCAGGTCTGCTGGTTGGGTCTTACTTTTATGCCCCCTGTGGCAACTTCTGGTGGTCAATATTTTGCAAATCTTGCTTTTCATCCTACATTTTGCCTTCTGCTTTATATGCTTATCTGCATTCATACCATTCCACCTTACATCTTTAAGTAAACCTGGCTTTCGTTCTTATATCCTTAGTCAGTGCTTATTCCTATGAACTCTGTTCAGGGATAATCTTTCTCAAAGTTTCTGCTGCCTTCGACACTGTGGACCACCCTCTTCTCCTGAAAACATTATCTAATCTTGGCTTCACTGATACTGTTCTCTCCTGGTTTCCTTCTCCTATATCTCTGGCCACTTCTTCTCAGTCTTTTTCACATGCTTTTCGTCTGCCTCCCAACTGCAAACTGTTAGAGTCCCTTAATCTCAGTTATGGGTCCCCTTATGTATTTCTCCGTTTTCACACACTCTTTTGAAGAACTCATTTGCTCCACAATGTCATCTAAGGTCACTCTGCAGATGATTCCCAAATCTACTTCTCCAGCCCTGACCTTTCCCTTCTCTGCAGTCCCACATTTTCTTCTATCTACAGGATAACTCTACTCAGATATGCCACATACACCTCAAATTTAACATGTCTAAATCAGAGCTCCCAATCTTCCCACCAAGCCCTATCCTCTCCATGCCTTTTCCATCACCACAGACAAAACCACTATCTTCCCTGTGTCACAAGAGCATATCTTCAACATTATCTTCAGTTTATCTCTCTCATTCAATCTTTATAGTCTGTCACCAAATCCAGTAGCTTCTACCTTCACAAAATCTCTAATTCTACCCCTTTCTCTCCATCCAAACTGCTGCCAAGAAATTATCTTCCCTAGAAATCTGAAGCAGCCTCCTTGCTGACCTCCTGCCTCCTGTCTCTCCCCTCTCCAGTCTACACTTCATTCTGTTGCCTGAATCACTTCCGCAAAGAAACCATTCAGTCCATGTCTCCCATTTCTTCAAACACCTTCTTTCATTTATTCATTCAATCATATTTATTGAGTGCCTCCTGTGTGCAAAACACTATACTAAGTGCTTGGGAGAATACACTATATCAATAAATAGAAACATTCCCCGTCCACACAAACTTACAGTCTAGAGGGGGAGACAGATATCAGTAGAAATAAATAAATTGCAGATGTGTACATAAGTGCTGTGGGACTGGAACTGGGGAAGTTCATTCATTCATTCAATAGTATTTATTGAGCGCTTACTATGTGCAGAGCACTGTACTAAGCTCTTGGAATGTACAAGTCGGCAACAGATAGAGACAGTCCCTGCCCTTTGATGGGCTTAGAGTCTAATCGGGGGAGACAGGCAGACAAGAACAATGGCAATAAATAGAGTCAAGGGGGAGAACATCTCATAAAAACAATGGCAAATAAATAGAATCAGGGTGATGTACATCTCATTAAACAAAATAAATAGGGTGATAAAGATATATACAGTTGAGCGGACGAGTACAGTGCTGAGGGGGTGGGACGGAAGAGGGGGAAGAGGGGAGGGAAAGGGGGGAGAAGAGGGTTTAGCTGCGGAGAGGTGAAGGGGGGTAGAGGGAGTAGAGGGAAAAAGGGGGAGCTCAGTCTGGGAAGACCTCTTGGAGGAGGTGAGCTTTAAGTAGGGATTTGAAGAGGGGAAGAGAATTAGATTGTCTGAGGTGAGGAGGGAGGGTATTCCAGGACCGCGGGAGGACGTGGCCCAGGGGTCGACGGCGGGATAGGCGAGACCGAGGGACGGTGAGGAGGTGGGCGGCAGAGGAGCGGAGTGTGTGGGGTGGGCAGTAGAAAGAGAGAAGGGAGGAGAGGTGGGAAGGGGCAAGGTGATGGAGAGCCTTGAAGCCTAGAGTGAAGAGTTTTTGTTTGGAGCGGAGGTTGATAGGCAACCACTGGAGGTGTTTAAGAAGGGGAGTGACATGCCCAGAGCGTTTCTGCAGGAAGATGAGCCGGGCAGCGGAGTGAAGAATAGACTGGAGCGGGGCGAGAGAAGAAGAAGGGAGATCAGAGAGAAGGTTGACACAGTAGTCTAGCCGGGATATAACAAGACCCTGTAGCAGTAAGGTAGCCGTTTGGGTGGAGAGGAAAGGGCGGATCTTGGTGTTATTGTAAAGGTGAGACCGGCAGGTCTTGGTAACAGATAGGATGTGTGGGGTGAACGAGAGAGACGAATCAAAGATGACACCGAGGTTGTGGGCCTGAGAGAAGGGAAGGATGGTCGTACCATCCACGGGGATAGGGAAGTCTGGAAGAGGACCAGGCTTGGGAGAGAAGATGAGGAGCTCAGTCTTGCTCATGTTGAGTTTTAGGTGGCAGGCAGACATCCAGGTGGACACATCCTGGAGGCAGGAGGAGATGCGAGCCTGAAGGGAGGGGGAGAGGACGGGGCAGAGATGTAGATCTGCATGTCATCTGCGTAGAGATGGTAGTCAAAGCCATGAGAGCGAATGAGTTCACTGAGGGAGTGAGTGTAAATGGAGAACAGAAGAGGGCCAAGAACTGACCCTTGAGGAACTCCAACAGTTAAAGGATGGGAAGGGGAGGAGGCACCTGCAAAGGAGACCGAGAATGACCGGCCAGAGAGATAAGAGGAGAACCAGGAGAGGATGGAGTCCGTGAAGCCAAGGTGAGATAAGGTGTGGAGGAGGAGGGGATGGTCGACAGTGTCAAAGGCAGCTGAGAGGTCAAGGAGGATTAGAATGGAGTAGGAGTCACTGGATTTTGGCAAGAAGGAGGTCATGGGTGACCTTAGAGAGAGCAGTCTCGGTAGAGTGGAGGGGTTGGAAGCCAGATTGAAGGGTGTCCAGGAGATAATGGGAGTTAAGGAATTCTAAGCAGTGAGTGTAGATGACTCGTTCTAGGATTTTGGAAAGGAAGGGTAGTAGGGAGATAGGGCAATAACTGGAAGGGGAAGTTTGGGGAGCTCAGACCTGACTGTGTTGATTTTTGTGATGAAGTAGGTGGCCAGATCATTGGGGGTGAGAGATGGGGGAGGGGGAGGAACAGGGGGCCTAAGGAGAGAGTTAAAGGTCCGGAACAATCGGCGGGGGTGACGGGCATGGGTGTCGATGAGGGAGGAGAAGAAGTTTTGCCTGGCAGAGGAGAGGGCAGAGTTAAGGCAGGAAAGGATAAATTTGAAGTGTGTGAGGTCGGCTTGGTGCTTGGACTTTCACCAGCAGCGCTCAACAGCTCGAGCATAAAAGCATAGGAGGCGGACAGAGGAGGTGATCCAGGGCTGTGGGTTAGTGGAGCAAGGGCGGCAGAGGGAAAGGGGAGCGAGAGAGTTGAGATGAGTAGAGAGGGTGGAGTTGAGAGTGGAGACCTGATCATCGAGAGTGGGAAGTGAGGACAGGGCGGCAAGGTGAGGAGAGATGCTTTTGGAAAGACGGATGGGATCAGGAGAGTGGAGGTCTCTGTGGGGGAGTAGCAAAGATTTGCAGGGGGAGGGAGTGTGAGAGATGAGGCAGGTGAGGAGGTTATGGTCAGAGAGAGGGATTTCAGAGTTGGTGAGGGAGGAGATATTGCAGCGGTAGGAGATGACGAGATCGAGGGTGTGACCGAGTCAGTGAGTGGGCACGGTATGATGGAGCAGGAGGTCGGCAGAGTGGAGGAGGGATAGCAGGCAGGCGGCAGAGGAGTCATTGGGTACATCCATGTGGATGTTGAAGTCTCCGAGGATCAGAGTGGGCAGAGAGAAGGAGAGAAGGAAGGTGAGAAAGGGGTCTAGGTGGTTGAAGAAGTCGGAGGTGGGTCCAGGAGGGTGGTAGGTGACAGCGACAAGTATCTGGAGGGGGTGGTAGAGGCGAATGATATAGGCTTCGAAGGAGGGGAAGGAGAGGGAAGGGGGAGGAGGGATAGTGCGGAAGCGGCAACGGGGTGAGAGGAGGAAGCCGAATCCGCCTCCCTTTCCGGTGAGTCTGGGGGAGTGGGAGATGGAGAGGTCTCCACTGGAGAGAGCAGCGGCAGAGACCGTGTCTTCGGGAGTGAGCCACGTTTCCAAAAGGGTGAGGAGGAGGAGAGAGCGGGAAAGGAAAAGGTCATGGATGAAAGGTAGTTTACCTGTAATGTAGCAGGGGTTCCAGAGCCACACTTGAAAGTAGTTGTGGGTGCAAGGGGGGGAAAAGGGGGAGAGCGGGGGGAGGGGAGGGTTTGGATGGGAAGGAGGTGGCGGGGCCCTGGACGGGGAGAGGGGGAGGAGGGGTGGCGGTGGGACAGGAGGACTGGGATGGAGCCGGGGTGGGGAAGAGGGAACGGGGGAGGGGGTGAGGAGGGGGTTTGGTGGGGGGCAGAGTAGGGGGAGGGGGAAGAGGGGTAGCGCTGGTAAAGCAGGGTTCTACGGAGGGGGAGAGAACGGGGAGAGGAGGCAGAGGAGAGAGCAGGAAAGAGCTGAGTGAGAGAGGGGAAGGGGAAGGGGAGGATAGGAAGGGGCGGGACGGGGGAGGGGGATGGAGGGACATGGTGAGGCCAGAGAGGTGGGTGGCAGCACTGACAACAATAAACAATAACAAGTGAAATCGGTAATATAGCAACATTACCATACTACATCATATGTATCATACTACAGTATGATACAATACAATAGTGTTAATAAGCGGGCGATGACCAGGGTCGGGGGTCGACTTGATTAAGGGACGACCTGATCAAACTCAAAGTCAAGAGGCTGGTGAGGCCAGAGAGGTGGGTGGCAGCACTGACAACAATAAACAATAACAAGCGAAATTGGTAATATGGCAACATGATACAGTATGATACAATACAATAGTGTTGCAATGACCAGGGTCGGGGAAGTTCTAGACTGTGAGCCCATTGTTGGGTAGGGATTGTCTCTGTTGCCGAATTGTAATTTCCAAGCGCTTAGTACAGTGATCTGCACACTGTAAGCGCTCAATAAATACGATTGAATAAATGAATGAATAAAGGGAGCAAGTGAGGGTGATGCAGAAAGAAGTGGAAGAAGAGGAAAGCAGGGCTTATTCAGGTAAGGTCTTTTGAAGGAGTTGTGCCTTCAATAAGGCTTTGACGGTGGGGAGAGTAATTGTCTGTCGAATTTGAGGAGGGAGGGTGTGCCAGGCCAGAGGCAGGATGTGGATGAAGAGTCGGCAGCAAGGTAGATGAAATCGAGGAACAGTGAGAAGGATAGAATTAGAGGAGTGAAGTGTGTGGGCTGGGTTGTAGTAGGAGAAGCAGCGTGGCTCAGTGGAAAGAACCTGGGCTTTGGAGTCAGAGGTCATGAGTTCGAATCCCAGCTCTGCCACTTGTCAGCTGTGTGACTGTGGGCAAGTCACTTCACTTCTCTGTGCCTCAGTTACCTCATCTGTAAAATGGGGATTAAGACTGTGAGCCCCACGTGGGACAACCTGTTTCCCCTGTGTCTCCCCCAGCGCTTAGAACAGTGCTCTGCACATAGTAAGCACTTAACAAATACCAACATTATTATTATTATTATTAGGAGAGTAGTGAGGTGAGTTAGATGGGGGCAAGGTGATTGCATGATTTGAAGCCAATGTGAGAAGTTTTTGTTTGATACGGAAGTGGATGGACAACCACTGGAGTTTCTTGAGGAGTGAGAAAACATGTCCTGAGTGTTTCTGTGGAAAATGATCTGGGCAGCAGAGTAAAATATGGACTAGAGTGGGGAGAGACAGGAGGTTGGGAGGTCAGCAAGGAGGTTGATATGGTAATCAAGGCGGGGTAGGATAAGTGATTGTATTAAGGTGGTAGCAGTTTGAATGGAGAGGAAAGGGCAGATTTTAATATTGTCCTGAAGGTGGAACCTACAGGATTTAGTGATGGCTTGAATATATGGGTTGAATGTCAGAGAGAAGCCAAGGATAATGCCAAGGTTACAGGCTGAGACAGGAAGGATGGTGGTGTCATCTACAGTGATGAGAAAGTGATGGGGAGAATGGGGGTTGGGTGGGAAGATAGGGAGTTCCATTTTGGACATGTTAAACTTGAGGTGACAGGAGGATAGCCAAGAAGATTTGTCTTGAACGCAGTAGGAATTGTGAGACTGCAGAGAGGGAGGGAGATCAGTGCTGGAGATTTGGGTATCATCCACATAAAGGTGGTAATTGAAGCTATGGAAGTGAGTTCTCCAAGGGAGTAGGTGTAGATGGAGAATAGAAGGGTACCCAGAACTGAACCTTGAGAGACTCTCACAGTTAGTGGGTGAGAGACAGAGGAACCCCCGAAAGAGATTGAGAATGAGTGGCCATAGAGATAACAGGAAAACCAGCAGAAGGCAGTGTCAGTGAAGCCAAGCCAATGTTTCCAGGAGAAGGGGGTGTTCAAGAGTTTTGAAGGCAGCTCTACATAGAACAGAAACTCCTTATCTGATTAATCAGTCAACAAGCTCTTCCCTGTACCTTATCTCACTAATCAGCGTGGCTCAGTGGAAAGAGCACAGGCTTTGGAGTCAGAGGTCATGGGTTCAAATCCCGACTCTGCCACTTGTCAGCTGTGTAACTGTGGGAAAGTCACTTCACTTCTCTGTGCCTCAGTTACCTCATCTGTAAAATGGAGATTAAGACTGTGAGCCCCACGTGGGACAACCTGATTTCCCTGTGTCTACCCCAGCGCTTAGAACAGTGCTCTGCACATAGTAAGCGCTTAACAAATACCAACATTATTATTATTATTATTATTAATCTCTTATCAAGCCCACACACTTCACTCACTGTATCACAATCAATCAGTGATACTTACTGAGCACTTACTGTGTGCAGAGCACTGTACTAAACTCTTGGTATGTCAAGGAAATGGAATGTCAAGGCATACCTGTCCACAGTGAACTTCCAGTATACAGGAGAATACAGACATTAAAATATATTACAGTTAAGAGAAATGGCAGAGTATAGGGTTATTTACATAAGTGCTATGGGGGTGGAGGTGGAGTGAATATCATGTGCTTACGGGAAACGTATCCAAAAGCATATGACAAGCAGAAAGGAGGATGAATGCAGGAGAAAGCCTCTTGGAGGAGATGAAATTTTGGTGGGGTGAGAGTGGTGGTCTGTCAGATATGAAGGGGAGGAGTTCCAGGCCAGAGGGACTATGAGGGCAATGAGTCACAGCAAGACAGATGAAATTGAGGTAGAGAGAGTAGTTTGGTGTTAGAGGAGCAAAGTGAATGTGCTGGATTGCAGTAGATTATTGAGATAAGATAGGAGGAAGGAGAGCTGATTGAGTGCCTTAAACAATAAAAATGATTAAGGTGTTTGCTAAGTGCTTGCTACATGCCAGACACTATGTGCTTACTATGGGATGGATAAAAGCAAATAGGGTTGGACATAGTCCCTGTCCCACACAGGGCTCACCATCTTATTCCCCATTTTACAGATGAGGTAACTGAGGCACAGAGAAATGAAGTGACTTGCCTAAGGTCACACAGCAGACAAGTGGTGGAGCTGGGGTAAAAGCCCATGATCTTCTGTCTCCCAGGCCTGAACTCTATTCACATCACCATGCTGCTTCCCTAAATATAATAATAATACTTAAGTGCTTACTACTTGCCAAGTACTGTTCTAAACACTGGGGTAGATACAAGGTAATCAGATTGGACACAGTCCCTGTCCTGCATGAGGTTCACCCTCTTAATCCTCATTTTCCAGATGAGGAAACTGAGATCCACAGAAGAGAAGCAACTTACTGAAGGTCGCACAAAAGACATGTAGCAGAAATGGAATTAGAACCCAGGTCCTTTTGAGTCCCAAGCCGGTGTTCTATCCACTAAGCCATGCTGCTTCTACAACAAAGGTAAGGAGTTTGGTAAGGAGTTTCTGTTTGATGAGCGGGTGAATGGGCAACCATTTTTTTAGAAAAATGAATCAGGCAGCAAAGTAGGGACTGGAGTATGGGAAAACAAGAGGCAGAATTGTCAGCAAGGAGGCTGATGCAGTAGTCAAGGTGAGATATGAGAAGTGCTTGGATCAGCATGGTTGCAGTTTGGATAGAGAGGAAAAAGTGAAATCTAGAGATATTATGGAAGTAGAACTGACAGGATTTGAGGACTGAATATGCAGGCTGAATGAGAGAGGTGAGTTGAGGGTAATGCCCAGATATGGGCTTGTGAGACAGGGAGGAAGATGCTGGTGTTGTCTACAGCGATGGGAAAGATTGAGAAGGACAGGGTTTGGTTTGGGAAGATGAGGTGTTCTGTTATGAGCATATTAAGTTTAAGGTGTCAGTTGGACATAAAAGTAGAGATGTAGAGTGGAGTAGAGTGGGCAGGAGGAAATGCAAGACTGCAGAGAAGGAAAGAGGCCAGGACTGGAGAGGGAGATTTGGGAATCCACCACGTAGAGATGGTAGTTGAAGTCATGGGAGCACTGAGTTCTTCAAGGGTAGGGGTTTAGAAGAATAGAAGGATCCCCAGAATTAGCCTTGAGGGACTACCACAGTTAGAGAAAATGGGAGATAGAGGAAGAGCCTTTGAAAGAGACTGAGAAGAAGCAATCGGAGAGATAGAGGAGAACCAAGAGAGGACAGGGTCAGTAAAGCCAAGCTCATCTGTCTCAACACCTATCCCTCTTCTTCCCATCCTGGAAGTCTCTCCCATTTTATGTCTGACAGACCACTACTCTCCCCATTTAAAGCCCTATTAAAATCACATCACATTATCTCCAAGAGGCCTTTGCTGACTAATTCCTCATTTCCCACTCCTATTTGCCCTCCTTTCTGGGTCATTGAAGCAGTGTGGCTCAGTGGAAAGAGCCTGAGCTTCGGAGTCAGAGGTCATGGGTTCGACTCCCAGCTTTGCCACTTGTCAGCTGTGTGACTATGGGCAAGTCACTTCACTTCTCTGTGCCTCAGTTCCCTCATCTGTAAAATGGGAATTAACTGTGAGCCTCACGTGGGACAACCTGATTACCCTGTATCTACCCCAGTGCTTAGAACAGAGCTCTGCACATAGTAAGCGCTTAACAAATACCAACATTATTATTATTATCATTATTATTATTATTATTTGTAGCACTTGATATCCATCCCCACACTCAGCCCCATAACACTTATGTACATAACCTTATACTCTGCCATTTCCCCTCTCTGCAATTTATTTTAATCTCTGTGTCCCTCTAACCTGCAAGCTCCTTGTGGGCAGGAATTATGTTTACCAACTCTACCGGGCTTGGGAGTCAGAGGTCATGGGTTCTAATCCCAGCTCTGCCACTTGTCAGCTGTGTGACTTTGGGCAAGTCCCTTCACTTCTCTGTGCCTCAGTTACCTCATCTGTAAAATGGGGATTAAGACTTCACGCCCCACGTGGGACAATCTGATTACCTTGTATCAATCCCAGTGCTTAGAACAGGGGTTGGTACATAGTAAGTGCTTAACAAATATCATCATTATTATTATTATTGTATTGCATTCTCCTAAGTGCTTAGCACAGTCCTCTGCACACATTTAGCACTCAATAAATACCATTGGTTATTACCCTGGGTTTTACATCAGGCTCCACCACTGATCTGCTTTATGACCTTTAGTAAGTGTCTACTTTCTCTCTGCCTCACTTTCCTCATCTCTAAAATGGAAAATAAATACTTTTTCTCCCTTCTTTTTAGACTGTGAGCTTGCCGAGAGACTTTTTCTACCTGATTATCTTGCATCTACCCCAGTACTTTATCTAGGTTTGTCACAGAATAAGTATTTAACAAATGCCATTATTATTATTATTATTAATATTATCATCATTAATATCATCATCACCTCCAAAGGAAAAGATGGTGCAGGAATGGGAGGACAGAATATGTCTGCTGATCTGAAATAACCCACATGTTGAAGTAGTGGAATCTGGGCAAGTGGTCATTAAGGACAGGTCTTGGAGGAGAGTCGGCTCTGGAACGAGTAAGTTCTGAGCCAATGCCCCAGATGTGGCCTGCTTGCTTGGCAGAGTACTCCAGGCTCTGGGAGTCAATAAGCTCAGGGCTCTGTGGCCATCATGGAACGGATCCAGAATGAGGTGGATTCTGGGGAACAGGTGGGGCCACCATTACTCTAATCCCTTCAGATTTCAAAACACAGTGAAGCCCATTCTCCAACAATGTGACCTAGCCAAGGACTGCTGGTCTCCGACCACTGCAGCAAGCAGACGAGCCTGATAGACCATGACCGGGAGAGGGGTTTGGATACCAACAGGCAGATTGAACAAAGGTGGGCCCTCTAAGGAACAGCTCATCGACACATTAATGGACACACTTTAGGCTTACACAATAAACAGCCAGACCCCAGTCTTTTCAATGACCTGACACCCTTGGATAGTATCTCACTAACAGTAATAGCATGAGTTTTGAAAATGAAAGCCAAGTTGACATAAAACACCCCCCAAAATGGGGGGGAGGGGGTCAAGGGTTAGAAACTTCTGGAAGAGGCCACCGCTGTGGGTAGAATGGAAGCTGGCCAGCCCTAAAATAAAACACACACAGGAAGAGGAACTGAGAGATGTGGATTCCAGGTACCACCAACTGCAGGAATGGAGGATGCTGGGAAAGGGTAGCATCTCTTTAAACTCTCAGAATAAGATTCACACTGTGCTTTTTCACTCAAGTTCTGACTAGTGGATATAACTACATTCTTCATGATTAGTCATTATGGTTTCCTTATTTGGCTCAAAGCAAATCTGTTGAGGGCTTGTGCCTGTTATGGCTATGAGAGTGCTGGCAGGGAACAGTGTGATTGATCTCCAGAGATAATTTCCCACCAGAAAATTCATCCCTGGATTACATTTCGTAGGGAAACCCCCTAATTTAAGCACCAAACAATAACTGGGGGTACTGCAGGGAAGTAACATGTCCTAGTGGAAAGAGCATGGGCCTGGGAGTCAGAAGACCTGGGTTCTAATCCCGGCTCAGCCACTTGTCTTCTGTGTGACCTTAATAATAATGTTGGTATTTGTTAAGTGCTTACTATGTGCCGAGCACTGTTCTAAGCGCTGGGGTAGACATAGGGGAATCAGGTTGTCCCACATGGGGCTCACAGTCTTAATCCCCATTTTACAGATGAGGGAACTGAGGCACAGAGAAGTTAAGTGACTTGCCCACAGTCACACAGCCGACAAGTGGCAGAGCTGGGATTTGAACTCATGAGCCCTGACTCCAAAGCCCGTGCTCTTTCCACTGAGCCACGCTGCTTCTCCCCATTTCATTTCTCTGGGCCTCAGTTGCCTCCTTTGCAAGTAGAACATGGATAGTGTCCAACCTGATTAACTTGTATCTATCCCAGTGCTTAGTACAGTGCTTGGCACATAGTAAGTACTTAACAAATGCCACTAAAAAAACAACAGAATTTATTGAGCATCTATTAGGCAACATCCCCAAGGAACAAGAGGGAGCTGGGGGCTAAAGGCACTGGGGAATGCATGACCCTATTAAGTCTGTAGAGTGAAAAGAAGGATGCCAGGCTTGCTTAAGAATGTATGGTGGAAGACCAGGTGTGCAAAACAGACTGTCAGGAGGAAGGTCAGTAACTTGGAAAAGTACTGAAGAGCACAAGCATCCCATGGGAACAACTTGAGACCATGGGATGATGATTCTGATGATGAACAAGAGTGCAGAATCGATGAGGGGGCCATCCAACCATCTCTTAAGCCACCCACCTTCCAATGTCACAGAACTCTCTGTTTCTTCTATATACAGAGGTGGTATCAAGTCCTGGGAAAGAGGAGAAAGACTTCTCAGAAAAATTATTTCATATTACACTGTCAAGGAAGGAGCAGGCTGAGGGTGGGGCTGAATAAATTGTGAGACCACACAATCTGTATGAGTCTCCTCATCTATTACTTGTTGGGTTGCAGAAGAGAGTCCCTTTGGTGTGCACCCAAAGTTGGGGGGGACTGCAGCAATAAAGCCTATGCTTGCTTTTTCTTGAGTTGATATGGGGGGCTTTGGAGGGGATGTTTCAAGAGTGGGTTTCCCAGGTCGTGAGAGAGGGAGACTTTTTTAATACTATTGTGTGAAAAACATGTATCTGATGTTTGGGATCATACAATGAAGGTAGAGGACAGTATCTTTTCCTTCAAGGAGTTTACAATCTAATGGAGGAAACATTATTTACAAATGGTAGGAGTAGGAGGAAGAACAAAGCTACAATTGTTGATAGCAAGAATATGGTAATTTAAATAGATAAATTAATAAAAATTGACATTAATCAATGTATGCAAAAGAACAAAGGGAAAATATATTAACATTAGCACTTTAGGCAGCTGTTGGATTGACAGATCATGGGAAGGTGGAAATCAATTCAAGGAATGCTTCCTGATAGAGGTGAGTTTTCAGGTGGCCTTAGAAGTTTGGACAGGATTAATAATAATTTGGATATTGAGTCAGAAGGACCTGAGTTCTAATCCTAGCTCCAATACTTGTCTGCTGTGTGACCTTGAGCAAGTCACTTCATTTCTTTGGGTCTCCATTATCTTATCTGTATAACGGGTATTAAGACTGTGAGCCCCATGTGGGACATGGCCTGTGTCCAACTTGATTTGCTTGTGTCCACACCAGCACTTAGTATACTGCCTAGCACATAGTATGTACTTAATGAGTACCATAAAAATATACTGTACTGCACTAAATGCTGAAGTAGATACAATATTTGCAGATCAGATATAGTCCCTGTCCCACATGGGGCTCACAGTCTAAGAGAGAGGGAGAAAAAATATCGAATCCCTATTTTACAGGTGAGGAAACTGGGGCACAGAGAAGTAATGGGACTTGCCCAAGGTCACCCAGCAGTCAAGAGGTGGAGCTGAAATTAGAACCCAGGTTCTCTGACTCCCAGGCTTGTGCTCTCTCCACAAGACCCCACCGCTTCTCGGGAATTAGAGAGGTAGTTGGGACAGTATCTGGAAAGGTCATTTAGAATGGAAGAGGCCTGTGTGTGTCTGAAGGCAGAGAAGATATTCACTGACAAGCAAGAAGATGAAGAAAGGGAGGGGGAAAAGGTGAGAATAAATGTTTCTAAAAGGTAAATGGGTACTGGGTCCGAAGGATAGGTAAAACATGGCGTAGTAGCAAGAGCATGGGCTTGGGAGTCAGAGGATGTGGGTTCTAATTCCGTCTCCGCCACTAGGTTGCTGTGTGACTTTGGGCAAGTCACTTCACTTCTCTGTGCCTCAGTGACCTCATCTATAAAATGGGGACTAAGACTGTGAGCCTCACGTGGGACAACCTGATTACTTATATCTACCCCAGTGCTTAGAACAGGGTTTGGAACAGAGTAAGTGCTTAACAAATACCATTAAAGGGGGTAGATTTGGAAAGCAGCTGAAGGACCTCCTCTTGAGAGAAAGTTGGGAAAAAAGAGAAAGCATAGTGGGTAAAAATAGTTGCGATCTGAGGAGAGGACTGTGGGGAAATGCCCTGATGATTTCAATTTTACCACAGAGTAGTTGGCGAGGTCTCTGAGAACTAAAGAGGCAGAAATAATAACATTATTTATTAATGTGTGCAGAGCTCTTTACTAAGGGTTGGGAGAGACAATATAAGTAGAAATTAGAAGTGAAGACCCTGGCGGCTTCAGAAGAGAGTTTAAAGTTTGGGATAGGTAGTGGATGCTGGTGGAGAAGTCAGTGAGATAGGGAGAGTACATTGGCTAAGACAAAAGAGGGAACAGTTATAGCAGGGGAGGGTCAATTTGAAATCACAGAAGTCAGTCCAATGTCCAAATTTCTGCTGAAAATCCTTACTTACCTATGTAAATGAGCAGAAGAAGGGGACTCTGGCAGTGATCCACAGTTAGGAATTGGTGATGTAAGAGTGACAGCAGGAAGGAGGGGCTGGGGAGTGAGGGGACTGCAGAGGTGGAGAGGTTGGTGTGGAGGGTGTGGACTTAGGCATCAAGAGAGAATGTTGTGAGGATGCCCAGGCAGGGCATGAAAAGCCTGGGGCAGGTAGACTGAGTCCAGGTAGAGCACCATTTTAGGGCCTGAAGGGATGTCCTAGGTCAGGGAGAGAAAGGGGCAAAGAGATAGGGTGGATGGGAGTGAGATATCTCACCCGTGGAGCCTGGCAGGGAGAGGTGTGGAGAGACAGCATAGTTTAGGGAGGAGGAGGGGAAGGAGGAAGAGGGAGGGAGGTGAGGGATGGCACCTGGTAAAACACAAGTAAGCAGTTCAGTTCTAAATCATCCTGAGGAACTTCTGGCTTCACAAAAAGCATTTTTCCCCTTCCATTCTTCCAGAGGACAGAAGGCAAACTCCAGCCTCCTCTCCAGCTGCCACCACCTAGGAGAACCACAGGGAGCTCTTGGAGGGCAGGACAGGGGACTAAGGGTGGGTACAGGAACCAGTATTGGCCTGGTAGAGCTCCTTGGCAAGAGTCAGGCCCCTCAAGGGCTCAGCATTCACTCTCCCTCATGATTCAAGCACTCCCATCTCTATCCCTTCTCCTTGCCCTTCCCCAGGTCTCTCCCACAGGGCTGCTGACCTATGAACCCTGGAAAATTTTGAACCAGACAGGCCATGACTTTCTGAGCCTGGGCAACACTGACAGGGGTCCCAGGCAGGGGAGGAAAGTAGAGGAGCTGGACAATCACTTGTCTCTCTCTCCTCAGTTGAGAAACAGAACACAAAAGCTCCTTGTGTGCATATGCCATGGTGCCTAATGCCTGTTTTTTTTCAGAAAGTAGCCCATAGCTGACCTCTGCATTGGTTCCTGGGGCAGCAAATCAAAAGCAAACCCCTCATTTCCCTCCCAAATTCCCTCCATCACAGTTAACAACATCACCATCCTCCTAATCTCTCAATCCTGTAACCCTGGCATTATCTTTGGCTCCTCCCTCTCTTTCAACTCCTTGATCCCATGTGTAGCCAAAACCAGTTGAATCTTCGTCCACAACATTTGCAGAATCCACTCCATCCTCTCCATTCAAATGCTCACGATGCTGGTCCAGGCACTTGTCATAGCCCAACTCAAGGAGGCATCAGCCTCCTTCCTGGTCTCCCTGCATTCAGTCTCTCCCCTTTCCAATCTATATTTTACTCTGCTGCCAGGATCATTTTTCTAAAACACTGTTCAGTGCACATCTTCCTGCAGAAACATTCTGGGCATGTCACTCCCCTTCTTAAACACCTCCAGTGGTTGACTATCAACCTCCACTCAAAACAAAAACTCCTCACTCCAGGCTTCAAGGCTCTCCATTACCTTGCCCATTCCCACCTCTCCTCCCTTCTCTCTTTCTACTGCCCACTCCGCACACTCCGCTTCTCTGCTGCCCACCTCCTCACCGTCCCTCGGTCTCGCCTATCCCGCCGTCAACCCCTGGGCCATGTCCTCCCGTGGTCCTGGAATGCCCTCCCTCCTCACCTCTGACAATCTAATTCTCTTCCCCTCTTCAAATCCCTACTTAAAGCTCACCTCCTCCAAGAGGCCTTCCCAGACTGAACTCCCCCCATTTCCCCTCTGCTCCCTCTACCTCCCTTTCACCTCTCCGCAGATAAACCCTCTTCTCCCCCCTTTCCCTCTCCTCCTGCCCCTCTCCCATCCCACCCCCTCAGCACTGTACTCGTCCGCTCAACTGTATATATCTTCATCACCCTATTTATTTTGTTTAATGAGATGTACATCACCCCGATTCTATTTATTTGCCATTGTTTTTATGAGATGTTCTTCCCCTTGACTCTATTTATTGCCATTGTTCTTGTCTGCCTGTCCCCCCGATTAGACTGTAAGCCCGTCAAAAGGCAGGGACTTTCTCTGTTGCCGATTTGTACATTCCAAGCGCTTAGTACAGTGCTCTGCACATAGTAAGCACTCAATAAATACTATTGAATGAATGAATGAATCTTCCCACTCCTCCAAAGAACTAATGGTTGTCCATTACTCTCCTCATCAAACAGAAACTCCCAACTGCCAACTTTAAGGGATCAATTAGCTCTCTCCCCACTACTTATCCTTCAGTTCTCTACTATTACTGCCTAGTTCACCTGCTTTTCTCCTCTCAAGCCAACGTACTCACTGTGCCTTGTTCTCCTCTCTCTTGCTGCCAACCTTTTTGTTCTGCCTAGGACTCCCTCTTCCTTCTCAGCTGACAGAGGATCATTTGAGTTCTTCCTCTTCCTCTTCCTCTCTGCCACCTTTCTGCCATGTGACCTTGGGCAAGTCATGTCACATCTCTGGGCCTCGGTTACCTCATCTGCAAAATGGGGATTAAGACTATAAGCGTCATGTGGGACATGGAATGTGTCCAACCTAATTTGCTTGTATGCACCCCAGTGCTTAGTGCAGTGCCTGGCACATAGTAAGTGCTTAACAAATACCATTGTTATTCATTATTATTATTATTTTAATATTCCTAAAACCTCATTGTTTGAGATCCTATCTTACCACTTGATGCCATACATCAGAGTACGTGGCTGGTTTGGGAGGGCCTGTTGCAGAAATAGGATATGACATCTTGAATAATCCCAGGTCTCACAGCCAAAAGATTGGATGATTATAATAATAGCATTTGTAAAGCACTTACTATGTGCAAATCATTGTTCTAAGCGCTGGGGGGAATACAAGGTGATCAGGTTTTCCCAAGTGGAGCTCACAGTCTTAGTCCCCATTTTACAGATGAGGTAACTGAGGCACAGAGAAGTTAAGTGACTTGCCCAAAGTCACACAGCTGACAAGTGGCGGAGCTGGGATTAGAACGCATGACCTCTGACTCCCAAGCCCATGCTCTTTCCATTGAGCCACGCTGCTTCTCATGACTTCCAGCTTCATATGGATCTTGATGCCATTTTGGCACTACACTCTACTGTAAGTCTCCCAAAAGGCACAGGGGCTCTGTTGATTGACATTTTTCCCACCTGATCAAACTTTGCCTCATGGGATATGTGCCATGAATAGAATGAGTCAGTAACAGAACTCAGTTCTCTGTCCCTGATGGAGAGCTATGGCTCTCTAGGTTTTACCAGGCACCTGCAGGCATCTCTGATAACCTCAGACATTTCCTCAAGATTTCTTATATTGAGAGTGAGCCTATCAAATATGAATGCAGTTGCTATGAAAGATCAAGTTCTAATTCATCGCTGGTTTGCAACCCTATCATTCCATCAAAGTTCTCACCTCCCCTTCTCATAACTGGATCATTTCTCTTCTTGTATTCCCACCATGCCTTCTGTTCCAGCTCTCCTTGTCTCTCCCTTCTGCATTTGTCAATTTTTAAAACTGATTTTCAACTGACATTGTACTAAGGGTCACATCTGCTTGCTGTCAGAAGTATGAAAAAAGTCAGAAAGTTTGGAGCAAAATGTCTGCTGAACACAGAATAGTTTTCCTCTTGCACTTTGTGGGACTTGCATTTGATCAAATCTGGTTTCGCTCGACTTAAATGGATGCCTTTCTTCCAGTTCTGCATTTCACAATTTTACAATTTACAATCTGCGTTTTGGGCTTATCATTCACTTCACACCCCGAGTGACTTTTTTGTTGTTGTTCTGCAGATCGCAGGGACAGCAGGGGATTTAAGACGGAATGTAACCAAGCTTCAATGTGTCTACAATTTCTTGTGTCAGAGGAATGGTTGTAATGGCCACAGAAGACTCCAGAGCCACTGACAAAATGGTACAGGAAATTTTCATTGAAGATGCTTAGAGTAGGTGAATCACACAATATTTCTAAATTTACACACACAGTTTAAGTTTTACAACATGTTGGTTTCAGCTTTAATCACATTAGTCTTTTTGATGGCACAAATTCCAAGGGTGTATATAGGGAATAGAGAAATTCCTTGGTGACTACCTCCCTCACTAGAGGGTAAGCTTTTCTAAGCCAGGGATCATGTCCACTAACTCCATTATACTCTCCCAAGTGCTTAGAATAGTGCTCTGCATAAATAATATTAATAATGGTGGTATTTGTTAAGCGCTTACTATGTGCCAAGCACTGTTCTAAGCACTGGGATAGAAACAGGGTAATCAGGTTGTCCCACGTGAGGCTCACAGTTAATCTCCATTTTACAGATGAGGTAACTGAGGCACAGAGAAGTTAAGTGACTTGCCCACGGTCACACAGCTGACAAGTGGCAGAGCCGGGATTCAAACTCATGACCTCTGACTCCCAAGCCCGTGCTCTTTCCACTGAGCCATGCTGATTGATGGGAGGGGCTCAATAAAGAGAGATAAAGGGAGGATGGTGGGGGAGCAAAAGAGGCCAAGGCCAAGGGAGAGCAGGAAATAATTATCTGATCATCAGGTGCAGGGTCACCAGGGAAGATAAGCATAAGGGAAGGGATAAGATAAGGGAAGATCATAGATGCATTTTACTTCTATTTTATTTGAAACCCCTTGAATTCAACAGAGGTAAATCACTATAGCAATCATCAACAAATGATTGAGCACATAATTCTGAATCATCTTGGTAAGTCCTACCATGGTTCAGGAACCAATTTCCCACTTATAACATTGTTCCTATTGGAAATTTGGTACAGGTTTACAACATTTTGACTTCAAGCTCAGTTTTCAGGAAACAACTGGACCATAAATTCAAGGACTTTCTGTAATTCACTAAGCCAACCGCAAGGAAACAACATTCCAATTCCCAAGTCATCAGAATAGCCTCTGAAAGCTCCTTTCTACCAAAGCCTCAAGTGGAGGGAATATTCTTTCCCAAATAAGACACTATACCAAGCAGCAGCCAGACAAGTTCAACATTGACAAACAGCATCAAGCAAAGACATTTCAGTCAGGAAGAATTGAGAAAGATGACAGTTTCTAAAACTATGGTGTGTTCCTGAGAAATGATGAAGTCAATAACAATGGAAGCACTGTGGCCTAGTGGAAAGAGACCAGGCCAGGGAGTCAGATGATCTGGGTTCTAATTCTGCTCTGCCACCACTCTGTTGTGTGACTTTAGGTAAGTCACATAAATTCTCTGGACCTCAGTTTCCTCAGCTCTAAACTGTAGATTCAATACCTGTTTGCCCTCCTGCTTAGACTGTAAGCCCCATGTGGGACAAGGAATGTGTCTGCCCTAATTAATGCTTCTACCTCAGCTCTTAAAACAGTGCTTGACACATAGAAAGTGCTTAACAAATAGCATAAACAAATGTCTTGGGGAAAATAGTTTGCCACTTACTCTGGTTAAATTCTTTTTCCAAGAAGGAAATTAGCATTCTTGTATTTAAGAGTATTGTTGAGGATTCCCATTAAGATTGCATAATGGGTCTGAGTATTATGCCTACTGGTTCAGTGTTAAAGTGATAGAATACATGCATGGTAGTGAAAGAGAAATGCTCTCTGTTGTTGTCATTTGGGTGGAGAGAGGATCATAGGTAATGTCAGAAGAACAGAAAGTGGAACAGGAAATACAGTCTTTGTTCGGTGAGCTCCCTTGTCATGTCTCACTCAGGAGGCTGTGAGAAACAACCTCTCAGAGGAGGAATCTGCCTCCCTCTGCCTCTCTCTGTCTCTTCTCTCCTCCCCTTTTCTGTGTTCTTTCAACCCCTGGAGTCTTACCAGGCCCTTGGCAGAGATGCTTAGTTGAGCAAGATTCTACAGAAAGGGTGCTGGACTTGGGTCCTCAAGATGCCCAGAAGACTCACCCCTGGCAAACCCTGCCTTGTCAAACCTACCCTGCCATGCCTCTTTTAGGGCTCTATTCCAGAAGTCCCACAAGGATGTAAATTACAGCTAGAATTTAGAAATAACCTAACAATGTTTCTTAGGAAGGCAGCATTACCTACTGGCAAAAGCAGGGGACTGGGAATCAGGAGACCTTCTGATTCTTCTGAGGCATTCTTGGGGAATGCACTTAGCCTCTCTGTACCTCAGCTTCCTCAATTGAGAAGTAGTATGTCCTAGTAGCCCTGTATGAGCACGGACCTGGAAATCAGAAGGACTTGGGTTCTAATCTTGACTCTGCCACTTGTCTACTGTGTGACCTTGGACAAGTAACATAACTTCTCTGGGCCTCAGTCACCTCATCTGTAAAATGGGGAAGACTGTGAGCCCTATGAGGGACAGGGACTGTGTCCAACCTAGTTATGTTGTATCTACTCCAGCACTTAGAACACTGCCTTGCACATAGTAAGGACTAAACAAATATCATTTTAAAAAAAAGCTGTAAAATGGGGCTAAGAAATCTGTTTCTTCCTACCTCTTAGATAAAAAGCCTCATGTGAGACAGGGACTGGGTCCAATTTAATTATCTTGTTGGACCCTGAGAGCTTAGCACAGTGCTTGGCATAAAGAAAATCATTTAAAAATATCAAAATAATAATACCAATGATTATAAAAATTGTATGGTAGCATACACACTGCCTCTGAATAGCTGATGGGCCTTTTTCCCACAGCTACAGGTTTGGGTTCATTGAGAGCTTGGAACAGTGAGATAGCTCATTGAATCATCCACTGCAGCCTTTAGGGCAAATACGCCTGGTGGGTAATAATGATGATTGCAGGAGTCCTGCTATTTACTTGCCTCTTAAATGAGACACTGAAGATCATCAACTTCAAGAACAGAATTGATTTTGCGTTCTGACCGACTGCTCTTTCTAGAATAGGCCTGCCCGTGACAACATGCTCCCCTCTCAATCAGATAGTTAGACACTCCAAGTACCTGAGCCTCTCACAGAAATGTCACCTTGAATACTGGGCCTGGCAGACCCAGGCTGGAGGAGGCCGTTTTGCCAGGGGTGGGGGAGGAGCAGAGCAGGTACAGGGTAACTAGCCCTCCCACTTCTGGTGTGAACCTTCCCTAGCCATCTAGTTTGGGTTAGAAGGATCAGGTTGGCTCCCTGCCTCCATTTTAGGTAACTTGGCCGATTGGGAAGAATGTCACTTGATAATAATAATGGTGGCATTTGTTAAGCACTTACTATGTGCCAAGCACAAAACTAAGCGCTGGGGTGGATACAAGTAAATTGGATTGGACACAGTCTCTGTCCCACATGGGGCTCACAATCTTAATCCCCATTTTATAGATGAGGTAATTTAGACACAGTAAGTGAAATAACTTACTTACAGTAAGTGAGGTGAAGTAACTCGCCCAAGATCACTCATCAAACAAAATCAGGAGATCTGAATTCTAATCCCACCCTGGCCTCAGGCCTATTGTGTGTCCTCGAGTAAGTCACTCAAACTTCCTGTGTCTTAGTTCCCTCACCTATAAACTGGGGATAAGATACCTGCTCTCCCCATGACCTAGGCTATAAGCCCTGTATGAGTGAGAACTCTCTGATCTAATTACCTTGTATCCCATCCCAGCACTAGGTACATAGTAAATGTTTAATAAATGCCATAACTTACTGAGGGGAAGCAGAGGGAATGACCCCCATCTGTTTCCCACCAGAGACTAGCCAGGTTATCCTGGACTCTAAACACACTGACAAACAAGCTAAAGAAGTAAAGCAAACTGAGAAATATTCCAGCAGGTGATTTAACATAAATTCTTCCTGTGACATTATTTCCCAGCTATCGAATGAGGGAATGTTAAATTAGATTAATATAAAATGAAGTCTTACAGAGAGCAGGGGTTGGAGGCCGCCATTGCAGTGCAGTATGCTGAGAACCGGCATGCAGTATGTAAGCTATTTATTCACCAACCGTTATAGTGAGTGACAGAGAAGAGAAAGGAGTTTCAGTTGAACAACGATCATGGTGTTCTCTGCTGATGGTGGCCAGATTGAGGGCTCTGTCATTAGCAGTCAGAGAGATTTGTAAATGAGCCAAACATTTAATGCATAGGTGGTGTGCTGCTCTGATGGACAGTCAAGGGAATCTTTCTCTGGCCAAGTCCAGTGGAGCCTATTCTACCCAAGTCCTCCTCAACCTCTTGAAAGCCATCCTGATGTTACACCACTCCCTTTTCTTAGACTCTCTCCACAGCCTTGGCTTCACAAGAACAGTTTGCTGTTCAGTCCATCACCAGATACTTTTGGTTCTATTTTCACAACATTCCAGAATCTCCCACTTCCCCTTTCATCTAAACTGTTGCTATACTGGTCCAAGCATTTGTCATCTCCTTTCTTGACTACTGCATCAGCCTCCACACTGACCTCCCTGCCTCCAGACTCTACCCTCTCAAGTCCATGTCACTCCCCTGCCCAGATAATTTTTCTAAAGTGAAGTTTTGTGCATATCTCCCCATTCCTCCACAAGCTCCAGTGGTTGTCCATCCATCTCCACATCAAGAAGAAACTCTTCATCATCGATTTTAAGATCCTCAATCAGCTGATTCCTGCTCCTCTCCCTCTACAACCCAATCTGCTCAGTTCACTCCTCTAATATCAACCAACACTGAGCCACACTCTCATCTCCCTCCTGTTTCATAACAAACCACCACTCTCCCCATATTCAAAGCCCTTCTAAAATCACACCTCTTCCAGGAAGACTCCCCTGACTTCTCACATCTCCCCAGCCTATTTAACCCTCCCTCCTGCACTTGGTCCATACCACCTAAGCAATGTACTCACCCACTCTCTAACTCCCTAACAGTTATGTAAACATATCTTTGTACTCAGTTACTTCTCCTGCCAGTAATTTATATTAATATCTGTCTCTACTGCTAGACTTATTTCAGGGAGCACGTTTCCAGCGCTTAGAACAGTGCTCGGCACATAGTAAGTGCTTAACAAATACCAACATCATTACTTACTCTATTGTGCTTTCCCAAGTATTTAATATAGTGCTGTGCACAGCATAATCAGTCAATCAATCAGTGGTATTGACTGAGAACTGATTGGGTGCAGAGCACTTTACTAAGTGCTTAGGAGAGTACAATACAACAGAGTTTGTAGACACATTCCCTGCCCAGAACAAGTTCATAATAAGCACTCATTTGATTGACTGATTGCTTCTCTGAGCTCTCAATAGAGCCCAGGTCTGGGAGTCAGAAGGTCCTGGGTTCTAATCCCAGCTCTGCCATTTGTCTGCTGTGTGACCTTGGGCAAATCACTTAACTTCTCTGTGCCTCAGCTACCTCTTCTGTAAAATATGGGTTTTAAGAGTGTAAGCCCAGTGTGGGACAGAGACTGTGTCCAACCTGATTAACTTGTACTACCCCAGTGCTTAGAACAATGCTTGGAACATAGTAAGCTCCATTATTACCTTTCTTAGCTACCCTTCTCGATCTCCTTTGCTGGCTCTTTTTCCACCACTTGCCCTCCCATGAAGCTCATTTCTGGGTTAACTATTTTTTCTCTCTGCAACTCATTCTTTCCATGGAAACCAACAGTAGGTGAGGCAGGGACAGGACTTTAAGACTTCCACCTCCAATGCTGGGGTGTTCAGAAGCAGTGTGGCTTAGTGGAAAGAGCCCAGCTTTGGGAGTCAGAGGTTGTGGGTTGTAATCCCACCTTTGCCACTCGTCAGCTGTGTGACTTCGGGCAAGTCACTTAACTTCTCTGTGCCTCAGTTACCTCATCTGTAAAATGGGATGAAGACTGTGAACCCCACATGGGACAACCTGATTACCTTGTAACTACCCCAGTGCTTAGAACAGTGCTTGGCACATAGTAAGCACTTAACATATACTGTCATTATTATTATTATGACCTTTGGATCCCCACCTCTCCCCACCACAGGAGTCCACCTGACACCTGAAGCTGCCAAGCGCTGCCCCAGCACCTCCTCCACATCAGCATCTATCATTTCTCTCCTCTATACCACGATGGGGTCCCATTCCTTCCCAGATAAACTGCTCCTGGCCCTTGGATTCAAGGCTCTCTACCAAAAACCTCTATCTTACCTTTCCTCTCTTTTCTTTCCCACTACACCTCAGTGGTGTTCTTCACTCCTCCCAAATTAGTCATCTACCTCTCTTACTGTTGTTTACTCTCAACTCTTCTGTCTCTCGCCCCATTCTTCAGATCCTTGCTCCTGCTTGTAACTCTCACCCTCTCAAAGTCTCAAATTACATCCCTCCACACCTGCAAAGCCTCTAAAAAAACCATACCTTCTGTGAGATATTCCTGGATTAATTCCCCTAATTTCCAGCCCATGGCACTCATTAGCCATTTTAACACTTGTGCATATGTCAGTTTATTCATTTGCTGCCTCGTTACTAATTTAAGTTGCTTACTTGCTTATGCTTTTTTATCATTTATATCTGTTCTCATTCTAATAATAAAAATAATTTTGGTATTTGTTTAAAAAAAATGGTGGTATTTGTTAAGCGCTTACTATGTGAAAAGCACTGTTCTAAGTGCTGGGGGATACAAGGTGATCAGGTTGTCCCACGTGGGGCTCACAGTTTTAATCCCCAGACAGTGTATGCCCAGACCAGTGCCCTGTAGATAAGGTGCCCAGTGAGTGCTGAGGATGAGGAGAAGGAGAAGGAGCTAGGAGCTAGATTAAGTGACTTGTGTAAGAAATTCCTCAACTGCCATGTGCCTGCTGTAAATTCCCCTCTAGACTGCCAGCTCTTTTGTGGGTGGGAAACATGTCTACCAATACTGTTAGAGCTAAAACTGTAGAACAGTAGAGCTATAGAAGTGCAGAACTGTAGAACTGTAACTGTAAAACTGTAGAACAGTTGCTGTTAGAGGTAGAACTGTATTGTAACCTTTTGCTGAGGTAAACTGAAGCCTGGGAAATAGATGAGAAACCACATAAAACACAGACTTCCTGAGTGATCAGCCTTTAAACCACTGCACCCCTCCGCTGCTCTAAGGAAAATTGTCATCCCCCAACTCTAAGTCTAGCCTTTCTCCAAATTCATTTTATTCTCCTGGCCCCCACTACAGACCGCATCCTGGACCAGCATCTCCATTAGACCTTGACAGAAGGACTGGTGTCGATGGGAACCTACAATAAGACTTGTGAGATTCACCACATCTGGTCCTATTCATGTCCCTTTTGTCTGAGAAGTTGTAAGATTGCTCCGAAGACAATTCTTCCTTGAGCTGAGGACAATCCCTCAACCTAAAGTCTCTTTGAAGTAGGATTTCTGTCATGGGATCAAGGAGCTGCTTTCAGCAAAACAAACAGTATATCAGTAATGCACTGCAGTCTTTTCAAAGCCCCTGCTAGATAGCAAGCTCTTTGAGGAGGACAGGGATCATATATGCTAATTTCTAGTGTGCTCTCCCAAACCCTTAATATAATGTTCCTTATGTAGAAGTCTACACTGAAGTCTACGTTGTGGAATTCAAAACAAGCTGACACTTAGGCTGAAGAAATCTAAGACTGTACAATCAGAATCCAAACAAATAATAATAATTGTAGTAGTAATGAAGCGCTTACCATGGGCCAAGCACTGTACTAAGGGCTGGGGTAGATACAAGATAATTGGGTTGGACACAGTCCCTGTCCCACATGGGGCTCACAGTCCTACTCCCAGCGTGGCTCAGTGGAAAGAGCATGGGCTTTGGAGTCAGGGCTCATGAGTTCGAATCCCAGCTCTGCCACTGTCGGCTGTGTGACTGTGGGCAAGTCACTTAACTTCTCTGTGCCTCAGTTCCCTCATCTGTAAAATGGGGATTAAGACTGTGAGCCCCACGTGGGACAAACTGATTCCCCTATGTCTACCCCAGCGCTTAGAACAGTGCTCGGCACATAGTAAGCGCTTAACAAATACCAACATTATTATTATTATTATTACTCCCCATTTTGCAGATGAGGAAATTGAGGCCCAGAGAAGTGATGTGACTTCAAGGCCACACAGCTGATAGGTGGCAGAGCCAGGATTAGAACCCAGGTCCTTCCAAAAAGAGGATTAGTATTAATTCCTGAAAAGCATAACTGGGCCCACACACAGCATCCAGCATCCCTGAAGAATACAGATGGCTTCACCTTCATCCCAGAAAGAAGAAACCTTAGGTGTTTCCACCACCCTTCCTAATCAATATGAGGAGATATGAATTTTGCCTCGACACCTAATAAAGTTACCTCTGGCATCAAAACCATGAAGAATGATGAAGTTTCTAGTTCTCCTAGCATCCTTACAAGCAAAAAGAGGGTGTTAACAATAATAATAGTTATTATTACTATGGTGTTCGTTAAGCACTTACTATATGCTACGTACTGTACTAAGCACCGGGGTGTATACAAGCAAATCGGATTGGATGCAGTCCCTGTCCCCCCAGCTCTCACAGTCATGATCCCCATTTTACAGATGAGGCAACTGAGCCCCAGAAAAATGAAGTGACAATATACAATACAATATAAGCAGACTGGACACAGTTCCTGTCCCATACAGGGCTCATAGTCTTAGTAGGAAGGAAAGTAGGTATTTAGTCCCCATTTTACAGATGAAGAAACTGAGGCCCAGAAAAGTTAAGAGACTTGCCCAAGGACATGCAATAATCAATCAACCAATTATATTTATTGAGTGCTTACTGTATACAGAACACTGTACTAAGTGCTTGGGAGAGTACAATATAATAGTGTTGGTAGATATGTTCCCTGCCCACAGCGAGCTTGCAGTCTAGAGGGGGGTTTACAACAGGCAAGTGGTGGCTGAGGAATATCTTATGCATGGCACCTAATCCTCAGACATAGCTAGTCCTCTATCATCAAAGAAATGCTCATTGCTACAAACCATTGTCAGAAAAGAAAAATGAACATTTGGCTCAGAAAGACTCCTCTCCCAAATCTTCCTGTCCTGTGGCATTGATTACCAAATTTAAAATTGAGCTAGGATTACCACTAGCAACCAATTAATACTGTTTACTGAGGGTTTACTGAGTACAGAGCCCTATACTAAAACACTTGAGCAAGTTCAGTGGAGGTAAAAGACACAACCCTGGCCCTCAGGGAGCCTAAGTCCCCACCATAGGAGGGAAAGAAGCAGCAACAGTCTGCAGCCTACTCAGAATGGAGAACCCTAGGAAAGCTGCAGCTGTACAGCTTATTGGGAATTTTGGGGGCTACTGGGTCACTGGGTCACTGAGGTCACTGGGGACTGTTGGATTCTGAGCTGTGAGAAGCCTGAAAATCTGCTTGCCTAAACACAGTGCCCTACAGCCTTTATTTTAGTTAGTATTCATACTTGGCCTTGTCTTTTATGTTGACTTTGTCTTTACTTTGTTTTTCTCCTTTCGTACCAGTCTCCAGCCTCCTTCCATCCTTATTCTTAGACTGTGAGTCTCTTGATGGCCAGGGACCCCATCTAATGCTCACCTGGGTATTCTCAGTACAGTGCTTTGCCCACACTAATCACTTAATAAATACTAGTATGACGACTGTTGTAATCTAATTGGGAGGGTCAGGCACACGAAAAGTATTTTCAAATAGTGTGGAAGCAGGAAAAGAAACATTCTTACAACTGGCAAGTACCAAAAGATCGAGGAAGAAATAAAGGGAATTTGTAAATCCCAAAGTAGATAAATGCAAAGAGTGGCTGTTTGACTTTGGGTTGGCATGACCAGACATGAAGGAAAGCCTCCTGGAGGAAGTCATTTTTCGGGAAGGCACTAGAACAAGACTGATTGCACCCTGGGCAATTTGAACAGAAGGGACACTTCCTCAACCTGATTTCTTCCCGCCAGTGACTTTTTCTTTGGGTGCCTATGCCTACCTTTCCCCAAGCGTCAGTCCTGGTCCAATGCTTAGAGGGTGTCTTTCCACTTCATTAATTTGTTTAAGGCTGGGGGGAAAGTTAGTGCTGAGGAGAGATGTTGAAAATGAAGATTAATTTGATTTCATTACATAGCAGAAAGGAAAAGAATCTAGAAGAAAGAAGTCTAAATAAACTTTATAGGATGCTAATTTCACTTTTTCTTTTCAGGACTGGTCTTGGTGGTGGTTCTAAGAGACGAAGTGACTTAGTTCATCCGTAATGAGCATTTCTATAATGCATTTTGAAGAAACACAGGTAGAGAGTTGAGGAATGTCCTTCAAACACTGCAGATCTGCCCGGATAGCACAACAGTGTGAAGCTGGAAGAAATGGATGTATGCATGCACCAGGGGCTAGTCAAGGACCATTGACTGGCCCTTAAATTCCAAGAGCATAAGCTTTTCCTAACATGGGATTCATTGGGAACGTAACCCATCATCATAGAAGAGCTGTGTGGACAGTGGTCCTTCAGACTCAAGGAACGTGCCATGGGTAATGACATTCATGTTTGGGTGCCAGGGTCCTTTAACTGACGCTTGGCCCGTGGCCTAGACTGTCTAGCTTGATATCATGTGAGGTGTTGTGTGATGACCAGGCACGGGGTTGGCAGAAGTGGGAGGAAGCTCCTCCCTACAGCCCCTCCACACTTCACTCTTCGAGGAGTGAAAGTGGCTAAGGACAGGGGGATGGTGAGAGGAGGAGGGGCAATCACAGTGGTACCCTGCAGTCCAAAGGGGGGACACCCTAATGAGTAAATACACACATGGGTCACCTCTGCTCCACAGAGATTGTTGACTTTCCAAACTGCCTCCAAATACCCAATCTATTTTCCCCCTCTCTATTCTCTATTTTCTTGATAATCTCACCTAACCTTGAAATCCACAAGATTTCTCCTGCAGAAACAGAACTGAAGAGCTGGAATCTGGGCAGCAATTAGCACCTTATTTGTATTAATCACTACCTCCACCAGATTTTTCCCTTCTCTGTAGACAACTCCACTATTCTCCCGGCCTTATAAGCCTGTAACTTTGTCATCATCCTCAACTCACCTCTCTCATTCAACCAGCATATTCAGTCTGTCATCAAGTCCTGTCGGTTCTACCTCCATAAAAGTCTCCAGAATTTGCCCTTCTCTCCATCCAAACTGCTACTATGTTAATCCAAACACTTATCATATCCCTCCCTGACTACTGCATTAGCTTCCTTGCTGACCTCCCTGACTCCTGTTTCTCCCACTCCAGTCCATACTGCCCAAATTATTTTCTAAAAATAATAATTCTGTGAATGTCTTCCCACTCCTCAAAAACCTTTAATGCTTACTCATCCATCTTGACATCCATCAGAAACTCCTTACCCTCCACTTTAAGACCCTCAATCAGCTCTCCCCAACTTCCTTACTCCCACCCTAACTACAATCCAGCCCACATGTTTCAGTCCTCTATCTCCACCCTACTCCCTGTAACACCTCAGTTTCATCTCTCTCGCTATCGGCCCCTTGCTCTGGCCTGGAACTCCCTCCTCCTTTATAATCCAACAGACCACCACTCTCCCCATCTTCAAAACCCTATTAAAATCATATCTCCTCAAAGAGATCTTCCCCAACTAAACCCTCGTTCCCCACTCTATTTGCCCCTCCTTCTGTGTTGTTTATGCACCTGAGTCTGTACCCCTTAAGCACTTTGATACTCATTCCACTCCCAGCTCCAGAGCATATATGTACATATCCTTATATTCTTTAAATATTTAAATCTGACCCCTAATCAATCAATTAATGGTATTTATTGAGTGCTTTTGAGGACAGAGCACTGCACAAGTGCTGTGAGAATACAACAGTTGGTAAACATATTCCCTGCCCACAGTGAAAAGGAGCATGGTTTAGTGGAAAGAGCATGGGCCTGGGAGTCAGAAGGACCTGGGTTGTAATCCAAGTCACTTAGCTTTTCAGTGCCTCAATTAGTTACCTCACCTATAAAATTGGAATTAAAGCTGTGAGCCCCATGTGGGACATGGACTGCGTCTAATCTGATTAGTTTATAGCTACCCTAGTGCTTAGTACAGTATCTGGCTCATAGTAAGCACTTAACAAATACTATAAAGAAAAAAATGAGCTTATAGTATAGAGGCAGAAACAGACATTAGTATAAATAAAATTTATAATGTATTGTACAAACTATAAATTACACAAATATATAATTATACAAATATTCAATTACACAAAACATAACTATACAAATTATACAAACTAATGCTGGTTCTATGTCCAAATTCCAAAAGAAATCCATGTTCTGAGTCTGCTTGGGTTTTACAAGAAATGCTTACAGGTTGAATCCAAATAAAGATGAACAGATAAACACAGAGGCAATCTTTCAAGCCATCATATTCATTTAGCATCTCCTGTGTACAATAGCCCTGCAATAATCCCCTCTGTGGATCCAACAGAAAGAGAGACAGCAGCTCTGGAAATCAGAAGACCTGGGTTCTAGTCCCAGTTGGGCTGGTGAGGGTCATGTCCTCAGCAGCGAAGGTTTCTGACTGAAGGACATCTAGGATGTTCTGAAGAGTGGATGGCCCCACGGGAACCCTTTCTCCTTCTGTGTCATCTATGCACTTAATTCTGTTCCCTTTAAGCATGTGCTCTCAACTGCCCTCAGTCTCACAGCACTCAAGTACATATCCACAATTTATTTTGTCTGTCTCCTCTTCTAGACTGTAAGCAAACTGTGGGCAGGAAATGTGTCTACCAGCTCATTATACTGTATTCATCCATGCACTGAGTCCAGAGCTCTGCACACAGTAAGTACTCAATAAATACCACTGATTAAATGGCTCTGCACAAGTCAATGGTATGATAATCATTATCTCCTTGTACATAGGGATCATGTCTACCTACTTTAATGTATTGTACTTGTTACTGAAGGTAACAGGACCTCAGCCAAAAAGTTGGGACTGTAGGCACCAGGTCCTGCATAATCCTAATAGAGCTATAGAATGTAAGGCAGAAGGCAAGTACATTCATTCATCTAATTGATCATATTTATTGAGCACTTTCTATATGCAGATCACTGTAATAGGTGCTTTTGAGAATAAAATATAACCATAAACAGACACATTCCCTGCCCACTATGAGCATATAATCTAAAGGGTATTGTAAAGGAAGAGCTAGATGAAAAGCAGGGAGTGCAGACAAGATGTATTGGGAAGGCTGGGTGTAAGATGCAAAATAGGCCAGGGGTGCAAAATAGGCAGAAGAATAACTGTTGAAAAAAGTTACTAATCAGCCAAAGAAGATGTTGCTGAGGCAGGAAGTGTGGCAGAAAGAACATCCCGCAGCCCTCTAGCGGAGGGCATTGGAGGTCCCGTGAGTAGAACAAAGGACAATAACAGAATCATCCAGCTTTTACTGAGTCTGCTCACCTATTGGTGGTCAGGTTGAGAAGCTCCTTTCAAAGTGCACCCCCAAAAAGGGGCTGGGGAATGTTAACAACAAATCTATTCATCAGTGACTCCCTTCAGAGTGAACCAAAAGTAAGGGGGGGACACAGCTATAAAAAATATTCTTGTAACAACCCTGGGGCTCAGGACATTTGCTACAAAGGGGAACTTTGGGGGAGCTCTCGGCCCTCTGGGCTAGCTTTTCCCCAAACAGTACTCTCCCAAGCCCTTAGCACAGGGCCTGAACACAGTAAGAACTGATTGACTAACTGATTCCTCTTTATTGGTTCTGGGTCCTGAAGTCCCAAGACTGAGGATCATCCATCATTCAAGACAAGATACCTAATAGGGTGGGGAAATGAGGGTTTAGTCAGGGAAGGCTTCTTATAGGAGATATGATTTTAGTAAGGCTTTGAAGATGAGGTAAGTAGTGGTCTGTCAGATATGAAGGGGTAGGGAGTTCCAGGATAGAGGGACTATGCGGGTCAGAGGTAAAATAAATGAGATTGAGGTACAATAAGTAGATTGGTTTTAGAAGGGTAAAATGTGTGGACTAAGTTGTAGTAGGTTAGTGAGGTAAGAAAGGAAGGAAAGAGCTGATTGAGTGCCTTAAAGCCTATGGTGAAGAGTTTCTGTTTGATATGGAAATAGATGGACAGCCACTGAAGGTTCTTAAGTAGCGGGGAGATATGAACTGAATTTTCTTTAGAAAAATGATCTGGGCAGCAGAGTGAAGTAAGAAACTAGAATGGGGACTGACAGGAAGGAGGGAGGTTAGCAAGAAGGCTGATGCAGTAGACAAAGAAGGATATAACGAGTGCTTGGAACAATATGGAAGCAGTTTGGTTGGAGAAAAGGAGGCGGATTTTAGTGATGCTTTGAAGGTAGAACTGATAGAAACTTGTGTCCGATTGATTATAATAATAATGTCGGTATTTGTTAAGCGCTTACTATGTGCAGAGCACTGTTCTAAGCGCTGGGGTAGATACAGGGTCATCAGGTTGTCCCACGTGAGGCTCACAGTTAATCCCCATTTTACAGATGAGGGAACTGAGGCACAGAGAAGTTAAGTGACTTGCCCACAGTCACACAGCTGACAAATGTCAGAGGCGGGATTCAAACCCATGACCTCTGACTCCCAAGCCCAGGTTCTTTCCCCTGAGCCACGCTGCTTCTCATGCAGGTTGAAATTAAGAAATCAGTCAAGGATAATGGCAGTGCTATGGACTTGTGGACAAGGAGGATAGTTGTATTGTTTGCAGTGATGGGAAAATCAAGGGGATGACAGGTTTGGTTGGGAAGATGAGGAGTTCTGTTTTGGATGTGTTAGATTTAAGGTGTTGAAGGAACAACCAAGTAGAGATGTCCTAAAGACAGGAGGAGTTGTGACACTTCAGAGCAGAAGAGAACAGAGCTGGAGAGGTAGATTTGGGAATCATCTGTATAGAAATAATAGTTGGAGCTATGGGTGTGAATGAGCTCTCCACTGAATTAAGCCCTTAGGAGAGTACAACAGAGTTAGTCAGTAGAAAATACCTTTGCCCTCAAGGAGTTTAGAGTTTTAAAGGAAGACATTTGCTAAAAGAAATTACAAGCAGAGGGAAGCAAAATCATTCAAAGATTAAAAATGAGAGTATCCAAGGTTTTAGGGGGTGAGGACTCAAGTGCAAAGTGATACTGAAATGTGACTAGTTCCTGAAATGACGCTAGTACAGGGATATAGGATGGGACAATGTGAGATTAATTGGGGAAGCCTCCTGCAGGAGATGTGATTTTAGAAAGGCTTTGAAGTTAAGGAGTGTGGTGATCTTTTGGATGTGAAGCAGGAGGAAGTTCCCATAAGGTGGGAAAGCATGAACAAGGAGTTGACAGCAAGAAAGATGAGGGGTACAATGAGAAAGTTGGCATGAGAGGAATGAAGTAGGTTAATTGGAGTGTAGTGGGAGAGGAGTGAGGATAGGTAGGTGGAGAGAGCTGATTGAAGGCCTTAAAGCTGATGGTTAGGATTTTCTGCTTGATATGGAGAGAAATGAGCAACCATTAGAGAGTTTTGTGGAATGGGGAGTCATACTCAAAAGGATGTCTCAATTCTTCCTAAATTGCACTCCATCCAATAAATCTTTCCCAACTAACTTTCAGTACCTTGAATCATTTCAACTTATCATTCTCCTCTAACCACCTGCAGCTCATATCTATTCATTTATTCTTCCTCTCCCTCTAAACTAATGTATATATGCACATTTAAATGTAAGTATTTTTGTTTTTCTCCTGCTGTTAGAGTATAAGCTCCTTGTAGGGTGGGAATGTCTTTCTTGCCTTTGTTATACATTCTCAAGCATTTAGTATAATGCATTACATCCAGTAGACAGTTAATAAATATCTTTACTTTTACTATTATTATTACTAATATACTATTATTATTATCATTACTATTACTATACTACTTCGACTACATTGTGAGAGCACAATGGGTCAACAAGGAGAATGACTGCTAGCCCCAGTGTCGTGGGAAGAAAAATTACACATATAGATTGATAGAGAAAAAGTGTTGTCCCCTCGCTAGCCTGTAAACTCACTGTGGGCAGGGAGCATGTCTACCAACTCTGATGTATTGTACTCTTCCAAGGACTTAGTACCATCTTCTGCACATAGTAAGTGATCAATAGATACCATTGATTTATTGAGTGATTGAAAGGCTAATTGGCTATTTCCCTAGTCCCTTTTGCTGTCATGGATGGCAGTAAAAGTGGATGGATTAAGCTGTGAGTGCACCGTTTAGGCTGAACAGGAATATTCTCCAGCTCTAGTTAGTGCTCTGGGCTCATTTAGTTAGAACAAACTCTTAGGTTACAACCTCATAGTTATAAAACATGAATATTAATCCCCTGTGATCAGCCAGAGGCCCTGTTCTGAATTTTCAGAATGGACATTTGGGCAGCCAATTCATCTCCAGTCCTGTCCCATTACATCCAATAATGTCTTCTCCATGCTAATTGAAGAGAGCATAAACTCTGTTGGGTCATCTTTAATTAATAACATTGAACTAAATTGATTTCATGATAAATCAAGTTTCTATTCCACAAGAGTCATTAATGGTGTTCATATACATTGTGTGGCACAAGCAGTGAGAGCCCAGGAACTAGAAAAGCCTTCTGCTGGTGAACAAAAAAATCAGTTCTACTTGCAGACAGTAATTTCGTGGACTAAGACTTTTGTATCTAATATCCGATACTTAAAATAGACTTTTCACCTTGGCTTTCAAGCCATCCCAAGGTGCCCTTGGCATGTCAGTGCTTTGGAGGTGTGTCTATTTTGGGCCTCTCCCCCCTCCTCCCCACCCAGACTAGGTGAACTCAATCAATGTTATTTATTGAACACTTGTGCCAGAGCACTATACTAAACATCTGAGAGAATACAGTACAATAGAGTTGCAAGACATGCTCTCTGTCCTGTAAGTCTAGCTTACAGGGTGAGACAGACTGAATTGAATTCCAGAAAGGGAAACAGCTGAGTACAAGGATATGTGTAAGTGCATAAGTGTTGTGGGGCTGCTGGTGGGGTGAATATCAAGTGTTTAAAAGGCACAGACTTCTACAAAAGTTATTCAGTTAGTGGAGGGAAGTATCAGCTGGTGAAAGGAGACACTGGAGACAGGGAGGTCAAGGAGGAGGCTGATGAGGTAGTCAAGGTGGGATATGACAAGTGTCTGGACCATTCGGTGGAAGTTTGGATGGAGAGGGGTTGGGGGTGGGAAAGCGGCAGGGCTTACGTTGCCCATGGCAGGGGGGACAAACTAAAAAATATTCTGACTGGCACATCCGTGATATCATACACCTTACTCAAGACATGCAGCAGAACGTGATGATGGCTGGCTTGGCTGTATTCAAGATGGGCCAAAGAAGAAACCATAAGAGGAGCAGTGGGGACGAAGGCTGGGAAACTCAACCCCTCCCTGGCTTCCTTCCTGCTGGACAAGGGCTAGATAACCCGAGGAAGGGACTCTGATTCTCACCTTTCCCCTGTGACCAGGGAGGGCAGAAAGGATGGCATTTCTTCTGCCTTTGCAGCTGCTTCCAATGGAGAAAGAGCCCACATGCCTGCGGGACGCAAGGCTCTCAGGAAACACTCAGATCTTCTCACGTCTAACCCTCCCCAACACACCCTCGTGGTTCAGAACTCCTCCATGGCAATGTCCGGAGAGAGGAAAGGATGGAGGGAGGGACATGGGGAAGGTGGAATGGAAGAGGAAGTGATCCAGTCACCGTTGCCTCCTTGCATAGGAAACAGCCAGTAGCCCATGAGGGGAGGGAGCGATGCAGGGGTAGGGGATGGACTTGGGACTTGAGTGACTGGGCAGATATCCAGGAGGCAGCAGGGATGGAGGGGAGGGGCAATGCCCACACTGAAGGCCCCAGAGCGACCCTGACCTCTTGGCAGGGGTAGTCCAGCCTAGTTCCGGGGAGGCTCACAGCTCTCCAAACCCAACTCCTCCCTTCCACCCAGGGGGTTAACAGTATGTGGGGCAGGCCAGACCATAATAGGCTGGGACACAATCTTCATGAAATCCAGTATACTTTAGACACAAGTAAAAATCACCATGTGGATGGTAGAACACTTCAAAACCTCTTCAAAACAATCAACTCTTCCAGGGGTCCCTCCCTGATCAGTTCTCTCACCTCCCCATCACACCATCCCCTCAGCCATCTCATCCAGCCCAGTTCATTTATATGTTATGTATTTGTTTATCCACCTGTCTTATGATATCATGACTTTCTACAGAAATGTTCTATCAACATTCGCATGAAGCAAAAGTTCCTCACTATTGGCTTCAAAGCTCTCGATCACCTTGCCCCCTCATACCTCACCTCCCTTCTCTCCTTCTACATCCCAGCCTGCACATTCCGCTCCCCTGGTGCTTTGTCACTGTACCTCATTCTCGACTGTCCCTGTTGATCCCCAGCCCACGTCCTATTTCTGGCCTGGAATGCCCTCCCTCTTCAAATCTGCCAAACAATCACACTTCCCCCCTTCAAAGTCCTACTGAAAGCTCACCTCCTCCAAGAGGCTTTCCCAGACTAAACCTCCCTTTTCCTCAGCTCCCTCTCCCTTCCCCATCTCCCTAACTTACTCCCTTTGCTCTACCCCCACTCCTCAGCACTTGTATATAATAATTCTATTTATTTATATTAATTCCTGTTTGCTGGTTTTGATGCATATATATCTATAATTCTATTTATTTATATTGATGCTATTGATGCCTGTTTACTTGTTTTGATGTCTTTCTCTCCCCTTCTAGACTTGTGGGCAGGGATTGTATCTCTTTATTGCTGAATAGTACTTTCTAAGTACAGTGCTCTGCACTCAGTAAGTGCTCAATAACTACAATTGAATGAATGAATGAATGCTCCCCATATCATGCTCTCCACGCCCCTGCTCCCACCCTCTGCTCCCTACCCCCCACTCCCTTCCCTCTACTCCCTGTCACATGCTCCCCACCCCCCGGGTCCTCACCCTGCTCTCTCTGCCCTGAGCTCCCCCCTCACTCCCAACCCTGACTCCCCCAGTCATTCCCTGCCCACTTCCTTCACTTGCTCCCCTTCCTGGGCTCCCCATCCTGCACTTTCTGCTCTGGGCTCTCCACCTTGTGCTCCCCTCTCTCTGCTCCCCACACTGTGCTCTCCACCCCCAGCTCCCCACCCTCCACTCCCTTCCTTCTGCTCCCTGCCCCATGCTTCCCACCCCTCCCCAATCCTCACTCTGTTCCCCTACTCCAGGCTCCCCCCACACTCCCTGCCTAGTGCTCCCCACCCTGCATTTCCTGCTCCGTGCTCCCCACCTTGTGCTGCCCCCTCTTTAGTCCCCAACCAGTGCTCTCCATCCCCGAATCCCCACCCTGTTCTCCCTGCCCCAGGTTCCCTGACCCACGCTCTCCCCAACATCACCACATTCCACACCCTGTATTTCCCACCCTGTGCCACCATGAACTCCCTGCCTTGTGCTCCCTATCCTCTGCTCTGTTCCCCCCAGACCTGGCCCTCTACTTACTCATCCTGGGAAGAATGTCTGCTCTGACCTCGCACAGGGTGAGTGCTGAGTCCCTGTCTCCTTTTCTGAGCATCTGGCACCTAAGACCAGGGCTGGCAGGGTGGCAGCTACAGGCTCCTGTGGGTTCCTGTGGGCTTTGGGAACATGGCAGTCATACCCAGGGGTGGCCAGAAGGACAGGCACTGGGTCCTTGCCTGGCACCAAATCCCCCTCCATGTCTACCTCCTGAGGATGAGCCTGAAGCAAAACTGGTGACATTTTAGTTAAGTGCCAGCAGGGTTGAGGGGGAGGGGAGCAGGGAGGGGGAATCACAAAACAAATATGGCCACCACAAATGCGCAGCGGGTGCATGATAGCCATTTTGAGCAGGTCTAGAGCTGTGCTGCCTCAGGTGCCCTGAAGCCAGGCCTGGTCTCCACTATCTCTTCCTGCTTTTCTCTGGGGCTGCATCTCTTTTAATACTCTGGTAACATTTCTCATGAAAATTAGATCCTAGAGGTGACCACTGCCTCTTTACACTTTGTTTTTTCACTGAGAATTTACTCAAGGCCCTCTGCAACCAGGGGCTGGAAACTACTTTGAGCCTGACAGCTGGAGATATCAGTGAAATTCCATTCTCTCACCACAATTTCTTTTCTGCCACTTGTCTGCTGTGTGACCTTGGGCAAGTCACTCAGCTTTGTGTCTCAATTACTTCATCTGCCAAATTTACTTGGTTCGATCCCATCCTAATCTTCCTAGACCACTCAGATGGTTTTGACATTGGGACCACCCCCTTCTCCTAGAAACATTATCTAACCTTGGCTTTATCTAACCTGTCCTTTCATGGTTCTTCTTTCTCTCTGGCTGTTCCTTGTCAGTTTCTTTGGTAGGTTCCTCTTCTCCCTTCCACCCTCTCTCTGATGGGGGACTCACAAGGCTCAGTTCTGGGTCCCTTTCTGTTCTCAATCTACATTCCCTCTCTTCCATGGCATCAATATGGCATCAACCATCTCTACTTCTAATTGATTTCCAAGTCTTCCTCTCCAGCCCTGATCTCTCTCCTTCTCTGCAGTCTCACATTTCCTCCTGCCTTCAGGGCATTTCTACTTAGATTTCTCCAAAACCTCAAATTTAGCATGTCCAAAATAAAACTCCTCATCTGCCCACCCAAACCCTGCCCTCCCCTTGATTTTCCCAATAGTGTAAACAACCCTGTCATCCTCTTTCAATCACAAGCCCAAAACTTGGCATTATCTCTCATTCAGGCCATTTAATCTACGTATTCAATCTTTTATAAGATCCTGCCAGTTCTTCCTTCACATCATCTCTAGAATCCAGCCTTTCTTCTCCTTCCAAACTGTTACCAGGCTGATCCAAGCATTTACCATAATCGTCCTTGTCATATCCAAGCACTTATCATATCCCTACTACTGAACCACCCTTCCTGCTGACCTCTCTGCCTCTGATCTCTCCCAACTCTAGCCCATACTTCACTCTGCTGCCAGATCATTTTCCTAAAAAATGTTCAGTTCAAGTGTCCCCACTACTCATAAACCTCCAGTGGTAGTTCATCAAACAGAAACAGCTGACCATCAGCTTTAAGACACTCAATCAACTCCCCCTACTACCCTACCGCACTGATCTCCTACTAAAACCCTGCCCACTCACTTCACCCCCACTAATGCCAGCTTACTCACTGCACTTGGATCTTGTCTATCTCACCTCAGACCCTTTGCCCACATCCTTCCTGGAACTCCCTTTCCCATTCATATCAGACAGACCATCACTCTGCCCACCTTCAAAACCTTATTAAAATCACATCTCCTCCAAGAGGCCTTCCCCAACTAAGGTCTCATTTCTCCTAATTCCGCTCCCTTCTGCATCACCTATGCACCACTGCTTAAAAACCTACTATAGCTGTCCATTTCTCCATGCATCAAGCAGACCTCTTGACCACTGGCTTTAAGGCACTCAACCAACTCTCTCCCTCCTCACTCTCCACTCTTTTCTCCCACTATACCCCGGCTTGCACCTTTCTTCTCAAGATAACTTACTCATGCCTCATTTCCTCTCCAACCAAACTGCTACCTTGTTGGTATAAGCTCTCATAATATCCCAACTGGATTATTGTGTCAGCCTTCTCTCTGATCTCCCTTTCTCCTGTCTCTCCCTGCTCCAGTCTATTCATCATTCCGCTGCCCAGATAATCTTCCTACAGAAACGTTCTGGTCATGTCACCCCCCCCCCCAAAAACCTCCAGTGGTTACCTATCAACCTTCGCATGAAACAAAAACTCCTCACTTTTGGCTTCAAAGCTCTCCATCACCTTGCCCCCTCCTACCTCACCTCCCTTCTCTCTTTCTACTGCCCGCCCCATAAACTCTGCTCCTCTGCCGCTCACCTCCTCACGGTCCCCCGTTTGCGCCTGTCCCATCGACCCCTGGCCCACTTCTTACCGCTGTCCTGGAATGCCCTCCCTCCTCACATCTGCCAAACTATCTCTCTTCCCCTCTTCAAAGTCCTACTGAAAGCTCACCTCCTCCAGGGGGCCTTTCCAGATTGATCCCCTCTTTCCCTCTGCTCCTCCCCTCCCCATTCCCCCTTCTCCTCCCCTCAGCACTGTGCATATTTGTATATATTATTTATTACTCTATTTATTTTGTTAATGATGCGTATATATCTGTGATTCTATTTATCTTGATGATATCTACGCCAGACTACTTGTTTTGTTTTGTTCTGTTTTGCTTTGTTGTCTGTCTCCCCCGTTTATACTGTGAGCCCGTTATTGGGCAGGGATTGTCTCTATCTGTTGCCAAAATGTACATTCCAAGTGGTTATTACAGTGTTCTGCATGTAGTAAGTGCTCAATAAATACTACAGTGAATGAATTCTCATCTCTCCCACTACCAAACTCTTGCTCATGGCCTTCCCCCTACCTGGAACTCCCTCCAAACTTCAAGTCTCCCAGACCGCATCTCTCTTCGTCTCCAGAAACTTACTATCACTGCATCTCCTCCCAGTGTTCTTCCCCAGTGAATCCCTAATCTCGGCATGTTTTGTTCTACCCCTCTGCATTTGCTGTTTCAACACTCCTGCACCACCTACCTATCTCCTGGTGAACTCGAAAACTCCTGCAACATTTAGGTACCTGTTTTACCTTACCCTACTATGTACATATTTACATAGCCCCTCTTCTTTCTGTAATTTATTTTAGAGTCTGTTTACCCTGCTAGATTTTAAGCTCTCTGAGGGTAGTGATCGTGCCTATTCACTTCATCGCATACTCCAGATGCTTAGTGTAATGCTCTGAACACAGAGGGTGCTCAACAAATACCATCAATTGATTGAGTTGTATTTCCTGTAGCAGTGATCCTGTAGGCACTGAGCCTTTGGCACAGCTACATATTCTCTCAGGATGCCTCAGTGGACAGAAGTGACTTTTTGAAATGCAGCAGTGGCAACAGGGATAAAGAGGCAATCTGCGGTCGCAAGAGTATGGGGAGGGACACCAGGAAGGACACCATGAAGGCCTCGACTGTTGGCCCTGAGTGGAGCTGCATGGAGCTAAGAAGATCCCAGTCAAAGTTAATGGTGTCATGTTGAATGTTTCTTTTGGATGATCCTCTCTCTCTCTATCTTTTTCTCTCTCCCTTTCTCTCTTCCCCCTCTCCCTCTCTCTCCTTCTCTCCTGAGCAGTTCCAGTCAGATACAGACAGGCCCAGACATAGGCAGACAGACAGGCAGGCAAACTCACAGTTGGCAAATAAAATGCCAACTTTGGGGAGGCTCTGATGGGGTAGGCCAATGGCCAGGCTAAGGTGGGTAGAGATGGTGGCAGAAGGAGGTGTGAATGAGGATAAGTGGGAAGGCATCCAATTTTGACAAGCAGGCTAAAGCAGCCTACAAGCGGCAGCTCACAGCTGGCTGAGCAGTATTCCATGGGAAAAATGTTTTCCTTAGATAAAATGACTGTTTCTTGTGCTGGCAAAGCCATCAAGGCCCAGGATTGCAGAACTAATTGTCTTTATGCAGATTTCAGACCCGCTAGAAATTGCCAGTACAGAAAAGCATTCTGAAAGAAAGCATAAATGGCACTTTCATTTCTTTGGAAAGTAAAAAAAAAATCCCTCAACTTGAATGAAATGCTAGCATTTATAGCCTGTGATTGGAGAACGTGTCCCAGCTCACTATCTGTAGCTGGACAGAACTCCCCAAGCCCTCTCTCAGCCTCCAATCAATGCCCCGCATTGGGTCAGCAGCCACTGACAGACAGGTGCACCATCAGCTCTAGCTTGGACTGGTGGCTGACTGGACTTATACAGGCTTACTGGTTGGACCCTGACACGGTAGAGGTTGGGAGGGGGCAGGGGTGCCCAGTGAGCCTGAGAGATGATAGTCAAGTCCACTGCAGAATCTACAAGACAGAGTCATTGACTGACACTTCATTTTCCCACATCAGCCCCCGGTGGAAAAAAAAAAGTCAAATACCTATTTCCTGTCAGCATTCAGCTTTTCAACAGCAGTGTTCTTAATAACAGTCTTGGGAGCTTTTTCCTGGGAAATTGGGTAAACACTCATCTGGGTGCTTTGAAAACTCAGATTTCCTCTTCCCTCTTTGGAAAACCATTGCGTTCAAACTCTAAGGAGTCTGACCCTTCGGTAAGTGACAGAGCACCTGTTTCGTTGGTGAGACTTAGCCGTAGGGGCACTGAAACTGAAACCACATTCTGTCCCCTGGTAGTCAGGCACACACAAGCCCTCTCTTTCTCTCTCTCTTCCCATCTTTCTCTCTTCTCTCTCTCCCTTTCTATCAATGTATCTATAGATCTATCTGCCCAAAGCAACACAATCGATAGATGAAAATTATTCCCTAGGTGAGCACTTGTATTTTTCAATGCTAAGAGCACTAACCTGGAAATGAGGAGACCTGGGTTTTAGTCCCTATAGCTGGCTAACTTGGGCAGTTTTCATATAACCTTCACAATGGGCTGTGCCCCTGCCTGCCTGCCTACCTACTCACTTTTTGCTCTCTGTGTCCCAGGAGACACATGAGTGCAAGTGACCCTGGACAAGCCACTAGCACTGTAATCAACTTCTCTGCATAGGTTTTAGTACTGAAATTTTAGGATTAAGGCTCATCTGCCATTCCTTGCAGGAAATTCCATCACCACTCCCAAGGCCCAAATCTTAGCTGGGGTAACAAAAATAATAACAAGAATTGTGGTATTTGTTAATCACATATTGTGTTCCAGGCACTGCTAAGCACTGGGGTAGAAATGAGATAATTAGGTCAGACACGGCCCCTCTCCCTCATTGGGTTCACAGTCTAAGGAGAAAGGAGAACAGGTAATTAACCCCCTTTTTACAGATGAAGAAACTGAGGCAAGGAGAAGTCAAGTGATTTGTCCAAGGTTACCTACCTGCCAAGTGGCAGACTCAGGATTAAAAGCCAAATCCTCTGATTTCCAGGCCCCTGGTTCATTTATTAGCCCATGTTACTTAGTGTAAATCCTTTTAAGGTTAGATGCCTAACAGTGTTAGCCTGGTAGAGCTGAGGTTTCAGGGACCAATCATCCACAGTGCTGTTTTACCTCCTATCCAGAGGGCCTGGTAGCATCCTATCCACTGAACTACCAATTCAAATCAGACTACGTCCCCCCCCAGCCTGATCCTCCTGCTGCTGCTCTTCTGGAGAAAGTCTGCTGGTGGAATAAGGGGGCAGCAATCTGCCACCCACTCTCCAGGAAGTAGGCAACCTCAGGACCAAGACTCTTTCACTGCCCTGGCTTAATCCTTGTCTCCAGTCCTCCTGTGTTGATCTGAGGATGAATGGAACTGAGCTCAAACCCTCTCCCATTCTTTCTTTTTTTTAATGGCACTTGTTAAGCACAGTCTTATTCCCCATTTTACAGATGAGATAACTGTGGCACAGAGAAGTTAGAGACTTCCCCAAGGTCACACAGTAGACAAGTGGCCGCGCCAGGATTAGAACCCAGGTTCATTCGTAGCTAAAATGAGGAGTGCTGCTAGAACATTTGGGGATGGGCAGAATCCATGTCATTCCTAGCCTTGTCATTAGGAGTCCTGGTCAGTGGGTGCCACGTAGAAGTGCCAGTCATCACCAGTCCCCTGCCTTGCAGTGGTAGGCGCCCCAACACCAGGGTGGGAGGGGATAAGTCAAACCCTCCCTTGATCCCACAGCTCCCTCCAGTTATCGCCCTGTATGCCTTCTACCATTCCTCTCAAAACTCCTTGAACAAGTGGTCTATATCCACTGACTGCAAGTCCTCTCCTCCATTTATCTCCTTGACCCCCTCCATCTGGCTTCCATCCCTCTTGCTCTACAGAAACCTCCCACTCAAAGGTCACAAATGATCTGCATCTTGACAAATCCAAGAGCCTCTACTCTTTTGTAATCCTCCTCCACCCTTCAGATGCCTTCAACATAGCCGATTGCCCGCCTCTTGATCAATCAGAATGTATTGAGCACTTACTATGTGCAGAGTACTGTACTAACCCTTGGAAGAGTATACGGAATTCTCCTGGAAAGATTATCTAACCTTTGCTTCACTGACACTGTCCTCTCCTGGTTCTCTTCCTATCTCTCTGGCCACTCATTTTCAGTCTCTTTTTCAGGCTTCTCCTCTGCCTACCACCCCTAACTGTGGGAGTCCTTCAAGGCTCAGTTCTGGGTCCCCTTCTATTCTCCATCTATACCCCCTCCCTTGGAGAACTCATTCACTCCCATGGCTTAAACAACTATCTCTATGCAGATGATTCCCAAATCTACATCTCCAGCCCTGATTTCTCCTTCTCTGCAGTCACATTTCCTCCTGCCTTTCAGAACATCTCTACTTGGATGTCCAACTGACATCTCAAACTTAACATGCCCATAACAGAACTCATTTTCTTCCCACCCAAACCCTGTCCTCCCCCTGGTTTTCTCATCACGGTCTCACAAGCCCATAATCATGGTGTTATCCTCGACTCATCTCTTTCATTCAACCAACATATGAAATCTGTCACTAAATCCTTTTGGTTTGACCTTCACAACATTACTAAAATCCACCCTTTTCCTCTCCACCCAAACTGCTACCACATTAATTCAAGCACTTATCCTGACCCACTCAAGTCCATACTTCACTTGGATGCCCAGATCATTTTTCTACAAAAACATTCAGGCCCACTCCTCAAGAACCTCCGATAGATGACACCCAAATTTACATCTCCCCTGTTCTCTCTCCCACCCTCCAGGCTTGCATCTCCTCCTGCTTTCAGGACATCTCCACCTGGATGTCCGACTGCCACCTAAAACTCAACGTGTCCATGACTGAGCTCTCTATCTTCCCTCCCAAACCATGTCCTCTCCCTGACTTCCCGTCTCGCAAACATGCAAACTTGGTGTCATCCTTTACTCCACTTTCTCATTCACCCCACACATCCAATCCATCACCAAAACCTGCTGGTCTCACCTTTACAACATCGCCAAGATCCACCCTTTCCTCTCCATACAAACCACTACCTTGTTGGTACACTCTCTCATCATATCCTGACTGGATTACTGCATCAGCCTCCTTTCTGATCTCCTCTCTCTCCCTGCTTCAGTCTATACTTCATTCTGCTGCCCAGATTATCTTTCTACAGAAACGCTCTGGGCATGTCACTCCTCTCCTCAAAAATCTCCAGTGGTTGCCTATCAACTTTCACATGAAGCAAATACTCCTGACTACTGGCTTCAAAGCTCTCCATCACCTTGCCCCCTCCTTCCTCACCTCCCTTTTTTCCTTCTACAGCCCACCCCATACACTCCATTCCTCTGCCACTAACCTCCTCACTGTGCCTCATTCTCACCTGTCCCACTGTTGACCTCTGACCCACATCTTACCTCTGGCCTGGAATGGCCACCCTCCTCACATCTGCCAAAATAGTTCTCTTCCCCCTTCAAAGCCCTACTGAATGCTCACCTCCTCCAGGAGGCCTTCCCAGACTGAGCCCCCCTTTTCCTCTGTTCCTCCTCTCCTCCCCATCGCCCTTACTCCCTCCCTCTGCTCTAACCCTCCCTCCCTCTGCTCTTCCTCCTTCCCCACCCCACAGCACTTGTATATATGTACATATTTATTATTCTATTTATTTTATTAAGGATGTGTATATATCTATAATTCTATTTATTTATATTGATGCTATTGATGCCTGTCTACTTGTTTTGTTTTGTTGTCTGTCTCCCCCTTCTAGACTGTGAGCCCATTGTTGAGTAGGGATTGTCTCTACCTGTCGCCGAACTGTACTTTCCAAGCACTTAGTACAGTGCTGTGCACACAGTAAGTGCTCAATAAATATGAATGACTGAATGAATGGTTGCCTACCCACCTCTGCATTAAACAGAAACTCTTTACCATCAGCTTTAAAACACTCAATCACCCCACTACTCTCCTAATACAACTCAATTTCTACACTTGGCTCCTCTAATGCCAACCTACTCACTGTTCCTTGATCTTGTCTATTTCACAGGCAGCTTCTCACCCACATCCTCCTGACTAAGATCTCACTTCCTTTTCTCTTTCGGCACTCCCTTCAGCATCACCCTTGCACTTAGATTCGCATCCTATATTCACACCTCCCTTAGCCCCACAGCACTTATGTACATATCCATGATCACAATTTATTTATTTATATTTGTGTCTGGCTTACCCTCTAGACTGTAAACTCACTGTGGGCAGGGAACATGTCTACCAACTCTGTTGTACTGTACTCTTCCAAGAGTTTAGTACAGTGCTCTGTACAAAGTAAGTGTTCAATAAATACAATTGATTGATTGATAGGCATGAGGAGGTGGTTTCTTTGACCCTTCCCACCCAGCCAGAGGGCTTTTTAACAACTTTATGTGGTCTCAGGCTTGAGTTTCCCTGCAGGGCAAGTGGAGGTCAGCATGGCAGCCAGGGATGAGGAGAAAACATTGAGCTAATCAGCTAATGGAACTAAATGATCTTTCTGCCCTCTAGGTCTCCCCATCTAGCTCCAATAGTGCTTTGGCTGGCTGGGCAATACCCTGCTCCCCTCCCCCCATCTCTAGAGTGAGAGCCCTCAAGGCCTTAGGAAAAATCCTTTTCCCAGAGAAGGAGCTCTGTGCAGAGGGAGAATCAGGAAGTGCAACTTCAAGGCATCTCATCCCTTGGCTCCAGCCTCCAAATCATTGTCTCTTGAGGACTTTCAGCTCAAAGTTTTCCCCTGGTGGGGAGCCCTGACACCGTTCCTGTAGCCCTGGGGGCTCCTTCTTCATGAATAAGATGATGGGCTCCCACTCCTGACCTGCCAGTTATGCAACACCTTGGTGGGCCTGGAACTATCTTGCTAAAGTGAGCCAGGATACAGAGGTGAACACAGACGTTTCATACTGGCACTCCCCAGGTCCTAGGAGAGACAATGAAGAAGATGCACATCACTTCACAAGTTTAAACTGGCCACGTGCTAAAAGTCGTGGACCACAGTGTCACTGGCGGGGTCAGATTAATGGAGGATCCTTAACAGCCTCAATCCTAGGCCTGGAGCTAAGGGAAGCCCCCACAAAAATAAAACCTGGGAGTGGGAGTTATTGGTCGATGGAAGATGAGCCAGGGCAGGGGCTGAGGCTGGGGGCCAGGCACTGCAGCCCCTCCTCATCCAGGAGCCACTGCTGACTGGTTAAAGGGCAGGAACAGTGTGGGAGAGAGTAATAATTGGGATATTTGTTAAGCAAATATGTGCCAGGCACTGTACTATTCAGTCATTCATTCAATCATTCAGTAGTATTTATTGAGCGCTTCCTGTGTGCAGAGCACTCCACTAAGCACTTGGGAAAATATAACACAAAGTACATTCCCTGCCCACAGTGAGCTTAAAGTCTCAATTTTCCAACAGCTCATCCACTCCCATGTCTTCAACTACCACCTCTATTTCAGAAAAAAGGCAAAGTTTTCTGTGTGGTAGAAGTTACTTTGCAATTTTGTTTTAATAAAAGAAGAGTTCTGTAACTGGAAAAAGGTAGTAGAAATATTTTAAATCCAGGGAAGATCTGAGATTCATCTTTCAAGGACTCTGGAAATACTTGGAGAGAGAGAGGAATCAATATGCTCTCTTAATCCCTCCATCAATAGTAATTATTAAGGGTCTACTATAAGTTGAATGGTAAATTAAGCAGTTGGGAGGGAACAATAGAGTTAGTCGACAAGATCTCTACCTTCAAGGAGCTTGCAATCTGAAGAAGGAGTCAAACACTAAGTTAGATTACATATGGAAGGAAGTGATATGTACTTAAGAGCTATGGAGGTTTATAAGTATCCAGGTGCTTAGATGATAAGGAAATGTTGAAGTGACAACTGGGGAGGATATAAGATGGGGAAGTAAGAAATGTGATTCCAGAAGAGCTGTGAGCATGGGAAAAGCATATCCCCATGGATGTGAAGGAGCAAGGTGCTCCAGGCAGGAAGAAGAGAGTGAGAAGCAGTGTGGTCTAGTGGATAAAACACAGGCCTGGGAATCAGAAGGACTTGGGTTCTAATCCTAGCTCCGACACCTGTCGGCTGTGTGACCTTGGGCAAGTTACTTCAATTCTCTAGGCCTCAGTTACCTCATCTGTAAAATAGGGATTAATGGTGTGAGCTCCATGTTGTCATGGACTGTGTCCAACCTGATTACCTTTTATCTTCCCCAGTGTTTAGAACAGTGCCGGACACATAGTAAGCACTTAACAGATACTATGAATAATATTATTTACAAGAAGTCTGCAGAGATGAGGCAAGAATGAGGCACAGTGAATTGGTTGGCTTGAGAGGAATGAAGCAAATAAACTGGAATATAGTGGGGAAAGAAAGTGGATAAAAAGGAAGGAAAGCTCATGTTAAAATACCCCGAAGCACTGGTCAGGAATTTCTGCTTGGTGATGAAAGGAATGACCATCCATTGGAATTTTTTAAGGATTGGGTTGCTATATTTACAATTACATTTTAGAAAAGTGATTCAGACATCAGATTGAAGTATGAATTGAAGAGAGGAGAAGCAGTGTGGCCTAGTGCATGAAACACAAGCCAGGAAGCCAGAGGACCTATGTTCTAATTTCAGCTCCACTATTTGCCAGCTGTGTGACCTTGAGCGAGTCTCCTTAACTTTTCCGTGCCTCAGTTTTCTCAACTGGAAAATGGTGACTGTTCTGTTCTTCCCTCCTACTAGGACTGAGAGTCTTGTGTAGGACAAGGACTGTGTCTGACCTGATTAACATGTATCTATTCCAGTGCTTACATCAGTGCTTGACACATTGTAAGCACTCAACAAGTACCATTAAAAGAAGAGACAGAGAGGTCAGTGAGGAGGCTTTTGCAAGTGTCTGGGCCAATATAGAGGCCGAATGGACAGCCCAAATAGCTGATATGGACATTAAAAATGCAAAAATCACCTATTTCTTTAGAGAATAGTATAATCACAAGAGGACAGTTGATGAGAGTGCAAATTTCAATACATTTCTAACAATAAGATGGGAAGACAATCCCGAGTTAGGCAGTGGGTTAAAACACCACAAAGAACTATCCTAAATGTTAGCATCAGGTCTTCTGATGCTTTTATCGCCTACACAGTATGCTTCCTCCTCTGCTGCACTTATGTCTTGGAGTGATGTTAGTAGAAATTTAGGCACCAGGCCAACTTCAGACATTTAAATTCATCCTCACCAACTATAACATTACCTTCTCCTCTACTCAACAGCACTCCTTCTCCTCCCACATCAACTCCCAAATCCACTGCTCAATTCCAGACCTTAAACTCCCTCCTGAAACCCCAATTCCCTTACTCAGCCTTGATGACCTTACCAAGTACTTTGTGGCCAAAATTGAAACCATAAAGTGTGAGTTTATCTCCCCCTCATCACCTCAGCTCTCTCTCTGGCCCTTCATGAACTCTCTCATTTTTCTCAGTCACCTTTCAAAAAGCAATATACCATCTGCTTTCAAAATCTACCCCATGAGCCTATATAACAATCCCGCCTTACCAAAAAGCATTGTGCTCACTCTTCCTCCCTCCATGACCACCATCTTCAATCACTCAGTCAATTGATGGCATTTTTTGAGAGCTTACTATGTGCAGAACACTGTGAATTGCAAGTGCTTTGGAGAGTATAATAAAATAAGTTGGCATGATCCCTGTTCTCAAGGAGCTTAGAATTTTTATTTTAAAAATAATTATCATTATTATTATCACATGTGTCAAGCACTGTTCTAAGCCCTGGGTAGACAAAAGTTAATCAAGTTGGACAAAGTCCCTGTCCCACATGGGACTCATAGTCTAAGTAAGGGATAGGGCAGGGGGAACAGACATTAAAATAAAGCACAGGTAGGCACTCCCACAGCTTTAACTATCATCTCTGCGTGGATGACTCCCCAGTCCATCTGCCCAGTCCTAACCTCTCTTCTCCTCTGCAATCCCACATTTCCTCCTACCTTCAAGACATGGCTACTTGAATGTCAAGCCTCAAATTTAACATGCCACAAACCAAACCCAACTTTTTCCCTCCCAATCCTATCTTCCCCCTGACTTTCACATCATTATTGACAGAACCACCATTATCTGTTTTACAAACTCATTATCTTGGCATTGTCCTTGACTCATCTATCTACTTCAAACACATTTTCAGTCGGTCACCAACTCCTATCAGTTCTATCTTCACAACAGATCTAGAATCTGATCCTTCCACTGTATCCAAAGCTCTGCCATGCTAGTCCAAGAAATTATCATATTCCATCTTGACTACTGCATCAGCCTCCTCACTGTCCTTCCTGCCTCCAGCCTTTCCCTTCTCCAGTCCAGACTTCACTCTGCTGCCTTTGTCTTTCTTCTAGTATATTATTCTGTGCACATCTGCCCTCTCCTCAGAAACCTCCAGTGGTTGCCCACTCAACCTGACATCAAACTGAAACTCCTCACCATAGTCTTTAAGGCACTCAATCAGCTCTCTCCACACTCTTAACCCTCATTCCTCTCCTATTACAACCCAGCCTGCATATTTTGCTCCTCTAATACCATTCTACTCCTTGTTCCTCAATCTTGCCTCTCTTGGTCACCCTTCCTCCTGCCTGGATCTCTCTCTCCCTTCACATGTGATAGACCAGCCCTCTCCTCATCCTCAAAACCCTAATAAAATCAAATCTCTACAAAGCCTTTCCTAATATTTCATTTCCCCAACTTCTTTTCCTCCCTACTGTGTCATCAATGCTATGGAGCCCATTGCCACTAAATACTTAAATTACTCACCCCCACATATAGCATTTACATAAAAGCTTTATATTTGTTTGCTTCCCTTTCCTGTAATTTATTTTAATGTCTGTCTACCCTGATAGACTGTACTTTAATTGAAGACAGGAATTGTGTCTATCAACTCTATGGTATTCTGAGCCTAGTACAGGCTCTGTGAATACACTTGATTGATTGATTACCTGAGGCCTAGGCTCCTGTGAACCTAGAGGTCAGGGATTAAGTGGGAGAGAACCACTGCCTTGCATCATCAGATCTATACTGTGGTTTTGTGAGATGGTGGGGTAGAGCTTCAAGACCAAGAAAAGAGTATCAAGAATTTTGTCAAAGGCAAAGGGGAGACAGTCCCAGAGTACCGTGGATTTTCTGCAATGCCATTCCTCTGACTTTCAGGGAATAAGAAACATATTATAATTCCTACTGTAGATCCTAAATATGTTTAACTATAAGCATTTTTGTGCATTAACCGTTGTAGAAGAACTTCCATTTTCACTATATTGCACTGAATGAGTCAATCATGCAGACTTGGAAAAAGAATGAATTTCTTCCCTTCCCTTAATAATGCTATCATTACTATTTATTATCATTACTATTATTGTAATTATTATTAATGAATTCCTTCAGTTGACAAATGCCATTTATTGCAGAGTTGCTTCCAACCCTGTCCTAATAACAAAATATTGTGTTTGACAAAGAAAATGGAAATTTAACATTTAAATAAGACTATCCTTCATCCCTTTGCATAAATAATGGCCACATCATTTATCACTTATTTATCATATGTTTTGATGCAAGGTAAGAATCAACTAAAATATCTACTGCCTAATAATATAATGTGACTGGAGCAAAATAAATAATTTTGTTTAAATATGTGATTTAGTCACATTAATAAAATGTACTTTCATTTAATACTGTCTGTATTTTAGTAACGTACTTATCAGTGCTCTGCCTTGACAGCAGCCTTACAACTTCTTTCAGTCAATAAGTTATGAAGAGTGTTTGTTAGAAATTGAATTCAGAGTAAATAAATGCAGTGTAAATGGTCACTGTACTGAGAACTGGCAAATCAACATTGTGAATACGATATATAAAAACAGTTGCAGAATAGATGCTGGGAATTATAAAACCAATTTAATCAATCAATCATACTTAATGAGTGCTTACTGTGGGCAGAGCACTGTACTAAGCAGTTGGGAGAGGACAATAAAACAGAGTTGGAAGATATCCCTTCCCATAATGAGCTTACCCCAATTCTACACCTGAAAAATTGTAAATAACTCTCAAATTTGTTAAATTAAATTATGGTATTTGTTAAGCACTTATCTTTTGCCAAGCACTATGCTAGATACAATATAAGTGGATCAGACACAGTCCCTGTCCCTTAGGGAACTCACAGTCTAAGAGGGAGTAAGAATGAATACTTTATCCTTACTTTCTGGTTAAGGAAATTGAGGCCTAGAGGAATCAAGTGACTTGCTCAAGGTCACCCAGCAGGCAAGTGGAAGCAGGTAAGATTAAAACCCAGTTTCTTTGACTCTCAGCCCTCTGCTCTATCCATTAGACCACACAGCTTCAAATCTATAACAAATCCTAAAATCAGTGAGCACTTAATTCAAAAAAACCTGCCAGGGGGGAGAAAACATAGTTCCTGCAGAGAAAAACCAGGCCTGACTAATCTACCAGAGTTTACAGAGGGGTCAGTCACTCTGTGGTTAAAGGGGAAAGAGTAGATATAAAATATTTAAATTTTACCCAAACCCTTGGTTGTGTTTCCATATCAAAGGCACAGTAGACAGAACAGCTTGTGGGGCTGCGGTCATAAGAGGACTTTGCTCTCTCTGAGCAAAGGCTTCATGAAGATGAGGATACCAGAAAGCAAACTCCAAGCAGACGCAAGCTTTATTTGTGATAAATCCATTATTGCAGCAAGAAACTATCCTAATGTGTAAAAATATGGCAGGATGCAGGGATTTTTGCATTGCTCTTGTCAGTGAAACATGTATGGGTAGGATCTTACCACCCGTAGTGTCATCTTGGTATTTGAAAGGCAACAGTGAACAAATTCTAAAGGTTTAGCTCACTTATCCACTTACAACAACTTCTTCTTGGAACATAATAAGCACTTAATAAATACCATAACTAATCAGCTTCTTCTAATGGCATCCTTACTAAAATTCCTCCCTGAGCCCTTGTATCCAAGGCAACTCTGCATTGCTTCAGGGACAACAGAATACCAGTCTCTCTGAGTAGATTCTGATGAGCAGGACTTTTCATTTGCCTATGAGATTAATTCTTCCCACCCCCATTTGTTACTCACTTATTATCCCATCTTCAGCTGTAGAGTTTAGGACCAGGATTTGTACAATTGAACTCTATAAACTTTGAAAGAATAACAACCTCATTACCGCCTAAATTATATCACCAAGGGCTCCTGGAGGCTTTTCTTTTCTTCCTTCAGAGCGCTAATGTTTGCTGAGCAAGAGGCTTTCCTCTCCCTCAACACAATTCCAGTCTGTGAGCAGATTGAAATGTAAATAGGTTGGAATGTGAATAGACTGAGAATGAGCAGACAGAGACATAGGCGGAGAACCAGGAGAGGACAGGGTCACTGAAGCTAAAGTTGCATAACGTTTCCAGGGGATATGGGTGGTCGACAGCATCGAAGGTATCTGAGTGTCTGAGGAGGACTAGGAAGGAGTCAAGGCCATTGGATTTGCCAAGAAGGAGATCATGCGTGAACTTTGAGAAGGCAGATTCCATGGAATGAAGGGGACAAATGCCAGATTGGAGGGGGTCAAGGAGAGAAATGGAGGAGAGGATCTGCAGAGAGCAGGTGTAGACAACTCACTCAAGGAGTTTGGCGAGGAATAGTAGGAGGGAGACGGGGAGATAACTGGAGGGAGCCATGGATTCAAGGGAGGAATTTTTTTTAAGGATAGGAAAGACCTGAGCATGCTTGAAAGCGGAGGGGAATACTTTCGTGGCCTCTTCCTCTGCCTCCTACCCCTAACTATAGGTGTCCCTCTAGGTTCAATTCTGGGTCCCCTTCTATTCTCCATCTACACTCACTTCCTTGGAGAACTCATTCACTGGCATGGCTTCAACTACTATCTCTAAGCAGATGATACCCAAATCAATATCTCCAGTTCTGATCCCTCAAACTCTCTACAGTCTTGCATTTTCTCCTGCCTTCAAGACATCTCTACTTGGTTGTCCTGTCATCACCCAAATCCTGTCCTCCATATGACTTTCCCATCACTGTACACAGTACCACCACCCTCCCTGTCTCACAAGCCTATAAACTTGGTGTTATGCTTGAGTCCTCTCTCTCTCATTGAGCCCACATATTTAATCTTTCACTAAATCCTGTCAGTTTAACCTTCACAACATTGCTAAAATCTGCCCTTTTCCTCTCTATCCAAACTGCTACCTGGATTACTGTATCAGCCTCCTTGCTGACTCTCCTGCCTCCTGTCTCTCCCTACTTCAGTCCATGTTTCACTCTGCTGCCTGGATCATTTTTCAACATTTAGTCCATGTTTTCCCATTCCTCAAGAATCTCCAGTGGTTGCTCATCCACCTCCACATCAAACAGAAACTCCTTACCATAGGCTTTAAAGCACTCAATCACCCCACCCCTTCCTGCCTCATCTCAGTACTCTCCTTCTACAACCCAGCCCTCACACTTCACCCCTCTAATGCCAACCTACTCACTGTACTTTTATCTCATCTATCTCACTGCTGACCTCTCACTCATGTCCTGCCCCTGGCCTGAAACGCCCTCCCTCTTCAAATCCAGCAGACAATTACTCTCCCCACCTTCAAAGTCGAATTGAAGGCACATCTCGTCCAAGAGGCCTTCCCTAAACCCTCATTTCTTTTCCTTCCACTTCCTTCTGTGATGCCCTAATTTACTTAGTTAATTCACCCTACTGCCCCCAGCACCACAGTGCTTATGTAAATACATATCTGTAATTTATTTATTTATATTAATGTCTGTCTCCCCCTCTAGACTGTAAGCTCATTGTGGGCAAGGAATGTGTCTGTTATATTGTTATATAGTACTCTCCCAAGAGACTAGAGTGGTGCTCTGTACACAGCAAACAATAAATACTATTGATTGAGTGATTGATGTCACTCTCCTCTCACCCCTTCAGATCATGTTTCTGCTGAGACACAGAGTACAGCGAGGGAGTAGGTGGGCAGGAGTCCAGCACATTGCCAAAGATTTGCAAAATTCTGCAGGTGGATTTTGCAGATAACTTACTTATCTTGCCATCTCCTCTTCCACCTGGAACTCCTTCCTGCTTTATATCTGACAGACCCAGCTATCCATAACTTCCAAACCTTCTTGAAGTCTTCCCTGAATAATTTTAATAAAGAACTCTGCACACAGTAAGTACTCAATAAATAATGCCACTGATTGATTAATTGATATCTTTGCCTCAGCTTGACTTCAGCTACTACCCACCACACAGGAACATAAGTTACAGTAAACCAGTAAAATTTATGTGGTAGTGTTTATGTTCGACTTATCTTATATATTCTTACTTCCCCTACTGGTAATTTATTCAAGGGTCAGTCTTCCCTTTAGACTAAATTCCCTGAAGACTGGGATTGTGTCTATAAAATCTATTGTAGTGTACTCTTCCAAGCACTTACTACGGTTCTCCTCCCACAGTAAACTCTCAGTAAATTACATTAACTGATGGATTGATAGTTTTTCCAAACTCTATTGTACTCACCCAAATGCTTAGTAGAGTGCTCTGCACACAATAGGTGCTCACCAATGCAATTGATTGGGTCTTTCCACAACACTCCACCACTGAGAGCTCAGAGGGACTGAGGGATTGGCAGTTTGGGACTAGGTCTTTTAGTCCAATCCATGTAACACCAGATGGATTAGAACAAACAAGGGTGTTTGGACTACAACAACCTGCATGATAATAATGATAATAATATAATGGCATTGTAAAGCATTTATTGACTTTTGTGAGTGGGGGCTTGGGAGTCAGAGGTCTTGGGTCCAAATCCTGGCCCCTCCACTTGTCAGCTGTGTGACTTTGGGCAAGGCACTTAACCTTTCTGTGACTCAGTTACCTCATCTGTAAAATGGGGATTAAGACTGTGAGCCCCATGTGGGGCAACTTGATAACCTTGTATCTACCCCAGTGCTTAGAATAGTGCTTGGAACATAGTAATCACTTAACAAAATACCATCATGAGAAGCAGTGTGGCTCAGTGAAAAGAGCACAGGCTTGGGAGTCAGAGGTCTGGCTTCTAATCCTGGCTCTGCCACTTGTCTGCTGTGTGACCTTTAGTAAGCCACTTCACTTCTCCGTGCCTCAGTTACCTCATCTATAAAATGGAGATTAAGACTGTGAGACCCACATGGGACAACCTAATAACCTTGTATCTACCCCAGGGCTTAGAACAGTGCTTGGCACATAGTAAGCACTTAACAAATACCATCATTAAAATAAGCACTTAGGACAGTGCTCTGCACACAGTATTGTGTCAGCCTTCTCTTTGATCTCCCTTCCTCCTGTCTCTCCCCACTCCAGTCTATTCTTCATTCTCCTGCCCAGATCATCTTCCTACAGAAACGCTCTGGGCACATCACTCCCCTCCTCAAAAACCTCCAATGGTTGCCTATCAACCTCTACATGAAACAAAAACTTCTCACTCTGGGCTTCAAGGCTCTCCATCACCTTGCCCCCTCCTACCTCTCCTCCCTTCTCTCTTTCTACTGCCCACCCCATACACTCTGCTCCTCTGCCACTCACTTCCTCACTGTCCCCCATTGACACCTATCCCACCGTCAACCCCTGGCCCACATCCTACCGCTGTCCTGGAATGCCCTCCCTCATCACATTCGCCAAACTAACTCTCTTCCCCTCTTCAAAGCCCTACTGAGAGCTCACCTTCTCCAAGAGGCCTACCCAGACTGAGCCCCCCTTTCCCTCTGCTACCCCTCCCCTCCCCCCACCCTCTGCTCCTCCCCCTTCGCCCTTCCCATCCCCTCAGCATAATGCTTATTTGTATATATCATTTATTACCCTATTTATTTTGTTAATGAGATGTACATCCCCTTGATTCTATATATCTTGATAATGTTGCCTTGTTTTTGTTTTGTTCTGTTTTGTTCTGTTTTGCTCTTCTGTATGTCTCCCCCATTTAGACTGTGAGCCCATAATTGGGTAGGGATTGTCTCTATCTGTTGCCAAATTGTACTTTCCAAGCGCTTAGTACAGTGCTCTGCACATAATAAGTGCTCAATAAATACGATTGAATGAATGAAGCACTAAATAAATATGATTGAATGAATGAGGCATCTAACTATAAATAGGACTTGCACTTGAATTGTTTATCATTAGTGATGATAGCAAGTGAGAATCAGGCACTGGACCCAGTGATGAAACTTCAAACAACAGCTCATTCAGATCCATTAATCACTTAGTGCCTTCTTTGTACAGGAAGGCTTTCACACTTCCTGATTCAAAGAGACCAGTCCAGGGAGAACCCTGGGAAAGGACTACATAGCCCCAGAGAAATGCCATTTTCCCTCTGCCTAGGTGGGAGTCTGGCTCCAAAAGAGGAGATTCAACGTGGGTGAGCTGTTTGAAGAAACTAAACCTGGTTCTTGCTTACGGGTAGATGATGGGTCCTTATAGCTGGGCCTGGGTACCAATGGGCCCTTTAAACATTGAAAGGGAACAAGGAGTCAGGGATAATGCCAAGGTTTTGGGTTCTTATGTCTTCAACAGACTCCTCCCTGTCAGTAAGCATGGCTGGAAAGGAGAGTCAGGGGATGTGACTGGGAACAAATTGGAGAAAATGACTTTTTTTGCTTCATAGTATTTAAGTGCTTACTATGTGCCAGGCACTGTATGTACTAAGCACTGGTATAGATACAAGATAATGAGGTTGGACACAATCCATGTCCCACATAGGGCTCACAGTATTAATCCCCATTTTACAGATGAGGTAACTGAGGCACAGAGAAGTGAAGTGACTTGTCCTTGGTCACAGAGAAGCAACATGGCTTAGTGGAAAGAGCCTGGGCTTGGGAGTCAGAGGTCATGGGTTCTGGGTTCTGGAACTGGCAGAGTGTAAGGAAATTTAGATAAGCACTGTGGTGCTGAGATGAGTCGCAGAGTGCTTAAGGGATACCCAGCAAAGTTCATTGTTGATCAAAGGGGAGGACTGATGGGGAAATAAAGGGCTTAATAAGGGAAGGCCTCTTGCAGGATATGTGACTTTAAGAGGGTTTTGAAGGTGGGCAGAGTCATGAACTGACAGAAATGAAGGGGGAGGAGATTCCAGGGCAGGGGAAGGCTGTAGGAAATGGGTCAGCAGCAAAATAGATGAAATTGAGGCGCAGTGAGTAGGTTGTCATTAAAGGAGCAAAGTGTGCGAATTAGATTGTAGTAGGAGATCAGTGAGGTAAGGTAGGAGGAAGTGAGCTGATTGAGTGTTTTAAAGCCTATGGTAAAACAATTTGGGCAGTAGACTGAAGTATGCACTAGAGAAGGGAGAGGCAGGAAGCAGGGAGTTCAGCAAAGAGGCTGACGGAGACATGTCTAACAACTCTGTAATATTGTTATATTGCACTCTCCCAGGTGTTCAGTACAGTACTCTGCATACAGTAAGTGCTCAATTAATATGATTGATTGATAAATGTTGAATTAGCGTGAATGCACTGCAACCCAGACCACACACTTTGCTGCTCTAACACCAGCCTGCGTCCTGTGCCTCGATTTCACCTCTCTCACTAATGACTTTACTTCTGCCACATCCTTCCTCCTACCTGGAACTCCCTCACTGTTCACATCTGATAGACAAGCATTCTCCACAACTTCAAAGCCCTACTAAAGTCACATTTCCTCCAGGATACTTTACCTGACTAATCTCTCATCCCCCCTTCCCTACTTTCCCACCTACTCTCCCTCCAGCACTTTCATGTCACCTAAACCCTTGGATCCTCACCCAACTCCTCAGCACTTAGGTACATGTCTTTAAATTCTGTTGCTTCCTCCATCCATAATTTATCCATATTTTAGTGTCCATCTGCCATGCTAGATTGGGAATTCCTTGAAATCAGGGATCGGGTCCACCTAATCTATTGTATTCTCCCAAGGGTTTAGTCTGGTGTTCTGTAAAGACTGAGAGCTCAGTAAGGAGCATCATGGCCTAATGGAAAGAGCACAGGCCTGGGAGTCAGAGGAGCTATGTTCTAATCCTGGCTCTAATCACTTAGCTGCTATGTGATTTTAGGCAAGTCAATTAACTTTTCTGTGCCTCAGTGTCCTCATCTGTAAAATGGGGATTCAATGCCTGTTCTCCCTCCTACTACTGCTTGACACAGAGAAAGGACTTAACAAATATAATAATAATAATAACTATTGATTGATTAATTGATTGAATGGTTAATACTCCCCCGAACAAAGGGCAGAGTCTCCAAATGATTGCTGTCTTTTCCAAATTTCTCACAGCCATGAAAAACCCCTTCAGTGATCGCTGGGATATTATAATAGGGATGGGGTGAGGGAGGGGTGGTGGTGACACAAGAGGTGAGGTGGGGAGAGGTTGGATGGAGGGAGTTAGGGGAGGGGTGCTGGGAAGGAAGGACAGGGATGGGTTAATTAGAAGGAGGTGATTAGGGATTGGGGGGACATGGTGGGGACAGAGAAGTTTAAGGATTATGGGTGAGGTTGTCATTCATTCATTCATTCAATAGTATTTATTGAGCGCTTACTATGTGCAGAGCACTGTACTAAGCGCTTGGAATGTACAAATCAGCAACAGATAGAGACAGTCCCTGCCCATTGACGGGCTTACAGTCTAATTGGGGGAGACAGACAGTCAAAAACAATAGCAATAAATAGAATCAAGCAGATGTACATCTCATTAAAACAATAGCAATAAATAGAATCAAGGTGATGTACATCTCATTAACAAAATAGGGTAATAAAAAATATATACAAATGAGCGGAGGAGCACAGTGCTGAGGGGAGGGGAAGGGAGAGGGGGAGGAGCAGAGGGAAAAGGATGAAAAAGGGGGCTTAGCTGAGGGGAAGTGAAGGGGGGGTAGAGGGGCAGCAGAGGGAACAGAGGGAAAAGGGGAAGATCAGCCTGGGAAGGCCTCTTGGAGGAGATGAGCTCTAAGTAGGGCTTTGAAGAGGGGAAGAGAATTAGTTTGGCGGAGGTGGGGGGGAGGGCATTCCAGGACAGCGGGAGGACATGGCTCAGGAGTCGACAGCGGGATAGGCAAGAACGGGGGATGGTGAGGAGGTGGGCGGCAGAGGAGCGGAGAGTGCAGGGTGGGCAGTAGAAGGAGAGAAGGGAGGAGAGGTAGGAGGGGGCAAGGTGATGGAGAGTCTTGTAGCCTAGAGTGAGAAGTTTTTGTTTCGTGCGGAGGTTGATAGGCAACCACTGGAGGTTTTTAAGAAGGGGAGTGACATGCCCAGAGTGTTTCTGCAGGAAGATGAGCCAGGCAGTGGAATGAAGACTAGCTAGACTGGAGTGGGGAGAGACAGGAGGAAGGGAGATCAGAGAGAAGGCTGACACAATAATCCAGCCGGGATATTATGAGAGCCTGTACCAGTAAAATAGCCGTTCGGGTGGAGAGGAAAGGGCAGATCTTGGCGATATTATAAAGCTGAGACCGGCAGGTCTTGGTGACGGATTGGATGTGTGGGGTGAATGAGAGAGCCGAATCAAAGATGACACCGAAGTTGTGGGCTGGAGAAACGGGAAGGATGGTCATACCACAGTGATAGGGAAGTCAGGAAGAGGACAGGGCTTGGGAGGGACAATAACTGCTTAATCTGGTAATTCAGTGATTAACTGCCGAACTGAATGCAGGTCTTTGGGTCCTTGAGAGTGAAGAGGTGAATATTTAGGAGTAAACCGAGGGTTGAGTTGATGGGAAGACAGGCAGCTGCTGACATGCAAAAACCTGGGTGGCTATTACCAGGGGGTCAGACAACCAATCTGATTGGGTGACATTATGTGTTAAATCACAATAAAATAAATTATGGATAAAGGGAGCAACCAAGAATATGGATATGTACAAAAGTGCTGTGGGGGTGAGGTTAGGGTGAGTTTCTTTGTGTTTGAGGGAGGGACTAAGTACATAGACAGTAGGGGAAGAAAATAGGGTGGACATGAGATCTTAGTCTGTGACAGCTTCCTGGAAAAAGTATTTCAACTGGTTTTGAAATGGGGAGAATGCTGGTCTGTGGAGTACGTCTGCCTACCCCACCTCCCTGGACCATAGGCCTTTACCATTCGGACGTGGCCAGCAACATCATGATCCACTCTCAGGCTTTAACCCTAATCCTAATCTTTTCTGCAACTTCCAGAAAGCAGGAGGTTTCTGTGCTGCTCTCCAGACCATAAGAGACCAACTGGGATCTGCTTGGGGAACTAAAGGAGAGCTGAATGCAGAAGGTGTGTTGGGGTAGAAACAGTGTGGCCTGCTTTCTAGAATGCAGAACCGGAAGTCAGGAGATCTGGGTTCTAATCCTGGCTTGGTCACTTGTTTGCTGGATGTCCTTGGGCAAGTCACTTGACTTTTCTGTGCCTCAGTTTCCTCATTTATAAAATGGGGATTAAATACCTGCTCTTCTCCTCCCTTGGACCATGAGCCCCATGTGGGACTGGAACCGTGCCCAATCTGATTGTCCTCTATCTACTCCAGTGCTTAGTACTGTCCTAGGCACACAATAAATACTTAATAAATAGCAAAATTATGATGATGATCAAAGGCCAGTCAATAAGAAGGCCCCAGGGAAAGGGTTAGAATCCAGGTCCTGTCCCCTGGGAAAGACATGGTTGGGACTCAGCTACACTTATAGAGTAGAAGCAGAGTCTCAGGAAATACTGACAAGAGACAAAATACAAGACAAGGGAGTCTTGATGGCTTTGGACCCCCTTTTGCTGAGGAAGAAATAGTAGGTTGGATTAGGACTCACAGCCCTTCCAGTTCCCCCTTGCCGGAGTCTTTGAATCATGCTGAATCTAGGTCTGATTTATTGTAGCTATTTGTTCTCAGTCTGTTTGGCTTGTTAGCTGTTCCTTTGGCAGATATTTCCTTGGCTACCTGTACCTTCCAGGTAGCCAAATCATTATCTTCCTTCCCTGCTGAAAGCATGAATTTTGAAGCCTATATACATGAAGAAATCAAAGGAGCATTCCTTTTGAAGAATTCCCCATGCATTGAAATTACCTTGATTATGGAGATTATGCCACTCAACAAAATGTAAAAACTGCTCAAAAAAAGATACAGTACATGTTTTTAAGGAAATCTCAACTCCTTTCTGCACTTGAAATATGTTCAACACCTTCTTCTGTTGAAAATGAAGTTGATCACTAAATGAAAACAGGTTTACAGAAGTGACAACCAAAAGCATGCTGCCATCAGTTCAGGATTACAAGCTCCTCTTCCTCTATCTCTGCCGTTTACTGATTCTGAATGCTCATTAATATTAATTAATTAATTAGTGGAAGTAACTGTTGACCCATGCAACATTCTAGTTGCTCTTGCCAGTAAAAGTCCTAGCAAAGCCATAAGAAATTCTCAAATGAGAAGAAAGATGCCAGGAGTCTACTAAACCAGATATAAAATTAGTCTAAATCCTCCAAACATGAAAAATAATTTGTTAATGGTTCACATCTGACTTCATCATTCAGAATTGCTTAATTGCACTAACAAGTTAATTATCTTCTTTAAAAATAGATACGTAAGGGAGGGAAATCTGGTGGAGTATGGTCGGGCATTTCTGCTTGATGCAGAGGAATGGTCACCTTTTGGAAATTTTGAGGAGTGGGGAGACAAGTGCAGAATAGAGTTTCAAGAGAATAATGCAGGCACCCAATTATGGCCTAGAGAGGAAGTTAATACAGTAGTCTAGACAGAATATGATGAGCATGTGGCTGTGGAGGAAGGAGTGGATCCAGGAAATGTTATGGAGAGAAGGAACTTGGCCAACTGGAAAAGAGCTTGGTCCTGGGGGTCTGAAGACCTGGGTTCTAATCCTGACTCTTCCACTTGTCTGCCATGTGACCTTGGGAAAGTCTTTCAATTTTTCTGTGCCTCCATTACCTTATCTGTAAAATGGGGATTAAATCTTCCTCCTACTTAGACTGTGAGCCCCATAAGGGACAGGGACTGTATCCAACATGATTATCTTCTATCTACCCAATCATTTGGTGCAATGCTTGGCACATAGTAAGCTTTTAACAAGTACAGTTATTATTATTAGGAAAGACAGTCAGGACAAAGTGACAATCTGAATGAGGAAGAACCAAACCCACAGGACACATAGCTCAGGGAAACATCTTGCAAGACCAAAAACGAGCTGCCATTTTGGTGGAAGACAACCAAGTTTGGCTCCCGCTCTACTCATTGACAGTGGGACTGCATATAACAATTTTTTAGGCCTCTTATGACACCAGTAGTGAATCTTCTGAAAGGCTCAGTCAAATGTGTAACTGGGCCTCTTCTCTATCCAAGATGTTCGGTATGACTTTGTGAAATATAATAAAATAACTTCCAAAAACATTACAGAATAATCTACAGAGCTTCCTTTTCTTGTCATAGATGCGTGTGAATAGAGCTGAAAAGACCACTACGGGTCTCCATTCCACACTGTGGAAGGGAAGATTATCCTTTCCTGTGTTGATGAATTTACCACTTGCAGTTTCTGTCTCTGATGAGGAACCTACCTCTGGATCAAAATCCTTGGTCAAGTTTAGAAATCACTCACTTCATTCCCATGTTGAATTGCTCAAGTCTGTGCTTCTCTGCGTCTTGTCAGTTTCCCACACAGCAGCTGACTATCCTGCAGTGGTTTAGTCTCTTGGGATGTTCCGCCCGGCAGAGCTGTGTGGCTGTGAGTATGCCTTCAGTGCTGGAGAACCCTTATTGAGTGCTTTACCAGGTGTGCAGAGGACTGTAATAATAATTAATAGTTATGCAATTTCTTAAGTGCTTACTGTGTACCAGGCACTGTACTAAGCACTGGGTTGCATACAAGCAAATCGGGTTGTACACAATCCCTGTCCCACATGGGGCTCACAGTCTCAATCCCCATTTTACAGATGAGGTAACTGAGGGCCAGGGAAGTGAAGTGACTTGCCCAAGGTCACAGAGCAGAAAATGGAAGAGCTGGGATTAGAACCCCTGTACTAAACACTTGGGAGAGTCTGAAGGAAATTAGTAAACGTAATTATAATTTTGGTATTTGTTAAGCACTTACTATGTGCCAAGCACTGTTCTAAATGCTGGGTAGATACAAGGTAATTAGGTTGTCCCATGTGGGGCTCACAGTCTTAATCCCCATTTTCCAGATGAGGCAACTGAGGCACAGAGAAGTTAAGTGACTTGCCCAAAGTCACACAGCTGATAAGTGGCAGAGCCAGGATTAGAACCCACAACCTCTGACTCCCAAGCCCGTGCTCTTTCCACTGAGCCATGCTACTGACCCACAGAGGACATACAATCTAATGGGAGAGACCAGACCATAGAGATGTTAAAAACTACAGAATCACAGAGAAAGTGAAAATATACACATCAGGATGCTCCTGGGAATTTAAGTACTTTAGGGTTTATGTGGTGTTGAAGAAACAGAGAGTCAGTTTCCGGGGGCATTTGGAAAATAGCATAGCCTAGTGGAGAAAGCCAGGGCCTGAGAGTCAGAAGGACCTGAGTTCTAATAGTGACTCCACCATCTGTCTACTGTGTGACCTTGGGCAAGTCAGTAGACTTCCTCATGCCTCAGTTACCTCATCTGTAAAATGGGGATTAAGACTGTGAGCCCCTTGTGGGACACGGACTGTGTCCAACCTGATTAGCTTGTATCTACTCCATTGCTTAGTATAGTGTCTGGCATATTTTAAGCACTTAACAAATACCAGTAAGAATTATAAAAATGAAAAATACTATGAGGTGGGATGATTGGATACTAATTAGGGAAGGCTTATTGGAGGAATTGTGATTTCTTAAGGGTTTTAAAGATTGGGAGAACTGTGATCTTTTGTTTACGAAGCTGGAGGAAGCTGCAGACATGGGGAAGGATGAGAACAAGAGTCTGGTGTTGGCAAGAATAAGAACAAGACACCATAAGTAGGTTAGCAGGTATGCAGCCAGGGCAGGAATGCAGCCGACAAGGTGTCCATCGCACCAGTGCCAAGCAAATAAGGTATGGAGGAGCGGGGGTTGAGTAGGGAGGTGGAGACTGGAGAAGTGGAATCCGGAAGACTGAGCAGCTCAGAGGACAGGTAATAAATACCTGCGGCCTCCAACATTCTGTACGGAGGATCAAGACTTGCAGCAGATGGCTGCAAATCTCTCCTGCCCAGAAATTGAGGTGCCCACTCTGTCTAAACCAGTTGAGGGACAGTGGGACAGGTGAGTGTTCCACTGAGCGTTCAGGGAGAGAGCTAGATGCTTCTCTACATGTGAGTAACACATAAGTGTATTCCTCCCGAGAGGGAAGCCTTCAGTTTCAGTGGAACCCGGGAACCAAATTAAAAATAAATGTATTATTCCTGAGAGAATTTGCCATGTGTGAATAATTAAGTGCAATCCTCCTGATTCACTTGTGCTGGGCAGCAGCAGCATGAGAAAGAGTCAAAGGCAGATGATCAAATGGTCAATATGTTGATCAAAGACAATGGCAGAGACTCAACTTTTGCTGCACAGAAGAAGGCAATTGTAAACCACTTTCATATCTTTACCAAGAAAATTCCAAGAATATACATACTAGAACAACCTTATGACAGGAAATGGCACATTCTGTAGAGACTGTGTCCATGGTGTCACTATGGGTTGGAAACGACTCGATGGCATTTGAAGAAAAGAATAAGAATCCTCCTGAAAGGGAAGTTCAATTTACCACATGAAATAAATTTTTCATGGCTCAGCCTGACTCTTGTCTCTCCATCTCACGGCGCCAATTCTTGAACCCACCCCCACACAATGAGTGACACAGTCTTAAGGTCAGGGCATTGGATTGGAGGTTGGAGGATAGAGTGAGGGGCTATAAGACTTGGGAGGATACAGGGCAGCCCAGGGTATTTTGGCACCTGAGTAGGAGACAAGGGCCAGCTCCCAGAAAGCCCATCAAACATCTGACTCTTGACTCCTTCCACCATCATCACTGCCTCAGGCCTAGAGATCTTAGGCCAATTGGGATAAGAGGATAGGGGAGCAGGAGGATGGGATATCTGGGTCCCAGAATGGAGAGGTCAATTGGCCTGTGCTGCTTTCTCCTTAGAGCTGCCCCAGGTCTGGCGTCCACCCAGCCTCACCCAGATGGGGGAATCTTAGAGCCCAGTGAATTAGGGGTACTGGGGCCAGAGAGTGCACCAAGGAGTGTGGGATACCCACTGATCTCATGATGGGGGGGTCGCCCCCATGGTGGACCAGAAGCTAGGCAAGGAGCTGCTCACTGAAACCAGGGACTAACCCTGCCTTGGCCGGTAGCCAGAACAGATGGGGCTGTAGAGGAGGGGTCCCAGGAAGGGGCTAATGGGAGTCTGGAACAATTCAGGAATCCTCAGATCCTAGACCCTGGCCTAAGAAAGGCAGGGCTGTACTTTGAGATAATTTACAGCCCAGATGGCTCCCAGGAAGGGCCCTTCAGATCCCAAGCCACTCCTGGCTGAGGTCTGCCCCAATCAAAGCCCCTCACTGGTCTCAAACTGGTCTCACTGGTCTTCCAAGGCTGACGGCTCTTCCAGGTGCCTGCCTGCCTGATCCCCCTTGAAGTGCAAACACTCACTTCACAGCAATGGGAGCAAGCTGTTTGGGCAGCTTAAGAGTCCCTGCTAAATGCTAAGAGTCAGCAGTGCTAATTGCCTCTAGTAAGCAAATTAACACCTTGGTTGCCTTGGTTGGGTCCCTGAAAACCAGCAGTCAGTGAGTCATTGAAGCTGCGAGAGGTGGGGAGTTGAGTCCTTACTCCTCGCCCCCCCCCACCCCGCGCCACCTCCCCCACAACAAACCCAGCCAGGAGGAGGTGGTCAGCCTTCTCCACATCCTTTCTCTCTCATCTCCCCTCTCCTTGCCTCTGTCCCTCAACTTCTTTCCCCCGCATTACATCACCCCATTCCAAGATTTAGGGGCCGGGTGCTGAAATACACATACACAATATTCTCACAGGTACATTATTGTGCACGTGCTTGAGGACAACAGGTAATGGGGCACCTGAGAACAGCCACTACAGGAAGCAGCCAGGAGGAGCAGGAGCACAGGTCGGAAAAGTGTTGAGGTGGCAAAGAGAAGGACAGAGTTGAAGGAGACTTCATGCTGAGGAGGAGGGAGACACGAGCTCAAGCACCAGCCAGGCAGCTAGGGCAGAGAGGACACTGAGCAGCTGTCTGACTCAGTGGAGCAGCTCCAATGGACACTTTGTGGAAGATGCAGGTCCAGCCCCCATGTCCCCAGGGCCACCCAGTGCCAAGGGGGAAATCGGATGGAGCCATGCTTGACTTTCAGGTCTGGTCCCCGGGAGCTGCTTGGCTGAACAATCCAGCCCTTGCCCTGGCGAGACTCCAACTCCCTTCAGCTCCCTCTGGGCCCACACACTGCAGCTGAGGGGAATAGAATAATAATAATAATAACTGTGGTATTTGTTAAGTGCTTACTCTGTGCCAGGCACTGTACTGAGCACTGGGGTGGATACAAGCAAATTGGGTTGGATATAATTCCTATCCCACATGGGGCTCACAGACTTAATTCTCATTTTACAGATGATGGAACTGAGGCACAGAGAAGTTAAATGACTTGTCCAAGGTCACACAGCAGACAAAGGAGCGGAACAGGGATTAGAATCCAGAAAACAGGTGCTGGAGCTGTTTTCTAACAGGGCTACAAGACATAATGATGACATCCCATTATCCTCTACACAGGGTGGCAAATGGCACCGGGTGGAGTGCAGTTATAGTAATAGTAGTGAAGAGAAGCAGTGTTGCCTAGTGGATAGAGCATGGGTCTGGGAGTCAGAAGGACCTGAGTTCTAATCCCAGCTGCACCATTTGTCTGCTAGGTGATCTTGGGCAAGTAACTTAACTTCTCTGTGTCTCAGTTATCTCATCTATAAAAATAAGGATTAAGACTGTGAGTCCTGTGTGGGACAGGGACCGTGTCCAATTCGATGAGCTTGTGTCTACCCCAGCGCTTAGAACAGTACTTGACACATACTGAGCACTTAACAAATACCATTATTATTATCTATAGTAGTGGTAGTAATATTTATTGAATGCCCACTTGGTAAGGTACATTGTACTAGACATTTGGCAAGTACTGTATAAAGAAATGACACTTTCCATGCCCACAAGAAGTTTACATTCTAATGGGAGAAATCCACAACAAAGATAATCCAACCCTGGTTTTTGGTATTGGTCCAGGGCCAGCATCAACTAGTCCCGTGCCCTGCTGTGGAGGCTCTAGGCAAGGGTTCCACTAAGAGTCAGTGTCTGGGGGAGCCCAGGCCCATGTTTCTGGGGTCTGACTCCCACATCCTCGTGGAAGCATGGCTCTTCAGGAGACAGGGAAATGAATTTTCCTGATCTGCCCATGGGGGCAACTCTAGGCACCCAAGGAGTTACCAGAGAGGGTCTTAGGAATGACTGCAAGATAGCTCTGAATTGAGGCTGGTTTAACCCCATTTGCCTGAGTCACCTTTGACACTCATGTGGAGGGGTGTGTTCATTTATTGCACTCATTTTATTTATTGACTTACTTCCCTACTTTTCTTTAAATTATTTTATCTCTGCTCTTTTTCCTACTGAGTGCTGGCTTTTTGTATTTGTCTCCTCCATTAGATCTTAAGCTCCTTGAAGGCAGGGTCTAGGCCTATTATTTCCATTATGTGTTCCCAAGTGGCTAGTAGAGTACCCTGCCTACAGTAGATGTTCATTTCAGAGCTCTGCCTCCAGTGGGCATCTAGTACAGTATTCTGCACACAATAGGCACCCAGTAGAGTACCCAATACAATAATGACCCGCATGGTGCTGGTACCCAAAGCAGAGTTCTGTACACAGTACACACCCAGTACAATCCCTGCACTTCATAAGCACTATAGGCATTTGGAAAAGAGTTTGGCACATAGTAAGCACTCAGTTTGCTGCTCTGCACTCAAAGGTCTCCCAGAACAGTGCTCTGGGTTGTATTGAGTACACTGCAAGCAATAGATGGTCCTTCAGAGTCCAATCACATCTTCCCATGGTAGGGTCCACAGCAGCTAGAGGTAGGGGGAGGATCTGTGACTGGGGCTATGCAATTAATGGGGAGGATTTTTGACCAAAGAACCACTTAGGGCATTTCACAAATGGATACACTCTGAAGATAGTTGGCAAATCTGACCAAAGTGGTTGCTGGTTCAGGGCATCATGGAACAACCTCAACACTCTGCAGTCCTTCCTTAGGCCACTGCAATGTATCAACCTCTCCCCACCTACTCAATTCTTACCCACCAAGCCAGAGCAGGAAAACAACTAGCAGGGGTGAGAGTTTGTCCATGCCCGCCCAAGCCATTATGGTTATAATCAATTCCTTTGCCCAGGTTTTTGTTCCTGAAGACTTCCTGTCTAAAGTCCGTCAGCAAAGGGCAAGAGGTGAAGGCAGTCCTCCCCTCCCAACACACCTTCCCCATCCCCATTCACGCCCCCCACACACTCCTTGCACCATCTCCACCTCTCTCCTCCATCCCATTCTTGTCATCCTTTCTCAGCACCATTTCAACTCATGCAGAAGCAGCGTGGCTCAGTGGAAAGAGCACAGGTTTGGGAGTCAGAGGATGTGGGTTCTAATCCCAGCTCTGTCACTTGTCTGCTGTGTGACCTTGGGCAAGCCACTTCACTTCTCTGTTCCTCAGTTCCCTCATCTGTAAAATGGGGATTGAGGTTGTGAGCCTTCTGTGGGACAGAGACTGTGTCCAACCCGATTTGCTTGTATCCACCCCAGTGCTTAGAAAAGTGCCTAGCACACAGTAAGCATTTAACAAATACCACAATTATTATTATATCTGTAATTGCATTTATTCATATTAATTTCTGTCTCCCCCTCTAGACTGTAAACTTGTTGTGGGTGAGGAAAGTGTCTATTTTTGTTATATTGTACTCTCTCAAGTGCTTTAACACAGTAAGTGCTCAGTAATTACAACTGACTGACTGACAAGATGCCTCTAGCATCCCTTGATCATGACCTGCACAGAGGAGATAAGAGAATTGATATTTTCTTCCAGTCTGGGAAAAGGGCAGAAAGCAAACCATTAAACACTGTAATGTCAGCCCAGATTAGCTGGAGGCCCACTTAGCCACCTGTGATCCATCCCGTGATCCATCCCAGTAATCCATGTAGATATCTCTGATTCCTGCCTCTTGAAATGTTCATATTCAGTCAGACAACCATAACCACCTTCATGAGAAGCAGTGTGACTTAGTGGAAAGAGTGTGGGCTTGGAAGTCAAAGGTCATGGGCTCTAATCCCAGCTCTGCCACTTATCAGCTGTGTGACTTTGGGCAAGTCACTTAATTTCTCTGTGCCTCAGTTCTCTCATCTGTAAAAAGGGGATTAAGACTCTGAGCCCCACTTGGGACAACCTGTTACCTTGTATCTACCCCAGCGCATAGAACAGTGCTTGGCACATAGTGAGCGCTTAATAAATACCACCATTAGCATTATTATTATTACCTTGAACGATGAATAAAGCTGGATCTTTTGTCAGGCCTGATATCAACATGGCAGCTCTGTCTGAGGCATGGCCTCCCAGAGAAGCTCACTTGGAGGAAGTTGATGGTGGAAATGTTTTCTATTGGCTCAGCAAACCATTCCAAGAATGGTGGCAGAATGGGAATTCAAACAGGAAGGGGAGGCTTTGGGGGGAAGTGTCAGAGTGCCATTCTGGATGTTGGAGAAACAGGATTTGAATCCACGCTCTACCACCAGCCACTTGTGAGATTTGGAGCAAGTCACTCAACTGATCTATGCCTCAGTTTCCTCATCTGCAAAGTGGAGATAATAATACATGCCTTTCTACCTACCTACAGTGTTGTGAGGGCAAAAATGAGACTTGTAAGTGAGCTTGAGGAATAAGGGTGTTACAGAAAGGCCAAGGTATTATTATTATTATGCCTCTCATCAAAGTCAATCAATCATATTTATTAAGGGTTAACTGTGTGCAGTCCACTGTAGTAAATGCTTGGGAGAGTACAGTATAACAGAGTTGGTAGTCACATTCCCACCCACAAGGAGTTTACAATCTAGAGGGGAAGATAGACATTAATAAGAGTAAATTATGGATATGTACATAAATGCTGAGGGACTGAGGGTGAGGTGAATAAAGGGTGCAAATCCAAGAGCAAGAGTAACACACAAAAGACTGACACTGTACAAGACACTTGGGAGAAAACAGCACAGTAGGATCGGTAAATACATTCTAAGGCCATAAGGAGCTCCAATATAACCAGATCAGACACTACAGTCCCATTCCTGCATGGGGTTCTGTTTAAGTAAGAAGGAATTGGTGTCTAATCCCCATTTTATAGATGAGGAAATTGAGGCAGAGAAAAGTTAAGTGACTTGCCCAAGATCACATACAGTAGGCAAGAAGCAGAGTTGGATGAGAACCCAGGTCCTCTGATTCCCATGCCCAGTCTCTTTCCACTGAGCCAACCTGCTTCTCTAGTTGGCATGGGTGAAGGCACTGAAGGCAGCAGCTGATCACAAGAACAGCAAGGAGTTTTTCAAAAAGCTTCATGCTGCCTAGGGACCCCTAAAACCCATCTTAGATTGCTAACAAGCCCCAACTGCTGACCAATCACACTGCAGTCCTGGACAGGTGAGCTGGACACTTTGGCCAAGTTCTCAGTTGTCATCAAAGGTCTTGGAAGACGCTATAAGGGATTTAGAGCAGCTTCCAAGGCAGCAGTGTAGCAGTCCACCAACCACTTCAGAAATACTGAATGGCTTTAAATCAAGAAAGGCTATTGGTATAAATGGCATTCCTGAAAGAGATATAGTAGTTTGGCAAGTTCAAACCTGCCAGAAAGACAACCAATCTGCTGTACATGATCTGGGAACAGAAAGAAGAGTCCCTCAGCATTTCAAAGATGTTGCATGTTGTCCATGTGCATAAGAGGCAGGGCAGTTGTGCCCCGTATGAAAACGATCATAGGATAACTCTCCCAGCCACTACTGGAAAGCTTCAAGAAAGAATACTGATCTCTGGCAGAAGAAATACTTCCTGAAAGCTAATGAGGTTTTTGGTCTGATATAGTACTACCAATATGATCTCTTCCACCAGCCAACTGCAGGAGAAATTCAAAGAACAGAACAGAAATATCAAGAAGCGTGAGAATAATAATAACAATGAAGGCATTTCTAAAGTGCTTACTATGTGCCACCCGCTGTTTTAAGCACTGGGATAGATACAAGATAATTAGGTTGTCCCAAGTGGGGCTCAAAGTCTTAATCCCCATTTTACAGATGAGGTAAGTGAGATTCAGAGAAGTGAAGTGGTTTGCCCAAGGTCACACAGCAGATGAGTGGCAGAGCCGGGATTAGAATCCATGTCCTCTGACTCCCAAGCCTGGGTTTTTTCCACTAAGCCACTCTGCTTCTCTATGTTTTATCACTCCTACTGCATCTGTTTCCAATACCTTCTCCCCACTTAAACTTTTAAATAGTGACCCCCTACACAGGACAGGGACATTTTAAATTTCTACCTGTGTATTGTCTCCCTGTGTTTAGTATAGTGGCCTGCCCACATTACGCACTTAATAAATACTATTACTACTAGAAACAGACACTGTATTCGGTGGCCGTAGTTCACAAGTTTGGCTATCAGGAGTAGTTTGCTAACATCACAGATCTGATCACGTTGGAATGACAGTGAGAAATCTGGATTGAGGCTGTTTCTTAAAACTCTTCCTTGTCTCAAATGGCATTAAGCAAAGTTGTGTTCTCCAACCAAAGCTGTCATCTATGAACTACTATTTGTGGACGATTACACAGTAGTAACTCAGAGACATGCAGTTTTGTACTTAATGTTTTCCTTGAGCTACTGAATGCTTTAGGTTGGCAATCAAACTGAAAAAGGTAAAAATCATGCTCCCAGTTTCGCTACTTCTCTGCTGTATGACTTTGGGCAAGTAACTTAACTTCTCTGTGCCTCAGTTACCTCATCTGTAAAATGGGGGTAAAGACTGGGAGCCTTATAAGGGACAGGACTCAATTATCAATTATCTGGTATCTACTCAACTCAATAATCTTGTATCTACCCCATGCTTAGTACAATGCCTGGCACACAGTAAGCACTTAACAAAAACCATAAAAAAGAACCTTCCGCAACTTGGGCGTATTGCTATCATTGATAGTAATAAGTTCTGTTTTGGACATGTTAAGCTTGAGGTGATGGGAGGACACCCAAGTAGAGATATGTTGAAGGCAGGAGGAAATGCAAGACTGCAGAAAGGGAGAGAGATCAAGGCTGAAGGTAGAAATTTGGCTCTCATCTACATAGAGGTGGTAATTGAAGCCATGGGAATGAATGACGATGATGGTATTTGTTAAGCGCTTACTATGGGCCAAGCATTGTTCTAAGCCCTGATGAGTTCTTCAAGGGAGTGGGGGTAGATGGAGAATAGAAGGAGGCCCAGAACTGAACCTTGAGGGACTCCCATAGTTAAAGGGTGGGAGGCAGAGGAGGAGCCCATGAAAAAGACTGAGAATGAATAGCCAGGACCAGAACCAGGACAGGACAGAGCCAATGAACCCGAGGTTGGATAATGTTTCTAGGAGGAGATAGTCGACAGTATCGAAGGCAGCTGAAAGGTCGAGTAGGGTTAGTGGAGTAGAGACTGTTGGATTTGGCAAGAAGGAGATCAATTGTGAGCTTTGAGAGGGTGGGTTCTGTGGAGTGAAGGGGACAGAAACCGGATTAGAAAGGGTCAAGGAGAGAACTGGAGGAGAAGAATTTGAGACAACTCACTCAAGGAGATTGGAGAGAATTGGTAGGAGGGAGATGGGGTAATAACTGGAGGGAGCCATGAAGTCAAGTGAGGGTTTTTTTAGGGTAGGGAAGATATGGGCATGTTTAAAAGCAATGGGGAATGAAGCCATTAGAAAGTGAACAGTTGAAGACAGATGATAGGGAAGGAAGAAGGGAGGGGGAAAGAGTTTTGATAAGCTATGAAGGAATGGGGTCAAATATGCAGGTGGAGGGTGTGGCTTTTGAAAGGAGGCAGGAGAGCTCCTCCAGAGATACTGCTGGGAAGGATGGGAAATTTGAAGAGTGGGCCAAAAGGGGGAGGGACTGAGGAGGGGCAGGGGAGATTTTAATGAGCTCACATCTGATAGTTTCAATTTTCTTAATAAAGTAGGTGGTCAGGTCACTGGGGGCAAGAGATGGGGGAGATGGAGGGACAGGAGGCCTGAGGGGGTTGTTAAATGTCTGGAACTACTGGCGAGGGTGATGGGCATGGGTGTAAATAAAGATGGAGAAATAATTTTGCCTGTTAGAGGAGAAGGTGGCATTTAAGCATGCAAGGATAAACTTGAAGTGGACAAAGTCGGCCTGATATTTAGATTTCCACCAGCATTGCTCTGATCTGGTCCTTATACCGGACTACCAGAGCCTGTCAGATGGGAAGGCGGCCTCCTCTAAACAGCACCACAACCTCGGAACTCCCATTATCCCCATTCCCTCCTTCTTCAGTTGGGAAGATGGAAAACCCGCAGTGATGTGAGGCGACCTCCAAGACTGGATGTTGGGAAGGCTGCAGCTGCCACCAGGACTGTGACTGTGGCCATTTCTGGAGTCAGAGTCAGGAAGAGCCCAAAACTCTGCTCTTCCACCCACAGCACCCCATCCCTCTTAATGTGTATGCTCTTGTCCTTGTCTCTCTTGCTTCGGTTTTTCACCTTTCCTTATGTGTCAGTTGCCCGTCGCCCCTCCCCTCCCTAATTTTGAGATTGTGGGCACCTTGAGGACCAAGGATTGAGTCTAATTTTCACTGAAATAATTTTTTCCAGCATTTAGTGCCATGCTCTACATAAATTAAGCACTTAGTACAAACCATTACTATTATAGCCTGTGCAATGTTTGGAAAACAGGGATCTGCACTTACCAAATACCACGATTAGTATTTTTACTATTATTTTCCCCATTACTAAGACAAACTTGGATGCCCACCATACTGTTGCGGTGACAATACTTTTATATAGTTGTGATGCATGGACACCAAATCAATGGTTATTATGGCCAAGTGTGGATAAGCTCCATGTCTGGACACATAGAAAGAAATTCAGAGGTTTATAGAAATGAAAGTTCTGGCTATCCTTTCCAAATGGAGTAACTGACAGGCCAACCAATAGTCTGGTGGACGCAGATGGATCCAACCAATCATAAAAGAGAATTAGGAAAACGAGAAGCAGTTAGTCATGGTGGGAAAAAGCCCCAGTAGTCTTCTGGGAGGAGTTGGGCCCTGCATTCAACGCTCCAGACATAACAATCCATCTCCATTTGGGTGACCCGAGGGAAGGACCAGAAAGCAGGCTTGAGGAGCTGGAGCTCCCTGTTGGAGGTTGAGTTCAGCAAGGAGAATAGCAAGAATATTGCTGTATTGTCCTTTCCCAAGCACTCAGTACAGTGCTCTGTACAAAGTAGCGCTCAATAAATATGATTGAATGAATGAATGAGTGAACCTGCAGTGGACCACATCTGACCTGCATTCAGGGAAGTGGAAAAAGTCTTAGTGATAGGGAAAGGTGGTTTGAACCAGGACTTTACTGCATCATCACAAATCTCCCGCCACCCACACAGAGACCCTGTAGGCCAGGCTAGGATTTGGAACTTGGCAAGGGATCTCCAACTTTGCAGGCCCACTGGCATCTTTCAGAAGATCAGCCTTTAAGGCCTACCACACAGTGGACTGTAGGTAAGAAGGGAGCTGCAATATACGGCCCAGAAGGTGTCTTGTTAAATGCAAGCATTGAAAGAAGAGACTCTGAAGCATTTGAATTTTGATTTCAATCCCAATCGAGCAGCAGAAACTAAAGAGCTGCCATCTTGGTCCCCATGGGAGTCAATACTACATTGCATTAGCACTTCCTTGACAGCTTGATAACTTTGTTGAATCCGTAACTGCTGCTTTTGATTAATGTATTCTGCTGAGGGACAGCTGGGTTTAGCAATCTACATTATGGAGGCCCCTGGGCTCCTTGCTGCACCCAGCATGAGCTCAAACTGGTACTCCCACCCTGACAGCACTACTCACTGTATTTGTCACTAATCCTAATCTGGTATAATTTATGGATCTCTCTAATCCACCTGTGAGAGGGGACCTGTAAGCTATTAGCCCCATGCTTCCTCCAACCCAGAACTCTGTGACCCAAAGTGGCACCAGGACACTTGGGGAATCCATATGCTGGTTGGTCTTCTGGACATCTGGGCTCACGGCTAGGGATGGACCTTCCAATATCCCCAACCTTCCCTCCATCGGTATTTCTCCCCAGCCAGAGGTGTCAACTCTTACCTTGCCCGATGTCGAGATGGGTAGTAGCCACTGTCAGAGCTGTGCTGCTTGTGCGGCCAGTTGGAGCCCAGGGTCCCAGCTGGGAACGTGCCCAAGGCAACTGTGGAGATGGGGAGGAGTGGGAGTCTCAGGTCCTGGTGGGGTGTCAGTGATGGGAGTGGGAGAGCAGAGAATGCTTGCTTTCTGAAGGCCTGAGTTGTAAGTAAGAAGGGGTCAGGGAGGACAGCCCTGGATCTGAGAAATGGACAGAAGCAAAGACAGGTTCAGGCATGACGTGGAGAGCTCGTGGGATATGAGCTTCCTCCTAAACCCAAAGTCTGCCTCTGGACAACTGAAGCAGGGGTTGCCAAGTGGCAATGCGGCAGGGCTCGAGGCCTCTTCCTCTTTTTCTCCCCACTTACCCCCATCCATGGGAAGCTCTCTGATCACCTCTGCCCTAGAACACCCCTCTGGCTCCAATCCCGTGCATCTCAGCATAGCAGCAATGGCGGATGGAAAGGAAGGAAGGAAAGGGAAACAGGGAGGGGATAAGAGAGCAAAGTGGCCACCATACCCATTTTCCCTTCCCCTTAGACTGAATCCTGAGTATCTATTCAGCACTTAATACAGTGCTTGGGCACATAGTACTTTATAAGTACTATATTTATTATTAAAGCCCATTAAAACCCAGGAAACACACAGCTTTGGAAAATGAGGAACAACAAGGTCTAGTGGATAGAGTCAGAAGGATCTGGCTGCCACTTGTCAGCTGTGTGACCTTGGGCAAGAAACTTCGCTTCTCTGTGTGTCAGTTACCCTGTCTATCAAATGGGGATTAAGACTGAATCCTATGTGAGACAGGGACTGTATCCAACCTGATTAACTTCTTTCTACCCCAGTGCTTACTACAGTGCCTGGCACAGAGTAAACAATTAACAAATACCATAAAAAAAAACACCTGACTCTTAGAAAAAAGATTTGGGGGCTATCTGCCTGGCAATATTTAGGGATTGGCCATCCAAAATGGACCATCCATTTCCCTAACCTTCTCTCTAAAAACCCATCATGGATTTATAATCCAAGCACCGGTCCCAACCCTTCTTAAACCAGACCATTCTGATGGCCTTTATAATTTATGGGTTCTGCCAGCAAAAACTCCCAGGATGAGTTTGATGAGAGGTTCTGAGTGCCAGAGAGTTCCATTTGTAACAAAATGAGAAACATATCAACTCCCTTGCCCCTTGGGGGAAATCCACTTATGCTTTGCATGCATGTGAAAAAGCACCCTAGCTTCCAGCCCCATGAGCACTCAGCAGGACACTGACCTGTCCCACAGCTCCTCACTTGGTGCAGACAGAGAGGGTATCACATGTTCTGGGCAGAGGAGACCACCCAGACGGCTGCTGCAAGTCTCAATCCGCTGCCCAGAATGTTGGAGGTAGAGGGTACTTTTAACCTGTCCTTCTGGGCCTCTCAGGCTTCCGGTTTCTGTTTGTCCTTCTCCATAACCCCGCATACCTTATTTGGTTGGCATGGGGGCGAGGGACACAGGCCTGGGATATCTCGCAGTTTCAGATACAGAAGCATCCATGCTTTCACATTCCACTTTGGTAGCTCAGGCATTCACAAGATAGTGTTCGACGTCAAGAAGGTGGGTGCCCTGGTTTACCTTAGAACAGTTGCCCAAGGTAACCCAGCAGGCATGAGGTGGAGCCAGAAATAGAACTCAGGTCCTCTGATTCTCAGGTCAGTGCTCTTTCCATTAGGCCACTCTCTCATTTATTTTATAATTTTTTATTATGGTGTTAATTAAGCCAGGCTTAAGCTCTGGCTAGATTCAAGGTAATCAGGTTGAACACAGTCCCTCTCCCACACAGGGCTCACAGTCTTAATCCCCATTTTACAAAAGAGGGAACTGAGGCACAGAGAAGTAAAATGGCATGCCCAAGGTCACAGCAGGCAAGTGGCAGAACTGAGTTTAGAACGCAGGTCCTTCTGATTCCCAGGCCTGTGCTCTATCCCCAAGGCCAATCTCATCAAACTGAGTTTTAAGGTACTCAATCAACTCTTCTTCCCCTAGCTTACCTCACGAATCTCCTACTACAAATCAGGCTGCACATTTTACTCCTCGAATGCCAAACTTTTCAATGAATCACAGTCATATCTGTCTCACTGCCGACCTTTTGCCCACATCCTCCTTCCAGCCTGGAAATACCTGCCCAGTTATATCTACAGACAACCACTCTCTCAGTAACAAGAATAATAATAATAACAATAATACTTGATAAGCATTTACTATGTGCCAAGCCCTGTTCTAGATACCTAGGTAGATATAAGCTAATCAGGTTGGACACAGTCCAACTTCTCTTCTACATGGGGCTCACAGTCTAAGTAGGAGGGAGTAGAATTTAAACCTCATTTTACAGATGAGGTAATAGAGGCAAGAGAAGTTAAGTGACTTCCCTAAGGTCATAGAGCAGACATTTGGCAGAGCTGGGATTGGAACCCAGGTCTTCTGACTCCCAGGCCTCTATTCTTTCTACTAGGCCATGCTGCTTCTCCATTTTCAAAGCCCTACTAAAACTCTATCTCCTCCAAGAGGTCTTCCCTTTTTAACCCCTCATTTCCCCACCCTCTTCACCCTGCCCTCTGAGTCATCTAAACACTTGGGTCTCTACCCCATTCTCTGATGCTCACCCCACCCCTGACTCCACACCACTTATGTACATATCCTATACTATGCCATTTCCCCTCTATGTAATTAATTTGAATGTCTGTCTCCTTCTCTAGACATAGCTCTTTGTAGGCCAGGATCACATGTACCAATGTATCAGTCTAGAGTAGCATGGGCTATATCCTAAGATGCAGTGCTCGTGAGTGGTTTGAAAGTCTTTGCCAATGTCACCAACTCCCAGTCAGGTAGAGTTCACTAACTACCACTCCCCAGCAGCAGCTATATGCTGAGTGGCTTGCCTGGAAAGTCTTTTGCATTGTCTCTGGGGTCCCCTCTGGGCCAGGAAATTCATGGAATAGATACTCCAGAGACAAAGCTCTAGGCTACACCGGCAAGATGACTAAGAAATAGCTCCATTTTCCATGTATTTGTTCTGTGGATTCTATGAAGAGAAATTACTTTCCTCACTGAGTTCGCTCATGGTCAGCATCCCTTGGACAATTTGTTATTTGTTCTTATTTGTTAATAAGAAAGCCACATCCCAAATGTGTTCAGGTGAACTACAAATGCACACATACATAGAGCTGTAGGCTGTGCCCTGTAGATTTTGCACTGTGATGGATTGGGTCAGGTAGATGGTAATAGCTGCCCACGGGTTTTAAATTTCAAAATGTATTCTGTGGGATTTCCCCCAGTTCAGCACATCTGCAGAAGTTTCGTTATCTTGGTGGGTAACCGATATGGATGAGGGTGGCTCACCTGGATCAGTTTTTTCTGCCGATGTTTCACCCAGTCAGATATGGAATGTGGAGCCCCAGCGGCAGCCACCCTGGCAATCTGATTAACAAATCCAACTGACCACCAACCCCCCACCCAAAAGCTGGGAGCACTCAGGTTTTCCCAACTGTCTCCTCAATATCAGCAGCAATAGACACTCTGCAGAGCCGATATTCCAAGTCACTGGATGCTTTGGAGCAGCAAGAGTTTGTTGGGTGCCTGGTCCTGGGGAGCAGCTAAGTAAATGTGGCGGGAAGACAATGCTATTCCCATCTCCAGGAATACCAGAACTGGGCTGAAGCTGGAGAAAGAGGTGCTGGTCCCAAAACTGGCTGAATGTGAAATGCAGAGTAATTGTGGTTCCCAGTAGAGTAGAATAGGTTAGGGGGAGCACAATTTGGCTCTGAGGAAGGGAGCAAAACTAGCAACATGATCCTGACCAAGTAGATACAAATTGTCAGTTAATCACTTTAAGGAGACAGTTTGAAAGTATAAAGGAGAGAAAAGAAAGACCTTCATCTTTATATGAGAGAGGTGAAAAGTCAAAGTTCCCTAGAACCCAGAAAATCCTCTTCAATGGCCAGGGCCCTGGAGGTGTCAGGAAAGCAAACAGAGGCATCTACCTCCCCAGAAGAACACCCCAGAAGAACACCCATGGAAGAAATTGAACCGAATTGGCAAAATATCTCCACGTGCTCTGAGCCCCCTCATGCTTCCTCTCTAACGATCATCTGCTCCAAGACTGCACATAGAGGAGGTGATTAGACACTGAACTATGGCTCAGATTAGGTTTGAACAGTTCTATTGGCACAGGAGAATCCTGAGAGACTCATATCCCCCTTTCCAGAAGATCCAGCTCCTGCTCCCGAGTCTCCAGTTCTTCCAGCCAGACCAATTTAAAAGTGGAGCTGAGAAGGCAGAGGAGTCTATAGGGATAAGAGGAGGGTCCTGGACAGCAGCTGAGAAAACATAGAGGGAAGATGTAATATTTCAACCTCCAGGAAGTTCCAGGACTTGACTGAGGATGGAGAAAGAGTTGCTGGTCCAAGAGAGGAGGTGGAGTGAGAAAGGGCTCTCTTTCTTTCCCAGCATGATGATGGGAGTGAGAGAGAGTCCTCCCACTCCCAGTGTGGGGCTGCAGGAGAGCCAGGAGACAACTGAGGAGGGAGGGACGTCTCCAGTAGACTTCAGGGAGATTTTTTTTTTAATGTGGTATTTGTTTAGTGCTTACTATGTTCTAAGCACTGTTCTGAACACTGGGGTACATCCAAGATAATCAGGTTGTCCCACATGGGGCTCATATTCTTAAACCCAACTTTACAGATGAGATAACTGAGGCCCAGAGAAGTTAAGTGACTTGCCCAAAGTCACACAGCAGACAAGTGGCAGAGCTGGGATTAGAACCCACGTCCTCTCCCGAGCCTCTCAGGTGGCTAGTACAGTGTTCTACACACAGCAGAGGGGTAGCCAGTCCTGCCACTGCTGCTGCTGTTGAACGTGTCCATGAGAGCAACTAACTCTGAGCCAATCTGGCTCTTTATTTCTTCAGTTGAGATTCAAAATTGCCTAGAAGAGGAAAGGGGGGCTTGGTCAGGGAAGGCGTCTTTAAGGAGATGTGCCTTCAATAAGGCTTTGAAGGAGGAGAAAGTAATTGTCTAATTTGAGGAGGGAAGGCATTCATTCATTCAGTCATATTTATTAAGCACTTACTGTGTGCAAAGCACTGTACTGAGCACTTGGAAAGTACAATTTGACCACAAATAGAGACAATCCCATCATCTTGTTTAGACTGTTAGCCCATCATTGGACAGGGATTGTCTCTATCTGTTGCCAAAGTGTACATTCCAAGCACTTCGTACAGTGCTCTGCACATAGTAAGCGCTCAGTAAATACTATTCAATGAATCTCTACCCAACAACAGACTCACAGTCTAGAAGGGGGAAGACAGACAACAAAACAAAACAAAAGAAGTAGACAGACATCAATAGCATCAATATAGAGTTATGGATGTATACACATCATTAATAAAATAAATAGAATAATAAGTATGTACATCTATACATAGGTGCTGTAGGGCAGGGAGGGGATTATAGCAGAGGGAAGGAGTGGGGCAATGGGGAGGGGAGGAAGAGAGGAGGAAGGGGGGCTCAATCTGGGAAGGCCTCCTGGAAGAGGTGAGCTTTCAATAGGGCTTTGACAGGGGGAAGTGTACTAGTTTGGCGAATGTGAGGATGGAGGGCATTCCAGGCCAGAGGTAGGACGTGGGCCAGGGGTCGACAGTGGGACAGGTGAGAACGAAGTACAGTGAGGAGGTTAGTGGCAGAGGAGTAGAGTGTACAGTGTGGGCTGTAGAAGGAGAGAAGGGAGGTGAGGTAAGAGGGGGCAGGATGATGGAAAGCTTTGAAGCCAGTAGTGAGGAGTTTTTGCTTAGGCAACCACTGGAGATTTTTGAGGAGGGGGCTGACATGTCCAGTGCATTTCTGTAGAAAGATAATCCGGGCAGCAGAGTGAAATATAGACTGAAGTGGGAGAGACAGGAGGTTGGAAGATCAGAAAGGATGCTGATGCAGTAATCCAGTCGGGATATGATGACTGATTGTATTAACTGCTAGCAGTTTGGATGGAGAGGAAAGAGTGGATCTTGGCAATGTTGTGAAGGTGAGACTGGCAGGTTTTGGTGACGGATTGGATGTGTGGGGTGAATGAGAGAGCGCAATCAAGAATGACACCAAGGTTGGGGGCTTATGAGACGGGAAGGATGGTAGTGCCGACCACAGCAATGGGAAAGTCAGGGAGAGGACAGGGTTTGGGAGGGAAGATAAGGAGCTCAGTCTTGGACATGTTGAGTTTTAGGTAGCAGGAGGACATCCAGGTGGAGATGTCCTGAAGGCAAGAGAAGATGCGAGCCTGGAGGGAGGGAGAGAGGCCAGAAGCAGGAAATGGGTGAGGGGTCGGTGGGGAGATAGGTGAGATGGAGGTACAGTGAGAAGGTTAGCATTAGAGGAGTGAAGTTTGCAGGTTAGGTTGTAGGAGAGTAGCAAGCTGCGGTAGGAAGGGGCAAGATGATGGAGTGCTTTAAAGTCAATGGTAAGGAGTATTTATTTTTTTTTGATGTGGAGGTGGTTGGGCAACCCCTGGTGTTTTTTAAGGAGTAGGGAAACATGTCCTGAATGTTTCTGTAGAAAAAATGAAGCAAAGACTGGAGTGGAAAAAGACAGGATATTGGGAGGTCAGCAAGGAGGCTGATGCAGTAATCCAGGAGGGCTAGGATGAGTGATTACATTAACATGGTAGCAGACTGGATGGAGAGGAAAGGATGGATTTTAGTGATGTTGTGAAGATGCAACCGACAGGATTTAGTAACAAATTGAATATGTGGGTTGAATGAGAGAGAGGAATTGAGGGTAACGCCCAAGTTAACGGGGTTGTGAGATGGGAAGGATGGTGATGCCATCTACAGTGATGGGAAAGTCAGTGGGAGGACAGAGTTTGGGTCGGAAGATAAGGAGTTCTGTTTTGGACGTGTTAAGCTTGGGGTGATGGGAGGACATCCAAGTAGACGTGTCTTGAAGACAGGAGGAAATGTGAGACTGCAAAGACGGAGAGAGATCAGGGATGGAGATGGAGATTTGGGTGTTATCCACATAAAGGTGGTAGTTGAAGCCATGGGAGTGAATGAGTACTTCAAGGGGGTGAGTGTTGATGGAGAACAGAGGGGGACCCAGAATTGAAAATTGAGGGACCCCCACAGTTAGGGGATGGGAGGCAGAGGAGGAGCCCACGAAGAAGACTGAGAATGAATGACCAGAGAGATGAGGAAAGCCAGGAGAGGACGGTGTCAGTGAAGGCAAGGTTGAATTATGTTTCCAGGAGAAGGGGCTGGTCCACAGTATCCAAGGCAGCTGAGAGGTTGAGGAGGAATAGAATAGAGTAGAGGCCATTGGATTTGGCAAGAAGGAGATCACTGGTGACTTTTGAGCGGGCAGTTTCTGTGGAGTGAAAGGCTTAAGCCAGATTGGAGGGGGTCAAGGAGAGAATTGGAGGAGAGGAATTTGAGACAGCAGGTGTAGACAACTCGCTCAAGGAGTTTGGAGTGGAATGGTGGGAGGGAGATGGGGTGATAACTGGAGGGATCCATGGGGTCAATGGAGCGTTTCTTTAGGATGGGGAGACGTGGGCATGTTTGAAAGTCGGGGGGAAGCCACTGTAAAGCGAACAGTTGAAAATGGCTGAAGGAAAGTAAGTGTTTTGATAAAGTGCAAAGGAATGGGGTCAGATGCACAAAGTGGGGGGGGTAGGTTTACAGAGGAGGTAAGTGATCTCCCCTAGAGAAAGATGGGAAAGTCGAAGAGGTGGCAGGAGGGGGGAGGGACTGAAGAGTAGCAGGAGAGATTTTAGGGAGTGATAAGTTTCAATTTTCTTAAGATATATGGTGAAGTTGGGATTAAAAGCCAGTTCCCCTGACTCCTAGGCCCATGCTCTTTCCACTAGGTCATGCTGCTTCTCAAAAGAATTTGACTGATGGTGAGGTGTTACCCATGCTTGCAAATGTGGCTGAGTCAACACACCCACTCCCTACTGTTTTTGCTTACATGTAAAGATAGATCCTTCAAATCCCAGTCCAAGCCTCCCTGTCCCTGAAGCCTGCAATCTTGCTGTCTTCCTTATTCCTCACTATCTTTCAGCTCTCACATTCAATCTTCTGCCAAATCTTGCCGAAGCTTACTACACATCATTTCCCACATCCACCCCTTCCTCTCCACCCAAAAAGCTACCCCTCTGCTCCAAGTTGTTCTCCACTGTATTTACACTGTTTTTATCAGCCTCTTCACAGATCTACTTGCCTCCAGCTTCTCCTCCCTCCAAGCTATTATACACACTGTTGCACAAATCAGCTTCCTGCTGCACCCCTCGACACACATCTACACTTCTACTGAGACTCACCGTATCACTCTGGAAAAACTTGGGCCTGGGAGCTAAAGAACTTGAGTTTTAATCCCAGCTCCACCACTCTCCTGTTGTGTGACTTTGGGCATGTCACTTAACTTCTCTTTGCCTGACTTCCCTCATCTGTAAAAATGAAGATAAAATATTGTTCTTTCTCACTCCTATATTGTGAGTTCCACCCGGGACAGGGATTGTGTCCAATCTGCTTATAGTGTATTCTAGGACTGCACTAAAACATTATTATTATTATTGTTATTATCATTTGTACACTACTCAAAATCCTCTACTGGCTTCCCATTTCCCTCCATATCAAGTAAACACTCCTCAATCATCTTCAAGGCTCTCCACCAATTAGCTCCATCTTATATATCCGTTCTCTTTACCTGTTACTTCCCAGCTCCATCTCTTCAGGCACTCAAAAAATATGATTGAATCATTGATTAACTGATTTGTTTCAACTGAATTCCAAGCTGATCATCGAACTGTACCTCATTCTCAACTTCTCCACCTCTGTCATCTCACTAACCTTGGCCAGGAACTTTTTCCCTCCTTAAAGATGGAATAGCAAAAATTTCCCCTTCTCCAACAGGCCTTTCCCAAGCAATTTTCAATACACCAAGTAATATTAACCCAAAGCCATCTCTAGCACTTACCTAAATAAACTCATTGTGGGCAAGGAACATATCTACTGTGTTGTATTGTGCTCTCCCAAGCATGGAGTACAGTGCTCTGTATACAGTTAGCACTCAATAAATGTGATTGATTGATTGATTGATAATTATTCCCACCCTTGGAATTTAGATAAATATGTTTATTCAATAATACTTTGACTTAATTTCTAATGTCACTTCATCAAAAAAATATTTTTATGTCTATCACCTCCAATGAAGAATAAACCTCTCACCCACATCCTGCCTCTGGCCTGGAAAGCCCTCCCTCCTCAAATCTGAAAGACAATTACTCTCCCCCTCTTCAAAGCCTTATTGAAAGCACATCTACTCCAAGAGGCCTTCCCTGACTAAACCCTCCTTTCTTCTTCTCCACCTTCTTTCTGTGACTCCCTGACTTGCTCCCATTATTCATCCCACCTCCCAGCTCCACAGCATCTTTGTACATATCTGTAATATATTTATTATATTCTTGTCTATCTCCCCTCTAGGCTGTAAGGTTGTTGTGGGCAGGGTATGTGTCCATTTATTGTTATACTGTACTCTCCCAAGTGCTTAGTATAGTATTCTGCACACAGTAAGTGCTCAGTATATTGGATTGACTAACTACTTATTGACAGGAAGCCTTCCCTGACTATCCTCTCATCTCTCTACCCTAGTCTCCCTCCCTTCTGTGTCACCTGTACACCTAAGCCCTAAGCACTTTGATATTGACCCCAACCCTATCCCCATAGCAGTTATGTATGTGTCTTCATATTATGTTGCTTCCTTTACATGCAATTCATTTTAATGACTCTCCCTCACTATATTTTCAGCTCCTTGTGAGCAGATTCATGTCCATCAACAATATTGTACTCTTCCAAGTTCTTAGAACAGCATTTTGTACATAGGTGCTCAATAAATGCTACTGATTGATTGAATATACCTGGCATGGTATCCAGTGGGCACTCAATAAATGTTATTATTGCTACTACTAGTGGGTTGTCCCATATTAGACTTTTCTCTGTTCGTGACTCTGTCCCCTCCCCTCCTGATATTCAAGAAGGCTTTTTCCTTAGAGGAGCCCATTGTCCTGAATTCTGCCTGCCAAACTGGACTGTTTGCTGCAGTGTGTATGTGTGTGTGAGTGTGTGTCTGTGTTGATCCATGCCTTTACACTGTTTTTCCTGTCCTTTGGTCCTCAGTTGTCCCCTTGGAAATACAGCAGTTGCTTGGGTAACCTGCTGGCAATCATTCCCCTCACATGCCCCCTCCTGACCCAGAAGAGCTGGCCTGATGTCAGCCTGGCATCAGTGTTGGTGAACTGACTGCATTTCAGAACCTCATGGCTGACATTTTTGTCACACCATTGGCTACTTAGGATGTTTAGTACATGATGCAGATAAACTGCTCCAGGGGCTGAAGGTGTCTTCTATGGTAGGTCCAAATATTACATACTCACACACACATACACACACACAACCTGCCTACACACACATCTGGGAGCCCACATATCTGAGCGCACGCTCACATCCAATGCATAACTTTACCTTCTCTTCTGAAAATGAAGTCTAATCCTAAATCTGAAACATTTGGTTGCAGTTCCCCATAGGAAGTGAGCAAAACAATGTTTGAAAGTGACAATCTTTTGATGAATGAAATCAGAGAGTTTCAGGAATAAGGCTCAGGATGCAAAATAGTTTTCAGCCCCAGGCAGTAGCTGTGATTGTTGCTGCATTGAGATTAAAAGAAATCATAGTAGTTCCATGTTATTTTTACTAGGAGCAATCTAAATGCAAATTGTATATCTGAATAAAATCCAAGAAGCACTTGTCTAAATACTTCTCAAGGTATATGCATTCTGGTTTAAGCTGGGTGAAGTTTGATTACAAAGCTATTTCACTGTCTTCTTATGATTCATTGTAAAGTTTCCTCTATTTGGAAGCAAATGGCAATAAAACAATGGTCCCTGCTATAGTGATGTAAGAAGTATGCAGCCAGTAGAGATCAATCAATAAATCATATTTAGTGAGCACTTACTGCTTGCGGAGCACTATACAAGCACTTGGGAATGTAGAGTACAACAACATAGCAGACACATTCCCTTCCCACAATGAACTTGCAGTCTAGAGGGCTGAGAAATCAGATATGACCTACTGAATTCAGTCTGTTATAGAGCTCAGGTGACAGAGACATGAAAAGAGAGAGATTTCAGCAGCCAGACTGATTGATATTTGTTGGATCCTGGTCACTGTTTCTCTAGAATGGCCTTTTTGTCTCCTGAGTCATGTGTTCATATTCTAATAATAATAATTATAGTATTTGTTAAACACTTACTATGTACCAAGTACTTTTCTAAATGCTGGGGTAGATTCAAGTTGATCAGGTTGGACACAATCTCTGTCCCACATGAGACTCACACTCTTAATCCCCATTTTACAGATGAGGTAACTGAGGCCCAGAGAAGTTAACTCAGTTGCCCAAGGTCACACAGCAGACATGTGGCAGAGCTGGGATTAGAACCCAGGTTCTTCTGACTCCCAGACCTGTGCTCTATCCACTAAGCCATGCTGCTTCTTCCTTCCCTTCCAAGTTCTAAACATTTTTCAACAGTCCACTACAAACCCAGATCTAGACTGGTGGGGAGGGGGTTCGCGGGGGAGCTGCAGCCAAAGAGATGGTTTCCTGGAGTGCATATTACTGACTGCAGAGCACAGGAGCTGAGAGGAACTAATGAAATGGCAGGGGGAAAGGGCTCGCCTGGACAACCAGGAGCCCTTTGCAGAAAGAACAGTGGAAGCAGTAAAGGTTTCCTGCAGCAGACACAGGCCACCCCTCTGACTGAAACCCCTACCCTGTGGTCATTGGTCATTCAATCAATTTCCTTTCTGCTGTGAGACTGGTGGGAAAGTTCACTCTCACTCACCTAACCCCCACTTACTCATCTTGCTACTCTCCTACTACAACCCAGTCTGCACACTTTGCTCCCCTAATGCTCCCCTTCGCTTCCCTTCTCACTATTCCTCAATCTTGTCTATCTCGCCACCAACCTCTCGTCCATATTCTGCCTCTGGCCTGGAAATTACCTCACTTTTCAAACTTCAGACAATTAGTCTTCCCACCTTCAAAGCCTCAAGATGTGCTTCAAGGCACATCTCCTCCAAGAAGCCTTCCCTAAGCCCTCCTTTCCTCTTCTCCCACTCCCTTCCACATCTCCTGACTTGCTCCCTTTATTCAACTCCCCACCCCATCCCATAGCACTTATGCACATATCTGTAGTTTATTTATATTAATCTCTGTCACCCCCTCTAGACTGTAAGATCACTGTGAACAGTGAATATGTCTGCTTGTTGTTATGTTGTACTCTTCCAAGGGCTTAGTACAGTGCTCTGCACACAGGCAGTGCTCAATAAATACAATTGACTAACTGATTGACTGACTGATCATCCTAATCCTCCTCAACCTCTCAGTTGCCTTCAACACTGTGGACCACCCCTTTCTCCGTGAAACATTTTCTAACCTTGGTTTCACTGACACGGTCCTCTCCTGGTTTTCCTCCTATCTTTCTCTCTGATCCTTGTCAGTCTCTTTCATAGGATCCTCCTTTGTCTCCCTACCTTTAACTGTGGGGGATACTCAGGGCTCAGTTCTGGCTCCCCTTCTAGTCTCCATTTACACTTACTCCCTTGGAGAACTCATTTGCTCCCACAGTCTCAGCTACCATCTCTATACAGGTGATTGACTCCCTTTCTCTGCAATCTTGCATGTCCTTCTGCCTTCAGGACATCTCAACTTTGTTGACCTGCTGACACTTCAAATTTAAACATGACCAAAACAGAACAGAACTCCTCAGCTCCCCACCCAAACCCTATCAGGGGGCTTTCCTATAACAGTAGACATCACGACTATCCTCCCTGCCCCAGAAGCTCATAACTTTGGAATTGTTCTCGACATCTCTGTCCTTCTACCCACATGCTGACTCTACCACCAAATTCTTCACAATACCTCTAGAATCGTCCCTTTCCTTTCCATCCAAACTACTACCACACTGATCCAATTACTTACCATTTCTCACCTTGACTACTTCATCAGCTCTTCTCTGACCTTCCTGCCTTCTACCTCTCCTAGCTCCAGTCCTTACTTCATTCTGCTGCCCTGATTATTTTTCCAAAACAAACTTCAGTACAAGTCTCCCCAGTCCTTGGAAACCTCCCATGACTGCCCATCCATCTCATCATCAAACTGAAACTCCTTTAATTGGCTTAAAGGCACTCAGTCAGCTCTCCCACTCCTACATAGATCCCAGTCCAATTACTTCACTCCTCCAATGCCAACCTACTCAATGTATTTCGATCTCATCTGTCTCACAGCCAACCCCTTGCCATAGCTTGGAACTCCCTCCCCTTCATATCCAGCAGCCCACCACTCTCCCCACCTTCAGTTCTCTCCTAAAATCACATCTACTCCAAGAGGCCTTCCCTGACTAAGTTCTTGTTGACCCTACTCATCTTCCTTCTGCAATGCCCGAGCACTTGGCTGTGCTCCTCTTAAACACTTAATATTCACCCTACCCTCAGTCCCACAGCACTTATGTACAGTCAGAGGACCTGGATTACAATCCCAGCTGTGCCACTTGTCTGCTATGTGATTTTGGGAAAGTCATTTTACTTCTCTGGGCCTCTGTGTAAATAAGGACTATTTGTAAAAATAAACCTCATCTGTAAAATAAGGAGTAGGACTGTGAACCCCATATGGGACACTGACTGTGTCCAAGCTTGTAACTTGTATACTACATCATATGATATATGATATGATATGATATGATATGATATGACATGATATGATATATGATATTATGCTATCTACTCCAGTTCTCAGTACAGTGTCTGGCACTTAGTAAGCACTTAATAAATGAATCTATCCTTATACTCTTCCATTTCCCCTCTCTTCTGTAACTTACTTTAATGACAAGTCTCCACATCTAGTCTGTAAACTACTTGAGGGCGGGAATCATGTCTATCAACTACATTGTATTGTGTTCTCCCACATGCTTAGTACAGTCCTTGGCAGACAGGATGCGGTCAATAAATACTACTAATTGATTGACTGAATGACTGATTATCCAAGGTTGTTCTGGGGCCACTATCTCTTAAAGACTGCACTCAATTAAGAGTGCAATCCTTCTTTCTCTCTCTCTCTCTCTCTCTCCCCCAGGCCTCTGTTCATTTTCTGCCTTCACCCTGCACTTATTTTCCTTTCTCCCTAATATCCCCATGCCCTCACACTTTAAAAAACTGTTTTCCAAAGCTCCTAGAGTCCACTGGAGACTTTGCTTCTGCTGTTGCTGTGACTTTTGCAGCTGCTTCTGTTTCCCCACTGCCCCAGTTCTTCTCATGCCTGCCGTTCTCTTTCCCCAATCCCATTCCCTTTGCTTGGCCTTGGCCCCTAGGCTTTGCAACTTCTGAAGGGAAATGCAGCCCAGTAAGGGGCTGGAGCCCTAGGGAAACAGATGCAGCAGTAGAAGCAGTGACATCCCAGCAATAGCTGAGCTGAAGAAAAAAATAATAAATGTTAAAACAAGATAAAAAATAATAAATGTTAAAACAAGAGCTATACAGTAAAGGATTCAGGAAGCCTGGGTGGTGGGGGGCTGAATTCAGGATGTGAGGAATGGGGCCAAGAAGGTCACAAAAGCCATAAAAACTGTGGTAAGGGGCTGGCAAAAAGGAGAGAAGTGGGGTATCATCCTCTGGACATGCAAAAGTGGAGACCCAATTTCCAATCCGTTCCAAAGGAAATTATTTTTTTCTAGCTGACATACCATTATTTCTCTAAAATCCTGAGTTTAAAACTCTGAGTCCAAGAATAGAAGCAAACCAGAGCAAGTGGAGTAAGCTACTCAGGGTGGCGGTCATCTGGACTGAAACCTGAAATGTGAAGCTTGTCTCCCACAAGCACAAACACTGCCTAGAAAGGCATTTTGTATTTCCTAAAAAAAATGTTCTGTCAAACCCTCATCTATAAAAAAATGGCAAATTAGTCATACTCATAAAAAGGGCTTATTCTTGTCATTCCCACAAGAACTGCAATTTTATTTTCAAGATTGGATTTTAACCAATCTTATTTTTTAGGTCTGCTTGAGAGAGACTGGTGCCACATAGCCAAATAGTCAGTCATTCAGACAGTCATTCAGACAATCATTCAGGCAATCAGTCATTCAGTCAGTTATTCAAATAATCATTCAGATAGTGAGTTATCCAGATAGTAATTCAGGCCGGCATTAGGACAGAGTCATTAGACAGTCAGTCAGGCTGTCTAATAGATGTACAAGAATAAGAATAGATGATCCTACACCCCTAGTTTTCCTCATACTAAAGAAGTTAAAAAGTCCTTTCTCATTCTCCTCCAGCTATTGCCCCATCTCTCTCCCCTCATTTTTAACCAAATTCCTATAGAACTCCTGGAACAAGTAGTAGCACCCGGTGCCTTCACTTACTCTCTCTCTTCTTGATCCACTACAATCAGGTTTTTGACCCCTTCACTCTGTGAGACTACTCTGTAAGGGTACTGTAGCCTTCTTATAGCTCTCTCTAATGGGCTCTACTCTATCCGCGTCCTCCTTAAACAATCAGCTTCCTTGGACATGGAAGATGACTCTCTCCTCCCTGAAACTCTACATAGCTCTTGTGCTGCTTCATTCTCTGGCTCCTCTTCTACCTGCTATTCCCTAAACATGGGCCTCCCGCAAGATTCCATTTTAGGACTGCTACTTTTCTCTCTCTACACTCACTCTGCCAGGGAGCCAATCCACTCATACGACATCATTCATCACCTTTGTGTGAATGACTCTTTAATCTCTTTCTTTAGTCCTGACGATTGGGCTGACCTGAAGATCCTGAGTCCCAAGCCAAATGCTCTTTACTAATAACTCCTCTCATTGCCCCTGCAGAGAAGCTATTCCTGCCACTCCCTCCATTAAAAGAATGGAGTGGTTAAAAACTCTGTGAGATTTTAGGACACTGGAGATTGTAGAAGTTGACAGAGAAGTAAGAGCTTGTGCAAGTCACTTAATTTTGGGCCTCAATCATTCAATCAATCTATCAGTGGTATTTATGAGCACTTACTGTGTGCAGAACACTGTACTAAGTACTTGGGAAAGTACAATACGACAGAGTTGTTAGAAGCAGCATGGTGCTGTAAATAGACTCTGGGTTTGGAAGTTGGAAGACCATGGGTTCTAATCCCGGCTCTGCCACTTGTCTGCTGTGTGATCTTGGTCAAGTCACTTCACTTCTCTGTGCCTCAGTTCCCTCATCTTTAAAATAAGGTTGACAGTGAGCACTATGTGGGACAGCATCTGTGTCCAACCCAAATAGCTTGTATCTACCCCAGTGCTTAGTACAGTGTCTGACACATAGTAAAAGCTTGACAAATACCACAAATATTAATATTACTATTATTATTATTATGTCTAGAGGAGGACACTGATATTAAAATAAATTACAGATATGTACATAAATGCTGTGGGGCTGAGGGTAGGGTGAATAACGTGCTTAAAGGCTACAAATCCAAGTGTAAGAGTGATGCAGAAGGTAGAGGGAGTAGTGGAAATGAGGGCTTAGCTGGGGAAGCCCTCTTAGTGATGTGAGTTTAGTAAAAATTTTCAGGTAGGGAGTATGGAGGTCTGTCAGATATGAAGGGAAAGGCCAGAGGGAAGATGTAGGGAAGGAGTCAGTGATGAGAGAGATAAGGTTGAGGATCTGTGAGTGGGTTGGCATTAGAAGAGTGAAGACAAGCTGGGTTATCTTAGGAAATCAGACAGGTAAGACAGAATGGGGAGCAAAATGTGCTTTAAAGCCAATAATAAGGAGTTTCTGTTTGATGTGCAGGTCAATGGGCAACCCCTAGAGGTTCTTGAGGAGAGGGGAAACATGGACTGAATTTTTTTTAGAAAAAGGGTCTAAGCAGCAAAGTGAAGTATAGACTGGAGTGGAGAAAGACTGGAGGGAAGGAGGACAACAAAGAAGGTATGGCAATAGACAAGGTGGGATATGATGAGTACTTAGATCAGCATAGTAGCAATTTGGATGGAGTCGCATTGTAAAATGGGGATTCAATACCTGTTCTCCCTCATACTTTAGACTGTGAGTCTGATGAGGGATATGGACTCTGTCTGACCTGCTTATCTTGAATCTACCCCAGTCCTTACTTAGTGTTTGGCATGAAGTAGGGACTTAATAAATACCACAATTATAATTACAGAGTAGCCTTCTCATCATACCCTCTCATTTCCTCCCTACCTTTCTCCACATCCCCATCCTTTCCCTCCAACCACTCCACAAAACCACCCATCCCCAAAAGACCCTCTAGAACCTCACCTCCATACTTTGTACCCTACCCCTCCATTCTCCTCACCTGTCATCCTCCCCTTCCACACCTCCAGTCCACTGTCATCTGCTCCTGGCCCATTCACTCCTCATCCTTGCCATCATCAAGTCTTGACTCTCCCCAAGTGCTCGCTCTCGAGAGGCAGAGAGGTCCTCATCTTCTTCCTCCCTCTCCAACCTCAAAGAAATGGGAAGAAGTCGACCAGCTCCTTGACTCCCAGTGTCTCGTTCTACTCTACTTCATCTCCTCTTTCTTTCTCCTCCTTCCTTGAATTCCACATCATTTATCTTCAACACCCCCTACAGCTACTAGTCCCATTATCTACTGCCCTCATGATCCTAGCAGTGCTGTCAAGAAACTTTGATGCTCTCTCTCCAAAGGAATTCCACCTCCACATTGATGATCCCCCTCACCTCCCAGTCTTCTGTTTCCTTTCACTTCTTCATTTCACTGACCTGCTTCTTCCCGCTTCAACCACCAACAGTGTACATCCACACTAGATCTCATCATCTTGAAACACTGCCCAATCTCTGACCTCACCAACTCGGACTTACCTCATTCTGACCACGACCTTCAAATCTGCCAGCTCATCCACACTCCTTCCCTGGCCAATTCAGTCCTCGGTCCCAAACAGGACTTCTGGACTCTGGACTCCAACCCAGACTACCAGAGCCGCTCTAAACTCCCTACCCACCTCCCCTCCCCCATTGCAAAAATACATTACTGACTGTGCCATCTCCATCAATCTTGATTCCCCTGATCCCTCTTCATCATCTTGCAGTACCATTTCCTCCCTCATAGAATCTCATGCTCACAAAACCCATCAAGCAGAGGTCTCCTGCCCACACTCTAAATCCACTCTCTCTTCTTACACCACTGACCCTGTCCCCACTCACCTCCTAAAAGCACTCAGCCCCACTGTTCTCCCTTCCATCACTGCTACCTTCATTTACTCCTGCTTCCAGGACATCTCCATTTGGCTGTCCACCTAGCACCTCAAACTTAACATGGAAAAAAAGCAACATCTCATCCTCCCTTCTAAATAACAATAATTATTATTATGGTATTTGTTAAGCCCTTACTATATGGCAAGCACTATTCTAAGACTGGGGTAGAAACAAGGTAATCAGGTTGTCCCATGTGAGGTTCATAGTCTTAATCCCCATTTTACAGATGAGGTAACTGAGGCCCAGAGAAGTGAAGTGACTTGCCCAAAGTCACACAGCTGATAAGTGGCAGAGCCAGCTAAACCCATTCTTCCTCCAACTTTTCCCTTCTTTGTCAATTCCACTACCATCTTCCCTATCCCAGAAATCTGGAATCTGGGTAGCACCCTTGATTCCACATTATCTTTCAGTTCTTACATTCAGTCTTCCGGCAAACTCTGCCAGTTCTTCCTACGTAACATTTATCTCATCCTCCCTGTCCTCTCCACCCAACAACCACCACCCTGATACAAGCTCCTCTCATACAGTAGCTAGACAATTGTGTCAGCTTCCTCAACAATTTCTCTGCCTCCAGCCTTTTCCCACTCCCACCAGTACTACCCTCTACTGCACAGATCATCATTTTGAAGAATCCTTCAGCACACATCTACTACCCCAAAACCTCCAGTGACTTCCTACTTCCCTCCACATTCGGCAAAACCTCCTGACAATTGATTTTAAGGTTCGCCATCAGTTTTCCCCATCTTCTATACTGGTCTCTTCACTGGCTACTCCCCACCTCACACACAATCTTTGCTCCTACAAGCTAATCTTTTAACTGTAACTAGCTCCCTAGCACAAACCATTGCCTATAAAGAAAAGCTACCTAAGTGCAAGTCCTACTGATGGAGGGATGCCTAAAACAAAGCCTCAAACAATGCTCCATCCCAAGAGAAAACTGGGAATCAATTGCCAAGAATGGACCAACGTACAAAGGTTTTATGCCGAAAGGATTGTCTCTCTTTGAGCAAAAGTGTCTTAAGGAAGCAGCATGGTCTAGTGGAAAAAGCATGGGCTTGTGAGTCAAAGGCCCTGGGTTCTAATCCTGGTTTCTCCACTTGCCTGCTGTGTGACCTTGGGCAAGTTGCTTAACTTCTCTGCCTCAGTTTCCTCATCTGTAAAATGGGCATTGAATCCTACTCCCCTTTACTTAGACTCAGGCCCCATATGATACTTGATTATCTTGCATAAACCCTAATGATCATTATAGTGTTTGGCACAGAGTAAGTGCTTAAGAAATACCATTAAAAACAGGAACAAGAGACAAGTGGCAAAAGAGAAAAGAATTCCAGCCACTGCCAACGTTAAGCATAACAGTACAACAAGGGGTGGCCTTTCAGCATGCACTGTGGGTCCCACATTGCCTTTTTCAGCCACCAATACCCTCATAGGTGAATATATTTAAGGTTTGTTCTTAATTATCCCATCTGTGTGCCCTGGCCCATGTTGTTTCCTTGATCTGGAACTTCCTTCCCTCCATATCTACCACATCACAGCAGTTGCTGTCTTCAAAGTCCTCCTAACACCCTACTTTCTCCAACAAGGTTTCCCCTCCTCTGCCTCCCACCCCCTAATTGTAAGTGTCCCTCAGGTTCAGTTCTGGGTTTCCATTTATACCACTCTTGGAGAACTTTGCTCACATCACTTCAACTATCACCTATATGCGGTCATACCTAAATCTACACCTCCAGCCCTCATCTCTCTCCCTCTCTGCAGTCTTGCATTTCCTCCTGCCTTCAAGACATCTCCACTTAGATGTCCCACCATCTCCTCAATCAAAAACAGAACTTCTTATCTTCCCTCCCAAACCCCTGTCCCTCCCTTGACTTTTTCATCACTGTAGTTGGCACCACCATCCTTTCTGTCTCACCACTCCATAACCTTGGCTTTATCCTCAACTCCTCTCTCTCATTCAACCCACATATTCAATCCATCACTAAATCCTGTCGGTCCCACTTTCACAACATTGCTATTATCCATCCTTTCCTCTCCATCTAAACTGCTCATCATCACTCATCCTATCCCACCTGGATTATTGTATCAACCTCCTTGTTGACTTCCTAGCTTCCTGTCTTTCCCCACTCCAGTTCATATTTCATTCTGCTGCACAGATCATTTTTCTACAAAAATGTTAAGGCCATGTTTTCCCACTCCTCAAGAACCTCCATTGGTTGCCCATCCACTGCTGCATCAAACAGAAACTCCTCACCATTGGTTTAAAGCCCTCAATCATCTTGCCCACTCCTACCTCACCTCATTACTCTCACTACAACTCAGCCTATACCCTTCACTCTTCTAATGTTAACCTTCTCACTGTATCTCAGTCTTGTCTATCTCACCACTGACCTCTTGTCTATATCCTACCTCTGGCCTGGAATGCCTTCCCTCCTCATATCTGACAATTGCTCTCCCCCTCCTTCAAACCTTATTGAAGACACATCTCCTCCAAGAGGTCTTCCCTGACTAAGCCCTCCTTTCCTCTTCTCTCACTCCCTTCTGAGTCACCCTGACTTGCTCCTTTTATTCATCCTCCCTCTCAACCCCACAGTACTTATTACATATCTTTAATTGATTTATTTATATTAATGTCTGTCTCCTCCTCCAGACCGTAAGCTCATTGTGGGCAGGGAATGTATCTGTTTATCGTTATATTGTACTCTCCCAAGTGCTTAGTATGGTGCTCTGCACACGGTAAGCACTCAATAAATGCAATTGACTGACCGACTAACTGGAAAAGTCACCTAAAAGGAGTGCTTGCTAGTCCCTCTGCTCAGATGGGCAAATTCTGGTTCCATCACTGCATCTGCTTCTACAAGAATCACTGTGGCCTAGTGAAAGCCAAAGCCTGGGAGTCAGATGACCCGGATTCTAATCCTGACTTTGCCATGCACCTTGTGTGTGACCTTAAGCGCGTCATTCAACTTCTCTGTGCCTCAGTTCCCTCATGAGCAAAACAGGGATTTGATACCTGTTTTCCTTCCTACTTAGTCTATAAGATTCATGTGGGACTTCATTACCTTGTATCTATCCCAATCCTTGGCACATAGTAAGTGCTTAACAAGTATTATTAGTAGTAGTAGTAATAGTAGTAATATCAACTCATTCTAGAAGATCATGCTCTCTTGCCAGAAAGCCCAGATTAGAAGGTGGAATTTCCATTCTGTGATATCTACCCTAGGGAGACTGAGTCTGGGAGGGTCACAAATTTGTTCTGGTTACCCGAACTGCTTCCTTCTCAATCCTCCTTCCTTTCCACCAGGCTTTGCTCTAGAATGCCTGAGGTAAAGCAACATGAAGAGCAATATTCTCCATTTTCTACTCAGTTCCAACAATAAAGAAACTAACCATGGATCCAAGGAAATGAGAGCTGAGGGAAAGAGGTTGAATGTATAATACCTGGGGCTTGGAGTCTTTCCCAGCATTGATTTTTCCATTTCCTCATTAATGGCATTTGGGGGCGAGGGTGGGAGAGGAAGGTGCGTGGGGATGGAGGGCAGAGCTGACTCTAATTAGAAAGGTATAATCATTTCCACTATGCATGATAATTAGCCCACAAGCTGAGTCCTTAAGAAATCAGTTGGTGAGAACACAGGAAGCCAACCCTTATCCCCTATCTGACTCCCTGGGTCCCTCTCTGAGAGGTCTGTTTTCCCTTCTCTTCTTTTGTTGTCCCTGTGAGGAAATTCTTCTCAAGTATTTCCCTGGGAAAAACATGCCGACCAGAGAAACTCTGATTTCTGCAAATTTGTCTGGTAGTGTTCCTTCTCCTTGGCCCAAGAAAGCTGTCCCCAATATTTTTCAATGAGTCCATTGAATACACACCACACCTGTACAATATTCTGCAAACAGTAGGCCCTAGGGTGGTCAGTTATTCAGCTTTACCCTAAATGGTGCAGTTTCCAGTAATGTGTTCACAGTCCAGTATTGTATTTTTATTTTAAATGCCCAGTCTCTCTTTACTATGGCTCCTGCTGTTCGAGTTCCATGGCACATGGATTCAGAAGGACCTGGCTCTGGAGAAATTAGGGAGATCAGGTTACCCCACAGAAATGCTCTAGGTTTTGCTGATTTGAGTGGAATTAGGTGGACTTCTGCAAAATGACATCACCATGACATCATCACATTTTGCTGCAGCCCGGTGTAATGCATGAAATGTTACTTACTTTTTGGGATCTACTTTTTCAGAGTACTGCCACTAATCACTGAAGGATTCTGCATAGCCCAGAGGGGCTTCTGGGAAAGTGTGATGCCCTTCCCTTAGCCTTCTGGCTAGCATGAAGTAGAGTGTACAAAGGTCTTTGTGTTCACACTTTATGGGTTCAGCTGTGGTTTCTCAACACGAAGTAAGAGGAGATTTGAAAGCGGGTCTGGATATAAAAGGGACAAGAAGGCCTCTGTGTAGCCACTTGGATCAATCAAACAATCAATCAATAGTATTGATTGAGCACTTAGGGCAGAGCACTGTAATAAGTGCTTGGGAAAATACCGTCTGGTTAATAGGCAAGAGCTTTGCCATAAAGTAAATTAAAATCTATCCAGCAAGGCAGATCTTAAAATAAATTACTGGTACAGAAAAGTAAAATAGTTTAAAGATGTGTACATAAGTGTCATGGGGGAGAGGGAGAAATGAAGACCCAAATGCTTGGGTGATGTGGAAGTGCTGGAGGTGTGGTAGAGAGGAAATTGACTAGGGATATGTGAGATTAATCAGGAAAGGCTTCTTGGAAGAGAAGGGAGAAGAAGGAGGAGGTGGAGAAGAAGGAGGAGGTGGAGAAGGAAGAGAAGGGGAGAAGGAGAGGAGACGGGGGGGAAGGAGAAGGTGGAGGAGGAGGAGAAAGAGGAGGAAGAAAAGCAGCATGGTATAGTGGTCAGCATGGTCAGAGGAATAGCATAGCCTAGTGCCAAGGGTACGGGTTTGGGAGTCAAAGGCAGTGACTTCTAATCCTGGTTTCGCCACTTGTCTGCTGGGTGACCTTGGGCAAGTCTCTTAACTTCTCTGTGCCTCAGTCACCTCATCTGTAAAACGGAGCTTGAGACTGTGAGCCCCACTTGGGACAATCTGTTTACCTTGTAGTTACCCCAAAGCTTAGAATAATGCTTGGCACATAGTAAGCATTTAACAAATACCATAATTATTATTATTAGTGGAAAGAGCATGGGCCTGAGAGTCAAAGAATCTGGGTTCTAATCCTGGCTCTGCCTCGAGCCTGCTGTGTGACCTTGAGCAAGTCATTACTTCTATGGGCCTCAGTTTCCTCATCTGTAAAATGGGGATTCAATAGCTGTTCCCTCTCTTACGTAGACTGAGTCCCAGGTGAGGTAGGGACAGTGTCCAACCTGATTATCTTGTATCCACCTCAGCATGCTTGGCACACGGCAAGGGCTTAACACCACAGTTACTGTTATTACTAGAAGGAGAAAAAGGAAGAGGAGAAAGAAGAGGAGGAAGGGGAAGAAGAGAAAGAAGAGAGTAAAGTTGAATCTTCTCAGAGAAACTTTGCTGGGGGAGACAAAGATTGAGTGCCAGCAGGCTGACTTTGTTCCAGAACTTAATTGTTTATGATCCTGTCCTTCCACTTGATGTTGAGTGTGGGGCAAATAAATAGCATGGACGGAGCCAGCGTCTGTAAGTGGCCCAGGGCTCTCAGCCATATAGAGAACTGGATAACACTTCAGCTCTGTAGACATTCAGTCTGGACTGAAGCCACGCTGCTGCCATGTTGTCTATCTGCCTCCCACAGGATTTACTGGTCCTCCATACCTTATCTCACCTTGGCTTCACAGACTCCGTCCTCTCCTGGTTCTGCTCTTATCTCTCTGGCCGGTCATTTTCGGTCTCCTTCGCAGGTGCCTCCTCCCCCTCCCATCCTTTAACTGTTGGAGTTCCTCAAGGGTCAGTTCTTGGCCCTCTTCTGTTCTCCATTTACACTCACTCCCTTGGTGAACTCATTCGCTCTCATGGCTTTGACTACCATCTCTACGCAGATGACACGCAGATCTACATCTCTGCCCCTGTCCTCTCCCCCTCCCTTCAGGCTCGCATCTCCTCCTGCCTCCAGGATGTCTCCACCTGGATGTCTGCCCGCCACCTAAAACTCAACATGAGCAAGACTGAGCTCCTAATAATAATAATGTTGGTTTTTGTTAAGCGCTTACTATGTGCCGAGCACTGTTCTAAGCGCTGGGGTAGACATAGGGGAATCAGGTTGTCCCACGTGGGGCTCACAGTCTTAATCCCCATTTTACAGATGAGGGAACTGAGGCACAGAGAAGTTAAGTGACTTGCCCACAGTCACACAACCGACAAGTGGCAGAGCTGGGATTCGAACTCATGAGCCCTGACTCCAAAGCCCATGCTCTTTCCACTGAGCCATGCTGCTTCTCAATCTTCCCTCCCAAGCCTGGTCCTCTCCCAGACTTCCCTATCACCGTGGATGGTACGACCATCCTTCCCGTCTCTCAAGCCCGCAACCTCGGTGTCATCTTTGACTCGTCTCTCTTGTTCACCCCACACATCCGATCCGTTACCAAGACCTGCCGGTCTCACCTTTACAATATCGCCAAGATCTGCCCTTTCCTCTCCACCCAAACGGCTAGCTTACTGCTACAGGATCTTGTTATATCCCGGCTAGACTACTGTGTCAGCCTTCTCTCTGATTTCCTTTCCTCCTCTCTCGTCCCGCTCCAGTCTATTCTTCACTCCGCTGCCCAGCTCATCTTCCTGCAGAAACGATCTGGGCATGTCACTCCCCTTCTTAAACACCTCCAGTGGTTGACTATCAACCTCTGCTCCAAACAAAAACTCCTCACTATAGGCTTCAAGGCTCTCCATCACCTTGCCCCTTCCTACCTCTCCTCCCTTCTCTTTCTACTGCCCACCTCGCACTCTCCGCTCCTCTGCCGCCCACCTCCTCACCATCCCTCGGTCTCGCCTATCCCGCCGTCGACCCCTGGGCCACATCCTCCCGTGGTCCTGGAATGCCCTCTCTCCTCACCTCAATCTAATTCTCTTCCCCTCTTTAAATCCCTACTTAAAGCTTACCTCCTCCAAGAGGCCTTCCCAGAGTGAGCTCCCCCCTTTTTCCCTCTGCTCCCTCTACTCCCCCTTCACCTCTCCGCAGCTAAACTCTCTTCTCCCCCCTTTCCCTCTCCTGTCCCACCCCCTCAGCACTGTACTCATCCGCTCAACTGTATATATCTTTATCACCCTATTTATTTTGTTTATTTTGTTTAATGAGATGTACATCACCCTGATCCCATTTAGTTGCCATTGTTTTTATGAGATGTTCTTCCCCTTGACTCTATTTATTGCCATTTTTCTTGTCTGCCTGTCTCCACCAACTAGACTGTAAGCCCGTCAAAGGGCAGGGACTGTCTCTATCTGTTGCCGACTTGTACATTCCAAGCACTTAGTACAGTGCTCTGCACATAGTAAGTGCTCAATAAATACTATTGAATGAATGAATGAATGAATGGTCTCGATCTGATTTTCTATCCCTTGTTTATCTTTGCATCATTAGGCAATATGGTGCCAAGAAAATAGAATTCCAAGTTATCAATGAAAAACGTAGGCTCTATGTAAAGATTCCCTGATATATAACTCAGTTTCCTCAGATTTACCATCTGTCGACAGCACTGGGTTACTTTGAAAAGTAGTTCAATCACCCAGTCAATTGAAAAATCAGTCATATTTATTGAGCACTTCAGTGTGCAGAGCACCGTACTAAGAGGTTGGGAGAGTTTATTATAATAATATAGCAGAGTTGGTAGACATATTCCCTGCCCACAATGAGCTTATGATATAGAGGGGGAGGCAGACATTAATAAAGATAAATAAATTACAGATATATACATAAGTGCTGGTGGGGCTATGGGAGCAGTGAATAAAAGGAGTAAATCAGGGCAACAGGGAACAGAGTGGGAAAAGAGGAAATGAGGGTTTAGTCAGGGAAGACTTCTTGGACACTCCTAGACCTCTAGACTATAAGCTAGTTATGGGCAAGGGAAAGCATCTGCTAATTCTGCTCTATTGTTCTCTCCCAAGTGCTTAGTACAATGTTCTGCATATAGTCAGATCTTAACAAATACCATTGATTGATTGGAAGACACGTGCCTTCGGTAAGGCTTTGAAAGTGAGGAAAATAATTGTCAGATATGAAGACAGTGTTAGTCCTTTATTCCTCATATACAGTAATCCATAGAACCCTGCCCATAGGACTTCCAATGATGCTAGCAGCCTATTGGGTTAGGAAAGTTTCCTGGAAAGGAGGAACAATTCTAACCCCAGTATCCAACTTTCTTGTTGCCCCCTTGAGCATGGCTGTACAGAATAAATTGGGACCTACTGTGGTAGTCATTTTATCCCACTGGTAATGGGGATCAATCGATTCATCAGTCAATAGTATTTATTGACAGCTCTCTGCATGCAGAGCACTGTATTAAAGCACTTGGAAGAGTACAGTGGAGTAAGTAGACACAGTCCCTGCCCTCAAGGAGCTTACTGTAGTCTAGTGGAGAAGACAGACCTTAAAATAGAGGAAGCAAACAAGTTTATGGATATGCACATATAAGTGTTGCGGGGCTGTGATGTAGGGGAGTACCAAAGTACTTAGTGAGTATGGAAAAGTGCAGAAGAGAGGGAAAATAGGGTGGGGAGATGAGGGATTAGTCAGAGAAGGCTTTCTGGAGGAGATAAGACTTTAATAGGGCTCTGAAAAGAATGGATAAAATAGGGCACCCAGCTCTGCCATGATCAGCCATGCCACTGTGGAGCAAAACTGAGAATGGAAGGTCTCACGATGTTACATCTGAATTTGTTTTATTTTGTTTTATTTCATGGCATTTGATAAGTGCTTACTAAGTGTCAAACACTGTTCAAAGCACTGGAGTAGATACATTTTAATCTGGTTGGACACCCAGAAGGGGGTCACAGTCTAAATAAGAGGGAGAACAGGCATTTTAATCCCCATTTAACAGTTGAGAAAACTGAGACACGGAGAAGTTAAGTGACCTATCCAAGGTCATACAGCAGGTCCCTGGCAGAGCTGGGATTAGAACCCAGGTCCTCTGATTCCCAGGCCTCTGGTCTTTCCACTAGGCCACACTGCTTCTTGTCGAGAGGTAAAAGGAAAATGCTTTCCTTGCTGAGGACCCCAGGGGTGATTTATTGCCTGTGTGGAGACACAAAAACATTGTTCTAATTTTTTCTGTTGGGCTTCTTCTGATGCAGTTACTGGGAAGAAAAATTCATATATAAATAATACCAGGTGTTCAGATGTGGAGCTATTTGAAATGTATTAAAATTCAAATGCTTCACAGAGAAATGTAAAAAACTCAAATGAGAAAATGATCAGGTTACCTCTGCCCTAAGTAGCAAGCTATTGAAATGTGCATTTGGATGAAAATTTATGGGAGCTGGAACCTGAATGTGAGATCCTCACTGTCTGGGATTTAGCATAAAAACACAATTTGGAAAATGGGAGTGACTGGAAATTGAACCTCAGTCGTGAGTCAATCACTCTGAGGAGGATTGTGTCAATAGCACTTTTTTTAAATAGCATATTCGAATTGAGTTCAGAATTATGCCACGAGAACCTTCTCCCCTAGTTTCCCCTTAACTGAATCTACGTCTGGAGGAAGCTTTCTTTCCAATAAGACTGCAGGCATTGCCTCATAAGTGACTGCAGGCAAACCTTTCTGCAAAAAACTGTCGAACTATTATGATGTTTAGCCAACAAGCTGAAAAAGTTAAAATGCAGAAATCCACAGTTTGCTTTCTCATTTGCTTAAGTACCTGTCTTTTCCTTTCTTTCTCTCTTTGCTTTCAGGCCACTGGAGCATTTACACTAGGAAATTCATTCATCTGTTATTCCTGAAAAGACATCCTTTGGTTGGAAGACTCAACATGCTAAAAATCAATCAATGTTATTTATTGAACATTTACTGAATGCAAAGCACTTGGGAGAATCCAATTCAGTTGGTAGATACAAACCCTACTGTTGAGGAGCTTACTTCGTTCAGAGCACTGTATTAAGCCCTTGACAGAACACAATACAGTTGTTAGACGCAATCCCAGCCCTCAAGGAATTTACAGTCTAGGGATGAAGACAATTATTAAAACAAATTTCGGTAAAGGAAGCAGTGGAGAATAAGGTTAGATTCATAAATCCTGAGCAGGTGGGCTGGAAGACACACCTAAGTACTTAGAGGGTGGGGCTCAGTACACGGGAGAGGCAGTAGGGAAGGGTAAATAATAATAAGGATAATAGGATGGGGAATGCAAGATTAATCAGGGAAGGCTGCTGGAGGAGAGAATATTTTAGTAGAGCTTAGAAGTTGTGGAGAGTGCTGGTCTTTTGGCTATGTAAAGGAAGGGAGTTCCAGGCCCTAGGGAGGATGTGGACACAGAGTGGTGAGTCAAAAGTGAGAGACAGTGAATAAGTTGTCATTAGGGTGATTATAGTGGGAGAGGAACAAAGATTAGTAAGGAGAAAAATGCTGATGGAGTGCCTTGAAGGGGAGACATTGGAGGTTCTTGACAAGTAGGGAGATATGTGCAGAATGATTTCTTTTAGGAAAAAAGTTCCTGGAAGAAGAGTGAATTATGGCCTGAAGAAGCAGGGAGGTCAGCAAGGAGTCTGATGCTATAGTTGAGACAAGCTATGACAAATGTTTGAAGCAGCTTAGTAGCAATTTGGATGGAGAGGAAGGGGAAAATTCTGGAGATGCAATGGTGATACATCTGTAGCTGTTGGTTGTGAAAGAGTCCTTCCACTGACTGGCCATAAAAGTTTGAGGTGTTAATGTACGTTCAAGTAGAGATGCCCTAAAGTCAGGAGGAAATGACAGATTGCAGAGAAGGAGAGAGGTCAGGGCTGGAGAGGTAGATTTTGGAATCATCCAAGTAATGAAGAAAGTTGAAGCAGTGGCAGACAATGAATTCTCCAAGTGACTGTGTATAGATGGAGATGACCAGAACTGAGCCTTGGTTCCAGGCCTGCAGAGGCAGTGTAGTGGAGTAGAAGAGTGCTGGTCTAGAAGACTAAGGCAAAGAGAGGTTAATGACTTGCTCAAGGTCCCACAACAGACTGGGGGCAGGAGCTGTAGATTGTGAGGTTCATTCATTCAATCGTACTTATTGAGCGCTTACTGTGTGCAAAGCACTGTACTAAGCTTTTGAAAAGTACAATTCAGCAACAGATAGAGACAGTCCCTACCCAACAACGGGCTCACAGTCAAGAAGAGCGGAGACATGCAACAAAACAAAACTACAAGAGCTTGGGCTTCGGAGTCAGAGGTCATGGGTTCGACTCCCAGCTCTGCCACTTGTCAGCTGTGTGACTGTGGGCAAGTCACTTAACTTCTCTGTGCCTCAGTTACCTCATCTGTAAAATGGGGATTAACTGTGAGCCTCACGTGGGACAACCTGATTACCCTGTATCTCCCCCAGCACTTAGAACAGTGCTCTGCACATAGTAAGCGCTTAACAAGTACCAACATTATTAATATCATCCAAATAATTAAATAGAATTATAGATATATATATACATCATTAATAAAATATACATATATATGTGTATATATATATATATATATATATACATATCCAGTGCTGTGGGGCAGGGAGGGTAGAGCAGAGAGAGGGAGTAAAGGTGATGCGGAAGGGAGGAGCAGAGGAAAAGGGGGCTCAGTTTGGGAAGGCTTCCTGGAGGACGTGAGCTTTCAGTAGGGCTTAGTTTGGTGGATAACAATAATAATAATGGTGGCATTTGTTAAGCACTTATTGTGTGCCTAGCACTCTTCCAAGCACTGAGGAAGATACAAGGTAATCAGGTTGTCCCACATGGGGCTCAAAGTCTTAATCCCCATTTTATAGATGAGGGAACTGAGGTACAGAGAAGTTAAGTAACTTGCCCCAGGTCACACAGCAGACAAGTGGCGGAGCCAGGATTAGAACCCATGAACTCTGACTCCCAAACCCGGGCTCTTTCCACTAAGCCATGCTGACTCTACAATGTAATGTGAGGAGGGAGGGCATTCCAGGCCAGAGGTAGGATGTGGGCCAGGGATCGATGATGGGATGGGCGAGAACGAGGCACAGTGAGGAGGCTAGCGGCAGAGGAGTGGAGTGTGAGGGCTGGGCTATAGAAGGAGAGAAAGGAGGTGAGGTAGAAGGGGGTAAGGTGATGGAGAGTTTTAAAGTCAATAGTGAGGAGTTTTTGCTGCATGCAAAGGTTGATAGGCAACCACTGGAGGTTTTTGAGGAGGGGGGGTGACATGCCCAAAATGTTTCTGAGATTTGATTATTATATATGAGCTGAAGATTGTGAGTGAGGTGCCCAGGGGTCACACAGCAGGCAGCTGACAAGCATCTACCACACCATGCTGCCTCCCCTGGTAGAAGACAGTCGAATCAGACACCGTCCCTCTCCCACTAAGCGTTTGCAATCGATTTTATCCCCATCTAACAGATGAGGAAACTGAGACCCAGAAGAATTAAGGGACTTGCTCAAGATCTCACAATAAGCCAATGATAAAACTGAGAGGAGAACCCAGATCTCTGGTTGTAAAATCCCCTGCTCTTTCCATTAGACCATACTACCTCCCAGAATATTTTTACTGGTATTTGTTAAGCACCTATTCCATGCCAGGCATTGTACTAAGTACTGGCATGCAACAGACTCCCTGCCTTCTAAAAGCCTAGGTTCATTCTCAACTGATCAATCCCTACTTCCTCTGCTCCCAGTCCATAAATTGGAGGAACATGACTGGACAAAAGTCTGGGCCTGGAGCCAGGGCCCATCAGAGTTTTCATGGCCTCGGGCACCTGGTTACCAACACGCCAGTACCCAGAACACTCCTACAGTCCAGCCCCAATGAGGCCTGGAACTTCTGTAAACATGGGTGGAAGATTCTATCCAGGCCTGGGAGTCAGAAGGACCAGGGTTTAAATTTCAGCTCCTCCACTTGCTTGAAAAGTCAGAAATTCTCAACAGAAAGGAAGACAACCCCTGCATGACAACAGTGTCGCCTTATCTGGCTGTGATGTTGATTTCTAGCAGCAGAAAATCAGGATGAGGAAAAAGGGCAAGCTGGTTTCCAGAGTGGGGTGAATGCATCCCTCCAATTCCCCAGGGTCTCTGAAAGAGTTAATAAGCCTGCAGAGCCAGGAGGCTTGATGTATTTTTAAATGAACTGAGCAATTTATTTATTCATTCATTTTTGTATTTGTTAAGTGCTTACTATGTGCCAGTCACTATACTAAACTCTAAAGTAGATACAAGCTAATTAGGTTGGACACAGTCCATGTCCCACATGGAGCTGAGTCTTAATCCCCATTTTACAAATGAGGTAACTGAGGCATGGAGGAGTGAAGTGACTTACCCAAGGTCATACAGCAAACAAGTGTGAAGTCTGAATTAGAACCCAGGTCCTTCTGACTCCCAGACCCATGCTCTATCCACTAGGTCAAGCTATATCTCAATTGTGGAGAAAATGTGGGGTTTGATGCTGAATGTAGCTTGTAAGCGACACTTTTGGAAATGCTCAGTGAATCCGTTGTGCAGTCTGATGAGTCTTTCTCAAGCCCTCTCTCTGCTTGGCTTAGTTCCAAGTTAACACCAAATAAGGCAATGTAACAGCTTAATTAAACTCCCCTCTGGGTGGGACATTTAGGAGCAAATCCCCTGCTTTCCTCTTTCCCCTCCTGCGGAAGCTAGTTGGAGCTCCCGCCTCAGGCATCTGTGGAGAGTCTGGGTCTCACAGCTACAGAGAAGGTAGGCCTTTAGTTTGGTCTGGAGCCTTATGCTACAGGGCCACAACATTCTGTTAGGCAATCTGTCAGAAGATTTTGATGTTCTTCTTGATTCATTTCTCTACTTCCTTATCTACTGTTGACCTATTGGTCAGTGTGCTGCCTAAGTAGCAGGATTCTGTTACACTAATCTGTACTCTAAACTGCCAATATAGATTTTTGGTTTCATGTACGGCTTCCCTGATGCAGGTTGAGACAATAACTAGGTTTTCTATAAACTTAATGTCAAGCCTATAATGCCTGAAAGAGTACATTAGAATCAAAAGGTGTGTTCCCTGTCCATTAGGAACTTAGAATTTAAAAGGGTATTCAGACCAACTAGAGAACCAGCATGATCTAGTGGATAGAACGTGGGCCTGGGAGTCAGAAGAACCAGGGTTCTAATCCCAGCTCCACCACTTGTCGGCCGTGTGACCTTGGGGCAAATTGTTTGACTTCTCTGTGGCTCAGTTACCTCATCTGTAAAATGTGGATTAATACTGTGAGTCCCATGTTGAACTGGGACTGGGTCCAACCTGATTGGTTTGTATCTAGCCAAGTGCTTAGTATGGTGTTTGGAACATGGTAAGTGCATAACAAATATTGTAAAAAAAATTATTTACTAATCGTGAAAGCAGGAAGAACAAGGATATAAGAGATAGTAGCACATATATATCATGATGAGATCACTGGATAAATAATTTAATATTCAACTAAATATATAGAGAGATAATCCTCTTCTCCCACTCCCTTCTGCATCACCCTTTTACTTGAATGTGCATCCTGTATTCACCTCACCCTAAGCCCTTATGTTAAGATCAGTCTCCCCCTCTAAATTGTAAGTTCACTGTGGGCAACGAATGTGCCAACTCTGATATATTGTCCTCTCCCATCTACTTAGTACAGTTCTCTACCTCCCAAATGCCCAAGCTGGTTTCCAGAGTGGGGTGAATATATATAAATATATCTATAGATATATATATACTCTGATATATTGTCCTCTCCCAACTGCTTAGTACAGTACACCCCATAAGTACTCAATAAATACCATTAATTGAGAGATATGCAAGTGGTCAGGATAGGGATAAAAACTAAGTGCTCAGGATGGCAGTTAATTGATACAATTTGGGGTGATGGAAATTAATTGGGAAAAGCTTCTTAGATGAGATGGGAGTTTAGGAAGGCCTAAAAGATGGAGAAACCTGGAGCCTTGCATATTTGAAGGGGAGGGAGTTTCAGGCGAGAGGAATGGCTGAATGAGGGAGGTGAGATGGGAGCTCAGGAGTGAGGGATAGCTAGAAGGTGATCTTGGAAGTAGCACAGAATGCAAGCTGGGAATTCGTGGGAAGAGAGCCAATATGTAAGATGAAGATGTAAGATGAAGAGTCTTGCAGCCAATGGTACGGAGTTTCTGCTTGATGCCAAGGAAAATGTAGAGTCACTGAAGGTTTTTGAGAAGTGGAGAGGCATGAACTAAGCAACGTAACAAGTAGCCAACAAGGTGTAGTGTGAACTAAAGTGGGGAAAGGCCAGAGGCTAGGAGACCAGTGAGGAAACTGATTTAGTAGCTTAACCATTATATAATGAATTGCTGAAACAGCATGGTAGTTGCTTAGATTGAGAGGAGGGGTGGCATAGGCTGGAGGCAGGAAGACCAGTAAAGCAGCCAGTACAGTAGTCTATCATCTGCAAATGCTTGAACAAAAATTATGGCCTTTTGGATGGAGACAAAGGGATGGATTCAGGAAATGTTTGGGGAGGGATTAATTTTGAGAAGCAAAATAGAAGGGAAGGGGATGTCGGATCATACCAAGAAACACCCTTAGCACTTACATCTAGATAGGGACACCAAGATAGAGCAGTGATGTTTTCCTCAAAAGTGTGGCTGTACCATAAACAGCTATATTGTGTGGTACATTTTCCCATTGACTTACATACACTTTGTTAGGTTCCATTTCAGAATCGGCCCAAATATAGATGACTAGGCTGTACAGAAAAGTGAGAACAACACTGTAAATCCCTCCCTGCCACTGAACTCCTCTTTCTCTTTCCTATTCTTTTCCTACTCCCCTGTACCCTGAAATAGGTTCCCTCTTCTGAGTCTCTGCATCCCATGTTCCAGTACAGATTGTCCTCAGGATACAGCAGGATTGGAACCCTTGAAAATGTGCTGTACCATAAATTCCTTGATCGTAGGGTATATTTACCCACAAATTCAAATCGGTTTCAAAACCTTTGGAAAATCATATGATATTCCTTTATAAAATTCCTTGCATCACTGAACAGTTGTTTAATCTTTGTTAAAACAGTTCAAAGCATAACATCAAAACATTAAATGAGGAGTTTTAGAAGCAAAAGTAGAAACCTGTTCTGCTATGTGGAAGTGTTTTTTCAACTTTAGCAAAGAATTTGTCCAATTTAGAATGAACAACAGCCTTTGACTACTGCTTTGATTAGTACATCAGCCTCCTCACTGACTTTCCTGCCTCCTGTCTCTTCCCACTCCAGTACATACCTCACTCTGCTGCCCAGATCATTTTTCTAAAAAACAGTCAGTCCATGTCTCTCCAATCCTCAAGAACCTCAATTGGTTGCCTATCCAACTCCACAACAATTAGAAACGCCTTACCATTGGCTTTAAGGCACTCAATCAGCTCCCCCCTCCAACCTTACTGAACTGATTTCCTATCATTCATTCAATCATGTTCACTGAGCACTTACTTTGTGCAGAACACTGTACTAGGCACTTGGGAAAGTCCAATATAACAATAAGCAGGCACATTCCCTTCCCTCAATGAGCTTATAGAGTAGAGGGGAAGACAGAAATTAATATAAATAAATTACAGATATGTTCCTAAATCCTGTGGGTCTGGGGAGGGCAAAGAATAACAGGAGCAAATCAGAGTGATGCAGAAGAGGAAATGAGGGCTTAGTCGGGGAAGACCTCTTGGAGACCTCTAGACCATAAGCTCATTATGGGCAGGTAACGTGTCTGCTAATTCTGCTGTATTCTTCTCTCCCAAGCACTTAGTACAGTGCTCTGAATATAGTAAGAGCACTTAGTAAGTGAGGTAAGAGTGGCCAGGATGATTGAGTGCTTTATAGCAGATGGTAAGAGTTTCTGTTTGATGCAGACGTGGAAGGACAACCACTGTTACAACTCAGTCCACACACTTCTTTCCTCTAATTCAGCCTCCTCGCTGAACCTTGATCTCATTTATCTTACCATCAACCCCTTGCCCACATCTTCCCTCTGGCCTGGAAATTCCTCCCCCATCATATATGCCAAGCCACCACTCTCCCCGCCTTCAAAGCCTTATTAAAATCCCACCTCTTCCAGGAGACTTTTTCCTACAGTATCGTCTGTGCCCTTCGATTTGTACCCTTTAAGCACTTGATACTTACCCCACCCCCAGCCCCACAGCATTTGATGTACATATCCGCAGTTTATTTTAAGGTCTACTTCCCCTTCTAGACTGTATGTTCCTTGGGGTCAGAGAATGTGTTTACATATTGTGTTGTACTGTACTCTGCCAAGAGTTTAGTACAGTGTTCTGCACACAGAAAGCACCCAATAAATACTCCTAATTGATTGATAATACCTTATTTATATATTTATTCATCTTTCCATTCTCTGGCTATTACCAGAAGGATATATTTCCTTCCAGTATCTCTCAGGAAGAGACCTCCTGCTGTTCACCGTTGTGGAAGGAAAAGGTTAATGTTGAGAGGCCCTTGGTGGATGGAACTGATTCCTGATTGCAGGGGAACCAGCTTCCCAATAAAATGGCAGGACTGTGTGTAAAGGGTGGAAAATTCTTGAGACAATTCGGAGAGAGATTTGCTTGAACCATCCCCGGGATGATGGTGGAGTTGACCTCCTGGGAGCTGGCCTATTCCCCACTCATAGTGCCGGACACGCACAGCGGCAAAGATGACAATTGTTTCATAGTCATTGGTCATGCCAAGTGTATGTAGAACATGCTAAAGCAGCATAGTAGACTGTGCAGATGGAGAAGGAAGTGACCAACAGAGCTCTGTCCTCTGGTTGGCACTCACATGAACTGTGGGGATTAAAATATGAGCCCAAGAGAGGAACAGCTCTCTCTCTCGAGTCTCTTAGTCTTTGTGACTTTTCTACAGGGATTTTTCTCTATGGGGTTCCTATAAGGGTTTCTCTTCTGGTCTTTGGTGTCTTGGGTCTGCATTCAGGGAATTGCTACAAGGGAGCCAGTGTCTTGGTTCACTTAGTCTATTTGTATTTGGGTAGAAAGGGCCTCTCTAACAGGGGACTAGGGTCAGCAGGGAACCCAGGCAATAAGCTCAGTTCTATCCACATACCGGGTGTCACTTGCTACAGGTGGAGCTTGTGGATGAGGAATAGGGGAAGCATCACTTGGAGTCCTAGCTAACATTCACCAAATCCCACAACACCAGAATGAGGAAACTCCTACTGAAGTTTGAAGTGGGTACATTCAAAACAATTATAATCTTCAGACAGGGGGAAACAGGTTAATAATAATAAAAATTAAAATAATAATTATAGCATCTGGTAGGCACTTACTATGTGCCAAGCACTGTACTGAGTACTGCTGTAGATATAGGACAGTCACGTCCCACATGGGGCTCACAGTCTATGTAGGTGGGAGAACCTATGATGAGGGAACTGAGACATAAAGAAGTTAAGTGACTCATCCAAGACCAGTCAGCAGGCAAGTGGCAGGGCCAAGATTAGAGCCTAGGTCCTGTGACTCCCAGGCCCGTGCATTTTCCACTAGGCCATGCTGCTTCCTCCAGAGATTTGGGTAGATCCATGGAGGTCCATAATGGGTTGTTAGGTAAAAGTGGGTTGTTAGGTAAAAGTCAGAGATGTGAGAAAGATCAAGAGATCAAATAGACTCAGGGCACTAGATCCACAATGGGACATCAGAAAGGAAAGGAGAGATGTGGGATGATCCATCCCTACTCTTGCAGTAAAATGTCCAGGAGACAACCATCACCTTGTATCTCCAAGTATCTTGATGCCACTGTCAGAGACAGACTCCTAGATGGGAGGATCCAATGGTCAGACCCACCAATGGCCCCATGTATGGACTTCTAGGCCAGATTAGCTGTGCACCAACTGCTCATCTTCAGGTGATAATAAAACGGTAACTGCCTCTCCCACTTACAATGTCTCTAGGAAACAGGCCGGGTCCATTATTTTCAGGAAATAATGGAATTATTTGATCTGAATTTTCAAGATTTTCACTAAGCAAACCAATCTATGGACATACTGGCATAGTGGACATACTGAAAGTTCACCTCCTCCAGCAGCCTTCCCAGATTAAGTTCCCCTTTTCCTTTGCTCCTCCTCCCCTCCCCATCGCCCCAACTCACTCCCTCTGCTCTACCCCACTCCTCGCCCCACAGTACTTATGTATATTCATATATATTTATTATTCTATTTATTTTATTAATGATGTGTATATATTTTTAATTCTATTTATTCATATTGATGCTGTTGATGCCTGTTTACTTGTTTTGATGTCTGTCTACCCACTTCTAGACTGTGAGCCCATTGTTGGGCAGGGATTGTCCCTATTTGTTTCTGAATTGCACTTTCCAAGCGCTTAGTACAGTGCTCTGCACACAGTAAGCACTCAATAAATATGATTGAATGAATGAATGAATGAATGAATGAATGAATGAATGAATGAATGAATGAATACTGGCATGAGCAAAGATTTTCCCCAAAACTGGCAGTTACCATTAGCCCTGATGTTAAGACATCCACCTATTTAAGAAGGTGCATTCTCAGTTTTCCCCTTCCTCTCACCCCCAAACCAGCCCTAGCCTCCCACCCACCAGATCCCAGGGATCTGGGATCCTCAAAGTACAGGGGGCTTGAGGGTGGAGCCATGCGACCCAGACTTGGTGGAGACCAGGAGACTGGGGCAGCTTGCTGGAGCTGCTGCTGTCTGACTAAAGAAAATAAAGCTTCCCTCTGCAGGAAGTATCAGGTGAGCTCAATTACAAATCTCTGCAAAACACCAGCAGAGAAAGTAATTGCATCCCCAAGAAGTAAATATCAATCAGACAGACCCCTAACAATCAAGAACCGGGTCAAAGGATACACACTTGCAACAGAATGTTAACCTACCTGCTGAAGAAGCCAAACTTGCTGGTTTCAATTCTCTCTTTCATTCAACTGAAAATAAGGCTGCAAAAGTCATGGGCATACAGTCATCTGGAATCTGGCTGGGTTTTTTCAAATATTTGTGGATTTGGCCATAGATTGAAATTTGTCTCAGTAGTTATTTATCTGCATTCCGGGAGATAAGCACTCTGCACTTTAAAAGCAATTATTTGAGTTCTCCATTTTTCAGTCTCTGATACTTCAGTTACATTTAACTGGGATAATATAGCAGAACCACATAAGCAATAAGCCATTAGCTCATTCCCTCTACATATCAGGATAGATACATTTACATTAAACAAGGTCCACTCCTCCAAGTGAAGAAAGAAGATAACAACCCTCTCTCTTGTCCAGCATGGAGATTTCGCTACCAGGAAAGGCTGCTTTCATCAAAAGGCTGCACTAGGGCTAATGAAATCTTAGAATGGACTATTCAAAGTATGTTCCCCTATAAACTGAAAATGTCAATAATCCATTAACACTAATGTGAGAAGTCTTCCATGTTATTCCTGGAAAGAAAAGGCCTGAATGTTCAACTACAACATTGCTTCCTGAGTTTGCCAGTGAATGGAGGCAGTGTGGCTAATTAAAAAGCTGGGAGTTAAGAGATTGGGGTTTGAAACCCAGGTCTTCCACCAGCCTACTGTGTTACCTTGGACAAGTCACTTCACCTCTCTAGGATTCAATTTTCTCACCTGTGAAGCAGGGATACAATAGATTGCGAGCCCCATGTGGGACAGGGATTGTGTCTCCTCCTATAACATTTATCTACCCCAGTTCTTAGCACATACTTTATACATGCAAAAATAAATGATAATAGTTAAAATAATGAATTAAAATATGTGATACTTCACATAGGTAACATGTTACCAGTTATTAATATTAATAATAATAATTGTGGTATTTTTTTAAGTACATACTATGTGCCAGGCACTGTACTAAGCTCTGGGGTGGGCACAAGTAAATTGGGTTGAACAGAGTTCCTGTCCCACAGTCTTAATCCCCATTTTACAGATGAGGTAACAGAGGCCCCAGAGAAGTAAAGTGACTTGCCCAAGGTCACATAGTAGATAAATTGCAGAGCCAGGATTAGAATCCAATACCTTCTGACTCCCAGGCCCTTGCTCTATCCGATAAGCTTCTGACCTGAATTTGGCTATAAATAATGTATCACTGACCTCCATCCTTACAACCCGTGTCTAGATACCCAGTGATGGACTGTGAGTTTGGTTTTAATTTGGTGGCCAAATGCTGATCCTGCTACGTGACCTTCTGCTCTCTCCTTTCTATGTATCAACTCTCTCCCAGCTCTAAACCCCACACTAATCTCTTTGCTCCTGCTAAACTAATCTTTTCACATCTTATGCTCAACACTCTCACCTCTGACCCCTTGCTCCCTGGCTAATGTCCTTTCCCCAAACGTAGAGTTCATCCCCCATTAAATCCACCAGGACACAGGTCTCCCCATCTTCAAGGCCCTACTAAAATCACATCTCTCCAGTTGATTTTTCTTCTCCCCAGGTCATAGCCTTCTACCTAACATAGCACTTTTGAGGCCTCTCCATGCCTAAGCACACAGTCCCACACATAGGACTTCAGTACGCTTACTTAACTCTCCGATTCAAGCACTTACTCATCCATTCTCCCTTCCTCTGATGCGCAATTTATTTTTTGACCATCTTTCCTGTTATACTGCAAGCTCCTTGAGGGTGAAAAATGAGCAGTAAGGCCAAATGGAAAGAGCTCAGGCCTGGGAGTCAGAAGAGTCAGAGTTATCCCAGCTCTGTCACTCTCTGCTATGTGACCTTGAGCAAGTCACTTCAGTTCTCTGTGCCTCATCCATAAAATAGGGATTAAGACTGTTAGCTCCATATGGAACATGGACTGTTTCCAACCTGATTATCTTGTTTCTACCCCAGCGCTTAGTACAGTGCCTGGCACATAGTAAGCTCTTAACAAAAAGCGTTAAAAAAGAACATGTTCTCTAACTCCACTGTACTCTCCCAAGTGCTTATTAACATGTCTGTCACCCATTAAGTATGTACTGGTCACAGATAATCACTCATTCAACACTACTGATTGATTGAAATACCATCTCCTCCAAGAAATCTTCCTTGATTGATTGATTTTTTTCCCCCACCTATTTATTTGGCTTTCTGTTCTTAGGCCGATACCAGCTTTCTCTCAGTTTCTTACCCCAGTCTCCCACTGTGTACTTCTGGGGTCATTTCAGTAACTGTTCCCTTTGAGGACTGGGATCTGGTCTTCTATGTCTAGTGCATTCTCCCAAGCATTTAGGACAGTGCACTGTATACAGGACCATTCAATAAAGAAATACTACTGATATGATGATGTTGAAGTATACCAAGGTTGAAGAGAACCCAAACCACAAAGCTGTTTGTCAGCTCCTATGATAATAAGATTTTGAATGTGTAAACCACTTTTAATTTCCCAAGGTGCCTTTCTACTACTTACCTCATTTTGTCCTCACAATATCACTGTGAGATGTGAGAAGCAAATATTATATCCATTACACATATGAGGAAATGGAGGCACAGAAAGAGTAAGTACTTGCCTGATGTCAGCCAGAAGGACTAGAACTAGAACACGTCTCCCGACTTGCAGGGCTATTCTTTCTACCAGGTCATTCTCCATCTCTGAAGCAGTAATTTGTAGGGATCACCACTTTGCCTCTGAAAAATTGCAAGGTCAGTAGAACCTCACATACCTGGTTTTCAATCAATCAATCAATCAATCAATGATATTTATTGAGCACTCGCTGTTTGCAGAGCACTATAGTAAGCACTTGGAAAAGTACCATATAACAGAGTTGGTAGACAGTATCCCTGTCCACAAAGAGCTTACAGTCTACAGGGGGAAGCGGACATTTAAATAAATTAGAGATAAAAGAAATGGTAGGGTATAAGGACATTTACATAATTGTTGTGGGGCTGGGGTGTGTATTAAAGTATTAAAGGCTACACGCTCATGTTCACAATCAACACAGCAGGGAGGGCAGAGAGGGAAAGCAAGGGCTGATTTTAGGAGAGTTTTAATGGTGGGGAGACTGGCAGACTGTCGGAACTGGAGGGGTATGGAGTTTCAGGCCCAAGGAAGGATGTAGGCAAGGTGCCAGATGTGGGATAGATGAGATAGAGATAGAAAGTATGATGGTGTTAGAGGAATGAAGTGTGACGGTTGGGTTGTAAATCCTTTGTATCCAATCAATCAGTAGCATTCGCTGAGCAACTACTTTACTAAAGGCTTGAGCAGGTACAATAGAATTACCGGGCATGATCCCTGTCCTCAAGGAATTTATAATCTAATGGGGAAGCACACATTCAAATAAATTGCAAATTGAGGCAATAGAATTTATAAGATCTGTACAGTGCTCTTACCCTCCAGGCCTCTACCCAAATACCACCTGCGCCACCTCAGAGCAGGAACATGGAAGAGTCACAGGAGGTACTAGCTATTAGTGAGGTTGGATGAAAGGCTGGCATTTCTAATCTCCTCAGAATTGCAGTCAGTGTTTACTTTGCACTCCAAAAATACTCTGTGGTTTCCAAAAAACAATTAAAGGGCCTATGGAGACTTTCTTATCTCAAATTTATTTATCATGAAAAGACTGCTATCCCTTTGAGACTCTCACTCCACATTTAGGCATTTTTACTGCCCAAATAATTGGGTCTTGGGTCAATGTAATGCAGTTTATGACTTAGAGACCCAGAAAATCATGGTCCAGCACTAAAAGGGAATGGGAAAGGCTCTAATTGTCCTGAGTCAGTTTAATAGCAAAAGCTAAATCTTAGTAAATAAGGCAAATGTTGCCAGGAATGCATCTGAGACATCAATGGAACAAATAATTTCATTAGGACAGTGTACTTTGAAAACCAAAATTGCTGCACTTGACTTGGTTTCTCCTATTTAAATCCCCTAGTTCACTCTTCAAGGCAGGAAAACCTGGAAAATAAATTCAAGGTCTCTCAAACTTTGTTTGCCTGTAAAGATTATTCCCTCTAAACACCCTTCAACTTGTAGGCAGTGTCCTGAGCTTGTGATGCCCAGTCTCAGCATAGAAGAAAAATGGCCTGGGCACTAAAATTACCACACCAGTACTCTGGCAAAAGAATACATCCATGCAACAAGGAACTTCTTTACATGTACATGACTGATGATAGTCACGCAGGAATCATAACTACAACTGTGTACATCAATCTATCAATCAATACTCCTTATTGAGAGGTTCCTTTATGCAGAGCAGTAACCTAAGCAGTTGGAAGAATACAAAAGAGTTAATAGATATGATCTAGGATGTCCTTAAGAAGCTTAGGACCTAGCAATCTACCTCCACTGTCAAGACCAAAAGAGAAGCAGTCTGGCTTAGTGGAAAGAGCGCAGGGCTGGGAACCAGAGGCTCTGGGTTCTAATCCCACTCCACCACTTGTCTGCTGTGTGACACTGGGTAAGTCACTTAACTTCTCTGTGCCTCAGTTACTTCATCTGTAAAATGGGGATTAAAGATGTGAGTCCCATGTGGGACATGGACTGTATTCAATCTGATCAGTTTGTATCTAGCCCAGAATTTAGTACACTGCCTGGCACAAACTAAGCACTTAACAAATTCTGTTAAAATAAAAGTATCCTCCCACATTCAGTCTGTCTAAATTCTGGCAGGTTTTTCTCTACAGTGTTTTTCTGGATCGGTCCCTTCCTCTTGGCATATATAGCCTCCAACTAGGCCTGAGTCCTACTCCCCTCCAAGCTGGACAGCTACTTCAGCCTCATAAGATATCGGTGCCTCTGGTGTCTTCTTTCCTTCAGTTCATCCTGCCCTCAGTTTCAAGGAGGATCAAGCATCATTCAGAATTCACCATTCCACCCCTCGAAAACCTCCAGCAGTTACCCCTTCCCCTCCACATCACATAGTAGCTACTGTCAGTTGACCACTGGCTCTCTTCCTCTTACTTGTCCACTCTCTTCAGTAGAGAAGGGGCTTCTCCATTAGGGAAGCAGCATGGCCTAATGAAAAGAGCACAGGGCTGGGAGTCAAGAGTTCTGGATTCTAATCCTGGTTCAACCCCTTAAATCAATAGAATTCAACGAGTACTCTATGCTGAGTAGAGCACTCAACTAAGGGGTTGGAAAGTACCAAAGAGTTAGTAGACACAATCCCTACCCTTGAGAAGATTACACTTGCCTGCTACGTGACCTTGGGTAAGTCCCTTGAATTCCCTGTACTTCCATTTCTTCATCCATAAAATGAGGACCTCATTGTCATGCTTTGTGGACAGCATGACGTGCTTGCATCATGCACCACTTATAGAGACACACAGAGCCTTTGCCTCAGGGCACCAGCCAGGGGGGTTTATGGGGAATCACCTCTTGGTCCCTGAGGGGAGAGGCCCAGGCCTACCAGGGAGAAGGGAGAGACATCTGGAGAGAGAGAGGATGGATAGAGTGGGAGGCAGGGGACAGGTGAGGCATATATGTCACAGGGGGGAGGGATTGATTTCCCTGCACTGCCCAGTCCTGAGCTCTGCCCACACAACCTTGCCTCAGCCCGGCTCTCTGATGGGGATCCCAGCACCCTGGGAGCTCAGGACATGCTGGCTTGGAAAGGGAGCCAGAAGGAGCAGAGCAGCCCCTGTCTGCACTGGAAGATGCCACCCTCTGAAACTGCTAGCTGGGTGAGAGGCCTTGTCTTATGCCCAGGGTTGGGGCAGACAGGATGGTGAGGAGGGAAATTAGGGGCCCTGCCCAGCTCTGCCCACAGTTAGGGCCCAGAGGAAGCAGAGCCATTCTGCACATGTTGGATAGTTCATTTCCCCACCACCACCTCCAACACCTCAGCAACTCTGTGCCAGTACCCTGCATGGTGGCCTGGATGACTTCACAAATAGCCCAGGATGGCCAGGTTTGCCAGAAGGCCTGATGGCCGCTAACTGCCAGAGACTCTGGCCAGGCAGTGAGCTGGGCTGTCTGGCACAGGGAGACCGGCCACTCAAATGGGAGGAAGCCACCCTCTGGTCCCACTCACTTCAGTGGTTCATCTGGGATCAGGATGAGAAGTTCCAGAGCAACCTTTAACAATCAACGGGACCGAGGAAAAAGACAGGCTTCTGGCGAGAGCAGGTGGTCATGCTCCTAGGAAGGGAGACCGCCCAATCCAGCTGTCTGGGAACAAATCCAGGCAGGAGCCCCTTGCTGGCTTCAGAGGGGACAGGGGCTCTTCCAGGGTTAACTCATGTCCAAAACCCACGTGCCAAGCCTTGGCCAGCGCTGATTAATATTCCTTCACTCCACAGAAAGAGAGCAACCAGTCAGCCCTTGGGGACAGATTTCTATTTCCATCCCCCTGTGAAAGCAGCAGAATCAGAACTGCCTGGGATCGGGGCAGTCCCCAACTTCCCCAACTAAGAGGCCTTTCCCAACTAAGCCCTCATTTCCTCTTCTCCCATTCCCCAGAGCAATTAAGTACATATCTGTAATTTATTTATTAATATTAATATCTATCTCCCCCAGTCCAGATGCTAAGCTCTTTGTGGGCAGGGAATGTGTCCGTTTATTGTTGTACTGTACTCTCCCAAGCACATAGTGTAGTGCTCTGCACAAAGTAAGCACTCAGTAAATATGATTGAATGAACAAATGAATTCCCCTCTGCAACACTTGGATTTTCACCCTTTAGTCACCCCACCTTCTCAGCCCCACAGAGCTTACATACATATCCATAATTTATTTAATTATATTAATTAGACTGTGAGCCCATTGTTGGGCAGGGATTGTTTCTATCTGTTGCCAAATTGTACATTCCAAATTCTTAGTACAGTTCTCTGCACATAGTAAGCACTCAATAAATATAATTGAATGAATGAATCAATTGATATCTATCTCCCCTGGAAGACTGTAAACTCACTGTGAGCAGGAAATGTGTTTACTAACTGTTTTATCGTCTACTCTCAAGTGCTTAGAACAATGCTCTGCACAAAATAACTGCACAGTAAATATGATTGATTGGTGAATTGTACAATATATCTAGGTCTGGCTCCAAACACTTAAACTTTGCTCCTGATCCAGTTCTTCATCCCCACCACATTGTATGCCTTCATTACCCATTTATTAATCCCCATCAGTCTCCTCTCCAGCTCTCCAGCCTCCCACCCCACAGTCTCTTTGCTTTCAGAAGAGCAAGCTGTGAGATGCAGCGTGGACAGGGAAAGGGACCCCCTCTCCACAATTCCCTTCTATTTCTGGCTGGTGGTGATGCAATGATTCATTCATTCAATCATATTTAGTGAGTGCTTACTGTGTGCTGAGCACTGTACTAAGCACTTGGAAAGTACAATACAGCAATAAAGAGAGACAATTCCTGCCCACGCCAGGCTTACAGTCTACAAGTGGGGAGGCAGATATCAAAACAAGTAAACAGGCATCAATATAAATAAATAGAATTATAGATATATACATATACATGGAAGCACTATGGGGTGGGGAAATGTGGGAAGAGCACAGGGAGTGAGTCAAGGTGACGTAGAAGGGAGGGGGAGCTGAGGGAAAGGGGATCTTAGTCTGGGAAGGTCTCTTGGAGGAGGTGCACCTTCAGTAGGGTTTTGAAGGAGGAAAGACTGATTGTCTGGTGGATTTGAGGTTCCAGGCCAGAGGTAGGATGTGAGCCAGGGGTCTATGGTGGGACAGGCAAGAACAAGGCACAGTAAGAAGGTTAGCACCAGAGGAGAGGAGTGTGTGGGCTGGGATGTAAAAGGAAAGAAGGGAGGTGAGATAGGAGGGGGAAAGGTGATGGAGAATTTTAAAGCCAATAGTGAGGAGTTTTGTTTGATATGGAGGTGGATAGACAGCCACTGGAGATTTTTGAGGAGTGGGGTGACATGTCCTGAATGGTTCTGTAGAAAGATAATCTGGCAGTGGATTGGTGAGAGGACTGGAGTGTTGAGATGCAGGAGGTTGGAATGCCAGAAGAGGAGGCTGATGCAGTAGTCTAGGTGGGATAGGATGAGTGATTGTACTAATGTGGTAGTGGTATGGATGAGGAGGAAAAGGCAGATCTTGGAGATGTTGTGAAGGTGAAACTGACAAGATTTGATGACAGTTTGGATATGTGGGTTGAATGAGCTTGTGGAGTCAAGGATGACACCAAGGCTAAGGTGATATGGGAAGGATGGTTGTGCTGTCTATTGTGATGGGAAGGTTTAAGAGAGGACAGGGTGAGGGAGGGAAGATAAGGAGCTCTGTTTTGGACATGTTGAGTTTGAGATGATGGGAGAACATCCAAGTAGAAATGTAGAGATGTCCTGAAGGCAGGCGGAGATGCGAGCCTGGAGAGAGAGAACGAGAACAGGGGAGGAGATATAGATTTGGGTATCACCCTCATAGAGATGGTAGTTGAAGTTGTGAGAACAAATGAGTTCGCCAAGGGAGTGAATGTAGATGGAGAATACAAGGGGGCCAAGAACTGAACCTTGAGGGACCCCCAAAGCTAGGGGATGTGAAGGGGAGGAAGAGGAGCCCACGAAGGAGACAGAGAATGAGCATCCAGAGAGATAAGAGGAGAGCCAGGAGAGAACAGACTCAGTGAAGCCAAGGATGGATCATGTATCCATGAGACGGGGATGGTCCACAGTGTCAAATGCAGCTGAGAAATCGAGGAGGATTAGGATGGAATAGGAGTCATTGGATTTGGCAAGGAGATCAATGGTGACTTTTGAGAGGGTGGTTTCTGGGGAATGAATAGGATGGAAGCCAAAATGAAAGGGGTCCAGGAGAGAATTGGAGGAGAGGAATTTGAGGCAGCAAGTATATATAACTTGCTCAAGGAGTTTGAAGAGGAAAAGTAGGTGCAGCATGAAGCATGGTATCACCTGCATCAAGGGACACATGAGGGGTGTCCCACCTAGTGGGATGTAAGGTGGGCCCAAGCTTCAGTTTCTGTGGCCCTGCTCTTGGGGAGGAGTCCTACTTGACCTTGGGTTCTCAGTGCCTGGTTCTACTCTCCTCCATTTTGCCTCCTTCCTTTGGGAGGAATGCCTAGGTCTAATCCTAGAGAAGCAGCGTGGCTCAGTGGAAAGAGCACGGGCTTTGGAGTCAGGGCTCATGAGTTCGAATCCCAGCTCTGCCACTTGGCTGTGTGACTGTGGGCAAGTCACTTAACTTCTCTGTGCCTCAGTTCCCTCATCTGTAAAATGGGGATTAAGATTGTGAGCCCCACGTGGGACAACCTGATTCCCCTATGTCTACCCCAGCGCTTAGAACAGTGCTCGGCACATAGTAAGCGCTTAACAAATACCAACATTATTATTATTATTATTAATCCTACTGCTCATGGGGAGGGGTCCTCCTTGACCTTGGAACCCCTTTGGTTAAAAGATTTTCAATTCAATATCCAGTTTTAGAGCTGCTGGCTCATACTACTTCATAATAGCTCCTTGGGCTGTAAACCATTTTCTTCCCCAGGGTCCTTTACTTTGCTAGGTGCCTTACCTTTCAATATTTCCCCAGAAATATTCCTTTCCACTTCCCTTGGTGAGTTCCCTCATAAAATTGACTATAAAACTAATCATACTTATATACATAAGTGCTAAGGGAGGGAATAAATCAATATGTACATGCTAGAGGTGGCTGCGTGGTGGACTGATGTTTGGAGAGTTCGTTTGGGGAGGCCTTTGAAGGTGGGGAGAGCCAGATTATGGTGGGGAAGGAATTCCAGATTGGAGTAGCAACATAAGCAAGGGAATGTGGGCAGAAAAGTCAAGAGTTTGATACAGTTGGCTTGGGAGGACCAGAGATATGGACCTGGAGGGTAGCAGGTGAAGAAGGCCAATATGTAAATTAGGGAGATTGGTTGAGAGTTGTGAAGCCAATCGTAATTAATGCTGAGGGAAGTAGGAAGCCTTTGAAGGTACTGTGTCTATCAGCTCGTTTTGTGATGCATTGTATTGTACTTGCCTTAAGTGCTTAGTATAATGCTCTGCACACAGTAAGTACTTAGTAAATGCCATTGATTCAGAATAATAATAATGATTATGGTTCTTGTTAACCACTTACTATGTGCCAAAAACTGTTCTAAACAAGTTATGAGGTTGAACACAGTCCCTATCCCACATGGTGATATCCCACTCTTTATCCCCATTTTACAGATGAGGTAATGAGGCCCGAAGAAGTTAAGTAATAATAATAATAATGTTGGTATTTGTTAAGCGCTTACTATGTGCAGAGCACTGTTCTAAGCGCTGGGGGAGATACAGGGTCATCAGGTTGTCCCACGTGAGGCTCACAGTTAATCCCCCTTTTACAGATGAGGTAACTGAGGCACAGAGAAGTTAAGTGACTTGCCCACAGTCACACAGCTGACAAGTGGCAGAGTAGGGAGTTGAACCCATGACTTCTGACTCCAAAGCCCAAGCTCTTTCCACTGAACCACGCCAGAGACTAAGTCCCACCAAAAAACGCGTCGCCGAAAATCTCCGCACACATTTCTGACCCTTGGTGTGAAAAAACTGCCACCCGCCTCGGCAGCGGGGACACACGACAGGTGGAGGCCGGGTCCGCGGAACGCCACCCCGGCGCCTGGGACCCAACCTGGACCCCTCAGCCGAGGGAGGGACCGGAGACGCGTCGGGGGGCGGCCCTCGCGCACCGGCCCAAACGCCCCAGGACACACAGCAGACATGTGGCAGAGCCAGGATTAGAACACAGGTCCCTTTGACTGCCAGGACTGTGATCTATCCACTAAGTCACACTGCTTCTTGATTAGCTTCACTGACTCCATCCTCTCCTGGCTCTCCTTTTATTTCTCTGGCCACTCATTCTCAGTCTCCTTCACGGGGTCCTCCTCCCCTTCCCATCCCTTAACTGTAGGGTCCCTTAAGATTTAGTTCTTGGCCCCCATCTACACTCACTCCTTGGAGAATTCATTCGCTCCCACTGCTTCAACTATCATCTCGGTGCAGAAGATGCCCAAATCTCTATCTCCTCCCTTGTTTCTCTCCATCCTCCTCCATCTCTCTCATCATCATCCCTCCAGGCTCGCATCTCCTCCTGCCTTCAGGCTTGGATGTCCTCCCACCACCTAAAACTCAATATGTCCAAGACTGAGCTCCGTATCTTCCCTCCCAAACCCCGTCCTCTCCCTGACTTTCCCATCACTGTGTACGGCACTACCATCCTTCTCGTCTCACAAGCTTACAACCTTGGTTTCATCCTTGACTCCACTCTCCCATTCACCCCACATATCCAATCCATCATCAAATCCTGCGGGTCTCACCTTCACAGTATCGCCAAGATCTGCCCTTTCCTCTCCATCCAAACCACTATCTTGCTACTCATCCTATCCCGGCTGGATGACTGCATCAGCCTCCTTTCTGACCTCTCAACCTCCTGCCTCTCCCCACTTCAGTCCATACTTCACTCTGCTGCCTGGATCATCTTTCTACAGAACTGTTCAGAGCAAGTCACCCCTCATCCTCAAAAATCTCCAGTGGTCGCTTATCAATGTCCATATCAAACAAAAACTCCTCACTATTGGCTTCACAGCTTTCCATCCCCACTTTGCCCCTTATTACTTCACCTCCCTTCTCTCCTTCTACATCCCAGCCTGCACACTCCACTCCTCTGGTGCTAACCTCATTGTGCCTCATTCTCACCTGTTCAGCCATCAACCCCTGGCCCACATCCTACCTCTGGACTGCAACGCCCTCCCTCCTCAAATTTGCCAATCACACTTTCCCCCCTTCAAAATCCTACTGAAGGTGCACCTCCTCCAAGAGGCCTTCCCAGACTAAGACCCCTTTTCCTCAGCTCCCCCTCCTTTCCACATCACCTCGACTCGCTCCTTTTGCTCTTCTCCCTCTGGCCACCCCCCACAGCACTGATGTATGTATGTATATATCCATTCATTCATTCATTCAATAGTATTTATTGAGCGCTTACTATGTGCAGAGCACTGTACTAAGCACTTGGAATGTACAAATCAGCAACAGATAGAGACAGTCCCTGCCCTTTGACGGGCTTACAGTCTAATCGGGGGAGACAGGCAGACAAGAACAATGGCAGTAATTAGAGTCAAGGGGAAGAACATCTCATAAAAACAATGGCAAATAAATAGAATCAGGGTGATGTACATCTCATTAAACAAAATAAATAGGGTGATGAAGATATATACAGTTGAGCGGACGAGAACAGTGCTGAGGGGGTGGGACAGGAGAGGGTGGGACAGGAGAGAGAAAGGGGGGAGAAGAGGGTTTAGCTGCGGAGAGGTGAAGGGGGGGTAGAGGGAGCAGAGGGAAAAAGGGGGGAGCTCAGTCTGGGAAGGCCTCTTGGAGGAGGTGAGTTTTAAGTAGGGATTTAAAGAGAGGAAGAGAATTAGATTGTCGGAGGTGAGGAGGGAGGGCATTCCAGGACCACGGGAGGACGTGGCCCAGGGGTCATCGGCAGGATAGGCGAGACCGAGGGACAGTGAAGAGGTGGGCAGCAGAGGAGCGGAGCGTGCGTGGTGGGCAGTAGAAAGAGAGAAGGGAGGAGAGGTGGGAAGGGTCAAGGTGATGGAGAGCCTTGAAGTTTAGAGTGAGGAGTTTTTGTTTTGAGCTGAGGTTGATAGGCAACCACTGGAGGTTTTTAAGAAGGGGAGTGACATGCCGAGATCGTTTCTGCAGGAAGATGAGCCGGGCAGCGGAGTGAAGAATAGACTGGAGCGGGGCGACCGAGGAGGAAGGGAGATCAGAGAGAAGGCTGACACAGAAGTCTAGCCGGGATATAACAAGAGCCTGTAGCAGTAAGGTAGCCATTTGGGTAGAGAGGAAAGGGCGGATCTTGGTGATATTATAAAGGTGAGACCGGCAGGTCTTGGTAACGGATTGGATGTGTAGGGTGAACGAGAGAGACGAGTCAAAGATGACACCGAGGTTGCGGGCCTGAGAGATGGGAAGGATGATCGTACCATCCACGGTGATAGGGAAGTCTGGGAGAGGACCGGGCTTGGGAAGGAAGATGAGGAGCTCAGTTTTGGTCATGTTGAGTTTTAGGTGGCGGGCAGACATCCAGGTGGAGACGTCCTGGAGGCAGGAGGAGATGCGAGCCTGAAGGGAGGGGAAGAGGACAGGGGCAGAGATGTAGATCTGCGTGTCATCTGCATAGAGATGGTAGTTGAAGCCGTGAGAGCAAATGAGTTCACCAAGGGAATGAGTGTAAATGGAGAACAGAAGTGAGCCAAGAACTGACCCTTGAGGAACTCCAACAGTTAAGGGATGGGAGGGGGAGGAGGCACCTGCGAAGAAGACCGAGAATGACCAGCCAGAGAGATAAGAGCAGAACCAGGAGAAGACGGAATCCGTGAAGCCAAGGTGAGATAAGGTGTGGAGAAGAAGGGGATGGTCGACAGTCAAAGGCCGCTAAGAGGTCAAGGAGGATTAGAATGGAGTAGGAGCCATTGGATTTGGCAAGAAGGAGGTCATGGGTGACCGTAGAGTGGAGGGGACGGAAGCCAGATTGAAGGGGGTCCAGGAGAGAATGGGAGTTTAGGAATTCTAAATAGCGAGTGAAGACGACGCATTCTAGGATTTTGGAAAGGAAGGGTAGTAGGGAGATAGGGCCATAACTGGAAGGGGAAGTGGGGTCGAGAGAGGGTTTTTTTTAGGATGGGGGAGACATGGGCATGTTTGAAGGCAGAGGGGAAGGAGCCATTGGAGACTGAGTGGTTAAAGATAGAAGTTAAGGAAGGGAGGAGGGCAGGGGTGATGTTTTTTATAAGGTGAGAGGGAATGGGGTCCGAGGCGCTGGTGGAGGGGGTGGCACTTGCGAGGAGGGAGGAGATCTCCTCTGAGGATACTGCAGGAAAGGATGGGAAAGTAGGGGAGAGGGTTGCGAGGGGGAGGGGAGAGGGGGAGGAATGACTTTGGGGAGCTCAGACCTGATTGTGTCGATTTTTGTGATGAAGTAGGTGGCCAGATCATTGGGGGTGAGAGATGGGGGAGGGGAGGAACAGGGGGCCTAAGGAGAGAATTAAAGGTCCGGAACAATTGGCGGGGGTGACAGGCATGGGTGTCGATGAGGGAGGAGAAGAAGTTTTGCCTGGCGGAGGAGAGCGTAGAGTTAAGGCAGGAAAGGATAAATTTGAAGTGTATGAGGTCGGCTTGGTGCTTGGACTTTCGCCAGCAGCTCTCGGCAGCTCGAGCGTAGGACCGTAGGAGGCAAACAGAGGAGGTGATCCAGGGCTGTAGGTTAGTGGAGCGAGAGCGGCGGAGGGAAAGGGGGGCGAGAGAGTTGAGATGAGTAGAGAGGGTTGAGTTGAGAGCGGAGAGCTGATCATCGAGAGTGGGAAGTGAGGACGGGGGGCAAGGTGGGGAGAGATGCTTTTGGAAAGACGGATGGGATCGAGAAAGCGGAGGTCTCTGTGGGGGAGTAGCAAAGATTTGCAGGGGGAGGGACTGTAAGAGATGAGGCAGGTGAGAAGGTTATGGTCAGAGAGAGGGATTTCAGAGTTGGTGAGGGAGGAGCTAGCGCAGCAGTAGGAGATGACGAGATCGAGGCTGTGACCGAGTCGGTGAGTAGGAGCGGTACGGTGGAGCAGGAGGCCAGCAGAGTCGAGGAGGAATAGCAGGCAGGCGGCAGAGGAGTCATCGGGTACATCCATGTGGATGTTGAAGTATCCGAGGATCAGAGTGGGCAGAGAGAAGGAGAGAAGGAAGGTGAGGAAGGGGTCTAGGTGGTTGAAGAAGTCGGAGATGGGACAAGGAGGGCGGTAGCTGACAGCAACAAGTATCTGGACGGGGTGGTAGAGGCGAATGATATGGGCTTCGAAGGAGGGGAAGGAGAGGGAAGGGGGAGGAGGGATAGTGAGGAAGCGGCAACGGGGTGAGAGGAGGAAGCCGACGCCTTACCTTTCCTGTGAGTCTGGGGGAGTGGGAGAAGGAGAGACCACCGCTGGAGAGAGCAGCGGCGGAGACCGTGTCTTGGGGAGTGAGCCACGTTTCCGAAAGGGCAAGGAGGAGGAGAGAGCGGGAAAGGAAAAGGTTATGGATGAAAGGTAGTTTACCTGTAATGGAGTGGGGGTTCCAGAGACCACACTTGAAAGTAACTGTGGGTGCAAGGGGGGGAGGGGAGGGGAGAGCGGGGGAGGGGAGGGCTTGGATGGGAAGGAGGTGGCGGGGCCCGGGACGGGGAGAGGGGGAGGAGAGGTGGCGGTGGGACAGGAGGATGGGATGGGGCGTGGGTGGGGAAGAGGGAAGGGGGGAGGGTATGAGGAGGGGGTTTAGTGGGGGGGGAGAATGGTGGGGGGAAGAGGGGTGGCACTGGTAAAGCGGGGCTCTAGGGTGGGAGAGAGGAAGGGGGGAGGAGGCAGAGGAGAGAGCGGGAAAGAGCTGGGTGAGAGAGGGGAAGGGGAAGGGGAAGGAGAAGGGGGGAGGGGTTGGAGGGACATGGTGAGGCCAGAGAGGTGGGTGGCAGCACTGACAACAATAAACAAAAGCAAGCGAAATCGGTAATATAGCAACATGATACAGTATGATACAATACAAAAGTGTTAATAAGCAGGTGATGACCAAGGTCGGGGGTCCACTTGATTAAGGGTGGACCTGATCAAACTCAAAGTCAAGCAGCTAGCGGCAGGGAAAGTCCCAGAGCTCATGACCATGTCTCTGAGGCGGCAGCAGGGGCCCTGAGGTTGTCCGGGAGGCGTTGCGGGTATAGGCGGCGGCTAAGGTAACACAGTGAGAACAGGGACATCGTCCCCCGGGGCGGGGGCGGGTTCCATTTATTTATATTGATGCCTGTTTACTTGTTTCGATGTCTCTCTCCCCCCCTCTAGACTGTAAACCTGGTGTGGACAGAGATTTCCTCTCTTTATTATTGTATTGTACTTTCCAAGTGCTTAGTACAGTCCTCTGCACACAGTAAGTGCTCAATAAATACATTAGAATGAATTAATGATTGAGTTTGCTTAAAGTTTGCTTAAAGAAGATTATCCTTGCAGCAGTAAGTAGTAAAGAATAGAGGTGAGAGAAGCTGGAGGCAGGTTGGACAGGGAGGAGGCTGACATTTAAATCAGAGGGGACTATGAGAAGACCATGAAGAAAATAAGTAGAGACCTTGGAAAAAGGCGGTAGCAGACTGGGTGGAGAGGAATGGACAGATATGGTAAATGCTGCATAGTAAGATCCAGCACGATTTAACAATCTCCTGAACTTGAAAGTTGAAGATCGTGAGAAATCAAGGGTGAAACCAAGGTTGAGGGCTTCTGGGAAGGGGAGGATAGTAGAGATGAGAAAGTAGGAAAGAAAGTAAATCCAGCCACACAAACCCATACCCAGACATGCAAACCCATTCCATCTGCCTCCCATTCTGCTCTTCACTCTCCCCAGTCCACCTGCTCGATTCAAGTAGATTCCTACAGATGGAACTCTGGACTCATGGCTCAGATGGCCAGGCAAGATGCACAGAGCAATTATTCCAAGCACCACATGACAGAATGACATAACAGGAACTCATTACAATATAGTGGGAGGAGAGAATGGTTAAGTAGGGTGGAAAGAGCTGATTGAGTGTCTTTAAAACCAATGATCAGAAGTTTTTTTTGTTTGAAGCAGAGAGGAATTTATAACCATTGAAAGTTTCTGAGGAGTGGGGAGATGAATGCAGAAGAAAATTTTCAGGAAATGATTTGGGCAGCAGAGTGAAGTATGGACTGGAAAGAGGAAAGACTGGAGACAGAGAGATCAATGAGGAGGCAATGGGATATGTTAAGCAACTGGACTAATATGGTTTGGGTAGAGAGAAATGGGTGGATCCTGAAAATTTAGTGGAGAAAAAAACTGGCGGGATTTAGTGCCAGACTGATAATGGGGGTTAAAAGAGAGAGAGGAGTCAAGATTACTGGGCCTTTATAGGTAGGGAAGGTGGTGGTGGAGACCGGTCATTCTCGGTCTCCTTCGCTGGAGCCTCCTCCCCCTCCCATCCTTTAACTGTTGGAGTTCCTCAAGGGTCAATTCTTGGCCCTCTTCGAGAAGCAGCGTGGCTCAGTGGAAAGAGCACGGGCTTTGGAGTCAGGGCTCATGAGTTCGAATCCCAGCTCTGCCACTTGTCGGCTGTGTGACTGTGGGCAAGTCACTTAACTTCTCTGTGCCTCAGTTCCCTCATCTGTAAAATGGGGATTAAGACTGTGAGCCCCACGTGGGACAACCTGATTCCCCTATGTCTACCCCAGCACTTAGAACAGTGCTTGGCACATAGTAAGCGCTTAACAAATACCAACATTATTATTATTATTATTACTCACTCCCTCGGTGAACTCATTCGCTCTCACGGCTTTGACTACCATCTCTACGCAGATGACACGCAGATCTACATCTCCGCCCCTGTCCTCTCCCCCTCCCTTCAGGCTCGCATCTCCTCCTGCCTTCAGGACATCTCCACCTGGATGTCGGCCCGCCACCTAAAACTCAACATGAGCAAGACTGAGCTCCTCATCTTCCCTCCCAAACCCGGTCCTCTCCCAGACTTCTCTATCACCGTCGATGGCACGACCATCCTCCCGTCTCTCAGGCCCGCAATCTCAGTGTCATCCTTGACTCGTCTCTCTCGTTCACCCCACACATCCTATCTGTTACCAAGACCTGCCGGTTTCACCTATACAATATCGGCAAGATCTGCCCTTTCCTCTCCACCCAAATGGCTACCTTACTGTTACAGGCTCTCGTTATATCCCGGCTAGACTACTGTGTCAGCTTTCTCTCTGACCTCCCTTCCTCCTCTCTCGCCCCGCTCCAGTCTATTCTTCACTCCGCTGCCCGGCTCATCTTCCTGCAGAAACGATCTGGGCATGTCACTCCCCTTCTTAAACAACTCCAGTGGTTGCCTATCAACCTCCGCTCCAAACAAAAACTCCTCACTCTAGGCTTCAAGGCTCTCCATCACCTTGCCCCTTCCTACCTCTCCTCCCTTCTCTCTTTCTACCACCCACCCTGCACGCTCCGCTCCTCTGCCGCCCACCTCCTCACCGTCCCTCGGTCTCGCCTATCCCGCCGTCGACCCCTGGGTCACGTCCTCCTGCGGTCCTGGAACGCCCTCCCTCCTCACCTCCGCCAAACTGATTCTCTTTCCCTCTTCAAAACCCTACTTAAAACTCACCTCCTCCATGAGGCCTTCCCAGACTGAGCTCCTCTTCTCCCTCTACTCCCTCTGCCACCCCCCCTTTACCTCTCCGCAGCTTAACCCTCTTTTTCCCCTTTTCCCTCTGCTCCTCCACCTCTCCCTCCCCATCCCCACAGCACTGTACTCGTCCGCTCAACTGTATATATTTTCATTACCCTATTTATTTTGTTAGTGAATTGTACATCGCCTTGATTCTATTTAGTTGCCATTGTTTTTACGAGATGTTCTTCCCCTCGACTCTATTTATTGCCATTGTTCTTGTCTGTCCATCTCCCCCGATTAGACTGTAAGCCCGTCAAACGGCAGGGACTGTCTCTATCTGTTGCCTACTTGTTCATCCCAAGCGCTTAGTACAGTGCTCTGCACATAGTAAGCTCTCAATAAATACTTTTGAATGAATGAATGAAAGTTAACTGTGATGGGAAAGTTATGTGGAGAAGTGAATTAGAAAGGGAAGATGAGAAGTTGTAGACATACTGTCCTTGAGGGGCCAGCGAGACACTCTTATGGAGAAGTCTTGGAGATAAGAGGAATTAGAGGCTGTAGAGGAAGTGAGAGATCACATTCCAAAACTTATTGGGGGAGGGAGGCTGAAAATGGACCTATAAGCTGCTGCTGGCACTGATCAAGGACCTCTCAAGGAAAATAAGGGAGGGACCTTGGGATAGGAAGATTGCTCCCCTGGGATAGACACTGTTTTGAGTAGAGCTAGGCGATTCAGTGTGCACTGAATTTTGTCTATTAAGTACTTGTATTTGATTAAACCCACTTTTACTTATTTATCTCATAATTTGCTTAATTAGGTTGGGAGGAAAGCAAGACTTGAATTCCTGAGTCACATTACAGGAAAGAGAGAAGGGCTTGATGAATTTCCTAACCCAAAGCATAACCCCCAGGAGTTTCCTGGGAGGCCTGCACCCCTTCTGACCCACTCCCCTGAAGGTAGTGGTGGTGGTCATGAGGGTGTCGATAATATAAGGGAAAACTCATTTTTAAAAGTCTCTCTGGGAGGATCCCTAGAAGATGTCCCATCCCTGAAAAATAGTTGCCTTGGCTCCCAAGCCCTCCCTGATAGTCACCGTAGTCATAGGAGCTGGCCATGGGTCACAAGGCATCCAAATGGTAGAGGAATATTGGTCTCCAGGAAAAGAATTCCAGCAGAGTTTCCAAGGGCAATCTTCAGGCTGACCCCAGGGCTCCTGCTGAAATCACCATCTGCTTACAGCACCAGCAGGAACTTTCCTTCAGCAGCACCTAAACAGACCTCCTAAACTTGGGGGCTTGCTTCTCTGAGCAACACAGATCCAGCTACCTCTTCCACCCACTACAAGACCCTACAGAGGGAAACCCAAGGAGGAGCCAAGCCTGAAGCTGTGTTAATGCACGTTTTCATCACGGTTGCAGCAGGGGAAGAGGAACAGCTGAGCCCATGCAGAGTACCACAGTCTTGCCCTCACTGTGCCGGACTGAATCCCCTTGGGTTGTCCCTCAGTGAGCAACCTTGGCACAACTCAATTCAAAATGACTTAGGAGCCTAGAAGAAGGGATGGAGAACCCGCTCATCATGTTCTCATTGTGCAAGGCAGTATTTACCCACCTAGGATTTATGTGCATAACCTTATTCTCTCCCTTTTCCCCTCCCTGTTAGTTATTTTAATGTTTGTTTCCCCCTAGACTATAAGCTCCTTGGGAGGCAGGATTGTGTTTACCAACTCTATTACACTGTACTCTCCCAAGCAATTTGTACCATGCTCTGAACACAATAAGTGCTCAATGAATATGATTGATTGATTGATTGATGGACCCTCTGAAAGGCTTGACTGGAGTTCAAAATTGCTGGGTCTGAAGTCTCCTTCTTGCCATCTGCCACCCTTTGCCCTAATGACACAGTAACAAATCATAGCATCCAGGCTATAGCAGTAAGGAGAAGAATAAAGAAATAGCTTGACTCTGTGGGAACACGATTAGGAAGGGGAAGGTTGGGCAGGACAAGCAGTCAAATTGGGACATAAAAATGACTCTGAAAATGATTTTTCAGCTCCAAAGGCCAGAAGTAACAACCCAGGACAGGTTGACCTCCCTTAGCAAGGGGGACAGGAAAGCCAGCATTGGTAGTGATGAGTGGGTAGAGGTTCTTGATGTTTCTTTCACTTCTGAATTTATAAAAAAAGAGCAAAAATGAACAGTGTGTTGCCTTGGTGATGGAAAGTTGGAAAGCCAAAATAGAAAAGGGAAGAAACCATTAACAGGTATTTACAAGCTGGAGGAATTGAAATCAGCAGGGCCTGGATAGTTAGTTATAGCACTGATTTTTTTCTTTTTTATGGTATTTATTAAGCACTTACTATGTGCCAAGATTGTACTAAATACTGGGGTAGATGTAGGCTAATCAGGTTGGACCCAGTCCCCCTCCCACATGGGACTCACTGCCTTAATCCCCAATTTATAGATGAGGTAACTAAGGCACAGAAAATTTAAGAGACTTGCCCAAGGTCACACAGCTGACAACTGGCGGAGCTGGGATTAGAACCCAGATCCTTTGACTCCTAGTCGTGTGTTCTATCCACTAGGTAACACTGCTTCTTGATTAAGTATTTACTGCATGTCAAGCACTGTCCTGAGTACAAGGATAAATACAATACAATTAGAGCAAACACAGTTTCCATTTTACTCTTGGCTCGCTAAAAGAAGGCACCTAATCCCCATTTTACACATTGGGTAACTAAGGCCTAGAGAAGTTAGGAGATTAAGTTCACTATGATTATTGTCCATCATTCTGGGATGGATTTTGCTTGAAATATGGCTCCAGGCCTCTGCAGGAAACTTCTCAGAGTCACTGAAGGGGAATGGTTGGGAGCAAAATTTTTCCCTTATCTGCTACCCCTGGGGGAATCAGGACAGAACAAAGGAGATTTGAACCCCAATACTCCCTGGACTATGTCACCTGCCTTGAACCAGGATGACAACATCTGCAAAGGAACCCTCCTTCATCAGAAAAGTCCCAGAGAAGAAGAGGAGTCTGTCGCTGATGGCATAGGCCCTAGGATACAGAGGAAGTTGTTGGATTACTGGATTATTCCTCATGGTGGGGAGAAATCCCTAATTTGGAAAGGGGTTTATGATGACCTTTAAAAAAGAGAAAAGTGAATCCTATCAAGGCAGATGGTCAGAGTCATATTTCTACCGGGGAAACAACTAGAACAAATGATCAGAAATCATTTTGAAATTTCTTAAATGAGCAAAAGATCCTAGGAAGCCATCAGCATTGTTTTCTGAAAAGCAAACTCAGCCTCACTGATGCCATCATCATCACCATCTTCATCATCATCATCATCATAAGTGGTATTTATTGAGCGCTTACTCTGTGCAGAGCTCTGTATTGAGTACTGTCAGCAGCAGTCATGCAGGCAAGAAGAACACTGAATCTTGCTTTTACTGTACTCTCCCAGATGCTTAGTTCAGGCCTTTGCACTCAGTAGATGATCAGTAAAATACCACCAATTGATTGCCTGACATGGACACAATGGGAAAATAGCTTTGCCAATTAGGAAGAAATTCAGAAGGGACAAGCCACACACCCAGGGTGGGAAAAATCTGGGTAGAACCAAAGACAGAAGAATAGACCTGGGGTTCATAGTGGATCCAAAACTGAATATGAGGCAGCAAGGTAGCCAAGGTGGAACAGGGATATCCCACTAGATGTATGATAGACAGTGGTCAGCTGAAACTGCTCTGAGATATCCTGTGCAGAGCTCTATCCCCTCTCTCTTTAACAGGATATGGAGACCCAAGGGAATGGAGAGATGAGAAGCAGAAGAGAGAATAGGTCCTGTAAATCACTTGGGTGGCAGTGGGAATTTCAACTCTGAGAGCCTAAAAGCCTATAGTTAACTGTTCTATAATTCATTTGATAACTACTGAAAAGGGATTTAAATTGCTCAAATAGCATCATTATGTACAAGCTGGTCCATCCCTTGGCTTTCAGACAAACTCAGTTTGTTACTATCAGAAATACCATGAGCGATCAATTCAGTTCAGTTGAAAAACCAGTAGATTAATCTGTGTTCCATATGCTTGGGGACCTTGTGTCTGAAAAGTTCCTTACACTCTGGAAGAAGGTGAGTGTGGAGACAGCTTCATGCTGATTAGAGAGAAGGAGGGTCTCCTGAGGACCAGCAAAACACGGCTTCCTGAGTTTGCCATCTGACAAAGAGGAATAAAGAACTACCCAGCATGTGGTGCACAAACTTTGAGCTGACTCTTGAGGAAGTCACCCCATCAGGCTCTGTGGGGAGCAGTTACAAAAACAAGGCAAAGGAAACGAAGGTCTTCCTTTACAGATGCCTTCCGTGGTCCCCCACCTAGGTGTAGTAGCCACATGTGCCTTTGGGGCAAACAGCATCCTCACCCCACCAGGCCTGACCTCAACAGGCACCTATAAACCCTCACAACTCCAAGAGGCATCTGGCCCAGGCCATTTCAAAACTGGCATGGAAAAACCCTGCCTTCTGAGGCCTCATAGTCCCCATGCAGCTGCAGTCTATTCCCTCCTCCCATTCTCCAGGGATGGCAGGAGAAGGGAGAAGTTGAGATGGGAGAAGATTGGTTTGGGAGGAATTTAAACAGTGAATTGGATCAGGAGGGACAGGATTACCACCTGAAGTTGGGGCTGCTCAAAGTGGGCACCTCTGGGCGGTGGCCAGGTGGGCACATGGACACACATACTCCCCACTCTCGCTTTACCATTCACCCAGATCTGCGCCCTTTAAAGCCCTTATGTTAATCTAGCCCCACACTGAAACCAAGGTTGAATTATCCAAGGGAAATCAGTAGGCATGGTAATAAGGGTAAGAGGGTAAATGGGGTGATTGGGGAACCTGAAGTTCCCTGAGGGGTTTGATTTGGACAGGCACAAGCTCTCTTCTCGGGTTTCATTCTCCATGGTCAATTCATAATGGTATTTATTGAGCAACTCCTGAGTGCAAAGCACTGTACCTTACAGGTGCTAGAGAAGCTAATATGGCCTTACCCTCAATCTAATGATTATTTACTTCTCTTGGCTGCATTCCCTTCATTCTGGCATCTCATCAGTTCTGCTATGTCTAGAGGAGGCTCTCAGAAGGGTAGGATTCAGAGAATCCAGAAGTTCTGGGTCTCACTTGTCCTGGTGCCAAAATCATCAAGGATGACATCACGGGGGAGATTCTGGAAGGCATTTGACAATGGGGAAATCTTGGCAGGAGTCTGATGGCAAGAAGTTTCTGTTTGATGCAGAGCTAGATGGGAAGCCAATGATATTTTTGAGTGGATAAATGTGGACTGAGTATTTAGAAAACTGCTCCAGCCAGCAGAGTGAAATATGGACTGGAATGGAGAGAAGCTGAAGGCAGGGAGATGGGCAAAGAGACTGATGCAGTAGTCATACCGCAGTTTGACTACTAGGAGATCAGCATGGTATCAGCAATGTGGCTTAGTGGAAAGAGCACGGGCTTGGGAGTCAGAGGACGTGGGTTCTAATCCCTGCTCCACCACTTGTCTGCTGTGTGACCTGGGGCAAGTCATTTCACTTCTCTGTGCTTTAGTTGCCTCATCTGCAAAATGGGGATTAAGACTGTCAGCCCCAAATGGGACAACCTGATAACCTTGTATCTACCCCAGCATTTAGAAGAGTGCTTGGCACATAGTATGTGCTTAACAAATACCATAATTATTATTATTTATTATCAGTTTAGATGGAAAGGAAGGGGTGGATTCTAGAGATGCTATGAAGGTAGAGCCGACAAGATTTTGTGACAGACTGAATACACAGGATAAATCAGAGATGAGCCCAGGATGATGCCATGGTTATGGGCTTGTGAGACAGGGAGAAAGGTGGTCTTGCCTACAGTGATGAGGAAGTCTGGGGGAGGACAGGGTTCGGATGGGTGTTAACTCTCCAAGTTCTCCATGACGTCTGCCCCCCAGAGGGCCGCAGTGGCTGCAGCAGGTAGCCCAGATTGATTCTTCCCAAAAATGGTAAACTATAATAATAATGTTGGTATTTGTTAAGCACTTACTATGTGCAGAGCACTGTTCTAAGCGCTGGGGTAGATACAGGGTAATCAGGTTGTCCCACATGAGGCTCACAGTTAATCCCCATTTTACAGATGAGGGAACTGAGGCACAGAGAAGTGAAGTGACTTGCCCACAGTCACACAGCTGACAAGTGGTAGAGCTGGAATTTGAACCCATGACCTCTGACTCCAAAGTCGGGGTTCTTTCCACTGAGCCATGCTGCTTCTCATGGTTTATGGAATAAACTATGGAATCGGAAGCCACAATCTCCAGTGTATGCATGTTGCGAGAAGCACTGACATCAGTGTTCCTAATAGAGTCATCAATGGGAGACTTCTAACGGCAGCTACTTGCTGCTGTCATGGAAACTGGGGTGTGGTCATTAGCGATGCCTAGTGCTGTCCATTAATTTTCAGTGGGTCTGTCAAACAATAGAAGAAGGAAAGTGTTAAACCTGGGTATTTTAACCCTGCATATTTTTCTTTTCTTTTTCCTGCACGCTGCCATTTAACAATGTTCTCAGAACTACCTTGAGCAAAATTAAAGAGGGAATAATGTATGCTCACACCAATGCCTCTTAGTCAAAGAGTTTATTTGTTACTTGAGAAAATTCCTTTTGTTGTCAAGCTACTTCAGAGAGAGGAAGCAGATGGCTGTGTAAATCCCAGAATGCCCAGCAGGAGCTGGTAACAGATGTCTGGGACCAGGAATAGACTAACCCTCTCTATGAGACTACATGTTGGAAACTGAGCAATTCAAGAGATTTGTAAAAATCTGTGGGCTTCCAGAAGACCCTGAATAAAAAATCATTTTGCTTCCTCTTTGTGGGAGGTTTTTAATTACAAATAAAGTAGCCAGCATGTTGGGGTGCAACCTTTAGTAAGTGGATGACCACAGCACCCCAGAACATCCCTTCTCAAAAACCTAACCCTTCATTTATCTCATGGTACTGAGCTCCTACACATCTGAATGGGTCTCTACAGGAAAACCACTTTACCAAGCGAAGATGCCTGATCAAGTCTTCCCAAACTTCCCATTGCTCCTTACAGACTCAGAGATCAGGTTTACCACCAAATTCAGATCCCCTGAGAATCATTTTTCAAGTGAGGAACTTCCACTCTGGTTTTCCCGTGCCGTGCATGCCTGGTATGTTGGGAAGGAGGTACTTCCCCTATTACCCTTGTAACATCAGAAAACTTATTGCATAAGCCTGCATGGAAAGTCACACCCATACACAACTGCACAGTTATTCGCATACCCATCAGTGCCATTTACTACTGGGAATCCATAGTGAAAGGTGAAAGCACTAAAAATGAGAGATCAGATATTTGGAATGGCCCCCATGGAGGACCACCGCATTCTAAAATAAGTTAAGCTCTGGGTCGTGTATCAAGAAGGAAGAATCTTTGATTTTTCACCTCTTCAGGCCTCGAAAAGCAAGTCAGAAGTCTTGGGCTTCCTCTGGATTGAAGCCCGTTCCCGCAAGGTTATTTGCAAAAGGGATGTGCTACCTCCTAGTGGCTCAATAGAGTCCTAACCGGAGAGCCTATTAACCCTGATTTTGGAACAATCCTGCAGATTTGCTTCCCACCCCCAGGCGCGGGCCCTGGCTAATAGAACCGGGAATCGATGAACTAGTTGGTTGTAGGGAGGCTCAAACAAGGCAAAGCGAGTCCCTTTACTGAGAGGGTGACGCTAGGAAAAGAAGAACTGAATCCCGGGTCCCTCTCCTACCTTCTTTTCCTCCCACTACTGTTTAGAAGGGTGGCACAGGAAGGAGGAAGGATCGGCCTTCTAGGAGAAGCTCTCCCAGCTAGAGATTTCTTTAACATCCTAGTCCAACACTCAGCCTAATCAGTGAGTCACTCACTCCTGCTTGGGGGACAGAAGTGAAGATTCCTTGGTAGGCTTGGGCACCCACAGAGTCACTGGGTGGAATATTCTTGAGTCGACCCCAGCCAGAGGAGAGTTTCTGCAGCAAGAACCCCTGACCCACTGAAGAATAATACTAATAACGATAAGATTGGCATTTGTTAAGCGCTTCCTCTGTGCCAAGCAATACTGGGGGAGAGAAAAGATAATCAGGCTGTCCCACGTGTGGCTCACAGTCTTCAGCCCCAGTTTCCAGATGAGGTAACTGAGGCACAGAGAAGGTAAGTGACTTGCCCAAAGTCACACAGCTGACAAGTGATGGAGCCAGGATTAGAACCCATGACCTCGGACTCCCAAGCCCGGGCTCTTTCCACTGAGCCATGCTGCTTCTTGGGTAATTGAAATGTATTAATTCAATCGTAATTATTGAGTGCTTACTGGGTGCAAAGCACTGTACTTGGATTGTATTGTACTCTCCGAAGCACTTAGTATAGTGCTCTGCATACAGTAAGTGCTCAGTAGAAATTACTCAGAGAGAAGCAGATTAGCTTAGTGGATAGAGTACAGGCCTGGGAATCAGAAGGACCTGGGTTCTAATCCTGACTCCACCAGTTGTCTGCCATTTGACCTTGGGCAAGTCACTTAGCTTCTCTGTGCCTCAGTTACCTCATCTGTAAAATGGAGATTAAGATTTGGAGCTCCATGTGGGAAATAGACTGTATCCAACCTGATAGCCTTGGGCCTACCCAGCACTTAGAACAGTGCCTGGTACATAGTAAAAGCTTAATACCATATTTTAAAAATTAATTGATTAAATAAATCAATACCAGTTACTGAATGATTACTGGATTGTCTGGGTGAGGAACTGGGGTGGGTGCCTGAGGAACCCCACTATGACTCAATGGGCCATCCTAGGCTCCTGTCTTTGAGGGGGTTTATCCACTGGGGACTCCCAGCAGCATCAGAGTTCTGGGTTGGGATGTTGAAGGATTCCTAGGGTCATTGATCTGATCCCTTCTGACACTGTGGGGGATGATGCAAGGGCTTCAGAGTGAACCAAGCTGCTTCACCTGCCCAAGGTCACATGGGAGACAAGTGGTGGAGCCAGGATTAGAACCCAGGTCCTTCTGATTCCCAGGCCCGTACTCTATCCACTAGGCTACTCTGCTTCCCACTACGGGGATGGCCACAACCAGAGCCACTTTCAACTGAACTCGAGAAGCAGTGTGGCCTAGTGGGTCACAGGCCTGGGAGTCAGAAGGACCTCGGTTCTAATCCCAGTTCTGCCACCTGCCTTCTGTGTGACCTTGGGCAAATCACTTAACTTCTCTATGCCTCAGTTACCTCATCTGTAAAATGGGGATTAAAACTGTGAGCCCCATTCGGGACAGGTATTGGGTCCAACTCAATTTGAGTTGAGAGCTCACCTTCTCCAGAAGGCCTTCCCACACTGAGCCCTCCCTTTCCCTCTGCTCCTCCTCCCCTCCCATCGCCTCTACTTCCTCCCTCTGCTCTCCCCCCTTCCTCTTCCCACAGCACTTATATATATCTGTACATCTTTATGGCTCTATTTATTTTTTTAATGATGTCCATTAATCTATGGTACTATTTATCTATTTTGATGGTAGTGATGCCTCTCTACTTGTTTTGTTTTGTTGTCTGTCTCCCGCTTCTAGACTGTGAGGCCGTTGTTGGGTAGGGATTGCCTCTATCTGTTGCCGAATTGTACTGTTGCTCTGCACACAGTAAGCACTCAATAAAAATGATTGATGGATGAATGAATGAATTTGCTTATATCTACCCAGGCTCTCTCTACAGGTCCTGGGACATAGTAAGTGCTTAGCAAATACCATGAAGGCAGAGAATAAGCATTTTGCTTCCTTTGTACTTTCCCAAGCTCTGTGCCCAAAAAATACCTTCACTTGATCATAGATAAGAGACACAGGCCAGACCCACCCACTCAGATTCACATTCCTAATTGTCTTCTTATTTACAAAATCAACTGAACATTTGCAGGGAAGGGCAAGTGTTTCCCAGTGAGCCAAAAAAGGAAGCCAACAGGGTAGCTGGCCTAAGCCCAGTGCCCTGGGCCAGGATGGATTTCCTTCCCATACTTCCAAAGCAATCAATGAGAGGAGAAAAGCTTTTTAGTTCAAAACAAGGATTTAGATTTTCAAATGATAAACCCAAATGTAATGATGGGAATGGGAAAAGTCGGTCCCAAGCAAACTGATAACTCTTAATTTTAGTGAATAAACTCATTGGTCCTGGGGACAAACATCTTAAGCACGGGCTTGTGAGAATTTCCGTGTCACTGATTAAAATGGGGTCATCAAGAATGGTGGAAACTGGCAGGAGAACAATTTGTTCATTCATTCATTCAGTCCTATTTATTGAGAATTACTGTGTGCAGAGCACTTTACTAAGTGCTTGAAAGAGTGCAGTACAGCAATAAGCAGATCCAATCCCTGCCCACAACTAGCTTACAGTCTAGATTGGAAGACAGACATTAATATAAATAAATTACAGATATGTACAAAAGTGTGGTATGGCTGGGAGGAGGATTCATTCAAACATATTTATTGAGTGCTTACTCTGTGCAGAGCACGTACTAAGCTCTTAGGAGAATACAATATTACAATAGTCACATTCCCTGCTCAGAAGATTACAGTTGCCGAATTGTACTTTCCAAGTGCTTAGCACAGTGCTCTGCGCAAAGTAAGTGCTCAATAAATGCATTGAATGAATATAGTCTAGAGGAGGAGACAGACATTAATATAAATTACTCATTCATTCAATAGTATTTATTGAGCGCTTACTATGTGCAGACCACTGTACTAAGCACTTGGAATGTACAAATCGGCAACAGATAGAGACAGTCCCTGCCCATTGACGGGCTTACAGTCTAATCGGAGGAGACGGACAGACAAAAACAATAGCAATAAATAGAATCAAGGGGATGTACATCTCATTAAAACAATAGCAATAAATAGAATCAAGGTGATGTACATCTCATTAACAAAATAAATAGGGTAATAAAAATATATACAAATGAGCAGATGAGTACAGTGCTGAGGGGAGGGGAAGGGAGAGGGGGAGGAGCAGAGGGAAAGGAGGGGAAAAGGGTGCTTAGCTGAGGGGAGTGAGGAGAAGTAGAGAGGCAGCAGAGGGAGCAGAGGGAAAGGGGGAAGCTCAGTCTGGGAAGGCCTCTTGGAGGTGAGCTCTCAGTAGGGATTTGAAGAGGGGAAGAGAATTAGTGGAGGTGAGGAGGGAGGGCATTCCAGGACAGCAGGAGGACGTGGCCCAGGGGTCGACGGCAGGATAGGCGAGAACGGGGGACGGTGAGGAGGTGGGTGGCAGAGGAGCAGAGCGTGCGGGGTGGGCAGTAGAAAGAGAGAAGAGAGGAGAGGTAGGAGGGGGCAAGGTGATGGAGAGCCTTGTAGCCTAGAGTGAGAAGCTTTTGTTTCATGTGGAGGTTGATAGATAGGCAAATTACAGATATATGCATAAGTGCTGTGGTCCTGGGAGGGGGGATGAATAAAGGGAGCTAGTCAGAGAGATGCAGAAGGGAGTGGGAGAAGAGGAAAGGAGGACTTGGTCAGGGAAGGCCTCTTGGAGGAGATGTGCCTACAAAAAGGCTCTGAAGGGGGGAAGAGTAATTATCAGATTTGAGGAGGGAGGGCATTCCAGGCCAGAGGCAGGATGTGAGCAAGAGGTTGGCAGCAAGATAGATGAGATAGAGTACAGTGAGAAGGTTGGCTTTAGAAGAGCAACGTTTGTGAGCTGGGTTGTAGTAAGAGAGTAGCAAAGTGAGGTAGGAACAGGAAAGGTGATTTAAAGCCAATGGTGAGGAGTTTTTGTTTGATGCAGAAGTGGATGGGCAGCCACTGGAGTTTCTTGAGGAGTGGGGAAACACATCCTGAACTTTTTGTAGAAAAGTGACCTGGGTAGCAAAGTGAAGTATGGACTAGAGTTGGAAGAGACAGGAGGCTGGGACGTCAACAAGGAGGCTGATACAGTAATCAAAGCGGGAGAGCGTTACTGATTTGGATTAACATGGGAGCAGGTGGGATGGAGGGGAAAGGGTGGATTTTAGCAATGTTGTGAAGGTGGAACTGACAGAATTTAGTGATGGATTGAGTATTTGGGTTGAACGAGAGAGAGGAGTCAAGGATGCTCTTTTTGGGTTCCTTAGCCACCCTTTTCAAGGACCACAAGAGAGACTGACCAGCACTGGTGGGATTGGCACCAGAGAAAACCAATTAGAGGAGGACTCGAGGAGAGGTGGGAGCTAGGCCACAGAAGGCAAAGGGTTTCAGAAGAGGAGAGAAATGATTTTTCTCAGAATCAGGACTCTAACCCAGAAAGCAGATCTGACCCTCCTCTGATCCTTAGTGGTGGGTTGCAGAGGTGCAAAACCAGGCTCTGAATGCTGAAGAGCGGAATGGGCACTGAAGACCAGTGAGGGGATTTTCATAAAAGAGTATAGCTTGCAATACAATTGGTTCCTATTCAGAATTGGAAATTTCACCTCCTTCAGCTTTGGGCCCTAGGTGAGGAAGGAGGGACTTTTTGATTTTCAGTGTGGGCTGTGAATAAGGGCCCAGGGCTGGCCTAGGCTTGAGAAATTGCTGTTCAGTAGGTGCTGGCTTACTGGATCTCTCCAGAGGGGTCCTCATCTTCTCCTACTCCCCCAGACTTACTGGTAAAGGAGGAGGTGTTGGTTTCCTTCTCATCCCCCGCAGTGCTGCTTTCACACCATTCTACCTCCCCCGTCCCATTCTTTCCCTTCATTCAGAGACCATATCATCTGCTTCTACCACCAACTTCTGATTCTAGTCATGGTAATTTACTGCCCCCCAGCTCCCATCTGCAACCTTTTTAACCATTTTGATCTCTTTCTCAAATTTCTTCTCTCTTTCTCCATCCCTACATTGATCCTTGGGGATTTCATCATCTATATAGATGTTCCTGTTGACGCTCCCACTGCCCACCATCTATCACTCCTCAACTCCACTGACCATCTGCTCCACTCCACCTCACCCTCTAACCAGCTGGGTCACACACTCGATCTCATCATGTCGAGCCACTGCACAATCTCTACCCTCACCAACTGTAAAATCCCTCTATCTGACCACAACCTACTCACCTGCCATCTCTCCCAGACACCTCCTCCCCGCAAATCTGTGCAGTGCCGTCAACCATCGCCTGGGACGGGTTCTTTTGGAAATCAGCATGGAGAGAGAGAGACCAGGGACAGAAAGGCTGAGTTTTATATAAAATTTATTCCATGAGGTGAATTGAATTACCTGCTTATTTTGGATGCGTATTCTAGTATTTGGATGGCAGCACTTACAGAGCTACTGCGGCACCCCAGCCAGGGAGGGAGTGAGAGCTCATCAGAGGGATGTGGATCCAGAGGTGACTGGGGCCAAAAGATACAGACTAGCCTGTGAATATGTAGACCATCTATTCTCAATATCTCTCGCACTACATGTCCTGATCTACCTGGACAGTGATACTGTCGCCAGGCTTTTGAGAAAACAGTTAAAGCACTCAGTTCACCCAAAGGTTTGGGGAGGCAATTCGGGAGCTAAGTGAAACTTGCTTAGGCCTGGGAGTCAGGAGTCCGAAGTTCCAAATCTATTGATGGTCTGCTGCATAGTGGGGGCAACACACTTAATTTATCTGTGTCTCATTGTCCCCTTCTCTCAAGTGCCACACGCTCCACATGCACTTCAAACCCCATTCCTTCCCACCTTATAAAAACTCTCGCCCCTTCCCTCCTCCCTTCCTTAACTTCCATCTTCAACTGCTCACTCTCCAACAGCTTCTTCCCCTCTTCCCACAAACATAATAATAATAATGGCATTTGTTAAGTGCTTACTGTTCTAAGTGCTGGGGTAGATACAAGGTAATCAGGTTATCCCACGTGGTGCTCACAGTCTTAATCCCTATTTGACAGATGAGGTAACTGAGGCACAGAGAAGTTAAGTGGCTTGCCAAAGCAGACAAGTGGCAGAGCCAGAATTAGAACCCACATCCTCTGGCTCCCAAGCCCAAGCTCTTTCCACTAAGTCACGCTGCTTCTCTAACATAATCATGTCTCCCCCATTCTAGACTATGAGCACGTTGTTGGGTAGGGATTGTTTCTACTTGTTGCTGAATTGTACTTTCCAAGCGCTTAGTACAGTGCTCTGCACACAGTAAGCACTCAATAAACACAATTAAATGAGTGAATGAATCCTGAAAACCCCTCCCTTGACCCCAAGCCCCTTCCATTTATCAGCTATCTCCCTCCTACCCTTCCTTTCCAAACTCCTGGAGCAAGTCATCTATGCTCGCTGCCTCGAATTCCTCTCCTCCAACTCTCTCCTGGATACCCTCCAATCTGGCTTCCATCGCCTACATACCACCGAAACTGCCCTCTCAAAGGTCACCAATGACCTCCTTTGCTAAATCCACTGGCTCTTACTCCATCCTAATCCTCCTCGACCTCACATATGCCTCTGACACTGTCAATCATCCCCTTCTCCTCATCTCATTATCCAACCTTGGCTTCACTGATTCCATCCTCTCCTGGCTCTCCCCTTATCTCTCTGGCCATTCCTTTTTAGTCTCCTTCACAGGATCCTCCTCCCCCTCCAATCACCTAACCATAAGTGTTCCTCAGGGTCAGTTCTTGGTCTCTTTCTATCTCCATCTATAATGACTCCCTTGGTGAGCTCATTCAATTCAATAGTATTTATTGAGTGCTTACTATGTGCACAGAACTGTACTAAGTGCTTGGAATGTACAATTTGGCAACAGAGACAATCCCTGCCCAATGACAGGCTCACAGTCTAAGCGGGGAAGACAGATGGCAGAGCAAAAGAGAGCAAAACATTCTCTCCCACGGAATCAACTATCATCTCTATGCAGATGATACCCAAATCTAAATCTCCTTCCCTGTTCTATCTCCCTCCCTCCAGCCTTGCATCTCCTCCTGCCTTCAAATCATCTCTTCCTGGATGTCCTCTCGCCACCTAAAATTCAGCATGTCCAAGACTGAGCTTCTTATCTTCCCTCTCAAACCCTGTCCTCTCCCTGACTTTCCCATCACTGTGAATGACACTACCATCCTTCCCATCTCAAAGCCCACAATCTTGGTGTTATCCTTGATTCCACTCTCTAATTCACCCCACATATCCAATTCATCACTAAACCCTGCTGGTCTCACCTTCAAAACATCAAGATCTGTCCCTTCCTTTCCATCTAAACCACTACCACATTGGTACAATCACTCATCCTATCCTGACTGGATGATTGCATCAGCATGCTTTCTGATCTCTCAATCTCCTGTCTCTCCCCACTTCAGTCTATACTTCACTCTGCTTGCCCGGATTATCTTTCTACAGAAACGTTCTGGACATGTCACCCCCCTCCTCAAAAATCTCGAGTGGTTGCCTCTCAACTTCAACATCAAGCAAAAATTCCTCACTACTGACTTCAGAGGTCTCCATCACCTTGCTCCCTCCTACCTCATCTCTCTTCTCTCCTTCTACATCCCAGCCTGCACACTCCATTCTTCTGGTGTTAACCTTCTCACTATGCCTCATTCTCACCTGTCCTGCTGTTGACCCCTGGCCCACATCCTACCTCTGGCCTGGAATGCCCTCCCTCCTCAGATCTGCCAAACAATCACACTTCCCCCCTTCAAAGCCCTAGTGAAGTCTCACCTCCTCCAAGAGGCCTTCCCAGACTAAGCTTCCCTTTCCCTCATTTCCCCCTCCCTTCCACATCACTTCGACTCACTCCCTTTGCTCTTCCCCCCTTTCCCCACCCCAGAGTACTTCCATATGTATGTATATATCTATAATTCTATTTATTTATATTAATGCATTTACTTGTTTTGATGTGTATATATATACCTATAATTCTATTTATTTATATTGATGCTATTGATGTCTCTTTACTTGTTTTAGTGTCTGTCACCCCACCTTTGAGCTGTGAAACCGTTGTGGACAGGGACTGTCTCTCTTTGTTACTGAACTGTACTTTCCAAGCACTCAGTACAGTGCTCTGCACACAGTAAGCGCTCAATAAATGCCTAAAACTCAACATGCCCAAGACTAAGCTCCTTATCTTCCCTCCCAAACCCTGTCCTCTCCCTTTCTCGTCACTGTGGATGGCACTACCATCCTTCCCATCTCACAAGCCCACAACCTTGGTGTCATCCTTGACTCCGCTCTCTCATTCACCCACACATCCAATCTGTCACCAAAACCTGCTGGTCTCACCTTCATAACATCGCCAAGATCTGCCCTTTCTTCTCCATCCAAACCGCTACCATGTTGGTAAAATCAGTCATCATATCACTACTGGATTACTTCATCAGCCTCCTTTCTGATCTCCCAACCTCCTGTCTCTCTCTGCTTCAGTCTATACTTCACTCTACTGCCCTGATAATCTTTCTACAGAAACACTCTGGGCATGTCACCCCCCTCCTCAAAAATCTCCAGTGGTTGCCTATCAACCTTCATACGAAGCAAAAACGCCTCACTCTTGGCTTCAAAGCTCTCCATCACCTAGCCCCCTCCTACCTCCCTTCTCTCCTTCTAAAGCCCAGTCCATACACTCTACTCCTCTGCTGCCACTAACCTCCTCACTGTGCCTCGTTTTTGCCTGTCCCACCGTCAACCCCTGGCCCATGTCCTACCTCTGGTCTGGATGCCCTCCCTCCTCACATCCACCAAACTAGCTCTCTTCCCCCCTTCAAAGCCCCACTGAGCACTCACCTCCTCCAAGAGGCCTTCCCAGACTGAGCCCCTCTTTTCCTCTGCTCCTCCTCCCCTCTCCATTGCCCCTACTCCCTCTCTCTCTGCTCTATCTCCTTCCCTGCCCCACAGCACTTGAGTATATTTGTATATATTTATTATTCTATTTATTTTATTAATGATTTGTATATATCTACAATTCTGTTTATTTTGTTCCTATTGATGCCTGTCTACTTTGCTTTGTTGTCTGTCTCCCCCTTCTAGACTGTGAGCCCGTTGTTGGGTAGGAATTGTCTCTGTTCCAAATTGTACTTTCCAAGTGTTTACTACAGTACTCTGTACACAGTAAGCGCTCAATAAATATGATTGAATGAATGAAGAGCCCCAAGGAACCTGAATGTCTCCTCCTTGATGTTCTGAGATACAGAGCAGTGAACTTGGGCAAACATAGGCACACATAGACCGGAACACCTGCTCCCCAGCAAAACCTTCTCCCTACCTCAATTCCCACAATAGCCTACATCCATTCCCTTCATTCCCTTCCATTTATGAGCAGCATTTACTGACACCATTCTCTGCTGCCTGGCCATTCTGTTGTTAGCTTCTGAGTTGGGATTTGCTGGAATCCCTTTAAATGCACTCAAAATGTAAGATACGCTTTTAATTGCTAAAGGAATGTTAGAAAAGTTCAAGGGTGGCTCCACTTTAATGGCTCAGCTAAAATTTGACATTTTTTCACTTTTTCTTAATGGTATTTTTAAGCGCTTACTGTGTATTAGGTACTCCATCAACAAATCAATCAAAAATCAATTGTATTTATTGATGATGATGATGATGGTATTTGTTAAGCTCTTACTAGGTTTCAGGTACTGTTCTAAGTGCTGGGGTAGATACAAGCTAATCAGATTACTGTGTGCAGAACACTGTACTAAGCACTTGGTAGAGTACAATATAACAGAGTTGGTAGGCATCTTCCCTGCCCAAAGGAGCTTACCATCTAGAAGAGACTAAGCTCTGGGGTAATAATAATGATGATAGTATTGAAGTGCTTACTATGTGCCAAGCACTGTTCTAAGTGCTGGGGGAGATACAAGGTAATCAGGTTGTCCCACGTGGGGCTCACAGTCTTAATCCCCATTTTCAGATGAGGTAATTGAGGCACAGAGAAGTTAAGTGACTTGCCCAAGGTCGCACAGCAGACAAGTGCAGAGCCGGGATTAGAACCCATGTCTTCTGACTCCCAAGCCTGAGCTCTTTCCACTGAGCCATTCTGTTTCTCTAGGATAATCTGTTTGGACACAATCCTTGTCCCACATGTATCTCACAGTCTAAGTAGGAGGGGGTAGGTTTTAATTCCCATTTTCAGATGAGGTAACTGAGACAAGAGAAATTAAGTGACTTGCCCAAGGTCACACAGTAGGCAAGTGGCAGAACCAGAATTAGAACCCTGGCCCTCTGGCCTGTGCTCTTTCCACTAGGTGCACTCTTCTTCAACCATATTCCCTGCTCCAAGGATATAAGAATAGTTGTAATGCCCAACTACTGACCTGCAAAATCATAGAACAAAACATGTCTGGTGCTCAAACACCTACTGGCAATGCAAACATGCAGAAGAGCAATGTTTAAGCCATCAAGGGGACATGGTTGTGAGTTCTAATCCTGACTCTGCAAATTGTCAGCTGTGTGGCTTTGGGCAAGTCACTTAACTTCTCTGTGCCTCAGTTCCCTCATCTGTAAAATGGGGATTAAGACTGTGAGCCCCATGTGTGACAACCTGATTACCTTGTATCTCCCCCAATGCTTAGAACAGTGCTTGGCACATAGTAAGTGCTTAACAAATACCATCATTATTATTATTCTTAGGTCAAGTTCCTGATGACCCTTCTGCTGCCCGCCTTCTATCACTCCTCAATTCCGCTGACCTTCTGCTCCACCCCACCTCACACACTCACCAACTTGGACACACACTCGATCTCATCATCTCTAACCACTGTACAAATTTTGCTCTCACCAACTCTGAGCTCGGCCCTCTCCTCTGCTCAGCAAAACTATTTCTCCAACCTTACTGACACCCATGTCCATCACTCTTACCAGTTATTCCAGACATTTCACTCCCTCCTCAGGCCCCCTGATGATGATAATGGCATTTGTTACCTAGCTCCCTAAAATCACCCCTGCCCCTCCTTAGTCCCTCCCACTTCAGGCCCCTCTTCTACTCTCCCATCCTTCCCAGCAGTATCTCTAGAGATCTCTTGCCTCCTCTCAAAAACCACCCCCTCCACCTGTGCATCCGACACCATTCCTTCACCCCTTATCAAAACTCTCGCCCCCCCCCCCATCCTTCCCAGCAGCTATCATCAACCGTTAGCTCTCCAGTGGCTTCTCACTGTGCCTCAATCTTGTCTATCTCGCCACCAACACCTCATCTATGTCCTGCCCCTGGCCTGGAACACCCTCCATCCTCAAATCCAACAATTACTCTCCCCCACTTCAAAGTCTTATTGAAGGCATATCTCCTTCAAGAGGCCTTCCCTGACTCTAAGCCTTTCTTTCCTCTTCTCCCACTCTCTTCCGCATCATCCTGACTTGCTCCCTTTGTTCTCCCCCCCCCCCGCCCCCCCACCAGCCCCACAGTACTTATGTACTTATCTATAGTTTAGTTGTTTTTAGTAATGTTTGTGTCCCTCCCTTCTAGACTGTAAACTCATTGTGTCTATTGTTGTATTCTCCCAAGTGCTTAGCACTGTGCTCAGCACAAAGTAATGTCTCAATAAGTACAATCAAATGAATGAATGAATGAATGTTGTGGGCCTGGGAGAGGGCATTAAATAAAGGGAGCAAGTCAGGGTATCACAGGAGGGAGTGGAAGAAAAAGTAAAGAGGACTGAGTCAGAGAAGTCTTCTTGGAGAAGATGTGTCTTCAATAAGGCTTTGAAGTGGGGGAGATTAAATGTCTGTCAGATATGAGGAGGGAGGGTGTTCCAGGCCAGAGGCATGATGTGGACAAGAGGTCCGTGGTGAGTCAGATGAAATTGAGATACAGTAAGAAGGTTAGCTTTTAAGGAGCGAAGTATGTGGGCTGTGTTGCAGTAGGAGAGTAGTGAGTTGAGGTAAGATGGGGCAAGGTGCTTTAAAGCTAATGGAGAGGACATTCTGTTTGATGTGCAGGTGGATTAACAAACACTGGAGGTTCTTGAGGAGTGGGGAATTCTTGAGGAGTGGGGAAACATGGCCTGAATATTTATGTAGAAAAATGATCTGGGCAGCAGCAGCGTGGCTTAATGGAAAGAGCCTGGCCTTCGGAGTCAGAGGTCATGGGTTCGACTCCCGGCTCTGCCACTTGTCAGCTGTGTGACTGTGGGCAAGTCACTTAACTTCTCTGTGCCTCAGTTACCTCATCTGTAAAATGGGGATTAACTGTGAGCCTCACGTGGGACAACCTGATTACCCTGTATCTCCCCCAGCGCTTAGAACAGTGCTATACCAACATTATTATATTATTAGTGGGGAGAGACAGGAGACAGGGAGGTCAGCAAGGAGGTTGATACAATAATGAAGGCAGGATAGGATAAGTGATTTGATTAACGTGGTAGCAGTTTGAATGGAGAGAAAAGGGCAGATTTTAGCGATGTTGTGAAAGTTGAACTGACAGGATTTAGTGATGCACTGAATATATGGCTTGAATAAGAGAGGTATCAAGGATAACACCAAAGTTATGGGCTTGTGAGACAGGAAGGATGGGGGTGCCATCTACAGAAATGGGAAAGTTGGGTGAGGGCAGGGTTTGGGTGGGAGGATAAGAAATTCAGTTTGGGACATATTAAGTTTGAGGTGACGGAAGGGTATCCAAATAGCCACCCCCATATAGAAAATGCAAGAATGCAGAGAGGGAGACAGACCAGGGCTGGGAATGGAGGTTTGGGTTTCATCCACATGGAGGTAGTAGTTACAGCCATGTAAGTGAATCAGTTCTCCAAGGGAGTGGGTTTAGATTGAGAATAGAAGGGAACCCAGAATTGAACCTTGAGGGACAGCCACAGCTAGGGCGTGGGAGGCAGAGGAGGAGCCCATGAAAGAGAATGAGAATGAGTGGCCAGAGAGATAGGAGAACCAGGAGAGGACAGTGTCAGTGAAGCTGAGGTTGGATAATTTTTCCAGGAGAAGGGGGTGGTCGACAGTGTCAAAGGCAGCTGAGAGGCAGAGGAGGATTAGGATGGAGTAGAGGCCACTGGGTTTGGCAAGAAGAAGATCATTGGTGACCTTTGAGAGGGTGGTTTCTGTGGAATTGAGGGAACAGAAGCCAGATTGGAGGGGGTTGGAAGAGAGGAACTTGAGCCCATAGGTTTAGACAACTTGCTCAAGGAATTTGGAGAAGAATGGTAGGAGGGAGATGGGCCGATAACCGGAGGGAGCCATGGGGGTCAGGGGAGGATTTTTTTAGGATAAGGGAGACGTAGACATGTTTTGAAGCAGTGGAGAAGTTATTGAAGAGTGAAGAGTTGAAAATGGCAATTAGGGAGGAAAGAAGGGAGAGGGCAAGTGTTTTAATAAGGTGTGAAGGAATGGGGTCTGAAGCACAGGTGGAAGCCAGGGATTTTGAGAGAAGGCAGGAGATGTCCTCTTGAGATACTACTGGGAAAGATGGGTGAGTTGAAGAAGAGGCAGGAGAGGGGAGGGAGAAGGGAGGGGTTGGGGAGGGGGCGGGAGAGATTCTAGGAAGATCATGCCTGATAGTGTCAATTTTCTCAATAAAGTAGGTGGCCCAATTATTAGGGGCAAGAGATTGGAGGGGGCAGAAGGGCAGGAGGTTTGAGGAGGAAGTTAAACACCTGGAACTAAGGATGGAGAAATAATTTTGCCTGCAGAGGAAAGGGCAGAGTTAAAGCACGCAAGAATAAGAGAGAAGTGGACGAAGTAGGCCTTTATATCTAGATTCCGTCAGCAGCACACTGTGGCTTGTGCACGAGAGGAGGAGGAGGATTTTGAAAGTGATCCAGGGCTGTGGGTTAGTGGTACGAGACTAACAAAGGGATGGGGGGTGAGAAGTTGAGTTCAAAATCAATGATAATAATAACAGTATTTGTTAAGGGCTTGCTATGTGCCAACCTTGTAATCAGGTTAACCCACGTGGGACTCAGTCTTAATCCCCATTTTACAGATGAGGTATCTGAGGCCCAGAGAAGTTAAGTGACTTGCCTGAGGTCCCAAAGTAGACAAGTGCAGAGCCGGGATTAGAATCCATGTCCTCCTAAAGCCTGAGCTTCTGCCACTAGGCCATGCTGCTTAGAGAGGGTGTTGTTAGGAGTGTCAATTTGTTCATCAAGGGAAGGTAGTTTGAGTATGGAGGCTAAATGAGGCATAAGGACTTGAGAAAATTGAATGGGGTCAAAAGATAGGAGATTCCTTTGGGGGAACTGCACAGATTTGGGGGGAGGAGGTCAGTGGGAAAGAAGTCGGATGAGGAGGTTGTGGTGAGAGAGAGGGATTTTAGAGTTGGTGAGGGTAGAGATTGTGCAGTAGCTAAAGATGATGAGATTGAGTGTGTGTTCAAGTTGGTGAGGTGGGGTGGAGCAGGAGGTTAGTGGAGTTGAGGAGTGATAGAAAGCGGGCAGCATAAGGGTCTTCAGGAACATCTCTGTGGATATTGAAGTCCCCAAGGACCAGTGTAGGGATAGAAAAAGGGAAAGAATGTGAAAAAGGGATCAAAATGGTTTAAGGAAGTTGGCGGTAGGACCTGGAGGGCGGTAGGCGACAGTAACTAGAATCTGGACCTTATTGCAAGTCTGCCCCACGTCCTGCTCATCATCCTCTGTATCCTGCTTCTCAAAGCAGCAGGGTAAGTCTGAGCCAAGCCCCATCACACTTGCTCAAGATATACAAATCCCCTGGAAAACCTGTCAGCCGGCTGGCTGCCACTCAGCGATTCTTCCTTGCAGGGGCAGGATGGCGGGGAGGCAAGGGGAGATTAATAGTCCGGAACCTGGGATTCCAACTCCAGGAAAACTGGGTGTAAATGGGTGGTCTCTAAGGAGGTGAGACGAGTGACAACAGCCCTGCGGCAGAGGGAGAAGTAATACAGAGTCCCACACTGCCTCCTCCCTGCACCCACCTTGACCTCTCTTAACTAGTAAGGCCAAAATACAACCTGGGTGGACTTGAAAAGGGGAATCATAACTGGCCTAACAGGAGACTCTCTCTGCATAAAATCAGATTAGCTTCACTGCACGGTCTGATCTGCAGAGAGTATAGCAGGGGTCTCACCTTCAGACTCCTGCCAGTCACCCTCCTGCTTATCCAACCCTTTACCAGGCTGGTTTTCTTATTAGTAACCACGAGACCAAGAAAGGCCATGGACGTGACAGGGAAGCCTGGCGAACGCTTCACCACGACCGTGACCCCTTAACTGCTGATATTGCCATTCTTCGAAGCTTCTCCCTGCTGCAGTCTCCGCCACAGTTTCCCTGACCACCTTCCCAAAATATACCCCTTTATGGGGCCCACCAGCCACAAAGAGAACCCAGGGCAGGGAGGCCACAGCAGTGAGACCCATCAACCTGCTTCCATATAAACATCCACCTTCTTACTCTGGTTGTGACTGAATGTGCTCTCTCTCTCCCACAGGGAAGGCCCTGCAATCAGTCCCACAGTTAATCACAGGAAAGACCAGATTAAGTTGCAACTGCTCTGGACAGTCTCTCTTAAAACTCAGAAAAATACTGGACCTCACTATGTCCCCTCAAAGTCTTCTCTCTAATCACCCCATCCAGACTCCCTCCCCCTTTTCTAAAATCGCCAGCTCCAGAAACAGCACAGTTGGTCCACAAGCTGGCATTCCAGAGACTGCAGTGTCACCTTGCCCATCGTGGCCTGTATGAGAACAATCATCCATGTATTAAAATTGGCCTCTTTTAGTGTAACAGCCTAGATCAGCTGAATGTGCAGGCTTACAAACCTGAGAGAAGAAGGAAAGAGAAGGAAACTGACCTGAAATGGAAGGGAAAAAGCCTTAACTAGGGCTCTTGGGACTCTGGCTCCAATGGAAATTCCTATCATGGGTTTCGGAGGAAGCCTGCTTTCCTGGACCAATAGTGCCCTCTCCTGTCCTTTCCCAGAGCAGCTGTTATTGGAATTCACTTTCCAAAACTGGGGATTTTCTGAAATGAGATTGTTTCTTCACTCTTTTGTGTCTGTAGAAAAGGACCACAGCTCATTTTTTTAGCTGAAAACCCCCATAATGTTATTTCTATTGAGGTTTCAGTGATGGAGAGGACGAGCATTAACTGGGTCAGGAGCAGGTCAAGGGATGAGGTAACTTTGCCCATGATGGAGCAGGGGTTTCACAGACAGCTGGGACTGTCAGGTTGGGGAGTAGAGAAGTGGGGACCACCTAAGCGGGGAGGGCTGGGTGGCAGTGAATTTGTGGGGAGATTTGGGGCAGTGAGAGAGCACCAGAGTAGGGGGACATTATGATTCTCTGTCTCAAGTCCTCCAAAATTTTATTTTGGCATTACTAGTTAAGAGGGATCAGGGTGGGGGAGGGGAGGAGGCAGAGTGGGACACTGTATTACTCCCTCTGCCGCAGGGCTGTTGCCATTATAATAATGTTGGTATTTGTTAAGCGCTTACTATGTGCACAGCACTGTTCTAAGCGCTGGGGTAGACATAGGGGAATCAGGTTGTCCCACATGGGGCTCACAGTGTTAATCCCCATTTTACAGATGAGGTAACTGAGGCCCAGAGAAGTTAAGTGACTTGCCCACAGTCACACAGCTGACAAGTGGCAGAGCCGGGATTCGAACTCATGACCTCTGACTCCAAAGCCCGTGCTCTTTCCACTGAGCCACGCTGCTTCTCTATCACCTCACCTCCTTGGGGACCACCTATTTGGGTAAGGATTGTCTCCACCTGTTGCCAAATTGTAATAATAATAATGTTGGTATTTGTTAAGCGCTTACTATGTGCAGAGCACTGTTCTAAACGCTGGGGGGGATACAGGGCGATCAGGTTGCTATCCCTCCTGGACTCTGCCGACCTCCTCCTCCACCATACCACGCCCACTCACCGACTCGGTCACACCCTCGATCTCATCTCCTACCGCTGCACTATCTTTTCCCTCACCAACTCTGAAATCCCTCTCTCTGACCATAACCTCACCTCCTTCTCACCTGCCTCATCTCTCACACTCCCTCCCCCTGCAAATCTTCGCTACTGCCCCACAGAGACCTCCGCTCTCTTGATCCCATCCGTCTTTCCAAAGCATCTCTCCTCACCTTGCCACCCTGTCCTCATTTCCCACTCTCGATGATCAGGTCCCCGCTCTCAACTCCACCCTCTCTACTCATCTCAACTCTCTCACCCCCCTTTCCCTCCGCCGCTCTCGCTCCACTAACCCACAGCCCTGGATCACCTCCTCTGTCCGCCTCCTACGCTCCTATGCTCGAGCTGCCGAGCGCTACTGGCGAAAGTCCAAGCACCAAGCCGACCTCACACACTTCAAATTTATCCTTTCCTGCCTTAACTCTGCCCTCTCCTCCGCCAGGCAAAACTTCTTCTCCTCTCTCATCGACACCCATGCCCGTCACCCCCGCCAATTGTTCCGGACCTTTAACTCTCTCCTTAGGCCCCCTGTTCCTCCCCCTCCCCCATCTCTCACCCCCAATGATCTGGCCACCTATTTCATCACAAAAATCAACACAGTCAGGTCTGAGCTCCCCAAAGTCACCCCTCTGCCTCTCCCCTCCCCCCCACCAACTCTCTCCCCTACTTTTCCATCCTTCCCTGCAGTATCCTCAGAGGAGATCTCCTCCCTCCTCGCAAGTGCCACCCCCTCCACCTGCGCCTCGGACCCCATTCCCTCTCACCTTATTAAAACCATCGCCCCTGCCCTCCTCCCTTCCTTAACTTCTATTTTTAACCACTCAATCTCCAATGGCTCCTTCCCCTCTGCCTTCAAACATGCCCACGTCTCCCCCATCCTAAAAAAACCCGCTCTTGACCCCACTTCCCCCTCCAGTTATTGCCCTATTTCCCTACTACCCTTCCTTTCCAAAATCCTAGAATGAGTTGTCTACAATCGCTGCTTAGAATTCCCTAACTCCCATTCTCTCCTGGACCCGCTCCAATCTGGCTTCCGTCCCCTCCACTCTACCGAGACTGCTCTCTCTAAGATCACCCGTGACCTCCTTCTTGCCAAATCCAATGGCTCCTACTCCATTCTAATCCTCCTTGACCTCTCTGCTGCCTTTGACACTGTCGACCATCCCCTCCTCCTCCATACCTTATCTCACCTTGGCTTCACGGACTCCGTCCTCTCCTGGTTCTCCTCTTATCTCTCTGGCCGGTCATTCTCGGTCTCCTTCGCCAGAGCCTCCTCCCCCTCCCATCCTTTAACTGTTGGAGTTCCTCAAGGGTCAGTTCTTGGCCCTCTTCTGTTCTCCATTTACACTCACTCCCTCGGTGAACTCATTCGCTCTCATGGCTTTGACTACCATCTCTACGCAGGTGACACGCAGATCTACATCTCCGCCCGTCCTCTCCCCCTCCCTTCAGGCTCGCATCTCCTCCTGCCTCCAGGATGTCTCCACCTGGATGTCGGCCCACGACCTAAAACTCAACATGAGCAAGACTGAGCTCCTCATCTTCCCTCCCAAACCCGGTCCTCTCCCAGACTTCCCTATCACCGTGGATGGCACGACCATCCTTCCCGTCTCAGGCCCGCAATCTCGGTGTCATCCTTGACTCGTCTCTCTCGTTCACCCCACACATCCTATCCGTTACTGAGACCTGCCGGTCTCACCTTTACAATATCGCCAAGATCCGCCCTTTCCTCTCCACCCAAACGGCTACCTTACTGCTACGGGCTCTCGTTATATCCCGGCTAGACTACTGTGTCAGCCTTCTCTCTGATCTCCCTTCCTCCTCTCTCGCCCCGCTCCAGTCTATTCTTCACTCCGCTGCCCGGCTCATCTTCCTGCAGAAACGATCTGGGCGTGTCACTCCCCTTCTTAAACAACTCCAGTGGTTGCCTATCAACCTCCGCTCCAAACAAAAACTCCTCATTCTAGGCTTCGAGGCTCTACGTCACCTTGCCCCTTCCTACCTCTCCTCCCTTCTCTCTTTCTACTGCCCACCCCGCACGCTCCGCTCCTCTGCCACCCACCTCCTCACCGTCCCTCGGTCTCGCCTATCCCGCCGTCGACCCCTGGGCCACGTCCTCCCGCGGTCCTGGAACGCCCTCCCTCATCTCCGCCAAACTGATTCCCTTCCCCTCTTCAAAACCCTACTTAAAACTCACCTCCTCCAAGAGGCCTTCCCAGACTGAGCTCCCCTTCTCCCTCTACTCCCTCTACCACCCCCCCTTCACCTCTCCGCAGCTTAACCCTCTTTTCCCCCCATTTCCTTCTGCTCCTCCCCCTCTCCCTTCCCATCCCCTCGGCCTGTACTCGTCTGCTCAACTGTATATGTTTTCATTACCCTATTTATTTTGTTAATGAAATGTACATCACCTTGATTCTATTTAGTTGCCATTGTTTTTACGAGATGTTCTTCCCCTTGGCTCTATTTATTGCCATTGTTCTTGTCTGTCTGTCTCCCCCGATTAGACCGTAAGCCCGTCAAACGGCAGTGACTGTCTCTATCTGTTGCCGACTTGTTCATTCCAAGCGCTTAGTACAGTGCTCTGCACACAGTAAGCGCTCAATAAATACTATTGAATGAAAGGTTGTCCCACATGAGACTCACAATCTTAATCCCCATTTTACAGATGAGGGAACTGAGGCCCAGAGAAGTTGTGACTTGCCCAGTCACACAGCTGACAAGTGGCAGAGCCGGGATTCCAAGCGCTTAGTACAGTGCTCTGCATATAGTAAGCACTCAATAAATATGATTGAATGAATGAATCCAGTACACCCACCCCCATTCCCCCTGCCATCCAGGAGTTCCTGACCTGGAATGCCAAAGCAGCGTGGGGAAAGGCTGTGGCTATGGCTGACAAGAGCCAACCCTGAACCCTACAACTGGTTCCCTTCCACCAGACCTCTGGGGTTCCCCATGGAAGAGACTGACCCCAAACCCGGGCTTCAGGGGTTCCCATCAGCTCTTGTTCAGGAAGGGTTTGGGCAGTGGCAGAAGCTTGGAGGCTTTTCAAGTTTTAGAACATCGATTAGGCCACTGCCATGACTGAAGCTGTGAGTTCTGGGGCTGTTGGGTTGATGTGTGAGGAGCCTGAGATCCCACCCCTTATCTTTTATAGCTTTATTTCATCTTTCCTTGCCTGTCTACCCCCTTGTTCTTAGATCTTGACCTTTTGGTGTACTTCTTTTCCAGGACGTGGTACCTGCCTCATGTTGAACCGGGGCACCCACCACCTCAAGGTCAAATGTTATCTTGTGACTGCCCGAGCTAGCAAAGTGGAACCTGGAAACGCAGACGGACACTGCCTCTCCAAATGTATCCACTACACATCCTAGGCCAGGAATACAGAAGGTGTAACTCACCACCTTGCCAACCAAATACTATATGGAGGAGTGGGGGGCAGAGATGAACAAGCAGAAATCGGAAGAGTACGGCCTGGAAGGACAGGTGATAAATACCTGCCGCCTCCAACTTTCTGGGCAATGGATTGAGACTTGCAGTAGTCCCCTACATGTCACCTCTGCCCAAAGCATGGGTTATCCAATTGGTCTGCACCAAGTGAGCTCCCATGGTACAACTGAGTATCCCACTGATTAGTGGTGGGGCTGGAAGTTAGGGCACTTCACCACGTGTGGCTAACGTGAACGTATTCCTCCCGCTGAGAAATGTTCTTGTGTGGGAGCTAGATGCTTCACCATATGTGAGTAATGCAGAAGTGTATTCCTCCCAAGAGGGAAGTTCAATTCGCCACAAGTGAATAACTAAAAATAAGCATATTCCTTCTGAATGGGAAGTTCAACTCGCCAAACAGAATATTGCACGGCTCAGCCTTTCTGACCGCAGTCTCTCCTTCTCGCTGTGCTGATCCTCGAAACTGTCCTCACACGACAGGCGACAGTACCATGTTTTGCACACAGTAGGTGCTTAAATACTATTACTAGTAGTTCTGTTTGGATTACTGAACTGGGGAAAGGCCACTCTCAGCAGTGAGGAGTTCGAAAAACTGTCCTTTCAGCCTCAGCCTTCTGTACTGGGGAGGTGGGGAGAGAGGTGGAGGGAGTGTTAGTGTGTGCGTGTATGTAGACATGTATGTTTACACACTATATACACAAAGCATAAAAGCAGCTGTAGGTGGAGTGTCATTACTTTAAGCGACATCTGCACCTGAGTCTCTACACAGCAGTTAATTTAGAGCAGCGGCATCTTCAAGTAGGAAGGATAATTATAAACTTCTGGAGAAAGAGCAAATTATCCACCCTAACAGTATCTCTCCATATTTCCAGTCCAATCCTAGGATTTAGGAATAAAATTTCTGTAAATGGTTACCAAGGCCCAAACATATGAAAATATGGCCAAGGTTTCAATAAAAATCTGAAGATACCCATCACCAAATCTATTCTTTTTCTAGGCTCCCAGCTATTGGCTGCTTCATCTCCAAGGAGGAACCAGAAGTAATAGAGTTTAGCAAAATACCATTCATCCCTCTGTCCAAGAGATGGGTCTTCTTACCTGGAAATTCTTAAAGTGAAGTCTCAGGCAAGTAGCCCTCTTAGCACTTTGCAGAGGGCTAATACTTTAGGCTTGTTAGAGCCAGGACCCCATTAGTTGGAGATGTGGAAAACAATGGTTGATGGCAAGGAGCCTCTAGGAAGGATTTTTAAAAACCCTCTAAAATTACCCATATTTCTCTGGAAATGAGCCCTACTCTTCAGCCATGACCAGAACTGGATTTGCCCAGATTCGCTTTCATTTTATAATAAACAATTCAGGGAAAAAGGCAGAGGGGATGCAAATAGATACAGCTTCAGAAAGATAGGAGGCGTGGCAAAACTAACCCCGCCCTACGTCCAGACGCTATGGCCAACACTAATCCAAAGGCCACTCCATGAAAGCCCCATCAGTTGCCAGCTGATACTGGACTTTAGGAAGAGGAGTTGGTCTCTCTCCACTTGTCCAAGCCAACCACAGCCAACACAACAAGGCCAACCCTTGTTGCACAAAGGCAGATGACTACCAACCCCAGCAAGATTAACCAGAGAGGGAGACATGAGAAACGAATAAGCGAATTTTCTCTCATTGATCACGATTTATTTTGAAGTCATGAAATGCCAGCAACAGAACAGACCGAGTCAGCAGATAGGTCAGGCTGGACAAACACTTGATTGGAGCCATGTTTCCATGGGCTATGAGCAGCAGCACTGAGTTACATAACGAGGGTCTCATTGCCCCCACCTTCCTGTTCAAATTGTTAGATAAGGCAAAGGATGGGCAGCTATTGAAGGGTGGCATGCAAGAACAACGAATGATGAAGTATTAGGTGTGCAATAAATATTCAGTTGCTGAACCTTCTTAGTGGTGGGGGTCAGAAGGAAAGAAATTAACACCATCATAAAAGTGGTAGGGTAGAAGGTATTTCAGTTCAGATTTTTTTTTTAATGCGTGAAACAAGCCCTTATAAAATGTTCTTTTATCCTCTGCTACCTTCCTCTAGAGGTAGCACATTCCAAATGATAACTTTTTCTTTTCTGGGGTATTTGTTTTTTTGTTTTTGTTTAAGCTGGTTGACACATGAATTTGTTTTTGAGTCTACTTTCACCCTCTTTGCTCCATGGGAGGGTACCAAACTACATATTTAGGGTATAAGACCTGATTATCATCTTCTAAAGCTCTGGTTAAGAAATGATCAACAAACATTTATTTCACACCTAGTCAGAAATAGCCCAAATGTAGATTATTGTTCCGCTTCCTCTTCAATGATCTCAACTTTGCGGGGCCCGTAGAGTAGAACATAAGCTATATGCCAGTCTCCACCACCGGATAATCGCAAAATATCATCTGGAGTAACAATGCTGACTTTGTCATCATCAAACTTAATCCACTCTTCTACGAAACAGGAGAGAGACAGAGAGATGAAAATCAAAAAATGTTGAGAAACAACTTAGAACAGCTGACCAAGGCTATTTGGAAAATGCAAAAACAAAGGATTCCGTTACCTTGTTTCCTTTTCACCCATGATACATAATGGCCTGAGGAACTAGACCTTCCCTGATGCGTTAGCACCGCTTGCAAGTCGTAGTAACCACAATTATTGGAACCAATATCTAGGTAAGAGAGAAAAGCATGTCTATTTCAGCCCATCCTGAAAACTGTTCAGAATAGTCATTTGTGCGAAGTTGCCACACCTTCTTGTTCAGTCTGTCATGTTTATCGGGTACTTCATGTTGGTCCAGGGGGAAAAAGAGCATAATAAACTTCAGACATTGGAATCCCTGGCATCCCTTGGCTCTGGTCCTGGTGCCCCTCGACGGGCTATGCCATCAGTGGGGAAGGTTTCTCACTAAAGAAAACCTAGGGCATTCTGCGAGGCAGATAGGCCCAGCAAGAAAAAGACCTGGCTAACAAAGGTGGCCCAGATCACCAAGGCCTCCACAATTACAGGTGGCACTCGGGTGTGGCCACTTCGACCCTAGCCCTGAGGGGACACTTACAACAGGATGTAACCCTGACCACCTAGTTGACTGTTGCACTCGGGGCCCCAGCAGGAACACGACTGACACTCTGCCCCCCATTCATGCTTTGATCAAATCTTTTGCGCAGACTGAGGCCTGCGTGGTGTTCTCAATAGAGAAAGCCAACAAAACCAAACTCTTACCAGACATATTATTCCAAGGTCAGGGGGCAGGGCAAAATGTTAATTATGAAGTTCAGCATTTTAGAGAGACACTTGATGCTTACTCATATAGGGCATCAGTCATTCATTCAATCATACTTATTGAGCGCTTACTGTGTGCAGAGCACGTACTAACACATTCGCTGCCCAAAACCAGGTTACAGTCTAGAGGGTGCAGTTGAACAGCCCAGAACACATTCCTCACTTCAAATTCAGAGCTTGCCAACCTTTCCAGAGGACTGAAAAAGCCACTTACCATCAGGAAAAGAAAAGGGCTCATATTTAACTTCTTTCTGGGTACCGCTACCTTTGTTTGTCTGTGAAGCGAAAGATGCTTTTGAAATATTTTCCTAAGAATACTTGGAGAATAGCCTCAACCCTTCCCTTTAACGAGTAACTGTATTACACAATATTTGGAGAAAGGTAAGGGTTACCCGTAACAGGGCATCACAAAGAACGTGGGGCTTGCAATGCCCTCTTACAGGTAGACCTGACCTTTCTCCAAACACCTTGGCCCTTTACTCATGTTTTTCATGCAGCAAACAAAAGCAGTCGACCAATTCCTCTACACCCACACGGCCACTCTCTAATTCTAATTAAACTTGCATCATCTCTCAACTAGACTAACCTTTAAGCTTCCTCAATAACCTCCCTGTCTCCAGGCTTTCCGTTCGTCAAATCTACAACCTGCTTTGCTTCACCTTCTCCCACCTCCCCCCGGAAGCCACTTCCCAATTCCCAACACCCCAAATCTGGCATCAACCCAGCAACTGCCTGTAATACTTTTGTCTATATCCCCATCCTCATCATTTTGTGATCATGCATATCCAATTACTTATTCATTCATCTAGTTCAATCTCATATATTCTTGTTACTGTAGGCTTCATCTTGGTCCTTTCTCCTGCCCTGCACTGTTTGTAAATTTGCGTCTACCTGTTTCCCCCAATTAGACTGTAAATTATTTGCGGGCAGACCTCATAGATAGAGATATTCATATTCTACCTACTTTCTTTGGCTGTTGATTTACTTTCTTGTCTTCTAGATCCTTGAATTTTGATCGAAAGGAGACCATTTTCTCTTGAAGTTCTGGGGTACAGAGCTCATAAACATCCAACATGAGAGGAAATTTAACATCCTAAATACAGAACGGGGAAAAGGGCTATTAGATGGAGAAAGGGAATGCAGAATCAGAGAACAGTAAGGGACACTGATCATTCACTACAGAAGTAGGGTTAAATGACCAAATTGCACTCTCACTTCAGAGGAAATCCTTTCCTGCCCAGACTCAAGGCAGTATTTCCCCAGTGTAGTCCCGTTTAGATAGGATTTCCTTTCCTTGTCATTTCCTCAAAGTGCCACACTTTAGCAATGAGGAAGATCTCTTATTCTGCTCTGGGATTTCTCCAGCCCCAAGAAGTAGTTTTGAAATACAATCACTGAAAATTTCAAGTTCTGGAGTGAAAAAGGTGATTACCAGCACAAGAATATAAACATTCAATTTATCGCTATTCAATCACCAGAACCATTACCTTGAGAACTTTGGCATTCACAGATCCCTTTTCTTTGTAAAAAAATCGAACCATCTGAATAGTCAGGTAAGCAGGCAGCCGGCTGATCTTTGACTGAGAAAAGTATATTGGGAGAAACAGAAATGATAATTATAGTATCTGCTGAGTGCTTACTCTGTGTCGTGCACTTTGCTAAGCTTTTGGGAAGATTCACCATAATTAGGTCAGAACCAATACCTGTCCCACACCTGGCTCGCTATCCAAGAAGCACGGAAAGCAGGCATCCTTACCCACTCTTGACAAAGAAACTACGGCAGCACAGTAAACTAGTAGCGGTGCTGAGATCAGAACCCAGGTATTCTAACTCCCGGTCCCATGTTCTTTCCACCAGGCCAGGCTGCCAACATTTCCAGCACTGAATTACGTTTTCATTTTTCAACTCTTTGATACTAAGGAAGAAAGGTTCCTGACTGACTGACACCCCATTGGGCAAAGCCCCCAGCCTCAATAAATGAATGGGAAATGAAAAGGATATATTTACCGATTTGATGTACAGAGCATTTCTTTGCAACGTTGGAGACTGTTTGGTGATTTCTTCCTGAAGTCGCTATAAGGTAACCAAGAGGAGTGAAAAATCTGTTCCATATAAAATGCTGTCTTGAATAATGACTGACAATAATGACATTCTCCTTCTGTTCTTCCTCCCCCAAAACAAATCTCTATCTAAAATCTATCATCTGTTTATCTCTTCCAGTAAGCCACCACTTTACGGGACAGAAATGATAGAGTTTCTTGAAAATTTTTACACAAGAGAAAAGGGCAGCCTCTATGTGTTCACACTGAAATGTAGCTGGAAAAACTGAACTCACTTTTGCCTTGGAAATTACTCAAGATTAAAAGATTAAAAATAGTACTCACCAGTTTAAGTCCTGTAAAAAGATACTTGACTTCTTGATTGATGAAGCAGCTGAGTTGAAGCTGATTTTCCTTTCCTTTAGTGGCTTCTTCTTCTTCAGCTTCTGTACATTTCATGCTTTTTGAAATAAGTCAAGGCAGGTGCACCTGCTATTACTCGGTTATGGGCTTAGATTTAAAGTTGCTACATGGGAGAGAACAGGAACTGCTTCTAGTCAGGAATCAGATTAACGGGACAGCAACTGCATTGGCTGCTGCCGTATTTACCAAAATATTTCTGAATCTCCTTAATTTAACATCCTATTTCCCTCAGGCCTTCCACTTCCATTTGGATTCCTCACCTTCCTCAGATCCTAAAACAGTTCCACACTAGTGCAGAGGGTCTAGAGAAGTCCTGCTTCCAGGGAGCCTGACTGCTCCTGTATCCTACAAAAGAACCACTTTGGGGAATCCAAGTTTTCAGGATCCACTCAACCCCATACTATTATCGGTTCTGATCTTGGTAGTGGTCCTCTCAGTTATTCAGAAGGCAGGAGCCTTGTGATCTAATGGAACATCCATATTTTGCAGGCACACTATGTGGTGTTACTTCAGGTGAATGCCCTCTTTCTAAAGGTCTCCAAAGTTTGCTTTTCAGTTTTTCCCTGGGTGAGTCCATCCACCTGTTTCCATCTTCCTTCATCTAAAGGGGAACTATACTCTGGATAAATCCAGACATTTTTCATTAAGGATACGTTGTTTCAAATTCAACACTGAAGAACTGATCAATCAAACTCTTCTTTTTAGGAGGTGCTGCTGCTGTTGATCCAGAATCTGTCTGCAAAAAAGTTCCGTATATTTTAAAACACTATGTTTACATGTAAATACACAATAATGAAAGTGATTTTTATCCAAGCAAGATAGGCAATAAAGTCTACATTTCTTACAAGGGTAGCTCTCATTCTGGATAGCCCTACCTGACAAAAAACAATTTTGGTTAAACCTAGTAAACCGAACTCATGGAACTCTCAAAAATCCATCCCTTGTACTGTTCATACCCACTCGTATGCAATGCTGATGTAAAGATGCAAAATAATACATTGAGAGCAAATAATTTTAGCATTAAACAAATGCAGCACTGATAGAAGTGTGCACATTTTGAGGTCCAAAATGGAACATTTATAGAATTGAAAATTGGCTAGGTATCAAGGATGCTGATTTATGAGATTGTATTCAGGCAGAAAAACAAGTTCACTGATGCTTGACTATATCTCTCTATACGGTTTAGGTGTGAAATTATCTACTAATCACTAGGCTTAAAATACTCAGCGAAACAAACACACAGGCCTAAGTCTGAGGAATCAAGGGGGGTCTACCTTTTCAGAGCAATTCACTGAAAAAACTGTGAAAAAAGATCAGAGCATTGGTCCCAAGTGTAAGATGGACCAACACAATGCTGGGTACTATCAAGAAAGGGGAAGAAACAAAAGGTACAGGACTGTTAAGACATAAAACCACTGTCCTTTCCTCTTGGGCTATGCCCTGGGCAGTGCTGGTCACTGGAAGGGTACTAGAGAGCTGGTCAGACTACAAAAATGGCCCCAGGATAATAAGGGGAATAACTGCAGCTGGAGGATGGATTGAGAGGGTTAGGACTCTTCAGATGACAAAGACAGGGGTTGTGGAATTGCTTGCATACAGAGCTTGCATACAGAATTTTGCTCCCCGTATCCCGCATTGTCAAAAGGAGGGGGCACTCTTTGGAATCAGAAGATAGTATGCACAAAATGAATAAAAGAGAATACTTCTCAGCAGGTGGTAAGCAAAAGGAATTCATTTTCACATGAAATTTGCATAGCCCAGAAAGACCAGCAAATAATGGGTGAGAAGTTCATAATGGGTCAGTAGAGGGACAGTGTGATGTCAAGAAAGGCAACCACCACCCTTTGGTGTCCCAGTCAGAGAGAGACCCTTGGCCTGAAGGGACCAAAATCTAAGAATTAATAATAATAATTGTAGCATTTGTTAAGCACTTTCTGGTGCGTGCCCAGCACTGGGATAAATATACGGTAATCTGGTCAAACACAATCCCTGTTCCACATAGGAATCACAGTCTCAGAGTGAGGGAGAAGAAAAATTTAATCTCTTATTTCTCAGATGAGGAAATAGGCACAGAGAAGTTATGACTTGCCCAAGGTTACACAGAGGCAGGTGGCAGGGTTAGGATTAGAATCCAGGTCCTTATCCTTTCCACTAGGCCAGGCAGCTACTCAGACTCTTTATTAAACTAATCTATTGATAGCATTTTTTAAACAACAGCTAAAGATAAGCCTTAAAATAAATTAGTTTCAATTACCTCCATATCAGAGTCACCTTCTAAAGCTTCCAGTTTTTGTTGCAGTACTCTCATCACGTGGACCCAACATTCATTGGCATCCTGGAATTAAAACACACCCAAAAAACACTCAGGGAATGCCTATCGATAAGTTTACTGGATGCAAAGCATTTGGGAAAGTAAAAAAAAAAGAGTTGTTATTATTATTATTAAGAAGTTGGCAGTATGCCTACATAGCAATAATTTTGGGTGCTCACTTCAGAAAAATCTATATGTGCAAATTGAAAAATTATGGACTACTAAAACACATTAAGCAGTACTGAAATGGCATTTCTTACAACAGGGAGAGATTACAGCTCAATACTGGACCCCCAGAAAAAGTCAAAAGCTTTTGAACTATTTTACATGTTTGATACTTAGCAAAGAAAATCCAATCTCATACAACAAATAAGAACTCCTTAAGGTAATGTCGATAGCCCGTATTTTTTCAAAACTTTAGGAGTCTGGCATTGATTACCTGTTGAAGATACTGTCCTTGATCACCCTTCTCTGCAAACTGAGGAAAGGCCATGTGTAAAAACTGCAGAAGAATAATCGGAGGGATGCTGGAGGAACTTTTATCCATGGAATCAAACAAATCTCTAAGAGCTTAAAGACAAAGCAAATCTTTCTATAAAAAAACCGCAAGCCAGAGCCTAAAATCAAAGACCTACTGACACAAACTGGGAATTACATGGTAACGGGGTTCGGGTTTTCCATTTAGCTCAAATGATGCTTTCACAACTGACATGTACTGACCCACTGCTACTAAACAAATCCTTTAAATCAGAGATGCATTATACACTATTTGACCACACTACCTATTTCTAAAAGCTGAGTGTGAATACACATAATGATGATGATTATGGTATTTGTTAAGCACTTCTTATGTTCCACTCTTCTAATCATTGGGGTAGGTACAAGTTAACCAAGCTGGACACAGCCCCTCTCACATAAGGCTCACAGTCTAAGTAGGCAGGAGAACGAGTATTAAATGCCCAATTTACCGAAAAAGAAACTAAAGCACAGAGAAGTTAAGTGACTTGCCCAAGGTCACAGCAGGAAACTGGCAGAGCAGGGTTTAGAACCTAGGTCCTCTGTCTTCAGGCCTGTGCTCTTTCCACTAGGCAACACTGCTTCTCAATGGATAATTGTAACAGATGACATATTTCGAGATGAGTCATAGTTCAAATGGTTTCATAAATTCTCTGAAAAGGGTGAAGAAGCCTTGAGTCTACCTTAAGGCACAGAAAAGATCATGCACCCTGTGCCAAGTTGTGGTCTGAAAGCATACAGTGATCAGGAACATTTGGTCACTGATATTAGTGCAAGGGCTTGGGTCAAAAGGACCTAGGCTCTAATCCCGGCTCCATACTTGTCTGCTGTGGGACCTTGAGCAAATCATTTAACTTCTCTGGCCATCAGTTCCCTCAACTGTAAAATGGAGATTAAGGACTGTGAGCCCCATGTAAGACAGGAATTGAGTCCAACTCAATTTGCTTTTATCCACCCCAGTGCTTAGTACAGCACCTGACACATAGTAAGCACTTTTGAAATATTATTATTATTATTATTAATCAGGATCCAAACGAGTAATAACCTTGCTGGCAACGGAGAATAATGAGGCCTTTAACTGCTGCAAGATGATCCTCCATCTTTCTTCTTGAAGATGGTGATGATTGTGACTCTTTGAGACTCTGAGGCACTTCCTCAGTGATCCCAAGTCTCCGTGCTTGCAGGTATCCCATTGGATAAAGTGCCTTTCCATTTTTCACACCTCTGCTCTGCCCTGTCTTCACAAATCAGACAATTGTCTGTCCAACATTCTGCTTCCTGGCTGCTGTGATCTGAACATCCCTAAGGTCCCTTTGTTGCACTACAATGTAATCAACATGATGCTCCTATTTAGCGGGTGAAGACATCTAGGATGTTGTGGAAGATGTGGTTTTTGATTGCAAGATGGTATTCAGCATTTATTTACTGAAAGTCAGCCACTGCTGTTGAGTTTGCCAATCCCATGCAGCCTATCTTTTCTCCCTAAGGGGGCATCACTTCCCCATTGAAATCGCCTATTTTTCTAAAACGGGTACTCCTCCAACGAGCTTGCAATCTCTGGAGAGCCTTTCTTTTTCTTCATCACTGTATGTCATCATGAGGGCAGATGTGCTTGTGATAGTAGGAAAGGGCTTTGGTTTCGGGTCAGGTAGAATTTCACCAGACAACCACACATACTTCTGGGCCAACTGGGGAGGCCCAACATCAGTAACTGTCCCATTACAAATCCAACCCTTGATAAGGGTATCTTAAAAAGGGAAAACTTTTCCAAAGAGAAGACGTATCCAGACAGCACCTACTTTTGTGAGTACCCTTTCACCCAGAAGTCTATTCCCCCTTAGTCCTGCAATACCCAATCCATACTTAGCCAGCTCCTCTACTATTAGAGCTGTTTTCCTTTCAAGATGATGACTTCTTTCATCATCACGCAACATTCCGACATTCTCTGATACGACAACTACTTCTCAATATGTCTCTTTTCTTGTTTTTCTCTGGCTCTGCAAATACCAAGCTTACCAGTTACAGTTAATAGGAGAGCAGGGTTTGGGTGAAGCAGACAATTTTTAGGGGCACCTTTTCCAGTCCCTTTGCCATTGAGGAGCAGTGCACTTCTCAACTTGGCAGCTCAACTAGGGTGCAGCAATCGAGCAACCAATACTTTACCATATTCTTCTTTCTCATGCAAAAACGGTTTGAGGGCAGGTACTTATGAAGTTTGCCCACCATGGGGAAGACTTAGGCTTCAAGTGTTTTTCATTAGTGGTGACGGTTTGCACCAAGTCATTCACACTCTCTTACCAAGGTTCCACCAAAAGCATGCCTTATTAGATGGTTGGTCTGGGTAGGGGCGCAGCCTCTGGCCTTAGAGTAGGCGTATCCCTGGCCGCCCTCCTAGCAGCAGAACCTGCTCAGCCCTCATTCGATCTGTTCCCTACTGCCACAGCTGCTACATCAGTCATGTGGTTTTCACTTGGAAACCACAGTAACTTGTGTTCAAGGAACAGAATATCTGTGTGCCTTCTCCACAGCAGACCCTGCTGTGCTCTTCATTGGTCTACACAAGTAATCGGAGACGAATGGGTACAGAGAGCAGTGGCTGGAAAGGCGTGATAAAGCAGGGGTCTGTGTGTGCACCGAACAACTCACTTAACACCGTTAATCACTTAACGTCACGTTTGGCCAAGAGGGTTCCCACCTCTCCGAGTCAGACATAAAAACATAATGAACAAACGCCAAGAAATAACCAAACAGTCTAAAAGGTAGAAATGCCCTTCCTAAATTGAATAATGAGACGACAGGTACAAAAATGCTAAATGGTGGAGACAGTGGTTCAATCATAGAAGGTGGATGATGGGTCAGGGAATGCCTCTTTGGGATAATCTGAGGGGGAGAGAAGTGGTCTGGCAGATTTGAGGGGGGAACGCCCTTCTCCTTCCAATCTGGTCTCTTCAATGAAGTTGACATAATCACAGATGTCCCACTGGCTTTGCTCTAAAGATAAAGAAGGAACCTACAGATTTTAAACATTAAGAAGGGGATTGTTCTAAATATCTGAGGTAAATACCAATTTAAATATGGTATGTGCTGAGTGCTTTCCATGTGCTAAGCGCTGGGACGGAGACAAGCAAATCGGGTTGGGCACAGTGTTTTAGGTAGAGTTTTGCCAACAAATGAATTCGAAGTTTGAAAACCAATTTTAAGTAAAAATACTTCTTTGGGATAATCCCATTAAGCACTGCCTTTTAAACACTTACCTGCAGTAATATATTGTGCTGAAGCCATTTCCCCAGAAGCTCTTAAAGCACCAGCATACCTAAGAAAAACAATTCCAAGTCAGTACACTTGCAAAAAGTTGGAATAATGTTTTAATAATCATCTGTAACAAATAGTAAGTGGCTGGTGAATATAATTCATTTTAATTTACTTCCTGAAAATTTATTCTAAGTGCTACATGAAATTAAGTACTGAGTACTGAATTAAATACTAAACCTATTTTACATTGCTACAAGTAACGCAATAACGTCACTTAAAATACCCCAATGCTGTGTCAACAGAAACAGAATTCTCAGAATCCATAAGTGCCATAATGAGTGTTAACAGTATTAGGTTTGTTAGCCAGCTAATGGTACTGAGCAAAGGGTGTTGAAGCTTTCATGTTTTGCTGGACATGTGTGGGTTTGGTTTTTTTTCTAAAGTGCTCAGTTGTACTAGTGAAGAAAGGGAAGTTTTGCACCGGGATGAAGTTTTCCACCTCCAGACAGTCAGGAGTCTAATCCCACAGGGTAGTAGTGTCCTCCCAACAGTCACCTCGTTGGATCAGCGGCCTGTCTGTCTGATCCTGGGGAAGACCAAGTGGGCCCTTACATCCGATCAAGCCTGATAGAGCCTCTCGGGCTACCTGCTCCCTCAGCAGCCCTCTCTGGGAAAGCATGGCCCAGGCCCAAGGAAGGAAAAGGAACAGTCAACCTTCCAAAGTTTGGAAGTTTTCTTGTTGTAACTTCAAATGATCTGTTCTGAAATGTCAATCAGATGTCTATTCTACGCTTGGAGATAGGACTAGTGGGACATAAAAATAAAAATAGTCTTCTTGTTGGAAGGATGCAAAAATCTAAAGTGCATCTTAAGGTGGATTTGTGGCAAAACAAGAATTTTTGACAGGAAATGCTCTTTTAAAATTGTTCTTCTTCATTCAGACAACTACTGTATATTATGAGTGATGCCCAGACACTTCTCATCAAAAGATTAAATTCAAATACATTTGGTGTATTGGCTCACCAGGACTGAAAAACTTAAGTATTACTCAGGACACTGCTAAATGTAGTTTCAGAATTGCAATCTAGGTTTTAGTCAAACTTTGATTTTATGTTAGAGGAATTAGAAATCTCTAAACCTCCCTTACTTCTCATTCCTATAAGAAAGCAAACACTTCTCTAACAGATTCAAAATTCCGGAAATAATCAGTTTGGATTTACTCCTTCAGAAAGACTCCTGAAGCCCAATGAAAGACACCTCTGTAAGACTGCAAAATAATCATCAGTTCTTAATACCTGTCAACCTTCAGTCATACCTCTTAAGGGCCTCTTTGAGTTCTGGTACCGAGCGGATACACTGAACTGTAGCATTCATATAACAAGTGTTACCGAGGTTGGTCAGTCCACAAGGAAGTTCCATCTACCAAGAAAAAGGAAAAAAATCGTATTTCAAAAGGTTACAATTTCAGGATTTGGCAGGCTGGCTTTCCTATAAACCCAAAACCTACCACTGTACAACTCTCCCCATAAATGATCACCGGGTGCACAGGAAATGCTGCCAACAAGGCTAACATGGCATTTACTTAAGGCACTCTTTTTTAAGCAAGGTCTTCAGTTGGCTTGGCTAAAGGATTTGCACAGTATCAATTCTCCTTTTTACCTCGTCACCCTATTTGTATCAAAGAGAGTATTTCAATTAACATTGTTGATAATGTGTCAGGCTAATGGAAGTCTCTAAGCTATGCCAACCCTGGATACCTAGCTAGCGACTGAGAAAAGGTTCTTTTTTTTAACATCTTTACCATAGCAGGCTTTTTTGATTATTTAGCCACACACTTTATTTTACATCTTTGAAAAATGAGTAAATTCATTCAGACAGCATTCTGACTGGGACTTAATGCTAGATGCAAGTTCTGACTGGTTTCACGGCTTCTAAAACTTCATTATAGGATGAAACCACTTACAACTCCATTATTTGGTCAGTCAGCCCCAGAAAAAATATAATCAAGTATTTAAAATTTTTAGTCCTTTCCCCCCATAATTTTCCCATCGAGGCTATTCAGCTATTACAATTCTTAAATCATCTTGCCAAGCCACTTGTGCACAAGATGAGAGGCATTTTGGCAGAGAAGGAAGCAGCATGGCCTAGAGGCCTGGGAATCACAGGACCTGGGTTCTAATCCTGGTTCCACCACTTACCTAGTAAGTGAACTTGGGCAAATCACTTAACTTCTTTGTGCCTCAGCTTCCTCAAACGTAAAATGGGTATTCAACACCTGCTCTCTCTCCTATTTAGAATGTGAGCCCAGTGGGGGAGAGGGACTGTGTCTGATCTGATTAGCTTGCCGTTTCCCCAGCACTTAGAACAGTGCTTGACACAAAGTAGTGCTTAATAACTTAAAGGAGGAAGGCGGAGGAGAAAGGCACTGATAAGTCAAATAAGCTGTCATATACTGTGATTTTAACATCAATCGCTGAATGATTCCTCTGTATTTTCTAAACAGTTTCATAAAGACTATACCACTTCACAGAAAAAGGACAAGTTAGGTCCACATAAAGATTCCTCCATGGACTTCAGTGCAGAGAGAGAAAATATTCCTTTAGCTGAGCATAGCCCAGTGATCCATGTGACAGTCACTGCACCAGCTGGAATGCTGGTGATTCCTGCATCCACACTGGAAAGAAGCATGTGTTCACGGTGAGTAGAGGGTGGTGGGAAATGCAACTGCATTAAATGTAACTCTTTATTCCCACCAGGTATGGGTGGGGGGAGTTGTTATATACTTGCAGAGATACATAATAATGTGTGCATATAATTGCGTTTTGCACGTGAAGGCGTTGTCACTGGCAGTGAAAGGGATCCAGGAGAGGAGAAGGGGACGAAAGGACAAGGCAGGACAGGGAAAGTGCAGGGTGACACTGGCAGACTTTAGTTTCTTACCCTTTCCTTCCCCTCTTTTCCCTTCTCTTCACTCCAGAGATGCCAGGGGGCAGTGCCCACCCATCAGGACACAGGTAGCATCCCCGAGGCCCCTCCCTCACTGCCCAGACCCCACAGTGAGGGTAGAAACCCTTCACCCACACCTATATGAACCGCATAAAGATCTCTGCAGACAGATATGGGTCCTATTTTCCCTAGTTTGAAGCAGGACACCCTCATGCCCTTTCATTTCAGCTATGCTGGCCAGGAGAGGGCTGGAGAGGGAACTCCGTAAAGGGTGCCCAAGTCCTGTTCCTGCCTCTTCCCCACCTCCTCCCTACAGGTCACCCTGCCTTCCTCTTCCTCTCCCAGGTTCAATGAGAGCCTTCAGCCTGCAAGGTGAGCAGACATTCCCAAAGGGTACCGATTTCCCTTTGGAAATCCCTCTCCGGGAGAATCAGGGAGAGGATTCCCAGGTTCGAACAGCCCAGATGGGAAATGAGAGTGGTATAATTCTGGATGCACCCAGGCCAGCCTGTCAGGCTCTAGAGGTCCCCAGGGCCCCAGGCCTGAGGCATTCTGGGGATCAGTGGCCACCGGTCTGGAAAAGGACCCTGGGGAGGCTACCTGTTGCTGACGGTATTTGGGGGAATTGCCTATTGCAGTCCTCCCCAATCCTCCTCCCCATCCCTTCTCCACCCCTGGCAGCGATGGGCTGGATGGAGCCCACAGATGCTAACATTTCATTTGGAAACTGAGAGCAATGAGAAACAAGGATTTGAAGGGGGATAAGGAGTGGGAGGGCACAGGTTTAAACTGCTGGTGGGCCAGAAAATCTTGGGTCTTTCCAGCCATGATCAGTAGCCTTCAAGGCTCGGCAGAGTCCCGGGATGAGTAAGGCCGAGGGTCCGGCTCAAAAAGCTACCGGGGCCATTAGCTGCAGGCTTTATAGTTAGGTTACAGCTGCAGGACCTTGTGCGGCAGCAGTAACACGCATTGCGGGGTGTTTGGGAAGGGCGCCCCTTTACCCGTGGCCTGTTCAAGAGCCACGTTTAGCTCCAGGGGCCAACTTCGGCTCCAGGGTCACTCGTTGCCGATCCCCATGTTAGACACATCTGTTGAAATGCCTACTTTCAGTGAATTCTTGGTACCGTGCTCTGCACCGGGGGGTGCTCAATAAATACTTCAACTACTGTGAGTTCTTAAGGAGTTAAAACTGCACAAGTTCCAAAACTGGCTACTCTGGTTTCAGGATTACTTTTAGCACAGCTGTCAATATCAAGAGAGTGATAAGGGAGGGAAGTTCACCTAGGCCTGGTCTCTCACCTTCACGAAGGACCAAATCCTATGACTGGATACTTACAAATGGATTGACCACTGACTACTGAATTACACCTCCTACTGTCTCTCGCAATCAAAACTACAAGTCATTTTAATAAGCAATATTCCAATAGGTGTCCATAAACATCTGCTGAAAACAGTGATGCGACTAGAGGAAAAAGTCTGATAGATTCCTTACAGCAGAGGCTAGCTGTTCTTCTGTCATGTCTTCTACGAAGACGGTCCTAGCCACAGGCTCCTCGGGAAGAGCGTCGGCTGAACCCATCATCAGAAGAGTCATTCCCTGTTTGAGAGACAAAAATGATTATCCGGATGGAAACGGTGAGAATCGGCACTTTGTTGTTGACGGAGGCAATTCCCGTCTTTAAACTTCAAGTTTGAGAAATATGCAACAGAAATGATTATAGTGACAGGTTTGTGTGGTACCCACCTGTACTTTCTTCTCTGCCAGTCACGGCCCCTCGGGGCCACCTGTTGTTAAAGGAGTCGTCTACTGATTCCTTAATATTACGCTTTATTTCATCATCATTTCATCATCATTTCATTTATTTCATTTCATCATTTAGGTGAACTCAGATCACAGGATAATAATCCTCCTGAAGAGGGTTGAATTTTAACACTGATAGAAGTATTATCGACTGAAATACATTAAAGTTAACTGTCCCCTATTGAGAGCTATCACATTAATGCATTAAACACGGTTAATTACTCCTAAACATTATGAAAACCTACATCGATTGCTAAACCTAGACTCAAGCTTCCATTTCAATTTACCAGAAGGAACACAAGAAATTTAGCATTCAAATCAACGCAGAAACTCTCCCCTTATACCGGCATACTAGTTTTAGTCAGTTCTACGTTTACCCAGGGGTCACGAGTTTGAAGCATCCCACGTTAAAGGGAACTCAAACACCTAGATGAACCTAGTGCACACGGGCACGGTTGTTTCTCCTGACAGTGCATCACATTCTATCCATACATGAGTTGTTGGAAAAACATCCCATGATTCGAAAACATTAGGGGTGGGCTCCCCAAAGCCCTCCCTTCACCCCTCCGACCCCCTCCGTCCCGAAAATCCTTCCTATCACCCTCCCCAGTCATCATTTGAGATTTCCCCCCGTTTACAAAATCTGTTCTCTCTACTAGGGCATCATGGGGTAGTGAATAAAGAACAGGCCTGGGAGTCAGAAGGTCATGGGTTCTAATCCCGGCTCCACCACTTGTCGGCTGTGTGACCTTTGGCGAGTCAAGTCACTTCACTTCTCTGCCTCGGTTACCTCATCTCTAAAATGGGGATTAAGACTGTGAGCCCCACATGGATCAGGGACCCTGTCCAACCTAATTTGCTTGCATCTGCCCCAGCGATTAGTACAGTGCCTGGCATATAGGAAGCGCTTAACAAATATTATCATTATTATTACTATTATTACCTATCTCCTCACAGCTTCTGAATTCACTCACAGCCCATTCCCCTTTCCTTCCTGTCCGCCATCTTCAACCACTCACTTTCTGATGGCTCCTTGTCCTCTGTCTCCAGATATGCTCACATCATTCTCTGGATCTCCCTGTACCCTCCAGCTATCACCCCACCTCCCTCCCATTCCTGCCCAAACTCTTCCAATGAATGTATACATCCACTGCTTCCCAGTGCTCTCCTCCAACTCCCTGCCCCTTTCGATGGTATTTTTTAAGTGCTTAATATGTACCAGGAACTGTTCTAAGCACTGGGGCAGATACAAAATAATCAGGTTGAACACAGTGCCTGCCCCACATGGGGCTCACAATCTTAATTCCCATTTTACAGAAGAGGTAACAGGGGTAAAAGAGGTAACATGGCCCAAGTTCACAGAGCAGACAAATGATGGGGCCGGGATTAGAGCCCCGGTTCTTCTCATTCCCAGGCTCTATCCACTAGACCACACTGTTTCTCCCTTCTTGACCCTCTACAATCCTGTTCCCTTCCCCTTTACTCCCCTAGATAGCTCTCTCCAAACTCACTAATGAGTTCTTGCTTACCAAATCTAGGGCTTTAAAAAGGACCTGGGTTCTAGTACTGGCTCCGCCACTTGTCTGCTGTGTGACCCTGGGCAAGTCATTTAACTTCTCTGTGCCTCAGTTATCTCACCTGTAAAATGGGAATTAATAATAATAATCATCATCATTATTATGGCATTTGCTAAGCACTTACTCTGTGCCAAACACTGTTCTAAGCACTGGGGTGGATACAAGGTAATCAGGTTGTCCCACGTGGGGCTCACAGTCTCAATCCCCATTTTACAGTTGAGGTAACTGAGGCACATAAGTTAAGTGGCTTGCCCAAGGTCTCCCAGCAGATAAGTGGCGGAGCCTTGATTAGAACCCAACTCTAACTCCCAAGCCGGTGCCTTTTCCACTAAGCCATGCTGCTTACTGTGAGCCCCAGGTGGGACAGGGATTGTGTCCAACCTGATTATCTTGTGTCTAGCCCAGCACTTAGTACAGTGGCCGGTACAGAGTAAGCACTTAACAAATGCCATATTAAATCCTCTTGACTGCTTTCGACACTACAGGTCACTCTCTTTCTCTGCAAAGACAATATAATCTTAATTTTGTTGATATCTCCCACCTGATTCTCATCTTTCTAGTGTTCCTTCTCAAGCCAGCTCTTCCTCTGCCCTCCCACCCACTAAATAAATACATATATGCCTCAAGACTCAATACTGGGTCCTTTTCTCTTCTCACTTGATCTTCACTCCCTTTGGGAGCTCACCCACTCCCACGGCTTCAACTAACACTTAAATTGGGTTACTAGAGTTATGCAGACTTCCCCTTAATACCTTCGTTTTTCTCTAGAATCATGATGAGCAACAGTGACCACTGTGATCTCCGATTCCAACTCCCCATTCTGTGACTGTAGGGGGGGGTTCATCCTTTCTAGTGGCTTTCAGCAGGATGTCCAAAACTGAACTGCTTGCCCCCAAAATCCACTTCGGCACCTAACTTTTCTAATACTACCATCTCCCCCATCTGAGGTTCACAAACTTGGCATTATCCCATTATTGCTCTCATTCACCCTCATTATTCAGTCTGCTGTCAAACCTTGCCGATATTCATTCAAACCATTTCCAGGGTTCACCCTGTCCTCTCCATCCAAACTGCTACCAAGCTGTAACTGAAGGCAGGGATCATCATCATCATAATAATGTTGGTATTTGTTAAGCACTGTACTAAGTACTTGGGCAAGTATAAGAAAACACAGTTGGCAGACATTTCCTGCCACAATAAGCTTACAGGAATCAGGTCTACCGACTCTTTTTTAAAAATAGTATTTGCTCAGGACTTACTATTTGTCATGCACTGTTCTAAGCGCTGGGGTAGAAAGGAGATAATCAGGTTGGACAGAGGGCTCACAGTCTAAATCGGAAGGAGGATTCAAACCCCATTTTGCAAATGGGGTAACTGAGGCACAGAAAAGTTAAGTGACTTGCCCGAAGTCACACAGCAGGGAAGTGACAGAGCCGGTGCAGAACTCAGGTCCAAGCTCTTTCCTCTAGGCCATGCGTTCTCCCAAAGCACAGTGGATCTGCACACACCAAGTGCTCAATAACTACCCTTCGCTGACTGATCCAAGCACTTGTCATATCTCGACTCGCTCACTCCATCAGCCTACCTGCCTCTAGTTTTTCCTTTCTCCAGCCACACTTCACACTCTCTCCCAGATTAGCTTTCTAATAATGCTCAGCATATTTCCCCACTCCTCAAAAGCCTCCAATAGATGCCCAGTTCTCTTCACATCAAGCAGGAACTCCTGACCATCAGCTTTAAGGCACTCAATCAACAGGCTCCCTCCAACTGCTTTTTCCTCTATATCCCACCTCAGAGTCTTCATTCTGCTCGAGCTAACCTGACTATGCTGCCTCAATCACATCTCTCCTGAACCTCACACCTTCAAATATGACAGGCAGATCATAGTTCTACCCATCTTCAAAGCCCCTTTGAGTACACACCATCTACAGGAGGCCATCCCTGACTAATTTCTAATCTCCCAAGATTATAATTCCCCCTACAACTCCCACGTTAGCACTTCTGCATCAAATTGAGGTAGCATTTAAGTACTTAGAGTGTGTGAATCACCATACTAAACACTGGGAAACTATAAAATTGGTTACCTAAAATCTCCCATGGCACTTACGTACATGTCTTACATATCCTATTCCTTACGCATATCCCCTTTGCCTTCTTCCTCCTAACGATAAGTCATTTTTGGGTCTGTAACCCCTCCTCCAGTTTATAAAATCCTTGAGGGCAAACGAACCATCATATCTACTGAATGCTTACTGGTTGCAGAACACTGTACTAAGCACTTGGGAGAGTATAACACAACAGACACATTCCTTGCCCACAATGGCAACAAGTACCTGGTCTTTTAACTCTACTGCTTCATGTGTACTCTCTTCCATGTGTGCCATACTTGACACGCGGATAGGAATTCAACAATACAAGTAGTTGATAGTGTTGTTCTAAATGAACAGAAAAAAGGCATATGGAAGAACTGACGATTTCAAAGGAAAGCTAAAGGTCTGAAATGTACACGTCTGAAATGTACACACTTTCCAATCCAAATCACTGCTTCACCCATTAACACCTAGGAAAGAGTTTCTTGGCAAGGTTCCAGATTTTATTTTTCAAGAATCAGAGGAAATACTAAGATGTTTAGCTTAACACATACAAGCAAAATCATAGCATCAGTTCTTCCCTATCCTGGGAGTTGAGTTTTTGCAGAATCCCACATAAAGAAAAACTAACGCTGCAACACTCTAATCATGTGGCTACACCAAACCGCATCAGCCTCTATACTGAGGCAGGCACAGATTGTTGGAAGAACATTTCCTAATTCTTCCATTACACACTATTCAGGGGGTATTGTAAAAAATGGAAGAACTGATCCTATAGCCATGAATCTGTGGGGGTGGTGCGTGATCACTTAGGAAAGGGATCAGAAAGCACATTTCCCATCTGGTTCCCACTCAGCCCTCCTCCTTTCATGGTCAGATCACTGCAATCACCTCCTCAATGGTCTCCCTCCTTGCAGCCTCTCCCCATTTCAGTCCATTCTCCACACTCCTGAAACAATCCACACAAAGATCTCCAATGATTACACAACCCACTCACACAAAAACTCCTTGCCATAGGCTTAAGGCTCTCCACCAGCTATCTCTCTCTCTCTCTCTCACACACACAAATACATCAGCTTTCTTCACCCACTATCCCCAAGCTAGGGCTTTTCACTTCTACCAAGCACACATCTGAACTACACCCCCTCCCTCGCACTGCCGGCCTCTAAAACTTGCTCATTCCATTCCTTCGGGCTGGAACCGACCCCTCCCCTCCAAATCCACCATATCTCAGCCCTCGCCACCTTCTAATACTTCCTATATTCCCAGCTCCTCAAAAATGCCTTCCACACTTAATTCCCAATGCTTAAAGTCATCCCAAACCAACAGTCATCTGTAGCACTTATACACTGAATTATAACCATTCTCTGTGTTTGTGTACATTCAATTTTTCATTCCGTTATTTGTTCTACTTCCATGATCTAGAAATACTGTAAGGCGGGTCTCTCCTTTTAGTCTGTAAGAGCCTCGTCGGTAGGGTATGGGTCATGTGCTTCTGTGGCACTCTCCCATATGCTTAGAATTCTCCAGAACTGAGAGGCAAATCCTAAATGCCTGAGGGATGCTTTCAGAAAAAAATGCAGGACCAAAAATATTCCTGCCCTACTTAATCATTCAGATGGCTTCTGGAAGGCCCGGTATTTTAAGACTCCAAATCGTATCAATCGGAAGCATCTCTGCTCAGAATTATGCCTTTGCCCAGAACCAGATGGGATGTGACCCCAGCTGAGTGCAACAGCTGCTCCAGACCAGAACTGTAGACAGATGTCGACCTTCTTGACGGAGTGTGGGAACTGTGGAATTCCCACAGACCCTAGCACTACTGGGTGACAACGGTAACCTCGGTGAAGTGAGACAGTACACGTAGCCTTAGCAGACCACCAAAATTGAGACGGGAAACGAAGACATTACACATGTAAAGCCACGTGCAGAACTCAGGGAAAATGAGCTGCTTTTCTACGCTGGCCAGGTGGAAATAACAGCGCTGGCCAGCAAGCTTCAGGCCCTCGCCCATTAGGAGTAGAGACTTATGTCTTAAGTTCACATATTTCTACTGAATCCCATAAGGCTCTGCAAATCCACTGTCCTCCTTTAATTTCTAATGCAAGAATTGCCTGAGGAAGAGTGATGACATTCTTGCTAACAGGAAATAGCTTATTCTCAGGGGGTGGAAGAACGCACTTTTTCTAGACCCTACATGATGGAACTTATCTCAGCCTGTTACACTTAGTATTATATCACCAAGAAGTCCAATCTCAACTGTTTTAAGGTTATTTTAAAAACAACATGAAGCATGAAGCATCATGTTTTAAAGAATGCCTCACCTGTGCTCAAAACCCTGCCACTCCTTAAAGAAAGTGTTGTGGAGACTCTCTCATAGCCAAATAGTTTTATCGCTATCATCATTTTAAGTAAATGGATAAGTGTAAAGTTAAAAAAAAAAAACCCTAATGGGTGCTCTTAACCAACCTTTGCTCAAGGAAAATGAATATATTATAAAACCAGCAATTCCATAAGCTTTGTTTTCACAGTTAGGGGTTGTTCTTCCAATATTACTATCTAACTGGATCGAAAGCAATGGGAAGAGGTTTGTGACCCACATCTAAAGTCTTAGGCAAGCTGCAGTTTTTCTTAATATAGGTTTCTTGGTTATGGGAGAACTAAGTGAAACAGAAAGGGTTCCGAAGGTATTTTTATATATGTGTATATATCTATGATTCCATTTATTTTGACGCTATTGTTGCCTACCTGTTTTGCTTTCTGTCTGCTCCCCTTCTAGACCGTGAGCCCATTGTCGGATAGGGTTTGTCTCTGTTGCCGAACTGTAGTTTCCAAGCGTTTAGTACAGTGCTCTGCACATCGTAAGCACTCAATAAATACGATTGAAGGAAGGTTTATTCTCAAACTATAAAGTATGTAATTTTTAGTAATGTTTAAAGTGTGGCTCAGTGGAAAGAGCCCGGGCTTGGGAGTCAGAGGTCATGGGTTCGAATCCCGGCTCTGCCACTCATCAGCTGTGTGACTGTAGGCAAGTCACTTCACTTCTCTGTGCCTCAGTTACCTCATCTGTAAAATGGGGATTAAGATTGTGAGCCTCACATGGGACAACCTGATGACCCTGTATCTACCCCAGTGCTTAGAACAGTGCTCTGCACATAGTAAGCGCTTAAATACCAACATTACTATTATAATTCCAACTAAATTTACAATAGAAGCCGCATAGCCTAGTGGAAAGAGCTTGGGAGTCAGAGTACATGGGTTCTAATCCCAGCTCTGCCAGTTGTTTGCTCTGCGATCTTGGGCAAGTCACTTAACTTCTCTGTGCCTCAGTTCCCTCATCTGTAAAATGGGGATTAAGACTGTGAGTCAGCGAGGCTCAGTGGAAAGAGCCCAGTTTTGGGAGTCAGAGGTCATGGGTTCTAATCCCAGCTCTGCCACTTGTCAGCTGTGTGACTCTGGGCAAGTCACTTCACTTCTCTGTGCCTCAGTTCCCTCATCTGTAAAATTGGGATTACGACTGTGAGCCCCACATGGGACAACATGATCACCCTGTATCACCTTGTATCGCCCCAGTGCTTAGAACAGTGCTTTGCACATAGTAAGCGCTTAACAAATACCATCATTATTATTATTATTCTCTGTGCCTTAGTTCTCCTATTCTCCTTCCTACTTAAACTGTGAGCCCCATGTGGGACAAGGACTGTGTCCAACCTAATTAAACTTTATCTGCCTCAGCATTTAGAACAATGTTGGACACCTAGTAAATGCTTAACAAATACCATGAAAAAAGCCAAATGGGTTCTAAAAGATCTGTCTTACTTCTGAGGAAAATGCAGGTGAATTTTAAAAGTTAAGATGTATTTGCTTGATAAGTAATGATAATAAAAATAATGTATTAAGTTCAGTAAGTTCTTAAGACAAATAATGGCATTTGTCAAACAGTTACTATGTCCCCAACACTATATTAGGCACTAAGATAGTTACAAGCTAATCAGGTTGGACACAGTCCCTGTGTCCCCTCCTCCTCACAGGAAGGGAGGAGGGGAGAACAAGTATTTCACTCCATTTTAAAGATGAGGATCTTACCCCGCTTTGATTACTGCATCAGTTTCCTTGCTGACCTCCCTGCCTCAATTCTTTCCCCACTCCACCCTGCAGCCTGGATCATTTTTCTACAAAAACGTTCAGTTAGTATTTCCCCACCCCTCAAGAACCTCCAGTGGTTGCCCATCCAACTCCACATCAGAAAGAAACTCCTTACCAACAACTTTAAAGCACTCAGTCACCTTGCCCCCTCCTCCCTCATCTCACTACTCTCCAACTACAGTCCAGCCCACACACTTCGCTCCTCTAACGCTAACCTTCTCACCGTACCTTGATCTCATCTATTCCACGGCCGACCTCTGTCCACGTCCTTTCTCTGGCCTGGATCACCCTCCCTCTTCATAACCAACACAAAATTACTCCCCCCACCTTCAAAGCTTTATTGGAGGGACATCTCCTCGAAGAGGCCTTCCCTAAGCCCTCATTTCCTCTTCTCCCACTCCCTTCTGCATCACCTTGATTTGCTCTCTATTAACCCTTCCCTGAGCCCCATTCATTCAATCGTATTTACTGAACACTCAGTGTGCACAGCACTGTACTAAGCACTTGGGAAAGTACAACGTAACAATAAACGGACTACAACGAGCTTACAGTCTCATCCGTAATTTATTTATATTAATGCTGGTCTCCCCCTCTAGATTGTAAGCTCGTTGTGGGCAGGGAATGTATCTGTTATACTGCTATACTCTATTCTTCCAAGTGCTTAGTACAATGTTCTGCACACAGTAAACTCTCAATAAATACAACTGATTGATGAAGAAACTGAGGCACAGAGAAGTTACGTGACTTGCCCAAAAATCACACCACAGGCAAGTAATAATAATATTAATTGTAGTATTTGTTAAGTGTTTACTATGTGCCAGGCACTGTAGTAAGTGCTGGGGGAGATACAACGTTATCAGGTTGGGGACAGTCCCTGACCCACATGGGGCTCACAATCTTAATCCCCATTTTCCAGATGAGGCATAGAGAAATGAAGTGACTTGCCCAAGGTCACAGAGCAGATAAATGGAACTGTCAGGATTAGAACCCAGGTCCTCTGACTTCCAGGCCTGTACTTTTTCCACTTGGTCTCACTGCTTCTTAACAATTAACAGAACGGCAGGACACCCTACACTTCAATTTCATGAGGCATGAAAAAGGAACCTCAGAATGAAAAAGTCTACACTAAATGACCATACATCACTCAGTAGCATTTACTGCCTGTGTGCAGAGGACTATATTAAATAGTCGGGAGAGTACAATGGAATCAGAAGACACTCATCCCCGCACTGAAGAAGTTTTCAGTCTAGCGGGAGATGCATTATTATTACTCCCCGCATAATCGATGTAGTTATAGAAAGGCCCAGGTGATGCAAAGTAACTCAGGTGAAACAAGGTGGGGAGATTTACAATAATTGGGATAGACCATCTAGAAGAGATATGATCACAGAAGGGTTTGAAGAAGGGGAGATCTGGGGTCCGCTATATATGAAGGAGGAGGGAGTTAAAGGCAGGGTGCAGGGCATGAGCAGCATGAGGGAGTGGCAGAAGAAATGAGAACAAGGCACAGTGAGTAAATCCGTTTGAGAGGAATGAAGATAATGAACTGGGGTGTAGGGGAAGAAGAGAGGACATTAGAAAGGAGAGAGCTGACATGTTTGAAGCCAACAGTTAAGTGCTTCTGTTTCATGTGGAGAGGAATGGGCAGTCAGTGGAGGCTTCTGAAAAGTAGAGAGACAGGGGCAGTACAATATTTTTGAAAAACAATCCAGGCAGCAGAATCAAGTACCACCTGGAGGCATGGAGAACAACGAGGAGGCTGATACAATAAGAGGTCAAGCATGCAATGACAAGAGCCTGGGCCAGCATGACAAACTCTGTTGAATTCTTGTGAAGACATGCATGCACATACAACAGAAGTACATTTTTCACACAGGAGCCACACGACATAAATGAAAAAAGTCAACTCTGATACCCAAAATAAGGGGAAAGAGGAAGTGGCATGGTCGATTCTACAGGAAATGTGGTGGGAGAGGGGAGTGAGCAAAGATGATCCTGGCACCGTCATCTCATTGTGGGCAGGGAATATGTCTACCAACTCCCATGGTATACATCTTAATATCTCGGCCCATAGTAAGTGCTTAATAAATCCGATCGATCAGTGTGTCATCAGTCTTTACACTACCTCTCTTGATCGAGAGATGGTCTCAACACTGAGTAGAGTGGAAATGGATGTGCACATGCTGTGCAATTATGAAAAGCAGCGTGGCTCAGTGGAAAGAGCATGGGCTCTGGAGTCAGAGGTCATGAGTTCAAATCCCAGCTCTGCCACTTGTCAGCTGTGTGACTGTGGGCAAGTCACTTGACGTCTCTGGGCCTCAGTTACCTCATCTGTAAAATGGGGATTAAGATTGTGAGCCCCATGTGGGACAACCTGATTCCCCCGTGTCTCCCCCAGCGCTTAGAACAGTGCTCTGCAAATAGTAAGCGCTTAACAAATATCAACATTATTATTATTATTATTCATCAATGTCACGGTCTTACCAGTGGTGCTTTTTTTCTTTCTCCTGCTCCCACCATTTCTAAATACTTTGTGTCTTGCCACCCCTTTGGACTGCTAGCCTGAGGGGGGGAACTGTATCTCTGGCCTCTGTTGCAGTCAGAGTACACGGCCCTGCACACAGTAGGCACTTAGTAGATGCCACTGACTGACTACAGATTTGCCTGCCCGGAAGCAGGGCAACCAACAAAATGAAAGGCAAGTGAACTGAAAAATCAGATCTGGACAGTGCAAAGTGCACTCAGACAGTTGGAAATTTACTATAACATTTTGGCCTGATCCTATTCTTAGATCACCTCAAAAAATATTAGGGAACTGATTAGGTAAGTGAAGAAAATCTCTCTGGCACTTTACATTTTGAAATACGAATTAAAATCAAATCACAATTTGTTCTAAATTTGCAGAGCCAATAGGAGATGGTTAATGGGAAACTCAGATAAAGCAATTTTAACAAAATCAGGTCTAGGCATAAGTCATTTCAATTACATTTTCTTTAACTTCTCAAAAAATTGACAAGTTTAATTTTAATAGAAACACAACCTCCAATGAAGCAAAGTTAGCTTAATATAATTTAAGCCTATTAAGAAATTACATTTGCATAACTAGAGTCAAGGTACTTACACTCTTTATCTTGAGGTTTCCCCAGTCTTCATCCTGTTTTAAACAGAAAAGAAATCTTTTTAAATGACTTATTCGGCAGTACTGAGGCACCCACTATATGTACAGTATCACAGTAAACATCAGCAGTTGAATCAGATTATACTCTACACTAAACTCAGTTTTATGCTCCTCAAACTGCTTTCAAACTCTACTCTGACAAATAGCTCTTTTCTCATTCATTCGCTCATTCAATCGTATTTATTGAGCGCTCATACTGTGTGCAGATCACTGTACTAAGTGCTTGGAAAGTACAATTCGGCAACAGATAGACAATCCCTACCCAACAATGGGCTCACAGTCTAGAAGGGAGGAGACAGACACTAAAACAAAACAAGTAGACAGGCATCAACAGCATCAAAATAATAAACAAATAAGGTATACACACATCATTAATAAAATAGAATAATATGTACATACATATACAAATGCTGTGGGGCGGGGAGGGGGTAGAGCAGAGGGAGGGAGTAGGGGTGATGGGGAGGGGAGGAGAAGCAGATGAAAAGAGAGGGAACTCAGCCTGGGAAGACCTTCTGGAAGAGGTGAGCTTTCAGTAGGGCTGTGGAGGGGGGGAGTGAGCTAGTTTGGCGGATGTGAGGAAGGAGGGCTTTCCAGGCCAGGGGTAAGATGTGGGCTAGGTGAGAACGAGGCACAGTGAGAAGGATAGTACCAGAGGAACGGAGCATGCGGGCTGGGCTGCAGAAGGAGAGAAGGGAGGTGAGGTAGGAGGGGGCAAGGTGATAGCTTTGAAGCCAATAGTGAGGAGTTTTTGCTTCATACAAAGGTTGACAGGCAACCACTGGAGATTTTTGAGGATGGGGGTGGCATGCCCAGAGTGGTTTCTACAGAAAGATAATCCAGGCAGCAGAGTGAAATATAGACTGAAGTGGGGAGAGACAGGAGGTTGGGAGGCCAGAAAGGAGGTTGATGCAGTTGGTCCAGTTGGGATACGATGACTGATTGTACCAACATGGTTGCGGTTTGGATGGAAAACAAAGGGCAGATCGTGGCGATGTTGTGTAGGTGAGACAGGCAGGTTTTGGTGACAGACTGGATGTGTGGGGTGAATGAGAGTGCAGAGTCGAGGATGACACCAAGGTTGTGGACTTTTAAGACATGACCTCTTCACATGTGGAAAGGACCCTCTACTAGACAGCTGAGCAAATCCTCTAGGAACCTGCAATTGCCAACCCATGGTAATCCCTGGGCACAGCTCCCAATATGCTAACGCCCTGTAGCTGGCAGGGCCTTATGCCTGCGGAGGGCTGCCTCGACTTCTCTCTCCACCAAGCAGCCATGCGAACCCTCGTGGCCGCCGCCTTCCCGCGTCAGCATTAGGGAAGCAGTGTGGCCTAATGGAAGGAGCACAGACCTGGGCTGGTTCTAATCCCAGCTCGGCCACTCGTCTGCCGTGTGACCTTGGACAAGTCACTTGGCTTCTCTGCACCTCAGTTTCCTCGTTCATTAAATGGGGGTTAAGTCTGTGAACTCCTTATGGGACAGGGACCGTGTCAGACTTGATTATCTTGTACCTACCCCAGTACTTGGTACGGTGCTTGGTGCAAAGTAGCGCTAACGAGTACCATGAAATTTAACAAAGAAAACAAGCCAACTGACAAAAAAAACACACAACTGGGGCCCTCGGCATCCTCCTCATCTAAGGGATCACTTCACTGCTCTCCTGGAAACTCACAGCAGCCTCCTGGTCACCGAGGAACCTTTATCCCAGCCTGTCTCACACCACCCTGGCGGGGTAGAGAAAAGCATGCGCAGGCCGGTGCCGTCTCCACAAAACCTCGGCAAGGTGTCACTGCAGAATTTGAGTGCCAAGGAGCCTGAAATTTTGCTCCTCTAGCCACACGACCCTACTAAGCTCTGTGTTTGGATTTCATGTTGTCTCAGTGTTTTGTTGCATCAATCCTTCTGTGTCTGCCACCAGTCCCCTCTATCCCAGGAACCACATCTGATTCCTACCTGGTGTACTCCCAGCTTTCAGTACAGTATGTGCTTAGTACTATTACAGCTACTAAAACACTTGTTTCGATAGCTTCCTACCAAGGAAGTTGGGTATGAAAAATGAAATTTCATTTCATTTAAGAGGGGAGTCTCTCAAAATGTGGTCTGCAAGGAACTTCCAGGTGGCTGCTCCCCAATTTTTCACCTTTGGGAAGGAAGGTTCCTCCGTTTTCTTAACTGGCGCTTCTGCTGCGCCCATTTTTGGAATGGAGGTGGGGGGTAGGGATTACCACAGGCACCTACCCTATATGTGGCATGCCCAGGGAATCAGGGCAGGCAGGAGGCCCTCTTTAATCAATGAGCATTTGGGTACAGAATGTTATAGTAATCTCTGGAGCAGAGTACAACGGAATTCACAGACATAACCCCTCCCCTCAAGTCACTTGCTATCCAGCGGGAAGGCAGGGAGGAGGACACTGTCACTAACAAATTATAGGAAGGAGGAGGCAATACGGAATTAAGTTTACATACATAGGCACAAAGGAGAAGTACGAGTTCCCAAGTGCTTGGGTGACGGAGAAGGGCTGAAGCAGTAATAGCAATGGTATTTATTAAACGCTCTATGCAGAACACTGTACTAAGCACTGGGAAAAAAAAATACAGAGAGGGGGATTAGACATGGTCCCTGACCCCTTAAGGGACTCATGAGAGATACAGACGTGGAGAAATGAGAGATTAATCTCCTGGTGAAGATGGAGAGCAGTAGACTTGCCGAATATGAAGCGGGAAGGAGCTCAGGGGCAAGGCAAGCACTGGTCCACTGGATAAGGCATCCGACTTCAGAAGGCTGAACGTTCGAATCCCTTCAAGGTTAGTTTTTGGAAGCAGTGCGGTTTAGTGGCTAGAGCAAGGGCCTGGGAGTCAGAAGGGCAGGGGTTCTATTACCGGCTCTGCATCTTGTCTGTTGTATGACCCTGGGCGATCACTTAACTTCTCTGGGCCTCAGTTACCTCATCTGTAAAATGGGGATTGAGACTATGAGTCCCATGTGGGTCAGGGACTGTGTCCAACCCGATTTGCCTGTATCCACCCCAGTGGATACAGTGTCTGGCGCATAATAAGCGCATCCCACCTCCGCCACTGGTCTGCTGTGTGACTTTGGGCAAGTCACTTCAATTCTCTGGTCCTCAGTTACCTCATCTGTAAAATGGGGATTAAGACTGTGAGCCCCACCTGGGACAACCTGATAACCTTATATCTATCCTGGCACTTTGAACAGTGCTTGGCATATAGCAAGTGCTTAACAAATACCACCATTATTATTATTATTATTATTAAAAAATACCACAACAATATTATTATAATTAAGTGGAAGGGTGTGATCAAGAGGTCAGTGCAGGAAAGCTGAAAAGAGACATAATGAGATTAACTTGAAAGGGGAACCAAGTCTGTGAGCTCAGGTGCAGTGGGAGGAGAGTGAAGAAGTAGTAGGGAGAGAGCTGATGGAAGGCCTTAGGGGTATAAAAAAAACTCACTAGTATGGGGAAGCACAGAATCCCTTCATCACTGTTACTGTTCTTAGTCTAACTTTGGTGAGAGAAAAGCAGAAATGTGGTCTGCCGAAAGGCCAAAGGGACTTTCTTCAATGCCCTCTGAGCCCCCATGAGACAGGATTAGGAAAACTCCAGCCACCAGTTTCCTGGGGCACCAGGATCCCTCTCGGATGGCTGTTTTTGGCTGGTTCGTTCCTTGTTAGGTACTATAGGCACTGGACACCTTTTATTTCTAAGGCCTCGGCCACCCTCAGGCTCAGCTTCTGCTGCTGCGTTTCACGTTCCAGAAGTGGTGCTCCTTTGTACAAGAACCTGGGAAAGGAACGGAGCTCTGAAGCAACAGAGGGAGCCAGATGTGACCTCCCTTCTCTCCCTGCACCCTATCACCGTGCACCCTCATTATTACACAGATTCTGCATTCCCGACTGCAACAGGTAGAAACTCCTGGCAATTGGCTCTAGGGCCTACAATTCGAATTCTCTCATCATTTTATCTACTTATTCTCTTTTACGCCCTACCTGGCCCTCTTCTTCTGTTGGAGTGTACTATACCCTGCAAGGGCTTAGTACAGTGCTCTGCACAAGCCTGTCAATGGGCAGGGATTGTCTCTGTTGCCAAATTGTACGTTCCAAGCTTTTAGTACAGTGCTCTGCACATAGGGAAGCAGCGTGGCTCAGTGGAAAGAGCACGGGCTTTGGAGTCAGGGCTCATGAGTTCGAATCCCAGCTCTGCCACTTGTCGGCTGTGTGACTGTGGGCAACTCACTTAACTTCTCTGTGCCTCAGTTCCCTCATCTGTAAAATGGGGATGAAGACTGTGAGCCCCACGTGGGACAACCTGATTCCCCTATGTCTACCCCAGCGCTTAGAACAGTGCTCGGCACATAGTAAGCGCTTAACAAATACCAACATTATTATTATTATTATTATAGTAAGTGCTCAATAAATACTATTGAATGAACAGTAAATGCTCAATACCACTGATTAATAACACACTCTCATGTCTCATTCTGAGAATAGTCTCATTCTCATTCTCCCACCACCGACGCTCCCCTCTCACATCCAAGGAAAGCTTCAAATAAATACCATCCACTGACTGACTCCGAGCATTTCTGAAGTCACATCTCCTCCAGGAGTCCTTCTCTGATTAATAATAATTGTGGCATTTGTTAAGCACTTACTCTGTGCTAGGCACTGTACTAAGAACTGGGGTGGACACCAGTAGATCAGGTTGGAAACAGTCCCTAACCCACATGGGGCTGACAATCTTAATCCCCATTTTACAGATGAGGTAACTGAGGTACAGAGAAGTGAAGTGACTTGTCCAGGGTCACGCAGTAGACAAATGAAGGAGCTGGGATTAGAACCCAGGTCTAATTTCTTTTCTCCCCAAATTATATCACCCCAACCCCTTCATCAGCACTTTAGCATCACCTAACCAGTAGCAGCTAGGTTTTATGCACTTTATTACTTTTCTCTCCCCGCTGATAGAGCGCTAGCTCTCCCAGGACAGGGACTGCCTCTACCTCTCCCGTGCTCTCCAAAGATTGTACAGTCTCTGCATACAGGGGTTCAATAAATACTATTCAATGATTACTTCTGTGCCTTTAAAGAACACAGCACTTCGGCACTACTCTATGCCTGTTTCCTCATCTGAATAAATACTATTCAATGATTACTTCTGTGCCTTTAAAGAGCAAAGCCCTGGGAGTCAGAGGACCTGGGCTCTAAACTCAACTCTGCACCCTTCGGCAGTCACTTCACTTCTCTGTGCCTCAGTTTCCTTATCTGTAGAGAATCCAATACCTATTCATCATCCCGCTTAGACCGTGAGGCCCATTTGGTACGGAGACTATGTCCGACCTGATCGGCTTGTAGCTACCCCAGAGTTTAGCATATTGTAAGTGCTTAAGGAATACCACAATCATCATCACAGTAAATAATAATAGTAACTTGAACAAAGGCCCCTTTGATGTGTTCTTATGATGCATTACTTCTGCAATATACACTAGGTTACCTCACTGGGTCAGTAAGAGTGTCCATAAGATTTGAGTGCTACCAGGGGCCCCTCCCTGACCTAAATTACATCAGGGACCCCTAGGACCAGGTAATTAGAAGGAGAAGTAGCATGGCTCAATGGAAAGAGCATAGGCTTGGGAGTCAGAGGTCGGGGTTCTAAACCTGGCTCCACCACTTGTCAGCTATGTGACTTTGGGCAAGTCACTTCACTTCCCTGTGCCTCAATTACCTCATCTGTAAAATGGGGATTGAGACTGGGAGCCCCATGTGTGACAACCTGATTACCTTGTATCCCCCCCAATGCTTAGAACAGTGCTTGGCACATAGTAAGCGCTTAACAAATGCCATCATCATTATCATTATTATTATTTGGAATTCTGGACTCTGCTTTAACAGGGCCTTGCATTTCATGTAGTAGTGGGGAACAGAACGTCAAGACTACGAAGAATTTAGAAGGATCCCACTGTTAAGTGAATAGACAAAATATGTACAATTTCTGCCACCCATATTTTGGGAGGGGGTGTGTACATCCATATTTTAGCAGCAGGGATTGAAAAAGTCATGGCTGCATAGGGAGGGGCTAAGAATTTGTGGAAACTTTCTACGAGATATCTGCACCTCTTTCTCTCTACTTTCTGCCTGCTCCAACCTGCCCCTAAGTAGCTGTCGACTTCTCGGACTTAGGGGCTCCTCCGCTGGGCTCTACTTGTTCCGCACCAAGCTTTGGCTCCAGGGCAGACATGCTCACCAATGAAGTGCTCGTCACTCCTACCCCTCCTCACTCACCTGGGCAGACAAGCAGACACTGCAGGCCGAGAAGGACAGAAGGGCACCAGGGGGGACCAAAACACACCTGCCAATCGGATCCACCCCAAGTGATGTGCGGAAGTGGGGAAGTGATGATGTGAGCATCTCTCATAAACTTTATGAGTGGAGACACCCAAAAAATGCCCTTTGGTAGCAAAGAGAAGAATTTCTCAGATGTACGAAACCTCCCCTTAAATGCAAAACGAGCAACATTCAATAGGACGTGGCTCCAAGCAGAAAAGATTTTTACTTAATTTTACCTTCAGAGTTCCTCCTTTCACCATAACTTTCTGTCTGGCTGGCTGGACACCGGTCAGTGCAAAAAGCTGGGCCTTGAACACCATGGGAGGTTCGTCGGTATTCAGCTCCACACCGTCAAACTTCTCCTTCCCCCATTTTACATTAACTGCAAATAAAGAGTTCAGCTCATCTGTCTGGTTAAACACATTCCTCAAGGGGAGCTAGCTCAAGGACCTCTATTATTTCATGCACGACCAAGTTACAGGGTAGAACTTGGAGGAGCTAGTTCCCGGGGAAAGGAGCAGATCCTGAACGGTGAAAATAAAGAAGCAATTTCCAGCTGGCATAGGAGCGGATAAGTCAAATGAAATCAGTCTGATCGCTGTCCCCCGATGGCCCTCATGCCTCCCACTTCTCTGAAATAACAGAAAATAAATGGCTTCAAGGGCCAGCTGGCCCGTTGGTTCAACATTTCAACCAGAATTCCGGTCTTAGAGAAGCAGCGTGGCTCAGTGGCAAGAGCCCGGGGTTGGGGAGTCAGAGGTCATGGGTTCTAATCCCGGCTCTGCCGCTTGTCAGCGGTGTGTCTTTGGGCCAGTCACTTCACTGGGCCTCAGTTCCCTCCTCTGTAAAATGAGGATGAAGACTGTGAGCCCCACGTGGGACCACCTGATCACCTTGTATCCCCCCCCAGGGCTTAATAGTAAGCGCTTAACAAATACCATCGTTATTATTATTATTAAGCACCAAATCCTACTTAATGCGAGGCAATAGGCAGGAGATGTACATCCCCTTGATTCATTTTATTGCTATTGTTTTAAAAAGATGTACATCCCCTTGATTCTATTTACTGCTATTGTTTTTGTCTGTCTCCCCCGATTAGACTGTAAGCCCATCAATGGGCAGGGACTGTCTCTATCTGTTGCCGAATTGTACATTCCAAGCGCTTAGTACAGTGCTCCGCACATAGTAAGCGCTCAACAAATACTATTGAATGAACGAATTCGCTCCCCTCCCCACCCACCCAATTTTAAGAGGGGGGTGTCCCGGGCCGGCTGATCTCCACTGCTGAGCTGTACATTCCAAGCGCTTAGTACAGTGCCCTGCGGAGACGGAGCGCTCAGCAAAGCCGACGGAATGAACCGCAGAGCCGACGGCGGGGGGGAAGGGGTCAGCAGCCCGGTGGCGGGCGGCGCGGCCGGCCTCGCCCGCCCCTTTCAACCCGGGGGCTTCAAATCGGCGGGGCCATGTTGAGCCCGCGGCAGCAGGGAGGGCGGGCCCCATCCCTCGGCCAGGGGACGATGTCCCGGGGCCCCACCCCACCGGCGGGGTCCGGGGGCACACGTGGGCGGGGCGGAGGAAGGGGGTCAAGGCGGGGGCGGGCTAAAGGGCCCAAGAGGCCCGCCGACCGCCTGGCCCCGGCCGGCCTCCCGAAGGCCGGGGGCGGGCACCATTTCGCCGGGCTGGCCGAGGCCCGATGCGGCCCGAGAGGGTGGCGGCCTCCTGCCGGGAGGGCCCCGGCGCCACCACCCCGCTCCCCGGCGCCGGGGGTCTGCGGGGGCCCCCGGGGGGGAAGGAGGGAGGAAAGGAGGGAGGAAAGGAGGGAGGAAAGGAGGGAGGAAAGGAGGGAGGGAGGGCCGGGGCGGACTGACCTGAGAAGAGCGGCATGGCGGCGCGGCTCATTCCAACCGGCCCCGGCCGATGACGCGGCGGCGCGCTGGGGCGCGGCTCCGGGGGCGGGCGCGCGCACGCAGACGCCGGCGGCGCGGGGACGGGGCGGCGGCGGGCGCGCGTACGCAGGGCCGCCGCGTGGCGAGAGCGCGGCCTGGCGAGTCTCCGGCCGGGGGTTCGAATCCCCGCTCCGCCCTTCGTTCATTCATTCGATGGTACTTCCTCGCCACTTGTCGCCTGGGTGACCCTGGGCACGTTGGAGAAGCGGCGTGGCTCAGTGGAAAGAGCCCGGGCTGGGGAGTCGGAGGGCATGGGTTCTCCTCCCAGCTCCCCCGCTTGCCGGCTGTGGGACCCTGGGCAAGTCACTTGGCTTCTCTGGGCCTCAGTGACCTCATGGGGAAAATGGGGATTAAAACTGGGCCCCACGTGGGATCACCTTGTAGAGAAGCAGCGTGGCTCAGTGGAAAGAGCCCGGGCGTGGGAGTCGGAGATCATGGATTCGAATTCCAACTCTGCCACTTGTCGGCTGTGTGACTGTGGGCAAGTCACTTCACTTCTCTGGGCCTCAGTGACCTCATCGGGAAAACGGGGATTAAAACTGAGCCCCCACGTGGGATCACCTTGTATCCCCCAGCGCGTAGAACAGTGCTTTGCACATGGTAAGCGCTTAACAAATGCCAACATTATAATTACTCACTGGGCCTCAAGTTCCCTCATCTGGCAAACGGGGATGAAGACTGTGGGCCCCACGTGGGACAATCTCCTGACCTTGTATCATTGTATCACCCCCCCCCCCCCGCCAGCGCTTAGAAGAGTGCTTGGCACATAGTAAGCACTTAACAGATACCATCATCATTACTATTGTTATAATTATTAATCCTCATTTTACAGATGAGAAAATCGAGGCATAGAGAGGCAAAGGGAATCGTGCACTGTAACTCAGCTGATCAGTGGCAAGAACCAGGATTAGAACCCATGACGTCATGGATGGAGCACGGGCCTAGGAGTCCCGTCATGCGTCATGAGTTCTAATTTCAACTCTGCCGCTCGTCTGCTGTGTGACCGCGAGCAAGTCACATCACTTCTCCGGGCCTCGGTTACCTCATGTGAAAAATGGAGAATGAGACTGTGAGCCCCATGTGGGACGGGGGACTGTGTCCAACCCGATTTGCTTGTAACCACGCAGTGCTTAGCACAGTGCCTGGCACAAAGTAAGTGCTTAACAAATACCATCATTATTATTATTATAACCCAGGTATCCTAACTCCCAATCCTGTGCTTTCCTCGAGGTCAAGCTGCTTTAAATTGTGAGTGTGCATTTGCATAGTGAAAGAACTATAACTGGAGGAAGAGAAATCAATCAGAATCGTCCTGGGCATTGTCATCCCCCTCCTCAAAAATCTCCAGTGGTTTGCCTATCAACCTTCACATGAAGCAAAAACTCCTCTCTATTGGCTTCAGAGCTCTCCCTCACCCTGCCCCCTCCTGCCTCACCTCCCTTCTCTGTTTCTACAGCCCAGCTCGCACACTCCGCTACTCTGCCACCGCTCACCTCCTCATTGGGCCTCGTTCCCGCCTGTGCCGCTGTCGAGCCCTGGTCCACCTCCTACCTCTGGCCTAGAATGCCCTCCCTCCTCACATCCACCAAACTAGCACATTTACCCCTTCAAATCCCTATTGAAAGTTCACCTCTTCCAAGAAGTCTTCCTGGACTAAGCCTCCCTTTTCCTCTGCTCCCCCTCCCCATCACCCTGACTTGCTCCCGCTGCTCTACCCCCTCCCTGCCCCACAGCACTTGTGTGTATATATGTACATACTTATAATTCTATTTATTTTATCGATGAGTATATATCTATAATTCGCTTCATTTATATTGATGCTATTGATTCCCATTTACTTGCTTTAATGTCTAAACACCCCCTTCTAGACTGTGAGACCCTTGTGAGCAGGGATTGTCTTTATGTGTTGCTGAATTGTACTTTCCAAGCGCGTAGTACAATGTGCTGCACACAGTAAGGGCTCAATAAATATGATTGATTGAATGAGTGAATGAATCAAGGAAGACTTCCTGGAGGAGGTGTGATTTCAGAAGAAGTGTCTTCTACAGTATGGCCAATAATGTTTTCCTCTTGGGAATGGAGCTTGTAAAACTGTAGAAATCAGGAAACATTTCCAGGAGGAAGCTGTTATTCAAATTTAGTAACATACATAGCTGCAGTCAAAAGGGGCAAGATCTGAAAAAGGACTATTTACATAACTTCATCAGTTTTGGAGTGTAAACAGCATGGTAGTTTTAAATTCATTTAAATACAAGTCTAGGATGTAGCTCATGTGATTTTAATTGGTATAATTGTTGAAATGCCAATATGACATGGGATGACTATATATTGGGCTATAATGTTTCGCACTCAGTATTTACCTTCATGTTAATGTTGGTCCAAATTTCTCTTACCCTAGTAATCCATGTTTCTTAGATAGTAAAATTCATCCAACAGTAATTCATTCATTCATTCAATAGTATTTATTGAGTGCTTACTATGCAGAGCACTGTACTAAGCACTTGGAATGTACAGTTCGGCAACAGATTGAGACAATCCCTGCCCAGTGACAGGCTCATAGTCTAATTGGGGAAGGCAGACAGCAAAGCCAAACAAAACAAAACCAGACATCATCATCAAGATAAATAGAATCAAGGAGATATATACCTCATTAACAAAATAAATAGGGTAATGAATAATATATATAGATGAGCACAGTGCTGAGGGGAGGGGAAGGGGGAAGAGCACAGGGTGGGTGGGGAAGGGAGGGGGAGCAGAGGGAAATGGAGGGCTCAGTCTGGGAAGGCTTCCTAGAGGAGATGAGCTCTCAGTAGGGCTTTGAAGAGGGGAAGAGAGTTAGTTTGGCATATGTGAGTAGGGAGGGCATTCCAGGACAGCAGTAGGACGCGGGCCAGGGGTTGATGGCGGGACAGGCATGAATGGGGGACCGTGAGGAGGTGAGCGGCAGAGGAGCAGAGTGTACGGGGGGGGGGGGGGCAGTAGAAAGAAGGGAGGTGAGGTGGGAGGGGGCAAGGTGATGGAGAGCTTTGAAGCCCAGAGTGAGGAGTTTTTGTTTCGCGCCAAGGTTGATAGGCAACTACTGGAGGTTTTTGAGGAGGTGAGTGACATGCCCAGAGCGTTTCTGTAGGAAGATGATCTGGGCAGCTGAATGAAGAATAGACTGGAGTGGGAGAGACAGGAGGAAGGGAGATCCTAGAGGAGGCTGACACAGTAATCCAGTCGGGATATTATGAGAGCTTGTACCAGCACTATAGCCATTTGGATGGAGAGGAAAGGGAGGATCTTGGCGATATTGTGAAGGTGAGACTGGCAGGTGTTGGTGATGGCTTGGTTGTTTTGGGTGAATGAGAGAGCTGAATCAAGGACAACACCAAAGTTGCTGGCCTGTAAGATGGGAAGGATGGTAGTGCCATCCACAGTGACAGGGAAGTCAGGGAGAGGACAGGGTTTGGAAGGGAAGATAAGGAGCTCAGTTTTAGATATGTTGAGTTTTAGGTGGCAGGCAGACATCCAGGTGGAGACGTCCTGAAGGCGGAAGGAGATACGAGCCTGGAGGGAGGGGGAGAGAACAGGGGAGATGTAGATTTGGGTGTCATCTGCGTAGAGATGATAGTTGAAGCCGTGGGAGCGAATGAGGTCACCAAGAGAGTTGAGGCCAGCCTTTCCAGAATTCGAAAGGGTTCAGTCTAAAGTGGGCAAAATCTGAGCCAAATAAGGAGTCACCCCAGTTTTGTTTGATTCTGAATCGGTAGCTTAAATGCTTTATCCATAGCTGGTTTGAAATGAAGAACTGAGAGAGATTTTCTTATAAGTTTTCAAAATACCAAAAGCCCCTAGGGACCAAGATATAAGCTATTTTTACTTTATTCATTCTTCTGTGACTTAAATGTCAACACACATCCTGAAATGATTTTTGTTTTCTTAAATGACCAGTGTGTGTTGAAATGCACAATCGTTTTCTATTTCATTTTTCCCAAGGTATCATGAGCTTCAGAAAGGAACACTTTGATGCCCGATTTTGACCAATATTTCTGAAAGCAATCGGTGGTATTTATTGAACACTTTCTGAGTGCTGAGCAGTTGGTATAGTAGTAAGTGCTTGCAAGAGTTACATCAGAAGACACACAATTCACTGCACTCAAGAAGTTTAAAATCTAATGGAGATGACAGGCAAAAATTATTTTCAATAGGTAGTACAAATGTATCCAGATGAAATAACTGAATAAATCATTGCATATGTAAAAATACATAACGTAAGCAGCATGGGGTAGTGGAGAGAGCACGGGCTTGGGACTCAGAAGGATGTGGGTTCTAATCCCGAATCCGCCATTTGTCTGCTGGGTGACCTTGGGCAAATCATTTCACTGGGCCTCAGTTACCTCCTCTGTAAAATGGGAATTGAGACCGTGAGCCCTACATGGATCAGGGACCCTGTCCAACCCCTTGGCTTGTATCCACCCCAGTGCTTAGAACAGTGCCTGGCCCATCGTTAGCGCTTAACAAATACCATAATTATTATTATTTATGTATATTTCCAGTGCTAAAGGTGGTGTTGGGTTGATGAGACTAGGACATCCACAGTAAAAAGAACAAGGGAAAGATGAGTGAAGGCTGGGAAGGAGCAATCTGAGAACCAAGGAAAACATCCACTCAGTCAAGCAAAGGCTCAAGAGACTGATTTGGAGAAGGGAATGGTTGACAATATCAAAGACAATTTTTAGAGGTCAAGGAAGATTATAAAATTAGTAAAATGCATAAATCTGCTTTTTAGCACCTACGTAAATGTTTTGGAAGAGATAGTCGCAGGGTTAGTTTCGCTCAGAAATGGTCCTCGGGTTAACAGGGACCTGGGAGGGGAATGTAATACCTCTGGAGCAAGGGGGGTTGGAGGGAGAGGGAAACGGGTCCTCCTGGAGAAATACTCTTGATTCAAGAATTTGGGGAGACTTAATAATTACATCATAAGTAAAGGAATGGAAAACCAAGTGTCCAAAGCCTGCCCCAAAGAGTACAGAGTACAATTTCCAAATGTGCACGTCATACTAAACTCTTCTAGAGTGGGAACTGCTGTTGCAAGTGGGGATAAATCTCAGGACTTTGACGGTGCTGCTGGACAAGGCCCACATATCGAAACGGAAGGGAAAAGCTCAGAAGGTTCTGGAACAGGTAGCTACTTCTGGGTACCATACCTCCAGTTCTTTCCCTGATCCCCCTCTAATCTGGCTTCTGCCCCTTCACTCCAAAGAAATTGCCCTCTAAGAAGTCACCAAAAATAATAATAATAATTGTGGTATTTAAGTGCTTACTATATGCCAGGCCCAGTACTAAGCACTGGGGTGGATATAAGCAAATCAGGTGGGACACAGTCTCTGTCCCACGTGGGACTCAGTCTCAATCCCCATTTTACAGATGAGGTAACTGAGGTCCAGAGAAGTGAAGTAACTTGCCCAAGGTCACACAGCAGACAAGTGGCAGAGCCGGGATGAGAACCACGACCTTCTGACTCCCAGGCCCACGCTTTCTCCGCTATGCCAAATCTAACAGCCTCTACACCAGCCTACTCCTTATTCAACCTTGGCTTTACTGACACTGTCCTCTCCTGGATCTCCTCCCGTCTCTTTGGCTGCTCCTTCTCAATCTCTTTCGGGGACTCCTCCTTTGCTTCCCAATCCCTCACTGTGGAAGTCAAAGTAGGAGGGAGAACCGGTATTGAATTCCCATTTTGCAAGTGAGGAAACTGGGGCACAGAGAAGTTTAGTGACTTGCCCAAGATTACACAACAGGTACGTGACAAAGCCAAGACTAGACTATGTATATATATCTATGATTCTATTTATCTATCTTGATGGTATTGATGCCCGTCTACTTGTTTTGTTTTGTTGCCTGTCTACCCCTTTTAGACTTTGAGCCCGTCGTTGGGCAGGGATTGTCTCTATCTGTTGCCAAATTGTACATTCCAAGCGCTTAGTACAGTGCTCTGCACACACTAACTGCTGAATAAATGTGATTGAATGAATGAATGAATAGAACGAACCCAGGTCCTCTTTCAGGCCCAGACTTTTTCCACTACGCCATGCTGTTTCTCTATGGTATTTATCAGCTGTGAGCAGAACACTAGTCTACACACTTGGGAAAGTAGAATACAAAAGAGTTGGTACATGAGCTCTCCCTGACATACCCATGGTCCTCTCCCACTACACCCAGCTTGTACCCTTCACTCTTCTCAAGTTAGCCTACTCACCATGCCTCATTCTTACTTCTCAAGCAGCCAACCTCTTGCTCACACCATCGTTTCTGCCTGAACGCCCCTTCCCCTTTAAGTCTAACGCACCACTGCTCTCCGTCATAATGATATCTGTGAAAGTGCTTACTGTAGGCCAAGAACCATGTGAAGTGTTGAAGTCGACTCAATACAATCAGATGGGAGTATTTGTCCCAAGACAGTTTTCACAGTGTAAGGACGGAGAGGGAGAACAGGCACGTCGTCGGCGTTTTAGAGGAGGAAATAGATCCAGGACTCACAGCAATTAGGTAGCAAGGCCAAGATTAGAACCTTGGTCTCCTCTCATTCCTTTGCACTTTCCACTAAAAGTGGCTCACCCCATCTTCCAAGTCCTCCTGAAACCCCAACTCCTCTTCAGCATCACCTGACTCCTTGAATACTCCTTCCTCCCTTCCTCCCAATTTCCAATAGCACTTATGTTCAATATTTGAACTCTGGGGTCTCTCCTGCCTGTGATTTATTCCAATCTATGTCTCCCTGACTAGCCTGTAAGCTCCTTGAGAGGAGGGATTGTGTCCACTTACTCTATTGTACTCTTTCATGTGCTTGTCATAGTGCTCTTAAACATAAGTTCTCAGGGGAATTTTGTGTAGATTTCTGAACACATGAGGTAAAACTGCTTGGCAAAATTTGAAATGTAGTTATAGCAGGAAGAAAATATTTGTCGGGTCTTAATAATTCTTTAATAATTAAAACACCTTAAAATAATGCATAGGTTTTGGTCTTAAGAAAACACCATACCTTCCAAAGAGTCTTTAAATTATGTTTATTTCTCATTAAATGAGCACAGAGGCATTAGCATATTAATAACAGATATGTGTATTTGTTAAATATCTAACAGTGCGGCTTTCAAAATACGACTTGAAACATGCACATCACCCTGCAGGCAAATCTGTTTTCCAGTGCTTCTTCTTTGATACACAGAATTGCAAAGCCATTATAAATTACTGAGGAGGTATTTGTTTAAAAAAAATTAAAAAAACTCATACTGCTCATAACATGTATGAACTCTTGTTTCATGGCAAGAGTTTGACAGCATTTACCTTGCAATTCCTTTATAAACTGGAAATGTTCAGATTTTATATTGCAGATAATTGTGAAGTTCATTTGTAGCGGACAGTTTTACACTACTCAGTTTGTGTACTTGAAATCAACCTCTAGAATCTTTTAAATTAAACCAATTATAGAAAAAAAAAAGCCTGACAGGAAAGTTTGCTGAAATTTCTACACAGATGGGTGAAATAATTTTCTCAAATTAAGGCACTAAAAAGGATAAAGCAACTCCCATTAAGTGTACTAAGAATAATTTACTTTTCAAACAGTGCATACATTTCTTATATGTTTGTTAACAAAGTCTTTATCACTTTAAACCATAAGGAAATCTATTAAAAAAATCACAGAATTGATGTACCCCACAATATGCTTTCCAACTTGGCTGTCTTGAACACTTAGTCCCTAATGCCTCTAGGATTAGAATAATTAGGTATGGCTTGGCAAAGATGCATAGATTAAATGGAATTGGTTTTGTCTTTTCCCACCCCTGAATCTACAGTATTTTGTAAAGCAAAATGGAAAAGATTGAACTCCCAGATCTGGTCCAGGCTGTTTAACTCTCCGGTGAAGATGTTGGGTCGAGGGAAGGAAAAAGCTTCTCTGAAGGTCTGAAATCTTCCAAGAGCATAAAAACACTGAGTCTTCAAATAAATTTCAGTCTGTCTCACATTGAGATATTTTCTTTATTCCTTCGTTATAATGATCTTGATGACAGTCATTCCCCAGGGGAAATTGTCCCTTTCTCTCTAACTCATATGAGGAAAAGTGAGTGTGTTCCATCATGATTGATAGGCATTTTTGTAGAAATCCAAAAAGGCAGCACCTTTTTCATGTATCTAGCTAAGCTTGTATTTGCTTGTACTTGCATTACATAGTAATAATTAATCTAATCTATCTGGAGGCAAACCCACAATGATACCCTCTGCGTGCTTTTTTGCAAAGCAAGGAGGAGAGAATAACAGCAATCTTAACCCTGAAGCCTGTGATTCGTGCCTGTCCGCTCTGCATGGTTAAAGAAGCCCAGGTTCTCAGGTGGCGTCTTGCTAGATTCCAACAGACACCACGATGGTGGTTAGCTGTAATAAAAACAAAATAAAGAAAAAGTTCATTAGAGCCAAACTTTCATGCAGCAGAGTTGGTGGGAGGGGAAGGGAGGAAAGGTGCGGAGGAGAACAGATTTCCTTTTGGCAGTTATAAAATTTGACTCTCATAAAACCTCTTCCTTTCCACCCACACTGTTAGCACCGAGGTACAACCTCTGGTTTGGCGAGGGCTAGACTACTGCATTAGGGTCCTTGCTGGTCTCTCAGCCTCCAATCTACCTTACATGATGTCGCACCGATCATCTTCCTGAAGCATCACTCGGTCCACTTCTCTCCTCTCTCCAAATGGTCTGGAATGCCCTCTCTCCTTCTCCACAGGAGACACCACAGTTCTCCCCATCTTCACATCCTAAATTCCGCCTCCATCAACAAGCCACTGCTAGCTCAGTAAATGCTACCACCACCACCTATGGAAATCATTCATTTAATCCCATCACTACTGAAAAGGTCATTCACATGTGAACGGAGCTATAATTTAGCAGTAGGAGACTTGTTCGGACAAATCTAATTTGGACTTGAGGAAAACAAGGGCCAGATCAGCTCCAAAACTTGGGAGCAAGTTTTATTCCTGCCTCAGTGAACAATATTGTATGTAGCCTGGTGACATTTTAATGATGAAAACTAATTCTCCAACGCGAGATCCTTTCAGCTTCAGCTCCAGTTGACTACTGTTACTGAGCCGCAACATCTCTTCAAATTTGAAATGCAGTACCTTGTCATTAGGAAAGCCTGCTCTGCCAGAGATTAGACACCATCGGTAAAAAATGCAGTCATTTAAAAAGAAAAGAGGGGCGGGTGCCAGTCGGCCTATTTAGAAACACAGCAAAATCTTCGGATACCTCTTCACAGTGATGCCTGCTTGCAAAGGACTAGTTCGACGCAGGGAGCCTGGGGCCAAAGCTTTTAGTGTATTGGCAGAGAGTCCTCCCAAAGGGCACAGTCCCATGCCAGGCCTCAGAACGGGTATCCTTCACCTCCAGGCCTGAAGCCAGATGTGGGTTGGGAGTTGTCCAGGTCCTCTAGACTGTAAACTCATTGTGAGCAGGGAACTTGTCTACCAACTCTGTTGTATTTGGCAGTTGTTAAGTGCTTACTATGTGTCAAGCCCTGCGGAAGATACAAGATAACCAGGTTCGACACAGTTCTTGTCCCAAACAGGCCTCACAGTGAAAGGAGGTGGGAGAACCGGTATTGAACCCCCATTTTACAGGTGAGGCAATCGAGGTGCAGAAAAGATCAGTGACTTGCCCAAGGTCATACATCAGGCACATGGTGGAACTAGAACTAGAACCCAGCTCCTCTGACTCCCAAGCCCAGGCTCTTTCCACTAGGCCATGCTGTTCATCTCCTTACACACAGTAAGCACTCAATAAACACCACTGATGGTGATGGTACGAGCCCCTTGGCCTTCAATTAAAAAGTCCAGGAGTGAGGATGGGTGCAGAGAGGGGTAAATGCCCATCTGGGTCCTGGTGTGAACATCTGTATCAAAGGAAGGATTTGAGGTGGGAGGGAGCTAAACCATTTTTCCTTTGTTTTCTGATTACTATTACCTTTTCCTTTCACTCCCCTCCTCTGGCTATAACTGAAACAAACAAGAGCTTGATATCAAAGATTTCAACCTAGGTCCTTGGCATGTTATCCCCATCTGAGGACTTAATAGTCACTCTACTGGTTCCCACACAATACAAAACCCTGAACACTTCTGAACTGCCAAAGCAAGAGACAAACTCATCAGTGACTTGGGAAACGGTGAGGACTCAGCCATATCGATGCTGAGAAATTTCACGGATTTACTGTTCAGAGACCACACCCTTCATTCACTTCCGTGCCAATTTTCTCCCGATAGGAGCTGCTGGCCACAGGGAGACTTGGCATGTGGATATGGATGGCTCAGGGTAGTCATTCATTCTTTCATTCAATCGTATTTATTGAGCGCTTACTGTCTGCAGAGCACTGTACTAAGTGCTTGGAGAGTACAATTCGGCAACAGAGAGTGACAATCCCTACCCAACAACAGGCTCACAGTCTAGAAGTCCATCACAAATACTGGAAAATCAGCCAAAATGTGTATCTCACTGGAGGACTCTGAGCTCATTGTGGGGTGGAGTGTGTGTAGTAATACTGGGATCTCCCAAGTGCTTAGTACAGTGCTTTGCTCACAGTAAGTGCTCAATAAATACAACCGAATGAATGAATGAATGGTGGGTTACCCTTTCCCCTCCTTCCAAATCTAAAGTCTGACTTGAATAGTCAATGCATGTTGGTCTTTTATAGCTCAAGAGCAGCCCTACCTAAGAATATAAGGTTTGCAGCATTTGAGTTGGGCGAGAAAAGGAGCCCTATTATAATACCTTGTCATTTCAGTGCAGGAAATGATCTTTCAGTGACTCTCACAGGCAAAATCACTACCAGCACATGCATCTTTGAGTCCAAAAGGAGGCTAAACTCTCTCATATTTCTTTGCCCAGCAAAATGAAATCATCTGTTCAAACCCTGTGACAGTGAGAGAAGTGATTTCTCACCAATGCTCCCATTACCCTGCTAAATTCTGCAGTTATAAACCACAAGCTCCAGGTGTAAAAGGGTTAATCAAAGGGGGCTACTCTCTAGGGACTGGAATGTCACTGGATCAGCATCCCAGTTGCTAGCACAAGGCGCCAGAAACCAAGACACGAAAGCAATGAGAGACAGGGGACTAAGAAGGGTCACACACCTGATAGGTAGGCACACAAATGAGTTTCCTTCCTTATCCACAGGAATAGAGACTATATTACCAATAGAAAAAGGTAATCTCTTTACTTAAAAATGAAAATAAGCCGGGACTAGACTGTAAGCTTATTATGAACGTGCTGTATTCAACTCTCCCAAGTACAGTGTTCTGCAAACAGTAAGTGCTCAATAAATACCACTGATTGACTATAAACAGCAAGTCTATTTCCTATTATAAACTTTTAATAGGCTCTAAGGCTCAGCTTCAGGTTTTTTATATGGTATTTGTAACACACTTACTGGGTGCCAAGCACTGTACTAAGTGTTGGTATAGATAGAAGATAATCAGAAAAGTCAATGGAGGGTTTTGAGGACACTTGAAGATGATTCAGGCAGCAGTGGTATTTATTGAGCACTTATTAAATGCAGAGCACGGTATTAAGCACTTGAGAGAGTACAATACAACAGAAGCAGCAGACATGTTCCCTACCTATAATGAGCTTACAGTCCAGAGGGGTGACAGGCATTAATATAAATAAATAATTTAATTATGTATATCGTAAAGACTGGAGGCTGCAAGACCAGTAAGAAAGCTGACAAGAACGTCTATCTGTAATAGGACCAGAGCTCATATTTGCCTCCCTTTTTCCTGGCTAAACAATCCATTTCCCTTAACCTGTTCCCACAAGAGTCATTTTTTCCTTAATTAGTTTGGTCGCTCTTGCCTGAACCCTCTTCAACTTCTCTGCATCCTTTTCTCATACTCTTCCTGAGCCATCCTTATCATCCACTAAGCACTTACTGAGCACTACATGCAAAAAACTCTGGTAGAAACAAACACACAGTTCCCTCTATCGAGTCGCTTATGATCCGACGATCCATCCCCAAGCCAAGCAGGAAACGGCGTGGCTCAGTGGAAACAGCACGAGCTTGGGAGTCAGAGGCCGTGGGTTCTAATTCCGGCTCCGCCACGTATCAGCTGGGTGACTATGGGCTAGTCACTTCATTTCCCTGTGCCTCAGTTACCTTATCTGTAAAATGGGGATTAAGACTGTAAACTCCACGTGGGACATTCTGATGACCTTGTATCTACCCCAGTGCTTAGAAAGTGCTTGGCACATAGTAAGCACTTGAAAAAATACCAACATTATTATCATTTTTATTCCCAGGCAGGCTTTTTAAAACACCACCACACTGCTCATACGTACTCCATTTCTGGTCAACCCGAAACCTCAACCTGCACCCAGGCCTCTTTCTGCTGTACTTACTCCTAGCCGGTCTTTTGAGAGGGCTTCTTTTTTCCCTTCTAAACTCTCCTTGCCCATATCCCTCTAGGATGCCAACCTGTTTTGGAAGACCGTGTTTCCAATATGCTGAAGCCACTGTGAATTCTAATCCCTGTGCGCTACCAATGGAAATTCCCCCAGGTTGTCTCTGACCACTCCTCGTTCTTTGCAGTCCTCTGGCCAGCTGGGCATTCACCAACAGCAGGATGGACTTCCCTAGGAAGTCTGTCAATAATGAGGTTCATTCATTCAATAGTATTTATTGAGCGCTTACTATGTGCAGAGCACTGTACTAAGCACTTGGAATGAACAAGTCGGCAACAGATAGAGACAGTCCCTGCCGTTTGACAGGCTTACAGTCTAATCGAGGTTGGAAGAGAAACCTCACTGAAGTCCAGACGCATTATGTCATTTGCTCTCCCTTGCCTACGGGGCTTCCAATTGGTAGGACAGGTTCTTCTCAGAGCCAGGTTGGTGCCTTCCTAATTCCTTGGGTCCTCTTATACATCAACAAGAGCTCCAGGATAAGAACAGAACATTGAGGTGTTCAATCAAGCCCTCAGTTCAAGAAGAATCAAACATTCTTGTCCTCTAAAAGCCACTGGGTCCCGGGGTGTGATTTTAAACTCCCCTTATAAGATAATATCTTTCAGCAAAGAAAATCCTGTCTAAAACCAAAACTTGTAAGCAGAGAGACAAATACTTAAGAAGTTTCTCAAATTTTCAAATATTAAAAGCAAAATTAAGAGTGGATACTGAATATCAATACAATACAGAGAAGTATGTTACATGAGCACAAACAAAATGCCCTTTCAAAGCCCAACAACTGTAATACTTAAGTGACTTTCCTAATTATCTGCTGAAAAAAATCCCAAATCCACCTTTTAGTACAATGTTACAGAGAGCATTTGAGAAAATCAAAAGAGTAGAAAAACATGGTGGGGCATAGAATATTCTGCTGATTTGTTTTCCAATATTTCTATTAATATTCTTCAACTACTTTCTTATGAGCAAGAGAGGTCTATTACAGATCAGACAGACATCTTAATAAATTGAACATGGAGCAGGGGTCTCTTCAGGCATGCCTCTCGTCATCCCTTTTGAAGGTGACTTGCTATGAGAGTGCCTGGAAGCAGAGATCCGAGAGATCATTTGGCAAGATCTTTTTTCCCCATCATCACAAGAAATATGGATATTACAGTCCTCACCTGGTTTTCCCTGATGTATTTTTGACAACTTTTCGGAAAGACTGATTTGCAGTGGATCTTGTAGAAAGCGTCCTTGGGGAAGCTCGGACAAAACTGGATGGTGGAGTCTTGGGGATCTTTTTTACTAGATGAGTAACCCATTTCTTCTGTTCATCCTGGGAACATGCCAACAGTAGCATATCCCTTGCTGATGTTATATCATAGCTCACTGGGAAAACAAAAAATGTCAAATAAGAATGGTTTTCACATGTTCTTTCATTTCCTGGAAAGAAAACGGACAAGATAGTATTCAGACCAATAGGCAAAGCCAAATAAATCTGTTGTTAGTAAAAGAGGAGATAAATCCTAAAAGTACATGCCCAAGACAAGGAACTGAAATTTCGGGGAACGAAATGTAACCCTACCAACCAATCACTGGTATACACAGTGTCTCAGGTATGTGGATCTCAAAGTGGTCTGTCTTGCCAGAGTAACAAAACGATGGCAAACTTTTTTCTTTTAGGTCACATGGGCTTTTTTCCAGGCAGGGATCATGCTAACCATTCATCCATTCATTCATTCAATCGTATTTATCGAGCCACTACTGTGTGCCGAGCACTGTACTGAGAGCTTAGGCGAGTCCATTCCAACAGCAGACACATTCCCTGCCCACAACAAGCTGACAGTCTAATTCTATGGTACTCTCTCAAGTGTTTAGTTTAGGGCTAAGCACACAGCAGGCACTCAGTAGGTGCCTACTATTATCCCCTAGAAAAGTTAGGATAAAAATCAAACTCTTACCTTTGCAAGGGGAAATTAAATCTTCCTTTTTGTCTAAGTGATCCCTGTGGCATTTAACGTGACACCTCCGACACTCCACAGCAGGGGGTGGCTTGAAAACATGCCAGAGGGGTTTGGCACAGGCCTCACAATTGGCTGGAAAGTGGTAGAGTGTAGGAATGAACTCGTGGCCTTTGTGATTTTGAAAGTTAGCCTTCTCTGCTTGCTGACCTGGATCCAACTCCAAATCTTTCCTGCATTCACCCTCATTCGCATAGAGGATCTAATTGAAACAGAATGGTTATTAATAACTCTGGATGTACAGGAATTACATGTCACACATGCCGGAAATTTTTGTTCTAAGACAAACTTGAAAAGCTCTCAACAAATTTTCACCTGGAATATCTTTGGGATTTCTTCGGTTTCTGCTCTATATACATCCCCTTGGGTTACAGGTCTAACGTGAAATAATTTACTGAAATAAAATAAAATAGAAGGGTTAAAAGTTCAAAAAAATTGCTTCTATGGCAGTTGATTCCACCATATAAAACCATGTTTCTTGCCTCCAATGCAAAATGCAAAGCCTCTGATGAACCCACTAAGGGATGTTTTCTTCCATACCTATGCTGGAAAATTCCTCCACTGCCTGGGCCATTCCAAAAGGCACAGAGATTCCTTTCCCTCTCGCAGATCAAATCTTTCTCGCTTTACTTTTAATGACTTGTTCTTAAACCACATCATTTGGATAATACAAAATGGAAAACCCTAAAATGTACATCTCTGGGAGGTTCCCCCCCAGACACTGGCAAAACAAGAATCAGTCCACTTTAAAAATACAGATTATTGGAAATACCCTAAAATAAGCCAGAAGCAATCTTCATAATAATTAATAAAGGACAATTCTGCAACTAATTCTTCCAACCTCATACAAAAAGCAAAACAAAACTTACTCTATGTCTAGAACCATAGACGGATTAGATTGTTCCTTGTCCTGTTCATCGTTATAGAACAAAATTTTTTTGCTGCTCACTACCACATACTGAAATGAGAAAAAAAAGGGGGGAAGTTATAACATAAGCGCCTCCAGGTCCACTTTACCCAAAGTGAAACATTACTCCACTGCACATCTACTCGACTTCCTGTGATACCCTATTACACTGTAAACACCCGAGCCAAAACCTAGTCCTTTCCATTACCAATTATTTTTGAACCTAATCAAAACAGCTGCATTGTAAAATGATAAAATTAAATAACTGCTGCACTGCTGCTGCACTGGAAAAGTGTTAATAAACACCATTAATTAGCACTATTACTCCTGGAAAAACTCCCAAAGTCATTCTGTCGGGAACAATCAACTCAGAGTCCAAACTAACTGTTCTCCCATCTGAAACTCTAGTAAGTCATTATTTTGAAATCAGTCCTAGGTCCTCAATAGTTTGCAGTATTTGCTGGTTCCAAGGTTTCTATAAAATCAAAATTGTTATCCTTTGTAAGCTTCATAAGATAAAAACAAAACCACACTGTAAAGCAAAAAATACGTAAAAAGCAGTGTTCTAAAAGTACATTACGAGAGTTAGAGGACACCAGTTTAAACGAGTATGACATACCTGCTTCTTCCAGCCGTATCGTTTTATATTTCCTCTGTTGGGCACTGAAAGCCAACCTTCAATTCTGGACTCTGGATTCAAAAAAAGACCCATAACAATAATTAGGTGAGTGACCAAAGAAAATGTAAGGAAGTCAGCTTGATCGCATGCAGCAACAGCCGTTCCAACAAGCTAAATGAAAGTGTTGTCATTTGTTCTCTCATGCTTCAACTACAAATTAACGTTTTAATAGCCATACCAAACGGCGGGAAAAACAAAAATCATAAAGCCACTTTTTCAGAAGATTAACACATAACACTTAACTACGAAACAGGAAAGAAGGTTCATTTCTTTCCGAGCCAGGCAAGACTGCACTGAAGAATGAGTTGCAGCTTAAATGGGGTATGATCGGAAAGGTTCCCGGTAGAGATGCCATTTAACATCCAGTCACACTAAAACACTTAGCAGAATGATGCGGCGAGTGAAACAAGCCACAGCGACAGTTTACACGAGGGCAAGAGCAAGCACAAGTACAGAAGGGTCCTATTACTCACAGAAGACAAGAATAGAAGATAAATAAATAAGGAATGCAGGAAGAATCAACTAGATATAAAGAATAAGAGACAAGCAGTTTATTTGGTTTCCATCCAGGTAAACGCACCCTAGACTCTCTTGTCAGAAACTACCCAAACCTATACTCAAGGCTTTGTAAACTATAAAAATACATCCCCATAGAACTGGCCTTCCTGGGATTTTCCTAGCATAAAAAAGATCTCTGAAAAAAGCCAGCTGATAATCTATACAGGTCTGCAGTAATAGAACTGTGTTTTCTTTTACTTACGAAGCTTACAGAGGATAACAATTTTGATTTTATAGAAACCGTGGAACCAGCAAATTCAGAGAAAAGAACAGCCTAGAACAAACTACTTCCTAGAATTGTTCCAACATACCCTCAGTCGTCCCTTAAGGAGGGAAGTCTGAATACAACTAACTCTAGCCTCCCCGAATAATGAGATTTCCACTTGCTCCCTTCAATAACTGGATGCCAACCTCAACTCTGGGTCCTACGTGAGGCAGGGACTAGGCCCAATCAGATTATCTTGTCTCTAGCCCAGCACTTGGTAGAACACTTGGCATATAGTAAATACTTAATAGATGTCACTGTATTATTATTATTATTATCACTATCATTACCATCCTTCCACTCAGTACCCCATAACTGGTTCAATGAATGCTGAAGGTGATGTATATCCATACTGTTTAAACTATCAAATGAAATAACGACAGTGATCCGCTGTAGATTTCTGTGTATGTTCCCAGTGACTATTACAAAATGGAAAGTCTTTCCAAAAGTTATCTGTTAGCAAATAATGAGAGAAGGGGTAAGTATCCAACAATTCAACTAAAATACCACCAAAGCCTGCCAGTTGTGAAGAAATGGCTTAAGAAAATCCAGCTGAGTCTACAAAGTAAGTCTAGAACAGGGCAAGGATCGTATCTACAAACTCTATTGTTCTCTTCCAAAAGCTCAGTATAATCTTCTGCACAGAGCAAGCACTCAATAAATACTATCATCTGAAACCCGAAGACTGACAAATACCATTAACTGCTTAGCTCCCTAGCCTCTGCGGATTGGCAGTATTATTTTAACTGAAATAATTAGAAAATTGTATTCAATTCTTTTGCCCAAATCTTTGTACTCCTACATCCTTTGCATTTACTGGACCTGAAAATAAGTTCAGGAAGTTTTATTGTGCTGGAGACCAGCTGCTGGTCGATACTTCCTTAACAAAGTCTGTCCTCTCAATTAATTTTTCACTGTAGGAGGAAAAGATTTGATTTTTCAACACATTCCCTCATACTTCAAAAAAAAGGGCTATCCCACCCTCTCCCAGTTTACATTGTATTGTTAAACAATGGATAACTTGTGACCAAAGGGTGGAGCCCAGCAAACTGGGCCTGACCCAGGAACCTCCACACAGTCCAACCAAGGGACGACAACGGGTCCAATTTAGGGTAACCTTAGGTAAGAATGGGGAAGAGTAAAGGGAGGGGAAAACAAACAGCACTCTGGCCCACAGAAATCACAGTGGCCACTGCCAGAAGCTTCTACATCCACACCCGGGTTTCAAGGCCCAGTAGCCGCTAGGCCTTGTTTCTGTTCTGTTCTGTTCCACACACATAGCATGTTTCTGTGCTCTTCCCCCACCAGAGTGCTGTCAGACCTAGCCAGGTTTCGGGCTAGGATGAACTTATTTTGTAATTTTCCAATATATATTTTTTATGGTATTTATTAAGCACTTACGACGTGCCAGGCACTGGGGTAGGTACAAGTTACTTGGCTTGAACACAGTCCGTGAGGGTTCACAGTCTTAATCCCCACCCAGTGCTTAGAACAGTGCTTGGCACAGAGTAAGTGCTTAACAAATACCATCATTATTACTTTACAGATGAGGTAACTGAAGCACAGAGAAGTTAAGTGACTTGCCCAAGGTCACATAGCAGACAAGTGGGAGAGTGGGATTAGAAACCAGGTCCTTCTGACTCCCAGACCCGTACTCTATCTACTAGGTCACACAGCTTCTCTGGTTAAATCAGGACTATGTTTAAATAGTCCAGTTTAAATCCGGACTATTTAAATCATTACCTATTTCCTTATTTTAATGTCTTTCACATAGGGAAAAGCTTCCAAAGGTATTAAAACCTTGAAATATATATATATACACACACATATTCCTAACATGGCATTCAAAATATTAGATAGATCCAATTAACAGATATATATTGCCATGTACATTTGTGGGCAGGGAATGTGTCTGTTAATTCTTGTACAGTGCTCTGCACATAGTAAGTGCTTGATAAATTCGACGGAATATACAGTCTCTATATGTAGATACCTGTACAGAAGCTGTTATATTTGCAAAAATTAATTTATGAAATGTGTGATATATTTAGTATGGATATTAAGAATAAGCATACTATAATAAATGTAGAATGTATGCTTATTTAAATGTGCAAGTATATGTTCAAATGAGGTTGTGTATACTCCCAACCACTGGGGGACAAAAGCTTAAAATGCTATGCTCTTTGGCTCAGGGTTTGAATTTTTTTACTAGTGTTTTCTCATATCTATACATTTATTGGGGGTGGTTAATGCTATGCTACACCATGGATTCTCCAGGAAGTGAACATCTGTGTGTTACTTTTAATCCTCTCCATCAAATTTCACTCATCCGGATTCCATTTTTCTTATCAGGAATGCCAACCTTCATTCCGAACCCATTCTGAGACAGAGCAGTCCGTCCCTCAACAGCTTTGAGGACCACTGCCCATGCAGCACTCTCAAATCTCTAGAGGACATTTTCATAGTTTGGGTTCGGGGAGCAAGCCAACTCTACTCTTCCTGCCTACAGGTCTAACAAAAGCAAAACACTATACCTAATAGGAGTCTCAGTTCTCTCAGCTGTAAAATGTGGATTATAACTGTGAGCTCCATGGGGGGCATGTATGTGTCCAACCTGATTACCTTTTAACTACCCCAGCGCTTAGTAGAGTTCCTGGCACTCAGTAAGCGATTCACAAATTCCATCATTTAAAAAAAAACCCCAAAACCAACCAGTATTTAAAAATCCTGGCCCCTTTTCATTCATTCATTCATTCATTCATTCATTCATTCATTCATTCCTATTTATTAACTGAGTGCAAAGCACCGTACTAATCGCTTTGGAGAGTACAATATAACAATAAACAGACCCGGTCCCTGCCCACAATAAGCCTTTTACATTCTACTGGTTGCTTCTGCCCTTCAGAGGAATCTAACAGGAACAAAACGCTGAAGTATAACTCAATTTAATCAACTCAGACGAGACCCAGTTAAATTCTTCGGCAGTCAACAAACCTGACTCTCTTTACCAGTTCATGGCTTTAATGTAGAATAAAAATGGATAAGTAGAGGATGAAAGAAGTCAAAGAGTACAGAGTCAGAATTTAAGACTTCAAACTCTTAGACGTGCTAATTTCTCGATCAAGTTGCCAAGGCATTCGAAGTTTTTGAGCAGTAGAGAAACGTGGACTGAATGTTTCCTTTTTTTCTTAGAAAAATTATCTGGGCAGCTGCGTGAAGTAAGGTCTGGAGTGGAGAGAGACAGGAGGCAAGGAGATCAGCAAGGAGGATGATGCAGAAGTCAAGGCAGGATAGGATCAGTGCTTGGATCAGTTTGGAGGGAAAGGAAGGGATGAATTCTAGAGATGTTCTGCAGATCAAATGGGCAGGATTTAATGACGGACAATGTGCATATTGAATGAGAGAGCTGAGTTGAGGAAAATGCCAGGTAGGGGCTTGTGAGACAGGGAGGGTGGTGTCTACAGTGATGGGAAAGTCTGCAGGACAGGGCAAAATGGCTTAATTTAGGCTTGGAAACCCTTTTTAAAAGATTAGGTTCCAATCCCCAAACCCACTTGCCCACCCTGATCCTGCTGCCCTCAGCCCCTCATTCTTCTGTCCCCATTCTGGCACTGGGTTGCCAGCTGGTTGAAGAACACTGGGAACCATGGTAGCCAGGCCCCAGAACATTGTGCTAGCCCTGGGCAGGAACACACTACCGTAAATATTTTTTATGGTCGTCTCCCTCAGGAGTGTAAGCTCCTTGTGGGCAGGGAATGTGTCACTTTGTTATCGAGCACCTCCCAAGGGCCCGGTACAGGGCACCGTACCAAATGGGTGCTCAGTAAATGCTATTGCTGTTCTTACAACTTTTGAAGAGCTACACCTTGGTGTGAGGCCCTGCCTCTTCTGAAGGCTAATGGCTACTGTTAGGGGAAGGGGCTCGCCAAGATTGCCTCAACAATTTACAAAGAAGCCGCTGGCCTTTACTACGGTGTCAGCCTGAGGGACCCCCCCCCAAACCTCAACGGCCCGACCACATGGGGTTGTTTTGGGGAGCTGGGGGTACTGCTCATCCCCGGGGGGTTTGGCCAATCTGAATCATAATTATGGTTTCCTCTCCCTTCAACATAACAGCATTAAATAAGTGGAATAAACTTTCAGAACCAAGAATTCCTAAGGCATAAAGCAAGCAGACCTGGGTGAAATTAAGTGTACTTACCTACAAGGTTCCCATCAGTTTCATCAGGCTGAAGGCTGGCCACACTGCCAGAATCCATTCCGAGTTGAAGGTCTGAAAGTTTACTACGTAACTGCTCTATATCACTCTCTTTGCTGGCCAGCTGCATCTGAAGCTCGTTCCGATGGGTGGACTCTTCCACCAGTTGCTGCATTTAATGAAGTGTACATCACCACACACACAAAAAAAGAGAATAGTTTTGAACAAAGTATGTTGAATAATAATCCTCTCCGGAACCCAAAGAGGGAGATGGTTGGCTTCAGAGAGATCACAAGGACTAGGCACTTTTAATGAGAACTCCAAAAAAATTACCTTAATAGCTATTAGAATAAAGAAAAGAATTAGAGAAGCATCATAGCTTAGTGGAAAGAGCCTGGGTTTGGCAAGTCAGAGGACGTGGGTTCTAATCCCGGCTCCGCCACTCGTCTGCTGTATGACCTTGGGCAAGCCGCTTTACTTCTCTGTGCCTCTCCGTTACCTCATCTCTAAAACGGGGATTAAGACTGTGAGCCCCAAGTGGGACAACTTGATTACTTTGTATCTACCCCAGTGCTTAGAACAGTGCTTGACAGTAAGCGCTTAACAAATACCATAATAATAATATTGTTATTATTATTAATAAAGGGGCTCCTACATGGGCTTGAAAGACTGGAAGCTTTCGCTTTGCTTGGCTTTCACAAAGTGCTTTTGGATCACGCATACAGTTTGAAAAAGTATAAAAGCCACACTGAAACAGCTTTGCTTTCCGTCCAAAAGGCAACAATTTCACCTGAATGTATAGCTTATGTAGCAGGCTTGCCATTTCCCCTTCAGAGGAGTAATAATCTAACCCGTGGCATACACAGCCACGTTTTTAAGTCTGCTTATTGCCTAGTGTCTGTACCTCTCAATTACGTTTCTGCCTCTGCCTCTCTGGGTCTCCGGGAAAACGGGGAAACCCCGCTTTTGAACTGATGCAACCCGTGGATTTTGACAAGCAGCAGCAATGGGGAATAGGGCAAGGAGGGATAGAGAGGTGAGGGAAATAGAAGGGTTGGATGCTATGAGGGAGGGTCCAAGTTTGGGGGGCAGAAGGGAGGAGGCCTCCAGCTTCCAGGCTCTCCCCTATCCTTCCTGTTCCTGTGAGCTTCCCACCTGGAGGGTAAAAAAAAAAGAGGACCCTCGACTCCTAGAGCCTTCAAGCACCACTTTGCTCTCCGCATTGCGTTAGCCTCACGCCTTTTAAAATTGGGTTACTGGGGTAGATGAAGTATTAATATTTATATTTAGATAGATATAATTAAATACACTCAAGCTATAATATCAACGTTTACGTTTAATATTGATATTTAAAGTTAGATCGCAAACTAGTATTTAATATATTAAATGTAAGAACTTAGTATAATGCCTGAAAAAATATATTTTCAATAAAATTAATTCTGATTTTCCTGATGGCAGAATGAAAATCATCCAGTGGCTCTGTGTCCCTCAGAGCCTACCGTCCAACTGTTAAATCTGAGGTGATATAGGAAACACTCATTACCGCTTGCATCTCGTTGAGTTCCTTCTGGTATTTCACCACCATCTGATTGAATTTCTCTTTTTCTTGATTAAGATCGAGTTGGAGTTTTCGGTTTTCCTTTTCTTTCTTTCTCAAATCTTGGGTATTCGCTTTCTTCCTATCGATTTTAAAATCCTTGCGATTCATTATCTCTGCCAATTTGTTCACGGCCTATTTAAGACAAAAATAAATAAAAGTGATGAATTTTTTACATCCACCTGAATCATCTTCCTAAATGGATAAAACAACTTCAAAAATTAGAAGTGAGAGAAATATGCTCAAATTCTAGATGTTAGGTTTTCTAAAGCCCAGAGTGACTAAAGTCACCATAGCAAGCTTCTCTACATGAGCCCATTCTTGTGGCTACAAGATAGGTTCCCCCAGCCTTACATACTAATCTGCAGTAAAAAAACCCACTGAATTTTCCAATTATAAAATTCAACAGCAATGTGTAGGTTATGCAGAACTTGAGATGCACATGGGGGGCTGTGTGTGTGTATATATGTATATACATAAACACACAAAGCAACAACTGGTGGGATGGTAAAGAATCCATCTGGCATCTTCCTTGAGCAGACACATCATGTCACACCTATTACCAGTGTAACCAAATAAGAAGTCCTTCCATTAGGCTTCAGGGCCTCCTTCCTCTCTTCTCTCTCCTCAACGACCCTGCTGAGGCAAGACCGTCTGCTCCAGCTAAGCCTACCATCTGCTTACCACCCTTTGACACCTGGAACTTTATTATATTTCAGGTTCCCTCACTAAGCTGTCTGCAACTCAAAAATAGGGACAGCTGCCAATGGGCACTCATTCAATACTGCTGCCTGATGAAGAGGTTTACGATAGCTAGCTCTTCTAAGGTCCCCTTGCTCAAGATGATGGACCAAAGTTTTGAAGGGGAAGAACTGAGATTATAGTCCAAGCCCACATAACCCTTGCCTCCTTCTGCCCTCCCCGACTGCCCCCTAGGAAATACCTCTTGGTCACCCCACCCTACCTTCATATATTCCTCCATTTCAGCTCCATCCTAGTTTTCCTTGTCCTTTATAATTTTTAATTCTAACCATTCATTCATTCAGTTGTATTTATTGAGCGCTTACTGTGTGCAAAGCACTGTACTAAGCACTTGGGAGAGTTCACTAGAACAATAAACAGACACATTCCCTCCCCACAGTGAGTTTACAGTATTGAGGGGGAGAAAGACAATAATGCGAATAAATAAATAAATTACGAATAACTAAACAGAATGGATTCCAAACTACCCACCTTCACCCCACAGGAAAGGAATTAAACCTGGCCATCTGGTCTCCTTTACATTAATACTAAATGGGAGGAATGCTGGTGGGTTTTTTTGTATGTGTAGAAGTCTCTACAGGACAGTGAACAGAAGCAACTGAGACACCCCAGATATCTACTGGAGGCTCTTAGTCTGCCTTGAACCATGGAGAACACATCTATTAAGCCAGGCAGAAAACGTTCAGGGTCTCAAAGGATCTATAGTACAGCCCTAAGAGGGTTCTGCATCTTGTTTTGGGCCCAGTTCAGATATTGCTGTTGCACTCATTTTCTTACAGTCTGCTTAAATTTCTGGCTGCTTCTTGGAACAGAGTATGAGTCTTCTCCCTTCTTTCTACACCAGCCCCTAACTCGGTGTGTCATATTCGCATGGGGACTTGATGAAAAACTATAAGCACTAGGAAAATGCTGAAAGCACATACCTGGGTTTTCAGGGTTCTTTCAGTGTTAATACTCTTCTCATAAGTAGCTTTGATATTACTGATTTCTTCTTCTTTCTTCAATCTGTATTCTGTTAAACAAATGCCAGGGCATGTCAAGTTCATCCTATTACATAATGAATTTCTCCAATATCACATTTAGAGCCTGATGGAAGCATTAACTTGCCACTAAGTCGGTCATTTTCTACACTTCAACTACTTTCATTCATTCAATCGTATTTATTGAGCACTTTCTGTGTGCACAGTACTGTACTAAGCACTTGGAAAGTACAATTCAGTAACAGATAGAGACAATCCCTACCCAACAAGAGGCTCAGAGTCTAGATGGGGGAGACAGACAACAAAACAAGTAGACAGGCATCAAAAGCATCAAAATAGATAAATAGAACTATAGATATATACACATCATTAATAAAAATAAATAGGATAAATCTGTACAAATATACACAAATGCTGTGGGGCGGGAGAGGGGGTAGAGCAGAGGGAGGGAGTAAGGGCGAGGGGAGGAGTAAGTGGGGAGGGGAGGAGGAGGCTTTGAAGGGGGGGAAGAGAGCTAGTTTGGCAGTTGTGAGGAGGGAGGGCATTCCAGGCCAGAGGTAGGACGTGGGCCAGGGATCAAAGGCAGGACGGGCGAGAAGGAAGAACCGTGAGGAGGTTTGCGGCAGAGGAGCAGAGTGTGCGGGCTGGGCTGTAGGAGAGAAGGGAAGTGAGGTAGGAGTGGGCAAGGTGATGGAGAGCTTTGAAGCCAAGAGTGAGGAGTTTTTGCTTCACGTGAAGGTTGACAGGCAACCAATGGGGATTTCTGAGAAAGGGAGTGACATGCCCAGGGTGTTTCTACAGAAAGATAAACTGGGCAGCAGAGTGAAGTACAGACTGAAACTGAGAGACACAAGAGGCTGGGAGATCAGAAAAAAAGCTGATGCAATAATCCAGTCGGAATATTATGAGAGCTTGTACTAGCAAGGTAACAGTTTAGATGGAGAGGAAAGGGCGGATCTTGGCGATGTTGTGAAGGTGACACCAGTAGGTTTTTGTGACAGATTGGATGTGTTGGATGAATGAGAGAGTGGAGTCAAGACCTAGTTTGCGGGCTTGCGAGACGGGATGGATGGTAGTGCTGTCCACAGTGACGGGGAAGTCAGGAAGAGGACAAGGACTACGTAACCTGGGGTCACTTACTGTTACCGTGCTGCGAGGTCAAACTAAATAGTCGCCACTCTACTCCCAGATGCTTGCTAGCTCTAGAGCATAAAAGATTCCCTCTCTCTAGCAAGTAAAGGAAACCTAAGTCCAGGTGACCTCAAGGTGCACCTCCCCCTCACATTCCCAGGTGGCCAAGGAACACACAGCTCCTTGTCTTGCAGTGTTCACGGAGCGGAGGAATTTCTGATAATTGACCCTGGGGTCAAAGATACAGATAGCTATTTGTATATTCTGATGTCACGGTCATCCCTCGTCTAATGCCTAGCATGTAGAGACTGCCCCGGGATGAGTGTGGCTCAGGATGAGAAAAGAAGGGATGAATGCTAAAATCCACACTTTCCTCTCCACCCAAATTCCTACTACGTTGATCTACTACTTTATGCTATCTCGCCCTAACTACTGCATCTGCCTCTTCGCTGACCTCCCCTCCTCCAGTTTCTCCTCATTCCAAGACACAATTCATTTTTCTAAAAAAAAAAAACCATTCAGTCCACATCTCCCTACGCCTTAAGAACCTCCAGTGGCTGACCATCCACCTCAGCATCAAACAGAAACTCCTTACCATCGGTTACCCTGCCCGCTCCTACCTTACCTCACTGATCTACTAAAGCCCAGCCCACCAACTTCGATCCTGTAGCCCCAGCTTGCTTACTGTCCCCCCATTTCCTCTATCACCACCAACCCCCTTCCTCAAATCATGCCTTTGTCCTGGAATGCCCTCCTCCCTATTTGCCAAATTACCAAGGTCACATCTCCTCCAAAAAGCCTTGAACGTGGATTTGCACCTTTTACTCACCCCACCCTCAGCCCCACAGAACTTATGAACGTATCTGTAATTTTTGTATTTATATTAATGCCCGTCTCCCCCCTCTAGATTTTAAGCACACTGTGGGGAGGGAACGTGTCTATTAGCTTTGTTATGTTGTACTCTCCCAATTGGTACAGTGCTCCGCACACAGTAAGCATTAGATAAATGCGACTGATTGATTGAGGCCTTCCCCCAGAAAGCCCTCTTTTCCCCGACTCCTTCCCCTTCCATGTTGTCTATGCACTTCTATCCTCTGGACACTTGATATTTCCCCCACCCTCAGCCCCACAGCACTTATGTACAAGTCCATAATTTCTTTATATCGTCTGTCTCTCCCTCGAGACTGTAAGCTCATGGACATGGACATGGACAAGAAATGCATCTACCAATTCTCCTGCATTGTACTCTCTCAAGAGCTTAGCACAGTGCTCTGTACACAATAAGTCCCAACAATTACCACTGATTGATGACCATGGCTTGGGAAGGAGGAAATCAGAGCCACACTGAGAAGGACCCAAGAGACAGAAGCTGACTTTGAGGATCCTGAGGAGACAGGTGCTGATAACTAAAGCTTGACTCTCATGAAGATGGGTTCCCAAGTCATTCCCATCAGAAACAAGACTTGAGATCACAATGTTACTTGGGATACTTGGGAATGGTTAACGTTTGTTCCATGGAGTGGGTTTGTTCTCCTTGGGAATTAAATTTTATAGTATCTTAGAGAGTCTGGGACAGTTTCTTAGTCTCTACCTCTCCCAAGCAACTGGGATACAGCTCTGGCAGCAATACGAACTGGATGGACCACAGGCATGTCGGGTGACATAGTTCAAACTGGAAGTGGCCTTCCAAAAAGTCTAGGGCTATGGGAAGCAGTGTGGCCTACTGGATAGAGCAAAAGCCTAAGAGTGAGAGGAGATGGGATCTAATTCCAGCTCTGCCTCTTACCTGCTGGGTGACTCTGCGAAAGTTACTTTAACTTCCCTATGCCTCAGTTTCCTCAACTGCAAAATAGACGCTATACCTGCTCACTCTCCTATGTAGATTGTGAGCCCCATGCGTGACGGGTTGTGTGCCTGACCTGATTAGCTCAAATCCACTCCAGTGCTTAGAACAATGCTTGACCCATAGTAAGAGCTTAACAAATAACAACAACTATTACTATGCAACTTCATGTTGCTAACTTTTGGAAAAACACTAGTTGCAGTAACTTTGTCTAGTGGCAAGCGAGCTGGATGAGATCGGAATCATTCTAAACTTTCACATGTACCCATGGAAGAAAAGGGTTAGAAAGCAGTGTGACCTAGTGGAAAGAGCACACTGGCCTGGGAGTCACAGGTCTTGTCGTCTCCGACCCATAGCGACGCCACTGACACATCTCTCCTAGAATGCCCCACCTCCATCTGCAATGATTCTGGTAGTGTATCCACAGAGTTTTCTTGGTAAAAGTAAGGAAGTGGTTTACCGCCGCCTCCTTCCACGCAGTAAACTTGAATCTCCACTCTCTACACTCTCTCTCGTGCCACTGCTGCCCAGCACAGGTGAGTTTTGACTTGGAGCAGATTGTCTTCCCCTCACTAGCCATTGCCCAAGCTAGGAATGGAATGGATACGCCATGCTGGATTCTCCCTCCCACTGCTGATAGCGGCAGAGTACCGGAAACTCTCCAGGTGCAACCCTGAGAGGGAGGAGTCGGAGGACTTGAGTTCTAATCCCGGCTCCGCCATTTGTCTGCCGGTGACCTTGCAAAATGCCTAATGAGACTTTGAACCCCATGTGGGACAGGGTCGGTGTCAAATCTGATTATCTTGCATTTTCTTCAGAGATTAGTACAGTCTTGGCATATAGTAAGTGCTTAACAAAAACCATAAAAAAAGGTGAGCAGTATACTGCCCGACCGATCCATCCATATCCAATTAGCTGTTGGACTGACTGAGGGGAGCCACTTTGGACCTGGCCAATAAAGAGGGATCAGAATCAGCTGGCCTCCTTGGTAAGAACCTTGGCTAAGAGTGTGGACAGGAGTGTGACTGAGAGGATGCTGTCCTTCGTTACCAGTTCCAAATAAGGAATGGCTTGTTTAGAAATGGAAGACTCTGCTATATTCTGGTTCTGTGGCCCATCATCCCCTACCTCAGTTTGTTTGCTACAGTGGTGAGTATGGCAAGTGACTATTAAGCCATGCTTCAGTCAAGGTTCATTTCAATACTCAGAAGATCCTTCTACCCAAACAGCTAAAACATCAAGGATAATGGAGGTAATTTTGGTTTGAGAGAGTTCTGGAAAGGATTTACCCATTCAAATTGAGCTCCTCAACTGTGGCCAATTGGGCCTGTAGTAGGAACTAGCTGCCAGGATCTAGAAATTGTTGAAGTTGTTCCCCAAGTCAATCACCAGTCCCTTCAACAATCAAACACCCACATTTCTTAAATGGAATTTCTTTAAAATTGACACCCCTTCACTTTATGCCGTATTTGCCCAATGCTCCATAAAGCAGAACTTGACACTGTGCTCTTCTAATGCACAATGGGTGGGCTGGGTTGGCCCCTGGAGGGTCTTGAGGCATGGGGAAACATGGACTGAAATGAAAAATGACTGGACTGAAAAATGATCTGGGCAGCAGAGTGAAGTAGGGACTGGAGTGGGGAGACACAGGAGGCAGAGAGGTCAGCAAGAAAGCTGACAAAGTAATCAAGGTGGGACAGAATAAGTGCTTGGATTAACACAGTAGCAATTTGGAAGGCAGATCTTAATGATATTATGAAAGTTGGACCGAGAGGATCTGGTAACAGATTGCACATGTGGGTTGAATGAGAGATGAGAGGAGGATAATGCCAATGACTTGTGAGAAAAAGGAAGGATGGTGGTGCTGTCTACAGTGATGGGAAAATTGGTGGGAGGACAGGGTTTGGATCAGAAGATAAGGAGTTCTGCTTTGGACATGTTAATGTTGAGGTGTCGGCGGGACATCCAAGTAGAAATGTCTAGAAGGCAGAAGGAAATGTGAGACTACAGCGAAGGAGAGAGATCAGGGCTGAAGATAAAGATTTGGGAATCATCGCATACTGGTGGTAGTTGAAGCCAAGGAGTAGATGAGTTCCCCAAGGGAGGGGGTATAGATGGAGAACAGAATAGGACCCAGAACTGAACGCTGAGGAATTCTCAAAAGTGTGGGAGGGAGAGGAGGAACAACCCACAAAAGAGACTGAGAATGAGGAATGAGAATGAAGCTGAGGTTGGATAATGTCGACAGGGGTGAAGGGAGCTGAGAGGTCAAGGAGGATTAGGATGGAGTAGAGGCCACTGGATTTGGCAAGAAGGAAATCACTGGTGACTTTTTAGAGGGTGGTTTCTATGGAGTGAAGGGGATGGAAGCCAGATTGGAGGGGATCAAGGACAGAATTGGAGGAAAGCAACTTGAGATGGCAGGTGCAGACAATTCGCTCAAGGAGTTTGTAGAGGAATGATAGGAGGGAGAAGGGGCGATAACTGGAGGGAGTTGTGGGCTCCTGGATACATATATATATATATATATTTTTTTTTTTTTAGAATAAGAGAGACATGCGCATGTTTGAAAGCAGTGGGGAAGAAACCAGTGAAGAGCAAACAGTTGAAGATGTCTGTCAGGGAAGGAAGTAGGGAGGGGACAAGTGTTTTGTTATGGTATGAAGGGATGGGGTCAGATGTGCAGGTGGAGGGTGTGTATTTTGAGAGAAGGCAGGGGATCTCCTCTTGAGATAGTGCTGGGAAAGATGGGAGAGTTAAAGAAGGGGCAAGAGGAGGGAGGGACCAGAAAAACAGCAAAGGAAATTTTAGGGAGATCACACGTAATAGTTTCAGTTTTCTCAAAATAGGTGGTCCAGTCAATAGCGGCAAGAAATGAAGGAGGCAGGGGAACAGGAGCTTTAGGAGCAAGTCAAACATCTGGAATAACTGGTGAGGATAATGGGCACAGATGTCAATAAGGTTGGAGAAATAATTTGCCAGTGTGCATACTTATGCCTGGATTTGATTTGGCATTATGAAAACAAAATAAAAAAGGTATACCTTCATCTGCCTTTCTCATCTTCTCAGTCAGCTCTTCATTTTCTTTTTTTAATAACTCAACATCTTTGGTTAAGGTAACGTTGTTTTCTTCCAACTGAATAAAAAACACAAACTCCATAAGTAATTTTTATTAAAAACAACTCTTTGACAAATTAGGTGTGTTATTTTCTTCAGATAAGAACAGCTCAATCACTGCCTACTTGGAGGAAAAAGTATTACATTAATGAAGGAAGCCCATAGTTCTGTGTGCACGACTTTTGAGGTCAGAAAGTGTACAATGCCTATGACCATAGGAAAAAAGATAGGCATTGGGACCTTAGCAGTAGGGAGAAATTTGGTTTTTGATTACACTGTTAGAATCAAATGGTTTTCCAGGCTAGAAGTGAATGTAAAAAGAATAAAAAATATGCTATATATGCATGGAGGTTTGGCGTGCAAACATCTAATTTCTAAACAGAGCCGTTCCTGTGAACACCTAAATCTGAAAGCAACCCCACAAAGTCCTCCCTATTTTTAAATATTACAATGAGTTTACTTTTGGGCTTTGAAGTGTTTCAAAGCCTTGATGAAGAGACTACCCATCAAACTTTACAACAGGTCCCTTTCTACTGACTTCAAAGGCCTACCAATCTAGCAATCAAAGTATTTATTGGATATTTATTTGGTTCAGAACACTAAACTATGCGCTTGAGAGAGGACAGTGGAGTTAGCAGACCTGATACTTGCCCTTTAGGAACAATCTAGCACATCATAACAAGTATGTAACCTGTTCAATCAATCACGTTTAATGAGTGTCTACTCCCAAACACTTGGGAGAAAACAACCGAGTGAAAAAAAATACGGTCTCTGCTCACAAAGGAGCTGAGAATTTCAAGTGGGAGACTGACAGTCACAAGCCATTCACAAAGAGAGGAGAAAGAAAAAATTGCTACCACTTTCGACAGCAAAAAGTATGGAAGGATAAACAAATACATTTGGGCATTCCTCCTACATCACTGTAGCTGTACTCCGGCAAAGCCCCATGTTATACAACGCTCATGCTGTGTCAACAACTGTCTCAGTGGGAAATAACCGTTTCGGGGTAAAATAGTCACCCATGTAGAAACTTGTGCCATAAAGAATTACATAAGATGTGTTGAACGGAAGACTCTAGGCATATTTAGGCCTATTTCCAGAAGGGAGGCAGCCCCTCTTCCTGGTGCCAACCCCTAGTTCCCACAGATAGCCATCCCTTCCTTCTCCCTCTTCCTTTCCATTCAGGGGTGGCCAGATGGGGATTTGTGTGGGGAGGAAGGGGAGAAAACTTTCCTAGAGAGGACTATGCCTAGCTATCTTCGCCCTACCACACAAACCATACAGGCCATCAGGGGGAATCCATCAATCAGTGGGATTTACTGAGAGCTTACTGTGTCAGAGCGCTGTACTAAATGCTTGAGAGTTTAGTACATGCTCTTTAGAGATGGCAGACAGTAATCCCTGCCCACAGGGAACTCACATCTAGAGGGGGAGTTTCCAATGCTCCCCTACACCACTTTTCAGGAAAATTGATGCACCCCGCCAATGAAATTATTTTCTATCAACCTGTGACATTGACTGAACATTTCCTATGTGCAAAGCACTGTACTATGTGCTAGGGAAAGCTCTGCACGGGCCCCTGCTTCTATTAAGCCTTACTCTTCTCCTTTCCTTCCTCTGGATCCAGCTGAAACTACTCTCATCAAGCTTGGACAGAGACAGCAGGAACACTAAAGTGCAAATGCCACCAAAAGATCAATCAATGATATTTACTGAGTGTTTGTACTCTGGCCAGAGGACCGTACTAAGTATCTGGGAGAGAACAACAGAGCAAGCAGAGAAAATCCCTGCTCTCAAGGAGTTTACAGTCTAGAGAGGGATGTGATAACACCTGTGAGGTAAGAAGTGGTAGAATGCAAGAGATCAAATGGGACGGTTGAATGGGAGAGAGGGAGAGGTCAGCGGGGGAGGTCCGAGCACATAATATGCTAAACTACATTCACACACACATCAATGATTGAAATTCAGTACAGTTAAAAGTGTGGTCTCATCTGTGATGTAAAGGACTTACCCGGCTAACAGTGTGGTCCTTATCTGAAATTTCTTGCCGATTGCGTGAGGCGGCTTTCTTATACTCTTGAGTCAACTCAAAATTCTGTTCTTCTAGGAGCCCTCGAGCCAACCGCTCTGACTCAGCCTTGGTTTCGGCTAGGTCCAATTGTGCTGCAAGAGTTTCTCTGCAAAGGAACATTTTAAGAGTTCCGTAATAAACCTAAACACTTCGTGCTACAAAATAAACCAATTTAGATTGTTTTTTCAAATGGATCACTTCTAAAAACATTGCCTTTTAAAGCTTCACGAGATATATTATCTTCTCTCAAGGCAGACTGTAGAATCTGTGAAACAATTTTGCAAAGAGAACGAACCTTTTATTCCCCCCCCCCCCCTTAGCACTTAGAACAGTGTTTCTCACAGTAAGTGCTAACAAATGCCATCATTATTATTATTATTAACTACGCCTCTATCTCTCTATCGTTATGAAAACTAGAAAGGATCAGCTATTAAACCCAGTAACTCCCACTTCAACTCCAAGGAAGAGACATTAGAGTTAGATCTTCTCTATTAAAATCAAGCGTTCTAAAGTTTGTGATTAGACCCTGGGTTTTCATTTCTTTTCCTACTGACTTTTCCTCAAGACTTATTGTGGTTTATTTCATTCCCAACTAAACCGGCCCCAAAAGCGGCTGGTTTTTAGAGAGGTTTTTAGAGAACCTTTTTCTAAAACTGCAATACCACTCTTCCATGCCTCGCAAAACTCCACCTCTAGTATTCTCCTCTGCCTGGACTGGGGGGTGCCTTGGGAATGGGGGAAGAGAAGCAGCGTGGTTCAGTGGAAACAGCATGGGCTTTGGAGTCAGAGGTCATGGGTTCGAATCCCAGCTCTGCCACTTAGCTGTGTGACTGTGGGCAAGTCACTTAACTTCTCTGTGCCTCAGTTACCTCATCTGTAAAATGGGGATTAAGACTGTGAGCCCCACGTGGGACAACCCGATTCCCCTGTGTCTACCCCAGTGCTTAGAACAGTGCTCTGCACATAGTAAGCGCTTAACAAATACCAACATTATTATTATTATGTGACCTGTTGCATCACTCGGTGCAAGCCCTGGAACTCCAGGGGGGTTAGCCAGTTGGCAAGTGGCAACGCCTAAATTTCAGGGAGTGTGAGGTCAAGCAGGGCACCCCCAGCCTCTGAGGGTTGCACAGTGATAGATAAGAAGGATCAGACCATCCCCCCTCAGTTTCTGAGGTCCTTTCCGGATGACTAGCTGCTAAAAATAAAAAATCCCCAGGCAGACACTGCAGTAAGCACCGGGCAAGCCTGCTATCTCTGCAATGGCCCTGCACCCATGAGAACGGCACAAATTAGGCTGGTGAGGCAAAGGTGACAGAATGGTTGACAAAGTGTCTACAGCAGCAGATATTAGGAAAAAGTTCAATTCCTTATTTTTTTCATTTTAACTCCAGCACATTTTCAAAAACAGGGAATTTTCAGTGAAAAGCTGTTTAACCTTGAAACCAAAAAAAAGTTCAAATTATGCCACTTACTTGATAACAACAAACTCCTGAAACTCTGTTGGGGGAGGGATGAGGAGGAGGAGGGGGAAGGGGGCAGATTTTTACAATCAAAATCCCCAGACTTTGGAGGGAAGTTCCCAGAATAGGGGCATAGTAACTGTCATTACCTGGCTCTTTTTGCCGGGCCCTCCATCCCCTCCTCCCCGACCACCTGGGCAAACTCTGAGTACCAGGGGAGCTTTCCACTTCTTTGACTTAGGAAGCACTGGGCTCAGCATCACTGACATTTTGAGGCTCCCTACCAATACACTTTGCAATAAATACTGCTTTAATCAGACTCCTTAACTTTCACTACAAGGAAAATTTAACAAGCTTAAATATGTACGGCTACCCTGAAAGACACTGGACATACTTTTCATTATGCAGGTCTTGTATTTTCCTTAGATTTTCTCTGTTCTTCTCTTCAATTTCTTCTTTAAGTTCTTTTACCTGAGTTTTGTACAGTGTCTGCAAAACAGGCATCAAGAATAAACAACCATTTACTAGCCATTAAAAAACTCATCCTAGCGGTCGCAACTTCACAATATCGCTAAGATCCTCCCTTTCCTCTCCATTCAAACCGGTACCACATTAGTTCAATCACTCAGGCTATCCGGCTTAGATTACTGCATCAGCCTCCTTTCTCATCTCCCAAACTCCTGCCTCTCCCCACTCCAGTCCACACTTCACTCCGCTGCCCGGATTATCTTTCTACAGAAACGCTCAGGGCATGTCACCCTCCTCCTCCTCAAAAATCTCCAGTGGTTGCCTATCCACCTCCATATGAAACAAAAACTCCTCCCTATTGGCTTTAAAGCTTTCCAGCACCTTGGCCCCTGCTACCTCACCTCCTTTCTCTCCTTCTACAACGTAGCCCCCACATTTCGCTCCACTGTGCCTCGATCCCAAGTCCTGCCTCGGCCTGGAACGCCCGCCCTCCTGAAATCCACCAGACGATCACTCTCCACCCCTCTCTTCAAAGCCCTGTTGAAGGCACATCTCCACCAAGAGGCCTTCCCAGACGAAGCCCCACTTTTCTTCATCTCCCACTCCCTTCCGCATCACCTTGACTTGCTCCCTTTGCTCTTCCCCCCTCTCCCTGCCCCACAGCACTTATTTATATATCTGTAATTTAATGTATTTATATTGATGGCTGTTAACTTGTATTGATGTCTTTCTCCCCTCCTCTAGACTGTGAGTTCTTTGTGGGCAGGGACTGTCTCTCTCCATTGCTGCACTGTACTTTCCCAAGCGCTTAGTACAGTGCTCTGTACATGGTAAGCACTCAGTAAATACGGCTGAATGAATGAATGAATTGGGGAAACGGTTAAAATTAAAAGACAAATGCAATGCAGTTTATTATACCATTTCTTTACTGTAGGGGCAAATTTGTTTTGTGAATCAAACCATTTATATTCACTGTTTAACATCTTCAGGAGGATTTTAAGAAAACTTAGAATTCTAAAATATCTCTATTTACTTTGATGATTTTATTATACCCATGCAGTCATTTTGGATCAGATTATCTCTACCAACCATATATAATGAGCTACACATTATGATATGGAGGGCAAAATAATCTGATTTGGGGTATATCCTGACAACTGACCAATCATACTGGCTAGTCTAGATTTTGAGTATTATTTCCAGTATTTCCAGTGTGAAAATAAAGGCATTTAGACGTACTGTGGTTTTTCGGGTTTTTTTAATAAAAAAGCACACTCCCCCTTGAGTGTGTATGAGAGAGGTTGGGGAGTGGAGGGGTAGAGAATCCCAGACTTCTTCTACTCTTGGCCTCATTATGAGTGAATGGATTTCCCTGACATTTCCCTTATTTTATTTTTTGCCCCAAATAAACAATCAATTTACTATAGAACTTGGGAAGTTATCTGCTAGAAGCTTCCAAAACTGCAGGCCCTGTTTTGACTAGGAGAGTAGACGTTTGTTCTTGGAGCCTTCCTGAAAAGCCCCATCATCCAAATAATCTCCACCTCTCTAGTCGTGTCAACTCCCTTAGCCCTTTTGGGGACACCGTCTTATTCATCCCCTGTATTCATGTGATTAATTGGGGGGACCGGGAGGAGGAGTTTAATTGTGTCCCCAGTTGATACACGATTTTCCTCTTGTTCCCACTGTGCGTATTCAATGTGTCTAACTACCGCATTAGATTATAACTGGAGAGAAGGAGCATATCTTCTATTTTTAGTGTATTCTCCCAAGAATGAAAACAGGCTGCAGTGGCTACTTCTGACCATCATTCATTCAATCAATCCTATGGCCTCTACATCTGTCTGGTTTTTCACAAAAACTGATTTGGTTACAAGTTTCTCCTTCCCTATAAATGTTCATAAACTGATAACGATTGGAGAAGACCAGTCCATTCATTCATTCGTATTTATTGAGCGCTTACTGTGTGCAGAGCACTGTACTACGTACAAGGTGTGATCAAGCTCTCCCTTAAGAAGAGTGTCCCTTGTGAGAGATTTCAATTACTCTGCTTTCCCTACAGGGCAAGTAAGGGGTCAATTAACATCCCCCAAAACACTGCCCAGGATCACCTATCCGTGAACTAGTACGGCCCCAACTTCTCCTACCCTTTTCATTCAATAGTATTTTTGAGCGCTTACTTGAAAAAATACCAACATTATTATCATTTTTATTACCAGGCAGGCTTTTTAAAACACCACCACACTGCTCATACGTACTCCATTTCTGGTCAACCCGAAACCTCAACCTGCACCCAGGCCTCTTTCTGCTGTACTTACTCCTAGCCGGTCTTTTGAGAGGGCTTCTTTTTTCCCTTCTAAACTCTCCTTGCCCATATCCCTCTAGGATGCCAACCTGTTTTGGAAGACCGTGTTTCCAATATGCTGAAGCCACTGTGAATTCTAATCCCTGTGCGCTACCAATGGAAATTCCCCCAGGTTGCCTCTGACCACTCCTCGTTCTTTGTCGTCCTCTGACCAGCTGGGCATTCACCAACAGCAGGATGGACTTCCCTAGGAAGTCTGTCAATAATGAGGTTCATTCATTCAATAGTATTTATTGAGCGCTTACTATGTGCAGAGCACTGTACTAAGCGCTTGGAATGTACAAATCGGTAACAGATAGAGACAGTCCCTGCCCTTTGATGGGCTTACAGTCCAACTGGGGGGGGAAATAGACAGACAAGAACAATAGCAATAAATAGAATCAAGGGGATGAACATCCCATTAAAACAATAGCAAATAAATAGAATCAAGGTGATGTACATTTCATTAACAAAATAAATAGGGTAATGAAAATATATACAGTTGAGCAGAGGAGTACAATGCTGAGGGGATGGGAAGGAAGAGGGGGAGGAGCAGAGGGATAGGGGGGGAAAAGAGGGTTTAGCTGCGGAGAGGTGAAGGGGGGGCGGTAGAGGGAGTAGAGGGAGAAGGGGAGCTCAGTCTGGGAAGGCCTTGGAGGAGGTGAGCTGTAAAGCTGTAAAGCTGTGAGCTGTTACCCTAAAGCTGTAATGAGCCAAACAAGAGCTGGGAGCCCCCTGGCCTTCCACTTCCCACCCGCTTACCGACTGGAATGAACGCAGGGGGCCATCTGCTGCTTCCTAACACAGCCAGAGCTGGCCAAAAGGAAATGAGTGGATTAGCTGCACGGAAAGTTCCTAGAAACCAGTAGCAAAGCTTTCCACTTACCGAAAAATACTGTTCAGCCTCAAGCTGATCTTGTAGTTCCCGCATCTGGCCTTCATTTCCTCTATACTGCCTTAGAGAGAGAGAAAAGCGTTATGACCTCCATGATGATGCTAATCTTCCCTTAGGCCTTTTAAGGTGAATGTATTGCTAGAATCACTTTCAAAACTACCCTGGCCTGTCACTGTCATCACTGCATGGCTTCAGTATCTTAGTGAAGATAGGTGGTTCCTCTTCTCAGCTGCAGTTTAGGTGAAGCAAAGGCACTGTAAAGCCAGAGTGTTTGTTTACTTGGGACTGGGGGGAGGTGGGGCATGGGAGGGCTTGGGAAGGAAGATAAGGAAAACAAAATAGAAGCATCACATCCTGGGAGAACTGGCAGATTGTCAAGTATGACCATTTTTCATTTGAGAAATGGGCAGTTCTACAGTCTTTAGAGGAAATCAGAAGGGGAGGCTCAGTTCTTCTCGTATCTTGTTTCAGAACGAAAACTCCAGCCTGGCCCATGTTGAAACACACCTGGTGCGAGAAGCAGTGTGGCTCAGTGGAAAGAGGACAGGGTTGGGAGTCAGAGGACGTGGGTTCTAATCCGGCTCCGCCACTTGCCTGCTGCATGATCCTGGGCAAGCCATGTAACTTCTCTGTGTCTGAGATTAGATTAGATTAGAACCCAGGTCCTCTGGCTCCAAGACTCATGTTCCCTCCACTAGGCCACGCTGCTTCTCAAATTTTAAAACTTGCATAAATAATGAGCGGAATAAAGCCAAGAAATGTTCATTTTCATATATGGAACCTTACTTTGTGAGCTGAGCTAACTCAAAGTCCAGTAATCTTTTGGCTTCCAACAATGTATTGATTTCCTGTTTCAACTGCTTTTCTGAACCTTTCAAATGGTCTGCCTCAAGGGCCTGGCTCTTCAGTTCATTCTGTGTTAGCAGCCGTTTATTCATCTCCTGCTCCAACTGAAGATTGAGATTCTTTGCCTGTGAACAAAACAGTTTTGAACTTTAGTTATTTCCAATTTCAATAGTTCCTAATTTGAAGGACACACATACCAAGTATAATTCCTAACATTTTAGAAAATCCAAATACATCCTACCAAAATGTATGCTCATTCTTAGGGAACATATTTTCTACATGGCCCACTGATTTTGTAATTCAAATTTCAATTTAAAGAGTTTTGGGCCTTCTGTAAACTCCTTGTACATTGTACTCTCCCAAGTACTTAGTAGAGTTCTCTGCAAACAGTAAGTGCTTCATAAATAATGTTGATTAATTCCTTTGGGTAAGATGACCTGGGAACAAAGGATTAATGGTGATTCCTTGTTTTAAGAAGTTCAAGAAGGTTTTAGGAAGTATGGAAGTGTGCTACAAATCATCCCCCCATCTAAAAAGATAAAACTAAAGTTAAATACATATTCAAAAGGAAATGCAGGTGTGTTTTTGCTTTTTAAAATTATCTATATCCAAAATGTTAATGCAGAACCACAATTATTCACAGAATGTACAGCTATAAAATAAAATGCTTTCCTCGGCAGCTCAAATTCTACCTCTCATTCTTTAAATCCCTCAAACCTCTTTTCTCCTTGCCTTCTAACTGCATACCTTCTTCTGTACCTCATTTTTAACTCTCCTGCACTACTTTTTCAATCTGTCATACTTAGTGAGCGCTTACTGTGTACAAAGTACTAAGCACTTGGGCTGAAAGATATGTATCCTGCCAACACAAGCTTACAGTCTAGACGGGGTGACAGACACTCATATAAATAATAATTATGGTATTTATTAAGCGCTTACTATGTGCCAAGCGCTGATTATGAATATTTACATAGGTGTTGCGTGGCTGAGGGAGGGGTGAATAAGTGAGATAGCATTACAAAAGGGAGTGAGAGAAGAGGAAATAAGCATTTAATAAGGTTTTGAAGGTGGAGAGAGTGATCTTCTGTAGGATATGAAGAGGGACAGTGTTCCAGGTCACAGACAGAGCATTGGGTGAGAGGTTGGCAGTCAGATTCATGCATTCAGTCGTATCTACTGAATGCTTACTCTGTGCAGAACACTATGCTAAGTGCTTGGGAGAGTACAATATAACAATAAACAAACACACTCCCTGCCCGTAATGAGCTTACAGTCTAGAGGAGGAGAGAGACATTAATATAAATAAATGAATTACAGATATGTTCCTAAGCGCTGTGGGGCTGGGAGAGGGGATGAATAAAGGGAGCAAGTCAGGGCAACGCAGAAGGGAGTGGGAGAAGCAAAAATAAGGGTTTAGGCAAGGAAGGCCTCTTGGAGGAGACAAGTCTTCAATAAGGCATTGAAGGGGAGAAGTGCAAATGTAGGTTTTGAAGAGGAAGGGCATTCAAGGCTAGAGGAGGGCAAGGGGTCTGGGGGAATGGGAGAAGATGATGGGAAGATGCTGAATAGGAGGATAGATGTGGACAGGAAGATATCTCCTCCTACCCACAACTGATTTTAGCATCCATCTTCCCACTAGACTGGAAGCTTCTTGAGAGCAGGGATCAGGTCTACTAATTTTCCTGAACTTTGGAAAGTTTCTAATATAGTGTTTTCCACTCAGTAGGCTACCCAAGAAATATTCCTGATTTGTAGCCCCTCCCCACTTCAAATCTGCCAGACCATAGGCAGCTCTCCCCATCTTCAGAGCTCTCCTAAAAATTCCAAGAAATGTTTCTCAATTACTGCCCAGTTGTTTTTCATGTTTGTATTTCTATTGTTTCATCTTTCCTACAGGTATGTTGCCGTTTTCTTCTCCCCACTTAACTTATAGATTGTGAGCTTCTTGGGAGCTAAGGACTATGTCTAATTCTCATCCGAGTATTTTATCCCCAGGTTTAATATTCACTCAGAACTTACTATTAACAATACTATTTCTTCTTCCCTTGGCATTTACTTAACCTATGACTTATACGCTCATCGGTACTTATGTATAATTATTGAACTTATGGGCTTGGGAGTCAGCAGGTCATGGGTTCTAATCCAGGCTCTGTCACTTGTATGCTGTGTGACCCCGGACAAGCCACTTCACTTTTCTGTGGCTCAGTTACCTCACCTATAAAATGGGGATTGAGACTGTGAGCCCAATGTAGGGCAGGGACTGTGTCTACCCTGATTTGCTTGTATCCACTCCAGAGCTTAGTACAGTGCCTGGCACAGAGTAAGTACTTAAGAAACACCACAATTATCATTATTATTCCACCCTGTCATACACTTTATTACTATGGAAACATGGACCTGGGAGTCAAAGGACCTGCATTCTACTCCCAGTTCTACCATCTGCCTGCTGCGTGACCTTGGACAAGAATGCATGAGGTTTTTCTTGCCTCCAGGAAAGGATTTGGGGGGAAAAGTAGGAGCTTGGAGGTTTCATCCTGCCTTTTTACCTCTGCTGTGAACTGAACATCTACTGGTATTGCTCCAAGTGGTCTGGTCTCCAGATCTCTAGAGAGCTGATGAAACCATCTCGCTCTCCTCCATCAGACCTGACCTTACCGTTCCACACTGAAATCTCAAGGCAGGAGAGGTAGAATGTGGGGTGGGGGGAAAACACGACTTGCTTCTCGGAGGCGCTGTAAACATTCATCAGCATTTGCCTGTTTCAAGGCTGGGCTGTCCCAGGGTTATATTTTGGAAAACCAATCACCCTAATCCAGAAGAGAAGCTCCTCAAAGACAGGATCTCATCTCCTCAGTCCTACTTATATTCGTGGAACATTTACTTCAGAGCTGCACACACAGAGCACACACCCAGACCATCAATCACCTCTACAGAATCCAAAAGTATTTCTCCAAACTGGTCACCCAAACTACCAATATGCCCATCCCTTCCTCGGGTCTACTTAATTACTTAAAACATCAAATTATTTCCTCACCTCATCCTCTGCCCTCCGTTTTTGTTCGGTGACTTGCTCCAGCTTCTGCTGGGACTGCTTCAGGTCAACATCCAGCATAGAACATTTTTTCTCAGTCTGCACAGCTCTATTTTCAGCTTTTTCTCGGGCTGCCCTCTCTTCTTTCACTTTTTTTTCCATCTCTGATTATGAAAAGATGCACCCGATACATTAGAGGCTCTAACAGCAGAACAGTTCTCCCTTCGTCAATTGCACAACTGTGTCCCGGTGAACAAGAGGGTAAAAAACTGTTCTGGTGTGTGGTAAGTCCTTATGATTTGGGGGTCGTTTCATTGAGAAAGTTTCTGGACCTCAGAAGAATGGGGCTATAATTCACTAAAGAGAACTGGAATCCTGGTTCTCATCAAAAAAATGTATTCCCATGGGTCAATAAGAATCCAGTTTTGACTCCATGACTCTGAGGATAGAGAGGAATGTGGGTTTTCCTGGGACTGCTGTAGCTGACCAGAGGTCAGGAAGACAAACAGACCTTACTTGCAGCAACCCTACAAAACAATCACTTCAGAAAATGTACTTGTCCCTATTCCCATTAAAGAATTGGGGATGAAAATTTTTATAAATTTCAATTCCTATGGGAGTTTTGATTTTTTAAAAAAGTCAGACACATGGAAGATATGTTTTTCCAATGACACAAAACTTTTCAAAGGCTTACATGTCCAAAAATACCCTTTATCTAGGGTCTCACTTCTAGATCATTTGCTAACTTCTAGTGGGAATATTTTCCTTTAAATAGTAAAGTGTGAATTCCTGGACTGACCAAAGCATTTGTTCAAAAGAGAAATCTGTCCAAATAACTACATAATATAACCTTACAAACTATGCACAATTCAATATAGAAATGTGAAAATGACCACTTACCACACATTGCTGCTGATTTTGCCTCTTCAATAGATTGATGCTTGTCAGTTAGCCGAGCTTTGGTCACTTTATGCTCATTTACTTCCTGTTCTAGTCGCTGTTGTAGTGATTTGAGTTTGTAATTCAAATCTATTTCCAAATTATTCTTTTCCTAAATATTGTGTGTGATTAAAGCATAAAGACCACTCATCAGCAAAATGAATTTAGAGCAAGAGGATCACATGGGCCCAAAGGGTCTGAAATAAAGAGCTCAAGGTTCTTTCCCGGCTTCCTTCCTTCTAACCTATGGTCAGAAACTCACCAGAAACAGATTTAACAAGGGACTCTCATTAGAAGAAAGTACCCAGAGACATTCCAAACCCCACAAGTATGTTATAATGATGTCATCTCTAGGCATAATGAATGAACACGAGACACAGTTCATCAGGGCCCATACACGCTGACCGAGCTTGGGCGGCCAGGCCCGCAGAGCTTACCGAATATTCCAGACTTTAAAGTCCCTCTGGAATCCTTCTGTACCACCTCCTCCCTCCTTAATCCTTAATGAATTAACTCACCAGCTCTTTTATCAGTAAAATAGATACCAACAAGCTTGAATTTTCCCCGAGTCTCACGCCTGCCTTCCCTCAACATTCATTTTCCACCTTATTCATTTCTCCTTTCCACCTGTAATGCATGAGGAAGTCTTCCATCTACTCTCAGAATCTACTATCTGTGTCCTGGACCCCACTCACTCTCATCTCTTAAGAGCATTTGCTCTTCCCTTCAGATATACTCACATTTGCTCTGTCTTCAAATATGCTATCTCTCCTACTAAAGAACCTTCAATACCTTTTGGATATCGCCACATCTCCCTTGCCTCTCTTCTGGCTCTCTTTTTTTAGGCTCACCACAAACTGGTTTCCACCTCCCTCAGCACGGAGACAGTGCTCACCCAAGTGTCCACCAACCTTTTCTTTGCCAAGTTTAATAGGATCTACTTCCTTCTCCACCTTTTTAGTCTACTTCATTGGCTCCCCCTCTACTGCTCAGGCCCTAGCTAAAGGTATTCCACAAGGCACTGCTCTGGGTCGCCTTCTCTTTTTGCTATATACCCATGTCTCAGGGAGTTCATCCACAGACGTGGCTTCAGCTAGAATCTTTGTGTAGATGACTCCCAAACCTATCTCATCTGCCCCACAACGCTGCTTCCATATGGATGTTCCAGTGGTACACTTTATATTCAACTGGGCTAAAACTAAACTCCTCAAAGCCTCCCCCAAACCTAAACCCATTCCTTCCCTGTCTTTCCCATAAAAGCCAGTACCATCCTCCTCCCTGTCCCTAAAACTTGCTACCTTGGTCACGTAGTCACATTCGACTCCTTGCTACCTTTTAATCTTTGCTGTCAAGCTGTTGCTACATTCTGCCAGTTCTTCCCATATATTTCTTCAATCTGCACCGTCCTTTCCACCCAGATGACCACCATCTCAGTTCAGGCACTTGTCAGGTTTGGCCTAGACCATTGCCTTCCCCCAAATTCAACCCACGCACCTCACCATGATGGGGGAGGGTTACAGCTAGACCAGCCTGCTGGGACACTTAGAGTGCTTCACCAAGGTGGACTGGCTCAGGCCCAGCAGGAATCCTGAAAATGCCAGGCCTCAGAGGACTGCAGCAGCTACTGAAGCAACCACGTGCTGGATGGTAGGCTGCAGGCACCTCACCCATAAATGGGTCTTGCATGCAAAACACCCCCCTAATTCACTTCCCAGTGTTCTGAACTCCTACCAGCCTATTAGGTTATTGCATCCCTTGACCTGGTGGGAGAATAACCGGCAGGATAAGAGAGCACAAAACTGATGTGTTATCATCCATTCCTTCTAGCAAGCACTCAGATAATAATAATAATAATAATAATAATAATTTTGGTATTTGTTAAGTGCTTACTATGTGCCAAGCACTGTTCAAAGCACTGGGTAGATATAAGGTAATCAGGTTGTCCCACATGGGGCACACAGTGTTAATCCCCATTTTACAGATGAGGGAACAGAGGCACAGAGAAGTTAAGTGACTTGCCCAAAGTCACACAGCTGATACGTGGCAGAGCCAGGATTAGAACCCATGACCTCTGACTCCCAAGCCCAGGCTCTTTCCACTGAGCCACATTGCTTCTCTGAAAAGGGCCTGGGCTCGCCCATCACTCTTGACCGGAGGCTCTGTTTTCATCACTGGACTGCAGCTTCCTGGTCTCCTTGACTCCAACCACTCCAATCTAACATCTATACCATACTCCGTGGCTTTGATCATCTTCCTAAAATGTTTTCTGGATTATGTCTCTCCCCGCCTCCAAAACCTCCATGGTTACTCATCTCTCTAAGACAAATTCCTGCCCTTTGGCTTCAGGGCTCTCCACCCGTGCTCTCCTTATTACATAACATATCCGTTCTCTATATTCCTGCTTCTCCCCAGTTTGTGCTTTGCTTTCCACCTAAGTGGTATGATCTGGCCTCTCCTGCCCCTGGCTCTTTGGTCATGTCCACCGCCCTGCCTGAAACCCTCCCCGCCAGCAGAACATGACTCTACTGAGCTTCAAAGGCCTCTTGAAAACCCGTTCCTCCAGGATGAACTCAGTCAACCCTTCAGTCAACTCAGAAAGTACACATTTACAGTTACCCGGAACACTCATGTACTCAGTCTAGGTGCTCTACTGGTTATTAACATCTATCTTTCCCTTCCCTTGTTATAACCATGTATACTTCTGTTTTTCCTTCTAATTGAAAATAACTTATGTCTATCTCCTCTGTTAGACTCTAAGCTTCTTGAGGGCAAGGCTCAGGTCTTTCATGTGCAGTGTATTCTTCCAAATGCTTAGAACAGTACTCTGTACTCAGCAATCAATAAATACTAATTGATTAAATCCCTCAAACCCACCTCCCTAAACTTTTCCATCACTGGCAATAGTATGAGACCCTTCCCTGACCCCCAGGTTCATAATCTTGGAGTACTCTCTCTCCTCTCCCTCATTCAACCGATCACCAAGCACTACTGATCCTTCCTCTGCAATTATTTCCCAGATTTCCTCTCCATCTATATGGCCAAGGCACTATGAGAAGCCCTAATATTAAATTACATCTCAGTCACTGTCACTGGCTTTTCCTTGCTCCCCCACCTCCTTGTGGTCACTCTTCTACAACTCAGAGCTCTCGACCAGGGGCTTAACCTCCTTATACTTAGGTTACTCAGTTCCTAACTTCTGTCCCATCCCAAGTTACGTTCTCTACTCCACAAACAAGGCTGTTCACAATCTCTTGTCCTCCAAATACCACAATGTCACTTCACTCACCTAGCATTTCTCCACACTCCACTTCATATTATGCCCCTCTGCTCCTTCAAATCTCTACTTCAAGTCCTGCATGAAACCTTTTCAGATTAAGCCAGGTGAGTTAATATCCCCCAGAACCTTATCATCTTCATATACTTCAGCACAGTACATCTACAATATGCTTGTTACTAGTATTCTAAATTATTTTCCCAATGGTGGTACTTTCATTCAACAATAGTCATGTGTTTGTCCTGTTTCCCTTTTAGAATCTGGCATTTGAGGACAGGATTCGTGTCTTAAATTTCCTTTCACTCCAATCTCTGTGGATTTTTCATTTATATATCTCTGAAGGGAGTCAGTGTGACTTATTGGTCAGAGCGTGGGATTAAGTGAAGAGACGGAGGTTCTAGTCCCAGCTCCACAACGTGCCTGTAGTAGGATCACTTAACATCTTTGTGCCTCTTATCCCACATCTGAAAAATGGGGATAAGAACACTGCTCCCCCTCAGACTGTGAGACCCATTTGGGACAGGGATTGTGCCCAATTCAATTATCTTGTATCTACCCCAATGCTAAGCATAGCGCAAGGCACCCAGTAAGAACTTAATATACGCTGTATATTAAGGATGGAAAATCCAAACTAAAAGGAATGGAACAGAATCTTGCATGAATATGGTCCTATGCTTTTACAGAGACTTAAATAAACTTTAAATAAACTTAAATAAACTTTAGTACCAGAAGCTGAGAGTTAGTTTATAAAAACAGACTCCTAATGCGTTCAGGGTTAGATGAGCTTTACGTTAGTTCTCTCTGAAACTCACAGTGTACTTCTAGAATCCTTACCTTTTCAGAGTGATTGAGCAGATCTTGAGCCTCTTTTCTTTCTCCTTCTACCCTCTCAAGATTATGCTTGAGGTGCTTCACTTCTTCTTGTAAAGATGTAATTCGAGCTAATATTTCAGGACAAAAAACCAAAACTCATTACCCCTATTTCCTGAAGGAAAGAATGTGTCAGTTCTATGCAATACTGCAAAAACTTGTCTTGAATTTAGAAAAAAAATATAGCTGAATCCTGAATATAACAAATACTACTTCTGAGAGAAAATATGAAAACCATTTCGGCTCAGGAGCAGTTTTACTTGTTAAAACTAGAACAATTTCATATGAAAATCTATCTTCTTTAATAACCCACGGAACGCTCTTGATCAGTCCCAGCATTTGTCCCTCAAAGTGTAAGGAATCTGAATCAACAGAACGTTACTTTCCTTCTAGAGACACCAATTTCATATTGTATAAGAAGTGAAATCAGGATCGACAGACTGTTTCTTTCCTTCTCTAGATGCCAATTTCATATTGGTTAAGATGTGATTTCTCTTTGGAAACCAGGCTTCAAAAGGTTGCTTTTCAACTTATGTCTTCCTAGGCAAAAGCACTCACTGAACTGACCAAATGGTGATAGTACCATCCAATCACAACAAACACAGGTCAGAGGCTGAACAGCTGAGAAAGCCTACTGCAAGGAAGAAGAAAAGAGATAAGGAGGCCGAGATTTGCGTAGAGAAAAGAGGTAAAGGTAATCGATTAAACGTGTGTATGGTGGGAGAAGAGTGAATGGGCCTGGAGGGATTCCCTGGAAAGGGAAGCAACATGGTCAGGTGGATAAAGCACGGGCCTGGAAGTCAGAGGACTGGGGTTCTAATCCCAGCTCCACCACTTGTCTGCTGTGTGACCACAGGCAAATCACATCATTTCTCAGAGCCTCAGTTACCTCATCTGGAAAATGGGGAATAAGACATTAGCCCCATGTGGGACATGCATTGTGTTCAACCTAACTTGTATCTACCTCAATGCTTAATACAGTGTCTGGCACATAGTAAATGCTAAACAAATAGCTTTTAAGGAAAAAAAAAAGGAATGTGAAGAGAGGCCAAGTTGATCATGCATGTAATGGAAGGAAACTGTGTATTCAAGTGACGAGAGGAGTTGTAAGCTCTTTAAAGGTAGGGACGACATCTTTTGCTTCTGTTGTTCCCTCTCAAGTTATTTATTGGAAGGCTACAACTGAACAAAATTCAAATTTTTTTGCTCTTAAAAATGTGTTCCTTTTATTTGACCAATAACTGCATCTAAATAAAAAGTTATCTTCCATACAAGGTATATCACTTGCCCCATCGCTATCTAAATCAGAGAAATCTTGAATAACATTTTAATAGAATTAATTTCCCCATTCCACTGGGACTTCTGTAAAGAAAACCATCTTTTATTATTGGTCATTTTGTCAATCGGGAAACGTTCTTTTTGAAGAGAGCAGAATCAGTCTTAATTTTTTTTTTTGGAAAGTTTTAAACCAGTGAAGCTGAATCTGTTCAAAAGCTAGAAGGAGAGTCATCTTATGGACATTTTATATTGAAACCTCCAAAACTGACCTTTATATAAGCATTTATCATTGGAGGGCCTATTCATTCTTCTCTTTTCCCAGATGACCTAGAAATTAGTGTTCTTATTCGATCTAAAAAAACACTCAATATTTCTTCCTAACTCAAAATTCTTTCCTAGCTTTATTTTTACAAGAAACAATGACCACCGCCTCACTTCTGAACAACGCTGAAAAAGATCAGCTTAAACTACAGAGTTATGAATCTAAAAGTAGGTCAGAAAACACAACCTTGAGAATTGGAGAATAACCTGAACAGCAGTTCTGACGACCACATGAAAAACACATCCTACAAAAAGTCTGCAGTTTTGATGCTTTCGTGTACAAAAATAGGCTGGTACGTCAAGAGAACTCTGAGCAAATGAACAAAGAATGTGCCGATAAAGAGGCTCATTAGACAGGCCGAACAGTGACCCCTCCAAGTGAGCATCGAACTGGGAAGAGGTAAATGCAACAATTTAAAATTAGCCCTTTATTTAAAGGGACCTGAAAGCTTACTGGGATGTTTTTTACATTTTTGTTCAACTTTTGCACACTACGCATTTTGACAGGAATAAGGAAGCGTGAGACCCGAAAACCTAGGAGAGACTGATGCACGAGCTACTTGGAAAATATCAAAGTGATTTTCTCAAAATGAAGTCAATTTTATATACATACGCATGTAAATACCTGTTTAAAAATAAATATAGATTTATATATGTGTGAGTATGGAGCTGTTCTTAAAATAAGTGTACCGCTGGCCACACCCATGGAAGACATGAAATAGGAAAGTGGAAGGCGATGCTGTCGGCGCCCAAGATTCAGCACTCCCCCACCAGGATCACAGAGCCAAATCCCATTCTGCCCCCGATAATGCCAGGGATCTCTGAGGTCGGAGGAGTATGGGCCACCCATCTGCCCCATTCCCAGGTGGCGGAGCCCTAACTTAAACCCAGCTCCCTCACTCACAGATTGGAGATACTACCCACCCTTCATTTCGGGGCTCAGGCTTCTCCCAGGTTCAGAGATTTTACTGATTAGGAAGCTAAATCCCAATAATTGTGCTCCATATCTGACCCCTGTTCAAAAAGGTTCTGGGTGGTGGCATTACTTGGTAGAAAAACGGGTAGATAGGTAGATTGATTTCTGACATGTCTGGGGTCAAATCACTTTTTCAGTCTTCGATGGTTATTACCTTGTAGATCTCCAATCATTTCAGATCCTTGACTTCTATCCCTCCGTTCCGCTTCCAAGGCAGCTTGCAGCTGGTAATAATCCTTGTCCACTTGAGATTTGGAACTTTCTAATACTCTGTTCCTCTCCTGAAGTTCCCTGTTCAGCGACTCTAACTGACTTATTGTTTTGTTCATCTCTGTGTTGCTTTTTCTTAATCTTCCTGCTGTATCCGATTCGGTCCTCAGGAAGTCATTGGCTTCTTCTAGCTACGAAAGGAAGAAAGCAAGTAGGTGTGCAGCTGAGAAGCAGTTGACAAGCTCAATTATGACTACAACCACGGAGGCAAGGGGAGAAAAGGAACTGAACTATAGGACTTACTTGCTTTTGTAACTGGGCCACCTTCTCATTTGCAGCCTGTGAATTCTGACTGACTTTCTTCAGATCTTCTAATTGATCTTTTAATGTAGACACTAATAGGAGAAAGAATGAAGGTTTTGATTCAGCACTTAATCACGTGTGGCGGGAGCAACTTGCTAGACCTCTAAAATGTTCTTACGTGCTTAAGGCTACAAAATGTCAGCTACATGAGGCAGCTTCGTAAAGCCAAATTCTGCTCAAGACTACTTGGAGGCACCTGAGAAGCAGCATGGCCTTGTGCCAAAAGCATGGCCCTGGGATTCAAAGCAACTGGGTTCTAATCCCAGCTCTGTCATGTGCCAGCTGTGCGGCCTTGGGCAAGTCACATAACTGCTCCGTGCCTCAGTTTCCTCATCTGAAAATTAGGGATTCAACACCTGGCCTCCCTCCTGCTTAGACTGTTAATGCTGAGGGGGACAGGGACTGTGTCTGACCTGATTAGCTTTGACATCTACCCTAATGCTCAGTAGAGTGCTTGGCACAAGGTAAGCACTTAAGAAGTAAACTACAGTTAATATCTTTTTTTATAAATGGTATTTGATAAGCACTTATTATGTGTCAAATACTGTATGACATAGTGCTAGGGGAGATATAAGTTAATTAGACTGGACACAGTCCCTGTCCCACAAGGGGCTCACTGTTTAAGGAGAAGGGAGAACAGGTATCCCCACTTTCCAGTTAAGAAAATTGAGGCACAAATAAGTTAAGTGACCTTCCCAAGGTCATACAGCAAGCAATTGACAGAGCTGGGACTGGTAGCCAAGTCCTGACTCTCAGGCCCGTGCTCTCTCCATTAGGCCACGCTACTTCTCACCTCTACTACAAGTGAAGATGAAGTGGAGGCACTGGATAAGTTCCAAAATAAATTCTGAATTATGTTGCTAAATTGAAATATTCCACAGAACATTCCAAAAACATGGACAAATTACCTTCATTTTCTGCATTTCGTCTCCTCTCATTCTCCTGATCAGCTTTTCTTTGGTACTCATTCGCTTTATGTTGGAGCAACATTTTTTCCTTTTCAAACTGAGACACTGTAGACTCTAAACTTTTCCTTTGATTTCCCTGAAAGTATAAACATTGGCATATTTATTCTTACCCTAGGATTGTTGAGACGGTATTCTTTCTGCAATTTCTGTATGATTCCCCAAGAAATTAAAATATAAACAAGCAAAATACTGAACTGGGAATGAGTAAACCCGGTTCCCTAAACTTTCAGACTTTTATAATACAAGGCCCATACAATATGAAGTTTTGCTCCAGTGGGCACTCTCTATCACTTAATTGTTGAGAGAGCACAATACAAAAGACTTAATAATAATGATGATGACTATGTGTCAAGCACTGTTCTAAGTGCTGGGGAAGATACAAGGTAATCAGGTTGCCCCGTGGGGCTCACAGTCTCAATCCCCATTTTGCAGATGAGGGAACTGAGGCCCAGTGAAGCGAAGTGACTTACCCAAAGTCACACAGTTGACAAGTGGTGGAGCCAGAATTTATAACCCACAACCTCTGACTCCCAAACCCGTGCTCTTCCACTAAGCCATGCTGCACATTCCCTGACCATGGTGTTGCATAACAGCCTGACGGGAGTCAAAAGTAACCAAAATTTCCTCCAGTTACTCTGAATGCCAAGATTCCCTAGAACTACATTTGCCCTGCCCTCAAATGCCATGTTCAACTGTTCACTCTCCAATGGCTTCTTCTCCAGTGTTTTTAAACATACCCACATCTCCCCATCCTAAAAAAACCCTCCCTTGACCCCAAGGTTCCCACCAATTATCGCCCCATCCTCCTCCAACCATTCGTCTCCAAACTCCCTTAATGAGCTGTATACACCCGCTGGCTCAAGTTCCTCTCCTCCAATTCTCTCCTTCACTCCCTCCAATCTGGCTTCCATTCCCCTTCGCTTTACCAAAACAACACTCTCAAAGTTCACTGATGACCTCCTTCTTGCCAAATCCAACGGCCTCTACTCCATCCTAATCCTCCTCAACCTCTCAGCCTCTGACACTATCAACCACTCCCTTCTTCCGGAAACATTATCCAACTTCGGCTTCACTGACACTGTCCTCTACTAATTCACCTCCTATTTTCTCTGACCGCTCATTCTCAGTCTCCTTCGTGGGCTCTTCCTCTTCCCCCCCAACTGTGGGGGTCCCTCAAGGTTCAGTTCTGGGTCCCCTTCTATTCCCCATCCATACCCACTCCCTTGAAAAACTCATTCGCTCACACGGCTTCACCTACCACCTCTATGTGGATGACACCCAAATATACGTCTTCAGCCCTGCTCTCTCTCCCCCTCTACAGTCTCACATTTCCTCCTGCCTACTTGGAAGTCCTCCTGTAACCTCAAACTTAATAAGGCTAAAACTGAATTTATTATCTGACCCAAACCCTGTCCTCCCACTCATTTTCCCATCACTGCTGACAGCACCACAATCTTTCCTGTCTCACAGGTCTACTACCTTGGCTTGATTCCTCTCATTCAATCCACATATTCAAGCCAGCACTAAATCCTGTCAGTTCTATCTTCACAATGTCACTAACATCCACCCCTTCCTTGCCATCTAAACTACCACATTAATGCAAGCAATTAACCTATCCCGGCTTGATTGTTCTATCTGCCGACCTCCCAGCCTCCTGTCTCTCCCCACTCCAGTCCACACTCCACTCTGTTGCCCAGATCATTTTCCTTCAAAAATGTTCAGACCACGTTTCCCCACTCCTCAAGAAACTCCAGTGGTTGCCCATCTACCTCTGCATCAATCAAAAACTCCTCACCATTGGCCTTTAAGCCCTTGACCACCTTGCCCCCGCCTAACTCACCTCGCTACTCTCCTACTACAACCCAGCCTGCACGCTTCATTCCTCTAACTGTACCTCGATCTTGTCTATCTCGTCACCGACCTCTAGCCCACATCTTACATCTGGCCTGGAACACCCTCTCTCCGTAACAGATAATTGCCCCCCCTTACACACACAAAGTCTTATTGACGGCACATCTCCTCCAAAAAGCCTTCTTTGACTAAGCTCTCCTCTCCTCCCACTCCCTTTCTCCCTTCATTCATCCTCCCTCCTGGCCCCACAGCACATAACGCATATATCTGTAATTTACTTATTTATATTAATGTCTGTCTCCCTCTCTAGACTGTGAGCTGGCTGTGGGCAGAGAATGTGTCTACTGTTGAACAGTACTCTCCCAAACATGTAGTACCATGCTTTGCACACAGTAAGCACTCAAAAATATGGCTGAATGAATGATTTCCACAGCTTACTTATTTGATATCACCCTGGCTCCATCTTCTTAGACTCTACCATTTCCACTATCTGTAATTTATTTTCATGTTTGTCTTTCCCTGTAAGAAAGTTCCATATGAGCAGAGATGGTGTATAAGAACTCTGTTGGACTGCCCTTTCCCCCAGCACCTAGTACAGTGTTCTGCACATGATAAGTGCTCAAAAGATGACTGATTGATTGAGGAACAGTAATAATTCTGCACACCACTGCTGGGGGAAAGGCACTGTCCATACTTGCGTAGGTCAGGGAGATCTCTACACAACAAGAACATCTGGTGGCCCCCCTCATCCTGTGCCCTCGTTCCCTGCTCAGCAGTCACCAATTCATTCATATTTACTGAGCGCTTACTGTGTGCAGGATACTGTACTAAGTGCTTGGGAAAGCACAATACAACAATAAACTGTGACATTCCCTGCCCACAACGAGCTTACAGTCTAGCCTCCATGGACCACTTCGGTGGGAGCAAAAATAGGAGCGGAGGCAGACCTCCAGTGGATCTTAAATGTAACGGAGACTTGAGAACCAGAGCTTATCCCATTTGGTTCCCCAGTCCCAAATAGTTCTGCGAATGGACACCGATGAAACTTATACGGGGAAGGGAAGGAGGAAGAGCAGAGAGCCAGAGGCAGAGAGCCAGGGATGGTTCCAAGGCAGGGGAACGACCTTCTTTGGCCAAACCAAACCTTCATGACTCCAGGCTATCACTGTGGCAATCCATCACTAGAGAGCCATCATAAAACAATGAGGGGAGGAACAGGAAAACTAGCTCACTGTCCATTTGGGATTCTGTTTAACTCCTGCTTTAAGAGTGAGTTAAGTCTTTTCATTCACACTGAGCTTGTTAGTGGGTTCACTTCCTGGGAAGTGGGAGATGATGACGGGTGGGCCCGAAGGTAAAACTGCCAAATAATGCTCTCTGGAGCCAAAATGCACATGTTTTACTCTTCTCCACTTCTTCCCAATTTTCATCTGGCATTCCCACATCCTTTACTCACCAATAATTTGTACGGACTTGGGGAAAGCACAGCGTTGTCTGCTGTTGGGAATCTCTTCCACTTCACCAGATTCTAAGCACCATTACACTATATCCTAGAACCAGCCATACAGGAACTGCTGTATGCTCAGATGGCTAGACCCTAAAGACTCACAAGTAAAAGGTCAGCCATTTGACCGAGTTAGACGGGAGAGAGATCAGGACTGGGGATATAGATTTGGGTATCATCTATTGAGGGGTGGTAGTTGAAGCCATGGGAGCGCATGAGTTCTTCAAGGGAGAGGGTGTAGAAGGACAATAGAATGGGAACCAGAACTGAACCTTGAGAAACCCTCACAGTTTCAGTGGGGAAGGCAGACGAGCAACCTGCGAAATATGAGTGGCTAGAGTGCTAAAAAGAGAGCCAGGAGAAGACAGTGTCAGGGAAGACATGGTTGGATAATGTTTCCAAGAAAAATGGGTGGTCTGCAGTGTCAAAGGCAGCTGAGAGGTCAAGGAGGATTAGGATGGAGTAGAGGCCGCTGGATTTCGCAAGGAGTAAATCACTGGTGACTTTTGAGAGGGAGGTTCTGTAGAGCGAAGGATGTGGGAGCCAGAATGGAGGAAGTCAAAGAGAGAATTGGATGAGAGGAGGTGAATGAAGCAGTTGTAGACAACTTGTCAAGGAGTTTGGAGCCGAATCGTAGGAGGACGGGGCAATAACTGGAGGGGTCAGGGAAAGGAAGGCTTTTTTAGGATAAGGGATATATGAACATGTTTGAAAGCAGTGGGGAAACAGTGTGAATAGATGACTGTGATGGTCAGGGAGGGAACAAGGGAGAGGGCAAGAGTTTTGATAATGTGTAAAAGGATGGGTTAGGTGTGCAGGTGGAGGAGGTGACTTTTGAGAGGAGGCAGATCTCAAGTTACTACTGGGAAAAATGGGAGAGTGGAAGAGGCAGAAGGACAGAGGGAAGGGAGAGGAGCACAGGAGATTTTAGGGAGATCACACCTGTTGGCTTCAATTTTATTAAGGAAGCATGTGACCAGGTCATTAAGGGCGAGAGACTGGGGGAGAGGAAGGGGGCTAGGGGCAGGGGGATAGGGACTAGGCTATAAATTCCTTGTTGACAGGGAATGTGTCTACCAACTCTGTTATCTGTACTCTCCCCAGTGCTTAGTACAGTGTTCCTCACACAGTAAGTACTCAATAAATTAAGGAGGTGTTAAACATCTGAAACTGGCAAGGGCACTGGGTGTGGGAGGCAACATAGGTGAAGAAATAATGTTGCTGGGTAGAGTTACACAAAAGACGATAAAGTTTAGGTGGACATGGCGGTGGAAGAATGCGTACGCTTGGGCTCTCTCTCTTCTCTCCTCCCTGCCTTCCCCCCACCCCGTCTCTCATTTGTTCCAGCAAGGGCCTAGGCTGACTCAGGAGTAGGTTCCCTGAAATTTTCATCCCCTCCAGTCTGGTAAAGGCAAATCAATGGTATAGTCAGGAGGAAAAAGGGGCACAGCAAAATATTTGGCTTCACTGACATTGTCCTCTCCTGGTTCTCCTCCTCCTATCTCTCTGACTGCTCCTTCTCAGTCTTTTTTGCAGGCTCTTCCTCTGCCTCCCACCTTCTGACCGTGGAGACCCTCAAGATTCAATTCTCGGTCCCCTTCTAGTCTCCATCTACACCCACTCCCTTGGTGAACTCATTCACTCCCAAGGCTTTAACTACCACGTTTACACAGACTTCCGAATTCCCCAACTCCCTCCCTTTTTGTGTTGTCTACTGAATTGGATTTGTACCCTTTGGACACGGGGTACTCACCCCACCCTCAGCTCCAGAGCACTTTCCTACCCATCCACACTTCATTTCTTTATATTAATGTCCATCTCCCCCTCTAGACTGAAAAGCTCCTTATGGGCAGGGAAAGTATCTACTAAGTTTACTGTATTGTCCTCTTCCCAATATTTAGTTACAGTGCTCTGCACACAGTAGGCATTTAATAAATACCACTGATTGACTGATTTGCAGACAAGAGATCTGCTCAGGAAATTACTATAAGGACATTAAATCCCAACCCACATATTCAATCCATCACTAAATCCTGTCGGTGTAACTTTTACCTAGCTAAGATCTCCATCCAAACTGCTATCATGTTAATCCAAGTACTTATCCTATTCCACCTTGATTACTGTGTCAGTCTCCTTGCTGACCTCCCAGCCTCCTGTCTCTTCCCCACTCCAGTCCATACTTCACTCTGCTGCCTGGACCATTTGGATCATTTTTATTTTTTTTTTACAGAAAAGTTCAGGCCATGTTTCCCCATTCCTCAAGAATCTCTAGCAGCTGCCAATCCATCTCCACGTCAAACAGAAACTTCTCACTATTGTCTTTAAAGCACTCTATCACCTTGGCTCCTCCTATCGCACCTCACTACTCTCCTACAACAACCCAGCCTGCACACTTTGCTCCTCTAATGCTAACCTTCTCACTGTTCCTCCATCTCCTCTATCTTACCACCGACCTCTCGCCCAAGTCCTGCCTCTGGCCTGGAACGCCCTCCCTCTTCATATCCTACAGACAATTACTTTACTCAACTTCAAAGAGGCCTTCCTTGACTATACCCTCTTTTTCTTTTCTTCCACTCCCTCTGCATCACCCTGACTTGCTCCTTTTATGTATCTCTCCTCCCAGCCCCAAAGCACTTAAGTACATAACTGTTATTTTATTTATTTACATTAATGTCTGCCGGGAGACCGCTAAACTGTCAACTCTATGTGGGCAGGGAATATGTCTTTTTTATTGTTATACTGTACTTTCTCAAGCATTTAGCACCTGCACAAAGTAAATGCTCAATAAATATGGTTAACTGACTGATTAATTGCTTTCCCAGTGCCATTCTTCTCTCACTTCTTCCCTTACTTGTACTGCCCACCCCTTCTACCGGCTAATTCTCAAGCTTCCTGTTGTTTTGCCTTAGCCTCTTCCCAGTTGCTGTTCCCCCTCTGCCAAACAGGGATACACATACACACGAATGACTTAGGGAAGACAATATTACTCATGACACTCTACATTTCAAAGAAATAGCAGATAGGATCAGTGCCCAACACTTGATCGTATGAAATTATTTGAAATAATATACAACCTCTAAAGAGCTACTGCAGTGTGGCTAGACAAATTTTCAACAGCCAGAGAATTAAATGCATTCAAAACTCATCCCCCTCTCTGCTTCTTTGTAGACCTTGAGCCCCAAATCCAAATTTTTACCTCACTTTATTGTTTAGGTTGCAACTTGCCTTTAAGTGGCACAAACCTTTCATGATCTACAAAAAATGTCTCATAGAAAGAACCACTACTCAAAAAGAACAAGACCTACCTCTTCATCCAGTTCCTTCATAACCTTGTCTAGTTTCATATTTGAAGTTCTGTTCAAAAACATAGTGAAAAATGTTACTACAGTCAAAGCTTGTCTTCAAAGATACACTTTCCAGTTTACGGATTACTCAGTCACTGGCTTCTCTCTCCTTTTCTTCTTGTTGCCCAAGTTTTGTCCATCTCATCACTGACTAGCACTGCTAACTAAGAGGACTGGAGAGAAAGAAAACTCCAAATCCAAACACTTAAATGTTTTTTTAAGTGCACACATGAGATTTGGTGAGTTAAGAAGCTGAAATATCGGTTTGGCATTGTCAAAAGATTTCACTTACCGTGTTCTTCTGCTTCTCACCAGCAGGGCCAACCCATTTGTATGCCACTCCAGATTTACAATACTAGACTATGGTAAACGTTTAATAATGACTAATAACATTTGTTAGTATGGGAGATCTGAAGTGCTTTAAAAGCAATTAACTGCTAACATCTGGTCTCAGAAAGGACATTTCTCCCCATTTTCCTTATTCTTTTCCCTCCTGCACCTTATATGCATCTCCCAAAACATCCAAGACATTCTTCTATGGGCACTATTGGGTGAGGGAGCAAAATCAGGATCGGGGAGCAATGGAGAAGTCTGGCAGCAAAAACCTTTTAACAGGTAGAGTCTCTCTTTAATAAACACAGGTGACTGTAAATCCATCAGTGGTATTTCCTGAACACGGAGTACTGTACTAAGCATATATAACAGAGTTGGTAGACATCATCCCTGAAAACCACCACACTAGCCTTGCAAACAGCAGTAACCCCTTGCCAAAGAACCATCCAGGATAGATAACGCAAAGAATGCCTATTTGTCTCAATTCAACTATCTGAATATTCCTGGAAGGGGCGCTGCTAAAGTAAACTTCTAATTTTGGTTTTGCTCCCTTTTTTTCGTTTTTTTTTAAATTAAGTTACTGGTAAGGTAACACATCTAGCAACTGGTGTGGAACATCAATGAAAATTATACTTTCCAGGCAACAGGTTTTTCTGTTTTACAGGGAGAAACTTGGCAGAAAAACAAATTACTGGGGGGCCAAGCTCAGCCGGCAAAGAGCAGCTATGACTTGCCGGGGAGAACGTCGCTAATCAAGTCACTCGACGTTTCACAGGGACAGCTGCTGGGACCAGTGCCCAACACTTGACTGGGAAAGAATTTATTGTGGCTAACAAAGAGTTCATAGGTGTGTGTTTTTTAAGGGTATTTGTTAGGCACTTACTATGTGGCAAACACTAGGGCAGATAAAAGCTAAACAGGTTGGACACAGTCCATATCTGACATGGGGCTTTCAGTCTTAACTCTTTTTTTTGTTTTTAAACAGATGAGGTAACTGAGGGCACAGGGAAGTTAAATGACTTGCCCAGGGTCACACAGCAAACAAGTGGGAATGGTTACATTAGAACCCAAGTCCTCTGATTCCCAGGTTCGGGCTGTAACCACTAGGCCACTCTGCTTCTGTATTTTCCACAACATTCCCTGGAAAACCTTTGAGATACCTTGTCAGATTGAGTTCCTCAACTTAAATATGGGCTCCACATATTTAGTATGGATCTCTGGAATGCATGTCCAATGGACTACTTACGCTTTCATAAAAGAGGAGGAGTTGCACCATTAAGCTGTGAAAAGGGAAGTGAGCAAGCTTTGTTGAGGGCTCATTAACCATTATCCCTACTGGGGATTCATTGTACTTATTGAGCGCTTCATGTGTGCACAGCACCGTACTAAGTGCTTGGACTGTATAATTAGGCAACAGACAGAGCCAATCCCTGCCCAACAACAGGCTCACGGTCTAAAAGATCATCACAAACTCCAAGATAGATGGCAGCTAGTCATTCTTTTTTTTAAATTAGCTCTTGGGTTGGGGACTTCTTTGATAGACCATGCCAATGTGATCACTCTGACAGTCTCTCCAAAATATAATCGCTTGGTTCCACTTCCTCCTCTTCCTTAATCTTCACTGGACACAGTAAGCAGGAAATCAGCATTTTCAGAAATGATTTTTAGGATACCCCCCTTTCAGGTTCAGAATACAGCTGAAAGGTCATTTCCCAACTCTTGCAAATCAGATGCCTTCTGCTAACCCTTCAGTACACTGTTTGCTTTGGAATAATGGTAGTACATTTCTGAATCACAGTCAGATTTCTGGTCAACCATTAGGGTCTTTTTCTGGTATAATTATGCCTCATCAATTTTAGCCCTTCTAAATTTTAGTTATTGTTGGTACTTTCAGAATGGAATTTCATCATACTTTTGTGGGACCATATTGTAATTTGTTGGTCTCTGAATTTTATTTCTCACATAATAATATTTATTAAGCACTTGCTATGTGTCAAACACTGCTCTAAGCACTGGAGTAGGTAAAGGTTAATGAGCTAGGATACAGCCCCTGTTTACTTGAGGCTCACAGTCCAAGTAGGAGGGAGAACAAGTATTGAATTCCCACTTTACAGTTGAGGAAATTGGGGCACAGAGAAGTTAAGAGACTTGCCCAGGTTCACCCAGGAGGCTAGTCGGGGAGCCAGGGTTGTCTGATTCCCAGGCCCATGCTCTTTCCACTATTTATTCATTTAATCGTATTTATTGAGGGCTTACTGTGTGCAGAGCACTGTATTAAGCGCTTGGGAGAGTACACTACAACAATAGACACATTCTCTAACTGCAACAAGCTTACGAAGAGAAGCAGCGTGGCTCAGTGGAAAGAGTCCGGGCTTTGGAGTCAGAGGTCATGGGTTCGAATCCCGACTCGGCCACTTGTCAGCTGTGTGACTTTGGGCAAGTCACTTAACTTCTCTGTGCCTCAGTTACCTCATCTGTAAAATGGGGATGAAGACTGTGAGCCCCACGTGGGACAATCTGATTTCCCTGTGTCTACCCCAGCGCTTAGAACAGTGCTCGGCACATAGTAAGTACTTAACAAATACCAACATTATTATTATTACAGCCTTGGGGGGGGGAGACAGACAGTAATAAATAATTAATAAATTGCAGATGTGTACATAAGTGCTGTGGGGCTGGGAGAGGGGAAGAACAAAGGGAACAAGTCAGGGCAACGCAGAAGGGAGTCGGAGATGAGGAAATGGAGGGCTTAGGGAAGGCCTCCTGGAGGAGATGTGCCTTCAATAAGGCTCTGAAGAGGTGGTGAGTAATTATCTGTCAGAGTTGAGGCACTAGGCTACACTGTTTTCAGGAGCCTGCCTTTCAAAATGTTAGCTGTTCCACGGGATCGTCTGCCAATCTAACTAGCATTCTCAATTTCTTCATCCAGATGATCACTAAAGACATTGCACAGAATTGCCCCTAAGTGTATCCCTGCAGATCCCTGCACCAAGCCTATGATGACTCACTTCAAGCCCATGGTCTCCCCACCAAATTAAAAATATATATTTTTTTAAAAGTGATATTTTGTTAATCACAAAATGAGCCAGATTCTAGATAACCAGGACGAATAGTCCCTGCCCAGCTTGGAATCTTAGCAGGCAAGTGGCAGGTCCTTAGACTCCCAGGCCTGTGCTCTTTCCACTAAGCCAAGATGCTTCCCATAAGTCTTTCAATGAAGACGTCATGAGGGATAGAATCAACAGCCTCACCCGAACTCTAGGACGTTAACATCTTCAGCTTTTTATCTAATAACAACTAATACTTATTAAGTGCCAGGCACCATACTAAGTGTTGGGGTAGATTCTCGCACATGGGACTCACAATTTTAATACGAGTGAGTAGGATTTCACCTCCATTTTACAAATGAGGAAACAGATACAGACAAGTGAAGTGACTGGTGTAAGATTGCACAGTAAGCGAATAGCAGACCTGGAATTGGAACCCAGGTCCTCTGACTCCTAGGCCTGTGTTCAGACCACAGTACTTCTCTACACTCTGTCACTCCCACATAAACAGACTTGGTCAAATTCCAGTTTTGTGCTCTTCTAGTTCAATTGATGCTGAACTAACAAAAACTCTTCTCAAGCCAAATATTGAGAACTATGGTTTTAGGGAAGACTTCTTTGTTTGGAATGAACTCGAAAACGCATTCATCCTTTTAACGACAGTTGAATCAAAACCAAAAATAGAGCTTCTTCGAAAACCACTGCTATTACAATGAAGATTAGAAACAGGCTACTTTAACTGAATGCCTACATAAGAAAATTGAGAGGTGAAATTTAAGCAAATTCTAAGGCTTGATAACACTACATTTTAATTTTCTACACATAAGAATGAATTCACTAGTGGGTAGAAGCCTCTAAAGAGTGATATAGAGCAATTTGCAGTTCAAATGCCCTTAGAAAAGTGTGTCTATTTTATTAATGCCAACATAAAAAAAAATTGCTTTCCTCTCCTAACCTAGATACTCTAAGGAAGTGAATATTTACAGCAGCAACCTTTACATTCTCATTTCACAGCTCGGTATGCAGGTGATGGTAAACCTCCTCGGCTATTCTTAGTGTCATTAAAAAGTGATGGGATTGATAATGTTTTCGCTGTCAAATAAATGTTTGTAATTCAATTTGTAGTCTCTAAAACAAAAATTCAAGCTCACCTACACTTCTGCTCCATTTCATCTTTTAACTGCATTTCATTATGGAGTTGTTCTTCCAGCTTGTAAATTGTTTTCTGCAAATTTTCTACCTTTAAACAGAAATATAAAAATATTTTAACAAGAGACAGAAATACTTTAAAATGTGCAAATTTTCTGGCATTAAATTTTACTTGAATGTTGTAACTGGATGATACAATTTTTATAAATATTCCTAGGGACAGACCCCTCATGTCTCAGATGTTTGAATTTTGCTCATCTCAGATGTCCATTAATACCTTATCCAGGGGATGATAAGTAAAAGAAAAAAAGATAAAACTCAAATGTGGCTATTGCTAGCTTTGGTGGAAATCTGTTGGAGAGAGAATACGATGAGATTTCTAGTAGTTTTTGGTGGCTTTCATTTATGCATATTCTCATTTCTCCCACCACCAGAACAGAAAATAGGCCATTTGTGATTACCTTTCCAAGGGCTTCTGCCCCCTCGAATGATTGAAATTAGGAAATAAGAATTAGATTATCGAAATCCAATATCTAAACATAACTTATTTCCATTACAAAGAAGGGCACTTAAAAATCAGCCTTGTGCTAATGCATCGAAGTCCAAAGTAATCACATCCAAAGTAATCACATATTCAATTTATAAATTATAAATTAAAAATATATTATTTTTATTTATAGGCTGTCTCCCCCTCTAGAGTGTAAGCTCCTTGTGAGCAGGGAACCTGGTTACCAACTCTGCTGTGTCGTACTCTCCCAAGGGCTTAGTATAGTGTTCTGCACACAGTAAGCGGTCAATAAATACAACTAATTAACGGCCTGATTATGGGGAAATCCTAGGGATCAGCGACTGAATTTTCTCCCCAAATTCACCAACTGTCAAGGGACTGTTATAAACTTCCTAGGCAAAAATATAATCAGGCGTAACTTGAGATTTCCCCAATACTCTGAGAATATCATGTTGCTGAACTAAACCAAACTATTTAAAATACAGGGGCTTCCTTATTTTCAACCACGATCACTTGAAAGTTCAAGAATGGGTATTTTCATGGAATTTGATGGAAAAACATGAGTAGATTTTTGTTCTTTTCAGTGGGGTGTTTGCAAAATAAAAATATCAACGAAAGAGCAGTTTCCAATGGTCATTGGAAAAAAGAGAAAATATGCTGCCTTTGTATGGTAAAAGCAGGTAAGAATATCAAGCCTAAGAGTCAGAAAGGAAAACAAGGCTATTAATTAACCAAGACCTATAAATATTTTCCCCTAAAAGGTAAAACAGAGATAGTCACTGCCTTTTACAACATAGATTGGTGTCTGTCTTTCCTCTCTCTCTGTGGGCCAGCCCTTATGTATCAATGATGCCTAAAATATTCCAAGGTTAGAGAGAATTAGAGAGCACTTCTATAAAGTTTTTCCTTTTGAAAGCCAGCGTTGACAGTGGGCAATTTATATGAAGTAGAATGGTAAGAATTATTCATATTTACAGAATGAGAAAACCTTAGGGGGAGGAATTCTATGATTTTATCACAGTTGCTTATATTTACAGTTTGATCAAGGAAATAGTACACAATACCAGCTCTGACTGCATTCTTAATAAGACCTGCAAGAAAACAACCTCTAAAAATGAAACACCTACCAAAGTTTTATCCACATTGGAGCTGCTCCTATTGTCGTTAGGATTTGCTGGGGGTACAGATAAATACCTGAAAAATATTTTTAGAAGCTATTTTCATTACAAATCCAATCAAAAAGATACAGAGAGCCAAAAAGTACTCATTTTAAGAAATAATCTCCAAATATTGTTTTGGTGTGCATGTGTGTGTGTGTTTTTTTAAAGTGCCGCACGCTTGGCCTTCCTCAGAAAAACAAAGAGAACAGTAAGATTAAAAACTCATGGGAACAGCAACAATATCACACTTGATCTGAACAGCACGTAACACATTAAGCAAAATATCTGGCCAGCTATAATCGCTTTACATAAATGTTAATACTGGGTGTGAAAATTATCACATACGGTCCCTGAAATGTTGCATACGCTTATTTGCTAGCCAATTCTGAAATGAAGGCAATGGTTTCTAATCAACAGCCCACTGAAGTGGCACCAATCTTTTCTTCATTTATCAACACTTCGAGGTGAAATCACCCCAAGAACCACCTCTTCAACTCATCTATTTATCCAATCCTCAGCATTTGTGGACATATGCACATTGGCTTCACCATTCAACTTATTACAATTCTGCTGCTTGTAAATATTTTATGTCCCCGTCCACCTCCCCAATGAAGAATGCAAGCTCCTTATGGACAAGGATCATGTCTCGTGCTTCCGCCGTACTTTTCCAAGCACTTAGCAGTGCTTGGCACATAGTAAGCGCTTAACAAATGCCATTATTATTATTATTATTTGGTTAGGATCCAGGGAATAATGTCATTACCATGGCTCTGCTCAGTGTTTTAATTCTATGTTCCTCAAATCGAAATTTTGCTAGTAGGCAATAAGGAGAATGGAAAGCAAAACAATGAGAAAACCCACCTATTGTAGTATGAGACATAATGGGAAAACCATGAACAGCAGAAATGCTTTTAAAAATAGAGTGAGGCAAAATTTGAAATGATGTGTCACAGCACTGGACATCTGGGGACACTACACTAAATAGACTATAATTATAACCGACCCATATAAAACCAGCACTCTAGAATCCTCTTGGACATGGGGTGATGTCTTACCAAACTGGCTTCCAGTGCAAACTATGGTAATTCTCCCAGAAATACTTCCTCATCTGGGGTCAATACCTAAAAAACTCCCTCTCTTGACCTCATGGCCCCCTCCAGTTATTGCCCCCATCTTCCTTCTACCAGTCCTCTCCAAACATCTTGAGTTGTCAGCACTCACTGTCTCAATTTCCTCTTCTCCAAGTCTCTCCTTGACCCAGTATGTCTTCCGCCCCATTCATTGCACAGATACAGCCCTCTCAAAGGTCACCCATGATCTCTTTCTTGTCAAATTCAACAGTCTCTACTCCATCCTAATCATCCTCGACCTCTCAGTTGCCTTTGACACTGTCCACCATCCCCTGGAAATGTTACCCAACCTCGATTTCCCTACCTCTGCCCTCTCCTGGTTCTCCTCATCTCTCTGGCCATTCATTCTTAGTGTCTTTTGCGGGCTTCTCTTCTGCCTTCCACCCCCTAAGTGTGGGGGTCCCTCAAGGTTCAGTTCTGGGTCCCCTTCTCTTCTTCTTCTACACACACTCCCTTGGAGAACTCATTTACTCCCATGGCTTCAACTACCACCTCTATGTGGATGATACCCCAATCTCTCCCTCTCTCCAGTCTCACATCTCCTCCCGACTTCAAGATCTGTCTACTTGGATGTCCTCCCATCATCTCCAATTTAACATGTCCAAAACAGAGCTCCTTATCTTCCCACCCAAGCCCTGTTCTCCCCATGATTTTCCCATCGCAGTAGATGGCACCACCATCCATTCCGTCTCACAAGCCCCTAACTTTGGCGTTATCTTGGACTCATCTCTCTCATTAAATACACATTACATTCATCACTAAATCCTGTCGGTCCCACCTTCACAAAACTATCGAAATGCACCTTTTCCTCTCCATCCAAACTGCTACCATGATAATACAATCACTCCCCGGATTACTGCATCAGCCTCCTTGCTGATCTCCCTGCCTCCTGTCCGTACTTCACTCTGCTGCCTAGATCATTTCTCTATAAAAATGTCAGGACACTCCACCCTGCTCCTCAAAAAACTCCAGTCAGTGCCCATCCACCTCCACATCAAACCAAAACTCCTCAACATTGGCTTTAAAGCAGTCCACCACCTTGCCCCCTCCTACTTCACCTCACTTCTCTCCTTCTACAACCCAGCCCACATACTAAGCTCCTCTAGGGCTAACCTTCTCACTGTGCCGCAATCTCACCTATCTCACCACGAAATCCTAGCCCACAACCTCCCTGTGGCTTTGAATGTCCTACCTTCTCAAATCCAACTGACAATTACTCTCCCCCGGTTCAAAGTATTGCTGAAGGCACTTCTCCTCCAAGAGGCCTTCCCAGACTAAGTCCCACCTTTCCTCATCTCCCACTCCCTTCTGCATTGCTCTGACTTGTTCCCTATGCTCTTCCCCCATCCCAGCCCCACAGCATTTATGTACATACCTGTAATTTAATTTATCTGTATTCATGTCTGTCTTCCCTGCTCTAGACTCTAAGCTCATTGTGGACAGGGAATGTGTCCGTTTACTGTTGTACTGCACTCTCCCTAGGGCTTAGTACAGTGCTCTGCACACAGTAAGAACCCAATAAATATGACTGAATGCATCAAATTCTTCACTAATTTTGTCCTTTTCTTCCTTCTTCTCTTCCTCTCTTCGAACATCTTCTCTCCTTCCAGTTTCTTATGCATTCTCCATGTTGTCAGGTTAGGTTTTGATTCTAATTTAAGTGTAAGCACTATTTGTTTTTGGTTACTTGATTTTATACTTCTTCCAGTATTTTTAACATCTCCTCAATATGGCAACAGTGGGGCACGTTTTAACGATTTGTATTTGGGTATAACCTGATGGACTCTTTTACTGTTTCTACCTTATTTTTTTTAGTTTTTCCCTTGGGGGAAATTTTTTTGTGGTTTTATAGACACCAAAGAGTTTACACTATTTATTACTTGGTATTATTACTAACACCAATAATAACTCTGGTGATTGTTAACCTTTTACTATATGCTAAATGCTGTACTAAACACTGGAATAGTTACAAGGTAATCAGATAATAAACAAAACTTTGTTTCTGCCTTTCATAGCTTTCTTTAACGATGTGTTTGGATCACTTGCACCTCATGGGCCAAACCTCAGGGCCTAATCCCACGTCAGTGAATGTGGCCTGTAGCCGCGGTCACTCGGACCTCAGACAGGAAGCTGCAATCCCTGAGGTTCCAGGACTTCACCACGGCCCCTCTCCTCCCATCAACTTCTGCTCACCACTATTTATCCACTCTATCCCCAGTTATATTTTCTGTTTCCCCACAAGCGAATTTACTCACTGTGCCTCGTTCTTGTCTTTTTTTAAAAAAATGGCAGTAGTGAAGCACTTACTGTATAGAAGTAGCTTGGCCTAATAATAATAATTGTGATACTTTTTAAGCACTTATTACCAGCCAGGCATTGTCCTAAGCATTGATGTGAATACAACAAGCAAATCGGGTCGGACAGAGTTCCTGTCCTGGATAGGGCTCAAAGCCTTAATCCCCATTTTACAAATGAGGTAACTGGGGCCCAGAGAAGTGAAGTGACTTGGCCAAGGGCACACAGCATACAAGTGGTGGAGCTGGGGTCAGAACCCATGACCTTCTGACACCCAGGCATGTATTCTATCCATTACATCTAGGCCACAGGCCTGGGAGTCAGAAGGCCCTGGGTTCTAATCCTGGCTCTGCCACTTGTCTGCTGTGTGCCTTGGGCAAGTCACTTCAGTTCTCTGTGCCCCAGTTTCCACATCTGTAAAACGGGGATTAAGACTGTGAGCTCCCTGTGGGACAGGGACTGTTTCCAACCCGATTAGTTTGTATCTCCCTCAGCATTTAGTCCTTCTGACTCCCAGGCCCATGCTCCCCTTTTTCAATCCTCCCCACTGCCTAAAACTCCCTCCCCTTTCACAACCATCAGGGATCACAGCTTCCTCCCCCCTAAACAATCCTCAAAGCCGATCAGAAATCACATCTCCTTTATGCTCTCTTACTTCCTTCTTAATTTTCTCTGGTGTCTGTAGGGATCACATCTACTAATTTTACTGAACTCTTCTAATCACTTAATATAGTGGCTAGCAACCAGGAGGGCCTCAGTCAATAATTCTGACTGAGTGAATCTGATTAGTCTTTCCAGTTCATTGTTTTGAGACACCTGGGCTTGCTGGGAAGGCTATGCACAAATAGGGGAGGCATAGCTTATTATTCATTCAGTCACCTTTATTGAGCACTTACTGTGTGCAGAGCACTGTACTAAGCACTTGAAAGTGATCACTGTTCCTTTTTATCACTTTCTGGTTGGTTCTCAGCGGCCCGGCACGTGCTCCTCTTCTCCTTCACTGTTTTTTGTGGTTCCATTTCTGCCTAGTTCTTGATTTTCTTCCTTCCACAATGCAGTTCTACATGAACCTTTGCTCTTCAGTTTTCTTTTTTAATTTGCAATAATTAGCTGGCCTTTCTCCTCTTCCCTTTGTATCCTCTTATCCTGCCCCACTGATATTCACCTTTCTTCCTCCCTTGGGGCCAATCTTGCTACCTGTTACATGTTCTAGAAGGAACTGGTAATGAAGCCAAGGCAGTATTTTGGGATGCATGCAGTCATAAATCTGGAATCCTTATTTAAGAGAGACACACAAATGCCAGGTTTGAGAGAAAATCTTAAAAAAATCAAATGCAAAATGTACACATAGGCAAAAGTTTGGAAAGTGGGCGGTACCTTTCAGGTAAAAAAAAAAAAAAAGATGGTATTTGTTCAGCGCTTACTAGGTGCCAGGCACTGTACTAAGCGCTGGGGTGGATACAAGAAATGGAGTTGGACACAGTTCCAGTCCCATGCAGAGCTCACAGTCTCAATCCCCACTTTGCAAATGAGGTAACTAGAGCACAGAAGTGAAGTGACTTGCCCAAGGTCATAAAGCAGACAAGTGGCGGAGCCACAATTAGAACCTATGACCTCTGACTCCCAGGCCCTTACTCTATTCAAGGGTTAAGCAGTAATTCCTTTTAAACTTAAAAAAAATAAATCTTCCTATTGTTCCAAAAGTCTCATCTTCCCCTCTTCTATGTACTATTAGCACAGAAATGCTTTAATATGTTAAAAAAAAAAAGAACACCATGATTTTAAGAGCAGAGGGGGACAAAGAAATTAAGTGATTATATGAATATATACTTTCTGTCAAACCTAATCATATCTCAAGCTAGTAACTCCACGTTACTAGCACATGGAGTTTGAAAAAAAAAGCCTAGTTTGAAATCGGGTTGCTTCTCCTAGGCTGACAAACGATGAAGCACAAGATCCAAGAGATGCTTTCTTTCTCTCCAGCTTGGAGTGTTCCACACTTAGAACGACATTCATTTTACTGGTACTTATTAACAAAATACTTTTTATGTGGCTTACCTTCGGTTGCTATAGTAAGTAAATCCTACAAAAGGCAACTGATTGCCAACAAAAGCTTTTGGTATAGGGAACGTCTCTTCATCTCCCTTGTCTTCCTCCAGATCATCAAAGTTACTAGTATCAATATCGCTACTAAGATCAGGCACAACTGGTGCAACAGCTAAAGGCAAAAAAATAAAAAATTTGGTTATGCACTCCAAGTTTTATAGTCATCCCAGAGAAATCGAAGGATCATAAATGAGGATCAGATGCAAAATTATCTGAACATTTTCCTAAAAGGAGCAGTTTTCCATGCCCTTCTCCACGTGCCGCTCTTTATCAAATACAACACCCAGACACGGTGCCCTCAAATAGGCTACTGACGGCTAGCTTTATGGAAGCTTTCCAGGGCTGTACACCTATGAGGCAATCATTTGGTTAACTACCTCTTTCGGGGTACCCGGTCTGTTCCACGCCTCCCAAAATCACTTAAGGAACCCTTTTGCCTACTCAGGAAAAGAACACTATCACCAACAAGTGAATACCATCTAACCAAACACCGCTACATTGTTGTTTCATCCAGATGGTTTTTTTATTGCTTCCTGCTTTATATTTGCTCTTTCTCCACCTTTCACTCCCTGAAAGTAATTTTTGTATGTCTCCCATCAAATGAGTTCCTCGAGGGCACAAAACATATATATTACTATACCGTACTTTGCCAAGCACTTAGTAAAGAGTACACTCAAAAACGTCATTAATTCAATTGATCCCACCTACAGAGCTTTGATTCTCTTTCAAATGTAAAGGCTAACCTATCATCTAAATAAATACACCGAATATTGGTTCAGCCTATGGCCCAAATGAGTTAGTACTCTAATTTCCTCCAACCTTGTCAAGGAAATCAAACACACTATCTTAGAAAAAACCTAAGGTCGGCTTTAAGCAACCCCTCTCAAATCAAGAACGGTACCCTTTAATTCTTTCAATTACTAGATTCTACTGTTCTTTCAACAAAATAACACCCAACTGTTGCAGGTTGAAAAAAAAAATTGTGCCATCATTGAACCAGCCTCATCCACATAGTGAGGCACAATTTTTAGCCACATTGTAATAAATCTCTTTTTATTCAAATCTACTAAAACTTTTAATATGAAAAAGATCTAAAAACTATAATCATCTTATACATCTAACAAGCTTGATTTTAATTCACTGTCCACCAATGTTCGTTAAAGTTTCTTGGAGGAAGGGGTGTGTGGGTAAGGGATCTTTTTGATCATGCAGTAAATGTTCAAGCCATTAGAAACAAGGCTAATAAAACTTTCCTGAAAATACTGTGGTGTATAACAGCAGATATTTAATGTTGGGCATGTATTTTTCACCCCTCCCTCAGCACTGCATACATATCAGTAATTAATTTATATGTCTGTCTCCTCCTCTAGACTGTATGCCCTTTTTTTGTGGTATTTGTTAAGCGTTTACTATGTGCCAGGGTCTGTACGAAGTGCTGAAATAAATACAAGCTAGTCACATTGGACACAGTCCATGTCCCAAATAGAGCTAAAAGTCTTCACGCCCTTGATGTGAGCTGGGAACATGTCTCCAACTCTGTTACACTGTACTTCTCCCAAACGCTTAGTACAGTGCTCTGTATACAGTAAGCGCTCAATAAATACCACTGATTGATAGGCAATTGTAAGTTATGAGGAAAAAAACTGCCTCAGGAATCACTGACTCAAGTATGATCGTTTTCCACCACATCTCCCTACATCAAAGCACTAGTACTAGTAAAAACTATCCAATTCAAGTCATGAGTACCTGGGTTCCTCATGGCGTCATACTTGTGGGAACATCACTTGCTGGATGACCCGCTGAAAGTCAGGGTTGGACCCACACAGAGGCTTTGTACCCATACAAGCCAGCGCTGATTAAGATGCTGACTTGCACCTCCTGACCATATCGCTATGACTACCACTTAGGACATTACAAAGGTGGGCCCGAACCCAGCTGCCCCAAGATAGCGACTGTTGAGCTGTGAAGTCAGAGAAGGTGGTGTGGCTCTGGTGTTGACCCGTTGTTCTGCCATTCAACTTGCCCCACCCCGACTCTCTCTGATGCTGCACAAGCGTAGCGGTCGGTTACAATTTTTTTCACTCAGTGAAGAATAGGGAGAGCAGGGTGGAAAAGACTGTGTGAGGGCTCAGCTCCAACCCCCAGGCGCTGCCCTGTAGTGGTCTGGATCTGTTAACCCCACTGCCCACTTCCAACCGCCATCACAGCCTGCTCTAGGGATGTGGCAACCTGTGCTGTCATCCTGCTCTCTGTCCAAACCCAGGGAGCAGCATTTCGGTTTCTTAAAGAGGTTGCGATTTAAGTGGCTCAGCCACTCTTGAGAGCACGCAGAGGATGAATGGCCTCTGGTTTGGAGTCTGCAGATGAGTCAGGACAGTGGAATCAATCAATCAACGGCTTACTGTGTGCACAGCATCGAAGAGCTTGGGAGAAGTACAATACAGCAGAGTTGGTAGACCTGCTCCCTGCCCACTGTGAGCTTACAGTCTAGAGGACTACCCTCTGTCTCTCCGCCCTCCCACCCCTCCCAAGTCCCAGTAAAACCGGTCCGAGGGGGAAGGTGGAGAATGGAGGTAGGGTGAGAAGCCGGTCTTGGCTGTTATCACTGCCGGGTCTCACCCCAACCCCACGACCAGGCTTAAGGCCCTGACGGATGGACCGACTGGCTGAATGGTCTCCGGGGGCATCAAGGTCCTGCAAGCAAGAGTGAGATACCTGGCAGCGATCCGCACTGCAATAGCTAAGACCACCTGTTACCTGGCACTGTGGGGTCAGAGACTGTTAGAGCAAAAAGGCTGAAGCGAAGTGGTATGGTTACGAGGAGGGTGCTCCCCAAATTAAAGAGCTCTGGGGTTCTTGGGAGTCTTAATGTGGCTTGCTCTTAGCATATGCTTAAAAAGGCAAGTGGTTTGGCAAAGACTTTAAACACAAGACTGAGATCGGTCCTGACAATACCAATGGCTATGTATTGTGCCCAGATTAAAATAGCAAATTACAAATTTCTGCCTATTTTAGGAGTAAATCATCTGGAAAGATGATTAATAAAAATAATAATTGTGGTATTTGTTAAGTGCTTACTAGGTGTCAGGCACTGTACTATGCGCTGGGGAGGATACAAGCAAATCAGGTTGAACACAGTCCTCATCCCTCACGGGACTCAAAGACTCAAAGCCCATTTTACAGATGAGGTAACTTAGGCACAGAGAAGTGACTTGCCCAAGGTCACAGAGCAGACAAATGGCAGATCCGGGATTAGAACCCATGACCTTCTGACTCCCAGGCTCGGGCTCTATCCACTATGCCATGCTGCTTCTATCAAAGCAGGCCTACGTCAGAAAAGAAATTGTGACAGATACTGAAGATACTGCAGGAGAGGAAGAACGATATACCCATCAAGCAGATTTTTGTTGGGAAAATGCCCAGCTAGTGATAAACAACTTACTGTCTCGGAGGGTTTCCCAAGCCCACTGATCGTTTTTGAAGAAGAGGTGACGCTTGATTTCTTCCACACCATTTCGTCCCAATCTCACTTCTCTACAAAAAGAAGACATTATACAATACATTAATTCTCGATACGTTCCTTAGCATATCCCTATCGCCCGAATCTTCAAGGCTGAGAACGAAAAGACCGCCTGTCCAAATTATTATCAACATTATTCCATATTTTTTGACAAGTGTTTTCAAATCTTCCTGATGACAAAATTGTCCAGAAAAAAACAGAATACAAAAGTCCATGAAAGGGAGAAAAATCATGAAAAGAAGAAAATGTCTGGTAAAACAGTACCAAAGTTTAGTTAACACTAATTTTCCAGTGGTTCTCTCTAGCAATGACTACTTTTACATCACTACCCCAGGAAGTTTTTCACTTGTCATCCCTATGGGTCCCTTCTTTAAAACACTGAGAGAAAATCAGGGTGAAATTTTGGATGGTATACACATTTTTTCCCCAGGAAACAGGAAAGCTAGGGTCAGGTTAGTACAATAATGAAAATTTGCAGGTGAGAATCTCTTTAACTCAAATATTCCCTGAAAAAACCCACAAATTCTTATTTAACTACTTCTACTTTGGAAATTGCTGCAACTTTTGACCTCTTAAGATAAAAACATCACAGACCACACATCTAAACTCATCATATTACGTGACTTCACTGTCAAAAATTGGGCAGATTTATAGGATTTCTCAGACTTTTTTTTTTTTTTTGGTACTTGGCATTGAAGGTCTGGGATTTGGCCCTTCAGCTGACATAGGAAGTTGGGGCAAACAATTGATCCACTGATCCAAAACCCTCATTCTGACCCTTTTATAGTCCCGAAAACATGGAATGACACGTTTGCAACAGGGTTAAAGGCACCAATACATTTCCAAACTGTATTCTAAATAACAGTTCAGCTATAAACCTGGGAAAGTCGGGCAGGTGGCCATATAAGGTTAGGAAATAAAAAGCAGAGAAACCCACGAATCTAAGACAAAATAGGTGACAGAACTGGTGTGGGGGCAACAATTGGCGAGTCCTATCGGCAATAAGAAAAATCTCTGCTTTCAAAACTAAAACTATCAGGAAGAAATAGCAGTCCTTTTAGGAGAATGGAGAAAAATTGGTCACAAAATGGCCAATCGGCTTTCAATAGCTAAGGGAAAAACCCTGGGAACAAACAGTAGAAGAAAAAGTATTTACTGAGGGCCTACTGCGTGCGAAGCACTCTCCAAGGGAAAAAACATCCCAGAGATAGAAGCACAGTCCCTGAACCAGAAGGCACTCACAATCTGAGAATTCAGGGGAGAGAGGCACTTGGGGACTGACAGATAAGGAAAGATAAAAACAAAAACTATGAGAAAAGGATGACGACAAATACAAAAGAACAGGAAGCACTGTGGCTAGAAACAGAGTTTCAGGCTTTTTTGGGTCCCTGGGGGTCCTTTAGTTTCATTAGTACTCTGGACCAAACAAGAAAGTACGTTCATTTGATAGTATTTATTGAGCGCTTACTATGTGCAGAGCACCGTACTAAGCGCTTGGAATGTATAATTCGGCAACGGATAGAGACGATCCCTCCCCACTGACGGGCTCAAAGTCTAAACGAGGCTGAACAAGCACTCAGGCCCTCATTTAAACTGATGCATTAAGCGCCTACTGTGTGCAGCATTTGGGAGACTACAAGTAAGCATCATGATTTATCCCTAGAAAAGCAGCGTGGCTGAGTGGAAAGAGGCCGGGCTTGGGAGTCAGAGGACGTGAGTTCTAATCCCGACTTGGCCCTTTGTCTGCTGTGTGACCTGGGGCAAGTCGCTTCACTTCTCTGTGCCTCTCAATTACCTCATCTGTAAAAATGGGGATGAAGCCTGTGAGCCCCACGTGGGACAACCTGATTACCTTGTACCTACCCCAGCACTCAGAACAGTGCTTGGCACCTAGTAAGCGCATAACAAATACCATCATTATTATTCAGTGCTTAGAACAGTGCTTGGCACATAGTAAGTGCTTAATCCATTATTATTATTATAAATGTATTTACACCCTATTGATTTTGGACTTCTATATTTTTAAATATTTTTATGTTTGTGTACCCCATTAAGAGATTTGGGCAGGAAATGTGTCACTTCACTAGCCCGTACTTCCTCAGCCAAGAGTATAGCATACTACACTAAGCAAGCATTCATAAATAGTGCTACAATCTGACATTCCATTATTGAATTACTCAAGCGAAATGGAAGTTGACTTATTAAATAGTACTTCAATGGCCACCAAAAACAGTAAATGACTTGGGGTTCCAAAAAAAACCTTCCAGCCTATAGGAGAGTGAGCCTGGTGCTAACCTCTTCACTGTGCCTCGTTCTCATCTGTCCAGCCGTCGACTCCGGCCCTCGTCCTACCTCTGGCCTGGAACGCCCTCCCTCCTCACCTCCGCCAAACTAACTCTCTTCCCCCTTTCAAAACCCTGAGAGCTCACCTCCTCCAGAAGGCCTTCCCAGACTGAGCCCCCATTTTCCTCCGCTCCTCCTCCCCTCCCCATCGCCTCGATCTCTCCCTCTGCTCTACACCCCTCCCCGCCTCACAGCACTTATGTATATATGTATGTATTTATTATTCTACTTATTATAATGATGTGCATATATCTATAATTCTATTTATTTATATTGATGCTATTGATGCCTGTCTACTCATTTTGTTTTGTTGTCTGTCTCCCCCCTTTTAGACTGTGAGCCCGTTGTTGGGTAGGGATTGTCTCTATCTGTTGCCGAACTGTACTTTCCAAGCACTCAGTACAGTGTTCTGCACACAGTAAGTGCTCAATAAATATGACTGAATGAATGAATTTCAATTCTCTTCTTCACTAGGGCATCTCTTTGTCCAGGCCCATATGGGCCTTTCTGATGTGTGCGTTAGCGTGGTTTTACTCTAGTAGTAAATAGGAGAGGGGAATGGATGGAGGTGGAATTTGATGTGGCACCTCCATGTTGGGCAGCCCACATTTATTGTGTATATGTGTTTGTGTGCAACTCATAGTAGTGGAGCCTGAGGCATGGAAATTCTGGACAATTTGCTAGTTCTTGGTGTGAAGGCTGAAGAGCAGGAGTTTTTTGGCCTCTCCTTGTAGGCTGGTGCCCTTCAGCTCTTTCCATTCCCACTTCCACCCAGATCAGTTCTCTCCATTTCACCAGCCAGCTTAGCACTCCCGCAAGTCTGTCATTCAATCAATCAGTCAATCAATTGAATCTTACTGAGCTCCTACTCTGCACAGAGCACTGGACTGAGAGGTTGGGCAAGTATAACAGAGTCAGTAGGCATGGCCCCTTGCCCTCAAGCAGTATACATTCTAATGGATATTAAAATAATTGAAACCTAGGTGGAAAGAGAAAATGGGGATATGTATATGAGATAATACCGGTATTTGTTGAGCACTTACAATGTGCCAAGCACTGTACTGAGTCCAGAGGTAGATACAAGATAATCATATCCCACATGGAGCTCACAGACTAAGTAGGAGGGAATACAGGCATTGAATCTCCATTTTGCAAATGAGGGAACTGTGGCACAGAGAAGTTAAGTGACTTGCCCAAGGTCACAGAGCAGACAAATGGAGGAGACAGGATTAGAACTCAGATCCTCAGACCCCCATGCCCGTGATCTTTCCACTAGACTATTCTGCTTCTTTAGTTGGTGAATACCTAAGTGCTCAGCTGGTGCTTAAATGGCAGTTGGTGGGGAATACAGGGTGGAGAGATGAAAGATTAATCAGGAAAGGCCCTGTGGAGAATATGCAAATTCAGAAGGGCTTTGAAGACGGTGAAATCTGTGGTGTGCCAGATTTGAAGTAGGAAGGGGTTGTAGGAGAAGTGAAGGGAAAGGAGTGGACAAGAGGTTAGAGGTGGGAGAGACAAGACTGAGGCACAGTGGGGAGATCAGCTGGGAAGGAGCTGATTAGACTGTGAGCCCCTGTTTAGACTGTGATCCTGTCACTGGACAGGATTGTCTCTATCTGTTGCCAAATTGTACATTCCAAGCGCTTAGTACAGTGCTTTGCACATAGTAAGTGGTCAATAAATACCATCGAATGAATGAATGGATGGATGAATGAATGAATGGAGTGAGAAGTGTGAGCTAGGGTGGAATGGAGAAAGAGAACGGAAAAACAGGAAGGAGAGATTCAATTCAATGCCTTAAAGTCAATGGTTAGGAGTTTCTACTTGAGCTGGAGCATAATTGACAACCACTGAATTTTTTCAGGAGTAGAAAAATATTTACAGAATGTTTTTGGAAAATGATCCACATAGGAGCATGAAATATGCACCGGAGTGTTGAGAGACTGCAGGGATATGTATCAATGAAGAGGCTGATCAGTAATCAAGGCAGGATACTGACAAGGTCCTGGACCAGCATGATGACCATCTGGATTGGAGAAGGAGTGAATTCTGGAAGTGCTAAGGAGGAACCACCACCAAGAATTGGCAACAGAAGGAATAAGTCGCTTTCACACCATTCCGCCTTGCCCACATTCCTTTCTTTCTCCTCATTTGAAGCCCCTATCATCCGCCACTACCATCCACTCCAGATTCTACTAATCATCATCTACCTCCTCAGGTCCCACCTACAACATTTTGATTCCTCTCTCTCATTACTCCTCTCTTTCTCCCTCCCAACATTGATCCATCACCCTTCTGATGTCCACTTTCCATTACTCCTCAACTCCACTGACCTTCCGCTCAACCCCAGCTCGCCCACTCACCAACTTGGACACACACTCGATCTCATCAGCTCTGGCTGCTGCATAATTTCTACCCTCACCAACTCTGAAAACTCTCTGACCACAACCTCCTCACCTGCCCTCTCTCCCGCACACCTCCTCTCCACAAATACTGCTACTACTACTAATAATGATATTTATTAAGTGTCTATGTGCCAAGCAGAGACCCCACACAGAGACCTCTGATCTTTTGACTCCATCCAATTTTCTCAAGTCATCATGCCCATTTAGCCTCCATACCCAAACAACCTTCCCTTGAATACCAAACCGACGCTTTCAACACCACACTCTCTTCTGAACTCATCACTCGCTCCCCTAACCCTTCGATCTCGTACCACTAATCCACAATGCAGAATCGCCTCCACAATTCGCCTCCTTTGTGCTTGTGCACGAACCGCACAGCGCTGCTGGCGGAAATGGTATCAGACCGACTTCATCCACTTCAAGTTTATCCTTGCATGCTTTAATGCTGCTCTCTCCTCTTCCCGGCAAAAAGATTTCTCTATCCTTACCAACACCCACGCCCATTGCCTTCACCAGTTGTTCTAGATATTTAACTCCCTCCTTAAACCCCCTGCCTCCCCCATCTCTTGGCCCTAATGACCTGGTCACCTACTTATTGAGAAAATCGAAACTGTCAGGCATGATTCCCCTAAAATCTTCCCTGTCACCCCGCAGTCTCTCCCTCCTCCTGCCCCTTCTTCTACTCTCCCTTTTTTCTCAACAGTATTTCGAGATCTCCTGCCTTCTCTCAGAATTCACCCTCTCCACCTGCACATCCAACCTCACCCTTTCAAAACATTTGCCCCCTCCCTCCATCCCTCCCCAATGCCCATCTTCAACTATTTACTCTCCAACGGCTTCTTCCTTACTGCTTTCAAACACGCCCATGTCTCCCCGATCCCCAAAAAACCTTTCCTTAATCCCAAAGCTCCCTCCAGTTACTGCCTCATTTCCCTCCCCTCTCCAAACTCCTTGAGCAACTTGTCTACATCTTCTGACTCAAGTTCCTCTTCAATTCTCTCCTTGACCCCTTCCAAACTGGCTTCCATCCCATTCACTCCATAGAAACCGCCCTCTTAGAGGTCGTCAATGATCTCCTTCTTGCCAAATCCAAGTGTCAAGTGAAAGAGAGGATTTGCAAGGGAAGAAATGGAGTTGAGCTCTGTATACATTAAATGTGAGGGGGCCAGTGGGATAGCCACGTACACAAGTCCTGGAGGCAGGAGGCAAAGTGGGAGTGCAAAGGAGAAGTTAGGGCCCAGCAGCAGTGTAGACAATGCAGTTTCTTGACCTAAGTGGGTAGTGTTACAGAAAGGAAGGGGAAAAGGGATCCCCAGCTCCGGGAATTGGGGAAAAGAGGGAACTAGCTTCTCTCAATGCTCAAAAGTTTCCCCCAGCCCATCTACTTTTATTTTATTTCCAATGGGAGAAAAAGTAAGTTTGTGTTTTGGAGTTTTTGTTTTGTTTTTTCCATGAAACACCAGTGTAATACCAGAAAAGAGTTTCTTAGGAATAGGATTATTACCAGGACACCACTGATAAGTCTATACTTGACACTTGGATTTGGCGAGAAGATCATTGACGACCTTTGAGAGGGCAGTTTCTGTGGATTGAACGGGATGGAAGCCAGTTTGGAGGGGGTCATGGAGAGAATCGAAAGAGAGGAACTTGAGTCAGCAGGTGTAGACAACTCGCTCAAGGAGTTTGGAGAGGAATGGTAAGAGGGAAATGAGGCAATAACTGGAGGGAGCTGTGGAATTAAGGGAAGGTTTTGGGGGGATCAGGGAGACACAGGCATGTTTGAAAGCAGCAGGGAAGGAGCCATTGGAGAGTGAAAAGTTGACAGGTCGATACTGCCACGACTATTCAACAGTACAGCAAATCAAACAGGCCAACCTCCAGGTCCTTAATTCCTCCTTTGGACAACAATCTAGCTTTTAAGTTATTTTACCTGTCAGTGAGGAAGGCACAAATAAGATTTTTGGCTTCTTTTGATATATCATTATCATCGGGGAAGGTAAGTGAATTCTTATGGTTCATAATTTTACTATATGTGCCAACAAGTGAATCTGCATAAAAAGGTGTATCGCCTGAAAAAAAACAAAACAGGAAAAAGTAATGATACAACTTCAGAACTGCACCTTATAAATTTCAAAAATCAAATTAACTTAAACATACAGATTATATGGTAAAATCAGCTAAAATTAACTGATTAATTAGTGCTGAGCAACTGCCAGAGTGCAATGTGTAATTGTGAGGGTTAGCACCGTATTCTAAAATAATTCTGGACACAAGATATCCAAATACAACCAATGCAGCTTTTGAACTGGTGAAAATAATACAGTTCTCTAGACTGTAAGTTCGTTGTGGGCAGGGAATGTGTCTGTCATACTGTACTCTCCCAAGCACTCAGTATACTGCTCTGCACATGGTAAGTGCTCAATAAATACAACTGATTGAAAATAAAGAAATTGCTAAACACCAGTACATCTTTTTAGCTGAATAAGAAATGGAATGGTGATGTGAGGAGGAATAAACCTGTTTGGCTTAACTTACCTACAAGCATTTCATATAAAAAGACTCCAACTGACCACCAGTCACATTCTCGGCCATAATAGCCATCACCTCCTTGGGATTTTAATACTTCAGGAGAAATATAGTCCGGCGTTCCAACTGCTGTATCGCATCGTACCATACCTTCCTACAAAAGATGACAAATCTGAGGTCTAGAGTGAATGTGAATTTCTAGTTATAAAGGACTTGCTTCTCTTAAATACAATTGAAGAAAGATGCCGTACAACAAGAATTTACGTTTCAAAATCGTTCTTCCACAAAGGGTTTAATCAGTGGCATTTCTTGGAAAAACTAATGTTTCACACAGTCTAGTAAAAGCTACCTCAGAGACAGCAACCTATTTGCTTCTGTGAAGCTAGCCCAATCTACAACGTTCAACCAAGATAACTACTTCCACCACCAAGGACAATCGAGAAATATAACAGTAAAATCAAGAGCTACTTAAAACACACAGATCATGTATGATCAAAGACAAAAAGCATTTTTTAGATTCTGTTTACCACAATGATATAGCTGTTTAGTGACACTTAAAGCCAATTTGGTTTCTGGTCACCAGTTGTATACATTACTGCACTATTCTGAAGGGTTGAATACATCTGAAAATTGAGAAGCAGTGTGGCCTGTTGGATAGAGCCTGAATGTGGGAGTCAGAGGGACCTAGGTCCTAGTCCTGGCTCTGCCATTTGTCTGCTGTGTGACCTTGGCCAAGTCACTTAACTTCTCTGGGCCTCAGTTCTCTCATCTGTATAACGGGGATTAAGACTGTGAGCCCCATGGGGGAGAGGGACTGTGCCCAACCTGATTGCCTTATACCTACCCCAGCGCTTGGAACAGTGCCTGGCACAAGGTAAGTGCTTAGCAAATATCATTAAATACATTCTCAAGGGGAAAATAAAGAGTGAATAATTCAGTAACGTGGCACCGGAAACAGAGTGTTCAGTTCCACGTCAAAAAATAGGGCTAACATCATGCCGAAGAAACCCACATAAGTGTTAAGTGCTGGGCCCTTAACTGAAACTTTTGAAAAGGTGTATATCTGTTGAACTGAGCTACAGGTGCAACAAAACCAAATGTAAATCAATTATGTATACTTACCTTATTCATTTTCATACAAGTACCAAAATCTGCTAGCTTTAAGTGACCAGATTTGTCTAGCAGCATGTTATCAGGTTTCACATCTCTGCAAAGAGGAAAAGCAGATTACCCAAGAAATAATACAATATATTTCTAAAGTAGCAACTCTCAAGTGAAAAATTGCTCTAAATCGGTGGCTTTTCATGGAAAATACAAAAATAGGAGTAAATGCTAGATGAATCCTCTCTAGAGAAGCAGTTCGGCTTAGTGGTAAGGGCACAGGCCTGAAAGTCAGGAAAACTGAGTTTCAATTCTGGCTTAGCTATTTGATTACTGTGGGCAAGCCACTATGTTTTCTGTGCCTTCCTTACACGTAAAATGGAGCTTAAAATTCCATTTCCTTCCCTTAGACTGTGAATCCCCACGTGCAACGGGGACCGTGTCTGATCTGATTGTGAGCACTTGAACAAAGACCATAATTATCGTTACTATTATCATCTAGTCATATTCCAAAAAACTTGATAAAGGAAGGGGAAGAGTGTTAGAGTGAGTAAAAAGAAGTGGGTGGAGTGGATCAAAGGAATCTCCATTCCTCTACCTCTGATGTGACATAGAACACTGGCTCTGAAAAACTGCTCTCCCATGACCCCTGTAAATTCAGCTGCTTTAGAATTTTGATCTCTCACCCACTCATCAGTTGTAACTCTAAACTCCCTGCACTATGCCAAAAAAGAGATACAAAAAGCAAAAGGAAAGCAGACTGCTGATGATAACAACACTAATAATAACTGTGGTATTTGTTCAATCATACTTATTGAGCACTTACTGTGTGCAGAGCATTGTACTAAGCGCTTGGAAAGTGCAATTCTGATTTGTTATGCCAGGCACTGTAGTAAGCACTGAGATAGATACAAGGTGATTGGGTTGGACACAGTCCCTGTCCCACATTGGGTTCAGTCTTAATCCCCATTTTATGGATGAGGTAACTGAGGCATGGAAAAGTGAAGTGATTTGCCCAAGGTCACACAGCAGACAAGGGGCAGAGCCAAGAACAAAACCCAAGTCCTTCTGAATCCTGGGCCCGTGCTCTATCCACGAGACCATGCAGCTTCTAATCGCTTTGGGAATGGTAGCGATGGGTAAGGAATCAGCTACGCAGCTGCGTTATCACTACCAAACACCTTAAAATGTCTGAGTTATATGTGCCTAACAAATACCACCCCAAAGCCCATGCCTCATGCATGGGGATTATAAAACTGGATTTGGAGGAACCCAGATAATTCCAGTGGAACCAAGAACGGCGTGGCCTAGGGGAAAGAGCACAGAGCTGGGAATAAGAAGACCTGGCTACTAATCCCAGCTCTGCCCCTAGCCTGTTGTGTGTGACCTTGAGCAAGTCATTGAACTTCCCTGTGCCTCAGTCACCTCATCTGTAAAACGGGAATTAAGACCGGGAGCCCCATGAAGGATACGGACTGTGTCCAACCTGATTAACTTGTATCTATCCCAGGGCTTAGTACAAACAGCATACAGTAAAAGTGCTTCGCAAATACCGTTAAAAATAAAAACAAAAGACTACTATTTACAATGTACTGTTTTAGAATTACCCCACAATAATCTAAGAAGGCTACATTCTCTCAATCTTCCTTTCACTGCAAATGCATATTAGGTGAAAAATATGAATTAGAATCTCTCTCCCTAAGACATTTGTGACTTCTTCAGAACTTTCAAATAGTGATGTGGGGTGGGAGGCCTAGAATTGAATATTAAAAGGCAAGTTGATCAATCCTGTCACATCCAGGATTTGAAATAAATGACCGATTAAAAGGTCACTTGGGCCACCTAATCCAAATGATTATTTACTGCTCAAAAATCATTTGAATGCAATGAATCCTTCTCCAATAAACAAAACCATGATCTGGGGATTCTGACACCCCAGCCAGGATTATGTTTTTTGAGGCTTGGTTACAGCTACACTTCCCAAGACATCATCATATTACTGAATTATGAAAATGATTTAAATCCCTGGGATTTATATTCACTTTCAATGTGGGTGATAAAACTGTTTCAAAAGCTTCAAAAATGAAAAAACAAGTCGAGGAAATAAGAATGTCTTATCCCGATCCAGAAACCATTGAGAGCATTTTGGTTTATTCTCTCAAACGAAAGAACCTTAAATGCAAATAATTACAGTCTTACCTGTGAATAAAACCCATTGAATGGATTGCATCTAATGCCAGAACGACTTCAGCAGTGTAAAAGCGGGCCCACTTTTCAGGGACATCGTAGTTGCTCATCAAATTCACAAGATCTCCACCAGGCATATATTCCATTACCATGTAGAGGTAACGATCATCTTGGAATGCATAAAATAACTGTTTGAGACAGAAGCAGGGTGCGCTGAATTTTAATATAATTTAGCAACAGAGAGGATCGAATAAATGTGCTTGCCAGTTAAGTTTTACATTTAGAAAGATCATTACCGAATTCTATACTATATGCATTTCCTTCAATCTTTAAAGAGAAATCGAGAAGGTCTTCCAGATGTAAGAGGAAACTGAATTGGTATGGGAAGACCTCTCACAAGATGTAACGAGCAGGTATACTAGGACAAGTTAACAGAGAAGAAAAAATCCCAAACAAAAGCTTGATATACACTGGCTAGCAATTAAAAGATTGACTCCCTTAGGCTCAAGAGTCAAAGGAGAAAGCCTCCATATATTACTGGAAGGTAATTTAATTTATATTGACCTTCATCAGGTAACCATTTCGCCGAATGAACAATATTCAACTACACAATACATCTAGCTCTGGAAACTTAAACATCGGCATTTCAACCAACTTCATTCACACTCCATTTCAAGTACATTCTAAGATTCCCCTTAAAAGTAAGTCCTCAGAAATCATGGGAATGTGCCTTCTACTTCCTTTGAAAATTCCCCTATGTTTTGTTATGGGGTTTTACAAACAGAGTTTACTAAATCAATGTCTTGGAGTAACTGGAAATCTTTTAGAAATGCCAAATGACACGTGATTATTGTCACATTTTGAATGCTACCATTTTTTTTTATCTTCCAAGTACCAGTGTACTTCACTAATTCCATACACGTGAAGTGTATTAAGAAATTCTGCTCCTATACCTTTTGGATTAGAGGTTCATAATGAGTTGCTAGCAAGACAGTTAGGGAGGTAGAGGGAGAGGTTAGGAAAGCTAGATAGCCCATTCCTAAAAATGAGAATCAATGTTCTCTGGCTGCAAGCCTATTATGATGCCATGGTTAGAGACAGAATATGGGCTGGAAGAAGCACAGGTAAGACAAAGGTCGATAACGTTTGGTACATGCATCTCAAAACTGGGCTCTGGTTTGAGAACCACGAATTTAATGATGCATTTTTCCAGACCAATTCTCATTTCTTTTTTTCTTTTTTTTTTTAAAAGAAGGAGGTTTTAAAGTTTCCAGAAACTTTATATAGGTTACAAATAAAGCACTTACACAAACCAGGTTATTCTGCTACTGAAAAAATAAACAGTGGTATAATTTTACCTGCACCACCCAGGGGCTGTTAGCAAATGCCATGATGTCTCTTTCTTCCCAGAAAAAAGCAGAATCCGATCTTTTTATCATCTCAAATTTGCTTAGAAGTTTCATAGCATAAACCTTCTTTGTGGATTTATGCCTTACCTTTAAAATAAATTCATATAAAAAGTACTGAGTTGAGACTTTCACGAGAGAATCACTTTACAAGAAACATAACAATCCATTCACTCGGTGTAGCAACTTTATAACATCCAAAGGATTTCTTGTCCTTGTAGAGTTTTTGCTTTATTGATTTCACCAAAAAAAGTTCTTCATTTTTCCCTGCAAGAATGTCGGGTTCTCACACAGAAGGAAAATTGAAAACATGTACATTATTTGAATTGTGCTCTGAACACCCTCATACAAGGAGGCTAGCACATACAGTAGACTCTGAGCCCCGAGTGGGATAGAGACTGTCCAACTTGACAGTCAACCCCAGCACTTAGAACAATGCTTGACACATAGTATGCATGGCCTATTGGGTAGAGCACAGGCCTCAGAGTCAGAAGGTCTTGGGTTCTAATCCCAGCTGTGCCACCTGTCTGCTGGGTGACCTTGGGTAAGTCACTTAACTTCTCTGGACTTCAATTCCCTCGTCTGTAAAATGGGGATTAAGACTATGAGTCCTCTGTAGGACAAGGGACTGTGTCCAACCTACCTTGATTCTACCCCAGTGCTTAGAATGGTGCCTGGCACATAGTGAGTGCTTAAATATCATCATTATTATTAATAATAATGACGACGATGATAATGATAACATACTGCTCATTGTCTGCATGCAGGCTAGCCATGCTTCTTTCAAAATTTACCCTCTCCACCCCTGAAGTCTCCTTAAACACCTTTCCCTGGTCCCTGTGTTCCCTTGTCTCTATCCAGCAGATTCACTGTCTTCCTGCCCACTTTACCCCACCCCGTGCACTCGCCAAACTTTTAGAGTGTCTGAGAAGCAGTGTTGTCAAATGAGAAGCAGTGTGACCTAGTGGAAAGAGCATGAGCCTGGGAGTCAGAGGCCCTGGGTTCTACTCCCAGCTCTGCCACTTGTCTGCTGTGCGACCTTGGGCAAGTCACAACTTCTCTGTGCCTCAGTTCCCTCATCTGCAAAATGAGGATTCAGTGCCTGTTCTCCCTCCTACTTAGACTGTGACCCCCAAGTGGGACCCCATTGTCTTATAGCTACCCCAGTGCTTGGGACATAGTGAGTGCTCAACAATACCAGTCAAGAGTAGTTTATCTCCTTACCTACTCAACACCTGGAAACCACCAAGGAACAGAGAAAGACTGGCAGCCCTGAGCTGAGCTAGTTGGCTGCAAAACCATCTGACAGTGAAAGAGAGGAAACATCTTGACATTCCTTGAGGGGAGGTGGAGGGGGGGAGAAGGGCGACCAGGTCACTTCCACTAACCCCTCCGAGAAAAGGATGTGGGCAGGGTGAATGCAGGATCCTTTTCCCCTAACCGACACATAATGATGCAGGAACACTTATTTGAGCTTGTGAGAGTAGGCAGAAAATAAATAGAAGGAAAAGAAACACTTCTTCAACCAGCAGAGGGTAATCACATGGAATGTGCTTCCACAGCATGGCCTAACGGTTAATGCACGGGCCTGGAAGTCAGAAGGACCTGGGAACTAATTTCGGCTCTGCCACCTGCAACAGTGTGGTCTGAGAAGCAGCATGGCCTAGTGGATAGAGCATGGGGCTGGGAATCGGAAGGGTCTGGGTTCTAATCCAAGCTCCACCACTTGTCTGCTGTGTAACCCTGGGCAAGTCACTTCATTTCTCTGTGTCTCAGTTACCTCATCTGCCAAAACAGGATTAAGACTGTGAGTCCTATGTGGGACAGGGGCTGTGCCCAACCTGATTATCGTGTATCTACCCTAGCGCTTAATAATAATGATAATAATAATAATAATTGTATTTGTTAAGCACCTACTACGTGCCAGGCACTGTTCTAAGCACTGGGGTAGATAGAAGATACAGACAGAGTCCCTGTCTTACATAGAACCCCCTCCGTTCCCCGCTCTCCCCGCCCTCTTCTGACATGACGGTCGGAGTTGGGTTGGCTGGGAGGTGATCGGTCCTTGGGAGCCCCGTGGGGAGGGGTCAGCAGTAGGATGAAAGGCGTATGGTGGGCAGGTCCAGTGGAGGACGGGGCCAGAAGGGCGCCATCGCCCTCGACTTCCTCTCTTTCTTCCCCTCACACTGCGACCCGTCGCGGCTGTTTTGCGCCCTCCCGCCGCCCGTTGCTCCAAGAGATCACAGCTTGCCCGAGTGATTACTCGGAATCACTTGGTAAAAGGATCCTAATTTACTGAATGAGAGAATAATCTAACAAGAGATGGCCCAGATGACCAAAGTTAAACTTAACCCTCCAAACCGAATGCAATATACCCTACCAACTGGACTTCTCCAAATGCACCTCTCCCAATCACTTTCATCACTTCATAATCTTCAGCTTTCATATACAAATCTCGAATTTTATCTGTAATCCCCATTTTACAGATGAGGGAACTGAGGTAACAGAGAAGTAAAGTGGCTTGCCCACGGTCACATAGCAGACAAGTGGTGGAGCTAGGATTAGATCCCATGTCCTTCTGACTCCCAGGCCCGTGCTCTATCCACTAGGCCAGGAAGCACCTAACAAATACCATGGGGGAAGAAAAGAGGCAGCTAGACTTGCCTTCCCTCTGGTTCACCCGGGGTCAGGAGGAAGGGACATTTACAACTACAAGCATTTCTTCTCTTCTCCTGTCCCCCCGCTTCTCCCCAACCCTTCTCACTGCCACTGGATCCCTGAAAAAAAACTCAAAACTTCATTGTGTCGACAACTGCTTTCAATGCAAAATGAGTATGGTAGAAAATGGTTCAAAAACAACTGAAATTGTACAAGGCTTCTATCCCACCAGGTGAAAGCCAAGAATAGGGCAGAGTCAAAAAAGTCTTAAAAAGTTTGATTCTCTTCAAGTTTTAACAAGTTATTTTCCTTTATATGTTTCTCTGACATTTCTCTCTCTGTGACAGACTGTCAGTTCGTTGCGGGCAGGGAATGTGTCTGTTATTACTGTTGTGCTGTAGAGAAGCTGGGTGGCTCAGTGGCAAGAGCCCGGGCTTGGAAGTCAGAGGTCGTGGGTTCTAATCCCGCCTCTGTCAGCTGCGTGACTTTGGGCAAGTCACTTCACTTCTCTGGGCCTCAGTGACCTCATCTGTAAAATGGGGATTAAGACTGTGAGCCCCATGTGGGACAACCTGATGACCCTGTATCTACCCCAGCGCTTAGAACAGTGCTCGGCACATAGTAAGTGCTTAACAAATGCCAGCATTATTATTATTATTATTACTCTCCCAGGCGCTTAGTACAGTCCCCTGCACAGAGCAAGAGCTCAACTCAATTGGTAGATTAACAAACACCTTAAGGGGAAGCAATCTGCTCAAAACCAGTTAAATGCTACCTTCTGCAGTCATGTGGGCCTCCCCAAAGGCATACTTTGGCTAGAGAACTATCCATTGACAACTGCCCAACCAACATGAGCCTGTTAGGATCTGGCCACCATGTAGTATGGGAAGAAATAGGAGGGGCACTGGATAAGATGAGTACTGCCATGTGAGGCCCCCTTATTCCAAATCTTGGAAGAATGCAACCCTTGTGTTATAGAGGCAGATGTTAAGGAGGAACTAATAATAATAATAATGTTGGTATTTGTTAAGTGCTTACTATGTGCAGAACACTGTTCTAAGCACTGGGGTAGATACAGGTAGATACACGTTGTCCCACTTGAGGCTCACAGTCTTAATCCCCATTTTCTAGATGAGGTCACTGAGGCACAGAGAAGTGAAGTGACTTGCCCACAGTCACACAGCTGACAAGTGGTGGAGCCGGGATTCGAACCCATGATCTCTGACTCCCAAGCCCGTGCTCTTTCCACTGAGCTGCGCTGCTTCTCTATTACAAGGTTCCCACAGACATTTTCATCTGCCTGAAAGAGCGCTTTTGGAAAGGCCTCTTTCAAAGTCAGTTTTACTTCATTTACACCCGTGTTATGGTAACTAAGTTTCTCTATTCCTCCACCACTTTCTATCCATGTTGGTGAGGAGAACACACTTTCGAGTAAAAGGCACAGCCTGCCTGACAAGATCGTGTTTTAAAAGCTATCTCAGGTCTCCCCAAGGCTCTTCAAGAGGAAAACGCATATACTAACTCAGAATCACTTGGTAAAAGGATCCTAGTTTACTGAACGATGGAAGAGTCTAGAGAGAGGTGGCCCGGTTGACCAGAGTTAAACTTAACCCTTCAAACCGAATGCAATATAACCTACCAACTGGACTTCTCCAAATGCACCTCTCCCAATCACTTTCACCACTTCATAATCTTCAGCTTTCATGCGCAAATCTCGAATTTTATTTATTGTGTCTTTATCTGTGCAGAGAGAGAAACAGTTTCAAAATTAACATTAACTTCCATGACTTTCAGATGTTTACATACAAGCATCAGAAACATCACCACTGGCGTTCCATTTATTTAAAATTCGAGTCACGAAATTTGACACGTGTCTGAAAGATTCATTTTAACAAGTCGATACCCAGCTATTTTTTTCCAGTGAACTTTAATCCACTGAAATACAAGTTGAAATATGTCAAGAAGTGGTTTGAAAGCACAAACTTGCCTTCTAAATCTGAATGAGGAGAAACCGGTGCTAAATGGTTCAAACGTACAATCCCTACTTTTTATCCATCAGGAAAGTACCTTAAAAATGTGTTTTTGCAGAAAACTTACCTCCTGACAGGTTCGGGATCTGATTGTACATTTTGCAAAAAGTGAAACAATTACTTTAAACAAAGTGAATAACATTACTGGCTTCAGACAGGTAGGTATAAGTGATAAAGATCATACTTAAAATAGAAACTGTCCACCTACAGCATTTGTTTTACTACATTTTTCTATTTGAAACTGGATTTTAATTTAAACTCTGCAGTGGGAACCACTGTAATTATTTATATAAACCTGTCATGCCATAAACTACAGTAATTTACAAATTCCCAAAGGATAGATACTCTAATTCCAAATTTGGTCATGGATTAAAATAGGGCTATTTTAATCCCCATGGGTCAACACTGGCATGAAAATACATGGAAAAGCTTCCAATGTTCAAGCTGTACAAGGCACAGCACGACTATTAAACTTGTCTCAGATTCCAGGAAAAGCTACGCAGTAAATAGTTGATTTGTTTTAGAAAATCGCATTTCTTACCCAAAAGTTTGTGGGTTTAGGTCGTTCCCCCCACCAAACACACACACGCGCATGAGCACACCAAGAGCACGGGGGAGAAAACAGTTCAGAGAGGGGCCACAGTGCCTCTGGTCCTCAAGAACCTTCTGCTTCCTACGTGCCCCTTATTCCTTCCCGAGCCCAGGCTGTCAAGGAAGGGAGAGAGGCTGACTCCAGGTGTGCATCCACTCCCAGGGCCCGGAGAAGCATCCGTGGGCTGGCATCTCCATCACCAGGGTATCTGGCTCCTTCTTGGACTCGCGCCCCAACACCACGGCTCATCTCAGGCACCACTGGGCACGGCTTAGAAGGGTGGTGGCTGAAAGGCTGGATGATCCTGTTACCTCAAGGGCTTCTTCTAGTCCCAAGGGATGAATAAACTATAGACCTGTTAGTAACTCTCTTCCTCAATCATTCTCGAGGTGGGGCTCTATTAGACCAGACCCAACTATCTCCAGGACGCCCAAGCTTCCTCTTCCCCGATACACTCTTGGAGTCACAAACATGAGAATTCAATTATGATACGTTCCAAGGCACGTTGGTGGTTTCTATTTTCTGTGGTAATCCTAAACCATCCTAATCCTCCTTGATTTCTCAGATGGCTTCAACGCTATGAACCACCCCCGCCTCCTGGAAACACTATCCAACCTTGGCTTCACTGACACTGTCCTCTCCTGGTGCTCCTATTTCTCTGGCTGCTCCTTCTCAGTCTTTCTTGCAGGCTCCTCCTCTGCCTTCCATCCCTTACCTTTGGGTATCCCTCAGGGTTCATATCTGGAACCCTTTCTATTCTCCATCTCCACCCATTCTCTCAGAGAACTCATTTTTTCCCAGGCCCTAAACAACCATTTGCGAATGATTCTCACATTTACATTTCCAGCCCTAATCTTCTTCCTTCTCTGCAATGTCCTTTTTCCTCCTGCCTTCAAGACATCTCTATTTGGATGTCCAATCAGCACTTCAAACTGAATATGTCCAAGACGGAACTCTTCATCTTGCCACTCTACCCTGTCTTCCCCGTGACTTTCCCATCACTGTAGACAGCACACCTATCCCCCTAGTCTCACAAGCCCGTAACCTTGGTATTATCCTCGACTTATGACAATGGTCAGATCAGGGGCCTGGAAGTCAGAAGGACTTCATTCATTCATTCAATCATAATTATTGAGAGCTTACTATGTGAATGGGTTCTAATCCTTGCTCTGTCACTCGTCTGCTGCATGACCTTGGGCAAGTCACCTCATTCCTCTGTACCTCGGTTACCTCACCTGTAAAATAGGGCCGAAGACTGTGGACCCCATGGGGGACAGGGACTGTGTTCAACCTGATTTGCTTGTATCTACCTCAGCGTTTAATACAGTGGTGGGCACAAAGTACGCACTTCACAAATGCTATGATTATCACTCTCATTCAACCCACATTTTCAACGTCGCAACATGGCTAAAATCTGCCCTTTCCTCTCCTCCTAAATCGTTACTCTGTTGATCCAAACGCTTATCTTATCCCTCCTGGCTTACTGCATCAGCTTTCTTGCTGACCTCCTTGCCTCCTGTCTTTATTACTTCAATCCATACTTGATTTTTCTACAAAACCTTTCAATCCATGTCTCCCTCACTTCTCAAGAACCTCCAGTGATTGCCCACCCACCTCCACATCAAACAGAAACTCCTTTCCATTGGCTTTAAAACACTCTATCACCTTGCCCCCTCCTCCCTTCCCAGGCTGCTCTCAAACTACAACTCAGCCTGCATACTTCGCTCCTCTAATGCCAATCTACTCGCTGTACCTCAGTTGCATCTATCTCACTGTCAACCTCTCACCCATGTCCTGCCTCTGGCCTGGAGTACCCTCCCCCTTCATATCTAATCACTCTCCCCACCTTCAACTTATTTAAAGCACAACTCCTCCAAGATGCCTTCCCCAACCTAAGCCCTTGTTTCCTCTTTACCGACTTCCTTCTCCCTTGGATTTGCACTCTTAATTTATCCTCTCCCTCAGCCCCACAGCTCTTCTGTACAATATCCAAATTTTATTTATATTAAAGTCTGTCTCCCAGTGCAGTAATCAAGGTGGGACAGGCTGTAAGCTCATTGCGGGCAGGGAACATGTCTACCAATTCTGTTATATTATATACTCCCAAGTGCTTACTACAGTGCCCTGTACCCAGCAAGCACTCGAAAAATAAAATTGATGGATGGCAAGCTCTTGCCTAGGACCTGCAGGGGAAACAATGTTTGAGCTTACATACTTATAAATTAAAGGGAGAAAAAAGTCAGAGTTAATAGAAATTCTTTGGCTAGAAACCCCCAAATAAATTTTTATAACAATCTATAAGAAGACATCTTAGAAATGCATTTGCTAGATAATGCTCTCGGGTTCAAAAATACCCTTTTTCCCCATTATCAGAAAACTATTTGGAGACTAACATTACACTGTTCATTCTGTGAATCATTTTTGTCTTTTTAACAAAAATCTCACAGAATTCCTATTTGGGGTAAAAGAATGGCTCCAAAGTGATAAGCAATAAAGAGGAGAATAGACAGCTGACACTAATTTGAAGTTGTCAAGGAAACGGGTACATTCTGACGTCCTTTAGACTGCAAACTCCCTGCAGACAGGGAATGTGTCTACCAACTCTGCTGCACTGTAGTTGCACAAGTGCTTAGTACAGTGTTCTTCACCCAGTAAGCACTCAATAAACAAAACTGACTGAGATGAACTGAATGCTGCCTTACTAGACTCTCCCCTTCTAGACTGTAAACTGACTGTGGCCGGGGAGTGGGTTGGTTATAGTCTTAAACTCTACCCTCCCAAGCACTTAGTACGGTGTTCTGCACATAGTAAGCACTCAAATACGGCTGACTGATTACTTGGACATAGCTTTTACATCTACCTAGTTTTATATAAACGATTTAATTCCTAGGGTATGACTGGATTATATTCTGCAACACATGTCCATTTTTATATTTCTCTCCAACTGAGGGACTAATTGTACCCTAATGTTCTTCATAAAATCAAATTTTCCTAAACTAAAGCAATGCATAACAACAGTGTCAATAAAAAACCAGTTTTGTCTAAGTTTTTATAAGAAGCCATCCACTTCGTTCAAAATGCTGGCCCTCAAATTCCAAACATTTTTGGCTTTGCAAGAAAATTTCAAGTTTACAGACCATGGCAACATACTGTGTATCTGACGCAAAAAGATACTAGGTTTTGCCATTACGAGCATTCTTTTCAATGTGCAGTTTATCATGGCTTAAAGGACTCTACTGTTAGAAAAATATTTCATGTTGACAAGTTGCTATATTGCTTTTAAATGTACTACAGAAAGCAGAGAACAGAATCTTGCCCCTGTGGATCCTTTCTCCTTCTGTTTTTGGCAAGCATGTACTTTGTTCTGTAATTATAAAGGAGCCAAAGCAAACATAGCAGAATTTTGTTTACTTCCTTGTATGTACAACAGAATCATTGATGATATCAGCAGGATATGCAGAGCCTAGAATTGTGTTTGTTTTCTCAATTGCCATTTTGCCAACATAAGAAAAAGCTCGCATTGTATAAATTCCCTCCCACTCAACTTATAAGCTTCTGAAAGGCAAATTTCTCGGTGTGAATATGCTTACAATTCAAGGAACATCTTTTATCTTAAACTAGATTAAAACTTTTCTAGAGTCCAAACCTCTGACAGAAGACTTAGAAGGGAACTATACGAGGGGCTGAATTTTTCAGGATTCAATACTTTTACTAAAAGGCTTAGCCAGGGACATTAAAGGAGCCAAACAAATGAGAGCAGCCCAGGGCAGAAGGGAAATATGCCTTCCGGATGGGAGAAAAGTTACCCCTGGCCCAGCCTTCTAGGGCAAGCTAACTCCAACTCCAGCACCACAGCTTCCAACCCAAATGACCAATGGGTGCCAGACAGAAAGACAACTAGGGATTTCAAAACACATGTTGGGACATAAGAGTATGGCGATGGGGTCGGGCAGGGATATAAAGCTCACGCCCCCAAAGTAGTTGGTGTTTGTCTCTAAATGAGCTTCAAAATAGTTTGTATTTAATTATAAACCTTGCCTATTAAAAGTGACTATCTCTGGAGGGGTGGGGTGTGGAGATTGTTGGCTTCAGTTCAGGTTTTAGAATGTAATTTATAACATACGATCAACCATGTTAAGAGAGAGCCAGGCCAGGAGAAGCAGCCTGGCCTAGTTGAAAAAGCCTGGGAGTCAAGAGCCCTGGGCTCAAATCCTGGCTCCACCACTTGCCTGCTGTGTGTCCCTGAGCATGTCACAACTTCTCTGTGCCTCAATTTCCCTTTCTGTAAAATGGGGATTAGATGCCTTTTCTCCCTCCTCCTTAGTCTATGGGACCGGAACTGGGACTGACCTGCTGATCTTCTATCTATCCCAGCACTTAGTTTAGTGCTTGGCATATCAGTAAGCACTTAATTACCACAATTATTACTATTATTATGAATGGGAGGGGAGGTCCAGAAACTAATTTTCAAATCCACCCCTATTACAATTTGTTCTTCTTGGTGGTGACTGAGGCAGTCTAAACTACCTAGATTTCCAGGTAATAGGTGTATGAAAATCAGCTACATGGAACTCAAAACACAAAGGAAACATTACACTCAGATAAAGCAATTTCAATTTGCTTTTTATTAATTCTGGACATGGACATATACAGAAGTTGCAACAATCTGAGATCTTTCTTCCTCTGAAAAGCTTATCACATGTGACCTCACGATAGTGCATGAAAAGCATTTCCATAAAGGGAAATGAAATCTTAATTTATGATTTTACTGCTCGTCCGTGGTCAATATTTACCACTGTAATATGTACAAGCAGGTGTATAGAGATGACTGAAAAATTATCCCACTCTCTAGCTGAAAGTTTAGTAGCCAGTTGGCTTGATCCTTTCTAAACTGCACTGCACAAGCCAAAAACCAATAAAAAGGCTGTTCGGTCCAAGAGTGAAGCCTCCAGGGGGAAAATACATAAAGAAAGAGCAATGGCTTTTAAACACTGGTCACAAGACAATTGGGTCATTTTATTTAATGACAGTTCCCTCTGCTCACAGGATGAGCAGGTTCCCTCTTGCTCACACTCTGACCTGTTACAATATTAATAATAATAATAATAGTAATAATAATAATAATAATTAGTAGTATTTATCAGAGCTTACTATGTGCTGAGTATTGTACTAAGCGCTGGGGCACTTAAAAGATAATCATATCAGAGCCCCACAAGGGGCTCCACAGTCTAGGTAAGAGGATGATCAGGGATTTATATGCTCACAAACCCAGCCTGAATAAACTGAGGGAAGCCCTGGGTGAGAACTGAGTCACTGCCCCCCTCACTTTCTCCCTACTTATCCTTGCTGCAGGGATGAGGACTGAGGTTATGGAAAGAATCAATTAACTCAGTCTGAAACATCAAAATATTTTGTTGATTTAACTTCCGTGCTAACGATTCTCTTTAAAATTACCAACTACTTTAGCTATTTACAAAATTAAATGCCTTAGGGGTCGCTATCTTGTTTGAGAGTCAGGGGCCGAACTAAATCGCTCAAACTCCCTTTTGGCATCACAATGCATGAAGCAAGACAGAGTCTTCCTTTTTATGTAAAAAAAAAAAAAGGTCTTAGCTAGAGTCTTCATAATTTTACTAATTTACTGTCATCTACGGCCGAGTTGGAAAACCCCAGCATGCGCATCGGAGGGCAGCATGCCTCACTATCCTGATCCCCTGCCTGCCCTGACTCTGGGACCCTCCGGAGACCTTGGAGAGTGGCATGCCACGGTACCATTTTCACAGTCAACAATGTTTCCCGTGGGCCTACTCAGCAGAGCTCACTGCACTAGGTGCTTGGTTCCTGGGCTCTTGAAGTTACAGTCAAATGGGGAAGACACTAGACTTAAAGGGATTCAAATACAATGGTTGAAAAAAATGTAAGTTAAATATATACAATCAATGCAAGTGGGTCAGTAAATCAGCTACCAAAAAAAGTAGGCAAGGGGTGGAGGAGAGGATGGCATGCCTGGGCTGGATCAATCAGGAAGGGCTACCCCAGTGGGCGGCTTATCTTATCTTCCTTAGCTTATCTACTTTATTTTCCCACCCAAACTCTGCCCTCTTCATGACTCTGCCATCATCATAGACAATACCACCATCCTTCTCATCTCACAAGCCCTAACAGTGGTGGTGTCCTCGACTCGTCTCTCTCATTCAACCCACATACTCAATCAGTCACCAAATCCTGCTGGTTCTACCACTCCAACATCGCTGAAATCCTCCCTCAGATCTCCATCCAAACTGCTACTATGCTGATCAGACCATTTGTCCTACCCTGCCTCAACTATTTCATCTGCCTCCTCATTGACCTCCCTGCCTCCCATCTCTCTCCACTCCCGTCCACACTTCACTCTGCTGCATGGATTATTTTTCTAAAATATGTTCATTCTCTATCTCTTCACTCCTCAAGAACCTCTGGTGGTTGCTTATCCACCTCCGCATTAAACAGAAACTCCTGTCCAATGGATTTAAAGCACTCAATCAGCTCACCCTCTCATGTCTTACCTCACTGATCTCCTACTACGGTCCAGCCCGCACACTTCGTTCTAGTGCCAGCTTGCTCACTGTGTCCACATACACCAGACCACCACTCACCCAACCTTTTTCAAAGCCTTATTGAGATCACAACTCCTCTAAGAGGTCTTTCACAATTAAGCCCTCTTTTCCCCAGCTCCCTCTCCCTTCTGCATCAACTAGGTTCTGTGACTCTTGGGCATTTCATATTTGCCCCAATCAGAGCCCCCAAGGAACTTGTGAGCATACTTATAAATTATATATTATAAATGATTTATGTAAATTAATGTCTGTCTCCCCCTCTAAACTGTTCACTTGACGTGGGCAGGGAACATGTCTAGCAAATCTGTTGTACTGTGCTCCCCCAAGTACTTAGTACAGTGCTCTGCACATAGGACGTGCTCAATAAATACTATTGTTGATGATGTTGATGATGATGACGACCATAGCATATTTTTGGGAGTCTGGACCCACCACACCGATTTTTCTCCCAAGCTCCTACAGAAAATCAGACACCAACTACTTTTTTAAATTGTGGATACCAGTTCTTCCCCTCTGAAACTTTTGACTCAAACATTCACCTTGCAGACACCTGTCTGTCTGCAGAGATACTCTACCTACAAAAAGTATTGAGATCTATTCGAGATTTATAGTAGTCGGCCTATTCAATTGCAGAAGGAATTGAATCGGAATTCAGAAAAAACACATGGAACAACTGTTACATTTTCAAATAAGTAAATAAACCACTTCTTATGCCGTAACTATGATTTCTGAAGCCTTCTGTTGCTTCAGAAATAGCCACAAAGAAACAAATATTAGGAATAAGCCCAGCAAATCTATCAGACGAGAAGTGAAAGAAACACATGTTTTCATCTTAACGCAAGATCTTCCAAGCCAGCCTAACTGATTTGCTAATAAATTATTTGAGCCCATCTAAGAGCGATGCATTTTGCCAACACAGAGGGGTTTAGTGCTCAAGAGAAAGACATCTTATTGTCCTTATTTGAAAGAGGGGAAGCAACCTCTGAGGCTCAGGTCCTGTGGTCATAGGGGGCTAAGATGCCATGTGGAAGACTGTGGGATCCTTGAGGCCCAGGGACCAAGTTAAAATTTTTTTAAAGTATCTGTTAAGCACTTACTACGTGCCAGACACTGTAGTAAGCACTAGAGCAGACACAAGCTAATCAGGTTCGACACAGTCCCTGTCCCAAACGGGGCTCAAAAACTTAATCCTCCATTTACAGATGTGGGAACTGAGGTACAAAGAAGTGAAGTGACTTCTCCAAGGTCACAAGGCAGACAACTAACAGAACGAGGATTAGAACCCAGTTCCTTCTGACTCCCAGGCCCGAGCTGCTTCTGTATAATAATATTGGTATTTATTGAGCGCTTACTATGTGCCGAGCACTGTTCTAAGCGCTGGGGTAGATACAAGGTAATCAGGTTGTCCCACGTGAGGCTCACAGTTAATCCCCATTTTACAAATGAGGTAAGTGAGGCACAGAGAAATGAAGTGACTCGCCCACAGTCACAGAGCTGACAAGGGGCAGAGTCGGGATACTTTCCCTGAGTTTCACACAGTGCTCTGCATAAAGTACACACTTAATAAATACTATGGCTACCATTCTAAGGCAGGTCAGAAACTTCATTTTAGTCACTAGAGTGGCCCAGACAGCACCTCCAAGATACCAGACACCCAGATGTATATGACAACGTTCCCCATTTATCAGTCCCAACAATACATACTGAGATGACAAATAACATTTGGAGGAAGCACACCAGAGCCTGGAGTGTTTCTCCAGAGGGACCCCCCCTCCCCCCCCAACCACCCCAACTTGCTCCAGGGCCTTTTCTTTCCCTTCCCAGACTTCTTTGAACATGGACTACAAACACAGGCTTCTGAGCTACAGAACTTGGTAGCAGGAGCCGAGGCGGTGGCGGCCGGTCTCGTACAATGGAAGTGAGATTGTGAGTCCCCGGTGAGGGGACAGAGACTGGGCCTAATTCCCAACTATGTATTCTTTCCCAGCACTCAGTGATAGGTCTGCACCCTGGAAGCACTTAATAAATGCAATTCCTACTACTCCAAGACATAAAGGCATTTATATCCGAATTTATTCCAAAGAGGGGACAGACCAGCGGGAGAAAAATAACATAAATGACCACCCTAGTTATGGCCATTCCCCTACTTAAGTACAACAACTCAGAACAAACTGCCCATTTCGAGTCTCACCTACGCACCTACTCACCCGCCCCTTGTTCAAATCCTAGAGATGTTCATAAAAACTTGTTGCTCCAAAACAGACAACTAATGGAAGAAAGAGGGACTTGAATAATCCCAAATAATTCCCCAAATGACGGAGATTCCATTTGATAATAATCAAAGAAAATTTACTTACACCTGCTTAGAAAGTTGTCAATATTTTTGTTTTTCCTCAGGGCAGGAAAATCCAAGTCATACACCAAAGCATCCAATCCATCCTAAGAAATAAAAATAAAGCAAAGTGAGTTTCTTTGGCCATATTCTTGAATCATTTACATTCATGCCAGGTAAGTGTTAGTAAGATTTACTGAGTCGTGAGCACCAGAGAGGAAGCTGGAGACACAATTTCTTCCACAAGCTTGCAGTCTAATGGAGAGGTCAGGGCAGGTATACCGATGAAACCACTCTACCAATATCATTATGACCAGTTTACTGAGCACCTGTTGATCCAATCGATCAATCAATGGCATTTATTGAGTGCTTACTATGTGCAGAGCACTGTACTAAGTGCTTGGGAGAGTACAGTACAACACAATTAGCAGACACATTCCCTACGCAGAACAAGCTGACAGCCTATAGGGACAATGAGCAAAGTATTGTACTTGCCAGTTGGGAAAATGAAACATATGTAAAAGAAATAATAACAATAATGATGGTATTTATTAAGTGCTGTGTGCCAGGCACTGTTCTAAGCGCTGGGGTAAATACAAGGTAATCAGGGTGTCCCACGTGGGGCTCACAGTTATAATCCCCATTTTACAGATGAAGTAACTGAGGCACAGAGAAGTTAAGTGACTTGCCCAAAATCACACAGCTAAGTGGGGGAACCAGGATTAGAACACATGACCTCTGACTCCCAAGTCCAGGCTCTTTCCACTAAGCCACGCTGCTTCTCTGCCTTCTGCCCTCTCAGTGTTTAATTTAATGGGGAATATGAATTTTAAAATTAAAATTTGTAGACTGTTGCTATAGAGGTTGCAGCCTCCCGTAGGCAGGAATCATGTCTAGTAATAATGGCATTGAGTGCTTACTATGTGCCAGGCACTGTACTAAGCCTGGGGAAGTCTCAAGCAAATAGGGTTGGACGCAGTCGCTGTTCTGCATAGGGCTCACAATCCTAATCCCCATTTGCAGATGAGGTAACTGAGGCCCAGAGAAGTGAAGTGACTTGGCTAAGGCCACATAGCTGACATGTGTGGTGGAGCTGGGATTAGAACCCATGACCCTCTGACTCCCCGGGCCGTGCTCTAACCACCACACCATGCTGCTTCCCAACTCTACACACAGTGAGCATTCAATAAATACCATCAATGACCAACAAGTAAAGAAATGTCTGGAGCCATGACAGGGTGTTTTGTTTTTTAATGGTATTTGTTAAATGCTTACCATGTGCCAGTCATTGTCCTAAGCACTGGGGTAGATACAAGCTAATTGGGCTGGACATAGTCCGCGTCTCACATTATCCCCATCTTAAAGTTGAGTCAACTGAGGCAAACAAGTGACCTGATCAAACAACCGGTGGGGCTGGGATGAGAACCTAGGTCCTCTGGCTTCCAGGTCCATGGTCTTTCCACTAAGCCAAGCCGCTACCCGGTTCAGACATGAAGGTCTTAAGGCGGAGGGGGCGGATCATTAAAGAGGAAAGAGATAAAGTTGGGTGGAGAACGGGGAAGGAGACTGAAGGCGGGGGAAGAGAAGACAGCCTGGCAGCGGAGACCGGGTCGGAAGAATAGCTGGTTCTCTTTCCTCCAAAGCCACAAAGAAAGACATGGGCAGCACGCAATTTCCCCTTCCCCATACTTCACACCCCTAGCGCCCTACTTCCCCAACATCTTGGAGAACCAGGCTCCTGAAATCCTAATGTGAACTTGAAAACAGGGTTGCTGCCTCCCACCTCAGAGTGAAGTATTTCTCAGGATTTGTAACAATTGAAGCAATAATGGAATGAGAATAGCTTGGGCCTCAAGATTCCTAAACCTTCCTTCCTGATAACTAGGACCCATCCCTTAGGTTTGCCTCAGCTAAGTGATGTCCTCAACACATACTCTCTCCTCTTGCCTGATAATCTGCTTTTGTATGGCCGAAAAAAATGCATTTTGTCTTGAAGAGTCCTACCATTAGAAAAAGATCCAGCTCTACAAAAAGCCAATAAACACCTCCATTACTTTGGTCCTTTCTCTATACCTTTACCTAAAAGAAGATTTGAAACGAGGCTCTAATCTATGTCCTCGGTGTCAGAAAGTGAATCTTGAGTACAAGTCTAATCACCCTTTCTTTCCTGAGGCAGGAGACCTGTTTTCCAAAAAGGATAATTTAACTACACCATCTTTTCAACGAGACAGATTAACGATTTAAATCGACTTTAATTCTCCAAAAGAAATAATTCAGGCGTGCAGGCTTTTAACCTGCAAATACTTAATGAAAACTCAAGACAGGTAACAGAGAATCAACACAGAGCAAGCAATTGAGCTGAATACACAATACTCAAAAGAAAGACATGGGAAGCGGCACCCAAGAGTGGTAGCTTGGCAGCTGAAGCAAGCAAATGGTTTCCGAGCCCTTAGCTACATTTAAACAAAGAGTGTCCATCCACAGGGAGGCTAGCGGGGAAGGTGTCCTGAAGGTGGTATATTTGGAAGGTGCGTTAGGAAGAAAGGAGTGTGTTCTGGTGAAGGAGTGTGGGGCAGGCATCCCAATGGCATGAGCAATGGATTGATGACAGTCATAGCTTGTGACACTCCACACAGTAAGGGCTCAATAAATACGACTCACTGACTATGGATGGGAAGGGGGTTAGCCTAGATCAGAGTGATGGTTGTACACTGGGGTATAGCAGACGGGCAATCAGATATGAGGTAGTCGCATATAGATATGAGAAGAAGAGGCAGCGTAGCCAAGCAGAAAGAGCTCAGGCCTGGAGTCAGAGATTCTGCTATTGGTGGCCTGCTGTGTGACCTTGGGGAAGTCACTCTACTTCTCTGGGTCTCAATTTCCTCCTCTGTTAAATGAGAATTCAATTCCCATCCTCCCTCTACCCCTTTATCTAAAAGAAGATTTGAAACAAGGCTATAGTCTATCTCCTCAGTGTCAAAAAGTGAATCATCAGTAGAAGTCTAATCACCGTTTCTTTCCTGAGGCAGGCAACCTGTTTTCCAAAAAGGATAATTTAACTACACTGTACTTTCGATTGTGAGCCCCATGGGGGTAATGGACTGTGTTCAACCTAAGTCTGTTTCCACCCCAGCACTCAGTACAGTGCTTGGCACAAAGTAAGCGCTTAACAAATACCACAGTTTCTATCGGAGTGTGTTTGAAGCCAATGGTCAAGAGCTAAAGTCGGAGGTCAGTGGCAATCGGGAGCCAAGAACGGGTTTTGAGAAATGGAGGATGTGATTCAATAGGTTTTTCTGAAAGATGATTTACGCTATGACATGAAGATGTCAATATCAGCAGTATAAATTGAGCACCCACTGGGCAATGCACTCAACTAAACATTCGGGAGCATATGACAGGTTTGTGAGGCACAGTCCTCTCCCCAAATGAAACTTACATTACTAGAGAGGGAGAGCCTGGAGCTGGAGAGGATAGCCAGGAAGCTAAGATGGGAAATGAAGAGGCCTTAGCAAGGGTGTGAGGAGTCGGTACAGAGAGTGGAAATCTCAGGGCAGAGTCCAATCCGGAGAAATTACAATCCAGCGAAATTACAATCCAGCTCACCTGGGAGCTCCGTGGGTCTAAGAACGTACCCTGGAGACCTAGGCGTCTCTGCTACCCTTGACATTTCCAGAGAGCACTGAGCATTTAATTCTGTTGCAGTCCATGCTGAAATGCCTCTGTGACGCAGTTTATGACCCAGCTGGGACTGCCGTTTCCATCTATAGGCTCTCTCTCTTCCCAATTGCAATCCTCTTCCCTATTTGTTTGTAGTAGTAATGGAGGTAGTGGTAGTAGAAGTTGTAGTAATAGTAGTAGTAATAGAATTGATTGAACTGTTACAGCAGGCCTTCCCAGACTGAGTCCCCCTTTCCCTCTGCTCCCCGCTCCTCCCCCTTCCCCTCCCCTCAACACTGTGCTCATTTGTATATATTACCCTATTTATTTTGTTAATGAGGTGTACATCCCCTTAATTCCATTTATCGTGATGATGATGTCTTGTTTTTGTTTCGTTCTGTTTTGCTCTGCCGTCTGCTCCCCCGATTAGATTGTGAGCCCATCATTGGGCAGGGATTGTCTCTATCTGTTGCCGAATTGTACATTCCAAGCGCTTAGTACAGTGTTCTGCACATAGTAAGTGCTCAATAAATACTATTGAATGAATGAATGGAAAAGCAGAAAGTTCATCCCTGGACTACCCCAAAGATTCAGATTTGAGGTAAACATTTCAATGCCATCAATCCTAGACACACAACAGGGGCCAGGTGCTCTTCTGGCTGGGGTCACTTAATTGTTCTTTCCAAATACTGAACTGTACTTTCAAGTGCTTAGTACAGTGCTCTGCACCCAGCAAGCGCTCAATAAATACGACTGAATGAATGAATGATGCTGGGTCCGCATCAGGAGCACCCCAAGCTGTTTGTGTTTTTTGGGGGGGAGGGGAGGGGACCACTAACCTAAGCCTAGGTTCCCTCAAATCGGGGTGGGAGAGTGCTAAAAAAGTGCTCCTTCCCTGGGCCAACAGTCCTCCATCAGGTAGGGACCCAGACTGCCCTGTAGGCCAGGCCTTACACTGCAAGTGGGACACTAGAGAGCAACCACCAAGTACAGAAAGAGAGGGAGGATCCTGTTGGGAGACTAGCGATCTGGGCCCTGGCCTCACGGGTCTCACACTCCCCTTGTTTGTGACAGTATCGCTCTGAAGATCCCATGGCCAGGGCAGGTGGGGACCCCAGGACCTGGGGCAGTGGGATGGCCCTGTTCTTCAGACAACTCTAGAAATCAGTCTGGCATATGCTCTCAATTCTGTTGTGCATGTGGTCACTAAATAAATGAACTCTATGTTATTAATGATGTGTATATATCTATAATCCTATTTATACTGCTGCTATTGATGTCCGTTTACTTGTTTTGATGTCTGTCTCCCCTCTTCTAGACTGGGAGCCTGTTGTTGGGAAGGGATTGTCTCTATTTGTTGCTTATGTGTACTTTCCAAGCACTTAGTACAGTGGTCTGCACACAGTAAGCGCTCAACAAATACAATTGAATGATTACAAGCTTCACCTGGGGCCTCATTACGATCATCTCCTAGATGCTTTTCCAGATTAAGCCCTCTTTCCCCAGCCCCCTCACTTTTCTTCATCTGTGTCCTCTGAGTAACTGATGTCGACCCCACCATCAGCCCCACAGCACTTAGGTACGTATCTTTAAATTACAGTTTATAAATTATTTATTTCCACAGCTGTCTTCCCCTCTAGACTGTTAGCTCATTGTGGGCAAGGAACAAGTCTGCCAGCTCTGTTGTACTATACTCTCCCAAGTGCTCTGTACACAGTAAGTGTTCAATTAATACCAATGATTGATAAACAAATGTGTCCTCACTCCTACTTACTGTGAGCCCCATCAATCAGTGGTATTTACTGAGCCCCCAAGTGGGACAGGGGCTGTCCCTGATTAACTTGTACCTACCCCAGCCCTTAGAACAGTTCTTGAGTGCTTAACAAGCACAATGGTCATCATTGACATCATCATCATCATCAAAGACACTCAGGAACTGTGTTCATTCATTCATTCAATAGTATTTATTGAGCGCTTACTATGTGCAGAGCACTGTACTAAGCGCTTAGAATGGACAATTCAGCAACAGATAGAGACAATCCCTGCCCAATGACGGGCTCACAGTCTAATCGGGGGAAACAGAAGGACAAAAACAAGACAACATAATCACGATAAACAGAATCAAGGGGATGTACACCTCATCAGCAAAATAAATAGGGTGATAAAATATATACAAATGAGCACAGTGCTGAGGGGAGGGGTAGGGGTAGACTGTTTCCACTCTCCCTTTTCACACAGAGGAAAAAGGGGCACAAGACAATAATAATAATGATAATAATGTCATCTCTTAAGAGCTTACTGTGTGCCAAGAACTGTATTAAGAACTGGGATAGAGACCAGATCATCAAGTGGATCCACTCCCTTGTCCTGTATGAGGCTCACAGTATAAGGAGGGAAAACAGGCATCGAATCCCCATTTTACCAATGAGGAAAGAGAGGTAGAGAGAAGTGAAGTGATCTGCCCAAGGTCACCCAGCAGGCAAGAGGCACAGGTTGATCAGAACCTAGGTTCTCTGACTTCCAGGCCTGGGCTCTTTCCATTAGGGCCTGCTGTTTCCCTACCAGACTAAGCTGTAAAGGCCCAGGTCAACAGTGCAGGTTCCTAGATGTCTGACGCTCGCTCAGTTCTCCTTTCCAGCTTCTTCCAAGCGTTGAATAACCACACACTGTCCAGGAGCTGACCCCTGGGTATGCCACTTCTGACATCCTCCCCTGCCTACGCCGGCTTCACAGATAGAATGGGCACCCAGCAATACTGTCTCCAAATACAATCCATTGATTCGGAGTGTCCAGAGAGTGTGAAACTGAGGTTCCACAGCATTAGAGTCTTCAATCTTCCCTCTCCCCAGTGTGAATGCTATAATGTAACTGAACACCATTTTTGTTTTTGTTGTCTTCACCTTGATTTTTCCCAAGAGATGGAAAAGAGTCCTCCCTCCTCCCCGCAACCCTTTCTAAACCAATCTAAGCATGTTAGTTGATGGTCATTTACCAAATGGAGGGGGGCACAGTGGTCTTCCTGCCCTGCGCAAGGATGACACGCAAATTTGTAAAGCGTTCCATATTTTTGTGTATATCTCCTCGATTCTATTTATCTTGATGATGTTGTCTTGTTCTGTTCTGTTTTGCTTTGCTGTCTGACTCCCCCATTTAGACTGTGAGCCCGGTACTGGGCAAGGATTGTCTCTATCTGTTGCCGAATTGTACATTCCAAGCACTCTGCACATAGTAAGCACTCAGTAAATACTACTGAATGAATGATGCTGCTGAATCCCATTCTCCCACCCAGCTAACTTGCACTGTACGCCATTGGGCACAGAGGACCAGGTGGAAGAGGGTGTATGCCTCAATTCACTCATTCAATTGTAGTTATTGAGTGCCTACTGTGCAGAGTACTGTACTAAGCACTCGGGAGAGTACAATACAACAACAAACACATTACCTGGCCACAACCATCTTACAATCTAGACTGCATGAGAGAGACATTAATATAAATAAATTACAGATACGTACATAAGTGCCGTGGGGCTGGGACAGGTAAGGAACAAAGGGAATAAGTCAGGGCGACGCAGAAGGGAGAAGAAGAGGTAAGGGGGGCTTAATAAGGGAAGGCCTCCTGTCAGTAAGGCTTTGAAGGTGGGGTGAGAGTAAATGTCTATCAGATTTGAGGAGGGTGAGTGTGTCAAGCCAGCGGCAGGGCATGGGCGAGGAGGTGGCGGCAAGATAGACGAGACCGAGGTACAGCAAAGAGGTTAGCATTAGAGGAGTGACGTGTGTGGGCTGGGTTGTAGTAGGAGAGTAGTGAGGTGAGGTAGGAGGGGGGAAGGTGACTGACTGCTTTAAAGTGCAAGGCTCCTCATGTAAAAATAACTCAAAACCATGTGCTGTTGGTGACGGGACATTTGTCCCCCCCCAGTCACTGGCATGTGAGCAGTGTTCAAGCTGATGAACTGGAGTCAGAAAACATCCATTACTGTATTTTTGTGGTCAAAGCGTGCAAGGGATTTTCTCAAATACCACCTTGGTTTTCTAAAGCACCCTTTATCCCCAAAGCACTCTCCCTTAATTGACTCATTTTAGCCCTCACAACAACCCTGGGAGGTAGGTAGGAAAGGCAGCTGTTTTAGCCCCATTCTACAGATGTGGAAATTGAAGTTTAGAGAAGTTAAGTGACTTGCCCACAGTCACACGGCAGGTGAGTAGCACAACTTGGGCTCGAACCCATGTCCTCTAGCTCCTACACTGGTGCTCTGTCGCTTCGACAACCTGCTTCCCTTACGTTCTTGGATGCGATGGTTACCATCAGCAGCAGCAGCTTCGAACTGATTGACAACTACACTAGACTTTTCAGAGACAGAAAGAAGCAGAAGAAGAAAGGGAAAGAGGGGGAGAGGAAGACAATAAAGAGGAAGGGTAGGACTAGCAATCTCTCAGGGTCACACCTGAAGAGTTTCCACTACTCTACCAGTCTCAACTACAGGAGGGAGAGTCAAGCAGCGGCATCTCTATTCCATTCCCAGCCTGGGCGGTGCGCTGCAAGTGGAGGGCACTCTGTTCCAAGTCAAAACTCACTGGTGCCAGACAGGAGCGACACGGGAGGGCAGCGAGGGAGGAGACTCAAGTTTACTGCCCGGAAGGAGGCAACGGTAAAACACTTCCATATTTTTACCAAGAAAGCTCTATGGATACCCTACCAGAACAACTGTAGATGGAAGTGGGGCATTCCGGGAGACATACATCCATGGCATCGCTATGGGTCGGAGACAATCCAACAGTGTAAGAAAAGGACTAGCTGCGTCTACATCCTCCAGGGCTAATCCCATGGATTGGGTGCAAGGGGGGAAGAGAGGAGGAGCATGATAACCCCACCTCAATCCCAGTGGATATGGAATCTATGGGAACCAGTAACATATTTAGATTTTCAGATGATCTTTGACAAAGTTCCAGACAAAAGGCTTTTTAAAAAATGAAGAAAATATTTAATATTTCTAGACTTAATATATGGGTGTGCTTTCCATTCATCCAAACAGATTTTGTTAAGATCTTGCAAAGGACCTGGAAGGAAGAAAAGGAGAAGACACACTCCATTGTCAAAGGAACAGAGGGGCTGGTTTGGCATCAGCTGTGTGACCTGGGGCAACTCACTTCACTTCTCTGTGCTTCAGTTACCTCATCTGTAAAATGGGGATGAAGACTGTGAGCCTCATGTGGGACTGAGGAGAGAGTTCCTTCTCTCCTTCTCTCTGCCCACTCTGATCCTTGGAGACTTCAACATCCATACGGATGTACCCAACGACTCCTCTGCCGCCCGCCTGCTATCCCTCCTCGACTCTGCCGACCTCCTCCTCCACCATACCGCGCCCACTCACCGACTCGGTCACACCCTCGATCTCGTCATCTCCTACCGCTGCACTATCTCCTCCCTCACCAACTCTGAAATCCCTCTCTCTGACCATAACCTTCTCACCTGCCTCATCTCTCACACTCCCTCCCCCTGCAAATCTTCGCTACTGCCCCACAGAGACCTCCGCTCTCTCGATCCCATCCGTCTTTCCAATAGCATCTCTCCTCACCTTGCCGCCCTGTCCTCTCTTCCCACTCTCGACGATCAGGTCTCCGCTCTCAACTCCACCCTCTCTACTCATCTCGACTCTCTCGCCCCCCTTTCCCTCCGCCGCTCTCGCTCCACTAACCCACAGCCCTGGATCACCTCCTCCGTCCGTCTCCTATGCTCCTATGCTCGAGCTGCTGAGCGCTGCTGGCCAAAGTCCAAGCACAAAGCCGACCTCACACACTTCAAATTTATCCTTTCCTGCCTTAACTCTGCCCTCTCCTCCGCCAGGCAAAACTTCTTCTCCTCTCTCATCGACACCCATGCCCGTCACCCCCCGCCGATTGTTCCGGACCTTTAACTCTCTCCTTAGGCCCCCTGTTCCTCCCCCTCCCCCATCTCTCACCCCCAATGATCTGGCCACCTATTTCCTCACGAAAATCAACACGATCAGGTCTGAACTCCCCAAAGTCACCCCTCCGCCTCTCCCCTCCCCCCCACCAACCCCCTCCCCTACTTTCCCATCCTTCCCTGCAGTATCCTCAGAGGAGATCTCCCTCCTCGCAAGTGCCACCCCCTCCACCTGCGCCTCGGACCCCATTCCCTCTCACCTTCTTAAAACCATCGCCCCTGCCCTCCTACCTTCCTTAACTTCTATTTTTAACCACTCAATCTCCAAGGGCTCCTTCCCCTCTGCCTTCAAACATGCCCACGTCTCCCCCATCCTAAAAAAACCCGCTCTCGACCCCACTTCCCCCTCCAGTTATCGTCCTATCTCCCTACTACCCTTCCTTTCCAAAATCCTAGAACGAGTCGTCTACAATCGATGCCTAGAATTCCTTAACTCCCATTCTCTCCTAGACCCCCTCCAATCTGGCTTCCATCCCCTCCACTCTACCGAGACTGCTCTCTCTAAGGTCACCCATGACCTCTTTCTTGCCAAATCCAATGGCTCCTACTCCATTCTGATCCTCCTTGACCTCTCTGCTGCCTTTGACACTGTCGACCATCCCCTCCTCCTCCATACCTTATCTCACCTTGGCTTCACAGACTCTGTCCTCTCCTGGTTCTCCTCTTACCTCTCTGGCCGATCATTCTCGGTCTCCTTCGCTGGAGCCTCCTCCCCCTCCCATCCTTTAACTGTTGGAGTTCCTCAAGGGTCAGTTCTTGGCCCTCTTCTGTTCTCCATTTACACTCACTCCCTCGGTGAACTCATTCGCTCTCACGGCTTTGACTACCATCTCTACGCAGATGACACGCAGATCTACATCTCTGCCCCTGTCCTCTCCCCCTCCCTTCAGGCTCGCATCTCCTCCTGCCTCCGGGACGTCTCCACCTGGATGTCGGCCCGCCACCTAAAACTCAACATGAGCGAGACTGAGCTCCTCATCTTCCCTCCCAAACCCGGTCCTCTCCCAGACTTCTCTATCACCGTGGATGGCACGACCATCCTTCCCGTCTCTCAGGCCCGCAATCTCGGTGTCGTCCTTGATTCGTCCCTCTCGTTCACCCCACACATCCTATCCGTTACCAAGACCTGCCGGTTTCACCTCTACAATATCGCCAAGATCCGCCCTTTCCTCTCCACCCAAACGGCTACCTTACTATTACGGGCTCTCGTTATATCCTGGCTAGACTACTGTGTCAGCCTTCTCTCTGACCTCCCTTCCTCTTCTCTCGCCCCGCTCCGGTCTATTCTTCACTCCGCTGCCCGGCTCATCTTCCTGCAGAAACGATCTGGGCATGTCACTCCCCTTCTTAAACAACTCCAGTGGTTGCCTATCGACCTCCGCTCCAAACAAAAACTCCTCACTCTAGGCTTCAAGGCTCTCCATCACCTTGCCCCTTCCTACCTCTCCTCCCTTCTCTCTTTCTACCGCCCACCCCGCACGCTCCGCTCCTCTGCCACCCACCTCCTCACCGTCTCTTGGTCTCGCCTATCCCGCCGTCGACCCCTGGGCCACGTCCTCCCGCGGTCCTGGAACGCCCTCCCTCCTCACCTCCGCCAAACTGATTCTCTTTCCCTCTTCAAAACCCTACTTAAAAATCACCTCCTCCAAGAGGCGTTCCCAGACTGAGCTCCTCTTCCCCCTCTACTCCCTCTGCCATCCCCCCTTTACCTCTCCGCAGCTAAACCCTCATTTTCCCCTTTTCCCTCTGCTCCTCCACCTCTCCCTTCCCATCCCCACAGCACTGTACTCGTCCGCTCAGCTGTATATATTTTCGTTACCCTATTTATTTTGTTAATGAATTGTACATCGCCTTGATTCTATTTAGTTGCCATTGTTTTTACGAGATGTTCTTCCCCTTGACGCTGTTTATTGCCATTGTTCTTGTCTGTCCGTCTCCCCCGATTAGACTGTAAGCCCGTCAAACGGCAGGGACTGTCTCTATCTGTTGCCGACTTGTTCATCCCAAGCGCTTAGTACAGTGCTCTGCACATAGTAAGCGCTCAATAAATACTATTGAATGAATGAATGACAACCTGATTACCTTGTATCTACCCCAGTGTTTAGCTTAGAACAGTGCTTGGCACACAGTAAGCACTTAACAAACACCAACATTATTATTATTATTGTTTAGGGCATTCTGGGAGGGAACTGCCTTGGCTGCCATAGGTGGATAGTGACCCTGCATGGCCTAAGAGAAAGAGCACAGTTCTGGCAGTCCGAGGATCTGGGTTCTAATCCTCCTCCTCCATTCATTCATTCAATAGTATTTATTGAGCGCTTACTATGTGCAGAGCACTGTACTAAGCGCTTGGGATGAACAAGTCGGCAACAGAACTCCACTTGCCTGCTGAATGATCCAAGGCAAATCGCAACTTCTCTTGTGCCTCAATTTCCTTATCTGTAAAATAGGCATTAACTAGCTGTCCTTCCTTCTACTTAGAGCCCTTTTGTGGGACGGGCATTTTGTCCAATTTGCATGTACTCTATTAACCCCAGTTCTTTTTACAGCTTCTGCTTTCGCCTCTGTACTTCATATTTATTCATCCCCTTCCTCAGCATGGATGCATATACATGTGATCAACTGTACAGGCAACTTACTTATTCTGATGACCCCATTTCTACCTATTTCACGTGTCTCCTTTGTTGGAATGTAAGCTCCTTGTAGACTGGGAATGTGTGTCGTGCTTCTGTTGTACTTTCCCCAAGCACTTAGTATTCATTCATTCAACAGTATTTATTGAGTGCTTACTATGTGCAGAGCACTGTGCTAAGCGCTTGGAGTGTACAATTCGGCAACAGACAGAGACAATCCTGTGCCCAGTGGGACATACATACTGTCTTTTAGTAGACTAGTTTCCAACCCTCTTTCCCCAAGAAAAAGTCTCCAATCTAGGGGCACATGTGTTTTACAGGCCTCAGTCGGGTCACAGTTTAAGAGGCCTCCATCTTTTAAGGCTGTCAAGCAAATCTCCATCTATGCACAACTTCGATTTGAATCTTTCTGTCCGTATTTTTTCCAGCTGGAATATTAAACATTGGCATGGGCCATTGTTATGGGTGGGAACCTAGTTCAGTCACAGTTACCAGGGTTTTCGTAGCACTAGCAAACAGGCCCTGGCTATCCTTATCCTTATCCCCTCGTTTCACCTTAATGTTAAGATTCATGTTAATTTTAATCTCTGTCGAGCACTGTTCAGCAAATAGGCACCAGTCTCTCCAAGCATGTGCTTCTGAGCCTAACGGGAAGATCTGAGTTAATAAACACTGTGATTTACTAGTCCTTGAGCTGTTCTGGGAATTAAACCTGGAGTTTCCTGAACGAATCAATAAGCTGTTAATTGAGGCATGGGGCAAGAATGAATGGCCAGGGCCCCGAAAACTTGGCTTGATTTAAGGTGAAAGGGATTCACTTTAGGTGAAAGGGACATTTTTTAAAAGCTAGGGCCCCTTGAAATTGTTGTCATCACTAAAGATTCAGCAAACAGGAGGTTGGGAGTGGAAACCTGCAAAAGGGATCAAATAGAAAGACAGAACAAAGTTCAGAGCTTTTACCAAGGAGAACCAGCTTGGGTCTGAAGAGCGAGAGTTGCATGAAGATTACATGCTAGAGAGATTCTACAGCTCCCCAGGCCCTGCTTAGTAACGTTTGAAAACTTGAAACCTGGAATCCTGTTACAGAGAAGTCTCCGGAAAGAGAAAGAATGTTTGGGGGTTTAATTTTATGCTCTTTGGAATGATAAAAATAATAATAATTCTGATATTTGTTAAGCGCTTACTATGTGCCAGGCACCATACTAAGCACTGGGGTGGATACAAGCAAATTGTGTTGGACACAGTCCCTGTCCCACATGGGGCTCACAGTCTCAATCCCCATTTTAACAGATGAGGTAACTGAGGCACAGAGAAGTGACTTGCCCAAGGTCACGCAGCAGACAAGTGGTGGAGTCAGAATTAGAACCCATGACCCTTCTGACTCCCAAGCCCATGGTCTATCCACTATGCCATGCTGCTTCTCATGATGTCATTGATAGAATAAGCCTGTTAAATCCTGATTGCTATTAGTGATTTCCCCTAATGCTTAACCTCATCTTTAACTTTAATGAAATGCTTTTACATAAGCTTTGTGCTCTGGGTAAGAAAATCCAAATTTGGGTCACATAATTAAGGTCCACGTCAGACCTCTACTGAGAAGGCCACTATCTTCCCAGCTGCTCCAGGTAATGAATCCTACAACTGGCATGGTGATAGCATTTCCCAATCTTGTGCTATTCTGGACGAGAAACTCCTTCCGCCCTCTGTCAAGGGGCGCAGAAAACTAAGGATCCCGGATTAAAGTAAACAGCCAGCAGGGGTGGATATGGAAAATTCTGCCTTGTGCCAGTTAGGCAGAAGCCCGGGTGAACCATTCGGTTATCTTAGACCAGAAAATTCTACGGCTACAGCCCATTTTTTTCCTCAAGCAGGGTGACATCAACTGGGGCAAATATTAAGGCATCTTGTTGTCACTAGCATACCCAAAATTTCACTTCAAAGACCTCCAGAGCTTCTCCAAGTGAATCCTATTCATCCACTTAAATGAGTCTGAAAGTTATAAAAAAAGTTGTCGAACAGATTTGGAGTCTGCCCGCTAACTCGCATTAGGATCGCAACTCTGAGTTACCCTTTGCACTACGCTAGCTAGCTTTCAGGTGACGGGGAATAGCACTTTTTCTTAATCCCTCTCCAAATTAGCTGATTTACTGAGCACACACTGGCACGGAAGCCAATTTTGACTCCATTCTTGTTGAGTCGAGGACATAGCACCTCTACCCCAGCGCTTAGAACGGTGCTCGGCACATAGTAAGCGCTTAACAAATACCAACATTATTATTATTATTATCATTACGTCGATGTCTGGAGCTCACTTTTCTAGGTTTTATCGCAGTCATCAGCGGAATTTACTGAGCAGACACATGACAAAATACTACGCTAGGACCTTAGAAAAACACACACACACAAAAAAAAATGAAAGTCAAGACCTCTAGTCTGTAAGTTTCTTGTGGGCAGCGAATGGGTCCACCAACTCTGGTGTATTGTAATAATAATAATGATGGTATTTGTTAAGGTCTTACTATGTGCAAAGCACTGTTCTAAGCACTGGGAGAATACAAGGTAATCAGGTTGTCCCACATGGGGATCACAGTTTTAGTCCCCATTTTTACAGATGAGGCAACTGAGGCACAGAGAAGTTAAGTGATTCTCCCAAGCACCTAGTAGAGTGCTCTGCACACATTAAGCGCTCAATAAATATGACTAATTGACTTATAATCTGATGGTTGGTGGACAAGTGGTAAAACGGGCCAAGTACTAAATTTGATTTAGATAGTAACTCTCAAAAAGACTAGATCGGGTAGAAGAGAGAAAAGGGAGTAGGAAATGGATAATAAAAACAATAATAATAATAATGTTGGTATTTGTTAAGCGCTTACTATGTGCAGAGTACTGTTCTAAGCCCTGGGGGAGATACAGGGTAATCAGTTGTCTCACATGAGGCTCACAGTTAATCCCATTTTACAGATGAGGTAACTGAGGCACCGAAAAGTTAAGTGACTTGCTCACAGTCACACAGCTGACAAGTGGCAGAACTGGGATTCAAACCCATGACCTCTGACTCCCAAGCCTAGGCTCTTGCCACCGAGCCACGCTGCTTCTCTAGAAGAGCCCCAAAAGACTAACCTTCTCTAGGGGCCACTCACCTGAAACCTTTGAAAGTTTAGTGGCAATGCAACCCTATTTTCTAGCTCTGTGCTCAATAACGGGGCGCCATTTAAAAGCATGAGAGCCCGACGTACCAACCGAACAAAAGCCCCGAACTCCTGGACAGCAAACCCTGAGAGGGGACCAATGTGTCAGCTTTAAGGCCATTCAGTTTTTAAGGAGTGAACACAAAGTGAATTGTTTCCCCTCGCTATTTACTGGGAAACTTTACGTTGGCACGTCGACCAGCTAAACCAGTCGGGCTGCCTTTTCCTTTCTGCTAGCTTTATGTTTTCCATGGCATCCGTACCCACAATCACTCAAAATGAACCTTCACTTGAATCTCTCCTATTCCCAGAAGATGGCTTTTAACTCAGTGCATGAGGTCACTGGTTCTACTTTTATTTTTTAACTCCAGAGAAAGACCTGAGAGGCAGCATGGCCTAATGGGTGAATCACAGGCTGAGGAGTCAGAAGACCTGGGCTTTAATCCCAGCTCTGCCTCTTGCCTGCTGTGTGACCTTGGGCAAACCACTTATCTACTCTGGGCCTCAGTTACCTCATCGGTACAATGGGGATTAAACACCCTTCTCCCTCTTAGACTGTATACCCTATGTGGGATGGGAACAGGGCTTAGCATATAGTAAGCGCTTAACAAATATCACGATGATCATTATTAACGTTGCTATCGTTATCTTTTTTGACAGTTTAAATGCAAGTTAAGTGATTTAAAGCACAGTCCCATTACATGGTGACTTTTCAGATTAGGAATTATCTTCACAGCAAATGCACTAATTACCAGCAATCGAACAGGCATTCCTTTCTGGGTCACCTAAATACTTTTATGAGGAAAAACCTTGCAAAAATTAGCTGCATACAAAACAAATTGTATTTCTGGATATCTCAGTTCTCAGCGGCTTTGTGAGCCTTCCTTTTTTGGTTAGAGGACTTGAAATCTTCAAAAATAGCAATCTGATCACTAATTCTGTTTACTGAAGCAGTTTTTCCTATTACTTTCAAAAGCATGACTTCATATTTACCAAAGTACCCGAGGTCCAATCATATCTAATTCTCCACAAGATATTGTTGTTGAGATTCCATTTAGAGCAGCGGTGCTGGTAGGAATGGAAAGAGTGATACATCCTTAAAAGTGAGTCGTTTACTCCTAGAAAGTAATGTCTATACTTGTAAAATAAACCAGGCATCTTAATGGATTTGCCTTTCTATTACGTTATACCTTAAAATAATATAGTTGTCAATAACAGGTTGGCTGAAATGTAACTAAGCTAAACCTAAAAGCCCCAAATCCAGAGAAACTGCCCCAAAGTATGGGAAACTAAAAGATTGACATTTTCTACAGTACAACTCTTAAACGGACATAACCAAGGCTAATTTGAGAATAAAAATTTCAACCTAAACTTCATGCCCATCTTTCCATTCAAATAAGGTAACTTACACTTTGTTTATATACCCAATTATGCAATTATGACACATTGTATTTAAATAATTTTAAGTACTTTGCAATCACAATTAACTCATTTAAATGAACCTCCTGTAATTCTTGCCTTTTTGCTAATCTGAAAACGACTCATTTTGAGGAACACACAAAAACACTTTAATCATCATCAATAGTATTTACTGAGTTCTTACTGGATGCTGAATACTGCACTAAACGCTTGGCAAAAATACAACAGAGTTGATAGACACATTTCCTGACCACAATGACCTTAATGAGTACTGTATCTGCTCACTGAACCGTTACTGGTTCATTTCTTGTATTTAGGACTGAAATGTATTCTAAGATTAAGAAAATAACATGTGGCTAAAAGGTTACCAAGTGACTGTGAGCTGCTTCAATGAATTAGCCAGGAGTTACCTTTAAGATCTTAAGAAATTCTGGCATCACAGAACTAAATATTGCTCCAGAATTGAAAAGTCCAGCCCATCCTTTGGTTGACTGTCAAACAGTGGGGCAGACGTGTGTTATCAGCCTTTAGAAACAAAATGACGGTCTACAATGCTGTCATGTTGGCCAAAATCCTCTACGGCTGAGAGACTTGGGCTCTTTCCAAACATCAATCACATCTGACCCCTTGAGCAGTTTCATCAGTGATAAACATCATACATTTCTGTATCACTACTAGCTGGACTCTGGGGTAGATATCACTGTGTCATTTCAAAGCCAGGCTACACTAAATGATATTGAAGAATATTTGAAGGCATATCTTTACTAGGTAAATCTAATGAGAGTAATAAATTTCTATCTCCTTTTTAAAGCAGGTAATTCCTATCTGAGTGAAACCTGCAAAGTGACAGTGAAGAATCAGGCTTCGTGACAGACTTTCCTCTGATTTTTTTATGATACTTCTTAAGCACTTACTATATGTCCAGGCACTCTACTGAGCGCTGGGGCAAATACAAGCTAATCAGTTTGAACACATCCCACATCGGGCCCACAGAGCTCCTTATCTTCCTGCCCAAACTCTTGACTGTGCCATCATTGTAGACAGTACTATTTATTCATTCATTCAATTGTATTTTTTGAGCACTTACTGTGCGTAGAACACTATACTAAGTGCTTGGAAAGTACAATTCGGCAACAGAGAGAGACAATCCCTACCCAACAACAGGCTCACAGTCTAGAAGGAGGAGAAAGGCAACAAAACAAGTAGACAGGCATCAATACCAACAAAATAGATAAACAGAATCATAGATATGTACACATCATTAATAAAATAGAGTAATAAATATGTACAAATATACACAAATGCTGTGGGGAGGGGAAAGGGGTAGAGCCAAGGGAGGGAGTAGGGGGGAATGGGGAGGGGAGGAGGAACAGAGGGAAAGGGAGGGCTCAATCTGGTAAGGCCTTCTGGAGGAGTAGGGCTTTGAAGAGGGGAAGAGACTTAGTTTGGAAGATGTGAGGAGGGAGGGCATTCCAGGTCAGAGGTAGAATGAGGGCCAGGGGTCGACGGCGGGACAGGCGGGAACGAGGCACAGTGAGGAGGTTAGCAGCAGAGGAGCGGAGTATGCGGGCTGGGCTGTAGGAGGAGAGAAAGGAGGTGAGGAAGGAGGGGGCAAGGTGTTGGACCCCTTTGAAGCCAAGAGCAAGTAGTTGTTGCTTGAAACCAAGGTTGATAGGCAACCACTGGAAACTTTTGAGGAGCAGGGTGACTTGTCCAGTGTGTTTCTGCAGAAAGATCATCTGGTGAGTGGAGTGAAGTACAGACTGAAGCAGGGAGAGACAGGAAAATGGGAGATCAGAAGAGAGGCTGATGCAATAATCCAGTCGGGATCTTGAGAGATTGTACCAGCAAGGTAGCAATTTGAATGGAGAGGAAAGGGCAGATCTTGGTCATGTTGTGGAGGTTAGACTGGCAGGTTTGGGTGATGGATTGGATGTGTGGGGTGAAGGAGAGACCAGAGTCAAGGATGACACCAAGGTCATGGGCTTGTGAGACACAAACGATAGTGCCATCCTCAGTGATGGGAAAGTCAGGGAGAGGACGGGGTTTGGGAGGAAGATAGGAGCTCAGTCTTGGACATGTTGAGTTTTAGGTGGCGGGTGGATATCCAGGTGGAGATGTGCTGAAAGCAGGAGGAGATACGAGCCTGGAGGGAGGGAGAAAGGGAGGGAGAGCAGGAGAGGAGATGTAGATTTGGGTGTCATCTACATAGAGATGATAGTTGAAGCCGTGGGAGCGAAAGAGTTCACCAAGAGAGTGAGTATAGATGGAGAACAGAAGAGGGCCAAGCACTGACCCTTGAGGAACCCCTATTGTTAGGGAGTGAGAGGGTGACGAGGAGTCACAAAGGAGACCAAAAATGAACTGCCAGAGAGATAAGCGGAGAACCGGGAAAGGATGGAGTCCGTGAAAGCGAGGTGAGAATGTGTTGAGGAAATGGGGATGCTCAACAGTGTCAAAGGCAGCTGAGAGGTGGAAGAGGTTTAGGATAGAGTAGGAGCCATTGAATTTGGCAAGAAGGAGGTCACTGGGGACCTTAGAAAGGGCTGTTTCAGTGAAGTGGAGGGGACGGAAGCCAGATTGGAGGGGGCCAGGAGAGAGCTGGAGTTGAGGAATTCAAGGCAGCGAATATAGACAACTCGTTCTAGGAGTTTGGAAAGGAAGGGCAGGAGGGAGATAGGGTGATAACTGGAAGGGGCAGTGGGGTCAAGAGGGTTTTGTTTTTTTTTTAGGACGGGGAGACATGGGCATGTTTGAAGACAGAAGGGAAGAAACGGTTGGAGCATGAGCGGTTAAAGCACTACCATCTTTCCCATCTCACAAGCCCATACCTTGGCTTTATCCTGGACTTCTCTCTGTCATTCAACCCACATATTCAATCCATCGCCAAATACCTTTATTCCAACCTTCACAACATCACAAAAATCTGCCCTTTCCTCTCTACCCCAACTGCTACCATGTTAATACAATCACTCATCCTATCCCATATGAATTACTGCATCAGTCTCCTTGCTGACCACCCCGCCTCCCGTCTGTCCCCACTCCAGTCCATACTTCACTCTGCTGCCGGGATCATTTTTCTACAAAATTGTTCACCCTCCCTCCTCAAAAACTCCAGTGGTTGCCCTTCCACCGCCATATAAATTGAATACATCTCACCATTGGCTTTAAAAGCACTCCATCATCTTGCCCCCTCCTACCTCACCTCGCTCCTCTCCTTCTACAACCCAGCCCGCACACTTCACTCCTCTGGTGCTAATCTTCTCACCATGCCTCAATCTAGCCTGTCTCGCTGCTGACCCCTAGCCCACGTCCTGCCTTTGGCCTGGAACGCCCTTCCTCCTCAAATCCGCCCATCACTCTCCCCCCCCTTGTCAAAGCCCTACTGAAGGCGCACTTCTTCCAAGAGACCTTCCCAGACTAAGCCCCACTTTTTCTCATCTCCAACTCCTTTCCGTGTCGCCCTGACTTGCTCCCTTTAATCTTCCCCCGTCCCAGCCCCACAGCACTTACGTACATATCTGCAATTTTATTTATTTGTATTGAAGCCTGTCTCCCCTCCTCCAGACTGTGAGCTGGTTGTGGGCAGGCAGCGTCACTGTTTACTGTGGTATTATACTTCCCCAAGCCCGGAGTATAGTGCTCTGCACGCAGTAAACGCTCAATAAATACGATGGAATAAATGAATGAATGAATGTTAAACCCCGTTTTACAGTTAGCATTCCTTCTGGAGTTCCCACTGGCTTCTGCTCCTCCACCATTCCTTCTTCCCACTGGCTTCTACTCCTCTCCCCATCAAACAGAAATTCTTGACCCACTTGCTTTAAAGTGTTCAGTCAGCTCTCTCCCATCTACACACACTTTTTCTCCCACTATAACCCAACTCTCACTCTCCATTCTTAGTAATGGTAGCGTTCACTGAGTGTGCACTTAGCAGCACACTGACCTAGCATCTTGGGAAGAACAGAATAAAGAAATGTCATTTCCAGTCCACAAGGAGTTCACACTCTACAGGAGAGACAAGCATAAAAATATTTGCAAGAGGAGTGGTCAGAGTAAAAAAAAAAATGCTGGTATTTGTTAAGCGCTTACTAAGTGCCGAACACTGTTCTAAGCGCTGGGGTAGATACAGGGTAATCAAGTTGTCCCACGTGAGGCTCACAGTCTTCATCCCCATTTTACAGATGAGGGAACTGAGGCACCAAGAAGTTAAGTGACTTGCCCACAGTCACACAGCTGACAAGTGGCGGAGCAGGGATTAGAACCCATGACTTCTGACTCCTAAGCCCATGATCTTTCCACTGAGCCACGCTGCATGGGCGCTAAGGAGAGTACAAAGCAGCAAGAGTTGCAATGGAGAAACTGGGTGGTTGAGTGGAAAGATCACTGATCTATGTGACCTAGGTAAAGTCACTTAATTTCTCTCTGCCTGTTTCCCTATATGAATCCTTTTCCTTAGACCGGGAGCCCTATGAGGGGCAGGGACTATGTCTGACCTGACTGTGTCTGACCTGACTGTGTCTAAATCGCACCACTATTATTACTGCGATAGCTGACCGATGGGACTCTGGGGAATGTTGGGAAATTAATCAGGCAAGGATTCCTGGAGTAGGCAGGATTTTAGGAGGGCTTCAAATGTGGGGAGAGCTATGATATGTAGTGTGGGGTGGGAGAGACTTCCAAACCCATTCGCTGGGCCTTGTGCTCATCTCTCTGGTTTCTTGCTCACCTTCTGCCCACTGCCTGGAACTCCCTCCCATTTCATATCCGACAGACCCCAGCTACTCCCATCTTCCCCTTCTACACTGTAAACTCATTATGGGCAGGGAACGTGCCTGCTAAGGTTGGTACAGTGCTCTGCATTTTGGAAGCGCTTACTAAGTATTAGAGTAGATACAGTCAGGTCAGACACAGTCCCTGCCCCTCATAGGGCTCCCAGTCTAAGGAGAAGGAATCATATAAGGAAACAGGCAGAGAGAAATAATAAGATTCAAAGCCCTTCTGAAATCATATCTCCTCCAAGACACAGTCCCTGACTAATCTCTAAACTCCCCCACTTTCATATCCCCCAGCAATTTCTTTCGCTAGGAGTCATGGCAGCATGCCCTATCTTTTTGTTATTAAAACACAATCTGCCTAATGAATAAAATCAGGGACTTGCTAAAACTCCTTCCAGCATCAGGAATCAGAGTAACTCTGCCAAACTGCTAAAACCCCAGGACTCTATTTCTCCAGGCTTGGTAGTGGCTAAAAGATAAGGTTTCAGGAGACAGAGTCTGAACTTGGAGCTCAACAAAAGAAGTGAATCTGAAAAAAGGCTGGGATGAGAGACAGGTGGGCCATAAGCAGAGTGGAAAGTGTCGAGTGGAAGAAGGGGTGAAAGTAAAAATGTCTCGTTAGTAAAATGAGATTTTTTATAAGTAAGGTTGTCCCTCTGGTGAGCTGGGCATGTGGCAAAGGGCAGAGAGCTGCAATGCCTTGCTTTGCAGCCCAGGAGGGGTGATGGGCACCCTGTGAGGTCTTGTGTTGTATATGTGTGTGTTCGTGGTGGGGGGGAGAGGGTCTCATCCTGCTAGCGGAAAGTGACGGAGCAGCCAGCACGTGGACTGGACTTATCCCACAACCCCAACCCGGAGGGGGTCTCCTCAGTTAGCTGCAGGGACAGGTGGTGCAGCTGGTGGCCAACTGGCACGCCGAAGCTTTGACCCCATTCTACGAACTCGGGAGGAGGGGCCAGCTCCACAGTGAAGCCAAGTCCACTCCCTTGCACCTCAAGTAGGAGAGCCCCCATCCCAGTGAGGGGTAGCCCATTTCCTGGGCCACATGGAATCCCCAGTCCGGAGCCTCCGGACATACCAGCTTCCCTCCTGAGCCCCTGCAGTGCTGCAAGGAGCGGAGAGGTGGGGAAGAAATCACTCGCTCTTAAATATTTCACACCTCAAAAGCCGGCCTCACTGGCACTTCCCTGCTTTAGCCAAATATGGCGTGCCAGACAGTTCTAGGTTTCTTTTACCTCTGGAAATGCTGATGAGAATTTGCATGGATCGCCAAGGAGGCAGATTTCTCTTTCAGCAAACAACTCAGACACGCCCTCGGGTGCACAATGAGTTCAGATTTGAAGATTCATTATCAGAGCATCTTGACAGCAGCAGCATATATGGTCTGCTGCAAAGTAGCGATGTCTCTGAAGGCAATTTTGCTGACAAAATAAAATTTGTGTTTTTAAACATATTTTGAAGGCTATTTCTGACGGCATGAATAGTCGATATTTCCCCATGCTATTTTAGCTAGTACTATTTTTAAATTAGTCTATCTTCAAAATTAAATACCATACTCAATTCCTTGGGCTAAACCATCTCAGAACTCTTCAGAAGACATCTCGAAGTACATAAAAGCATTTTTTTTAAAAAAACAACAACCCACCAAATCCTTTATGATGCTCTAACAACATACACAAGGAACCAAGACAAAGGTTACTATGACTTCCTGATCTTTTTTCCAGAGCAGAAATAAGTGAACTGAGGTTAGAAAGCAAGGGCCACGATGAGGTCAAAGTGGAGGAAGGGACTGTAAGGAAGGCATCTGTCTGTTGATCTAGTGGAATATATATATACACCTCTATCTATACATGTAGATAGATGTATATATAATTTTCTTAATGTACACCAAGAATATAGATAAGTGCTAAGGAATAAACCCAAATGCTTATGGGTAGCTGCCAGCTGGATATGACATGGGAAAGATGAGGAACTTATCTTTCTTACCAAATCCTCTCCTCCATCTAACTTTCCCCGACAGCTGATGACAACCCAGCATCCCCATCTCTGAAGCCCACAACTCTGGCATTACCCTTGGTTGTTCCCTTTCTTTCAACCCCCATATTTGGTCTGTCACCAAATCCTGTGGATATTCCCTCCACATCATCTCCATTCACTCATTCAATAGTATTTACTGAGTGATTACTATATATAGAACACTGTACTAAGCACTTGGAATATACAATTCAGCAACAGATATACAATCCCTGCCCAATGACGGGCTTATAGTCTAAATGGGGGAGACAGACAGATAAAAACAAGACAACGTAATCATGATAAAGAGAATAAAGGGGATGTACACCTCATTAACAAAATAAATCGGGTAATAAAAATATATGCAAATGAGCACAATGCTGAGGGGAGGGAGAGGGGGAGGAGCAGACGGAAAGGGGGCTTAGCTGAGGGGAGGTGAAGGGGGGAAGGGGGAGGGAGCAGAGGTCAGAGGAGGAGCAGAAAGGGAGCAGAGGGAAAGGGGGAAGCTCAGTCTGGGAAGGCCTCTTGGAGGAGGTAAGCTCTCAGTAGGGCTTTGAAGAGGGGAAGAGAGTTTGGCGGAGGTGAGGAGGGAGGGCATTCCAGGAGAGCGGGAGGTCGTGGGCCAGGGATCGACGGTGGGATAGATGCAAAGGGGGGACGGTGAGGAGGTGAGCAGCAGAGGAGCGGTGCGTGCGGGGTGGGCAGTAGAAAGAGAGAAGGGATGTGAGGTAGGAGGGGGCAAGGTGATGGAGAGCCTTGAAGCCCAGAGTGATAAGTTTTTGTTTCATGCGGAGGTTGATGGGCCACCACTGGAGGTTTTTAAGGAGGGGAGGGACATGCCCAGAGCACTTCTGCAGGAAGATGATCTGGGCAGCAGAAGATGATCTGGGCGGCGGAATCCAGAATTCTGTTCTCTGTGAGCCTTACGTGGGACAGAGCCTGATGTCCAATAGGATTATCCTGAACCTACTCCAGTGCTTGGCACATAGTACGTGCACAGCAAATGCCACAGTTGTCAGTCTCCTCACTGATGTCTCTTCCTCTAGTCTCTCCCCCTCTCCTATACTTTACTTTACTGCCCAGATCATTTTTCCAAAATGGGCAAACCTCTCCGCTTCTCACATATCTCATATGATGCCCATTCCTCTCTCTGCATCAAACAGAAACTACTGACTACTGGCTCTAGAAACCTCAAAGAGCTCCCTCCAGCTCACCTATTCACTTTCTTCACACTTCTTTCCTGAAGCTTCATTCTTGTCATTCCTGCTAGAACCTCTTATTCACATCACTCCCCGTCTGGAATTCCCTTACCCTTCATATTCGATAGACAACAGCTCCTCACATCTTCAAAGCCACTTTCCAATAGCTTCTTTTGTGACCCCTGGGCATTTGGTATTCACCCCACCCTCAGCACTTATGCACACATCTGTAAATTATTTATTTATATTAACCTGTCACCCCCTCTAGACTGAAAGGTCCTTGTGTGCAGAAAACTTGTCTACCAACTCTGAAGTATGTACTCGACAAAGTGCTTAGTTCAATGCTCTGCACAGAGTAAGCATTCAAAAAATATCATTGGCTGATTGATTTGAAGATTTTCTGAAATCTCCTCCCAGAGATCTTCAATTAATTTTTCTCTCTCCACTTTACACCTTCCAACTGCCAATTTTTATGACAGTTGTTAAGTCTCTATTATGTAACAAGCACTGTAGTAGGTAGTAGACACAAGATAATCAGTTTGGACACAGTTCCCTATCCTATGGGCTCACTGTCTAAGCAGGAGGGAGTATGATTTAATTACCATTTTACAGATGAGGAAACTGAGCCAACTAAGTGATCTATCTGCCCAAGGGAACACCATAAAACAAGCAGCAGTACCAGGATCAGAACCCAGGTCCTCTCACTCCCAGGCCTGTGCCCTTTCCACTAGGCCATGCCACTTCTTAGCGCTTCCATATTACCTAAGTACCTATGTACTTACAACTCCCAGGCACTTAAGAACATATGTTATATATACTACTATATACAATTTACTATCTATAATTTATTTTAGCGTCTATATTCCTGGCTAGATTGCAAGTGCCTTAAGGGTAGGGACTGTGCCTTATTCTCTGGCACTCTCACAAGTACTTAAAATAGTGCTCTGCACACAGTAGGTGCTCAATAAATACTATTTATTAGAAAGGTGAAGCTTAAATCGGGGACTGCCTACTGGAGGAGGTGAGGTTTCAGGAGGGTGAGAAAATGGGGAAAACAGTGGTCTGGCAGATATGAAGGGGTCAAGAGTTCCAGGCCAAGGATATAAGCAAGATGGAGGCAAGGAGAATTAGGGTACAAAAAAAAGTAGGCAAAATGAGAAGACTAGCATGGAGGGAAGGAAAAGTGCACATTGGAATGTAGTGGGTGACAGTTAAGATGGAGAGTGTTGATACAGTGCACTGATGAGGTTTCTGCTTGGGGTCGAGAGAATTAAGAAACTACTGAAGACTTTGGAGGAGTAGAAAGTAGTGAACTGAATGTTTCAGGCTGTAGTCCTTTAGACTGTAAACTCGTTAGGGGCAGGGGACATGTCTCCTTCTTCTGTTGTGCTGTACTTTCCTAAGTGCTTAGTACAGTGCTCTGAACATTGTAAGTGCTCAATAAATACCACTGGTGGATGGATGTCAGACCAAAGATGAGACTGCACAGTCCAACGAAATGCATCCCAACTGCTCAATAGTTTTAAGGGCATCATTTTGTCATTCTGCACACAGTGTATTGTGATGACCTTGTTCCACATGGTTGCTTCAGAGGAATAGGTGTTCCCAGCAACAGCTGTTAGAGCCAGCAGGAAATGGGGGGAGGGGAGCAGACCAACAATAGAGAGGCAGGAGCCGCTCCCTCCTCCCCCATGAGCAAAGTCTCCGGGGACAGATGGGTCTTACTTGCTCCCCAGAGCAGAGGAAAACCTTAAGGAGATGGTAGAGTCAGAAATAGCGTGTTTTAGTGAAAAGAACTTGAAGCTGGGAAGTCAGAAGACCTGGGTTCTAATCCCAGCTCCGCCACTTGCTTGCTGTGTGACCTTGGGCCAATCGCTTACTTTCTCTAGGCTTCAGTTTCATCATCTGTAAAATGGGGATCAAATCCTATTCCCTCCTAGATGGACTGTGAGCCTCCTGTGGGACAGGGACTGTGTCGGCCCTGATTATCTCGCATCTTAGTCAGCTTGTACCAAAGCTTAGTACAATGCTTGGCACACAGTTAGCAAAGAGCAAGAACCATAATCATAAGGAGTGGAGAAGAGCTTGATTCGTTTGGGAGATGTACGAGCTCAGGTGTGGCTTGAAAAAAAGGAAAACAGTTGGGGGAGAACCTTGAAGGCAATGACAAGGAATATGAGTTGACGCAAAGAAAAATGAGTTGCTGCTAGAGGGTTCTGAGGAAGAGATGTGGAATGTGAACTGTGTCCAACTTGTATCTACCCCAGTGCTTAATACAGTGCCTGGCCCACCGTAAGCGCTTAAATACCATTAAAAAAAAAAAATAGGTGCAGTACTCAAAATGGCCTTTTCGGAAGATGATCCAGACAACCGTGGGCAGAGGGAAGAGGGAATAGGCTGGCGGTGATGGGACCAACAGGGAGGTTGACAGTATTTTACCTGAGAGGGGATTATGTAATCAAGACATCTAGCTTCCTACCACAGAATTGGTCCACATTGAGTGTTCCGATCTAATGTTACCTAGGACTTGAATTGCCCCAGAAAGTCAGCCAGAGTATTAAGTGTTTGCTAAGAACACTGCCTTCCTCAAATATATATACCACATATAATAATACTGAGGTATTACTAACTATTGAAGCTCACTCAAGATTTTCTGGTTTATAGGTGAGGAACATTCCATCATTTACTGAGCATTCACTATGTGAAGAGCACTGTACTAAGTGCTTAGGAGAGTACGATACAACAATAAACAGGCACATACACTGATCAAAATGAGCTTATAGTCTAGAAGGGGGAAGACAGACATTAATATAAATTACAAGATGGGGAAAAACAGAGGAAGCAAGTCAGGGCAATGCAAAAGGGAGTGGGAGAAGAGGAATGGAGGAGCTTAGACAGGGAAGCCTCCTGTAGGAGATGTGCCTTCAATATGGCTTTGAAGGTGGAGAGAATAACTGTCAGATTTGAGGAGGGAAGGCGTTCTAGGCCAGAGGCAGGACATGGGTGAGGGGGTTGGCGGCGAAATAGACCAGATGGAGACACAGTGAGAAGGTTAGAATTAGAGGAACTAAGTGTGCAGGCTGGGTTGTAGTAGGAGAGAAGCTAGGTGAGGTGATGGAGAACTTTAAAACCAATGGTGAGGAGTTTTTGTTTGATGCAGAGATGGATGGGCAATCACTGGAGTTTTCTGAGGGGAACAGGGAGGAGGGGGTGATATGTCCTGACATTTTTAGAGAAAAGTGATCCAGGCAGCAGAGTGAAGTATGACTGGAGAGGGGACAGGCAGGAGGGATAGGATGAGTGATTGTATTAACATGGTAGCAGTTCGGATGGAGATAAAGGGTGGATTTTAGGTACAGATTATAAACCTCAAAGGTGGCAACTTTTTACAATTACAGCACGGGAGCAAAAAAGAGTCAGGAATTGGGGGGCTGGATGAGAAGTTGTAGGATGAAGGATGAGAGCTGGTAGGCCAGAAATCCATCATTTGGGGACAAGCAAGTCTGTGTAACTGCCTGCACTGACCCCTATGGATGTAAGTACTAAAAAAACCGATCAAGTGACTCAATATGGCTTGACATTTGGCAATTTTCAACACTTAGGTTTTGCTACGGTAAGAATTTTGAAACCATAATGTTCTAAACCCTAAGCCTAGAAAGGGAAGTCAGTTGCAACAGCACTTCTGGTAGGAAATGTGCTTAGAGAAAAAGAAACTTCAAAAGTGTTGGTAACTACATTTGTAGAACCCAATTTTATCACAACAGGTGTGTGCTTTTTTTAAAATCAACTTTCAACTGGGAGTTCAGTTTCATCCACAACAGGTTCTAATTACCAGACTCCAGGTTTGCACTCATAAAAAGAAGGGCGACAAATTATCCTTAAACCCACTTGTAGTAATTGGAAAAATTTTAATTGACAGAAAATGATTAAGGTACATTTTCATTTCTTGTATTAAAAATTCAATGTGCGTGGACTCTACCACTGTTTTCACACACAAGTAAGGTAACGCTTAATAGCTGATATACATTTTATCTTCATCATCACTTGGTGTGTGGAGCTTTTCTTTCCCAAGTTTAAGTTCTACACGCACTTTTTGTGAAAATCCTAAGAGATATACCATCACCTACATTTATAAGTGGGAAACTACAGTCAGTGAAGTTGGAAAGCCCAAGCCATGTAAGCCTGTCAGTGAGATTAGCAAGCCACAGTCAGTCTCATGATATCTGTCTAAAATCTAGAAGTGTCCTTCATACTCCAAGACACAAGTGACTTTCGCTTTCAGATAGCTCACCACACAACAGCTGCTTGGGTATCCTGTTGTCCATTCTCCCCACATGTGCCACCCAGCATAGCGGTGTAGTGAGTTCCGATGCTACAAGGCTCAGTTCATTCTAGTACTTCATTACTTGCGATCCTATCCTGCCATCTGATTATAGCTCAAAATAACTATGATGGAATTGCTCAAGGAGCTGGATGTAGCATCTGTGGGAACCATGGTCTGACAAGACTTAAAGACAGTTGGACAACACTTAGCACTGTAGAACGACAGTTTGGTCTAGGGCCTAATTCCCCCCTGTTGTCACAGTTCCTATGACAGTCTCCTGAAGGCTGTTCTGGCATTCTTGCTTGAAATTTCAACTTCTAGCTACTTACATTCCCAACTCACAAAACTAAATGTTTTCACAAACATGCCATGCAATGCGTACAGATCCTTCTTCCCTTTAACCCAGATCTGTGTGGCTGGAAATGGATTTCCATCTGTGTGGCTGGAGTGGAAATGGATTTTCCCATAACCACCTGAAACTCAAAATCTGAGTTTCCCCAGAGGTAATGTAGTCAAATCAGATGATCCCTTAAGTGGATCCACTCAGTATGGTGCACTTTACTTAGTCTAATAGAACCTATATCTCATATTCCTTCGCTTTCTTCATCCCTACTTGGATGATGATGATGGTATTTGTTAAGCACTTACTACATGCCAAGCATTCTTCTAAGCGCTGGGGTAGATACAAGGTAATCAGGTTGTCCAACATGGGGCTCAGTCTTAATCCTCATTTTACAGACGAGGTAACTGAGGCACAGAGAAGTCAAATGGCTTGCCTAAGGTCACATATCAGACAAGTAGCAGAGCTGGCATTAGAACCCGCATCCCGACTCCCAACCCTGTGCTCTTCCCATTAAGCTGTGCTACTTCTCCGATCCTTGGGGACTTCAATATCCACAGGGATGTTCCTGATGACCCATGCATCCACTGCTGGCTATCACCCCTCACTCAATGGATCTCCTGCTCCATCCCACCTCACCCATTCACCAATTCCCCTCCCCACACTCCCCTCTAGACTGTGAGCTTGTTGGGGCAGGGACTGGCACTGTTTATTGTTATAATATATTTTCCCAAGTGCTTAGTACAGTGCTCTACATTCTTTCATTTAATAGCATTTATTGAGAGCTTACTATGTGCAGAGCACTGTACTAAGTGCTTGGAATGTACAATTCGGCAACAGATAGAGACAATCCCTGCCCAGTGATGGGCTCACAGTCCAATCCGGGGAGACAGACAGCAAAGTCAAACAGAACAAAACAAAAACAAGACATTATCACAATAAATAGAATCACGGGGATGTACATCTCATTAACAAAATAAATAGGGTAATAAATAATATATACAAATGAGGACAGTGCGGAGGGGACGGGAAACGGGAAGGAGGAGGAGCAGAGGGCGGGGTGGGGAGGGGGGGCAGAGGGGAAGGGGGCTCAGCTGAAAAGAAGTGAAGGGGAAAGAGGGAAGAGCAGAGGGTGGAGGGGGAGCAGAGGGGGAGCAGAAGGAGCAGAGGGAGAAGGGGGGGAGCTCAGTCTGGGAAGGCCTCCTGGAGGAGGTGAGCTCTCAGTAGGGCTTTGAAGAGGGGAAGAGAGTTAGTTTGGCAGACATGAGGAGGGAGGGCTTTCCAGTACAGCGGCAGGACGTGGAACAGGGGTCGACGGTGGGATAGGTGCGAATGGTGGACGGTGAGGAGGTAAGCGGCAGAGGATCGAAGCATATGGGGTGGGCAGTAGAAAGAGAGAAGGGAGGTGAGGTAGGAAGGGGCAAGCTGATGGACAGCTTTGAAGCCAAGAGTGAGGAGTTTTTGTTTTGTGCGGGGGCTGATAGGCAACGCCTGGAGGCTTTTAAGGAGGGGAGTGACATGCCCAGAGTGTTTCTGTAGGAAGATGATCCGGGCAGCGGAATGAAGAATAGACTGGAGTGGGGAGGGACAGGAGGACTGGAGATCAGAGAGAAGGCTGACACAATAACCCAGATGAGATATTAGGAGAGCTTGTACCAGCACGATAGCCATTTGAATGGAGAGGAAATTCTTCCCATTTAGTCTCCAAACCAAAACTAACCAAACTGACACCCTCAAGACCAACCTCTCTACTGAACTCAACTCATTCGATCCCCTATCCATTCACCAGTGTCAAACCACTACCTACAGCCCTGGATCACCTCCCTAGGCCACTTCCTTTGCTCCTGTGCAAGAGCTGCAGAGTGCTGCTGGCGGAAATCCAGATACCAAGCCAACCTCGTCCACTTCAAGCACATCATGGCCTGCTTTAACTCTGCCCTCTCCTCTGCTCTCCAGTACACTTACTGACTCACATGCTCACTGCCCTTGCCAGTTCCTTCAGATGCTTTAAATCCCTCCTCAAACCCCCTATCCGCCTGTCTTCCCAATCTCTTGCCCCTAATGATCTGGCCACATATTTTGTTGAGAAAATTGAAACCATCAGGTGTGATCTCACTAAAATCTCCCCTGCTCTTCCCTGGTCCCTTAAACTCTCTCATCTTTCCCCACAGTATCTCAAAAGGCCATCTCTTACTTCACTCAAAATCACCCCTCCACCTGCACTTCCGACTCCATCCCTTCACATCTTATTAAAGCATTTGCCCCCTCCCTTCTTCTCTCACTCACTGCCATCTTCAATTGTTCACTCTCCAATGCCTTTTTCTTCACTGCTTTCAAACATGCTCTCATGTCTTCCCTATTGGGAGGTTGGGGGGGGGGGAGGGTAAACCCTCACTTGATCCCTTGACCCTTCCCTAATTTCTCATCTCCCCAATCCTATATTCCCTTGGGCACTCACTCTACGTGCTTACGCACAAACTCTTATATTCAGTTGTAATAATTAATGTCTGTATCCCCTGTTATTTTGTAAGTAATAATAATAATAATAACGTTGGTATTTGTTAAGCGCTTACTATGTGCCGAGCACTGTTCTAAGCGCTGGGGTAGACATAGGGGAATCAGGTTGTCCCACGTGGGGCTCACAGTCTTAATCCCCATTTTACAGATGAGGGAACTGAGGCCCAGAGAAGTTAAGTGACTTGCCCACAGTCACACAGCCGACAAATGGCAGAGCTGGGATCCGAACTCATGAGCCCTGACTCCAAAGCCCGTGCTCTTTCCACTGAGCCACGCTGCTTCTCGTGTAAGCTCACTGAAGGCAGGAATGAAGCGTATTTACTCTATGAATTCTTCCAAGGACACAGAACAGGGGTCAACACAGAATAAGTACTCAAATCAATCATATTTCCTGAGTACATACTGTGTACAGAACACTGTACTAAGTGCTTGGGAGAGCACAATATAACGAGTTGGTAGAATATTCCTTCTGCATATTCCCTGCCCACAAGGAGTTTACAGTCTAGTGGGGAGAGGCACATGTTAATATAATTAATGTGAAAATCCAAGTGCAAGGATAAGGCAAAATGGAGTGGATGTAAAGGAAATGAGGAAGTGAGGGAAGACCTCCTGAATGGGATGTACTTTTTACAGAGCTTTGATGGTGGAGAGAGGGATCACCTGTCAGATATGAAGGGCGAGGAAGTTCCTGGCTATAGGCAGGACATGAGCGAGAGGTCTGCGGCACAATACATAAGATCGAGGTACAGTGAGTAGGTTGGCATTAGAAAAGTGAGCATGCAGGACTGTAGAAGGAAATCAGCAAGATAAGAAAGGAAAGGGCTTTAAAGCCAATGGTAAGGTGTTTCTGTTTGATGCTGAAGTTGGGCTACTGGAGTTTCTTGAGGAATGGGGAATGTGGACTGAACAGTTTTGTAGAAAAATTATCTGGGCAGCAGAGTGGGGAGATACGGGACACAGGGAGGTCAGCAAGGAGGCTGATGCAGTAGTCATGGTGGGATTGGCTAGGTGCTTGGATTACCATAACAGCAGTATGGATGGAGAGAAAAGGGCAAATTTTAGGTATGTTGTGAAGGTTGAATCAACAGGATTTGGTGATGGCTGAATGTGTGGGTTGAAGGAGAGAGATGAATTGAGGATCATACCTGTGAGACGGGGAGGATGTTGGTGCTGTCTACACCGATGGGACAGTCAGGGGAGGACAGTGTTAATACCAGTGATTCACTAATTGATTGGGCAGAGACAGACTTCAAAGAGATAATTGGGAATCATCTACACAGAGCCACCATTTCTGGATATTTTCAGCACTGACTAAAATGTCTTAAATCTTTTCAGAGTTCTGGGATAAGCATGCTTGGCACTCTAGTCATAAAGCTGTGGGGGTGACAGCCCCTATCATCCCATGAAATTCGGCTTTGAATACGGGAAGGACTGTGGTCTTTCACATTCCTTCTGCATATTCAGGCTCTCACCAAATCCTATCTGTTCTACCCTCTCATCGTCTCTAAAATCCACCCCTTCTCCACGCTCTCCCAAAAAAAACTCTCCCTTGACCCACAGCTCCACTGTCACCACCCCAAATCTCCTCCTACCATTCCTCTCAAACTCCTAAAGCTAGTTGTTTACACCCACTGCCTCCATTTCCTGCCCTCTTATTCTCTACTTGATCCAGTCTGTCTTCTGCCAACTACAGTCCATTGGAACTGCCCTCTCAAGGGTCACCAACAATCTATTTCTTGCCAAACCCAATAGTCTCTACTCCAATCTATTCCTACTCAACCTCTCGGCTGCCTTCGACGCGGTTGACCACCCCCTCCCTACTGGAAGCATTATCCAACCTTGGCTTCACTGACAATGACACTGTCCTCTCCTGGTTCTAGCTCTCTGGCAGCTCAGGCTCCTCATCTGCCTCCCACCCACCAACTGTGGGAGTCCTTCAAAGCTTAATTCTGAGTCTCCTCCTATTCTCTACAGAGAACTCATTCACTTCAACTACCACCTCTACGTGGACGATTCCCAAATCTACATCTCCAGCCCCAATCTCTCTCCTTCTCCGCAGTCTCGCATTTCCCTCCGGCCTTCAGGACGTCGCTACTTGGATGTGCCGCTCACACTTCAAACTTAATACGCCCCAAACTGATCTCTCTATCCTCCACCCCAAACCCTGTTCTCCCCAACTTTCCCATAGCTGAAGACAGTACAGTCATCCTCCCTGTATCACAAGCTCATAACCTCGATGTTATCTTCGACATCTTTTTCATTCAACCCACACATTCCATCTGTCACCAAATCCTATCAGTTCTACCTTCACGACATTACTAAAATCCACCCTTTTCCTCTCAATCCATACTGCTACCATACTGATTCAAGCACTAACCCTATCCCGCCATGACTACCGCATATTCAATCGTATTTACTGAGTGCTTACTGGGTGCAAAGCACTGTACTGAGCACTTGGGAAAGTACAATCCAACATCAGATATATTCCTGGCACCCAACGAGCTCACAGTCTAGAGGGGGAGACAGACATTAATATAAATATATAAATTAATTAATTACAGATATATACATACAAGTTGTGAAGAAGGGAGGAAGGATGAATGAAGGAGCAAGTATCAGGAGGGCAGAAGGGAGTGGGAGAAGAGGAGGAGAAGGCTCAGTCAGGGAACGTTCCCTGAAGGAGATGTGCCATCAATAAGGCTCTGAAGTGGGGGACAGCAATTATCTGTCTGAAATGAGGAGGGAGGGCGTTCCAGGCCAGAGGTAGGATGTGGGCGAGAGGTCAGTGGCGAGACAGATGAGAACGAGGTACAGTGAGAAGGTTAGCACCAAAAGAACAAGGTGTGTGGGCTGGGTTGTATTAGGAGAGTGGCAAGGTGAGGTGGGGGTAGGGGATAAGGGGATTGGGTGCTTTAAAGGCAATGGTGAGGAGTTTTTGTTTAATACGGAGCAACCACTGGAGTTTCCTGAAGAGTGGGGAAACACGGTCTGAACATTTTTGAAGGAAAATGATTCAGGCAGTAGAATGGTAGTATGGACTGGAGTGGAACGAGACAGGAAGCAGGCAGGTCACCAAGGAGGTCAGCATCAGCCTCCTTGTTGACCTCCCTGCCTCTTGTCTCTCCCCACTCCAATCAATACATCATTTGGCTGCCCGGATCATTTTTCAAAGAAAAAAATCTTTCATCTATGTTTCCCCACTGCTTAAAAAGCGTCAGGAGTTGTCAATCAACCTTGGATCAGACAAAATCCTTACCATTGGCTTTAAAGTACTCCATCACTTTTACCTCCCTGAATGCTTACTTAACTCCTCTTACACCAACTTACTTTACGTCGATCTCACCTATCTTGCCACCAGCCCTCTGTCCACATCCTGCCTCTGCCTGAAACTCCTTCCCCCCTTTACACCCGACAGATGATTGCTCTCCCCACCTTCAAAGCCTTATTAAAATTACACCTCCTCCAAGAGGCCTTCCCCAAATAAGCCCTCATTTCCCCCACTCCCTCCCCCTTGCAAATGTATCCGTACTGTTTATTCACCCCACCCTCAGCCCAAGAGCACTTAGGTAAATAGTTATAATTTATTTATTGTCAGTCTCCCCTTCTAGATTGCAAGCTCCTTGTGGGCAAGGAACATGTAAACCAAATCTGTTATACTGTACTTTCCCAATCAACCAACCCCATCTCATCTGTCTCACCGCCAACCCCTTGCCCCATCTTCCCTCTGGCCTGGAACTCCCTTCCTGTAAATATCCAACAAATCACTAATATCCCCACCTGCAGAGCCCTATTAAAATTATATTTCCTTCAAGAAACCTTTCCTGATTAGCACTTCATTTCTCCAACCCTTCGCCTTCCTGTCTGCATCATCTCTGCCTTTGAGTCTGTACCCCTTACTCACTTTAAGCACTCTGGAAAGAGCACGGGCTTAGGAGCCAGAGGTCATGGGTTCGAATCCCAGCTCTGCCCTGTCAGCTGTGTGACTGTGGGCAAGTCACTTCACTTCTCTGTGCCTCAGTGACCTCATCTGTAAAATGTGGACTAAGACTGTGAGCCCTACGTGGGACAACCTGATAACCTGATAACCCAAGCGCTTAGTACAGTGCTCTGCACATAGTAAGCGCTCAATAAATACTATTGAATGAATCAATGAACCTTGTATCTACCCAAGCACTTAGAACAGTGCTCTGCACATAGTAAGCGCTTAACTAATACCAACATTATTATTACCCTCGGCTCCTCAGCGCTTATGTACAGATCCATAATTTGTTTACATTAATTTAGGTCTCCCCCTCTAAGACTGTGAGCTCCTCATGGACAGAGACCATGTCTACCTATTGTTACATTGTACTTTCCCAAGCACTAAGGGGTGGGAAGCGACAGAATTTAAAGCACAGATAGAGGGGACAGACTCTGAGACACAGCACAGGTGCAGGAGTAGAAAAAGCCAAAGAGAGTTGAGGGGACGGTGACTGCAAACTGACAGCACGAGAGCAAGTGAGGAACATGGGGCAAAAGTTGAGTGGAGAAGATGGTGTGGGCTTCCACATCCAGACATACGAGTGCCGGTAGGAAGAAGAAGAAGCCGATGGTTTGGGACAAATGAAGAATTTGTGGACGGAAAGGATAGCTATGGAAAGTGAGAGGATAAGGAGAGTGGTGCTTATGTTCAGAGAATGGTATTCAGAGTTGCTGTGGTAAGAAATGCCCACACCTCCCCCAACCTAAAAAAAACCCTCTCTTGACCCCACTGTCCCTTTCAGTTATCGCCCTATCTCCCTCCTACCCTTCCTTTCCAAACTCCTAGAGTGAGTCGTCTATACTCACTGCCTAGAATTCCTCAACTCCAACTCTCTCCTGGACCCCCTCCAATCTGGATTCCGTCCCCTCCACTCCACTGAAACTGCCCTCCCAAAGGTCACCAATGACCTCCCTCTTGCCAAATCCAACAGTTCTTACTCTATCCTAATCCTCCTCAACCTCTCAGCTGCCTTTGACACTGTCGACGATCCCCTTTTCCTCAACACATTATCTAACTTTGGCTTCATGGACGCCGTCCTCTCCCGGTTCTCCTCTTATCTTTCTGGCAATTCATTCTCGGTCTCCTTCGCAGGCTCCTCCTCCCCCTCCCATCCTCTAATGGTAGGGGTTCCTCAAGGGTCAGATCTTGGTCCCTTTCTGTTCTCCATCTATACTCACTCCCTTGGTGAACTCATTCGCTCCCACAGCTTCAACTATCATCTCTCTAGCAGATGACACCCAAATCTACATCTCCTCCCCTGTTCTCTCCCCTTCCCTCCAGGCTCGTATCTTCTCCTGCCTTCAGGATGTCTCCACCTGGATGTCTGCCCGCCACCTAAATCTCAACATGTCCAAGACTGAGCTCCTTATCTTCCCTCCCAAACCCTGTCCTCTCCCTGATTTTCCCGTCACTGTGGACAGCACTACCATCCTTTCCGTCTCACAAGCCTGCAACCTCGGTGTCATCCTTGCGTGGCTCAGTGGAAAGAGCCCGGACTTGTGAGTCAGAGGTCATGGGTTCTAATCCCGGCTCCGCGCTCGTCAGCTGTGCGACCTTGGGCAAGTCATTTAACTTCTCTGCGCCTCAGTTATCTCATCTGTAAAATGGGGATTAAGACTGTGAGCCCCAAGTAGGACAACCTGATTACCCTGTACCTACCCAAGCGCTTAGAACAGTGCTTGGCACATAGCACGTGCTTAACAAATACCAACATTATTATCCTTGACTTTGCTCTCTTTCACCCCACATAACCAATCCGTCACCAAAACCTGTCGGTCTCTCCTTCACAACATCGCCAAGATCCGCCCTTTCCTCTCCATCCAAACTGCTACCTTGTACCTACCTTGCAGGTACAAATCTCTCATAATATCCCGACTGGATTACTGCATCAGCCTCCTTTCTGATCTCCCATCCTCCTGTCTCTCCCTGCTTCAGTCTATATTTCACTCTGCTGCCTGGATTATCTCTCTGCAGAAACACTCTGGGCATGTCACTCCCCTCCTCAAAAATCTCCATTGGTTGCCTATCAACCTTCACATGAAGCAAAAACTTACTACTGGCTTCAAAGGTCTCCATCACCTTGACCCCTCCTATCTCACCTCCCTTCTCTCCTACAGCCCAGCCTACATACTCTGCTCCTCTACCGCTAACCTCCTCACTGTGCCTCGTTCCCACCTGTCCCGCCGTCAACCCCTAGCCCACGTCCTACCTCTGACCCTGAATGTCCTATCTCCTCACATCCGTCAAACTCTCTTCCCCTCTTCAAAGCCATACTGACAGCTCACCTCCTCCAGGTGGCTTTCCCAGATTGAGCCCTTCCTTTCCCTCTGCTCCTCCTCCCCTCCCCATCGTCCCTACTCGCTCCTTCTGCTCTACTCCGTTCACCTCTCCACAGCACTTGGGTATATTTGTACATATTTATTGCTCTATTTTATTAATGATCTGCATTTATCTATGGTTCTATTTATCTATTTTGATGGCATTGATGCCTACTTGTTTGGTTTTGTTGTCTGTGTCCCCCTTCTAGACTGTTACCTGGTTGTTGGGTAGGGATTGTCTCTATTGCCGAAGTGTACTTTCCAAGTGCTTAGTACTGTTTTCTGCACACAGTAAGAGCGCAGTAAATACGACTGAATAAATGAAATGATGTGGTGGCTTTACTAAGAAGATCTAGTGCCTGTACAAGTTGGTGTGTGACCAATGTGGGGTAGAGCAAGAGGTCAGCAGAACTGAGTAGTGTGAGGAAGTGGGAACCTGGGGACTCATCATGAACATCAATGTGAATCAGTGGATGATAGAGAGAAAGAGACAGGAGAAAGGAAAGTTACTAGAGCCACTCAGAAACAAAAAGGTGGTGCCGAGAAGGAAGTAGATGGCAACTATGGGGAACTACTGCAATACCAACTTATATAATAATAATAATAATAACTGTGGTATTTGTTGAGCGCTTACTTTGTACTACACTGTACTAAGCACTGGGGAGGATACAAGCAAATCGGGCTGGACACAGTCCCTGTCCCATGTGGGGCTCACAGCCTCTATCTCCATTTTACAGATGAGGTAACTGAGGCAAAGAAGTGAACCGACTTGCCCAAGGTCACACAGCACACAAGTGCGGAGGCAGGATTAGAATCCATGACCTTTTGACTCCCAACCCCATGCTCTATCTGCTATGCCATGTTGCTTCTCCTAAGTAGTCTGCTTTTTCTTCTCTGTAATTTACTTTGGTGTCTGTTTCCCCTGCTGGGCTTTAAACTCCTTGCGGGCAGGGATTAATATGTACTGACTGATGGACAGGTGAACACCAGGGATCAGTACAAAGGTGAGATGGTGAGACTAACCCTGCTTTTCCACCTTTCCCTTGGAGTTGGCTGGAGCCAGGTCACCTCAGGGAAAAAGCAGTCTCAGTGATGGCAAAGAAGAGTGGTTGTGATAAGAACAGGTACAGGATCAAGGGAAGGTTATTCACAATGGAGTAGAAATTCCAGAGGCACATTTTACATGGTGCTACAGGATGGGAGGGGTCTGTGTTGTAAAGGTATTTATTGAGTGTCCAGAGTGCAGTGCTCGGTAATAAGTGCTTGGAAAAGTACAGCAGTACAACAGAAATAAGTGACATGCTCCCGGCCCACAAGGAGCTTACCCTCCCATGGGGAGAGGGGCATAAAAATATTCACAAATAACATGATTAGAGTAGTTAATTGAACAATTGAATATGCATGAATAGCCAAGTGCTGAGGACAGGTGTCAGTAAATTTCAATGTGGTAAGGGGGCTGCTAAGAATTCACTAGGACAAAGTCTTTGGAGAGATGGGATTTTTAAGAGGGCTCTGAAGATGGAGAGTTAGAATGAGGTGGTCTGGGGAAGGGGATAGATCCAGCCCAGATCCAGGGGACAGAGGAGTGGGAGTCACGACTGAGGTGCAATTAGAAGTACTTGGGACGACCAAAGAGTACGAGCTGGGGAGTAGTGGGTCAAGTAAGCTAATATGCAAAGGAAAGGGGCAATCTGGAGAAGGTCTTGGCAATGTTGGAGAAGGATGGTTTAGAGCAGCAGCGAGAAATAATAATATTGGTATTTGTTAAGCGCTTACTATGTGCAGAGCACTGTTCTAAGCGCTGGGGTAGATACAGGGTAAGCCGGTTGTCCCACGTGGGACTCACAGTCTTAATCTCCATTTTACAGATAAGGTAAAGAGAAGCAGAGAAGCAGAAGTTAGGTGACTTCATTCATTCATTCATTCAATACTATTTATTGAGCGCTTACTATGTGCAGAGCACTGTACTAAGCGCTTGGGATGAACAAGTCAGCAACAGATAGAGACAGTCCCTGCCGTTTGACGGGCTTACAGTCTAATCGGGGGAGATGGACAGACAAGAACAATGGCAATAAATAGAGTCAAGGGGAAGAACATCTCGTAAAAACTGATGGAAACTAAATAGAATCGAGGCGATGTAGAATTCATTAACAAAATAAATAGGGTAATGAAAATATATACAGTTGAGAGGACGAGTACAGTGCTGTGGGGATGGGAAGGGAGAGGTGGAGGAGCAGAGGGAAAAGGGGAAAAGAGGGTTTAGCTGCGGAGAGGTAAAGGGGGGGTGGCAGAGGGAGTAGAGGGAGAAGAGGAGCTCAGTCTGGGAATGCCTCTTGGAGGAGGTGAGTTTTAAGTAGGGTTTTGAAGAGGGAAAGAGAATCAGTTTGGCGGAGGTGAGGAGGGAGGGCGTTCCAGGACCGCGGGAGGACGTGGCCCAGGGGTCCACGGCGGGATAGGCGAGACCAAGAGACGGTGAGGAGGTGGGTGGCAGAGGAGCGGAGCGTGCGGGGTGGGTGGTAGAAAGAGAGAAGGGAGGAGAGGTAGGAAGGGGCAAGGTGATGGAGAACCTTGAAGCCTAGAGTGAGGAGTTTTTGTTTGGAGCGGAGGTCGGTAGGCAACCACTGGAGTTGTTTAAGAAGGGGAGTGACATGCCCAGATTGTTTCTGCAGGAAGATGAGCCGGGCAGCGGAGTGAAGAATAGACTGGAGCGGGGCGAGAGAGGAGGAAGGGAGGTCAGAGAGAAGGCTGACACAGTAGTCTAGCCGGGATATAACGAGAGGCCGTAACAGTAAGGTAGCCGTTTGGGTGGAGAGGAAAGGGCGGATCTTGGCGATATTGTAGAGGTGAAACCGGCAGGTCTCGGTAACGGATAGGATGTGTGGGGTGAACGAGAAAGACGAGTCAAGGATGACACCGAGATTGCGGGCCCGAGAGACGGGAAGGATGGTCGTGCCATCCACGGTGATAGAGAAGTCTGGGAGAGGACCGGGTTTGGGAGGGAAGATGAGGAGCTCAGTCTCGCTCATGTTGAGTTTTAGGTGGCGGGCCGACATCCAGGTGGAGACGTCCTGGAGGCAGGAGGAGATGCGAGCCTGAAGGGAGGGGGAGAGGACAGGGGCAGAGATGTAGATCTGCGTGTCATCTGCGTAGAGATGGTAGTCAAAGCCGTGAGAGCGAATGAGTTCATCGAGGGAGTGAGTGTAAATGGAGAACAGAAGAGGGCCAAGAACTGACCCTTGAGGAACTCCAACAGTTAAAGGATGGGAGGGGGAGGAGGCTCCAGCAAAGGAGACCGAGAATGACCGGCCAGAGAGGTAAGAGGAGAATCAGGAGAGGACAGAGTCCGTGAAGCCAAGGTGAGATAAGGTATGGAGGAGAAGGGGATGGTCGACAGTGTCAAAGGCAGCAGAGAGGTCAAGGAGGATTAGAATGGAGTAGGAGCCATTGGATTTGGCAAGAAGGAGGTCATGGGTGACCTTAGAGAGAGCAGTCTCAGTAGAGTGGAGGGGACGGAAGCCAGATCGGAGGGGGTCTAGGAGAGAATGGGAGTTAAGGAATTCTAAGCATCGATTGTAGACGACTCGTTCTAGGATTTTGGAAAGGAAGGGTAGTAGGGAGATAGGACGATAACTGGAGGGGGAAGTGGGGTCGAGAGCGGGTTTTTTTAGGATGGGGGAGACGTGGGCATGTTTGAAGGCAGAGGGGAAGGAGCCCTTGGAGATCGAGTGGTTAAAAATAGAAGTTAAGGAAGGGAGGAGGGCAGGGGCGATGGTTTTAAGAAGGTGAGAGGGAATGGGGTCCGAGGCGCAGGTGGAGGGGGTGGCACTTGCGAGGAGGGAGGAGATCTCCTCTGAGGATACTGCAGGGAAGGATGGGAAAGTAGGGGAGAGGGTTGGTGGGGGGGAGGGGAGAGGCGGAGGGGTGACTTTGGGGAGCTCAGACCTGATTGTGTTGATTTTCATGAGGAAATAGGTGGCCAGATCATTGGGGGTGAGAGATGGGGGAGGGGGAGGAACAGGGGGCCTAAGGAGAGAGTTAAAGGTCCGGAACAATCGGCGGGGGTGACGGGCATGGGTGTCGATGAGGGAGGAGAAGAAGTTTTGCCTGGCGGAGGAGAGGGCAGAGTTAAGGCAGGCCCACAGTCACACAGTTGACAAGTGGAAGAGTCCAAATTCGAACCCATAACCTCTGACTTCCAAGCCATGCTCTTTCCACTGAGCCATGCTGCTGGGCACAAGGTGGGCAGAAGGTAGTAAAGCAGCTCAGTTCCAAACAGTCTGGAGAAGCTCCAGCCATTCCAAGATTCCTAATGTTGTCCCTAGGGCATTTTCACCCTTCTGTTTCTGCCGAGGCTTTGGGGCCAGTGGTTGTGTGCGAGTAATAACCATGTATTCTCCACTCAGTCACTACTCCCCCTCCTCAAACCTCCATGCTCATCCATGTCCGTGTCATTTTTACCAACTGCTTTAAGGCAATCAGCTCCCTCCCTTTCATCTAAACTTGTCCGATCTCCTACCAGAATCCATTCCGCAAACTTAGCTCCTCTAATGCCAGCATACTCTCTAGGTCTTGATCCAATCATCAACTCTTTGCCCATGTTTCCCTCAGACCTGGAACTCCCTCCCTTCTTCGTATCAGACAGTCCACTTCTCTCCCCACCTTCAAAACCCTCCTAAAAAATCACTCTCGTTGTGGGCAAGGAACTGGTCTACCAACTCTGTTATACTGTACTCTTCCAAGTGTTCCGTACAGTGATCTGCACGCATTAAGTGCTCAAATACAACTGATTGATTAACCTTCTCCAAGACGCCTTCCCCAACTAAGCCCTCATATCCCCTATCGCCCCTCCCCTCTGTGACATCTTTGCTTTTGGCTGGTTACCCCTTAAGCACTTCGATACTCACCTTAGCCCCACAGAGCTTATGTATGTATCCTTATACTCTACTAATTCCCCTAGCTGTGATTTATTTTAATGTCTGTGTCCCCCCCGTACACTGTAAGCTTCTTGTGGGCAAGGACTGTGACTACCAACTCTACTTTACTGCCCTTTCCAAGCACTTATTACAGTGCTCTGCACACAGAAGCACTCAAATACTGTTTGATCGATATCGGGTTTCATACTTTACAAGGCACTTTAACAAATCTTCTTTAGTAATCGGCTGGTGAGCTGGGTGTTGTTGGCATATCCTTGACCCCTGGTTGGGCATAGCAAGCCTAACCATTTCTAAAATTGGGGGGGGGGGGGGGAGGGAATCAGGCTAACAGAGGTTGGGAGGTTGGAGCACAGCGCTTGGTGATGTGAAGGACTGTGGCCTAAAGGACAGAGCACGGGAATGGGAGTCAAGAGATCTAAATGTTAGTGTGAGGGCTGCAACTTGCTGCTCTGGGAACTTGGGCAAGTCGCTTTACCGCTCTGTGCTTCATTTTCTTCATCTGTAAAATGAGCATTAAATACACATTCTCCCAATTTCAACTGTGAACCTCACGTGGGACAGTGACTGTGTCAGTCCCTGTATGACCTTATTGCACTGTATCTACCCCAGTGCTTACTATACATATACAGCTTGACACACAGTAAGCGCTTAAATCACAAATAATAATAATGATAATAAAAACCTTTGTGGTCAGCTTTTCTGTAGCAACAAAGGAAACCACTCTTGCATTGGCTAGACAGGGACTATCTATAGAGCATTCCCCCACCTTGGTCTCTTAGTGGATAGGGCATAGGCCTGGGAGTCAGAGGTCGTGAGTTCTAATCCTGGCTCCGCTACTTGTCAGCTGTGTGACACTGGACAAGTCAATTCGCTTCTCCATGCCTCAGTTACCTAATCTGCAAAATGGGGGTTGAGACTGTGAGCCAGGGACAGGAACTGTATTTAACTCCATTTCCTTGTATCCACCCCAGTGCTTAGTACAGTGCCTGGCTTAAAGTAAGCGCTTAACAAATGCCACAGTGATTCTGAAGATTAGTGAAAAGGGTAGAAAGGTGCATGCAAAGATGGTTGTGGCTTCTGCTCTAGCAGAAGGATCCAGTCCGGCTGGCTGACAGACAAAAGGCCCTCAGCCATAGTTACTGTTCCATGTCAACTGAGATAACCAAGGGGGCCAGGAACAGTATAATAACAATAATAATTATTATGGTATTTGTTCAGCACTTACTGTGTGCCCAGCACTGTTCTAAGCACTGGACTGACATATGACCAAGGAATGGGTTGAGAACCCGAACTCACTCTTTAGAAAACACACCAACAGCAGCAGGACATCCTCAGCCACACGATTCCAACTTTCAGCTCTGTATTTCTATTTTTAAATTAGTAAGAAGTTAATCATTAAACTATACACTTCGATCACAAATCCCTTTGGCACTGCAACAAAAGCAGAGCAAGTAGGTAAATTAAAAGGGTAAAAAAAAAAAATCAGTTACAGGACAATGCAGTTTTATTTATAAAAAGCTCTGAGAGAGCTGTTCTCCTGCTCTCTCTTTTCTCCCTCCTACTTAGCTCCATGCGGGACTGGGACTGTGTCCAAACTATTTCATTTCTATGTACCTCAGTGCTTAGAACAGTTTTTGACACATAAGTGCTTGACAAATACCTTTTTTTTAAAAAAAAAAAACAGGAAAAGTGGTGCAGGGAAGACTGTAAGGAACACTTGTTAGCACAGAACCTAGGGCTATAGGCAAAAAAAGACAACAATTATTAAGTTCAGGACAGTCACCCCAAAAAATGAGACATCTGAAGTCAATTACATAACTAGGGTTCTCTTGCACTCTACCTTCTTCCTCCTCCTGTTTACTCTGTTTCCCCTCTTAAAATATTTCTCAAAATACACAATTGAGGAATGTAGGATACTTAGCAATACAACCTGAACTTAGTGTGCTCTCTGAATAAATTCATACACACACATACATATAAAACTGTTTTCTGTACTTGGGACACCACTGACAGTCAAATGCACCAATGAATAAGGGTGTGAGTGAAAAGGCCCAAGTGGAACCTACAGACCCAGCCACGCTGTGCACACCACCACACATTGGGTTATCTATAAAACATACCTTTAAGTCAGGATTTTAGGATAATTTTCTAAAACAAAAACATATAAATTAACATTTACTTCAGTATAATTAGCCTAACCATCCGCCAAAAATCAAAATGACTCTGCTATAAGAGAGTATTAAAATCTGATGAAATGAGATAAAATTTTAAACGAAGTTAAGCAAAAGCATATTTTATTGAGCCATTTCCTCTTTGTTTATTACAGATTTCCATACAGGGCCTCTTTGAATTAGAAATATTTCTGGATAAATTTCACTCAAGAGGTTAATGAATGGTCCATTTCATGCCTCATCTATTCCTCTGGGTTTCTCCCACACACACCCACACAGCTTATAGTGCAAAGAGTGTCTACTTACATAATAGTTCATTTACATCAGACTGCAAAGGAACGGCAGTGGGGGAACCAGGATTTATTAGAGCTTTCAGTTTAGACGGTAAATTTCCTTCAAAATCATTAATTTATGAGTAAGTTTACCTTATCCAAGAGACTATATTTTTATTTATACAGCCCAACCTTTTTAAAGTGCTTACTATGTGCCAGGCACTGTACTAAGTGCTAGGGTAGAAATAAATGCATTTATTTATATCAATGGCCGTCTCCGCCCCCCACAGACTGTACACTCATTGTGGGCATGGAATGTGTCTGTTTATTGTTGTATTGTATTCTCGCAAGGGCTTAGAAGAGTGCTCTGCACACAGTAAGCACTCAATAAATACAACTGAATCAATGAATATAAGCTCATCAGGCTGGATGCAGTCTCTGTCCCACATGGGCCTCACAGTCATAGTCCCCATTTTTCAGATGAGGTAAGTGAGGCACAGAAGTTAGGTGAGTTGGCCAAGGTCACACAGCAGACTACTGTTGGAGCTGAGATTAGAATCCTGGTCTTCTGACTCCCAGGCCTGTGCTGTATCCACTGGGCCACACTGCTTTTTCTCACCTGACATACTGGATGCTCTCAATAAACATAACACTTCAAAATATTTCCCAAACCCTGAAGCAATGACTAGGTAAGTGTAATACAGCACATAAATTTTTGCCGGTTTCCCTCCACTCCAATTAAAGCAATCCAAGATTTCAATTGTGTAGGATTATCAATGCTTAGTTCAGCACCTAGAACAGTGCTTGACACATAGTAAGCACTTAACAGGTACCATAATTATCATCAACATAAGAAAACACTCATAAAAAGATTCATCCGAGAATCCAAAAATCATTTTGTCCCAGATCGTTATCCCCAAGGGAAGTGACAGACCAAAAATGGGTAGTCCACCAGATAAAATTAAGGAAGGAGCTCCATCTCATCCCTGATGTCGGGCCATTTCTAGCCCAATAAAATCAACAGTATTTATTGAGTGCTTACTGTGTGCAAAGAGACTGCAGTAAGAACTCGGCACATTTTACTGGCTGGAACCCATGAGACAGAATGTCCCTATTCCAAGGGTTGATCAGGCCCCTATAAAAAGTGGGGCTCACCTGGGCTCCTTCTGCTTTGGAAAGGATCTTCTTAACTCTAACTTCAAACTCTATCTTCTGAACAAAGCAAGCTAGGAAACTTCAATCCCTAACCCCCTTCTAGTAAGAGAAGCGATATGGCAAGTGGAATGAGTACAGGGTTGGGAGTCAGTGGACCTGGGTTCTAATCCTGGCTCTGCCACTTGCCTATTGTGTGATCTTGGGCAAGTCAGGTAACTTCTCCATGCCTTAGTTTCTTCATCTGTAAAATGGACATTAAAAGCCTGTCTTCTCTGCCCCTGAAACTGTGTTCAATTTGATGATCTTGTAGCTAACCCAGTGCTCAGAACAGTGCTTTGGCACATAGTACATGCTTTCAAATACAATTATTATTATCAGCAGCAGTAGCAGCAACTTGTCAACAATGGGTGGTAGGAAAAAAGAAGAGTACAGCACTCTGACCCTGCCCTTTCCCACTTAGTCGAACGATTGTGGAGGGAGGCTACCTACTCTACGGCCGCCAGGACTGGAGTACCCATTCTCCCGGAGCAGGTATCATCTTTGTGTGATTCCCCCAGTTTGCAATGTTATCAGGAAGTCTCTGAGGAGGAAAGGATCTCATACATGCCCTAACATCCAAGACTGGGGGGCAAGGAACCATAGTGGGATACTACAACAGAGGTAAGGCACATATTATCTGAACACTTGGGTACTTGGTGCCTATATTATTCCCTAAGCACTTAGGGACACACATATCCCCATCCCCACAGAGTTTAAGTACAAATCTTTAACCTCCCATCCCCACAGAATGTACATACGTATCTTTACCCTCCCTATCTGTAGCTCTGTCTACCTGTAATTTATTTTAATGTCTGTCTCCCTACTAGATTGTAAGCTCCTGGAAGGCAGGGAATGTGCCTACTTTATTGTACTACTCCCTGCCTATAGTTCAGAGCTGTGTACATAGTGAGTACTCAATACCACTGATTCACTCATCACCTGTCAAGAGCTTAGAATCTGAGACAAAAATATTATAAAACAACAGGCAATGCAGGAAAAGAACAAGTATCACGTAGGAAACAGTACAAGAATCATCACCAGAAAACAGCTGAACAGATAAAGTGAATGAATAAATATATATATGAATAAAAACACACATTTGTACATGAATGGGGAGAGTAAGAGTAACTTACAAGTACTACTTTAGGTGCTGGAGTGATATGATTTGTTTTATGAATTAATTGGAAAAGGTGTTCTGGAGGAGGAGGGACTTTAGGAGACCTGCGAAGATGGGAAAAGCTCTGGTCTGATGGATTTTTTTGAAGAGACAGAGAAGGGAGGGCTGAGGGAAAACAAAAACTATGAGGTCAGAAGCAGGAGGCAAGAATAAGGTATGGTTAAATGGTGAACTCTTGGGAAGAGCCAAGAATACAAGCTGGGGAGTAGTGGGTGATGTAGAGAGCTGTTGCTGATGGGAAGGGAGATGGATAACGGTTTGAGGTGTGAAGATATTATCGGTTTGAGGTGTGAAGATACTATCTGCGAACCCTAATGCATTTCAAAATCAGTGTATCGAGAGAGCATTCCTCATTTCCAAAATCTCTTCACTCAAGTGCAGCCTTAGAACTTAAAAATCAGGGAGCACAACAATACCAGACATCTGTAGCTGGCACAGTGGGTGGGAATGATCCAGAAACAAAGGAGTCCAGCTAATCTCAAGCCTTCATCCAAACCACTGCAAGAAAAAATCAGAGTACCACTGCATACCCAATTGCCATTAACTCAGTTGTCTGAAAAACTGTGTCAGCCATCAGTCTAATTACAGACACCGGAAGCCAAATCTTGAATCCAGCAGCAAATGCCAAGGAAATCCAAGACTGCCCAGAAATCTGGCACTCCACCGCAAAATTCTGCTTGGAGAGGAGACAACAACGCTATTCCACAACAAAAAAAGGAGACAGAACAACCATGGCACCTAAGAGACCTCAGCTCTCAAGCAGAGGTGGGTTGGGCTAACCTACACCATCTACCAAGTAGCTAAGACCTCCACCTTCAATGACCAGGGCAATCACGCAGACATGACAGCAAAATATTGGTACAGGCAACAGCAGAACCAGAACCACAAATAACAATAATTGAGGCATTTGTTCAACACATGTGTTAAGCACTGGGATAAGTGCTGCGATAAATAATTACTAGATCCAACCATCCCTGTTCTACCTGGGACTCATTATTTAGTCTGCAAGCTCCTCTCTAGATGGAAAGCTCCTTGTGGACGGGGATGAAAACTACCAAGTCTATTGTACTGTACTCTCCCAAAACCTGAGTATCATACTCTGCACACAGTAAGCGCTTGATAAGTACCACTGACTGGTTAGGGGGAAGAAGAGGTAATTGATTTCCATTTTTTAGATGAGGAAACACAGAGAAGTTGCCCAACATTACACATCAAGAAAAAGGCAGAACTGGGATTAGAACCAATATTCCAAAAGTTTTGCTTCAAGCTCAGTTCTCACTGTGCCTTATTCTCGACTCTTCTACCATCAATCTTCCTACCTGGAATGCCACTCCCCCTTCGAATTTACCAGACTAAAGCTCTCTCCATTTCCAAAGCTCTTATGAAATCCCAGCTTTAGGCAAAGTCCAAGAGCCCTTCCCCAATAAATTTTTCTCCTCGCTACATCATACCTCTCAACTCCCTCCTCGATACTTTTGCATTACAATGAAGCACTTCATATATATTTTTCCATTTTCATATTTCCTATCTATAATGACTTTGGGCCTGTCTCCCCTACTAGCTTAGAAAATCCATGTGGAAAGGGACCGTGTCTTCTTTTGTACCCTCCAAGTATGGTGCTTTGCACACAGTTGGTATTTAATAAATACTTTCATTGATCAAAAGGGGCAACAGCAACCCAGAATCTTAGTATCTTTTTTATAACTTTTCAACAATTCCTTTACAACAAATCCAGGTGGAACAACTTACAGGAACAGAACACATAGATTTCCTCCACCTCTGCCTTCTTCCCCTCCTTCCTTCATGTAAGTCATCAGGTTGACCTATCACATATAACTTGCCTCTCCTCCACCCAACATCCTCTCCACCAGTTCTCAAAGATGAGGCTGGGACTCTCACCTCATCTGGACTGAGACCTGAGCCCTTCTGGGCCATGAAACCTGTTTCCCAGAGAAAGGAGTCCATCCTACTTCCACTTCCCTCTAGTTCCCAAGAAATAGGTTGGGCTATGGCCTTAGGGAAATCAATCACTGGATCGTCAAAAAAAATATAAAATTCTATCTTTCCTTGATTTAAGGGGACTGACTGGATAGTCCTGCTCATCAAAACCAATCCTTGCCAAGGGAAGATTCTACCAATCGATTCCTGATGAGGTTTCATCACTACCAATCCCAGACACTGCCATTTTGCTTAAATTTACCCAACAAAGTAGATTAAGAATACATGCACAGTCAGTTCTACCATAATGCATTTCATTATGAAATTTGGATACACTACTACCTTCATTATGAATTTTGGAGAGCCCACTATTAAGGAATTAGAGAATATTTTTCCAACAATAGAGTTTTGTCTGGACAGAATGCGATGCAGTGTTGGCAGAAACAGTTGTTCCCATGTGTACTGTGTCAGTCAATGCTTCAGTACATCACAACTTTTCTTTAAAGTGAGATTCTTCAAGAATATAACTTCTATGTTACAGGACAGCTGATTGCATTCCCTTGATAAAAGTTATATCCTAACAAGTACATGAGTCATTCAAAATAAACCTAGGAAGTAGTAGCTGATCCCACTCAGGCAAATAGGAGTAATAATATTTATTAAGGGCTTTTACTGTGTGCAAAGCACACTACACTAACTGCTGGGAAAGCCAGTCAATAGTATTTACTGACCACTTATTGTGTGCAGAGCACCGTATTAAATATTGTACTTGGGAGAGTACAAGAAAGCAAGGAGACACATCCCTGTCTTCAGGGATCGTAAAATCTAGCCGAAGGGAATCAACAGATGAGAACTATACATAATTCTTGGCCCCAAGCAGCTCACAATCTAAGAAAGGGAGAGGATAGGTGATGGACATAAAGTGAGAGGAAATAAAAACATATTACGGACAGACACTAAAAATGCTAAAAGCAGCATAACACTGAAGTTAAATCAAGAGTGTCAAGCTTCTTTCAATTCGGAAGGGTCTGTTCAGAGACCAACAATCACCCCAATCCCAACAGTTCAAAGATCATCAGGAAAGCTACCATTTGTGCTCACCCTCCTGCACTAGAACAGAGCAGGATGGAGCCCACTGGTGCTAAGAAATGGAAGCCAAAATGTGTGGGAACGTTAAAGGACACTACCAAGGAGATGATCTTTCTTGCTCCGAACAGAAGGAAAAAGACCAGCAATACTGAATTTTTTCCCTGGAAAGTCAGGACAGTAAGGGCACTAGAAAACAACACGTAAAAAAACCTTCTAAAATATGCACATAATGCATTGTAAAAACTTGCACCAAAAAAATTTCATTTCTCATTAGTTCAAATTTAAATAAATTCGTGCTTGAATGAGGTAAAATTTTGATAACAAAAATTAAGGCAGAGTTACCAAACTGATGAAACTGAAGCAATGTTTTTCCAAGCATTGGATGACCTGTACAATCTCCACATCCAATCAAATGAACTTGACGGCCCAGAATGACTCCTAAACTTCTACTATCCTTCTGGGTGGATTAGACAAGGAATTCATCAGATTATTACAAAACTCATCAAATCTCCCACTCAGTGAGAGTGGAAGAGAGGCAGATATTCCACATCACACAGTACTTACTTCAAAATCAACAAGAACTACTTACTTAGCATGGTGAGGTATCTTGAATCTACCTGCTCCTTTAATTTGGGTTTATTCATTCATTCAATAGTATTTATTGAGCGCTTACTATGTGCAGAGCACTGTACTAAGCGCTTGGGATGAACAAGTCGGCAACAGATAGAGACAGTCCCTGCCGTTTGACGGGCTTACAGTCTAATCGGGGGAAACGGACAGACAAGAACAATGGCAATAAATAGCGTCAAGGGGTAGAACATCTCGTAAAAACAATGGCAACTAAATAGAATCAAGGCGATGTACAATTCATTAACAAAATAAATAGGGTAACGAAAATATATACAGTTGAGCGGACGAGTACAGTGCTGTGGGGATGGGAAGGGAGAGGTGGAGGAGCAGAGGGAAAAGGGGAAAATGAGGCTTTAGCTGCGGAGAGGTAAAGGGGGGATGGCACTGTTAAATGGATTATATTTTCATCATTTCCCCACCACCACTGCCAAGGGTCCCCACCATGGTGGTGAAGGGCGGGGGCAAGGGGGTGAAGTGAAACAATCAGGTGTACTACCCAGTGCCTGCTGGGGTTATGCTATCAGTGGTAGAAAGGTCTGACAGGCTCAGCAGTCTGGTGCAAAGGCTCAGCAGAAATCCTGAAAAAAACTGGCTAATTACGGGGGTAGAAGGCCCCCATTGACTCCCCAGGCCGCCACCCATCCACCAACTTCTGGTTATTTCACTGGGGTTACTATGGTCGTAAATGGGCGTTGTTCCCTAAATTCTGGTGGGCATCTCAAAATGGGTTGCTGTCCCCCTGCCCACCTACATGACTCAAAGGGACAAAAGTGAAGAAGTGGCATTGGACAGACCACCTTGCCCCTTCCTGCCTCACCTCCCTACTCTCCTACTTCAACCCAGCCCACACCTTCATTCCTCTAATGCTAACCTTCTCACTGTATCTCCATCTCGTCCATCTCGCCGCCGATCTCTTGCCCACATCCTGCCTCTGGCCTGGAATGCCCTCCCTCCTATCTCCCCCACCTCAAAGCTTTACTGAAGGCACATCACCTCCAAGAAGCCTTCCCTGACTAAGCCCTCCTCTCCTCTTCTCCCTCTCCCTTCTGCATCGCCCTGACTTGCTCCCTTTATTTATCCTCCCTACCAGCCCCACAGCACATCTGTAATTTATTTATATATTTATGTGTATTGTTGTCTGACTCTGAGCTCGTTGTGGACAGGGAATGTGTTGCTGTATTGTACTCCCCCAAGTGCTTAGTACAGTGCTTTGCACACAGTAAGCGCCCCATAAATACAACTGAATGACACACAAGTTCTTATTCTGATGTCTTTGTGACTGGGCTGAGGTGTACCCACCATTTACAAGAGGAGACTCCATCGTCCACAGACCAATCTTACTTGTATGTGTCTGTGTCAGCCCCATTTGCATGATGAACCTCTTGTGGCCAAGGAGAGTGCCTTAAAAGACTTCTGTGTATTTATTCCAGCACTTAGTATTCACTCATTCATATTTATTGAGCAATGACCGTGTGCAGAGCACTATACTAAGCACTTGGAATCTACAATTCAGCAACAGATAGTGACAATCCCTGCCCAACAACGAGCTCATAGTTTAAAAGGGGGAGATAGACAGCAAAACAAATAGTCAGGCATCAATGCCATCAGAATAGATAAATAGAATCATAGATATATATAAATCATTAATAAAACAGAGTATTAAAAAATATATACAAATATACACAAGTGCTGTGGAGAGGGGAAGGAGGTATAGCATAGGGAGGGAGTAGGGGGAATGGGGAGGGGAAGAGGGGCAGAGGGAAGGGGAGAGCTCAGTCTGGGAAGGCCTCCTGAAGGAGGTGAGCTCTCGGGGTGTCTCAGGCGGAGGGCGGGGGGAAGGCCGTTCCCCGCTCAACCCCTCCCAACACCAGAGTCTTGCCCACTGTAAAGCACTTAAATGTTACCACATCACCTTGTCTTATATGGACTTCCTTGTTCTCTTACCTCTCTGGCCACTCCTTCTCAGTCTCCTTCACTAGCCCTTCCTCTACCTTCCACTCCCTATCTCTGGGTCTTTCTCGAGTCACTGTTCTGGCTTCCGTGGCTTCACTGTTCTGGCCTCGTTCTCATTTCTCCTACCACCGACATCCTGCTCAAACACTAGCTCCTGACTTAAACTCCCTCTCCCTAAAAAAAAAAAAAGAAAAAAAGGTTGGTATTTGTTAAGCGCTTACTATGTGCCAAGCACTGTTATAAGCGCTGGGGTAGACATAGGGGAATCAGGTTGTCCCACGTGGGGCTCACAGTCTTAATCCCCATTTTACAGATGAGGGAACTGAGGCACAGAGAAGTTAAGTGACTTGCCCACAGTCACACAGCCAAGTGGCAGAGCTGGGATTCGAACTCATGAGCCCTGACTCCAAAGCCCGTGCTCTTTCCACTGAGCCACGCTGCTTCTCCCTACAAATCAGACAGACCATTGCTCTTTCCCCGTGCCCGGCACTCTCTCCCCACTTTAAATTTGTCAGATTGCATCCATAACACATTTTCAAGCCCTTTTGAAATCATCTCTCCTCCATGATGCCTTCCTGGATTATTATTATTATTGCATTTGTTAAGTGCTTACTATGTGCCAAGCACTGTTCTGAGCTCTGAGATACAAGTTAGTCAGGTTGGACACAGTGCCTATCCCACAAGGAGTTCACAGTCTTAGAAAGATACACACTCATCCACTCCCGCTGCTTCAATAATAATAATAATAATAATGTTGGTATTTGTTAAGCGCTTACTATGTGCCGAGCACTGTTCTAAGCGCTGGGGTAGACATAGGGGAATCAGGTTGTCCCACATGGGGCTCACAGTCTTAATCCCCATTTTACAGATGAGGGAACTGAGGCACAGAGAAGTTAAGTGACTTGCCCACAGTCACACAGCCGACAAGTGGCAGAGCTGGGATTCGAACTCATGAGCCCTGACTCCAAAGACCATGTTCTTTCCATTGAGCCACGCTGCTGTGGTAGGCATCAACTACCACCTCTATGTAGAAGATTCCCCAAACCAACCTTACTAGCTCCAACCTTTCACCTCTGCAATCTCGCATTTCCTCCTACCTCCGAGACATCCCTACATTTTTTTCATGGTTACTGTTAAGCACACTTAACTATGTGCCCGGCACTGTGCTAAGCATGAACTACATCAATGTCCTGCTGACCCCTCAAATCCAATATGCCTGGAACTGAAGTACTTATCTTCTCTCCCAAATCATCTCCTTCACCTAACTTTCCCAACACAACTGACATCACCACCAACCCTCCCTTCCCTCAGACTTACTATCGTGGTATTACCCTTGAATCCTCTCCCTCTATTCAACTCTCACAATCAGGGTTGAAACCCAAGCTCTGTTGCTTTTTTCCCCACCAGATTTCCAAGATCCACCTGTTCCTCTGAGAAGCAGCAAGGCCTACTGGAAAGAGCAGGGGTCTGGGAAGCAGGGGACCTGGGTTCTAATCCCAGCTCTGCCACATACCCGCTGTGTGAGTTTGGACAAGTCACGACCTCTCTGGGCCTCAGTTCCCTCATCTGCAAAATGGGGATTCAATACCTGTTCTCCCTCTTATTTAGACGGCAAGCCCCATGAGGAAGCCGATGACCTGTCTCAGCACTTCCTACAGTGCTTGGCATATAGTAAGCTCTTAAATACTTATTATGATTATTTTATCCAAATGCCAACATGCTAGCCCAGGTATTTTTCACATCCCAACCTGAACAATGGCCTCTTCACTGACTGCTTACTCTGCTACTCTATGCAGAGCACTGTACTAAGCACTTGGGACAGGACACTACAAAAATCGGTAGACGCATTCCCTGCTCACAAGCACCTTACTGATCTGCCCGCTTCCAGTCTCTCCCCTCTCCAGCCCATACTGCACTCTGCTCTCCTGATCATTTTTCTTACACATCATTCTGCACACATCTCCCAACTCCACGAAAGAAACTTAAATGACTTCCCATTCCTCTTCGCATCAAGCAGAAACTCCTTTTTTCTGGCTTTAGGGAACTCAATCAGCACTATTCCTCCTACTTATTCACTCTTCTCCAAATCCACGACGACTTGCACCCTTTATTGTTATACTGCATTTTCCCAAGCGCTTAGTAGAGCGCTCTGCACTCAGTAAGCTCTCAATAAGTATAACTGAATGAATTTCAGTGAATGAATGTCAATCGTGAATGAATTTCTGACGAGCCAACCTACTTACTATGCCTCCCCCTCATCTCACCCACCGCTGACTTCTTTCTTACCCCGACCTCCCACTGCTGGAACTTCCTTCCCATTCATATTTGACAAATGACAACTCCCCACATCTTTGAAGCCCTTCTGAAACCACATCTCCATCAGTCATACTGACTGAGCGTTTACTGTGAGCAGAACACTGTACTAAGCACCTGGAAGAGTACAATATAACAGAGTTGGTAGTTGGTTGGCAGTTGCTGCCCACAACACCCTTACAGTCTAGTCTTCTGAATTCCCATCTCCTCCGGGAGGCGTTGATCAATTAACATGGAATCTCCCTACCTGATATATCGCCCAATTGCCACATCAGCACTTTGATGGCACCTAGACCTTTAAGCACACCCAACTCCCATTGCATTTATGGACACAGTTTAAATACTCCATTACTTCCTCCTATCTGTAATTTACTTTACTGTCTCCCTCCCTAGATTGTAAACTCCTTGAGGACAAGGATCATGACTAATTCTACCGGACTCTCATTAGACACTCATATACTGCTGATCGACTATGCTTTTCTACGCACTTTCAATACGCTCTACAAAGCATCTAGCAGCACCATTACACATACTATTTATCTAGATGTACAGTGAATGTTATGAAACTTATTATGACAATTGGATTAAATTCAGAAATGGCAAACAGTAAGAGGCAATGGACTGGCATGAGATCAAAAGTATCCATACTTATTTAATACCTAAATAAGGAATGCCATTTATTTTTTTTACATTCTCCCAAAACCAGATTCATTCCTGAAAAGGTTCTCTTGGGCCCTAACTAGATGTAATGTCTACTGTTAACAGGGAACAGACATTTCCATTTGCCACCCTCAATGAGGAAAGAATTTTAAGTTCCTCGTGTGCAGTGATCATCCAGAACGGGGTCTTGAGGAAGACCCACAGTTGGAGAATGGGAGGCAGAGGAGGAGTCAGAGAAGGAGCCTGAGAAGGAGTGGCTAGAGGGGTAAGAGGAGAACCAGAAGGAACAAATAAGGGCAGAGCAGAATGCTTAGAACAATGCTCTCAATACTGTGGGCATTCAATGAATGTTGCTGATGATAATAATGCTGCTGTAGAAATACAGCTGGAAGAGGCATGCGAGAGTCACTTAGTCCCTTCTCGTCCCTCCTGGATGAAATGTCCCTGAATACTCAATCATATTTACTGAACACCTACTTTATGCAGAGCACTGTATTAAGTGCTTGGGAGAGTATAATATAACTGAGTTGGTAGACACGTTTCCTATCCACCACAATAAGTTTATGATTTAGAGGGGGAGACAGACAAAATAAATAAATTACAGCTTTGTACATAAGTGCTGTGGGGCTCAGGATGGGGTGAATAAAGGGTGCACATTCAAGTGCAAGAGTGACACAGAGTGGGAGAAAAGGTTATAAAGGCTAAGTCCGGGAAGGCCTCTTGGACGAGATGTACTTTTAATAAGGCTTTGAAGGTTGGGAAAATAATCTGAAATAATCTCAGATGAGTTGTCTGCCTATAAAAATTTCAGAGAGATTCCATACTTTTCATCTAATTTGTTTCCATATCTCTCAAGTTCTTGGTACAGTGCTCTGCACACAGTAAGCACTCAATAAACATGACTGAAGTTCTTTCTTTAGCTAGCCTAAACTCTTTTTGATGAAACTTTTCAGGAATAGCTAGCCACTAACCTCCCTGTCCCCCCACCCTCAAAGAAATCCCACATTCTTTTTCCTATAACCAATATGGGAGAAGCACCAGTCTCTATTTTGCAGAGTTTAAATATAAGCTCTATTTTTAATATTGTCATTTTCAGAAGCCAGACATTAAAATGGTTAAGGCCCGAAATGTTTTAAGTGAATTACCATATGCTTTTACTTTATATAAAAAATGCTGGCAGAGAACCATCATGGTAAATCCTTCTTAGAATAATGTTTTGGGTTTTTGTTTTTACATTGGATGAATGTTTCATCAGTTTGCACAATGAATACATTCAAAATTTCCAAAGGAAAGGGGAAAAGGAACAGACAACAAATACAAACGCTCTTCATTTATACCTCCAAGTTGGCTTAGAACAGAGTTCTGATGTGTTTTTTTCAATATAAATTCCTGGGCTGCCCCCCTAGTAGTAAACAGTATTTATTAAGTATCTACTGTATGCAAGACACTGGGAAAAGCATATGCAGATGAAAACTGGTAACGTCTCCTGGTCCTGAGGGGTTCACAATCTAAGAAATAAGCAAGAGGGTTGGCGATGGACAAATGCGGATAAAACAAAAACACAAAAACAACATATAAAAGACAGGAAGGGGAGGGAGTCCAGGCAGAGGAATTGGGGGGTGTAGGGGCAAGGGGTAGGCAGCAGGAGTGATGAGAAGACAGGCATAATGAGTAGGCTGGCTTGAGAGGGGCAAGGTGGGCTACACTGAAAGACTAGAAGATCTGAGTAGGAAGGAGAGAACTGATTGAAGGTCTGGGGTTAGGAGTTTCTGTCGATGTGGAGAAGGAATGGGAAATCATTGACAGTTTTACTGTGAGGAGTCATGTACACAATGATGTTTTAGCAAAATGATCCAGGCAGCAGAGAGAATTATGAACTGGAGAGGGGAAAGACTGAAGTCAGGTTGATCAGTAAAGAGGCTGATGGAATGTCAAACTGGGATCCGACACATCAAATTGGGATCTGAGAGATGACGAGACCAACAGGTGGCCATTAAAGAAGGAGAGGAAGGGATGGATCCTGGAAACAGGGTGGAGAAAACATGGATAGGATGTGGCAATTAACCGAATATGAGGACTGAATGAGAGGGAGGAATCCACGGCTGCAGGACTAGAAATTGGGAGGTTGGTGGTGTTGACGACTGTGATGGAAAAGCAGGGTGGAGGAGAAAATGGGGGGGAAAGATGGGAAGTTCAATTTTCAACATATTAAACTTGAGGTACTAGGGAGACATTCATATAGAAATGCGGGACTGCAGAAAAGTCGAAAAGTCCAAGTTAGTGAGGTAAATCTGAGATCAATCTGCATAGTTGAAACCATGGGAGCAGATAAGCTCTCCCCAAGGTATTAAGTGCTAAGGAGAGAAAAGAAGAGCATCCAGAACAAAGCTTTGAGGAACACCCACAGTTGAGGGGTGGGAGGCAGAACCTGTGTAAGAGCAAAAGAATTGGCCAGAGAAGTAAGAGGAGACCAGGAGAGAAGGCTGAATGGTGTTTCCAGGAGATGGGAGTGATCCACAGTGTCGGAGGCAGTTGAGGATTAGGACAGAGTAGCGTTTGCTAGATCTGACAAGGAAGAGGCCGCTGGTGACCTTAGAGAGAATAGTCTCAGTGAAGTGAAAACGGTAGTAGCTAGATTTTTCAGGGGCCAAGAGGGAGCTGGAGGAGAAGCTGAAGCATCAGGCATAAACAACCCATCTGAGGAGTTGGGAGAGGAATGGAAGGAAGGAGTTGGGGTGATATAGCTGAAAAGTGCAGTGTGATTCAAAGGGTTGGGTTGGGTGTTTTTTTAGGATAGGGGACACATGGGCATGTCTGAAAACAAAGGGCAAGAAGACTTCAGAGAAGTAAAATCTGAAAGCCCCTAGATCTCCTCTAGGGAGAGAGTTAAGAGTGGAAACGTGAAGAAGTTGGGGAGTTGTGGGGGCATCTGTGATGGTTTGGACTTTGTCAACAGATTAGTTGGCAAATTTATGAGGGTATTGAGAGGACCAAGTGGGGATAGTGGAGGCTTTCGGAAGGGAGCTAAACATTACAAAAAGTTTTTGACGGAAATGGGAATTTTTCTCTAATTCTACTTTACTACTTATCCCACTAGCCCTCTGGGGTGAAAAACCTGACTCAGCTACTTCCCTAAAAACTCTCAAAGGAACCAGAGCTGTGTGGACAGCAGCAGGGAGGGAAGCGGCAAGGAGGAATGGTGGTAGCCAGGACTATCCCCCTCTGACATTCATATTACTGTTATTAATATTATCAGGGCATTTGTTAAGCACTTACAGTGGGTCACCTGCCGTTCTGCGCACTGGGGTACATACAAGTTAGTGAGGTCGAGCACAGTCTCTGCCCCACATGGGGCTTAAGTAGGAGGGAGAAAAGGGAGGAAGAACTTACTGTGGGCAGAGCACTGAACTATGTGCTTGGGAGATAGCACAATCTGAGGCTTTGTACATTTTGCCACATTCTCAATATAGCCACCAGAATGTAAGCTCCTTAAGGGCAGAGATGGAGCCTACTCTCGTATTCTATTGTGTGTTCCATAAATACCATTATTTAATAGCCCTGCTTAGGAAAATAATAATCATGTTGGTATTTGTTAAGCGCTTACTATGTGCAGAGCACTGTTCTAAGCACTGGGATATAAAGAGGGTAATCAGCTTGTCCCACGTGAGGCTCACAGTCTTAATCCCCATTTTACAGATGAGGTAACTGAGGCACAGAGAAGTTGAGTGCCTTGCCTACAGTCACACAACTGACAAGCGGCAGAGCCGGCATTAGAACCAATGACCTCTGACTCCCAAGCCCAGGCTCTTTCCACTGAGCCACACTGCTTCTCTTGAGCCATGCTGCTTCTCTAAATGAAAACCAGCATAGGCATTTCAAAATTATTCTTTTTCTCCCTAAACCCCACAAAAGCAGATGCGTCTCCGCTATTGTTTCGTAGCCATCCATGCAACTCAGCCTCCCAATCCACCAGGTAGCAGGGCCATTCCTGAACCAGTCCTACCAAAGCCTGTTTTGCTACATCGCAGTGGGAAGGACTAAAACAATGGCAGCTGGCCACCTCCATGGAAAGTTGAACACTAGGAAGCTGTGTTAGACTGTTAGACTCTAAGCTGCGAGAAGCCCAAAACTGAGTCCTAGCCACAGCACACTATGGCTTTTATTTTATGTTGATTTTCTGGGGGGGTGGGTTGTCATATATTTATAGTTTTGTTTTTGTTTTTTTTTTTAACATATGCCTGCTACCAGGTCCCTTTCCTCTCTTTATTCTCAGTTTGGGAGCCCCTTGAGGGCCACGGACCATGTCTATTTCTCAGCATGTCACTAGAGTTGATATATACGTATTATTTGACATAGAGCTAAAATTGCCAGGATACCTTTCAGGTCTGGTGAGCCACGATGAGACCAGAGTCCTAAAGCACCGCTTGGAGAAAAGTGGTCAAAAAGTGTTAAGCCTGAGCAAGGCTCTACCTTTCAGAATTTTAGATCTGAAGTGAGGAATTTAGAAAGCTTTTTGTACAAGATGCTGAATAATACCTTTTTAAAAATCAAGACCTTAGTAGTGGAGAACCAAGTGGATAATTATGAAAAATAATTGCCCCTTTAAGATTTCTTAACAGTTGGACCTATTGGCTGACCATATACTCATGTTATCTTCAAAACTGGCCAAAAGAAGAAAGGGATACTTTCAGGCAGCCAGAAGCATGAGAGAGGGTCAAAGGCAGAGAACAGGAAAAGATAAATAAATAAATAGCTCTGATGTCAAAAAATACCCTGAAGTAACCTTTCATATTACCACCAAGAGCCAGAAGCGGGGAAGGAGCTTCTGCCCCAAATAACGTTCAAGTATCGTGACAAGACTCTAAAGGCCGCAGAGTAGAAAATGTCAGTTAGTAGTCCACTGTAAAACTATGAGTTCCACGTGGGAGGGGGACTGCGTCCAACCTGATAAGTTTGTAACTACCCCAGGCCCTAGAACGGTGCGTGACACATAGAAAGCGCTTAACAAATAATTTACTTAACACTATCCTGGGGTACATTTTAGCATATAAGATGCTGGTAACACAAGATCGGCATTCCCACAATTTACCTCACTAGCAAAGTTGTGGTTCCGGTAGCTTCATTTTCCCTCTGCAGATAAAGTGCAGATAGCAATTACTTGCCAAATCAAAGCCAAGAGCTGTGATTAAAATGAACAAAAAGGCACTTAGTGCTGATCTATATCTCCCAAGAAGGAACTTTAAAAATTAAGAAGCTCAATTGAGGACACCCTCACACTGCTGTGGAGAATTTAACTGCGATAAATGCAGGTCCGGTAAGTAGACCTTTGTGGATAATGACTGGGTATGCAGGTGCAGTTGGGTGCAGGCACATATTACGGTTCCCCTTGCAAGCTGCTAAATCCACTACTGTATTGTATCATATTGTATCATGTTGCTATATTACCGATTTCGTTTATTACTGTTTATTGTTGTCAGTGCTGCCACCCACCTCTCTGGCCTCTCCATGTCCCTCCTCCCCTCCTCCCCCCTCCCGCCCCTTCCTATCCTCCCCTTCCCCTTCCCCTCTCTCGCTCAGCTCTTTCCCGCTCTCTCCTCTGTCTCCTCCACCCCTCCCCTCTCCCGCCCTAGAACCCCACTTTACCAGCGCTACCCCTCTTCCCCCTCCCCCTACTCTTCCCCCCACCAAACCCCCTCTTCACCCCCTCCCCCCTTCTCTCTTCCCCACCCATGCCCCATCCCAGTCCTCTTGTCCCACCGCCGCCCCTCATCCCCCTCTCCTCGTCCAGGGCCCCGCCACCTCCTTCCCATCCAAACCCTCCCCTCCCCCCGCCCTTCCCCCCCTCCTCCCCTTGCACCCACAGCTACTTTCAAGTGTGGCCTCTGGAACCCCCGCTCTATTACAGGCAAGCTACCTTTCATCCATGACCTTTTCCTCTCCCGCTCTCTCCTCCTCCTCGCCCTTTCGGAAACGTGGCTCTCTCCCGAAGACAGGGTCTCCGCCGCCGCTCTCTCCGGCGGAGGCCTCTCCTTCTCCCACTCCCCCAGATTCACCGGTAAGGGAGGAGGCGTCGGCTTCCTCCTCTCGCCCCGATGCCGCTTCCGCACTATCCCTCCTCCCCCCTCCCTCTCCTTCCCCTCCTTCGAAGCCCATATCATTCGCCTCTACCACCCACTCCAGTTACTTGTCGCCGTCATCTACCGCCCTCCCGGTCCCACCTCCGACTTCTTCAACCACCTTGACCCCTTTCTCACCTTCCTTCTCTCCTTCTCTCTGCCCACTCTGATCCTTGGAGACTTCAACATCCATACGGATGTACCCGACGACTCCTCTGCCGCCCGCCTGCTATCCCTCCTCGACTCTGCTGACCTCCTCCTCCACCATACCGCGCCCACTCACCGACTCGGTCACACCCTCGATCTCGTCATCTCCTACCGCTGCACTATCTCCTCCCTCACCGACTCTGAAATCCCTCTCTCTGACCATAACCTTCTCACCTGCCTCATCTCTCACACTCCCTCCCCCTGCAAATCTTCGCTACTGCCCCACAGAGACCTCCGCTCTCTCGATCCCATCCGTCTTTCCAATAGCATCTCTCCTCACCTTGCCGCCCTGTCCTCTCTTCCCACTCTCGACGATCGGGTCTCCGCTCTCAACTCCACCCTCTCTACTCATCTCGACTCTCTCGCCCCCCTTTCCCTCCGCCGCTCTCGCTCCACTAACCCACAGCCCTGGATCACCTCCTCCGTCCGTCTCCTATGCTCCTATGCTCGAGCTGCTGAGCGCTGCTGGCCAAAGTCCAAGCACAAAGCCGACCTCACACACTTCAAATTTATCCTTTCCTGCCTTAACTCTGCCCTCTCCTCCGCCAGGCAAAGCTTCTTCTCCTCCCTCATTGACACCCATGCCCGTCACCCCCGCTGATTGTTCCGGACCTTTAACTCTCTCCTTAGGCCCCCTGTTCCTCCCCCTCCCCCATCTCTCACCCCCAATGATCTGGCCACCTATTTCCTCACGAAAATCAACACGATCAGGTCTGAGCTCCCCAAAGTCACCCCTCTGCCTCTCCCCTCCCCCCCAACAACCCCCTCCCCTACTTTCCCATCCTTCCCTGCAGTATCCTCAGAGGAGATCTCCTCCCTCCTCGCAAGTGCCACCCCCTCCACCTGCACCTCGGACCCCATTCCCTCTCACCTTCTTAAAACCATCGCCCCTGCCCTCCTCCCTTCCTTAACTTCTATTTTTAACCACTCAATCTCCAAGGGCTCCTTCCCCTCTGCCTTCAAACATGCCCACGTCTCCCCCATCCTAAAAAAACCCACTCTTGACCCCACTTCCCCCTCCAGTTATCGTCCTATCTCCCTACTACCCTTCCTTTCCAAAATCCTAGAACTCTCACCCCCAATGATCTGGCCACCTATTTCCTCACGAAAATCAACACGATCAGGTCTGAGCTCCCCAAAGTCACCCCTCCGCCTCACCCCTCCCCTCCAACAACCCCCTCCCCTACTTTCCCATCCTTCCCTGCAGTATCCTCAGAGGAGATCTCCCCCCTCCTCGCAAGTGCCACCCCCTCCACCTGCGCCTCGGACCCCATTCCCTCTCACTTTCTTAAAACCATCGCCCCTGCCCTCCTCCCTTCCTTAACTTCTATTTTTAACCACTCAATCTCCAAGGGCTCCTTCCCCTCTGCCTTCAAACATGCCCACGTCTCCCCCATCCTAAAAAAACCCGCTCTTGACCCCACTTCCCCCTCCAGTTATCGTCCTATCTCCCTACTACCCTTCCTTTCCAAAATCCTAGAACGAGTCGTCTACAATCGATGCCTAGAATTCCTTAACTCCCATTCTCTCCTAGACCCCCTCCAATCTGGCTTCCGTCCCCCCCACTCTACCGAGACTGCTCTCTCTAAGGTCACCCATGACCTCCTTCTTGCCAAATCCAATGGCTCCTACTCCATTCTGATCCTCCTTGACCTCTCTGCTGCCTTTGACACTGTCGACCATCCCCTCCTCCTCCACACCTTATCTCACCTTGGCTTCACGGACTCTGTCCTCTCCTGGTTCTCCTCTTACCTCTCTGGCCGATCATTCTCGGTCTCCTACGCTGGAGCCTCCTCCCCCTCCCATCCTTTAACTGTTGGAGTTCCTCAAGGGTCAGTTCTTGGCCCTCTTCTGTTCTCCATTTACACTCACTCCCTCGGTGAACTCATCCGCTCTCACGGCTTTGACTACCATCTCTACGCAGATGACACGCAGATCTACATCTCTGCCCCTGTCCTCTCCCCCTCCCTTCAGGCTCGCATCTCCTCCTGCCTCCGGGACGTCTCCACCTGGATGTCGGCCCGCCACCTAAAACTCAACATGAGCAAGACTGAGCTCCTCATCTTCCCTCCCAAACCCGGTCCGCTCCCAGACTTCTCTATCACCGTGGATGGCACGACCATCCTTCCCGTCCCGCAGGCCCGCAATCTCGGTGTCATCCTTGACTCGTCCCTCTCGTTCACCCCACACATCCTATCCGTTACCAAGACCTGCCGGTTTCACCTCTACGATATCGCCAAGATCCGCCCTTTCCTCTCCACCCAAACGGCTACCTTACTATTACGGGCTCTCGTTATATCCCGGCTAGACTACTGTGTCAGCCTTCTCTCTGACCTCCCTTCCTCCTCTCTCGCCCCGCTCCGGTCTATCCTTCACTCCGCTGCCCGGCTCATCTTCCCGCAGAAACGATCTGGGCATGTCACTCCCCTTCTTAAACAACTCCAGTGGTTGCCTATCGACCTCTGCTCCAAACAAAAACTCCTCACTCTAGGCTTCAAGGCTCTCCATCACCTTGCCCCTTCCTACCTCTCCTCCCTTCTCTCTTTCTACCGCCCACCCCGCACGCTCCGCTCCTCCGCCGCCCACCTCCTCACCGTCCCTCGGTCTCGCCTATCCCGCCGTCGACCCCTGGGTCACGTCCTCCCGCGGTCCCGGAACGCCCTCCCTCACCTCCGCCAAACTGATTCTCTTTCCCTCTTCAAAACCTTACTTAAAAATCACCTCCTCCAAGAGGCGTTCCCAGACTGAGCTCCCCTTCCCCCTCTACTCCCTCTGCCATCCCCCCTTTACGTCTCCGCAGCTAAAGCCTCATTTTCCCCTTTTCCCTCTGCTCCTCCACCTCTCCCTTCCCATCCCCACAGCACTGTACTTGTCCGCTCAACTGTATATATTTTCGTTACCCTATTTATTTTGTTAATGAATTGTACATCGCCTTGATTCTATTTAGTTGCCATTGTTTTTACGAGATGTTCTTCCTCTTGACGCTGTTTAGTGCCATTGTTCTTGTCTGTCCGTCTCCCCCGATTAGACTGTAAGCCCGTCAAACGGCAGGGACTGTCTCTATCTGTTGCCGACTTGTTCATCCCAAGCGCTTAGTACAGTGCTCTGCACATAGTAAGCGCTCAATAAATACTATTGAATGAATGAATGAATAAATCCAAACCAACAGCAAAGACACATCGAAAAATCCATAATAGTCGACTATAATGTCTGACAGAATACGGAACAAAATTGGTGCTGATCAGCCTCAGCATAAATATCAACTCCCCCCACACCGGCCCAAATCTGCATTGTAAATTAAAATCCTGGTAAATCAATTACCGAAATCATCATCCAGTATTTACTGCATACCTAAAGGATACATAGAGGAAGATACTGGCGGGGTCAAGTGACCTTGGGCAAGTCATTTAACTTCTCTGTGCCTCAGTAACCTCATCTGTAAAATGGGGATTTTAAGACCCATGTGGAATGTGGACTGTGTCCGACTTCATTAGCTTGCTTGTATCTACCAGCGCCTACAGTGCCTGGTGTGTAGTAAGCACTTAAATACCATTTAAAAACTGAGAAAAGCTATTTATGAAGATAATCACGAACCCCATCTAAAACAAAGATGTCAATTTTTTCATCCTGTTTTAGTGCTTTCAAGGCACTTCATCGATGTTGAATGTTGAGCCTTCAATTTATATAGTGCTTTCATTTTCCAAAGCAATTCTCAGGAAACTTACAGGTACTGATTTTAGTGACCATCATCTCAGCCAAGTCAATTCACCGTAGGAAATGGAATCACAACAGATTTTCATCACTTTCTTAAGTAACCTAAACCCACATGAAACACATTGCTTCCAATTAATTTACAGGATTTAGTACTATGGTGATACTTTGTTATACTTTCTGAAAGTTACCGTTGGTTAGAACAGAGGAGAGGCAGTCTACATACTCTGGTAATTTATTTAACAATGAATTCCAATTTACTTTATTAAAACCACTGAATATGTGACCTAGTGGAAAGAGCACAGGCCTGCAAGTCAGAAAACCCAGGTTCCAATTCCAGCGCCTCCACTGGCTCACTGTGTGACCTTGGGCAATCCACTTAACTTATCTGTGTCTCAGTATCCCCAGCTGAAAAATGGAGAGTTAATACCTGTTCTCCCTACTTTGACTGTGAACCCAACGTGGGACAGGGATTGGGTTGAACCTGATCACTCTGTATCTACTCCAGCACTTAGAAGAATGTTTGACACAGTAAGCGTTCAACAAATAAACCATAAAAAAGCATACAAATTAAGCCCGTATTATACATTCACAGGGTACCTCGAAGAACATCCACTGCCAGATGTCCAGATAAGTATCATCAATGAGCTTTTTTTAAAAAATGATTTGGTTCAGGGTTGTTTGATCTGCAATAATCCCTGCTTTAACACATGCTTTCACTATGCCATTTGGACCTAACATGATGAAGTATTAGAGAATGTTCCTTCCTGAAACATGAGTCTCTGTTCTGGGCACAACACAATCCACAAGTTGATACTAGGTGAGATGGGTTTAGGAAGAAACAGTTGTGCGCATGGACATGACATCAATCAAGGTGAGATACTGCTATAGTTCCAGCCTCTGCCTCAGTCTTACTGTACTTTACAGTAGGATCCATTTCTTTGTGCCTGGGGAAGTTTACAGTATTTAACAGAGTAAAATAAAAATGAGTGGAAAAGGTATGAAACACTCACCTAACAGTGAACCTAAAAATAATGCACGAATTTGTTAAAAAAAAAAAATCAGTCATGGTGGAATCTTAGAGCCATCTTCCCCCTAATGCATTAACTCATAAGAGATTCTTCAAGAACACATCTATCAAATTACGGCAGAAATGATTGTACATACTTGGTTCTAGAAAGGACAAGCGGACTCTCGTTTTTTCTACTCAGTTGAATCGGCACTACAGACATTACGGTTTTTGGGAAGTTGTTACGGGCATTAGATAACAGAAAAAAAGAGTGGTTTGTGAGAAGTATGCTTGACTAGAGTCAAGAAATAAGCAGTTAGGAGAGTAAGGAGAGATGAGAGTGGACAATGGAGGAGAAAGGCTGGTGAATAATTTGAGTTTAATGCAGGAAACAAGAGAAAGATATAGGTAGTTGTCAATTAAAGGCAATAGAAAAAAAGACAAAAAAGAAATTAGAAAGGCTATATTGGCCCAGTACTTGAGATAAGCTAGTCAGAAAGGATTTTACCCTCAAGGGCCTAAGTAAAAATAGATTTGAAATTGTTGTGAAGAAAAAAAAAGATGTAGCCATTTTGTATGATGGACGGAAAAGAGATAATTCCAAAACTTTCTGCATGGAAGAGCTTGGAGTTTCCAGAAGTCCCTAAGGAATTAGTAGACAGTATTTCTCGTTCCCCCGACCCCTCCCCGTCGGCTTCTCATCCTTCTTTCCCAGTCCATAGAGAGAAAGAAATGGCACTTCCCAGATCTGTAAGAAAGACAAATTTGCAGACCCGAAAGACTCGCTGCCGTAACTGCAAACTACCAACACAGAAATATTGCCCTGAATACACCCAACAGAGGTCTCCCTCCCTCCCTCCCTCCCTCCCTTCAGATCCCTTCTGAAATCACCGCGTGGCTCAGTGGAAAGAGCCCGGGCTTGGGAGCCAGAGGTCATGGGTTCAAATCCTGGCTCTGCCCCCTGTCAGCTGTGTGACTGTGGGCAAGTCACTTGACTTCTCTGGGCCTCAGTTACCTCATCTGTAAAATGGGGATGAAGACTGTGAGCCTCACGTGGGACAACCTGATTACCCTGTATCTACCCCAGCGCTTAGAACAGTGCTCTGCACATAGTAAGCGCTTAACAAATACCAACATTAATCCAAAAGGCCTTCCCCAAAGAATTCCTACTACCCCCAGATGCCATACCTCCGAAACAACCACTCTGGTACTTCTGCAGCACTTACGCACTTGTGTACTCACAACCTCCCAAAGCATGTATGGACATAGCTTACATTCCCTATAATTTCGACACTAATTTTTATACCAACCCCTTTTCCTTCTGCCTCCTCTCAGTATATTACTTCAATAGCTTCCTCACCCATTCGACTATAAACTCCTTCAGAGAGGGATGGGATCTGCCAACTCATTGGTACTCCCCCAAGCATTTGGTACACTGCTCTGTGCATAGTAGGTGCTCGATAAATACCAGATACCAGAGATGGTTTGGAGGTATCTCAAGTCAAGTACAGAGAGCCCAAGCTATTGAGGGGGAGAGGCAGTCCCGAGGGGATGCTTGGCTAGATTATAATACTCCTGGTTCAAGAATCCCCCAGAGATTTGGAGGGCTTATGGACAACCAGAAAGCCCAGGCCTTGATCAGAATCCAGAAGAGGCCCCGAAACAACCCAGGTAAGAAAGTTCCTTAAAGCTCATTAGGTCGACTAGACTGAGGGACGCTCCATCCCCTTCCCCAGCCTATCTGTGCTGAGAAACAGGGCCCACGGGCGTTTCCAAATAGCTGTGGTGGTCCTGAAAAATGCCCAGAAAGCACCAGATTCAGGGGGTACCTTTCATCGTCACCCTGCAGGCTACTTCTGGAAGTAGGAACAACTATGTAGATGTGGGATGGCCCAACAAAAATCCAACATTTGATTTTCGTCACACTTGCCTCAGGTGATGCTGGACTAGGAAAAACGATGCAGGGGTAGAAAAACAGATTTGGGAGTCACTCACGTAAAAGGAGGGTATAGGTACAATTCCAATCTAGCATCTAACAGACAGCATGCTCCCTTCTACATAGTCAAAAAAAATACTGCAGGGTGATATTTCCTATGTGAAATGTGTAAAGGAAGTTACAAGCGTAGAGTCACACTAAGGGAGAGAATGAGAAACTTCCAGATAACACCGAAGTCACCAGAGAATAACGGTCAGTCTGAAATTTTTGTGAAGATGGTTAGGCTATCGGTGACTGAAGTGATCCTAACAGGTTAACTATCAAGTTGAGAGCAGTGATTACCATTAAATATTGAAGGGGCCAATTTTTTTTTTAAATATAACCACTCAAATTTCTAGCCAAGGGTAAATATTTTCCTTATCCCTTCCCACATGCTCTCACAAGAAAAGCACTATCAGCTGTGGGCGTCACACACACATATATACCTACACATTATGTATACACACATATATATAGATAACATATGTATTACCTGCTAAGAATTGAGCTAGGGCCATCTGTAAAGTCACAAAACTGCTTTCCGGCTGCGGAAAACCATTACGACCCTTGTTAGGTCTGAGTCAAAAGTTCCTACCTCCAGAAACCGCACCAATACCCTTTGTAACCGCAGCAATACCCTTTGTAAATGAACCTGGTAAATTTACCGCTCCTGTGATCTTTTCCGTAAATTTAGGTTCCTTTTTAAAGCGGAGAAGATCAATTCTATTTCAAACAAAATATACCGAAAGGCCGAGGGACCACTATGCTGTTCACCGCCCCAAATACTATCTGGCCTTAAGTGGTAATAGACAAGAATGCAAGGGTCAGTTGAACACTAATTCCCTAGATAGAGAGGAGTGAAATCCGATCGGTACAGAGAGTCTCTGAGACTTGATGGGGAAAATGCTGTGGGGGCATGCTTATTTCCCTGATCAGCTGCTAGCACCATCAGAAACTGATGTTTTGAGTAGACCTCTCTAAGAGGTTCTTAAAACGTTGGCAGGTTCAGTCACCAGTGAATGCAACCAAGGTTTTTCATGCAACTTCAGGACGATAACATGCTTCCCCCCAAATCCAACTGCTTAGACTAAATTTTGCGTGGCACAAGGCGAAACGACTATTGCAAAACCTGGAATTGTTTCCTTCACATAAAATGTTGTGGGAACAATGAAAAGGGCCCAAACGAGCACAAGGCCTCGCCATAAAAAGATTACAAGAGCTACAGACAAACATCATTAGGGCTCACAACGAGGCTAATGAAGCGAGGGTCGTGGTGAGTGATGACCCATAAAAAGTCTGGGTTCTTATACTCTCCAGTCCAGCAAATAGTTCTCGAGTCGCGGGGATCACCTAAGACGTCTCGGCCAAAAGGCACTGTTGTTTCACAAGGCTCCAGGGACGAAATCCGGCCAAGTCTTCGATCGCCTCATTGCGACAGAAAAGTAGAAGCCTCCCACGGAACCGTTTAGCCCCATCCGGAAGACGACTTCCTAAAAGGAGGGCCTCGGTGCAATGCTGCGCCGGTCTGCGGCTGGAGTAACAACCCTCCCTCGTCCCCCCCGCCCCGGCAGGAGCCCTTCCCACGGACCTCGGCCGATCGGTTGGGTTGAAGGTGCAGCTGGAGAAGGGAGGGAGAGAGAGAGGAAGGGAGGCCTCGAGGCAGGACCGTCCCCGCCACTCCGGCCCCACGGCCGCGGAGGTCCCCGCCGGGAAAGCCGCTCGGAGGGCCGAGCGGGGGAGAGCGGCCCTCTACTCACCAGCAAACAGTCCGAATTCACTTGGGATTTGGGGTCCCGCAGCAGGTTGTCGATCTTCTCGAAGCGCGTCTCAAAACTGTCCCCGGTCGACATGGTGCTGGCTCGGGCCCGCCCGCGGCCGCCGAAAGCCCGAGCGACTCCCCCCGCCGGGGGCGGCCCCGCCTCGGCCCGGCCCTCGGCTCCCTCGTCGCCCTCGCCTCACTGCGGGGCCCGGGCCCCGGGGCCCCGGAGCGGCTCCCTCAGGCCCGCCCCGAGGCACATTCCCCCTCCCTCCCTCTTCTTCCTCCTCCTCCCTTCTGGCTCAGCCCCGCAGCAAGCTGGGCCGGGCCGGGCCGGGCCGGGCCGGGCCGGGCGCGGGGAAGATGCCGTCGGCGAAGGGTCGGGGCCGGGCCGCGGCTCCCCGCCTCGGGCAAGGCTCTGACCGCGGGGGCCCGGGCGGGCGGCGGAGGACCGGAGGGAGGGAGGGAAGGCCGAAGGGCAGGAGGGAGGGAAGGAAGGAAGGAGGGAGGGAGGGAGAGAGGGAGGGAGGGAGAGAGGGAGGGAGGGAAGGCCGGAGGGCAGGAGGAAGGGAGGGCCGCGTCTGAGGCGCCTCAGGTGCCGCGGGCCCGGCGGCTGCCGTCCCTCACTCGCCCATTTTGTCTGGCTGACGTGGGAGTCCGGCGGGCAGGGTGGGGCCCAACGAGCCCGGGGTCCGGCGAGCGACGACCGAGGCGGGCGGGGGAGGGGGGAGCCGGGCCGGTGGCGGCCGCTACAACGGCGGCCCGGGGGCGGGGGGCGGTGAGAGTCCCTAATATGTCCGCCTTCCTGTTTAAAACAAACGGAGAACGCCGGACGCAGTGCGCATGCGGGGAAGTACCTCGGGGACGGGAGGGGGGCAGAAGCGCGTTCGCGGGAAGAGAACGCGCGCGCCACGGGGGCGGTGGGGAGAAGAAGGGCGCGGCCGGGAGCCAATCGGCGGCCTCCTTCAACGTCGCCGCCGCCGCCGCCGCCGCCGCTTCGTCCTCCCCCTCCTCCTTCTCCTCAGCAGATGGCCCGCCCCGCTCACTCCCTCTACTCACCCAACTCTCTCAACCGGCGCTCTGCATCTCCCCTTCATTCATTCGCTCAGTCAAGCCCCTTTCCCGAGCGCTTACATTGTGGGCAGCCCTGGACCGAGCCCTCGGAATCGAGGAGGCGATCCCTGCCCCAACAACGGGCTCAGGGGCCAAAAGGGGGAGACAGCCAAAACCAAACGAGCAGTCAGATTACCTCGATACCATCAAAATAGATAGAAACATAGATATATATATAATCGTAGATTTTATATATATATATATCTATATATAAATTTTTACCTCACCATGGAAAATTATTCTATATTATATATAGAATCGTAGATATACCATTCATCAAATCAATAGAGCGATAAATAATATACACAAGTGCCGTGGGGAGGGAGAGGGAGGGCTCTCCTGTGGTGTTTGGACGACAGGGGGGGCGCGCTCAGGGAAGCCGCCCTCGACGGAAAGGAGATTTTTTCCGTCCCCTCGTTTGGAGCAACCTGCCTCCTCCGTTCAGCCCTGGCCGCGGTTCACCGAGCAGAGAGCCTCCCCACTTCGCCAGCTCCCGAAGCGGTTATTAACGTCCGAGACCGGGCCGACACTGACTCACTGCATTTCTTCCGGACCCCTCCCTGCCCCCGAAGCGCCGCACTTGAGTTTCAGCCGCCCCTGGCTGGCCGGGTGGTCCCCGGGACACCGGAGGGAGTCGGGATCTTGGAATAATTGAGTCTAGAGTGGAGGAGAGCTCCCGGAAATGAAGAGGAATTGGTGGTTGGACGCTCACGGGTAATAACAGCGATCAACGAACCCAAATTATTCTCCCAAAAAGACAGCAAGGAACACCTCCCACCAGAGCACACGGATCGCATGGTCCTTCCCCCCACCCCCCCCACCCCAACTGACAAGTGGTTTCATAAGCATCGGTTACTAATCTCGTTCACGTTCAGGTTTCTCAATGCGATCCCTTCGGAGCTATGACTTTTTCTCCGAATGACATAACTCTCAGTCTGGCCATTTCCTGCTCTGACTGTTCCCTTCATGAGTCGATTCTTCAACTGAGCTGAGTTGGGGGGGACCGTCACTAGTTTTGTAAATTGGTCCCCGCATTTTACTACCCCCACCCTTCTTTCGCTAGGCTAAAAGAGCATAGGCCATTTCGGAAAACAAGCCGACCTTTAGTTACTGTAACCTCTGGGTGGTATTTATTGAGCGCTTACTGCGTGCAGAGCAATGTACGAAGCGCTTGGGAAAGTACAATCTAAAACGGATTTAGATCCAGAGGGGGAGACGGACACTAGTATAAACAAATAAATGATCGATATGTACGTTAGTGCTGGGCTGAGAGAGGGGTGAATCGAGGGGGCGTAGCTTCCTTATAGCTTTCAAACTCATTAATGTGGGAGCAAGGGAATTTAATGTAATGCTTCGATCAAATACTTGATTTCTATCCAGTGGAAATTTGCTCTTAAAACGCAGGTTAAGTTTTGATTTCTTAGTGTACTAAGTGGGAGTTTCAATGTATTTCACATTTAAACTCCAGCGCCCCCACTGGCTATTACTGAGTGCTTCATGACAGACATAAAATGCAAGAAAACTAGATTAAAAAACATTGTCGTCTCTGTCTGCCCCGTTCCATCGCCGATTAATCAAGCCTGGGAATACCTGCTTTGAATCAAGTGAGATTGAACCCCTGATCTATGCAATGCCGATAGGAAACATTTCCTTATTAAGTCACCAGTAGATTGAAAAGGAAGTCTTTTGAGAGCCTTTTCATTCATTCAATAGTATTTATTGAGCGCTTACTATGTGCAGAGCACTGTACTGAGCGCTTGGGATGAACAAGTCGGCAACAGATAGAGACAGTCCCTGCCGTTTGACGGGCTTACAGTCTGATCGGGGGAGACGGACAGACAAGAACAATGGCACTAAACAGCGTCAAGGGGAAGAACATCTCGTAAAAACAATGGCAACTAAATAGAATCAAGGCGATGTACAATTCATTAACAAAATAAATAGGGTAATGGAAATATATACAGTTGAGCGGACGAGTACAGTGCTGTGGGGATGGGAAGGGAGAGGTGGAGGAGCAGAGGGAAAAGGGGAAAATGAGGCTTTAGCTGCGGAGACGTAAAGGGGGGATGGCAGAGGGAGTAGAGGGGGAAGAGGAGCTCAGTCTGGGAACGCCTCTTGGAGGAGGTGATTTTTAAGTAAGGTTTTGAAGAGGAAAAGAGAATCAGTTTGGCGGAGGTGAGGAGGGAAGGCGTTCCGGGACCGCGGGAGGACGTGACCCAGGGGTCGACGGCGGGATAGGCGAGACCGAGGGACGGTGAGGAGGTGGGCGGCGGAGGAGCGGAGCGTGCGGGGTGGGCGGTAGAAAGAGAGAAGGGAGGAGAGGTAGGAAGGGGCAAGGTGATGGAGAGCCTCGAAGCCTAGAGTGAGGAGTTTTTGTTCGGAGCGGAGGTCGATAGGCGACCACTGGAGTTGTTTAAGAAGGGGAGTGACATGCCCAGATCGTTTCTGCAGGAAGATGAGCCGGGCAGCAGAGTGAAGAATAGACCGGAGCGGGGCGAGAGAGGAGGAAGGGAGGTCAGAGAGAAGGCTGACACAGTAGTCTAGCCGGGATATAACGAGAGCCCGTAATAGTAAGGTAGCCGTTTGGGTGGAGAGGAAAGGGCGGATCTTGGCGATATTGTAGAGGTGAAACCGGCAGGTCTCGGTAACGGATAGGATGTGTGGGGTGAACGAGAGGGACGAGTCAAGGATGACACCGAGATTGCGGGCCTGCGGGACGGGAAGGATGGTCGTGCCATCCACGGTGATAGAGAAGTCTGGGAGCGGACCGGGTTTGGGAGGGAAGATGAGGAGCTCAGTCTTGCTCATGTTGAGTTTTAGGTGGCGGGCCGACATCCAGGTGGAGACGTCCCGGAGGCAGGAGGAGATGCGAGCCTGAAGGGAGGGGGAGAGGACGGGCGGAGATGTAGATCTGCGTGTCATCTGCGTAGAGATGGTAGTCAAAGCCGTGAGAGCGGATGAGTTCACCGAGGGAGTGAGTGTGAATGGAGAACAGAAGAGGGCCAAGAACTGAGCCTTCAAAGTGTATTAGCTCATCTGCCAGGCTAGTTCAAAATATCAGACTATCAGCACCACTGTTAGTTGCAGACAAGTGATGCATTTTTATTACACGTAGGGCTGCATCCAGTCTTCTTAGCCCAGTGGTATTGCTGAGTCTTGAAATCACTAATGGCATCTCTTCCAAGGACCCTCAGACTTGCGGGCAACTCTTCATCCTGCTAGCATTCGCCCCGAGAATGGCAGGGACAAAACTATGTTTAATGAAATGAAGATTCGGCAACATTCCCAGACGTCCAAAGCTGTTCAAGTTAACCTAAAAAGTTGCCCTATTCCCACTCCTGTGGCACTTTCCCAGATGGAGCCCTTCCTGGCCTTTCCACTGTTAGAAGTGTAAGTACTGTAAATGCAATGGGAGAATCAGAAATTTTGTTCAGATTTAGAAAGCTGCAGAGAGGAGCCCAGGGGAGTTAGCAAATCATGCCCCTTTCTAAATATAAGACCCGGCCTGGAAGCAGCTTCCCATCCCTTGATCGCTCTGCCTTTCATCTAGACCTGCTCTGGCCCTATCTCACCTAGATTACGGCACCTCGGCTTGGCCGAACCCCCTGCCCCTCCCCACAATCAGTCATCAAACTGTCACCCCTGTTGCTTCTTCCATCTATTATGACCAATCTTCTAACCCATCAGTGTCAGTGGCCCCGGAAAGAGGGGAGGGTATGGCAGGTTATGGAGTCACCTTGGAATCAACCTTCAAGGCCTCAAAGATGGGAAGGGGGCAGTATGATGTAGCCTAACACAAGAAGCAGCCTGGCCTAATGGAGAGAGCACAGGCCTGGGAGTCAGGAGATCACAGATTCTAATCCCAGATCTGCCACCTGTCTGCTGGGTGACCTTAGGCAAGTCACTTCACTTCTCTGTGCCTCAATTACCTCATCTGTAAAATGGGGATTAAGACTATGAGCCCCAGGTGGGACAGGGACTGTGTCCCACCTGATTAGCATGTATCTACCCCGGCACTGGCACATAGTAAGTGCTTACCAAATATCATTTTAAAAAAAAGAGAAGTAACCTCTCCTAGGCCTCAGCCAGAGGTGAACCCTGCAGTTCCTTCCTGTAATCTAATGGCTGAATATTTCTGAAGTGTGGGTTAGGGAGGGGCTTCCTCCTTATGTGGATAGTTATGCACAGCTCCAATGTTTGCTGCCAGATTCTAAGTACCTGATACACTTACTTGCTTTGCTGTTGACTAAGAAGGTACAATGCAGCCGTCAGGTACAAGAACAATGATTCATTCATGGTCTCTGACCCCTGGGAAGCTCACTCAAATCTAGAGTTAGGAGGGCAGGTACACAAGGAAAGGAAAGCAGGATAAATACAGCTAAAAAAGCACTCAACGACAACAGGCTGTTAAGCACTGTAAGGACAGGGACCCCTTTTCTACTTTTAATCTACTCTACCAAAGCCCTCATACAGTGCCCAGCCAGCTTCAGATCCAGGCAGAGGAAGAGCAACAGGATAGGTAAGCCCTCTTGTCTGTCTTAGACAATATTATTACTTCTTGGGGTTCTTTGACACGGTAAGGGTGAACATCCCTCTATTATGTATAAATCTGTAATTTATATATTTATTTATTTATATTGTCTGTCTCTCCCTCTAGACTGCAAGCTCACTGTGGACAGGGAATGTGTCTGTTGTTGTATTGTACTCTCCTAAGTGCTCAGTACAGTGCTTTGCACACAGTAAGTACCCAATAAATATGATTGGATGAATGAATATTAAGTGATTAATGAGGCTGAGTGAGTTGTTCTAAGTGTCAATGCCTGGTTCTTCCTTACTGATGGGTGATGGGTTTTGAGGGGTGGGCCTGGATACCATAGAGGCTTAGGGCATGCTGCTTAGAGGGCAAACAGGGATGCCCTTTTCTACAGACACAGACACTGCACTCAAACCTTAACCAACCACCTTACAAAGCATGCTGTGGCCTTCAAACGGGACTGAGCAAGAGAGTGTGGATGACTCAGTGCAAACCATCAAGCACAAGCCCTTACTGACAGTGCGATGTCTCATCCCTGCACATAAATATATCCGATGTGAATAGGCAATCCAGGATATTGGCCACTTGAGTGCTGAGCACCACTCGGCAGCCCCCTGAATGTCTGAGCAGCCCTATTTAGGAGTGTCCTGCTCATCCTGAATTGGGAAGGGAACCAGAAAAAGTTTCTAAAATTGCTTGCCTCACCCTAATGCAGCTCATCATTAAACTGTGACTGGGGAGCTCTATATATGCAGATATATCTGTATGTGTATGTATAGGTGCATCTATAGCTATCTACACATACACATAGGTATGGGGTATATTTGGCACATATTGTGCCAAAACAGAAAGAAAAAAACCTATATTAAAGAAAAAAATCATACCATGAAACATCAAGACACTGCATGATGATGAAAGTAGTCACTGACCTTTAAGAAGAACAGCTCTAATAGTGCATGAATTGTCCAGATAGCAAGTCAGTTTCCCAGCCCAGAGTGGTCTAATCCCAGCCCAGACTAGACTAATGATGAAGGACAGCTGGCAGAATTTCTCCTTGATCCCCTCCAATCTGGCTTCTGCCCACTTCAGTTCTCCATCCTCACCCACTCCCTTGGAAAACTCATTCACTCCCATGGCTTCAACTAACATCTCTATGCGGATGATTCCCAAAGATACATCTCCGGCTCTGATCTCTCTCCTTCTCTGCAATCTTGTCCTGTCTTCAGGACATCTCTATTTGGATGTCCCCCCAACAACTCAAACTTAACATGTCCAAAACAGAATTCCTCATCTTCCCATCCAAACCCTGTTCGTCCCCCCGACTTTCCCATCACTGTACACTGTCCCACCATCCTCTCTGTCTCACAAGCCCATAACCGTTGCACTGTCTTCAACCCATCTCTCTCAATCAATCCACAAATTCAATTGATCATCATCACCAAATCCTGACGTTCAACCTTAACAACATCACTAAAATCCACCCTTTCCTATCTAAACTGTTACTATGTTTATCCAATAACTTATCCTATCCCTCTTTGATTATTGCATCTGCCACCTTGCTGACCTCCTTGCCTTCTGTCTTTACCCACTTCAATCAATACTTCCCTCTGCTGCCTGGATCATTTTTCTTCAAAACCTTCCAATCCACGTTTCCCCACTTCTCAAAAACCTCTAGTGGTTGGCCATTCACCTCCATATCAAACAGAAACTCCTTACCCTTACCGTTGGCTTTAAAATGCTCAATCTCTTTGCTCCCTCCTTCCTTAATTCTCTTATTTTGTATTACAACCCAGCCCACACACTTTGTTCCCCTAATGCCAACCTACTCATTGTACCTCGATCTCATCAATCTCACCGTCAAACCGTTGCCCACATCCTGCCTCTGGCCTGCAACTCCCTCCCGCTTCATATCCAACAGACGATCACCCTCCCCACCTTCAAAGCCTTATTAAAAGCACATCTCCTCCAAGAGGCCTTCTCCAACTGAGCCCTCATTTCCACTTTTCCCATTGGCTCTCTTCTGCATTGTCCTTGAAATTGGATTTGTACCTTATTCATGCCACCCACAGCCCCATAACATTTATGTGCATTTCCATAATTTATTCATTTATATTAATATCTGACTTCCCCTCTAGACTGTAAGGGAACGTATCCACCAACTCTGTTAAAGTATACTCTCCCAAGCACTTAGTACACTGATCTGCTCACAGAAAGCACTTAATAAATGCGACTGATTGATTGATTGAATATACCTGCCTTTGGAGAGGCCTCCCCCTTCATAATGATGCATGTCAGGGGTTGAATTTGCTGTCAGTCAGTCATTAATAGGGGGCCTGCCAAATCTGCCCAGAGGCATAATGACCCTCAAATGACATTTTGCCTGGCCCCAAAACAAAAGTGCTTTGCTATCATCATAAGGGTCTATGCCCTCACAGTGATGAATTGCGATGAGGATAAAGAGTGCTTCTCTAAAGATTTAGACAAACTCAACGCAGGGAGTACCGATATCAGATAAATTAATTGTAACCTGGCAATTTCAATGATAGAGTTGAAAGTGATACATATAGAGGAAAGTCATAGGTCACATGGGATTGGCAGACTCAGCAGTAGAAGCTTTTTTTTTGCCGAGTGAATGTGCCATACAAATACTATACCATCTTTTACCATTCCAGATACCACCCCAATCCAAACAGTGGCATCTTACTGATTACATCACAGCACGGCAGATGGACCTAAAGGAGGTTCAAGCACAACCACTGTGCCTAGAACAGAATGTTGTCTGGACCATCATCTCATTCACTCCAAGCTCACATTGTCCTTAGATCCATTTCACCAAAAATTGATTTCCAAAATACCAAAACACCTTACCCTTAAGCTTCTGGAAAATGAAGACATCCACAAGCAACTCCGCAACAACATCCCAGAAGCCCTGCTGAAAAAAAGAAAATCAAATCACTATCTCCAACATAAAAAGTGAATGGATATTTCTCTATGTTGTCTTCCAGGCAGTTGTCAATGCACTGGGACTGGCCAAGAAAAGACATTGAGACTGGTTTGATGCAAACAAGTTGGAAATAAAAGGTCTACTTCCTGCGAGACATCAACTGCACCTGCAGCATCTTGTAGAACTCGAGAACTCTGACAAAACTGAGACTTTCAGAAATCTGCACCATGACTGCACCTCCAGGGATCCAAAATTTTCTAGTCTTTGCTGAAGACATTACATGGTCCCATACAGGCCATTCCAGTACCTCTGAAGAGTGAGGACGGCTTCGGTCTCATCGATCATCAGGAGGGATTTTACTAGATTGTAAGCTCCACGAGGGCAGAGAAAAAGTCTCTTAACTCCTTTTTACTCTGACAAATGTTTAGTACAGAGCTCTGCAAAGAGTATACACTCAATTTTTTTAATGGTGTATGTTAAGTACTTGCTCTGCATAAGCACTATGATTTGGTAGATACAAGTTTATAAGTTTGGTCACTGCTCCTGTCCCAGAAGGGTATCACAGTCTAAGAGGGAGGGGGAACAGGAATTGATTCCCCATTTTACAGCTGAGGAAACTGAGTTACAGAGGAGATGAGTGATTTGCCCAAGTTCCCAAAGGAGGCAAGTGGAAAAGACAGGATTAGAACCCAGTTTCTGACTTCCAGGACCATGCTCTTTCCACTATGTCACGCTGCTTCCCATGATGCTCAGTAAATACTACTGATTGATTGATTGATTAAAAGATGGCAAGGACATTTCACTATCCTCCTCAACGTGCCTCCTACTACTGAAGATGAGACTCAGCACGACACACAACACTGCCCAAATGTGAAAATGGGCCTTTGTACCAACTACAGGAGAAGCAGTGTGGACTAGTGGAAAGCTCCCAGGCCTGGGAGTCAGAGGGCTTAGGTTCTAATACCAGCTCTGCCATTTGTCTGCTGTGTGACCTTGGGCAAGTCACTTCTTTGCCTCAGTTACCTCCTCTGTAAAATGGGGATTGTGAACCCTATGTGGGACATGGATTGTGTCCGACCTGATTAGCTCATATCTACCCCTGCGTTTAGTACGGCACATGGCGTTATCGTCCTCATCGACCCGTCTACCACTTCTGTTGCATTGCACTCTCTCGAGCGTTTAGTACAGTACTTTGCAGACATTTTGTGTTTACATAGTAAGCGCTCAACAGATACCACTAAAAAAAAGTCACCTCGGCAGCTAGAGCAAAAAAAATGGAAAAAGCAACTAGATCCAATGGCATATCTGCTGAGATCTACAAACATGGAAGGGATGCTCTGCTGTGACACTTGCACAGACTATTCCTCAACATTTCTTCAACCCTGAGGAAATGCACTAGGAACTGAAAGGGGCTACTATTATCACCAACTTCAAGAAGAAAAGCAAAAGATTGTGGCAGCTTTTGAGGTGTCTCACTACTCTCTGTTGCCAGCAAAATGCTAACCAGGGCCTTCCTGGACCAGCAGCTAAGGAATATCATTAATTAAACGCTCCTGGAATTACTGTGTGGCATCAGATGGCAGTATTGCACAGCAGATGTGATCTTTCAGGTCCATTCCCTAGTTCCAGTGGAATGAAGTCTGGTCCTGGGCAACTGTCCATACCCTACTGCCAGTGGAATGAAGTCTGGTGCTGGGCAACTTATTCTGTGCAGCCATGCTGGACGATGGTAAAAACTCTTCTAATTCAACAGGCTTTTAGCATCATCCAAAGTCCTAGAAACAATCATTCAAGACTAACTGTATCCAAATGACTCTACCCTAGAGGACCCACCCAACAAGACATGCAAATTATTGTAAAATGCTTCTCTGAATCACCCAGGTATTATGGGCTGACAATAAATCTAAAAAAAGAAAACTGAGGTAATAATAATAATAATAATGGTTTTTGTTAATGCTTTCTATGTGTCAGGCACTGTATTAAGTGCTGGCTGTATACAAGCAAATCGGGTTGGCCACAGTCCCTGTCCCATGTGGGCCTCACAGTCTCAATCCCCATTTTACAGATAAAGTAACTGAGTGTCAGAGAAGTGAAGTGACTTGCCCAAGGTCACAGAGCAGACAAGTGGCAGAGCCAGGATTAGAACCCATGACTTCCTGACTGCCAGCCCAGTGCACTGTCCTGAAGCAGTGAAGCCATATATACAAGAAAAAATTTTTATTGGCAACACAGAGCTAAAAGTTGTCACCAAGTCCTGTTGGTTCAAACTTCAAAAATTGCTAAAATCCATCTTTCTCCCTCCATCCAAACTGCTACCACATTAATCTAAGCACTTATCCTACCCTGACCTGATTATGGCAATAGCCTCCTTGCTGAACTCCCTTCCTCCTGTTTCTTCCCACTCCAGTCCATACTTCACCCTGCTGTCTGGATCATTTATCTATAGAACCATACAGTCCATTGTTTTCCCACTCCTCAAGAACTTCCAGTGGTTGCCCATCCACCTTGGCATGAAACAGAAACTCCTTCCCATAGATCTTAAAACACTCAATCACCTTGCCCTCCATCCTACCTTATCTTGTCGCTTTCCTACTACAATCCAGACCCCACACTTCGCTCTTCTAATGCCAACCTACTCACTCTACCTCGATCTCATCTACCTTGCCGTCAACCTCTCGCCTCTGGCCTGGAATACCCTCCCTCTTCACATCCGATCAACCTTCACTCTACCCACCTTCAGAACCTTATTAAAAGCACATCTCTTCCAAGAGGACTTCCCCGACTAAGCCCTAATTTCCTCGTCACCCTTACACTTGAATTTGCACTCTATATTTGCCCCTCCTATAGTCCCACAGCACTTACGTTCATATCCGTGATTTATTTATCATGTTTCATGTTTCAGACAGATTCATGTCTATCTCCCCCTTTAGAATGCAAGCTCATTTTGGGCAGGGAATGAGTCTAACAACTGTGTTATATTATACTCTCCTAAGCTCTTAGTACAGTGCTCTGCACATAGTAAGCTCTCAACAAGTTCGATTGATTGATTGACTGTCTCAGAATTCACTTATCTAGGCAGCTTATTGATAGATGAAGCAATGATAGGCAAGTAAGTTAAAAAATGAATCAAGAAGGGCAACGTAGCATTGGGAGACTGTCGGAGTGTGGCAGCAGCATATGCCTATCAGCACTTAGTACAGTGCTCTGCACACAGTAAGCACTCAATAAATATGATTGAATGAATGAATGCCTGTCCAGACCAAGGTAAAAGTCGGCAGAGCTATAGTGTGTCCAACTTTCTCTACAGCTGCGAGACCTGGACTCCACACAGGCACCACATTCCAGCTCCTTGAACGGTTCCATGAGCATCATCTGTTGGCCATACTCGATATTCATTCATTCATTCATTAAATAGTATTTATTGAGCGCTTACTATGTGCAGAGCACTGTACTAAGCACTTGGAATGTACAAATCGGCAACAGATAGAGACAGTCCTTGCCATTTGATGGGCTTACAGTCTAATCGGGGGAGACAGACAAGAACAATGGCAATAAATAGAGTCAAGGGGAAGAACATCTCAGAAAAACAATGGCAAATAAATAGAATCAGGTCAATGTACATCTCATTAAACAAAATAAACAAAATAAATAGGGTGATGAAGATATATACAGTTGAGCAGACAAGTACAGTGCTGAGGGGGTGGGACGGGAGAGGGGGAGGAGGAGAGGGAAAGAGGGGAGAAGAGGGTTTAGCTGTGGAGAGGTGAAGGGGGGGTAGAGGGAGCAGAGGGATAAAGGGAGGAGCTCAGTCTGGGAAGGCCTCTTGGAGGATGTGAGCTTTAAATAGGGATTTGAAGAGGGGAAGAGAATTAGATTGACGGAGGTGAGAAGGGAGGGCATTCCAGGACCGCGGGAGGACGTGGCCCAGGGGTCGACAGCGGGATAGGCGAGACTGAGGGATGGTGTGGAGGTGGGTGGGAGAGGAGAGGAGTGTGCGGGGTGGGTGGTAGAAGGAGAGAAGGGAGGAGAGGTAGGAAGGGACAAGGTGATGGAGAGCCTTGAAGCCTAAAGTGAGGAGTTTTTGTTTGGAGCGGAGGTTGATAGGCAACCACTGGAGGTGTTTAAGAAGGGGAGTGACATGTCCAGAACGTTTTTGCAGGAAGATGAGCCGGGCAGTGGAGTGAAGAATAGACTGGAGCGGGGCAAGAGAGGAGGAAGGGAGATCAGAGAGAAGGCTGACACAGTAGTCTAGCTGGGATATAACGAGAGCCCGTAGCAGTAAGGTAGCCGTTTGGGTGGAGAGGAAAGGGCGGATCTTGGCGATATTGTAAAGGTGAGACCAGCAGGTCTTGGTAACGGATAGGATGTGTGGGGTGAACGAGAGAGACGAGTCAAAGATGACACTGATGTTGCAGGCCTGAGAGATGGGAAGGATAGTCGTACCATCCACGGTGTTAGGGAAGTCTGGGAGAGGACCGGGCTTGGGAGGGAAGATGAGGAGCTCAGTCTTGCTCATGTTGAGTTTTAGGTGGCGGGCAGACATCCAGGTGGAGACGTCCTGGAGGCAGGAGGAGATGCGAGCCTGAAGGGAGGGGGAGAGGACAGGGGCAGAAATGTAGGTCTGCGTGTCATCTGCGTAGAGATGGTAGTCAAAGCCGTGAGAGCGAATGAGTTCACCAAGGGAGTGAGTGTAAATAGAGAACAAAAGAGGGCCAAGAACTGACCCTTGAGGAACTCCAACAGTTAAAGGATGGGAGGGGGAGGAGGCGCCTGCGAAGGAGACTGAGAATGACCGGCCAGAGAGATAAGAGGAGAACCAGGAGAGGACGGAGTCCGTGAAGCCAAGGTGAGATAAAGTGTGGAGGAGGAGGGGATGGTCGACAGTGTCAAAGGCAGCTGAGAGGTCAAGGAGGATTAGAATGGAGTAGGAGCCATTGGATTTGGCAAGAAGGAGGTCATGGGTGACCTTAGAGAGCGCAGTCTTGGTAGAGTGAAGGGGACGGAAGCCAGATTGGAGGGGGTCCAGAAGAGAATGGAGATCAAAAGACAAGACAAGGTCACAGACATTGAAGTTACAGAACAGAGTCAGTCCTGTAGCATTGAAGCTATACTCACTCTGCTGGGTGGGTCAGGTAAGAAGAATGAACAACAGCAGGATACCCAAACAACTGCTGTACGGTGAGCGGAAATTGGGAAACCGAAAGAAAGGAGAAGAGAGGGAACATTAAAGGGAGAAGGATAAACACAAGCTCAAACAATTGTTGCAACCCAGCAGAAAAGTGGGAGTCAGTTATCGAGCATAGATCGGCATGGCAAACTGCTAGCAAGAAAGAAAGAAGTCACTCTGTTTGAGCTAAAGCTCAAAGGAGGAAGAGAAAAGGAGGCAAAAGAGAAAATACAACCAGTCTCTGCAAAAATTAAACATAACAACAGGGGGTGGCCTTTTTGTGTGCACAATGTAGCTGAGACTGTGGGCCCCACATTGAACTTTTCAGCCCCACACACTCATAAGTGAATTTCAATGTCAGTGATTTCTTCTTTGACTATAAATGTAAAATGGGGATTAAGATGGCGAGTCCTATGTGGGACAGGCACTGGGTCCAACCCGATTAACTTGCATCTACCCTAGCACTTAGTTCAGTGCCTAGCACATAGTAAGTGCTTAACAAGTGAACACATACCATTAAAAAAAAGACTGTGTAGGCCAATCTAGCACAGTGCTCTGCATCCAGGAGGGGCTAGGTTAAAACTGCAGCAGCAGCACATCAGTACTGAAGGGAAAAGCCCTCAACTCTTCTCGAATCCAGGCACAACCATCCCAACATTTTTTTATGGCATCTGTTAAGCACTTACTATCCCAACTGCTCCATCGGGAGGTAGAACCTCAAGTCATGACAGAGGCTCTCAAGGTGGTTGTGGGGTGCATAGCCCTTCATCCGCAAAAAGCCAAACTGGGAAAGGTCTTCCATGATTAACTGTGTGTAAATGTGAGGAGTTGGGCTAGGAATAGAAGCAGGGATATGGAGCATTATCTGGAAGGAGCAGTGAAATCTAGAGAAGGCTTTTTTTAGTGTAGGTGACAGTTGAGGGTGTTTGAAGGCTGAAGGTAAAGAGCTATTAGAAAGTGAGAGGATGATAAGGAAGTGGTAAAGGGGGGAAGGAGACAGGAAGAAGGGTTAGTGGGAGATGAAAGGGGATTGGGGCTCGGGCTCAGGTAGAGGGGGTGGATTTTGAGAGCAAGTGGGAGACTTCTTCTTGAGAGGCAGCTAGGAAGAAGGAGAGAATTAAGGTGAAGATGAAGAAAGTTGAGGGGATGAGGTGGAATGGGGAAGCTAATGCCCAGTGGTTTTGATTTTACCCATATAGTATCTGACAAGATCATCAGGGCCTAGAGGGGGTGATGGTGGGACTTCTGGAGACTTCAGGAGGTAGTTAATGGTCTGAAATACTTGGTGCAGGTTTTGGATATAGGAGTTGACGAGGATAGAAAAGAAGGGTTGCTGAGCAGAAATAAAGTGGAGTTGTAACAGAAGAGGTGAATCTTAAGCGGCAGAATTTGGTCCCTTATCGGGATGTCCCACCCTCACGTCAAACTCAATTTGTCCAAAATGGAACTCCTCATCTTTACTCCTAAACCTACTCCTCTTAACTTTCCCATCTCAATAACACCAAAACCTTCCCTGTCCCAGAAGCCTGCAAACTCAGTATTATCCTCAAGTCCTTGCTTGTCTTTCAATTCTAGCATTCTACATGTTGTCAAATCCGGCCAATTCTTCTTTCACAGCCTCTCTGGGATCTAATCTTTCCTCTCTATACAAACTGCTACCTCCCTGATACAAGCTCTGGTCACATCGCTACTGGAATACTGCACCAGCCTCTTCGCTGGTGTCGCTGCCACCAATCTCTTCCCTCTCCAACCTACACCACTACATGTAAGCTCATTGTGGGCAGGGAAGGTGCCTGTTTCTTGTTATACTGTTCTCTCCCAAGTGTTTAGTACTGTGTTCTGCACACAGTATGTGCTCAATAAATATGATTGAATGAGTGAATTAATGCTGCATGGATCATCTTGAAGTGTCCCTTGGCCTACTCTCTCCTCTTTTCAAAACCTTCCACTGCGTCTCTCCAAATCAAACAAAATTTTCTTATAGTTGGCTTCAAGGTCATCCCCCAAATCCCCACTTTAACGAACTCTTTTGAACTTATTTCCACCCTACTTAGCATTTGTGCCTCCGCATCTATTTGTCATGTGATTCTGTTTGTGAATATTGTTGTATTTGTCTCTCCTATAAGAGTGTAAGCTCCTTTCAAGGAGAGACTGTGTGTCTTTACTATGCTGTAGCTCCTAAATGCTTAGAACAATGCTCTGCACTAAGTGGGCACTCAACAAATGCTACTACATACGTACATACATCCTCCAATGGATGCATTTCCATTCTTCCTTGGTGAATTGCAACTGAAAAATACACATTGCCAGTTGGCAGATTTTTTTCAGAGGGCCCTTTAGTAACACCTGGATTCACTTCCAGTGGATGTTGGCTTTGTCCTCTTCTGATTTGGGGAGCATCTCAAAATATTTGAGGTGGAACTAAGGAGGCAGCAACAACCCCCCTCATTTTTAAATTCATGGTAATTACTAACCATTTACTGGCTAACTTTAGCAGTAGACTTTCACTTTATGGCCCTTTCACTTTATGTCCCAGTTTACAAGATCGATCAAATAAACCCATTGCAGACTGACACCAGATGCCTAGGCACCCAGATACTATAATTGCCTCTAAAAATGTCATGAATACATTTACCAATTGTATGTCACATGGGTGGGTTAAGTGACAACCTGTGGCATGAGAACACCACCTGACTAATGCAAGCTTCTTGACTCTTGGGAACACTTTAAGTTTCTTCAATATTCTACCTTAGGGTGGTAAGCATCACATGCTAAAGGGTTAATACCAACATGGCCTCTTGCTGGGTTTTGCTTGGGACAATTGGTGATGGATCTCCATTTCAGATGACAATGCTCTTATCTTGCCAAAGGGTCAAACCTAATCCTAGGAACCATTTCTTACTGCAAAAGAAGACATCGGGAACTCGACTCAGTAAAGGGAAGAAAAGAAAGGGAGAAGAACAAAGAACTGGAACCGGATGGGGGAGGAACATTCCCACTGGCTCCGGAGACTGCTGTCAGTAGGGGCCTTGTCACATGACCCCGAGGGATAAGGAGGGGCATTTGCAGCACTTCTCCGCGCTCCCAAGGAGCAGTCCCCCAAACACTTGACGGAAGCTTCTGAGCAAAGTTTTTGCCCTGATCTCATGCAGAGCCTCTGGAATTTTCCCTGATGCACTCTTCCTCAAAAGGACAGGCTTGGCACCCAGGAAGCTTGAGAAAGGGGTAGGCTGCTGCACTGACTGCTGAGATGGATTAAAAAATAAGCAATCAAATGGTCTCAGATGGGGCTCCTGGCTATGGCAATGCTTGCAAAAGGGTTTCCTGTGCAGCATAGTGGCATAGAGAAGGAGAAGTGCAATAAGGTTCACGGCTGGAGAACTCTTATGAAACTTCTGACTTCATTTTTAGACATCTCTAACACAGTAGCCAAGCTTTTAGAGCAATGTTTTCTTGCAACAAGGACAACTGAGGCGAACACTCTGAGAACATCTCAGGAGCAATCAATCAGGCAATTTATAGCATTTTTTGAGCTCCTTCTGTGTGCAGAGCACTGTACAAAAGGTTAGGGAGAGAACAAAAGGGTTAGAAGAGGACCCTCTGGTCTCAAGGAGTTCACAGACTAGCAGAGGAGACAGACACTTTAAAAAAAATTAAAGATAGAGGACAAATAAAATATATAAAATTATAAATTGATATTTATAAATATATATTTATTGATATTTATATATACATGCTAGAGGGATGTTGATTATTTAAGAGTTTAGGTAGCTGGAGAGAAACAGCGTGTGGCCTAGTGGATAGAGCACGGGTCTGGGAGTAAGAATTACCTAGGTTCTAATTCCAGCTCTGCCACTTGTCTGCTGGGTAACCTTAGGCAAGTCACTTCATTTCTCTGTGCCTCAGGTACATCTTCTGTAAAATGGAGATGAAGACCATAAGCCCCATGCGGGACAGGGACCATGGCCAAACTGAGTAACTAATGTCTACCCCAGCGATTAGTACAGTGCCTGGCTCATAGCAAGCACTTAAAAATACAATTAAAAAGTGGTAGTTGGAGAATATAAAATGAGGAAATTTAGAGATTAGTCAGGGAAGTTTCTGGAAGGAGAGGTGATTTTCAGAGGGTTTTGATGTTGGGGAGAGCTGTGGTCTGTCAGATATGAAAGGGAACTCCAAGCAGGAAGAAGGTTGTAAACAAGTGGTCAGTGGCAGGGGAATCAAGAAGGAGATTTTAAAAAATTAATATCTTATGGGATTTGTTAAGCACTTACTACATGCCAAGCACTGTTCTAAGCACTGGGGTAAATACAAGGTAATCAGGTTATCCCACATGGGACTCGCAAACTTAATCCCCATTTTATAGATGAGGTAACTGACGGTCAGAGAAGTTAAATGGCTTGCCCAAGGTCACACAGCAGACAAGTGGTGGAGCTGGGATTAGAACCCACGTTCTCTGACTCCCAAGCCCGTGCTCTTGCCACTAAGCCACACTCCTTAGCAACAGTGGCTTAGTGATTAAGCCACTAGAGATACAGTGAATACGTTAGCTTGAGATCAGAAACTGAGGTGCAATGGGAAAATGAGTGGACCAATAGGAGGAAAGAGTTGACTGAGCTGCTTAAAGCCAACTGTTGAAAGTTTTTGAGGAGTGGGAAGATGAGTGCTACAGGATGTTTTAAAAGAATGATCCAGGCAGCGAAGGTAAGAATTGACTGGAGGAGAGAGAGCCTGAAGACAATGAGATCAGTGAGAAAGCTGATGCACTCTTCAAGCCGGGACATGACAAGTGCTTGGTACGGCATGATAGCTGTTTGGATGGAGAAGGAGGGAAGATTCCGGTAATGAGGAAGACCTGATGGGATCTGGCAATAGGCTGAACCGAGGGAGTTAAAGAGAGGAAGGAATCAAAGACAGTGTCAAAGTTATGAGGTGGAAAAACTGGGAAGGTGGTAATATTCTCAACAGGGATGGGAAAGTGAAGTGGAGGAGACAAATTGTGGAGTGGGTAGTGGCAGAGATGCAGAGTTAAACTTTAGATCCAGGTACCAGGTTGACTTCCACCATCTGAAAATCACTCTAACCTGTTATAATTCAGTCTTCTCTTGGCTCAGTAACAACCAAGCCTGGGACCTGAGTGTATGGTGCCACCAAGCCACGGGGAGCTTCCAGAGCTTCTGCTGCTCAGAGCAGCCTTCCACCTTTTGTCCATCACCTTGGGAGTTCAGCCGCCAACGGAAGATGAAAGCTAGAAACAGTCAAGGAACCACCCAGGAACCAGTGGCAGTTTGGAAGCAAAGACTGAGTAATTGCTCGGCACATGGTATTAACACTTAGCAAATACCACAATTATTATTATTCTTTTATCTCCTTTATTTATATATCTATGTATTTTAAAATGTTTTCATTGTTTGTAACTTACATATCTTTTTAAATGGGTCTTTCCTCCCCTACCTAGATTGTGAATCCTGTGTGGGACAGGAACCAGGTCTAACCTATTTATCTTGTAGTCTACCCAGTGCTTAACACAGTGCTAGAACATAGAGAACACAACAAATACCACAACTAATTTACGTTCCTTTCTCAATCACTCACATGCTTGCAGCCTCCACTAATTATTCCAAACCTTTAACACTCTCCCTTCATCATCTCCTGCACTAACTCCTGATTCTTCATCAACTACTTAGTAAAAAAGAAAAGTAGCATAGCAGTACGGCCTAGTGGAAAGAGTCTGGGCCTGGGAGCCTGAGGACCTGGGTTCTAATTTTGCCTCTGCTGCTTGCCTGCTGTGTGACCTTGGACTTGACTTCTCGGTGCCTCAGTTTACTCATCTGTAAAATGGGGATTAAACCCTATACTCTCCTCTACTCAGACTATGAACCCCATATGGGATAGGGCTTTTGTCCAGCCTGGTTACCTTGTATCTCCCCCAGGGCTTAGTAAGGTGTTTTGCACATAGTAAATGCTTAACAAAAGCTATTATTATTACTGTTACCAATGATAATAATAAAAACAAAACACTGGGGATAAACTTCCCAAATTGCCTCCATCCTCTTCATCTTTTCCTCACTACCCTCCCTCCCTCTTCCTCGTTATTCTTCATGAGGCAGTTTCTTGCTTGCTTATAAAAATCTACCTCCTTTTCCTGTGCCTCTGACTCCGTCCCATCACACCTCTAAAGATCTTGCTCCCACTCTCCTCCCTTCCCGCATCGCTATCTTCGATCTCTCCCATTTTGATGACTCTTAGATGACGCCTTCAAAATCTATTGAAGTCTCCCCTACACTAAATAATTACTGTACGAGAATGACTGCCTCCTAGAGGCTCTCACGCGCAGACACACACACACACACACACACAAACTCAAAATCACGCGGAGGATGGTAAACCATTCACTGAAGGTTTGACAGTACGTTTAAAGAAGCCCAGGTGATGTATCAGGCCACGTACAACCAGAACTCAATGGCAACACGGAAATGGTCTGTCCCAAAATACTACCAAGGCAGCATTGACCAACTACATAATGGCAGATGAGGAAGTAGAAAACAGAACAAAGCAAGCCAGCATATCCTTGGGATAAGTGTCAAATGGAGGTTCTATTCCAAAGGTCTACAAAGCTGTAGTGCTGTCCTACCTTCTGTACGACTGTGAGACCTGGACTCCACACAGGTGCCACATCCAGCTTCTTGAGCCGTTGCATCAGCATCATTTACCATCATTTTCCCCATCCTGCTCCTGATGGGTTTTGATGGGCTTTGATGGGTTCATCATCATTTCAGCTAATATGTCTTCTGTGCTTGGAGAACCTCTTTTTTCTGACAGTTCAGGGAAGGGGGCAGTCCTCCTCCCCTTTCAGCTTCTTTGGAGTTGCTGTTTTCCCATTCACTGAAGATAACCAGGTTATCCCTCCACCCTGTCATTTCTGGCTCAATCTTTTACCTTACCCCATGAGAACCACTGTGGTGGTGTGTTTGTGTGTGTGTTTGTGTGTATGTTGGGGGGGTGTTTGTACTTCCTGCCTACCCATTGTCTGAAGATATCTCTTCAGCTGCTGCTTCTCTTTTCTACCTGCCCTTTTTAGCTCAATAAACTGCCTTATTCCTGGATCCCACAGCCTTACACCTTAAATATCAACTGCCCCACAAACCCACCTTCTGGCAATTCTCTTCTTGACCCATTGCAATCAGGCTTCTGAGAGTCTGAAGGGGGACAGTTATCAAAGAGATATTAGTTCAGAAAGCCACCATTTTGGGTCTTTTTTATCCCTGGTCAGAAACTCTCAGGACTTCTCAGAGACCTGGGAAGAGAAAAGTTAAGAATCCAGGTCATATATCTGGGAGCTATCACGCCCATTAGTCAATCAATCAATGGTTTTTATTGATCATTTACTGTGTGCAGAGCACTATATTAAGCGTTTGGAAGAGTACAACATGGTAGAGTTGGTAGGCATGATCTCTGCCCTCAGGATTTTTATAATTTAGTAGGGGAGAGAGACATTAAAATAAATTACAGGTAGGGGAAGCAGCAGAATTTAAGGATATGATACATATGTGCTGTGGGGCTGGGGCTGAAGTGGAGTGAATATCCACCCTAAATTGGGTGTTATAGACCCATTTGACTGGGCATTTCTGCCATCAAACCCTTCGCATGAATTTAGCAATTGCTGTATACTGGCCTTCCTAATCATTCCTGTCAGGAATGATGGTAAGGAATTTCTGTTTGATGCAGAGGTGGATGGACAACCACTGGAGGTTCTTGAGAGGAGAGATATGGAACCAACAGCTTTTTAAAAAAATGATCTGGAGAGCAGAGCAAAGTCAAGTCTGGAGTGACTACACTTTCCTCTCCAACCAGACTGCTGCCTTGCTAATTCAAGCTCGCATCATTTCCTGCCCTACACTGCCTCAGCCTCCTTGCTGACTTCCCTGCCTCCCTTCTCTCCCCTCCCTGGTCCATACTTTACTCTGCTGCCCAAATTATTTTTCTGGAAAAACATTCAGATTATATCTCAGCATTCCTCAAAAATCTCCAGTAGTTGCACATCCACCTCAGCATTAAACAGAAACTCTTTACCATCAGCTTTAAAGCTCCTAATCAGCTCTCGCCCTACCTAACCTCACTGCTCTCCTTCTACAACCCAACCAACACATTCCACTCCTCAAACACCCCCGTACTCTTTACCTTGATCTGTCTCTTTCCATCCACTCACCCCTCACCCACCTTCTCCCTCAGGACTGGAACTCTCTTCCCCTTCATATCCTACAGTCCCCCACTCTCCTCACTTTCAAAACTCTCCTAAAATCACATCTCTCCCAAGAGGACTTCCCAGATTTAGCCCTTTATTTTCCTATCTGCCCTCCACTCTCTGCCGAGTATGAACTTGGCTGTGTACCCTTTAAGCATTTTGACACTCCCCCCAAACCACAAGCATGGGCTTGGGAGGTGGGATGTCTTGTGTTCTAAACCCAGCTCCGCCACTTGTCAGCTGTGTGACTTTGGGCAAGTCACTTAACTTCTCTGTGCTTCAGTTACCTCCTCTGTAAAATGGGGATTAAGAATGTGAGCCCCATATGGGGCAACCTGTTTACCTTGTATCTACCCCAGTGCTTAGAACAGTGCTTGGCACGTAGTAAGCGCTTAACAAATACCATTATTATTATTATTATACTCATGTAAATATTCATATACTCCACTAATTCTCCAATCCCTAATCTATTTTATTGTCTATCTCCTCCTGTAAACTCCCTGTGGGCAGGTATCAGGTATTCCAACTCTGCTGTATTTTATTTTCCCAAGTGCTTAGTATAGGGGTCTTCATACAGTAAACACTCAATAAATACTCGATTGATGGATTGACTGCCAAGCCCTCAATTAAAAACTGAGGTAGATGCAGGTTAATCAGGTTAGTCACGATCCCTGTTCAATCAACCTATCAATGGTATTTATTAAGCACTTATTGGGCATACGGCACTGTACTACACAATTGGGAGAGTAATAATAATAATAATGTTGGTATTTGTTAAGTGCTTACTATGTGCCAAGCACTGTTCTAAGTGCTTGGGGGGGCGGGAATACAAGGTAATCAAGTTGCCCCACATAGGGCTCACAGCCTTGACCCCCCCATTTTACAGATGAGGTAACTGAGGCACAGAGAAGTTGTGTCTTGCCCAAGGTTACACAGCTGACAGGCGGCGGAGCAGGGATTAGAACCCATGACCACTGACTCCCAAGTCTGCGCTCTTTCCACAATGTAACAGAAATGGTACTCATATTCCTGCACACAAGAAGTTTATAATCTGGGGGTGGGGGGGGGAGACAGACATTAATATAAACAAATTATGGATATGTACTTTTACGTGGGACTGAGGGTGGGGTGAATAAAAGGTAGAAATCCAAGTTCAAGAGTGACACAGAAGGGAGAGGGAGTATTATCATCATAACAATAATTATTATTATATTTGTTCATCCCTTACTTTGTGTCAAGCACTATTCTATGCTCTGGGGTAGGTACAAGTTAATCAGGTCATTCACAGTCCCTGCACTACATGGGGCTTGTAATGTATGTAGGAGGGAGAATAATAACAATAATAATAATAATAATAATAATATCTCCCCCGATTAGACTGTAAGCCCGTCAATGGGCAGGGATTGTCTCTATCTGTTGCCAAATTGTACATTCCAAGCACTTAGTACAGTGCTCTGCACATAGTAAGTGCTCAAATAACACTATTGAATGAATAATAATGATATTTGTTAAGCACTCTCTCTGTGGTAGGCATGTACTAAACCCTGGGTGGATACAAGCAAATTGGGTTGGACAGAGTCCCTGTCCCATGTGGGGCTCACAGTCTCAATCCCTATTTTAAAGATGTGGGAACTGAGGCACAAAGAAGTGAAGTGACTTGCCCAAGGTCACACAGCAAATGAGTGGTGGAGCCATGTTCTTCTGATTCCCAGGCCCATGCTCTATCCAGTACCCTGTTAGTACAATCACTCATCCTATCCCAACTTCTCACTCTAGGCTTCAAGACTCTACATCACTTTGCCCCTTCAACCTCTCCTCCCTTCTCTCTTTCTACTGCCCACCTCGCACGCTCCGCTCCTCTGCCGCCCACCGCCTCACCATCCCTCGGTCTCGCCTATCCCGCCGTCGACCCCTGGGCCATGTCCTCCCGCGGTCCTGGAATGCCCTCCCTCCTCACCTCCGCCAAACTAATTCTCTTCTCCTCTTCAAAACCCTACTTAAAACTCACCTCCTCCAAGAGGCCTTCCCAGACTGAGCTCCCCTTCTCCCTCTACTCCCTCTACCACCCCCCTTCACCTCTCCGCAGCTAAACCCTCTTTTCCCCCCATCTCCCTCTGCTCCTCCCCCTCTCCCTTCCCATCCCCTCAGCACTGTACTCGTCTGATCAACTGTATATATTTTCATCACCCTATTTATTTTGTTAATGAAATGTACATCACCTCGATTCTATTTAGTTGCCATTGTTTTTACGCGATGTTCTTCCCCTTGACTCTATTTATTGCCATCGTTCTTGTCTGCCTGTCTCCCCCGATTAGACTGTAAGCCCCTCAAACGGCAGGGACTGTCTCTATCTGTTGCCGACTTGTTCATTCCAAGCGCTTAGTACAGTGCTCTGCACATAGTAAGCGCTCAATAAATACTATTAAATGAATGAATGAATGAATGACTGGATTACTGCATCAGCATCCTTTCTGATCTCCCAACCTTCTGTCTCTCCCCACTTCACTCTATACTTCACTCTGCTGCCCGGATTATCTTTCTACAGAAACGTTCTGGGCATGTCACCCCGCTGCTCAAAAATCCCCAGTGGCTGCCTATCAACCTCCGTATCAAGCAAAAGCTCCTCACTACTGGCTTCAGAGCTCTCCATCACCTTGCCCGCTCTTACCTCACCTCCTTTCTTTCCTACTGCCTAGCCTGTACACTCCACTCCTCTGATGCTAACCTTCTCACTGTGCCTCGTTCTCTCCTGTCCCACCATCGACCCCTGGCCCATGTCCTACCTCTGGCCTGGATTGCCCACCCTCCTCAAATCCTCCAGTCACACTTACCTCCCTTTGAAGACCTATTGAAGGCTCACCTCCTTCAGGAATCCTTTCAAGACTAAGCCCCCCTTTTTTCCTCAATTCCTCCTCCCCTCCCAATGCCCCGACTCACTCCCTTTGCTCTACCCCCCCACCCCACCCCATAGCACTTGTGTATATATGTACATATCTATAATTCTATTTATTTATAATTAATCCCTGTTTACTTGTTTGCTGTGTCCACATCTATAATTCTATTTATTTATATGGATGCTACTGATGCCTGTTTACTTGTTTTGATGTCTGTCTGCCCCCTTCTAGACTGAAAGCCCATTGTGGGCAGGGATTGTCTCTCTTTGTTGCTGAACTTTCCTTTCCATGCACTTAGTACAGTGCTCTGGCACACAGTAAATGCTCAATAAATACGACTGAATGAATGAGTTCTCTTTATTCTTCTGACAGAATAGGTACTGACAGATGAGGGAAATGAAGCACAGAGAAGGTGTGATTTGCCAAGGTCACACAGAGGGTAAAGGGCAGAGCCTTATTAGAACCCAGGTCCTCTGATTCCCAAGTCCCGTGCTTGTTCCCCTAGGCTTTCCCAGGAGTCCACTTCTGACTTAGATCAGGAAGTGGGAAGTTAGTGAGCGACTCCACAGTGCCCTTAGGTATTGCTTCCTCCCCGACATTTATTTTGGTGTATCTCCCCCGACTAGATTGCAAGATCCTTGAAGGAAGGGATCTTGCTTGGATGTTCCCTAGTGCTTAGTAATGATGGTATTTAAATGATGGTATTGGTTACGCACTTACGCTGTGTCAAGCACTGTTCTCAGAGTTGGGGTAGATATGAACTAATCAGGTTGGACAAAGTCCCAAAGTCCCAAAGTCCCATGGGGCTCGCAGTCTTAATCCCCATCTCAACTGAGGCCCAGAGAAGTAAAAAACTTGCCCAAGGTCACATAGCAGATAGATGGCATAGTGGGACTTAGAACCCAGGTCCTTCTGCTTCCCAAGCCCATGTTCTATCCTCTAGGCCTTGCTGCTTCTTGTCATGCTCTACACACAGAAAGGACTCAATAAATAATAATAATAATAATTATGGCATTTATTAAGTGCTTACTGTAGGCTGAGCACTGTGCTAAGCACTGGGGTAGAGACAAGCAAATCAGGTTGAACGCAGTCCCTGTCCCACATGGGGCTCACACTCTTAATCCCCATTTTACAGATGCGGTGAAGAGGCTCAGAGGATTTAAGTGACTTGCCCAAGGTAACACCGCAGACACGGTGGCAGAGTCGGGATTAGAACCTAGATCCTTCTGTCTCTACCCATTACGCCATGCTGCATATTGCTCCAGTGTCTGCTTGACTGATTGTAGGAAGGAGAGTTAAGCTCGTTTATTCATTCAATTGTATTTACTGAGCGCTTTCAGTGTGCAGAGCACTGTACTTTGGGCAAGTCACTTCACTTCTCTGTGCCTCAGTTCCCTCATCTGTAAAATGAGGATTAAGACTGTGAGCCCCACGAGGGACAACCTAATTACCTTGTATTTACTCCAGCGCTTAGAAGAGTGCTTGGCACACAGTAAGCGCTTAACAAATACCAGCATTATTATTATTACTAAGCATTTGGGAGCGTACAGTAGAGCAATAAACAGACACATTCCCTGCCCACAACCAGTTTACGTGACAGCTAACTCTATAGCATTGTTCTCTCCCAAGAGCTTAATAATAATAATAATGATAATGTTGGTATTTGTTAACCACTTACTGCATGTGAAGCACTATTCTAAGCGCTGGGGGGGGGGGGGGGAATACAAGGTGATCAGGTTGTCCCACGTGGGCCTCACAATCTTCATCCCCATTTTCCAGATGAGGTCACTGAGGCCCAAAGAAGTGAAGTGAGTTGCCCAAAGTCACACAGCTGGCAAGCGGCAGAGCCGGAATTTGAACCCATGACCTCCGACTCCCCAGCCCGGGCTCTTTCCACTGAGCCACAGTGTTCTACTCGGGGCCAGCGATCCAGCAAATAATAAGCGCTTAACAAATACCATTATTATTATTATTGGAGAAGGACCGTGATTTAGTGGAAAGAGCACTGGCTTGGGAGTCAGAGGACGTGGGTTTTAATCCCGGCTCTGCCACTCATCAGCTGTGTGACTTTGGGCAAGTCACTTCACTTCTCTGGGCCTCAGTTCCCTCCTCTGTCAAATGGGGATGAAGACTTGCGCCCCACGTGGGACAACCCGATCACGTTGTATGCGCCCATCCCCCCGCCCCAACCCCCCCCCCCCCCCGTGCTTAGAACAGTGCTTGACACATAGTAAGCGCTTAACAAATACCAACAATATCATTATTGTCTGCTGTGTGACCTTGGGCAAGTCACTTGACTTCTCTGAGCTTCAGTGACCCCCTCTGTCAAACGGGGGTGAAGACTGTGAGCCCCATGTGGGACAAGCTGATCACCTTGCATCCACCCCTCCCAGCGCTTAGAACAGTGCTTTGCACGTGCTGAGCGCTTAACAAATACCAACTTTATTAATATTGTCTGCTGTGTGACCTTAGGCGAGTCATTTGACTTCTCTGAGCTTCAGTGACCTCCTCTGTCCAAAGGGGATGAAACTGTGAGCTCCACGTGGGACACCCTGATCACCTTGTATTCCCTCCCCAGCGCTTAGAACAGTGCTTTGCACGTACTAAGCGCTTAACAAATACCAACTTTATTACTATTGCCTGCTGTGTGACCTTAGGCAAGTCACTTGACTTCTCTGAGTTTTGTTGACCTCCTCTGTCAAATGGGGATGAAGCCTGTGAGCTCCGCGTGGGACAACCTGATCACCATGTATAATAATGTAATGTTGAGTGCTTGGCACGTAGTAATCGCCTAACAAATATCATAAATAATAATAATTATGATTAATTATTAAGAGAAGAGAAGAAGGGGCCAAGTCGGAAGGAGAGGTGGGGTTGGAGGCGGCAGGCGGCCTGGGTCGGGCGCTGCTCGACGTTGCCGGCAGAGGGCGCGCCGGCCGCCCCCCGGTCGTGCTCTCCTTTCCCGCCAAGCGTCCTCAGGCCGAGCCGCCGCCGCCGCCACCGCCGCCATTACTGGCGCCTTCCCGAGCGGGAGGGAGGCGCGGCCGCGGCCGGGGAGCGGGGCCCGGAGCCCGGGGAAGAGCGCCAACCGCCCCGCCGCCCCCTCCGGACCCCGCGGGGATGGAGGGCGAGAGCACCTCCGCGCTGCTGTCCGGCTTCGTGCTCGGAGCCCTCGCCTTCCAGCACCTCAACGCGGACTCCGACTCGGTGAGGCGGTCGGAGCTTGCAAGGCCTCGCGGGGGCCTCCGCCGGGACCCGCCGCCCCCTCCGCAGCCTCTTCTTCCTCCTCCTCCTTCTCCTCCTCCTTCTCCTCCTCCTGCCCGCAGGGGCTTGCGGGGACCCTCCTCATCGTCGTCATGCTGTTTGATAAGCGCATTGTGATCCTTAGAAATATCTCGCGGGGATATTGCTAACCATCGTCATCTTGGCATTCGTTCAGCTCTTAGTGCTTCGCACAGAGTCGGCGCTGAGCAGATACCATTGTTATCATTATAAATATCTTTCGGGGATAGTTCTAATAGTCATCATAATGGCATTAAGCGCTTAGTGCTTCGCACAGAGTCAGCGCTGAGCTGATACCATTATTATCATTATAAATATCTTTCAGGGAAAGTTCTAATAGTCATCATAATGGTATGGAGCTATTAGTGCTTTGCACAGAGTCGGCGCTGAACAAATACCATTATTATATAAAAATCTTTCGATGATGTTTATAATGATCATAATCATCATAATGGCATTTGTTCAGTGCGTAGTGCTTCGCATGTAGTAAGTGCTTAAATACCATTATTATTATAAATATCTTTCGGGGATATTTCTAATAGTCATAATAATGGTATTAAGCGCTTAGTGCTTTGCACAGAGTAAGCGCTGAACAAATACCATTGTTATCATTATAAATATCTTTCGGTGATATTTATCAGGATCGTAATCATAATGGCATTTAAGCGCTTAAATACCATTATGATTATTATAAATATCTTTTGATGATATTTAGAATCAGCATTATAATGGTATTTGTTCAGCGCTTAGTGCTTCGCACGTAGTAATTGCTTAAATACCATTATTATTATTATTATAAATATCTTTCGGTGATATTTCTAATCATCATCATAATGGTATTTGTTCAGCACTTAGTGCTTCGCACGTAGTAAGCACTTAAATACCATTATTATTATTATAAATATCTTTCGGGGATATTTATAGTCATCATCATAATGGTATTTGTTAAGCGCTTAGTGCTTTGCGCAGAGTAAGCACTTAAATACCATTATAATTATAAATATCTTTTGGTGATATAATCATAACAATAGTATTTGTTAAGCACTTAGTGCTTCGCATGTAGTATGTGCTTAAATACCGTTATCATTATAAATATCTTTTGGTGATATTTATAATGATCATAATCATCATAATGATATTTGTTAAGCACTTAGTGCTTTGCATGTAGTAAGCACTTAAGTACCATTATGATTATTATAAATATCTTTCGGTGATATTTATAATAATCGTAATCATCATAATGGTATTCGTTAAGCATTTAGTGCTTCACACATAATAAGCGCTAAACAAATACTATTATGATTATTATAAATATCGGTGATATAATGATCGTAATCATCTTAATGGTATTTGTTAAGCACTTAGTGCTTTGCACATAGTAAGCGCTGAACAAATACTATTATTATAAGTATCTTGCAGTGACATAGGATTATGATAAATATCTTTCAGTGGTATTTACAATAATCATCATAATGGTATTTGTTAAGCGCCTGGTGCTTCACATATAGTAAGCGCTTAACAAATACCATTATTATTGTGTGCTGGACTGCTTGCGGCCCCCCCACCCGGCCCCCTCCTTTCCTGGCTTGGTCCCCTCTGCCAAGAGAGTCGGGCCTCGGCCGGCTAGTCCGGCCTCGGCCCTGCCCTGTTTTGTGCCTCACCCCCCCCACCCCCCCGGCCCTTCCCCCCAGAGATTAGGGTGCCCTCTGACCGGACCCCAGGACCCAGGTCAGCCGCCCCTGGGCACCCGGCCAACCCCTGCCCCCCGCTTCCAGAGCAAAGAGGGGTTCATTCATTCAATAGTATTTATTGAGCGCTTACTATGTGCAGAACACTGTACTAAGCGCTTGGAATGAACAAGTCGGCAACAGATACAGTCCCTGCCGTTTGATGGGCTTACAGTCTAATCGGGGGAGACAGGCAGACAAGAACAATGGCAATAAATAGAGTCAAGGGGAAGAACATCTCATAAAAACAATGGCAACTAGATAGAATCAGGGTGATGTACATCTCATTAAACAAAATAAACAAAATAAATAGGGTGGTAAAGATATATACAGTCCAGCAGACGAGTACAGTGCTGAGGGGGTGGGATGGGAGAGGGGGAGGAGGAGAGGGAAAGAGGGGAGAAGAGGGTTTAGCTGCGGAGAGGGGAAGGGGGGGTAGAGGGAGCAGAGGGAAAAAGGGGGGAGCTCAGTCTGGGAAGGCCTCTTGGAGGAGGTGAGTTTTTTAAGTAGGGATTTGAAGAGGGGAAGAGAATTAGATTGAGGTGAGGAGGGAGGGCATTCCAGGACCGTGGGAGGACGTGGCCCAGGGGTCGACGGCGGGATAGGCGAGACCGAAGGACGGTGAGGAGGTGGGCGGCAGAGGAGCGGAGCGTGCAGGGTGGGCGGTAGAAAGAGAGAAGGGAGGAGAGGTAGGAAGGGGCAAGGTGATGGAGAGCCTTGAAGCTTAGAGTGAGGAGTTTTTGTTTGGAGCGGAGGTCGATAGGCAACCACTGGAGGTGTTTAAGAAGGGGAGTGACATGCCCAGATAGTTTCTGCGGGAAGATGAGCCGGGCAGCGGAGTGAAGAATAGACTGGAGCGCGGCGAGGGAGGAGGAAGGGAGATCAGAGAGAAGGCCGACACAGTAGTCTGGCCGGGATATAGCGAGAGCCCGTAGCAGTAAGGTAGCCATTTGGGTGGAGAGGAAAGGGCGGATCTTGGCGATATTGTAAAGGTGAAACCAGCAGGTCTCGGTAACGGATAGGATGTGTGGGGTGAACGAGAGAGATGAGTCAAAGATGACACCGAGATTGTGGGCCTGAGAGACGGGAAGGATGGTCATGCCATCCACGGTGATAGGGAAGTCTGGGAGAGGATGGGGCTTGGGAGGGAAGATGAGGAGCTCAGTCTTGAGGGGTTGAATGCAACCTGGGGTGGGCTTCAGTCCACGTGGTGCAGGGCCTGTAAACCCCTTATAATAATAATAATGGCATTTGTTAAGTTCTTACTATGTGCAAAGCACTGTTCTAAGCACTGGGGGGATACAAGGCAATCAGGTTGTCCCACATGGGGCTCACAGTCTTATCCCCATTTTACTGATGAGGTAACCGAGGCACAGAGAAGTGAAGTGACTTGCCCAGTCACCCAGCTGACAGGTGGCTGAGCTGAGATTTGAACCCATGATCTCCCTCTCCCAAGCCCGTGCTCTTTCCACTGAGCCACACTGCTTCTCCAGATCAGAAGCTACTTGTTTGCTGGGATTGAATCATCCCACTCCACTGTAGTCTCCTTTTCCAAGTGCTTAGCACAGTGCTGTGCACACTGTAAGCACACCATAAATGCCATCGATCGATTGGTCCATTCCAGAAGGAGGCGGCCCTAGCTTTCAGGTGATGTGCTGGGCATTATTGTCCAAGAGCTATTCCCCCACCCCGACACCAGGCCCTTAGCCGGAAGATGGTTTGCGAGGACCGTCGAGCTGGCCTGGCCCGCTCAACCCAGCCGGGCTTGGGACCCGAATTCCTGAAGGTGCTGATTGTTGGGAGTGGGCACTCTTGACGGACAGCACCATGAGACACAGCTTGGGAGGTGGATTTCTTTGAGGTCAGTTACATTTGACAACTGACCCACGGTCACCTCTGAACAGGATTAAAATGTGCCCACAGTTGCTAAAAGAAACTAAAAATTCTGAAAACTTTATCTTGTAATTTCAACCACTAAGGAAGGAAGGCCACATTCCAAATATATTTAAAAAGGCCGCCACCCACAACATACTAATGTTGGTATTTGTTAAGCGCTTACTATGTGCAGAGCACTGTTCTAAGCACTGGGGTAGACACAGGGGAATCAGGTTGTCCCACATGGGGCTCACAGTCTTAATCCCCATCAGGGTCACGTAAACCTAATAGAGTTGGATCTCCTGAAACATGATTTTTCACTACTCGGTTTGGATAGAATACCGTTGGGGAGTTCGGAAACGTTTCTCTGACAACATGCACCTGTTTGTATAGACTGTGATGCGATGACCAGAGGAAAAGGCAATACAGTAGGGGGTCATGTTGCAACACAGCTTTTTCTCAACCCAGAACTACTGCATTATTGGAGAACAGACAGAACGTACCTTGGGGGGAAAATATTTTTCAACCTGTAAGGCTTTCTCTGTGTATTTAGACGTGAGATGATGGTGTTGAGTCTCCCATCTGGAATGATGGGTACGTCTTTGGTCCTGATGCCTCGGGACTGAGAATCTGAGTGGAGGGATTGATTTATATTTGTAGTGTTGTGCACCACCTCCCGCTTCTCTGTCAGTTATTCCCCCGGTTTGTGTGTGAGATTTCTTGATTTTTTCGAGATGATGTTATTTATCTTGGATGTAAATGTAATGCAGTTGGGTTCTAATCCTGGCTCTGCTGCTTGTCAGCTGTGTTACTTTGGGCAAATCACTTCACTTCTCTCTGTCTGTTAGCTCATCTGCAGAGTGGGGATCGAGACTGGGAGCCCCATGTGGAACAGGGACTCTGTCTAAACCACTGGATTACTGGGCACTGCCCTGATGCCAAAGTAACAAAAATCCATGAGGGCATTCGGTTCTGGATTCCAGTAAAGAACTTACTGCCGGCCTAAAGTGCCAATCTACTTCTGCAAGGCCATTCTCAGTTATCTGCCGGTCATTTGAAGATTGGTCTCAGTGTTGCAGTCCCCTGCATAAAACAACTCTTGAATGTCTTGGCCGTTCAATTATGCTTGTAGTCTGTTGAACTGGAACAGATTCCTGAGAGAAGTGTTTTAGAATGCCGGTGCTCAGGCCCCTTATTGCATTCTCTAGCATGGGCCCCTGGACTTTATCACCTGCAGTCCTAACAGCGATTTCGAGCATTTTTTCCACCAGGTCCTATCCAGCAGGAAGAGGTACGGGTTTCCCTTATCATATGAGTTGCCTTTCGGTTCTACCAACTCCCATTGACCCAGGCTGCTCTTGCCACTCGTGGGGGGCTTTTAAATGGGTGGAGACTCCAAGTTTGGGTATGGGTGGAGACTCCAAGTTTGGGGTTGATCCTTCCAGACCATGAGCACCTCAGCTCCAGTGCCTAGTATTCTGTACCTGCCATTCACCCTTACCTAGGGCCTCACAGCCCAACATTTCTACTTTCCCTAGAGGGGAATTCGCTGGTCACTCACTGTGAAGTGTAGTGCGACAGCTGGTCCACGAGCCCTGAATCTGCTAGGTAGCATCTTTTTTCTTCTTAAAGTAATTAAGCACTTATTGTGTGTCAGGCACTCTTCCAAAGGCTAGGGTAGTTACAATCAGTCAGGTTAGACATAGTTCCTGTCCCATATGGGCTCACAGTTTAAGGTCCTGCTACTGAGGGCGGGTACCCATGTTGTGTTCCAGCTATTTATACCAGCAGCATAACTGTTAGGCAGCAAGTTCCCGAGCCTAGCAAAATAATAATTTCCCCACCAGACGGTTTGGAATATTCCGGGCAGGGGAGCTGGATTTTCAGCCTATATGGGTAAAGCTCCACTTTCCTGGCGATGAGTCATGGTTCTTTTGGTTCTCAGTCCTAAATCCCATCCAAAATATCCCTCTTCCTGCCCCCTCCCCCCCAACCCACTTTGGAGAGACTGGCTCCCTTTAGCTTCTGCTGGTTCCTAAATAATAACTGATAATTAAGCTTAGGGAAGATATGAGATGATCAGGTCAGATACTGTCCCTGTCCCATTTGGGGCTTGTAGTCTATTTTACAGGTGAGAAAACTGAGGCAGAAAGTTAGGTGACTTGTCCAAGATCCCATAGCAGGCAGGTGGCAGAAATAGGATTGCAAACCCTGGTCCTTTGATTCCCTGGCCTAGGTTCTGCCCGTTAGACCACACTGTTTCCCTAAAGCCCTTCAGTTCTTCCCTTCCTGGGACAGTTAGGATTTGGGGGCTCCTTCCCTAGTAGCCCCCAGATCCTCACCCCCTTCTTTCACTGCGACCATTACCCATCCACCTCTGTACCAAACAGAAACTCCCTACCCTTGGCTTTAAAGCACTCAATCAGCTCACCCCCTCCTACCTTACCTCACTGATGTCCCTCTACAGCCCAGCCTGCCCACTTTGCTCCGCTAATGCCAGCCTACTCACTGATTGAAACTCTCTCTCGTCTGCCTTGCTGCCAACCACTCACCCATGTCTTGCCTCTGCCCTGGAACTCCTTCCTCCTTCATATCTGACAGACGATAATTCTCCCTGTCTTCAAAGCCTTTTAAAACACATCTCCAAAAGGCCTCTGACTAAGCCCTCATTCCCTCTTTGTCCACTCCTTGCTGTATCGCTCTCGCCTTTGGATTTGCACCCACAGTACCGCAGCGATTATGTATATATCAGTAATTTATTGCTTTATATTAATGTTTGTCTTTTCCTCTAAACTATAAGCTTGTTATAGGCAGGGAATGTGTCTACCAACTCTGTTACATTGTATTCAAGCCTGAGCAGCATGGCTTAGTGGAAAGAACATGGGCTTGGGAGTCAGAGGTCATGGGTTCTAATCCCTGCTCTGCCGCTTGTCAGCTGTGTGACCTTGGGCAAGTCACTTAACTTCTCTGTGCTTCAGTTACTTCATCTGTAAAATGGGTATGAAGACTGTGAGCCTTATGTGGGAAAATCTGATTACCTTGTATCTACCCCAGTGCTTAGAACAGTTCTTGGCACATAGTAAGCACTTAACAAATACCAACATTATTATTATTCCAAGGGCTTAATACAGTGCTCTGCACACAGTAAGTGCTCAATAAATCAGTAAGTCAATCGTATTTATTGAGCACTTACTATGTGCAGAGCACTGTACTAATAACTTGGGAGAGTATATGACAGTAAACAGACACATTCCCTGCCCACAGTGAGCTGACAGTCACTTATAAGTGCTGTGGGGCTGGGAGCGGGGATGAGTAAATGGAGCAAGTCAGGGTGATGCAGAAGGGAGTGGAAAAAGAGGAAAGGAGGGCGTAGTCAGGTAAGGCCTCTTACAGGAGATGTGCTTTCAGTGAGGCTTTTTAAGGGGGAGAGAGTAATTGTCTGTTGGACATGAAGAGGGAGGGCATTCCAGGATGTGGGCTAGAGGTCAACAGCGAGATAGACGAGATCAGGGTACAGTGAGAAGGTTAGCATTAAAGGAGTGAGGTGTGCGGGCTGGGTTGTAATAGAGTAGTGAAGTGAGGTAGGAGGGGACAAGGTGACTGAGTGCTTTAAAACCAATGGTAAGGAGTTTCTGTTTGATGCGGACGTGGATGGGCAAACACTAGAGGTTCTTGAGGAGTGGGGAAATGTGTCCTGAACCTTTCTGTAGAAGAACGATCCAGGTAGCAGAGTCAAGTTATGGACTGGAGGGGGAGAGACAGGAGGGAGGGAGCCCAACAAGGAGACTGGTACGGTAATCAAGGTGGAATAGGACAAGTGATTGGATTAACGGGGTAGCAGTTTGGACGGAAAGGAAAGGGCGGATTTTAGCAATGTTGTGAAAGTGGAACCGACAAGAGTTAGTGATGGATTGAATATGTGGGTCGAATGAAAGAGAGGAGTCAAGGATAACACCAAGCTTACGGGCTTGTGAGACAGGAAAGATGGTGGTGCCCTTTACAGTGATGGAAAAGTTAGAGAGGATGGGGTTTGGGTGGGAAGATAAGTTCTGTTATAGATATATTAAGTTTGAGGTGACTTGAGGATATCCAAGTAGGCTGTCTGGAAGACAGGAGGAATTGCGGGACTGCAGAGAGGGAGAAACTGCAAAGAGGGAGAGAGATCAGGACTGGAGAAAAAATACCATTGATCGAATAATTGAAAGAGGATCATTTGGGTAGAAATCCATCGTTCCCCTCCCAGGGTTGGCTATAGGAAGCTGATGGTGAAAAGACTTCCTCTCCCTCCCTCAGCTTCCCAGATACCCAAAGCTTCCCCTCCAGCCATACTGTAGGCAGTAACCCAGAGATCTGATTAGGTTTTAATAGGTATCTTGTAAGTATTGTTAGCATGTTAATCAGGTAACTGAAACTGATTTTGATTCAAACCACCTTTCCTTGTCTCTAACACTTTACTTGTTTTCTTCTCCCACCCAACCTCTCTACTTCTCTGATGTATATGTTATCTATCAATCAATTTCAGCTTAAGGGTTACAGACCTAAATTCATAGGTGAAAAAGAAAGGAGGTTGAAATAGGGGAAGTGAGGGCTTAGGGAAAGCCTCTTGGAGCAGATGTGATTTTAGAAAGGTTTTGAAGGCAGGGAAAGTGGAGGATTGTTGGACGTGAAGGGGAAGGGAGTTCCAGGCCAAAGGGAGGATGTGGACAAGAGATTTTAAGCGAGAAAGACAAGATCTAGGTACAGTGAGTAGGTTAGTGTTAAGTGTTGGGTGGACTGTAGTAGAAGATCAGTGAGGTAAGATAGAATGGGGAGAGCAAATCAAAGGCCTTAATGTCTTCAGGGAGTTTCTGTATGATGTGGAGATGAGTGTGAACCGAACATATTTTTAGGAAAATAAACCAGGCAGCAGAGCTAAGTATGGACTGGACTGGGGAGAGGTAGAGAGGTCAATGAGGAGGCTGATGCTGTAGTCAAGGTGGGATATGATAACTGCTTGAACCAGTATGGTAGCTGTATGAATGGAGAGGAAAGGGTAGATTTTAGTTATGTTGTGAAGGTAGAACCAACAGGATTTGGTGACAGATTGAATAGGTGGGTTAGATGGGAGGGATAAATTGAGGATAATGCCAAGGTTGCAGGCCTGAGATAGGATAGTGGTGTCATCTGTAGTGACTAGAAGGACAAGGTTTGGGTAGGAGATGAGTTGTTTTGGCCTTGTTTAGTTTGAGGTGTCTGTGGGACATCCAAGTAGAGATGTTCTGAAGTCAGGAGGAAATGCGAGACTGCAGAAAAGGAGAGAGTTCAAGGCTGGAGATATAGATTGGAAATCATTTGTATAGAGATGGTAGTCGAAGTCGGGGGAACGAATGAGTTCCCCAAGGGGATGGGTATAGATGGAGAATAGAAGATTGCCGCAGAACTGAGCCTTGAGGAGCTCCCACAGTTCGAGGGTGGGAGTCAGAGAAGGTACCTGAGAAAGAGATAGAAAAGGAGTGGCCAGAGAGATGTTAATAATTAGAGTACTTGTTAAGTACTTACTATGTCCCAAGCAAGAACCAGGAGAGGACATTTACGGACTAGAGGGGGGAGTGTACGGAAGTAAGAAGTTCAGTGAGGAAGCTGATACAGTAGTCGAGGCAGAAAATAAGTGATCAGATCAGTGTGGTAGCAGTTTGGAGAGAAAGAGAGATTCTAAAGATGTTGTGAAGGAAGAACCTATAGGATTTAGTGACAGACTGAATATGTGGTTTGAAAAGATGAGATGAATTGGGGATAATGCTAAAGTTATGTATGGGCATATGAGATAGGGGAGTTGGTGCTGTGTCTACTCTGATGGGAAAGTATTGGGAAGTAAAGGGTTTGGGTAAGGTGATGAGGAGCTGTGTTTTGGACACGTTAAGTTAGGAAGGAATGTGAGACTGCAGAGGAGAGCCGTCAGGCCGTGGGAGTGAATGAGTTTCCAAGGGAATGTGTGTAGATGGAGAATAGAAGGAGACCCACATCTGGGTCTTGAGGGACTCCCACAGTTAGTTTGGGAGGCAGAAGAAAAGCCAGGGAACAATTCTCAGAAGAGCTGCCAGAGAGATAAGAGGAGAATCAGGAGAGGAGAGAATCAGTGAAGCCAAGGTTCTGTTAGTCCTTCCTCTTCTTCTCTTGGCCGTCCCAGTTTCCAGTGTCATCCTCCCTGAGTCCTTTCTTTGGTATCTTTGGTTGGCTGGGTTAATCTACTGAACCTCATCCTTCCTGGCATGCTAACCTCAGAATAGTGAACTTTTTGTTTATCCTGGATGATCCTCTGGGATCATCCCCTCTGTGCCCTGTGTCCTTCCAGGACCATGGCTCACACCATCTCCCTTTCCTGACCTCCCAAGATCACAGCTCAGAATTCTCTGTCCCCTCAGTGTCTGAAGGTCTCCTTCCTCAACTATCTGGCCCCTTTCATCCTTAACAGTCCTTCCCCTTGATTGACTGGGTTACAAGTCAGTGCCATAAAAGGCTTTAGTGTCTGCTTCAATTAACCTTCCTTCAGGGTGGGAGACATAGGAGTGAATCTCCTCCTGAGTTCTTTCTCCCCATCCCCTATGAGGTTCCTGTGAGCAAAGCGAAGAGGAGTGAGATTCACTGTGCCCTGTACTGTGACCTGACCATCCTGACTCTCCTCCCAAAGAAATCCAGTGCTTTGCATGCATTAAGCGCTCAATAAATACAATTGAATAAATAATTTCTTTCTTTTGACCTACACTAAACCAGGAGGAAAAGGAAGTAACAGTTCATTTGGGAATTGTTTTAGACTAAACCCTACTTGCCTAACCTGTGCCCTAAGCCTAGCAGTTAGCACGTGGTCTGATCACGTGACCTTTGTTAATCAGATTCTCTGCTTGACTCTGACCCTGGCATTAAATCTGACCATATAAACTTTGACTTTAATATTCTCTGTTGCTATCTTTTCCCATTTGTGTTACTGGTCAAATCCCAAATCTCTTATCCTGGAAACATTATCCACCCTTGGCTTCACTTACACTGTCCTCTCCTGGTTCTCCTATCTTGCTGGTTGTTAAGCGCTTACTATGATCCAGGCTCTGTACTAGGCTCTGTGATAGATAGTAGCTAATCAGGTTGGACACCGTCCATGTCCCACATGGAGCTCACGAGTCTTATCTCCATTGAACAGATGAGGTAACTGAGGCAGAGAGAAGTGAAGTGAGTTGCCCAAAGTGATCCAGCAGACAAGTGGCAAAGCCAGGATTGGAAACCAGATCCTTCTGTCTTCCGGGCCTGGGCTCTATCTACTAGGCATTCTCAGTCGCATTCTTGGTTGCATCTACAAGCTCCTCCTCTTCCATCCAGGCCCTAACTGTGGGAGTCTCTCAAGACTCAGTTCTGGGTCCCTTTCTGCTTTCCATCAACACCCACTCCCATGGAGGACTCATTCACTCCTGTGGCTTCAACTATCAGCGTGGCTCAGTGGAAAGAGCCTGGGCTTCGGAGTCAGAGGTCATGAGTTCGACTCCCGGCTCTGCCACTTGTCAGCTGTGTGACTGTGGGCAAGTCACTTAACTTCTCTGTGCCTCAGTTACCTCATCTGTAAAATGGGGATTAACTGTGAGCCTCACGTGGGACAACCTGATTACCCTGTATCTACCCCAGCGCTTAGAACAGTGCTCTGCACATAGTAAGTGCTTAACAAATACCAGCATTATTATCACCTCTATGCAGCTAATTCCCAAATCTACATCTCCCGCCCTTCTCTGTCTCCTTCTCTGAAGTCTTACATTTCCTCCTGCCTACAGGATATCTCTACTTGGATGCCCCACCGAACCTCAAACTTAGTCTAAAATTTTTTGTCATCATCATTATCTTCATCAGTGGTATTTATTGAGCACTTACTATGTGCAGAGCACTGTACTAAGCGCTTGGGAGAGTACAGTACATCAGAATTAGCAGACACACTCCCTGCCCATAAGAAGCTGATATTTTCCCATCCAAACACTGTCTTCCCCTTGACTTTCCTGTTACTGTAGACAGCACCAGCATCCTTCCTGTCTCACAAGCGTTATCCGTGACTCATCTCTCTCATTCAACCCACATACGCAATCTGTCATCAAATCCTGTCTGTTCATCCTTCAAAACATAGCTAAAATCCGCCCTTTCCTCTCCATCCAAACCGCTGCCACATTAATCCAAATACTTATCCTGTCATTCATTTATTCTTTCGTATTTATTGAACACTTACTTTGTGCAGACTACTGTATTAAGCACTTGGGAGAGTACAAGACAGTAAAAAGACACATTCCCTGCCCACAGTGAGCTTACAGTCTAGAGGGAGGTAGACAGACATTAATATAAATAAATAAATTACAGATAAGAGTGCTGTGGGGCTGTCCTGCCTTGTTCACTCCATCTGCCTCCTTTGCAGACCTCCCTGCATCCTGTCTCTCTCTACTACAGTCTGGACTTCACTCTGCTGCTCAGATCACATCCTGAGCGTTTTTGTAGGAAAAAGGTCAGCAGAGTGATATATGGACTGAAGTGGGGAGAGACAGGAGGCTGGAAGGTCAGCAAGGTGGCTGATGCAGTAATCCAGGCTGCATAAGATGAGTGATTATGTTAATACTGTTGCAGTTTGCTACCCATTATGTGTGTAGATAGAGCATGGTCAAGGCTTGCCACCCGCAGTGTGAGATTTCCTTTAAATGGGGTTGATCGAAAATGTAACTCTCCACATTATGCCTGAATTGACTGTGCTGTTTAACTGTTACATTTTTTACTACTGAAATTTTTATCGTTTCATTTTCATTTGCTTTCACTGCGTTGGCAGTTTATTCTTTTGATAAGTGTGTGTTCTCCCCCACTTTGTTTCTGAGTCGCTTGTGGGGGAGTTGTTTATTGATTTTTCAAAAATATTCCCTTGTTCAAATCAGGGCTTTACAGTTGTACCCCCTTAGTAGCAGTAGCAACTGTAATAAATCAGTATGGGATAGCAGGGGACTTTTTGGGAGGGAGACAGGCTTATCTCCCAGGCAACATTTGGGAGGGGAGTTGCTGGCTATGAGCAGAAGCTTCACAGAGTTTGGACAAAAGAAAAAGTTTCAAACAGAAGCAGGCTTGGTGACAGAAAATGCATTTAAACTGAATTTTTGTGCCAATATTGAGTCAGTCACACATTGATCTTTTCAGGTACTTGCAAAGATAAGATTTCATTAGTGTCATCTGTGAAAACAAGGTCAATTATATGTGTATGTGCACATAACATTCAGGCATGAATACATTTGTGTGGAAATTTTATTGATATTGTGAACACTACTATTCTGTTTTTGCGGCTCTCCAGCCTACTGAAATTTATTAAGTGGCTTTCCAGCCCAGTTAGTATAGCCCATTCTCCAGTAATGATTTCCATTATAATCTTGAAGAAGTTTTTCTTAACCTCTATAAAGGGGAGAAGGTACTAAGGCTTATGGCAAAAGATGTTACGATTCTTTGGGCTTGTGAAGTGCTTTACAAGTAATAAAATATTTTTCGAAATTACCAGAGGTTAGAAAACAATTGATCCAAATATTATGAAAAATTACGTCTGAGTAACATTGAAGAAGTGTGCTCCTAATGAATAGAATGTAGCCTGGGAGTCAGAATCAATAAGTCATATTTATTGAGTGCTAACTGTGTACAGAGCACTGTACTAGGTGCTTGGAAGAGTACAATACAACAGAATTAGCAGACACATTCCCTGTCCACAACGAGTTTACAGTATAGAAGTATCTGGGCTCTAATTCCGGCTCCACCGCTTGTCCGCTGTGTGATCTTGGGCAAGTCACTTAACTTCTCTGTGCCTTGGTTATGGGGATTAAGACTTCACACAGGACATAGACTGTGTCCAAACTGATTAATTTGTCTCTATCCCAGTGCTCAGTACAGTGTGGCTGGCACAGAGTAAGCACTTTTCATGCCATAAAAAACCCCAAAACATTTGAAATATTGAAATATTGATTGCAATAGCTGCTGTTTTTATAGACGAGTCTGTTGATTTTTGTAACGGCAATAAATCTGTCTGTATTTCAAATGTGGCTTTCGTTTTGGTCCTCATAGGAAGGATTCCTCCTTGGAGATGTGAAAGGAGAAGCAAAGAACAGCATTACCGACTCTCAAATGGATGATGTTGAAGTAGTTTATACAATTGGTGAGTTGAGGAGAACCACTGTGCATATACGTTGGTTGGTGTTCTTCACGTTGCAGGTTCTTTCGTAGACTTTGGATGCTTTTAGAGTAGATTTAATCCCTTGGCATGGGCAGAAGCAGAAGGCAGGATGAAGGATAGGCTGTTGGTGAGGCCTCCTTTTCTCCCCAGGAAGATCTGTAGCTGTCTAGTTTCTGAGGCACAAAGTGAGGATGCGATGAGGTCTTGGCATGTATATAGATTTATCAGAGTGACTCCTAATAGGGACACGACAATCTGGATGCCGTGTACTTTTGGATTCCCTGTTTTTAAGAGCTTCTGTTCTTGCCACAGGGTCTCTGACTCCTGCAGTCCATGAGGTGCCCACAGCAGCTTGCTCCCGAAGCTGTGAAAAGTGGAGGAATAGAGAAAATCCACCCACCTGCCGTCAGGGCCTAAGCTTTCCCACTATAAGGGCAAAAAGGTATTGAACGGGCCTGCTTTAAAGGTGATAACCATTCAAACTCAACTAGTGCTCTAGACCAAGACCCTCCAGTCACTTATAGAGGCCAGTCGAGGGAATAGGCAGTATCTCCCTTTGCTCCTGTTGGCTTTCAGTTCTGCAGGGTTAGACATCTCCCTTGCCACTTCCAGATTCTTGCCTTCTAGCCTGTCCTTTCCAGTTGTGATGGAGCTCTTTTACCAAGTTCAGGGAGAGTCCCAGTGCTAAACACCTCAGACAACCCAAGTACTTTAGAGAGGTTATTCATTCACTGGGCTTCCTGACTCAATCCACTCTGATCTCAATCTATACTACAGAGGTTTCCTGGATCATCTTTTTAAGGTGAGACCGGTCTCTCCATTCCTCAAGAAAACCTCCTGCGGTTACATCTTTTCCTCTGTGCCAAGCAGAAAGTACTGACAGTTGACTTGAAGGCTGCCATCTCTCCCCTTACTGATCTTCTCTCTTCTTCTGCTGCACCCCAGGAAATAAGCATCATATTGAGGCTCACTCCCCACCACTCCCCTCTTCATCTCTTCTCCATTATTACTAGGGACTTTCTTGACCCCTAAAACATCCTCCTCCTTGCATCATCCTCATCCACCCCCATCCCCCTAGTATTTTATTTTTTTATAAACCAGCAGTACAGGTGAACCCCACTCAAATGGTTTGCTTTCACCCTGCCAGCAGGAGGGTGTCGGGAAAATGTTACCAAGTCTCGGCTGGGACCCCAGTGGCCAAGTACCTCTGGACTGTGAGCGTGATGTGGGCAGGGAATGTGTCTGTTTATTGTTACATTGTCCTCTCCCAAGGGCTTAGAACAATACTCTGCACACAGTAAGAGCTCAATAAATACAATTGAATGAGGTGCCATTAAATGAATACTAGCCTGCCTTCGGGCTCCAAATGATGGGGAGCCAGACCAGTTTGACTTGGCCACCTCCCATTTTGCCACTTTGATATAATAATTAATACTATGGTATTTGTTAAGCGCTTACTATATGCCAGTCACCGGGGTAGATACAAGATAATACAAAGTTCAATGCATTTTGAGTTGCCTTGAACGTCTGTTCCCCAGCTCTTACTTCTGGACTCCAAACCTCTCAGAAGCTACTCCTCCAGGACCTGCTTAGGCCACTGTGGCTGTTACCACATCTCAGAGCTTCCGCAGCTGTGCCCCACTGGTCACGTTACTCCTCTCCCCCCAGCCCCTCTCTGCCGCTGCTGGTCTTCATCTTCTAATCAATCACTGAATCAATAGTATTTATTTAATGCCACCCCTCCACTACCCCTTCACTTCCCTCTCTAAGCTCACTGTTGACCTCCTTCTTGCCAAAGCCAATGGCCACTACTCCATCCTAATATTCCTCAATCTCTCAGCTTCCATTAACACCGTGGACCACCCCTTTCTCCGGAAAGATTATCCAACATTGGCTTCACTGACTGTCCTCTCGTAGTTCTCCTTTTTTCTCTCTGGCCACTCATTCTCAGTCTCTTCTGTGGGCTCCTTTTCTGCCTCATTCATTCAATCGTATTTATTGTGTGCTTACTGTGTGCAGAGGACTGTACTAAGTGCTTGGAAGAGTACAGCACAATAAACAGTCACATTCGCATTCCCTGTCCAAAGGGAGCTTACAGGGTAGATATGGGGAGACAGACATTAATATAAATAAGCAGAAGTGTACAGCCTATGGGGCTGGGGGAGGGGGATGAACAACCGGAGCAAGTCAGGGCTACTGTAGAAGGGAGTGGGAAAAGAGGAAAGGGAGACTTAGTCAGGGAAGGTTTCTTGAAGGAGATATGCTTTCAATAAGGCTTTGAAGTCAGGGAGAGTAATTGCCTGTCAGATTTGAGGAGGGAAGGCATTCCATTCATTCATTCATTCAGTCATATTTATTCAGCGCTTACTGCATGCGAAGCACTGTACTGAGTACTTGGGAGAGTAAAATATAACAACAGACATATTCCTTCCCACAACCAGCTCATAGTCTAGGGGAGAGACAGACATTAATATAAACAAATAATAGGTAATAAATAAATTACAGATAGGTACAGATATGTACATATGTCCTGGGGGAATGAGAAAGGAGCATGAATGAAGGAGCAAGTAAGAGTGGTGCCGAAGGGAGTGGGAGAAGAGGAGAGGAAGGCTTAGGGAAGACCTCTTGGAGGAGATGAGCCTTCAAAAAGGCTTTGAAGTAGGGGAGAGCAATTATCTGATAGGAGAAAGGGCATTCCAGGCCAGAAGTAGTATGTGGGTGAAAGGTCAGCGGTAAGATAGAGGATATCGGGGTACAGTGAGAAGGTTAGCATTAGAGGAACAAAGTGTGCGGGCTGAATTGTAGTAGGAGAGTAGCGAGGTGAGGTAGGAGGCAGCGAGGTGAGGAGTTTCCGTTTGATGCGGAGGTCGATGGGCAAACACTGGAGGTTCTTGGAAAAATTTTGCTTGAATGTTTTCCTGGAAAAATGATCTGGGCAGCAGAGTGAAGTATGGATTGACTGGAGTGGGGAGAGGGAAGTCATCAAAGGAGGCTCATGCAGTAATCTATGCGGGATAGGTTGAGTGATTGTATTAATGTGGTAGCAGTTTGGATGGAGAGGAAAGGGCAGAATTTAGCAATGTTGTGAAGGTAGGACTGACAGGATTTAGTGATGGATCGACTCTATGGGTTGAATGAGAGAGAGGAGTCAAGGATAACATCAAGGTTACAGGCTTGATGGTGGTGCCATCTACAGTAATGGGAAAACCAAGGGGAGGACAGGGTTTGGGTGGGAAGATAAGGAGTTCTATTTTGGACATGTTAAACTTGACGTGACCGGAGGGCATCCAAGTAGAGATGTCTGGAAGGGAGGAGGAATTATGAGACTGTGGAGAGTGAGAGAGATCAGGGATGGAGATGTAGATTTGGGTATCATCTAAATAGATGTGGTAGTTGAAGCCATGGGAGCGAATGAGTCCTCCAAGGGGGTGGGTGTAGATGCAGAAGAGAAGGGGGCCGAAGAGAAGGGGGCCTACAGCTGAACCCTGAGGGACCCTTCCTCCTCCTACCGTACTTCCCTGATTTCCTACTACAACCCAGACTCCACACTTCACTCCTCTAATGCCAACCTACTCACTGAACCTCGATCTCGCCCATCTAGCCGCCGACCCTTCACCCACATTCCTGTGGCCTGGAATACCATCCCCCTTCATATTCATCAGCCAATCACTCTCCCCACCTTCAAAACTCTATTAAAACCCTATTAAAAGAGGCCTTCCTCGACTAAGCCCTGATTTCTTCTTTTCCCTCTCCTTTCTGCATCTCCCTTGTACTCAGATTCATACCCTTTGTTCTCCCCTCCCTTATCCCTGCAGCACTTTTGTACCTACCCATTGTTCATTTATATTACTATCTGACTTGCCCTCTAGACTGTGAGTTCGTTGTGGGCCAGGAATATGTCTACCATCTCTGTTATACTGTACTCTCCCAAGTTCTTAGTACAGTGCTTTGCACCCAGTAGGCACTCAGTAAATATGATTAACTGAGTGCCTGCTTGGTACTTTGTGTTTCAGAGAGTACAATAAGAGTCAGTAGACGTGATCACTGCCCTCAAAATGTTAGCACTCTAGCTGGGGAAACACACTAAAATAATTTACAGTTGGGAAGGGGAAGGAAAAGGAGACGAGAATAAGAGTTAAGTGCTTAGTACAGTGCTCTGCACACAGTAAGCGCTCAATAAATATGATTGAATGAAGAATTAGTGCTTAACTTAATAGTGTATTGTTGCATTAGAGGTAATAGCAACTTTTATTGAGCACCCACTTTGGATGGTGCACTGTACCTGCACTTTGGATGGTGTAGGAGAAGCAGCGTGGCTCAGTGGAAGGAGCACGGGCTTTGGAGTCAGAGGTCATGGGTTTGAATCCCGGTTCTGCCACTTGTCAGCTGGGTGACCGTGGGCAAGTCACTTAACTTCTCTGTGCCTCAGTTCCCTCATCTGTAAAATGGGGATTAAGACTGTGAGCCCCACGTGGGACAACCTGATTCCCCTGTGTCTACCCCAGCGCTTAGAACAGTGCTCTGCACATAGTAAGCGCGTAACAAATACCAACATTATTATTATTATTGTTAGACACTTGAAAAATACATAATTAAAAAAAGGAAAGATTCCCTGCCCAAAAGTGTTTATATTCCAGCAGGGGAGACAGAGCACAAAAGTGTTTGCAACTAGAGTGATCAAAATAAATAATCAAGTACACATATATAAATGCGTAAGTAAATGCTAGAATGGCTCAGGTTCCTGGGTAATGCACTAGGGAAAGCTTGTTGGAGGAGGTGGGATTTGAGGTGGGATTTTAGAAGAGCTTTGACTGTGGGGAGAGCTGTGGCCAGTTGGATTTCAAGGTGGGGAAGAGGGATGTGTTGAGATGGGGAAGAGGGATGTGTTGGAGAGATGAGAGTGAGGCACAGAGAGCGTGTTAGCTTGAGAGGAATGGAGATTGCAAACTGGAGTGTAGTGGGTGAACAGAGTGAAAAAATAGGATGGAGAGAGCTGATTGAGAGCCTTAAGGCCAATGCTCAGGAATTCCTGCTTGCTGTGGAGAAGAAATGATAATCATTGGAGGTTTCTGGGGAGTGGGGAATCATTCATTCATTCAATAGTATTTATTGAGCGCTTACTATGTGCAGAGCACTGTACTAAGCGCTTGGAATATACAAGTCGGCAACAGAGAGAGACAGTCCCTGCCCTTTGACGGGCTTACAGTCTGATCGGGGGAGACAGGCAGACAAGAACAATGGCAGTAAATAGAGTGAAGGGGAAGAACATCTCATAAAAATAATGGCAGCTAAATAGAATCAGGGTGATGTACATCTCATTAAACAAAATAAAATAAATAGGGTGATAAAGATATATACAGTTGAGTGGACGAGTACAGTGCTGAGGAGGTGGGACAGGAGAGGGAAAGGGGGGAGAAGAGGGTTTAGCTGCAGAGAGGTGAAGGGGGGGGTAGAGGGAGCAGAGGGAAAAAGGGGGGAGCTCAGTCTGGGAAGGCCTCTTGGAGGAGGTGAGTTTTTTAAGTAGGGATTTGAAGAGGGGAAGAGAATTAGATTGTCAGAGGTGAGGTGGGAGGGCATTCTAGGACCGCGGGAGGACGTGGCCCAGGGGTCGACGGCGGGCTAGGTGAGACCGAGGGACGGTGAGGAGGTGGGCGGCAGCGGAGCGTACGGGGTGGGCAGTAGAAAGAGATAAGGGAGGAGAGGTAGGAAGGGGCAAGGTGATGGAGAACCTTGAAGCCTAGAGTGAGGAGTTTTTGTTTGGAGCGGAGGTTGATAGGCAACCACTGGAGGTGTTTACGAAGGGGAATGACATGCCCAGATCGTTTCTGCAGGAAGATGAGCTGGGCAGCAGAGTGAAGAATAGACTGGAGCGGGGCGAGAGAGGAGGAAGGGAGATCAGAGAGAAGGCTGACACAGTAGTCTAGCCGGGATATAACGAGAGCCCGTAGCAGTAAGGTAGCCGTTTGGGTGGAGAGGAAAGGGCGGATCTTGGCGATATTGTAAAGGCGAAACTGGCAGGTCTCGGTAACGGATCGGATGTGTGGGGTGAACGAGAGAGACGAGTCAAAGATGACACCGATGTTGCGGACCTGAGAGATGGGAAGGATAGTCGTACTATCCACGGTGATAGGGAAGTCTGGGAGAGGACCGGGCTTGGGAAGGAAGATGAGGAGCTCAGTCTTGCTCATGTTGAGTTTTAGGTGGCGGGCCGACATCCAGGTGGAGACATCCTGGAGGCAGGAGGAGATGCGAGCCTGAAGGGAGGGGGAGAGGACGGGCAGAGATGTAGGTCTGCGTGTCATCTGCGTAGAGATGGTAGTCAAAGCCGTGAGAGCGAATGAGTTCACCAAGGGAGTGAGTGTAAATGGAGAACAGAAGAGGGCCAAGAACTGACCCTTGAGGAACTCCAACAGTTAAAGGATGGGAGGGGGGAGGAGGCGCCTGCAAAGGAGACCGAGAATGACTGGCCAGAGAGATCAGAGGAGAACCAGGAGAGGACGGAGTCCGTGAAGCCAAGGTGAGATAAGGTATGGAGGAGGAGGGGATGGTCGACAGTGTCAAAGGCAGCAGAGAGGTCAAGGAGGATCAGAATGGAGTAGGAGCCATTGGATTTGGCAAGAAGGAGGTCATGGGTGACCTTAGAGAGAGCAGTCTCGGTAGAGTGGAGGGGACGGAAGCCAGATTGGAGGGGGTCTAGGAGAGAATGGGAGTTAAGGAATTCTAGGCATCGATTGTAGACGACTCGTTCTAGGATTTTGGAAAGGAAGGGTAGTAGGGAGATAGGACGATAACTGGAGGGGGAAGTGGGGTCAAGAGCGGGTTTTTTTAGGATGGGGGAGACGTGGGCATGTTTGAAGGCAGAGGGGAAGGAGCCCTTGGAGATTGAGTGGTTAAAAATAGAAGTTAAGGAAGGGAGGAGGGAAGAGGCGATGGTTTTAATAAGGTGAGCGGGAATGGGGTCCGAGGCGCAGGTGGAGGGGCTGGCACTTGTGAGGAGGGAGGAGATCTCTGAGGATACTGCAGGGAAGGATGGGAAAGTAGGGGAGAGGGTTGGTGGTGGGGAGGGGAGAGGAGGAGGAATGACTTTGGGGAGCTCAGACCTGATTGTGTTGATTTTTGTGATGAAGTAGGTGGCCAGATCATTGGGGGTGAGAGATGGGGAAGAGGGAGGAACGGGGGCCTAAAGAGAGAGTTAAAGGTCCGGAACAATTGGCGGGGGTGATGGGCATGGGTGTCGATGAGGGAGGAGAAGAAGTTTTGCCTGGCGGAGGAGAGGGCAGAGTTAAGGCAGGAAAGGATAAATTTGAAATGTATGAGGTCGGCTTGGGGCTTGGACTTTCGCCAGCAGTGCTTGGCAGCTCGAGCATAGGAGCGTAGGAGGCGGACAGAGGAGGTGATCCAGGGCTGTGGGTTAGTGAGCGAGAGCAGCGGAGGGAGGGGGGGCAAGAGAGTTGAGATGAGTAGAGAAGGTGGAGTTGAGAGCGGAGACCTGATCATCGAGAGTGGGAAGTGAGGACAGGGCGGCAAGGTGGGGAGAGATGCTTTAGAAAAATGTTGTGAGCCATGTTCTGGGCCAAGTATGGAGTGGAGAGGAGAGAGATCAGAATCAGGAATTTCAGTGAGGGGGCTGATGCACTTCTCAGGTTGGGATCTGACAATTACCAGGGCCAGCGTGGTAAGGGTAAATCCTGGCAATGTTTTAGCGGAAAAGCCAACATGATTTTGTGACAGCCCAAATATGAGGGATGATGAAGACAGGGAAGTTATGGTTACACCCAGGTTGCTGGTTTCAAAGATGGGGAAGATAGTGGGGTTGTCAAATTCTCTCTTGGGATGCCTCAGTATGCCATAGAGACTAGGTGCCATGGAGATTCAGTGATGTTTCAGCCCTGAGGCATTCATGTTGGTATTTGTTAAGCGCTTACCTTGTGCAGAGCACTGTTCTAAGCGCTGGGGTAGACACAGGGGAATTAGGTTGTCCCACGTGGGGCTCACAGTCTTAATCCCCATTTTACAGATGAGGTAACTGAGGCACAGAGAAGTTAAGTGACTTGCCCAAAGTCACACAGCCGACAAATGGCAGAGCTGGGAATCGAACTCATGACCTCTGACTCCAAAGCCCATGCTCTTTCCACTGAGCCACGCTGCTTCTCTAAACTCTTGCTGAGAGTCTGGTGTTGGGGAATGGTGGTGGTGGGTGGGAGGGTTGGGGGGATCACGGAGAGAGAGAAAGAAAGAAATGAAAATGAGAATTTATATTGTGTTTTGGGGTAAATTAGAGCCAACAGGGTGGTAAGAGGAAGACAAGTAGGTCAAACCAAGTGGCTTTCTGTAGCTTGTGGCAAGGATGCAGAGAAGGATCTAGGTATCTGGTCCTCTGGAGGGTCCCAGCCAGGACCCTGGTAGTATTTTCTTGCACTCTTACTGCTGCCAGCAACAGCTCAGGACTTGGGGAGAGAAAATGCAGAGGAGAGAGCAAGAGATGGAGGGGATTGGTTTTGGGCCCCAGAGAGGCCAGGGAGACTCCTTGAAACTGAGAACAGGAACAGAGGGAAGAGAGCATTGATTCACCTGCCATTATCAGAAACAATTTCTGGGTAGAGGCATACAGATCCTGGGCTACCTCGGCAGTCAGTGCATGACATATCTCTGGAATTTCTATTTTACGGGATGGCTGCAACTCAGGATGCAACGGTGCCCTCTCCTCTGCACACAAGAGATGCCCAGTAAATAAAATACCCCCGATTGACTAATTCATTCATTTCCCTGCTCCCTACCTCATGGGACTCATTTGCACAAAGGAACCACCTGAGGAATTTCATGCCCCAAAAGACCTCTGTGGGCCTCATGTGTTCCATGTTGCTGAGACATGTAGGACACATGTAGGGTGCCAAACAATGAAATTTGGAATTCTTGGGGAATTCCTACCATCCTTCCTCTAGGTTAAATGTACATAGTGCTTATCATTCTCTCTCTATTTATGTTTTCCTTTCTTCTTTCTGTTTTTCTCCTAGACTTCTCTTTCTGCTCCCGAACCTCTCTGGATCTGAACTCCTCTCTTATGCCCTGCAGCTGTCTCCTATCCCTGTGTGTGTTTCTGTGCTCTTGTGTGTATTAGAGTTTGTATTCATTGATGTTTATTCACTGGGGCAGGGAGGCTGAGGTCTGGGGTACGCTCCGTTCTCATTGTGCACCAGAGACTTTAAAAGCTGAGTAGTCATTCTCTAGCCAAGTTTAAGGGAATCTCCAGGCAGTCCAGCCCTAGTGCTGCTCTGTGATGGTAAAGGAGAACTCTGGCGTCTGCCTGCTCCCCTCGGTGGAAGGAAGTGGTGAATTAACCAATTTTGATTTTCACTCAGCAGGGAGGCAGAAATTCATCCCCGGGAGGGACCCTGAACAAACCCCAAATGGCTGCTCCCCAGTAGGAGAGGAGGGTGCCGGCAGTCTTTGACACACACATACATGGAGGGGAAGTTCTTGGGAAAGAGAAGGGACAAATTTTGGGTTCCCTCTCACACAAACCAGTGGGGTTTATAGGCAGCATCAGTGACCTAAGTGTGATTAAATCCTGATAGTAAAAATATCTAGGTTTATTAAGAGGCTTCATAACTGAAGCCTACTAGAACACCATGATGTTTGGAGCTATTCCCCTGGAATGATTTTGGTTAATACTACTCCCCAGAGGCCTTTGTTGTGCTTTGCCAAGCCTGCCCACAAGCCGGACGGGGCCAAGATTTTTCCCAACCCATAGAGAATGTTATTATTATTACATTTGTTAGGTTCTTACTCTGTGCTGGCAGCTGGAATAGATACAGGGTGATGAAATCAGTTACAGGCCTCCTGGGTCCCATAATCTATCTTATCCCCCATTTCATAGATGAGGAAACTGAAGCTCAGGGACGCAAAATGATCACAAAAGAGGCCAGTGGCACAGCTGAGACTCGACCCTTCCCGTCTTTCTTATCACCAACCCCTTTCCCATGTCCTCCTGACCTGGAACTCCCTTCTCTTCACCTGAGACACATCATCTCATAACCCACCTTCAAAGCCAGATCTCCAACAGGCCTTCCCCAACTAAACCCCCATCACTCCTCCTCCCTCTCTCTTCTGCCTCACCCATGCATTTGGATCTGTACCTTGTAAGCACGTGATATTCAAGCCACCCTCTCCTCCCCAGCTCTTATGTATATATCTGTAATTTATTTTAACTCCTGTCTCCCCCTCTCGATCGAAAGCTCACTGTAGGCAGAACCTGTCTGCCAACACTGTTGCACTTAGCCCAGTACTTAGTACAGTGCTCTGCGCACAGTAAGTGCTCAACAATTAGCATTAATCGACTGATCGATTGAAAATTGACGAAAAAGTGTTTTGCCACTACCAAAGAAATAGTCCACATTTAGGTTAAAATTGTAAGCGGCAAACAATATTTAGCAAGCTTATGGCGTTTAGAGTAACTGTTACCACCACCTCTGTGGAAGACAACAGTTGCCTCTCACCACACTGAGGGACAACAACCCAACTCACTGTCAGTTTCACCGTGCTGCCTTTATCAATTAATCAGGGCTACTTATTGAACACTTACCATATGCAGAGCACCTCTAATCCCACACACCCAGCTAGGTTCTCACATCTGGCACCCACACACCCCACGTCACAACAGAGACATCCCTTGTGTCACTCCTTGTGTACATTTTCCTTTCTACAGATGATGCCTTCCCCCCGCACTAATCCCTCGTGCTGTTTCCCCTTATCTTTTCCCCTTGCCCCTTTTCCCCCTCCTTTTGGCCCCCTTTTCAACTTTACCATCCTTCCCAGCAATATGTCCAGAGGAGATCTTCTGCCTCCTCTCAAGTGCCATCCCCTCCACATTCATTCATTCATTCATTCATTCATTCATTCATATTTATTGGGTGCTTACTGTGTGCAGAGCACTGTAGTAAGCGCTTGGAAAGTACAGTTCAGCAACAAATGGAGACAATTCCTAGCCAACAAGGTGTTCACAGTTTAGAAGGGGGAAATCAGACATCAAACCAAGTAAACAGGCATCAGTATAAATAAATAGAATTATAGATATATACACATCATTAATAGAATAAAATAAATACGTACACATATACACAAGTGCTGTGGAGCAGGGAGGGGGGTAAAGCAGAGGGAGCGAGTTGGGATGATGGTGAGGGGAGGGGGAGCAGAGGAAAAAGGGGGGCTTAGTCGGGAAGACCTCCTGGAGGAGGTGACCTTTCAGTAGGGCTTTGAAGAGGGGGAGTGTGCTAGTTTGGCGATTGTGAGGAGGGAGGGCATTCCATGCCAGAGGTAGGACTTGGGCCAGGGGTTGATGGTGGGATGGGCGAGAATGAGGCACAATGAGAAGGTTAGGACCAGAGGAGTGGAGTGTGCAGGCTGGGCTATAGAAGGAGAGACGGGAGGTGAGGTAGGAGGGGTCAAAATGATGGAAAGCTTTGAAGTCAATAGTGAGGAGTTTTTGCTTGATACGGAGGTTGATGGGCAACCACTGGAGATTTATGAGGAGTGGGCTGACATGCCCAGAGCACTTCTATAGAAAAATAATCTGGGCAGCAGAGTGAAGTATAGACTGAAGTGGGGAGAGACAGGAGGTTGGTTGCGCATTGGTCCCCATTCCTTCTCACCTTATAAAAACCCTCGCCCCTTCCCTCCTTAATTACCATCTTCAACCGCTCACTTTCCGATGGCTTCTTCCCCACTGCCTTCAAACATGCCCACGTCTCCTCCATCGTAAAAAAGCCCTCCCTTGACCCCACAGCCCCCTCCAGTTATCACCCCTTCTCTCTCCTACCCATCCTCTCCAAACTCCTAGTGTGAGTCATCTATACTTGCTGTCTCGAATACCTCTCCTCCAATTCTCTCCTGGACCCCCTCCAATCCGGTTTCTGCACCCTTCACTCCACTGAAACTGCCCTCTCTAAGGGCAAATCCAACAGCTCCTACTCCATCCTAATCCTCCTTGACCTCTCAGCTGCCTTTGACACTGTGGTTCATCCCCTTCTCAATACGTTAGCCAACCTTGGCTTCACTGACTCCATCCTCTCCTGATTCCCTTCTTATCTCTCTGGCCGCTCATTCTCAGTCTCCTTCACAGGCTCCTCCTCCCCCTTCCATCCCCTAACTGTAGAGGTCCCTCAAGGTTCAGTTCTTGGTCCCCTTCTATTCTCCATCTATACTCACTCCCTTAGAGAACTCATTCGCTCCCACGGTTTCCACTATCATCTCTATGCGGATGACACCCAAATTTGTATCTCCTTCCTTGTTCTCTCTCCCTCCCTAAAGGCTCGCATCTCCTCCTGCCTTCAGGACATCTCTACTTGAAAATCCTCCTACCACCTCACATTCAACATGTCCAAGACAGAGCTTCTTATCTTCCCTTCCAAAACCCTGTTCTCTCCCAAACTTTCCCATCACTGTAGACGGCACAGCCATCCTTCTCTTCTCACAAGCCCCTAACCTTGATGTCAACCCAGACTGTGCTGTCTCATTCAACCCGCATATCCAGTCCGTCACCAAATCCCGTCAGTCTCACCTTTAAAACATCGCCAAGATCCGCCCTTTCCTCTCCATCCAGACTGCTACCATGTTATTACAGGCTCTCATCCTAGCCCAACTGGATACCTGCATCAGCCTCCTTTCTCACCTCCCAACCTCCTGCCTCTCCCCACTTCAATCCATACTTTACTCTGCTGCCCGGATTATCTTTCTACAGAAATTAATGTTGGTATTTGTTAAGCGCTTACTATGTGCCGAGCACTGTTCTAAGCGCTGGGGTAGACATAGGGGAATCAGGTTGTCCCACATGGGGCTCACAGTCTTAATCCCCATTTTACAGATGAGGGAACTGAGGCCCAGAGAAGTTAAGTGACTTGCCCACAGTCACACGGCCGACAAGTGGCAGAGCTGGGATTCGAACTCACGAGTTCTGACTCCAAAGCCCGTTCTCTTTCCACTGAGCCACGCTGCTTCTCCAGAAATGTTCAGGACATGTCACCCCCCTCTTCAAAAATTTCCAGTGGTTGCCTGTCAGCCTCCATACCAAACAAAAACTCCTCACTATTGGCTTTAAAGCTCTCCATCACCTTGCCCTTCCTTCCTTCACCTCCCTTCTCTCCTTCTCCAGCCCAGTTTGCACATTCTGCTCCTCTGGTGCTAACCTCTTCAGTGTGCCTCGATCTCAACTGTCTCTCCGCTCACCCCTGGCCCACGTCCTTCCTCTGGCCTGGAACACCCTCCCTCCTCAAGTCTGCCAAACAATCTGTTTTCGCCCCCTTCAAAGCCCTACTGAAGGCCACCTCCTCCAAGAGGCCTTTCCATACTAAGCCTCCTTTTCCCCAGCCCCCCCACCATGTCACTTGGACTCATTCATTCATTTATTCAGTCGTATTTATTGAGTGCTCACTGTGTGCAGAGCACTGTACCTACTGCTTGGAAAGTACAATTCATCAATAGAGAGAATCCCTGCGCACAACAGGCTTACAGTCTAGAAGGGGGAAGACAGACATCAAAATAAGTAAACAGGCATCAATATAAATAAATTGAAGTATAGATTATTATTACTTTGTTATATATTATATTGTAATTATGGATTATTTATTATAGATTTATAGAGTTGCTCCCTTTGCTCTTCCCCCTCTGCCATATAGCACTTATGTATATATCTATAATTCTACTTATTTATATTGATGCCTGTATACTTGTACTGATGTCTCTCTCCCCCTTTCTAGACTGAGCCCATTGTGGGTAGGGAATGTCTCTCTTCATTGCTATATTGTGCTTTCCAAGCGCTTAGTACAGGGCTCTGCACACAGTAAGTGCTCAATAAATATGACTGAATGAATGAATATGACTGTAAAACAGACCTGATCCCTGGCCATAGGGGCTTTACAATCTGAAGTGGGGTGGAACAGATGGACCGATGGCCATACGGGGAAAAATAGTAACCAGACAAATTCAGCAAAAACCAACAATTTTACAGTAATAATAAGAAATGCACCATTGCTGCTAGGAGGGAATAAAATATATTCCATAAAATACCATAAAACAAACACCTGAATCCAGGCTACCTTGGATTAAATAGTCACTTAACTTCCCAGCATTTTAATCGTTCCCTCTACCTCCTCCCTTAGAATAGGCTTTCATTCGTTCATTCAGTCGTACTTATTGAGCACTTACTGTGTGCAGAGCACTCTACTAAGGCTTCTTCCCTGGGGTGGTGGGCCAGAGGGGAAGGGCAGATGCCAAAGTCTCTGGGGCTGCTCTGTGAAACATAGTGAGGGGAGTTTGAAACCTCATAGCTGCATCTAGCTTCTGCTATCCTCAGTTTCTGCCGGCCCCCACTTCTATGATAAAAACACCATCTCTTTTCTTGTTCTAAAGTTCTCTTTGAGCAAGAATTAAGGTTATTAAATCTTATTATTTTGCCATCGGTGGCCTCTCTTAGAATTTTCAACCGGTCGGTGCTTTGTATTGAGAACTTACCTCGTGCAAATCACCATATTAAGCACTTGCAAGAGTTCAGAATAGTCGAATTGGTAGACATGATCCCCACCCTCAAGGAGTTTACAGACTCTCCCCAGTCTGTCAGTCAATCAGTCAGTCCTTATTGTGTGCAAAGCACTGTACTAAGAGCTTGAGACAGTACAAGAGAGTTGGGAGACCTTTTGCCTTTTTCTCAGCATTTCTTCCTGTTCCCCCCCCCCAAAAAAAACCTCCCCTTCTGCTCTCCTTTAGTTCTTTTCCTCTGTCTAGTCTCTGGCTCCCAGGTTCAGACTCAACCCACAGTGGTCACACTTTATGCCAGGTGTTTTCTTAATTGTTTTTTAAAAATAGTTTAACTTGGGCAGCAAGTCTGAAGTTTGTGAGTAATGCAAATAAATGTTCAGCTTTTCCCTTGCAATTAACAGAGTGATTCCTCATGTGGCTCAGATCTTACAGGCCAGCTTCTAAACGTATTGTAAGGATAAACTGAATGTTAAGCTCAACAGACCCAAGCACTCTGAAGTACATTTACTATTCCGATGCACTATATACTTTCCTTTAGATTGATTTTACTTTTAGCATGTGAATGTATTTAAACAAAGTGTTATGATGTATAAACTAAAGCCATTTAATAATTGTTTTTTACTATTATTGAAAAGCTCTGTCTACTCTAGAGCCTCAAATTATACTCTTGCACAAAAAGGCTAAAAATAATAAAAAATAATAATAAAAATACTAAAAATAGGCATTTGTTCCAAGTACTTGCTTCCAGTACACCCAGAATGGTTCTAAACATTCCAAAGCTTCCAGAAACATTTAGAATATAATAAGAAAGAATCATCACACAAAAACCCCTTATTTTGGATAAATTAATTGGCTAGTGATCAAAAATGGATTAATGGAGGGGAAATTTAGGAATAGTAGATGATACATCCTTAAGCATTAGGGTGGATAGCAAGGAAGTCATCTCATAACTGCCTCCAAACATTATGTTGTCAGGGTGGAGGAAGGAAACTGGAGGGACAACCAATGATCTCCCCTAACAGTCACATTTCTTAGGTTCATACTCGAGATCATTGGGCCTGAACATGCCATTAAGGAGTAAGTTATTCATCCTTAAAGATAGAATCACTCTTTTCCGTTGCTAGTGTACCGTTAAACACTGGAAAAGGTAATTTTACCAAGTTTCTCTTTGGTACAGGTACCAAATATACTCTTTTATCAGTATAATGCTCATTATCAAAAAGTAAGTATTCATACATATATAGAGAGAGAGCTTTGCTTGTAGTAGCATTTATGATTATTATATAAAATCTAGCAAGGACGTCAGCGTATGGCTACATAAACCGTAAACAATCTTCATCCTGTATGTTGTCAGTTATTTCAGCAGTTTAGTCAAAATTAGATGACAGCATTTAAAAAATTCTTATAGTAGATCTGTACCTCGAGATCTTATCTTTTGAAGGCAGAGCAATACACTGCAATGTGCAGAACATATTAATCTAATTAACATATGAAAAATAAATTATTTTTTTCTTTCAGACATACAAAAGCACATTCCATGCTACCAGTTGTTCAGGTTAGTATAAATCAATTGATTAGTATTTACTGAGCTCCTACTGGGTGCAGAGCACTGTTTTAATCACTTGTACAATAATTAGTAGACATGAACCCTGCCCTTAAGGAGTTTATATTCTAATGAGGGAGATAGATACTAAAATCATTTACAGATAAAGAGAAGGGAAGTGGATATTTAGGTGAGTGCTTAAGCAATAGGGCATATATACAAATGCTCCAGATGTTTGCAGAATCTTAGGTTCATAGTTGGGGTGAAAGCTGAGATAAAACTGGGTGAGATGATAAATTACTCAGGAAAACCCCCTGTAGAAGATGTAACCTCTGGACATTGAAGATGGGGAGAGCTGTGTCTGCTGGATATGAAAGGGGAGGAAATCCCAAGCAGAAGGCAAGACCTGAGCAAGGGATCTGGGATAGGAAAGATGAAAGCAAGACCAAGTGAGTAGGTTAGCTTAAGGGGAACAAAGCAGTGAGTTGGGGTGTAGGTGGAAAAGAGAGTAGATAAGTAGCAGGGAGGGGAGAGGGCTTGGTGGACTGAGACCTTTAAAGCCATTTTTCAGGAGTTTCTAATGTATGTGGAGATCAATGGATAACCACTGAAAGTATTTGAGGGATGGGGAGAAGTGTGCAGAAAGAGTTTTTAGGATAGTAACCCAGGAAGTACAGTGAAGTGTGAACTTGAGAAGGGAGAGACCAGAGGCACAGAGATCAGGGAAGAGGCTGATGCAGTAGTCAAGTGGGGCATTACAGGGGTCTGTACCAACTTGATGCCCATTTGGATGGAGAGGAAAGAGCAGATTCTGGAAATGTGGAGGAGAAGCCAAAAGGATTTAGTGACAGACTGCGTAGAAGAGTTGAAAGAGAGGGTGAAAAGCAGTATAGTGCCATGGTTGCGTAGTATAGAGAAGGGAAGGTTGATGATGTGAACTGTGAAGAGAAAGTTAAGATGTAGGTGACGATTTGGGAGGGAAGATGAGACACTCGTAGTTCTGGAGGGTCAACCATTGAGAGATGTCCCGGAGGCAAGAAGAAATGAGAAATTGTAGAGAAAGTGAGTGATGTGAACAATTTTGGTCAATCTGGGAGTTATCCACATAGGGGTTCTAGTTAAAGCCGTGGGAGTGGATGAGCTCCCAGTTGAAGTGAATGCAGGTAAAAAGAGATGAGGACCCAGAATGGACCCCCACAGGTAAGCGGGGAGAGGTGGAGCAAGAGTTGATGAAAGAGAATGAGTGACCAGAGAGGCAAGAGGAGAACCGGGAGAAAACTGTGTTGTTAAAACCAAGGTTAGAGATTGTTTTCAGGAAAAGGAAGTTGTCCACTCTGTCAAAGGTAGTTGAGAGGTTGGGAAGGATTATGATAGAGAAGAGTCTGTTAGAGTCCATATGAAAATAAGTGAATGATGGATGTCAAAGGTATAAGGAACAATCTAAAAATACATTTTATTTATATAATTTCTGGGTCCAGGGAGCTAAAAGAACGTTGCAGATTTTTGAAGGTGGCTAAAGAAAAGAAGGGAAGTCTTAGAGATCTTGATGTTCCTGATTGATAAATAGAGGTGGAGAGTAAGTGACATTACAGAAATTTCAATTGTGATTTGGTTTTGGGGCAAGGCCTTTGTCTCTCCCCCCCTTCTCCCTCCTCCTCTCCCTTTTCTCTCTCCCCCTCCCCCCCATTCCATGCCCCATTTTACATCTTGTCTGTGGAATAAAAGAACTCCTAAACCCCTCCTCTGGGTCAAACAGTGGGAATAAGCCTCCATATTTTGAAGAACATGCTCTTACAAGTGTTATTTCTGAAACTGTGGTATTTGTGTATTTGATTTTCATTTTAGTGATGCAACTTGAGGTAAAGTGACTTCCCCAGGGTCTCACAGATATTGTGTCTCTACCCCAGGTGAATTTCTCAATCACTATCCATTTGAAAAATAGGAAGTAAAACTTTTCAGCTCCTTTCTCCTGCTTTGTTACCTAATTGTAAATCACTTTGCCAAATCAGCCAGGTGTTATATAGGCTTTCAATAAACCTTAAAAAAAAAAATTAATGTGTCCCTCCACTCTAAGCCAGCTATACACATTGATAACACAGAGGAAAATGCGGTTACAGAATTCTGTTACTTAGGTAGCGCATATCCCAGTGATACAAAAATAAACAAGGAAGTAGAAAACCAAATAAAGTAAACAAACCCATTCTTATATTGAGGCTGTCAGTCAGTGTTTGGCAACGGTGTAGTATCACATACATTTATTCAGTCATATTTATTCATTCATTCAATAGTATTTATTGAGCGCATACTATGTGCAGAGCACTGTACTAAGCGCTTGGAATGTAAAATTTGGCAACAGATAGAGACATTGCCTGCCCAGTGACGGGCTTACAGTCTAATCGGGGGAGACAGACAGACAAAAAAACAACATAATCATGATAAATAGAATCAAGGGGATGTACATCTCATTAACAAAATTAATAGGGTAATAAAAATATATACAAATGAGCACAGTGCTGAGGGAAGAGGAAGGGAGAGGGGGAGGGAGAGGAGCAGAGGGAAAGGGGGCTTAGCTGAGGGGAGTTGAAGGGGGAAAGGGGGAGGGAGCAGAGGGCGGAGGGGGAGCAGAGAGGGAGTAGAGGGAGAAGGGGAAGCTCAGTCTGGGAAGGCCTCTTGGAGTAGGTGAGCTCTCAGTAGGACTTTAAAGAGGGGAGGAGAGTTAGTTTGGTGGAGGAGAGGAGGGAGGGCGTTCCAAGATAGCGGTAGGACGTGGGCCAGAGGTGTGAATGGGGGACGGTGAGGAGGTGAGCGGCAGAGGACTGGAGCTTGCGGGGTGGGCAGTAGAAAGAGAGAAGGGAGGTGAGGTAGGAGGGGGCAAGGTGATGGAGAGCCTTGAAGCCCAGAATGAGAAGTTTTTGTTTCATGCAGAGGTTGATAGGCCACCACTGGAGGTTTTTAAGGAGGGGAGTGACATGCCCAGAGTGTTTCTGCAGGAAGATGATCCGGGCAGCAGAATGAAGAATAGAGCACCTACTGTGTGCAAAACACTGTACTAAGTGCTTGGAAGAGTAAAATACAGCACTCAACAGGCATGTTCCCTTCCCACCACAAGCTCACAGTCTAGAGGGGGAGACAGACACTAATATGCATAAATAAATTAATTACAGATACATATGTATGTGCTGTGGGGCTGGGAGGGAGGATAAATGAATATTAAGGATGATGGTATTTATTAAGCACTTACTATGTGCCAGGCACTGTACTAAGCGAGGTTGTACACAGTCCCTGTCCCACGTGGGGCTCACAGTCTCAGTCCCCATTTAATGGATGAGGTAACCAAGAAAAATGAAGTGACTTCCCCAAGGTCACACATGGCAGAGTTGGGATTAGAACCATGACCTTCTGATTCCCAGGCCCGTGCTCCATCCAACGTGCCATGCTGCTTCTCTGAAGGGAGCAAGTCAGGACAGTGCAGAAGGAAGTGGGAGAAGAGCAGAGGAAGGCTTAGTCAGGGAAGGCTTCTTGGAGGAGTTGTTCCTTCAATAAGCCTTTGAAATGGGGGAGAGTAATTATCTGTCTGTTATGAGGAGGGAAGGTTTTCTCGACCAGAGGCAGGATGTGGGCTAGAGGACAATGGCGAGGTAGATGAGATCAAGATACAATGAGAAGGTTAGCATTAGAGGAACAAAGTGTGCAGGCTGGGTTGAAGTAGGAGAGCAGTGAGTGAGGTAGGAGGGGGCAAGATTGAGTGCTTTAAAGCCAATGGGGAGGAGTTTTTGTTTGTTTTAGCTCCAAACCAAGCTAAAGGTCTTCAGAGTTGTAGTGCTGTTCAACCTTCTCCGAGGCTGTAAGACCGTGGATTTCCCTCATCCTCCTCTTGTAGCAGTTCCAAAATGGACATTTACAGGCTATATTCAATGTCAGAAGGTGGGACAGCATCACAACCAATGAAGTCCTCGGAGGAAATGAATTTCTTACTGTTGAAATTATGTTCACTGCAGCACAACTGCAATGGTGGCCATGTGAGGAGAGTGGATAACCCAAACAGCTTCTCTGAAGTGAACCAAGACGGGGAAACAACTGGGAGTTGCATGAGAACAGATTATTCTAAATTCAGTTCTGTCTTTTCAGCTTTTACAACTTTGTGGGTGAAGTGAATGAGCAGGCACTGAAGAAAATATTATCAGGCTGCAAAAAGGTAGTGTGACTCACCCTTTTTCCCCAGTCATCCACATCCTACCTCATTTAGAGTAATTATTTAGTTTCTATTTTAATCATTTAGTTTCTATTTAACCCATTTCATCAATTTCCCAAGCGGTATTTTGGCTACAAGTAATGCATTTAGTGTCTCTACAAAGCTTTGCATACTTTGTTTTTTGTTTTTTTACTTTGTTCTGACAGGTAGATTGAGAATAATTACACTTTTTTTTTGCAAATGAAAGAACCAAGTAAGAGTGCTCAATTTAAAAGAAGTCATGTCAAAGCTAGAACTAAAAATGAAAAGTATACAAATGCTAACCTTGTTCTAGAATTGCCTCTAGTAAGGAAAAACTTAAAATAGTAATTTCCTTTTTGCAGAGAGCACCAAATATATGTTGCCTCCTCTGTACGTTTTGCAAAGGCTGTGTGGGTCATATTTCCTCTGGAAAATATTTCAAAATTAATTTATAGTTAATAGTAATAGTAGCATTTATTGGGTGCCCACTTGGTGTTTGGGAAGAACGGAATAACAAAGTGACATGCTTCTTACCCACACGGAGCTTACCCTTGCGAGATGTGTAGTTCCTGCACAGTTGAACCATTGAAAACTCTCAGGTGGAATACTGCCTTTGTTATTCGAAAAAAAGGAAAAACTCAGATTTGAGCTACATTCTTCAGTAATGGTAAGTTCAGTCATTCCAAATGAACTTTTTTTAGGTTTTGTCATTGATTTGTGGGGAGGCAACCTTCCCTTTGAAATCCCTAGTGACATTGGTGTCTCCTTATTTAAATGCTGTAATTTGAAATCAATTTTTTATTGAGGCCCAAGTTATAGGACAGAAAGTGTAATTTCAAAAAAGGACTCTAGCCAAGGGTTTTGTCTTTCCACATCAATTGGTTAGACCTTTATCATAGTGGAAGTGGGTGGGAGGCTTTGAAAAGGCAAATGATTTGGTCCATTTCTGAATGTTTTCTTATGTATAAACAATGTATGTTCTTTTTTTCTTTTTTTATTAATGGTATTTGTTAAGTGCTTTCTATATGCCAGACACTGTACTAAGCTCTGGGGTAGATACAAAGTAATCAGATTGGACACAGTCTGCGTCCCACATGGAACTCGCAGTCTTCATTCCCATTTTACAGATGAGGTAACTGAGGCCCAGAGAAGTTAACTGACTTGTCCAAGGACACGGAGCAGACAAGTGGCCGACAAATCCTTGATGGAATTGTAAAAAAAAAAACTTTTTGAAATGCAGAAAACTCTTGTTAAACCTTGAAACTGGAGAAAGTAATTTCCCTCCCACCCCCAGCTCTCTATATTACAGGTTATCCCCATTACAAATAGCTTAGAGTTTATCTGTTCTATAAATGACTTGGGGCCGGAGGAGGCCCTTGAGTTTCCCTTTCTTCAAGCCCCAGATATTCTCTCCTATCTGGCAGATCTGTACTGCTTCACCCAAACCAGGGATTTGCATTAGCTTTTCCCAAGCATTCTGGAAACATTAACAGAGATTCCTTGCTTCAGGGTGGCACTGGTCTGGTGAAGTGGAAAATGTCCCCCAATCTTCTGGGGGACAATTTCTCAAAAATCAGGTTCCCTAGAATTACAAATCATGGTAAAGTGGAAGTTTCTACTATAGCCACTCTAGGGTTACCCAATGAGGTGGTGGTCTGATTATAGGTAAGGGAAAAACTAACAGGCCCAATATCTTAATTGTCTCCCAGAATGTAATAGGTTGGTATAAATTCAGACGTAATTCAGACCAGATGATGACGTTCCGGGAGAGAGTGGTTCACAAGAATTTACAGATGCACCTCTCAAACCAGGGACTTGTTTTCCTGTTGCTGAGACCCAGCATAACTACAGAGAGCGGCTCCACTCATCGACTGGAACATGCGTTACACAGACCTCAGGAAGGGTAAATGTTGGCTTCAAACTTGATTTTTGTGGCTTGAGCCCATATGGAATAATTATTGGGATCTGCTGTCTTGAGTTTTACAACTCAGATAAGGGGATTGTATTGAATTAAGATTATGATTCATCTCAGTGCCTCAAGCCCATTTGTGTTGCTACGACCAATTAGTTTTCCTGGGTTGTGGTGGTTAACTAGATGCAGTCCATATTCTAGACCCAAAGTGGCCAGCTATTTAAGGCCATCTGGCTAGCACCTAGAAATGCATTACCCTTGTAGTAGTTGACTCAGCTGCTGTGGAAGAAAGAGATTAAAAATTCCCTGGCCCACATGTTTTCCCTGCAGGTAACCAGAAGCTCCCCTCCCCCATCCACCCAAACAGTAACATGATTAGGTAGGGTCAGTCTCCCGCACAAAAGGCTACATAGGGAATTGCCCAAAATGCAGAGCCTGAAGCTTCACCCTCTAAGGTTATCAATTCAGAAACAAAAACACACCACAGAATGATTAATTTAGAGCATTATTCTCAGTGAAACTGAATTCAGATTCATTCCGTTTGGGCGTGCAGCTATGGCTTAGTGATGAGTGAAATGGTGGCCTCTGGTTTTAGAGAGGATTGACTTAGAACCAGCCATTTGCCTGGGTTAAATGAACAGTTCATGCTGGGCAAAAGATGTTGATTTAATTCAGCTTTAGAGGCTGGGCTTTAAAGTGAATTGCAAACCTGTTTATAATGCCTTTTCTTGGCCTGCCCCCTGCCATGGCGAATTTCACATTGGACACATATCGTTTGTGACCCAGTGTAAACATGATCAGTGTCCCCCAAAAAGAATTTAGAAAGTAGAAAGCACCTAGAGGAAACTAAGGAAAGAAAAGTAGTCAGTAGCTCGGTTTTGACCGCAGGAGGAGGAAGTAGGTGTTTTTGGTTTTGGTTTTATTTGGTTTTGATTTTATAGTATTTGTTCATTTGTATTTGGGTACACTGGACTAAATACAAGCTAAACAAGTTGGACACAGTCAGTGTCCCACGGAATAATAATGCTGGTATTTGTTAAGCGCTTTCTGTTTGCCAGGCACTGTTCTAAGCTCTGGGGTGAATACCAGCAAATTGGTTGGACACAGTCCCTGTCCCACGTGGGGCTCACAGTCTCAATTCCCATTTACAAATGAGGTAACTGAGGCACAGAGAAATGAAGAGACCTGCTCAAGGTCACACAGCAGACAAATGGCAGATAGAGGATTAGAACCCATGACCTTCTGACACATGGGACTCACAGTCTTAATCCTCATTTTACAGATGAGGAAACTGAGTCGTGGAGATGTTAAGTGACTTGCCCAAGTTCACACAGCAGACAAATGGAGTGGAAATTAGAACCAGGTCATTTTTACTCCCAGGCCTACTAAGCCACGCTGCTTCTCCTAAGTGTGTAATTGTGTAGTTGTGTAATTAAGCCTCCCAAAACTCCTGAGACATTGGGGCCCAAACCCTGCATCCCAGATGAGTCTGAATCTGGTCCTATTTAAAGAACATGCATTCATTGAGAAACCCATATCTCCTCAGAGATATGAACCTAGCAACTCCTAAGGATCTCGTGTGATCCACTGATTAGGGCTGGGCAGGCACTTTGATCAGTTTCAAAAATCGTGAGGGTTTTAAAGATGCAGGAATTATTCTGATGGAGGAGTGGATTCCTTAGCTCAGTCTATCTTCTCCCAGTTTTAGGTAGGTGCAGAGAGTGTTCTTTACAAGTACTGTTAATATTATTATTTTTTATTATTATTATCTCAAGTAGCTCAGTAGTGTCATATGAGACTTTCCGCGTAGCCTGTGCTTAAGACAAACTTAGTTCTGAAGTAATTGGGCTAGAGCAAGGGCCTGGGAATCAGAAGGACCTGGGTTCTAATCCACTCTCCTTCACTTGTCTGCTGTGTGATCTTGGTCAAGTCACTTAACTTCTCCATTACTTTAATCTGTAAAATGGGGATTAACACTGTCGGCCACGGACTGGGTCCAACCTGATTATCTCCCCACTAGATTGTAAGGTCACTGTGGACAGAGAAGGTGTCTACCAATTCTGTTGTTCTCTCCCAAGGGCTTGCACATAGTAAGCGCTCAATAAATATTGATTGATTGATCAGAATGTGCTGACTCCATTTATTTTGGGTTCAACAGCTGTGTGGTAAAAACCACCACAGTACAGGAACTGTATCAATCAATTGATAGTATTTAGAGAGCATGTAGCTCTGTGCAGAGCACTGTACTAAAGGTTTGGGAGAGAATAATAGAGCTGGTAGCATGGCTAGTAGCTAGCAGCAGTGTGGCCTAGTGGAAAGAGCATAAACCTGGGAGTCAGAGGACCTGGACTGTAATTCTACTCCACCACTTGTCTGCTGGGTGACTTTGGGCAAGTTATTTAACTTCTCCGAGAAGCAGCATGGCTCAGTGGAAAGAGCACGGGTTTAGGAGTCAAAGGTCATGGGTTCTAATCCCGGCTCCGCCACCTGTCAGCTGTGTGACTTTGGGCAAGTCACTTAACTTCTTGGTACCTCAGTTATCTCATCTGTAAAATGGGGATTAAGACTGTGAGCCTCATGGGGGACAACCGGATTACCTTGTATCTACCCCAGCGTTTAGAGCAGTGCTTGGCACATAGTAAGAGCTTAACAAATACCAACATTATTATTATTATTGTTATTCTCTGGGTCTCAGGTCCCTCATCTCTGCAAAATGGGAATTAAGTCTGTGAGCCCCATGTGGGACGTGGATTGTGTCCAACGTGATCAGTCTGTATCTACCCCAGGTCTTAGTACAGTGCCTGGGACATAGTAAGTGCTTAAGAAATACTATTTCTTTAAAAAAGATAGTAGACATGTTTCTTGCCCTGCTTTTCAATCTAGTGGGGGAAATAGGCACTAAAATTAATTACTGGGAGGGGAAAGCAACAAACTTTAAAGATATATACGTAAATGCTGAGAAGCGAGAGGTGGGGTGAGAACTTGGGCCTGCGTGATGCAGAAAAAGGGGAAGTAGGGTGGGGGAAATGGGAAAGTGTTTCCCACTCTCTAGGTATTGGCACCTCTAGTTCTGCTCTGGAGGAGGAAGACTAGTAGCCTTTTCATCTTGGGCCAAGCTACCCTCTCACAGTATAGCAAGAAGCACAGGTGTCGAATCTGTTTTTTTCCTTGCAGGAACTGGAAATATGGTGCTCTAACTCAGTTTAGCCCATTCGGGTCCTGTCCATTTTCAGCCTAATCTGGTATTGGTATGTGCCTGAGTCAGCCTTGCCTGATACTCGTTTTGGGCATGGGCATTATCAAACAGGAAGTGTCAGGCCAAACTGGAAAGGGCTGAGACTCACTTCCAAGGGAAGTGTCTTTGGCAACTGCCAAGAACTTTAACACAACCCTGGGTACCGCCTATGGGGCCCGACTGCTGGGTTGAGTGAGCTACACAGATGGCCCCATTTTTAGTGAGTAGGAAGTTATTCACAGAACATCGTACTAAGCAATTGAGAGCGTACCAGAGAAGGAGAAGACCGGGTCCCTGATCTCTTGGACCTTGGAGTCTACTGGGGATGTCAGACACTTAAATAAATTATAGATAGGAGAAGTAAGAGTGTATTTAAGGTATGTACACAAAGTGTCACAGAGGTAAGTATTTAAGTGTTTAAGAGTCAAGGAAAGGCTGAAGTGGCCGTTAGAGGATCCATCCAAACTGCTACTATGTTAATTAAAGCCCTTTTTTATGGTTTTTATTAAGTGCTTGCCACTGGACTAAGCGCTGGGGTAGATACAAGCTAATTAGGTTGGATGCAGGCCATGTCCCACCTGAGGCTCACAGTAGTAGTCCCCATTTTATAGATGAGGTAACTGAGACACAGAGAAGTTAAACAATTTGCCCAAGATCATAGAGCAGTCATGTGGTGGAACCAGAATTAGATTCCAAGCCCTTCTGACTTCCAGACTCATTCTATATACTAGGCCATGCTGCTTCTCACTTATCATATCCCATCTAGATTACTGCATCAGCCTCCTCGCTGACCTTTCTGCCTCCTCCCTCTCCCAATTCTGGTCCATACGTCACTCTGCTGCCCAGATCATTTTTCTACAAAACCATTTGTTCCATGTTTCCCCAGTCCTCAGGAGCCTCCAGTGGTTGCCCATCCACCTCCACATCAAACAGTCACTTACCATTGAGTGTTTAAAGCACTCAATCATCTTGCCCCATTCTACCTCACCCTCTTTGTTTCCTCTTACAACCCAGCCCATATGCTTCACTTCTCTAATGCCAACGCACTCACTATACCCCACTCTTGTTTGTCTCATGGTAGACCTCTTGCCCACATCCTTCTTCTGGCCTGGAACACCCTCCCTCTTCATATCCGACAGATATGGTATTCAAAGGCTTATTGAAAGCACATCCCCCACTTCCTAAATCTTCCCCAACTAAGCCTACATTTCTTTTTCTCCCACCCATTCAATCAGTCGTATTTATTGAGCACTTACTGTGTGCAGAGCACTGTATTGAGCACTTGGGGGAATACAGTACATCAATAAACAGATAAATTCCCTGCCCACAACAAGCTTACAGTGTCCCTTCTATGTCACTTGTACTTGAATTTGCATCCCGGCCCTGCCACTCGGCAGCAGTGTGACTGTGGGCAAGTCACTTAAGTTCTCTGTGCCTCAGTTCCATCATCTGTAAAATGGGAATTAACTGTGAGCCTCATGTGGGACAACCTGATTACCCTGTATCTACCCCAGCGCTTAGAACAGTGCTCTGCACGTAGTAAGCACTTAGCAAATACCAACATTAGTATTATTATTATCCTTTATCCACAGCTTCCTCAGCCCCACAGGGCTTATGTATATATTCATAATTCATTTATATTAATTTCTCTATCCCCCTCTAGACTCTAACCTCTTTGTGGACAAGGAACGTGTCTACCAACTCTGTTGTATTGTACACTCTCCTAAGCACACAGGACTGTGCTCTGCATCCAGCAAGCGCCCAATAAATGATTGATTAATTTATTGAGGGAATAGAAAATGGGGAGTTTTTCAGGAAAGGTCCTCCAAGAGGAGATTTGAACCTAGAAGGGCTTGACCTTCTCTGATGTTCCCCTGGCCTGAAACTCCCTCCCCTCAAATCTGCTTGACCACAGTCCTCCCCATCTTTAAGGCCCATCTAAAATCCCACTTCCTTCAGGGAGCTTTTGCTATGAATTCACAGCCCCCGAGCCATGTCTGCCCAACATCTACTCTTAGCACTTATGTACTTGTATCCCTGTCCTCAACATACATGTGCAGATATGTTTTTAAGTTTACATAGTTACCTCTGAATTCATTTACCAGTTCGGTAGTTTTGTCTTGAGGTGCTCATCTCTGTTCTTCCTCAGATTTGCATAATCATAGTATTTTTTTTCTTTTTCTGCCCCATTAAATTGCAAACTCCTTGAGAGCTGGGAACATGTGTCTTGCTAATGTTATCCACTTCCAAGCGCATGTAAAGCACTAGCACTCAGGCGTGCAATCAATAGTACTGATTAATTGATTGATTATTGATTATAGCTGTGGGTATGACTGGTATTTCAAATTGTTTTAAACCTTGTAGTCAGACTGGAAGAGTAAAGATGCAACTCTAATCTGTCCATATTCATGACAGTCAAAACCAAGAGCGATGCTTCCCTTCTCAGAAGCAGCATGGAAAGAGCATGGGCCTGGGAGTAAGAGGACTTGGGTCTTAATTCCACCTCTGCTAACTGCTTGCTGAGTGACCGTGGGCAAGTCACTTAATTTCACCATGCCTCAGTTACCTTGTCTTTAAAATGGGGATTAAATCCTCCTCCCTCCAGTTTAGACTGTGGGCCCCATGTGGGACAGGGACTGTGTCCAGCCTGATAAACTTGTATCTACCCCAGTGCTTGGAATAGTACTTGATACATAGTTAACGCTTAACAAGCACCATTAAAATAATTTAAAAAAAAAGTTCTGCTCTCTTCTGGCTCTGACCTCATAAACTGATCCCTTCTAGACTGTGAGCCCATTGTTGGGTACGGATTGTCTCTATTTGTTGCTGAATTGTACTTCACAAGCGCTTTTAGTACCCTGCTCTGCACATGGTAAGCGCTCAATAAATACAACTGAATGAATGAATACCTGTTCGTGCACCTGTGTGGTTGCTGTTTTACTATCTTGGTTTCGATAACACTTGACTATTGTCATAGTTTCTGGAGTATCACAAGTTTTTTCTTTACTTATTTAGATGCCGTTATTCATTTTGATTAATAATTAATTGTGTAATGATTTATAATTTTGCTTTTTTTAGGCTCTTCCACAAAGTGCCTCTAGTGGTTTCCAACTTAGGGATGTCAGAACAGCAGGGTTATAAGACCGTATCCAGTTCTTGTACATCTACTAGTTTTGGCAGAGCAGTAAAAACTCACAGGTAGGAAAACTCTCAACTTCCTTGTTTTTCTCCCGCCATTTTGAGTGGAAAAATCTTCCATGTTTAATATTCTGTTACTGAAAAGCACAACCTGTTAGTAGAAAGAATTCTTTGAAGTCCATTAACATGTGGAAAATAGTGCTCATAATATATGGTGCTTTTCAAAAAGTCTTTGATAAGATTTCAAAATAAAGTCGCCTGTAAAAGACTGAGAGCTTGGGTTTGGAGGAATGTTCTATCATGACTAGAGAGTAGATAGAAGACGGAAGCAAAAATTAGAGACACTTGGCCACTTTCCAGGTAGAGATGGGTATGTAGTGGCATTCTCCAAGGATTGGTGGTAGGATCAATCAGTCAGTCATATTTTTTGAGCAATTACTATGTGCAGAGCACTGTACTAAGCGCTTGGGAAAGTACAGCACAACAACATGAGCTTTAATATGTTTAAAAATGATCTGGAAGAGGGCATGCAATGAAAAGTTAAGATCGACAAATGAACCTCAAATCTGGATAATGAATACCATGCATCTGAGAGTCTTTTTGAAGCTGATAGAATGGGATGAAAAATGGCAAATGAGCTTCACTGTGAACAAGTGCAGGGTAATACTCCTGGAAAAAGTAATTCAAATTACAACTCTAAAAGAAGGGTGACTGGAGTGGAGAAGCTCCCTTGTTAAAATTGACTGAAAACATTAGTATTCTTCATTCTAAAAGATGAGCAGAGACATGATTGAAGTTTACAAAATCATGAAGTTTACAAAATCATGTCTGTCCGTCTCCCCCGATTAGACTGTAAGCCCGTCAAACGGCAGGAACTGTCTCTATCTGTTGCCGACTTGTTCATCCCAAGTGCTTAGTACAGTGCTCTGCACATAGTAAGCGCTCAATAAATACTATTGAATGAATGAATGAATGAAGGATGTGGACAGGACTAGTATGAGACATTGGTTTCCAAAGCCCCGCGCAGCAGGGCAAAGGGACACACACTGAAGCTTGAAGATGATAGGTTCAAAACAAATTAAAAGAGGCCCTTCTTCCCCCAGCAGGTGGTAAGCAAATGGAATTTATTACTACGGGATATCAAGATGGCTAAAAATATCAATCGGTCCATGAGAGGTTTGGATAAATTGACGGACAAGTATTTCTTAATGCAGAGAGGTGGCGGATGCTCAGAAAGAGGAGATAAAAGTTACAGATATTACAGTTATATTCCTAAACATTACAACGTTGTAATGGCTGTTGGAGGACAACCAGCACATAATTCTTCCAATCATCACCCTGTTACAGAAGTCAGAAAGAGTACTAGAAATAGATGGATCATTGATCTGTCCCCAAAATGGCATTTCTTACTTATAATTATTCCCAGGCTAAGAAGATAATTTTATGACTTTTTGAAGCCCTGAAAAATAAAGTCTTATTTTAAAATAGCCATCTAATCGACTGCACTGTTGCACTTCCGCATCCTTACGTCTGAGTCCAATTCACTCTTCCACCTTTCCCCCTCCTTCCCTCACAAATGACCTTAGAAGAGAGGGGAGAGCTAAGAACAGAGTGCCAAAAAGCCACAGGTTCTATATTACCATTTTTATCTATGTCTATGTGTTTTCTTCTCATACACAAGAAGCAGCATGGCCTAGTGGAAGGAGCTCTGGCCTCAGAGTTACAGGACCTGGGTTCTAATCCTGACTCTCCCCTTTCATGCTGTCTGACCTAGGGCAACTCTGTAATTTGCAAAACTCTATGCCTCAGCTTCCTCATCTGTAAAATGGGGATAACATACCTGTTCTCCCCTTCCCCTTGAATTCTGAGGCTGGGGCAGGAACATTTGATCTTTTGTATTGAATCTACTCCAGTTTTTTAGTACAGTACTTGCTACTTAGTAATCGCTTAACAAATACCATTATCGTTATTATCTCTACCTGTGTTCATGTATTTACTCTCTCTTTCCTTTGTCTTTTCCTTCCACCTTTTCTCTTCCTGACTCCCTTCCTTTCTGTTTTTGCCTCTTTATTTTACTCTGCATATATGTCTGAAATATCTCCAATTGCTTTCTTCCTCTGGCTAGAGCAAACACGTGTGTTTTAAAAAAAGTGTCTCTGAACTGGACTGTCAGATAAAGTAAAAAGCGAAAGGGGAAAAGAAAGGGGACTAATGGAGATTTTAGAGTTCCAGACTAATTAGAAGTATGGAGAAAAGAGAACATTACCTTCCCATTCTAAATGATTAGGTTTTAAGGGAGATCTTAAATTTCTTATGGAGTATATAAGAAAAGGTGATAAGCTGTGTCCTAAAGCAGTCATGCAAATTAGCATGAACTCATGGGCCTTAAGACTGGGTGGAGAAGAAATTAGACAGTATTTAAAATAATTTAAATTAAGCTGGTACAGTTCTCATGTAGAGAAAAAGAGTGGTAATTGATCCTAGTTTGCTTGATGTTTTGTTGCAGTGAAGATAGAGAAACTAGAATTATCTCTACCAAATGGTAAAAGGCTCTTTTTTGAACTAAACAGTTCTTTATAATGAATCCACACATCTGTCGTGTAGGAAGGTGTAACTGAGTGATTAATAGAGATTCTCCATGGAGATGATTTATATAGCCCTTCTTTAGCATTGTGTGTAACAGCATTCTTTGGTTTATCAAAGGTCAGAATTTTTTAATGAAGATGGATCTTTAAAGGAAGTCCATAAAATTAATGAAATGTATGCTACTGTACAGGAGGAATTAAAAGTAAGTATATCTATAAATGTAAAATTCAAAATAAGTTCAAATCAACTCCCTTTTTAAAAAAATTCAGATTTTATCTGGAATCAGAGTCATGGCTCAGTAATGTATTGAAATACGGCTTCCTCATCTATAAAATGGGGATTAAATCTTACTCTGACTTAAACTGTGACTCCCATGTGTCCAAACCAATTATCTTGTATCTAGCCAAACACTCAGTATTATAGTGCTTGGCACAAAGTAAGTGCTTAACTAGATTGAATTAGTCACTTTATTATATTTGTAATTATTTGAAATGAATCATTTTTTTAAGCCTGTGAGTGAACTGTCAATCAGATAAGGACATTTAACAAATATTTTACAGATATTTTACAGATATTTTACAGATATTTTACAGATATATTAACAGATATTTTACAGATAAGGACATTTAACAAAACCCAAATAAGTAAAAGCTGTACCTCTCTCTTTCACTCCTCCTCACTTTTCCCAAGACCTGACTCAATCCAGGCAACACTAGAATGTAAGAGAATCTTCCTAATGACCCCTCTGCTGCCCGCTTCCTCTCACTTCTCAACTCCTTTGACCTCCTCCTCCATCCCACATCATTCACTCACCAACTTAGACACACGCTTGATCTCATCTTTTTAATCATCATCATCATCGATGGTCTTTAGTGAGGGCCTATTATGTGCAAGCTCTGTATTAAGCACTTCAGTACAACAGAGTTGGCAGACACATTCCCTGCCCACAGTGAGTTTAGAGTCTAGAGGGGAAGAGAGACACTAATATAAATATAAATAATGTATAATATATAATTTAAAGATACATACATAAGTGCTGTGGGATTGAGGATAGCCAGTTATCAAATGCCCAAGGGTCACAGATTAAGTACATAAACAGTGCTTAGTACAGTGCTCTGCACACAGTAAGAGCTCAATAAATATGATGGAATGAAAGAGAGGGAACCAGGGAAAAGAGAAGCAGCGTGGCTCAATGGAAAGAGCACGGGCTTGGGAGTCAGAGGTTGTGGGTCCTAAACCCGACTCTGCCACTTGACAGCTGTGGGACTTTGGGCAAGTCACTTCACTGGGCCTCAGTTCCCTCATCTGTAAAACAGGGATGACTGTGAGCCCCATGTGGGACAACCTCATTACCTTGTATCTCCCCCAGAGCTTAGAACAGTGCTTGGCATATAGTAAGTGCTTAACAAATACAATCATTATTAAAAGAGGGCTTACCTGGGGGAGGCCTCTTGGAGGAGATGTGACCTTAAATATTTAGGACGTAGGGAGAGTGGTTGTCTGGTGTACATGGAGGGAGAGAGAGTTCCAGGCTAGGGGGAGGATGTGGGAAAGGGATTGGCAGTGAGATAGAGGAGATCAGGGTATAGTGAGTAAGCTGGCACTAGAGGAGCAAAGTGTGTGGGCCGAGCTATAATAGGAGATCAGCGAGGTAAGATAGAAGGATTTGAGCTGATTGAATGGTTTAAAGCCAATAATAAGGAGTTTCTGTGTGAAGTGAAAGTAGATGGGCAGCCATTGGCAATTCTTGAGGAGTAGGGAGACAGGAACTGAACATTTTTCTAGAAAAATAATCCGGGCAGCAGAGTGAAGTAAGGACTGGAGTGGCGAGAGACAGGTGGCCGAATGCAGCAGTCAAGGCAGGGTAGCAGTTTGGATGGAGAGGAAAGGGGAGTTTTAGCAATGTTATGAAGATAGAACCAACGGGATATGGTGACAGATTGAATATGTGGGTTGAATGAGAGGAATGAGCCAAAGACAATGCTAAGACTATAGATTTGTGAGATAGGAAGGTTAGTAGTATTGTCTACAGTTATGTCTACAGTGACAGGACTTGGCTGAGAAAATAAGTTCTGTTTTAGACATGTTAGGTTTGATGTATTGGTGGGATGTCCAGAGTGAACTGTCCTGAAGGCAAGGTGAAACGCAAGACTGCATGGGAGAAGAGAGATTAGGGCCAGAGATATAGATTTGGGAATCATCTGCATAGAGATGTTGAAGCCATGGGAACAAATGAATTATCCAAGGGAGAGGTTGTAGATGGAGAATAGAAGGGCACCTACAACTGATCCTTGAGGGACCCCCACTGTCAGGGTGGAAGCAGAGGAGGAACCTGCAACAGAAATTGAGCAGTGGTCAGAGAGATAGGAGGAGAACCAACAGAAGACAGTGTCATTGAAGCCAAGGTTGGGTAAAGTTTCAAGGAGAAGGGGTGGTCTACAATGTCAGAGGCATCTGTGATAGGTCCAAGAAAATTAGGATGGAGTAGAGGCAAGAAGAACGTTAATGGTTACGTTAGAGAGGGCTGTTTCCATGGTGTGAAGGGAGCAGAAGCCAGACTGGAGGAGAGAAAGTGGAGACAGTGGGTGTAAATAACTGTTTCAAGAAGTTTGGAGAGGATTGGTAAGATGGAGATGGAGAAAGGGTGAGAGCTGGAGGGAGTCAGGGTCAAGGGAGGGGTTTTTTAGGATGGAGATACATAAGCATGTTTGAAAGCAGTGGGGAAGAAACCGTTGGACAATGAATGGTTGAAGATTAATTCATTCAGTCGTATTTATTGAGCGCTAACTGTGTACAGAGCACTGTACTAAGCACTTGGAAAGTACAGTTCGGCAACAAATAGAGACATCCTTGCCCACAACGGACTCACAATCTAGAAGCGGGGAGACAGACATCAAAACAAGTAAACAGGCATCAGTAGCTCTCACTCTAGGCTTCAAGGCTCTCCATCACCTTGCCCCTTCCTACCTCTCCTCCCTTCTCTCTTTCTACTGCCCACCCCGCACGCTCCGCTCTTCTGCCGCCCACCTCCTCACCATCCCCAGTTCTCACCTATCCCACCGTCGACCCCTGAGCCACGTCCTCCCACCGTCCTGGAATGCCCTCCCTCCTTACCGCCACCAAACTAATTCTCTTCCCCTCTTCAAAACCCTTCTTAAAGCTCACTTCCTCCAAGAGGCCTTCCCAGACTGAGCTCCCCTTTTCCCTCTGCTCCCTCTACCCCCCCTCACCTCTCCGCAGCTAAACCCTCTTCCCCCCGCCTTTCCCTCTGCTCCTCCCCCTCTTCCGTCCCATCCCCTCAGCACTGTACTCATCCGCTCAACTGTATATATCTTCATTACCCTATTTATTTTGTTAATGAGATGTACATCACCTTGATTCTATTTATTTGCTATTGTTTTAATGAGATGTTCTTCCCCTTGATTCTGTTTATTGACATTGTTCTTGTCTGTCTGTCTCCCCCGATTAGACTGTAAGCCCGGCAAAGGGCAGGGACTGTCTCTATCTGTTACCGATTTGTACATTCCAAGCTCTTAGTATAGTGCTCTGCACATAGTAAGCGCTCAATAAATACTATTGAATATAAATAAATAGAATTATAGATATATACACATCATTAAGAAAAATAAATTGAATTATAAATATGTACATATATACACAAGTGCTATGGGGTGGGGAGGGAGGGTAGAGCAAAGGGAGGGGGTTGGGGCAATGCGGGGGGAGGGGGAGCTGAGGAAAAGGGGGGCTTTTTTCCGAGAAGGCCTCCTGGAGGAGGTGAGCATTCATTAGGGCTCTGAAGGGGGGAAGTGTGCTAGTTTGGCGAATATGAGGAGGGAGGGCATTCCAGGCCAGAGGTAGGACTTGGGCCAGGGGTCGATAGCGGGACATATGAGAACGAGGCACATTGAGAAGGTTAGCACCAGAGGAGTGGAGTATGCGGACTGGGATGTAGAAGGAGAGAAGGGAAGTGAGGTAAGAAAGGGCAAGGTGATGGAGAGCTTTGAAGCCAATAGTGAGGAGTTTTTGCTTGATACGGAGGTAGATAGGCAACCACTGAAGATGTTTGAGGAGGGGGGTGACATGCCCAGAGCGTTTCTGTAGAAAGATTATCCGGGCAGCAGAGTGAAGTATAAACTGAATCAGGGAGAGACAGGAGGTTGGGAGATCAGAAAAGATACTGATGCAGTAATCTAGTCAGGAGATGATGAGTGATTGTACTAACATGGTAGCAGTTTGGATGGAGAGGAAAGGGCTGATCTTGATGATTTTGTGAAGGTGAGACCAGCAGGTTTTGTTGGCTGTTAGGATATGAGGGGTGAATGAGGGAACAGAGTCAAAGATGACACCAGATTGCAGGCTTGTGAGATGGGAAGGATGGTAGTGCCATCCACAGTGACAGGAAAGTCTGGGTGAGAACAGGGTTTGAGAGGGAAGATAAGGAGTTCAGTGTTGGACATGTTGAGTTTTAGGTGGTGGGAGTACATCCAGGTGGAGATGTACTGAAGGCAGGAGGAGATGTGAGCCTGAAGGGAGGGAGAACAAGGGAGGAGATGCAGATTTGAGTATCATCAGCTTAGAAATGATAGTTGAAGCCGTGGGAGCGAATGAGTTCACCAAAGGAGTGAGTATCGATGGAGAAAAAAGGGACCAAGAACTGACCCTTGAGGAACCCCTACAGTTAGCGGATGGGAGGGGGAGCCCGTGAAAGAGACTGAGAATGAAGATGGCAGTCAAGGAGGGAAGAGGTCAGAAGTACAAGGTGGAGTGGGTAGATTTAGAGAGCAGGGAGAGATCTCTTTCTGAGATACCTGAGGGTATAGAGGGAGAGATGAAGAGGAGTAGGGGGTATTGAAGAGGAGCAGGGGAGATTTTAGGGAGATCGTGCCTGATGCTTTCAATTTTATTGATGAAGTATGTGGCCAGGTCATTGGGGTAAAGAGTCTGGTGGGGGTGGCAGGGGCATGTCTACCATGTGACCCCCCCCAAGCCCGCCAAACTAACTCACTTCCCCTCTTCAAAGCCCTACTGAGAGCTCACCTCCTCCAGGAGTCCTTCTCAGACTGAGCCCCCCTTTCCCTCTGCTCCTCCTCCCCTCTCCTCCCCACCCAGACCTCTGCTCTTCCTCCTTCCCCTCCCTCAGCACTGTGCATATTTGTATATATTATTTCTTACCCTATTTGTTTTGTTAATGAATTGTATAAGGCCATGATTCTATTTATCTTGATGATTTTGTTTTGTTTTGTTCTGTTTTGCTTTGCTCTCTGTCTCCCCCGTTTCGACTGTGAGCCCGTTATCGGGCAGGGATTGTCTCTGTTTCCGAATTGTACATTCCAAGTGCTAGTTCAGTGCTCTGCACATAGTAAGCGCTCAATAAATGCTATTGAATGAATGAATGAACTCTATTATATGGTACTCTACCAACTGCTTAGTACAGTGCTCTGCACACAGTAAGTGCTCAATAAATAGGATTGATTGATTCCAGTTTGGTTCTGGAGTGGGTTTGGATGTTACCAACCAGGGTTCCACTTGAGTAGATAATTGAAATGGATACCTCCCATAGTTTTTTGTCATTCATTTTGAATATTTTACTTACATTTCAAAGTACAACTGCCATTCTGCAATGCATCTTTTCAAAAAAGAGAGATTCTTCATACAGTTCTCAAATTAGGGAAGAAATGTGCACCTATGGCCCAAATGGAGTTACCGTAAGTTTATCTAAACTTTTGAACTGCTGCAGTGTGATAATAACAGGAAAGAAAATATCAGTCTAGAATAATTGTCAAATCCCAGGACACTTCCTTATAATTGATGAATGAGGATTTATTCTTCTAGTTTATTAGAATTGTTTTCATGGATTTGAGCTCATTATTTTTTTTCTTGTAGAAAATATGTTCTAAAGTGGAGGACAGTGAGAGGTCAGTAGAGAAACTACTAGCAGATGTTAACAAACTGAAACAAGAAATATCTAAAAGGAAGAGTATGCGGACTCAGGACTCAGGTAAAATGAATCTGTGGACCAAATCTATTTAAGATGGGATCAAAAATGATTATCTCATCAATTTTGGTTCCCCAGTCTGTGGCATAATGAGATTTGGAGTGGGGTAGAGTGAGGAGGAAGAAAATACATTGTCCTCTTCATTCTAATGGCTTGATTTTTTTTTTGGTAGTTTTTGGCATTTTTTAAAAAATTGTGTATGTACATCACTGTGAATATAAAGCTTTGTGCCATCTCGAGTGGTAGTAGACTCGTTCTGGGCTTTCATGCGGCAGCTTGCTGTGAGGGCTGGGATCTGGGGAGTGGAAAGAGCCACAATGTCCTGGGAGGGATGGACACTCCTGCAAGAGCGGAGCCAGGAGTGAATCAGGCTGGCAACCCCCACAAGGTTGGTGTTCAGTCCCATCTGCCATCTTGGAAGTGTAGAGGAGCATAGGAGACCAATGTAGGCTAGAGTGGTAAGTCTCTAACTCCCAGAATCTCTTTAATTTGCTGTTTCTGTTTGTGAGTTTCTTCCCTCTTCCTCTCGCCCACCACTCCAGTTTTGGCCTCTCCTGCCTCCTTTCTCCGTTCAAAGGACCGTTCAGACCCTTCTAACAAAGGGTTAGCCTTTGTTCTGTGCACGTTGAAGAGCACAACTCACATGGATTGGGGCTTCTAGGGATCAGTACTAAACAGGGTGAAGATTCTAATGCCTTTTTGGTCAGGGCAGAGCAGAGCCAAGTTGTAGGCCCTGCCTTTTGCCTCCTACTGGCAAGCTGCTGCAGCACCCAGCCCGGCTCTGGAGTTGGCAGAGTTTCCCTCTACTGCCACTGTGACTTCAGTGGTTTCTCTCATCTAAACTGGGTTCCATAGTTTCCACTCCCAGTAAATATCCTGCCTCGTCCCTGGCCCACCTAGACAACCCAGGGGCCTCTCCACAGACGACGCGGGATTAGAGATTGGAGCCTCTCTGGCGACTGTTCAGATTTCATGAAACCAAACAGTCACTGTGCACTCTCCCGGCTCCAAGCAGTGGTAGCTCCTGCCTGGCTGATATCAGTGGACCTTGGAATTTAAACACCCCGAATCCCCCAGGGTGTCTGGTTGCATCAGGGCTGAGCCATGCTTGCATTCGTCCATAGGGGGTTCTAGTTCCAGGCTCGAGAGGAGCCTTTGGCTCAGCTCTGGAGCTGAGGGGAAGTGAGGAAAGCCCCATTGGAAGAAGAGGAAGGTGGTGGGAGCGGGAGAGAGGCTTGGCAAGAAGGATTACAGCTATTAATGATTACTAACTTTTCACTTTGAATGTGGCGAGCAAAAACGGGGAAGGGTATTTTAGGAGCAGGTTGGGAGATACACCTTGAAGAGCTAATTGGGTCAAAAAACAACCTAAGCACTTAGATCTGGACACTTTCAGCACTTGATATTCACCCCACCTTTAGCCCCACAGCATTATTTACATACCTGTAATTTATATTAATGTCTGTCTCCCCCTCTAAACTTGTGGGCCAGGATCATGTCTACCAACTCTGGTTGTTTTGTACTCCCCCAAGCACTTAGTTCAGGGGTCTGAACATAGTAAGGGCTCAATAAATACCATTGATGCTTGACTTTTAGCCCTAACTGGAAACTCTCAAGTCTTCTGGGATGACCAAAGCATGGGAGTCCATTCCAGGAAGATGTGGGAGCAATCACTTCCATGGAGTTGGCGCCTGTGGAGACAGTACTTTTTCTCCTTTCCCTGTCTTTCTTACCTCCATCTCTTCCCTGTGTTCCTGTTCGTTCTTCTCCTCTTTTTCCCTCCCTTTCTCCTCCTTCCCCTCTTTATCTCCATTTCACCCTGCTTTTCCTCCCATTCCTTTCTGTTTCTCTCCTGTCTTCCTTATCCCCCTCCCCACTGCTCCAAAAACATTCTATCCCAATTTCACACCACACATAAAACAAAAAGATGACACCTATTTTCCCATCCCTTCTCTCTTTCTGTCCTGTCCCCTTCCCAGTTTGTGGTTCGTCAGGACTTCTGTCCCCTCTCTGTCTCCCTGCCTTTTTCTGCCGCTTACTTTTCTTCTTCCTCCTCTCTTCATAGTGTTTGCTGGTAGTTTTATGAGTCCACCTTTTTGTCATACGTGGTAGAAGTTGGATTTTTTTTACGTTACACTTTGGCCATGGCAAACTAATAAGTGCGTACAATTTTTAGGCGAGAAAGGTTTTGGATCTATGGGAATATTTTTTATTTTGTTGAAATTTTAACCTTTATTATTTGGTTTAGGTACAAAAAAGAGTAATTCAGAAGAATCAAAAGAGAACAGTTTCCTGTGTCAGGCTTTAAGAACATTTTTCCCAAATACTGGATTTCTTCACTCATGCATTGTCTCTCTGAAAAGTAGACACATCTGTAAAAGTTTCTGCAACACTGACCATGAGCACAATGTGAAGGATAAGCTAACTCTAATGCTGGAAGACGCAGACTCCCCCGAAGCTGAAACACGACAGATGGTTAAGCGTAAGGCTATCGCCACAGAGAACAGAAGACCTTTCAAGAAATCAAGACTGTTGCAGCTCCAGAATAAATCTCAGGATAGTGACCAAGAAAAAATGTTTTCCATGAGCAGTACGGAGACAGATGAAGATGTTGAGAAACTGAAGGATGCCAAGGAATATTCACAGACACAGTCTCCTACTTTCTAATCCTTTTATTGGCCAAACAACCTTTTGCCGAGGTCATTTAATCCCGAAGTTACGGCATTCAAGCAAACCCTAATTTAAGATATTTGGAATCATAACAAATGACACCTCTCCAAATGTATATCCTATTTCAGTTTTACAACATAGTTTCAACTTTAGCACATGGCAAGGGTGGTTGGGGTTTGGGGTGGCTCACAGGAACCATAGGGAAGTGGAAACCAATTTCAGAAATTTCTAGAGAGAAGGGAGAAAAGGGGGAATGCTTAAAGAGGGCAGAGTTACCAATCACCGAAGTTGACACATCCGTTTGTTTTCAGGATGAAATAAATACTAAATAAAACCTATTGTGGAACTTCTCTGCGTATTTATACGTAAATATTAATAATTGGGTAAACAATTCTTATTTTATTGTAAAATAGGGTATCTGACCAAACTTCAGGGACCAATCGCCCCCCACCCCTATTTTTAACATTGTTACTTTGAGAAAATTGGTTTTGACTTATCTTTAAATTTAAGATGCAGTTTTCAGGAACCAATTGTGTTGTGTGCAAAGTCTTTGGACTGTCTTGGGTGAATTCATTTCTCATGTATTGCTTTAAAACATTAAAGAGTATCAGGTACTTTTTTATGTTAGCTTCTGCAATTATACTTTCCTTCCTTATGGAGCTAGCTTTAGAATTCTATTCTTGAATTTGGAGTAGCTATCATTAGATGGCTCTGACTTATGTGTTGATAAAAAAGAATGTTGGTGGACAAATGGGTTTCATTTTCTTCTCGCATAGGTTTCTTTCATTTCATTTAGATTGACATTTGAACCCAGCCCAAAATGTGCATCAGGATGCATTTAAATGATGAAAGCAGACATCTCTGTCTTTAAACACAAAAAGAGCTTCCTCTTCATTTAAAGTTCAAGCAAATTTATGATATTGTATAACTCATTTACCTCAATGAATGATTTTGTATGCTTACATAAAAACTACTAAGAAATGTATCCGAAGTTAGAATTAGACCCATTTTTAGTCTATCTTTTTTCATTGTCTTGAAAACAGACTATGTAACTTGAATAAAAACAATTATCATCCAGCAAACTAGGAAATCAATTGCTAATAAATTTAGATAATTACCAAAACTTTATATTATAATTTTTAGAATCCTTCAGAAAAGCAGGTCCATGGAATTAACTGAAATGCATACTGAAAAAAGAAAATGTCTGCTAAAACTGGTCCATTTGTTATTGTGAAAAACAACTAATTCAGTTCATTCTTTCTCACCATTGAGCTGAGCCCTCATTATTATTTTTATTTTATTATGTGCTTTTTAAGCACTGGTTGTAAATACAAAAAAATCAGTTCAGTCCTCTGTTTCTTCCCACTACACTTATAGATTAAAACATATTTTCTAAATCATAACATCTCATTTCAGAGAAACTAAATGGGAAGCAGTGTGACCTATTGGCAAGAGCATGGGTCTGAGGGTCAGGGGACCCAGGTTCTAATCCCACTCTGCCACTTGCTGCTGTGTCATCTTGGACAAGTCATTTAACTCCTCTGTGTCTCAGTTCCCTCAAATGTAAAATGGGGGAACCTGTTTTCCCTCTTACTTAGAGAGTGAACATTTTTAAATTGTATTTGTTAAGTGCATACTTTGTGCCAGGTACTGTACTTAGCACTGGGGTAGATACAAAGCTAATGAGGTTGGACACAGTCCATGTACCACGTGGGGCTCACAGTCTTAATCCCCATGGAGATAATTTGAGGCCACAGAGAAGTTGTGACTTGCCTAAAGTCACCTAGCAGACAATAATTGTAGTATTAAATGCTTACTGTGTGCCAAGCACTGTTCTAAGCACTGAAATAAATACAAGGTAATCAGGTTGGACACAGTCCTTGTCTCATGCAGGGTTCACAGTCTTAATCCCCATTTTACAGCTGAGGTACTGAGGCATGGCTTAGTGGAAAGAGCATTGGCATGGGAGTCAGAGGACATGAGTCCTAATCCTAGCTTAGCCACTTGTCTGCCATGTGACCTTGGGCAAGTCACTTACCTTCTCTGTGCCTCAGTTATCTATAAAATGGGGATTAAGACTGAGCCCCACGGGGACAACCTGATTACCTTGTATCTACCCCAGTGCTCAGAACAATACTTGGCACACAGTAATAATAATAATTGTATTTGTTAAGCACTTACTATGTGTCAAGCACTGTTCAAAATGCTGGGGTAGATACAGGGTAATCAGGTTGTCCCACGTGGGGCTCACACTTTTAATCCCCATTTTACAGAGGAGGTAACTGAAGCACAGAGAAGTTTAGTGACTTGCCCAAGGTCTCACAGCAGATAAGTGGCGGAGGTGGGATTAGAAAGTGCTTAAATACTAAAATAGTAATTATTATTGTGTTTCCTGCCTAAGGTCACATAACAGACAGGTGGCAGAGCTGGGATTAGAACTCACGTCCTCTGATTCCCAACTTCATGCTCTTGCCAGTGGGCCATGCTGCTCTAGACAAGTAATGGAGCCAGGAATAGAACCTAAGTCCTCTGGCTCTCAGGCCCATGCTATTTCCAGCTAGGCTGTACTACTTCCTTTAATTGTGTATCTGCTTGGCATATTTTTTAATGGTATTTGTCAACCACTTATTTGTGTCAAACACTGTTCTAAACACTGGGGTAGATACGTTTTAATTAGGTTGGACACAGTCCCTGTCCCACGTGGGACTCACAGTCTTGCATACAGTTACTCTCCCCATCTTCAAAGCCTTATTGAAGGCTCATCTCCAAGAGGCCTTCCCTGACCAAGCTCTCATTTCCTATTTTCCCATCCACTTCTTCATCACCCTGACTCCCTTTATTCACCCTTACCCCACTCAGACCCACAACACTTATGTATATATCCTTAATTTATTAATGTCTGTCTCCCCCCTCAGGACTATAAGCTCGTTGTGGGCAGGAAATGTGCCTGTTGTGTTGAACTCACCCAAGTGCTTAGTACAGTGCTCTGTACACTGTAAGTGCTCAATAAACATTATTAAGTAGGAGGGAGGTATCCCCATTTTACAGTTGAGGAATCTGAAATACAGAGAAGTTAAGTGAGGTGCCCAAGATTAGCCAGCAAACAATTGGAAAAACAGGAATTAGAACCTAGGGCCTGAATCCCAGGCTCATGCTCTCTCCATCAAGCCACACTGCTCACGTACTAAGTGTTTAACAAAATTCCACAATAATAATTATTGTGTTGATCATTATTAAAAACCTTTAGCATTGGTTCATGAATAAAGAATTGAGAGAGAAGCAGCACGATCTAGTATGGGTCTGGGAGTCAGAAGAACCTGGGTACTAATCCCAGCTCCACTTACCTTCTCTATGCCTCAGATGCCTCAACTGTAAAATGGGGATTAAAAACTGAGCTCTATGTGGGACATGGACTGTGTCCAACCTGTTTAATTTGTATCTAATCCAGCTCTTAATACAGTGCCTGGCACATAGAAGACACCACTGGTGGTGAAATTCACCTTTGGGTGCATGTGTGGCTGAGTGAAAAGGCTGGGTGTCATTTTTGTTGTTTGCAGCTTCTGGCATCATGTTTTCTTTTGCCTCCCTGTCTCTCATCCCTTACGAAGCTTTGGTTTGAAAAGAGCCACTCCTTTTCGGATAGCAGTAGGCCATGCAGGTCTGTCCTCCGCAATTCACTCAAACGATTTTCACTTGAATTGCTGCATCTGAGACTTGATTTTGCTTTTGATTTTGCTCCTTGCTTTTTTCTTCTCTGGTTTCAGCTCTCTATATGGCAGCTGTTGGGGTATCCTACTGTCATTCATTCTTTTTCTGGGTTCCGCCCAACATAACTTTAAAATGAGCCTAGCTCTGATGCTAGGAGACTGTTCCAGAACTTCATTGTTCGAGATCTTGTCTTGCCATTTGATATTGAGTTTGGCCCATAAATGAACTAATGGATGTGATGCCTGCCTGGGGTGCAGATCTCTTAGCCATAGTCAAGATTGGACAACATTACTGCTCTTAACACCCTTTGCTTGGCTTGGAACTTGATAAATGCTGCTGTTTAACCATCTCCCAGAGAATGTGCTGGTCTTGATACTGTTTTCTACTTCCTTGTCCATCAGTATCATCAATAGAATTTAATAAGCACCTACTTCGGTCCAACCTTTATGCTAGACTGCTTGGGAATTCATTCAATCAATTGAAATGCCTCCGATTGATTGGGGAACAGACAAAAGAAGTCAAAAGGGAAGGCAAGTGGACATTAGCTTGATGATTATCCAGCAGATAAAAGAGAAAACTGACACAGATGATGAAAAAAACGAGCTTCCAGGAGTCCGTATGGGCCAGGGGTCCACAGCATGACAGGTGAGAATGAGGCACAGTGAGAAGGATACTGGCACCAGAGGAGCGGAGTGAACGAGCTGGGCAGTAGAAGGACGGAAGGAGGTGAGGTCGGAGGGGGCAAGGTGATGGAGAGCTTTGAAGCCAATAGTGAGGAGTTTTGCTTGATACTGGTCCCCTTATTCCCGGCTGAATCTGTCGCCACGCGGGCTTGGATCTCCACTCCCTTGGAGCCACGCCTTGGACCGCCATCCCTTATTCCCGGCTAGCTCTTTGGCTGCAGATTGCCGACACAAATGTGTTGGTACCGCGCTTTCCATTGGAGCTGCGCCTTAGACTGCTGGTCCCTCATTCCTGGCTGAATCTCTCTCCTCCCCTGATCGTCGCCACGTGGGCTCGGGATCTCCGCTCCCTTGGAGACGTGCTATCAGACTTCAGTGACCTGCCCCCGGGCTTATGGTCAGTTCCCCAACCCGGACTTCTGCACCCCCACCCAAGGACTCTGACACTGAGGATCTCTCCCCCGCCCCCGACGCCATCGCAGGCCCCACAGCCACCAGATCCGCGAGTAGCTCCCAGACTGCCCCACAACTTTCCCTGACCCTCCTACTCCCAACCACCCCCCAGTCTTGTACCCCCTCGTAGCTCGACCTGGTAGCAAACCTGAACCGTAGGACTCTGTTCTCCCCAGCACCCCCTTCCCCCAGAGTCGTGGGACATTGTGCTCCCCTGCTCCCCCCGACCCCCGGGCCATGGGACATTGTGCTCCCCAACCGCCCTCCGCCCCCTCTGCCCAGAAGCGGCCATCTTTTGGGGAGCCCTCACATTCTCCTCCCGTGTTCTGACCAGAGGTGACAGATTTCCCCCGCCCTCCCCCCTTTCCCACCCCCATCCCGGGCAACACTACCCTTGTTCTCACTGTATTACTTTAGCTGCTACCTGCACCCGCAACTATTCCTCTCCCCATGAGTTTTCCCTCCCCTATCCCCTACATCAGCTCCACCCTTCCCCTTATCGGACATCCCCAGGGCTCCCTCCACCACCTTGAGACATTTGGACCACGAACCCCAGGACTCTCCTTGTCTCCAGACTTTTGATGTCAATCCGATTGACCCTTCCTTAGTCAACACCTGCCCTGGACATCACCCGCTTATTAATAATATCTTATTGTATCATATTACTGTATTACCGCTTTGGCATATTATTGTTAATCGTTCTCGGTGATGCCACCTATCTCTCTGACCTCACCATGTCCTTCTACCGCCCTCCTCCCATCTGCCCTCCCGATCCTCACCTTTCCCTTCCCCTCACCCACCCAGCTCTTTCCTGCTCTCTCCTCTGCCTCCTCCCCTCCTCCCTCCCCCCGCCCTAGAACCCCACTTTACCATCACCACCCTCATCCCTTTCTCCCCACCCAGGCCCCTGCCACCTCATTCCCATCCAAACCCATGACCTCCTTCTTGCCAAATCCAATGGCTCCTACTCTATCCCAATCCTCCTCCTCCTCGACCTCTTAGCTGCCTTTGAAACTGTCGACCTATCCCTCTCCTCCACACCCTATCTCATCTTGGCTTCATGGACTCCCTACTCTCCTGGTTTTCCTCTTATCTTTCTGGCCGTTCATTCTCGGTCTCCTTCACAGGCTTCTCCTCCCCCTCCCTCCTCTAACTATAGGGTTTCCTCAAGGGTCAGTTCTCGGCCCTCTTCTATTCTCCTTCTACACTCACTCCCTTGGTGAACTCATTCGCTCCCACGGCTTCAACTATCATCCCTACGCCAATGACACCCAAATCCATATCTCTTCCCCATTCTCTCCCGCTCCCTTCAGGCTCGTATCTCCTCCTGCCTCCAGGACATCTCCATCTGGATGTCTGCCCACCACCTAAAACTTAACATGTCCAAAACTGAGCTCCTTATCTTTCTTCCCAAGCCCTGTCCTCTTCCTGACTTCCCTATCACTGTGGAAGGTATGACCATCCTGCCCGTCTCTCAAGCCCACAACCTTGGTGTCATCCTTGACTCCGCTCTCTCATTCACCCCACACATCCAATCCATCACCAATGCCTACCGATCTCACCTTTATAATATCGCCAAGATCTGCCCTTTCCTCTCCTTCCAAATGGCTATCGTACTGGTACAAGCTCTCATAATATCCTGGCTGGATTATTGTGTCAACTTTCTCTCTGACCTCCCTCCTCTTGTTTCTCCCTACTCCAGTCTATTCTTCATTCCGCTGCCTGGATCATCTTCCTGCAGAAACGCTCTGGGCATGTCACTCCCCTTCTTAAAAACCTCCAGCAATTGCCCATCAACCTCCACATGAAACAAAACCTCCTCACTTTGGGCTTCAAGGCTTTCCATCACATTGCCCCCTCCTACCTCACCTCCCTTCTCTCTTTCTACTGCCCACCCAGGATGCTCCACTCCTCTGCTGCTCACCTCCTCACGGTCCCCCGTTTAAGCCTATCCCACCGTCGACCTCTGGCCCATGTCCTACTGCTGTCCTGGAATGCCCTCCCTCCTCAGCTCTGCCAAACTAATTCTCTTGCCCTCTTCAAAGCTCTACTGAGAGCTCACCTCCTCCAAGAGGCCTCCCAGACTGAGCTTCCCCTTTTCCCTCTGCCCCGTCTGCTCCTCCTCTGCCCTCTGCTCCCTCCCCCCGCTTCACCTCCCTCAGCTAAGCCCCCCTTCCCTCTGCTCCACCCCCTTTCCCTTCCCCTCCCTTCAGCACTGTGCTCTTTGTATATATTTTTATTACCCTATTTATTTTGTTAATGAGGTGTACATCCCCTTGATTCTATTTATCGTGATTATGTTGTCTTGTTTTTGTCTGACTGTCTCCCCCGATTAGACTGTAAGCCCGTAATTAGGCAGCGATTGTCTCTATCTGCTGCCGAATTGTATATTCTAAGTGCTTAGTACAGTGCTCTGCACATAGTAAGTGCTCAATAAATACTATTGAATGAATGAATGAATGAATGAATGATACGGAGGTAGATAGGCAACCACTGGAGACTTTTGAAGAGTGGGGTGACATGCCCAGAGCGTTTCTGTAGAAAGATAATCCAGGCAGCAGAGTGAAGTATAGACTGAAGTGAGAAGAGACAGGAGGTTGGGAGATCAGAAAGGATGCTGATGCAGTAATCCAGTCAGGAAAGGGTGAGTGATTGTACTAACGTGGTAGCAGTTTGGATGGAGAAGAAAGGACTGATCTTGGCGATGTTATGAAGATGAGACCGGCAAGGTTTGGTGACTGTTAGGATATGTGGGGTGAATGAGAGAGCAGAGTCAAGGATGACACCAAGGTTGCAGGCTTGTGAGACAGGAAGGATGGTAGTGCCATCCATAGCAATAGGAAAGTGAGGTAGAGGACAGGGTTCGGGAGGTAAGATAAGGAGCTGAGTCTTGGACATGTTGAGTTTTAGGTGGTGGGAAGACATCCAGGTGGAGGTGTCCTGAAGTCAGGAGGAGATGTGAGCCTGGAAGGAGAGAGAGAGAACAAGGGAGGAGCTGTAGATTTGGGTATCATTCACATAGAGATGATAGTTGAAGCTGTGGGAGCGAATGAGTTCACCAAGGGAGTGAGTATCGATGGAGAACAGAAAGGGACCAAGAACTGACCCTTGAGGAACCCCTACAGTTAGGGGATGGGAGTGGGAGGAGGAGCCCATGAAGGAGACAGAATTAATGGCCAGAGAGATAAGAGGAGAACCAGGAGAGGATGGAGTCTGTGAAGCCAAGGTTGGATAACATGTTGAGGAGAAGGGGATGGTCAACAGTGTCAAAGGTTGAGGAGGATTAGGATAGAGTAGGAACCATTGGATTTGGCAAGGAGGAGGTCATGGCTGATCTTTGAGAGGGCGGTTTCAGTAGAATGGAGGGGACGGAAGCCAGATTGGAGGGGGCCCAGGAGAGAGTTAGAGGAGAGGAATTTGAGGCAGCGAATGTAGATGACTCTCTCCAGGAGTTTGGAAAGGAAGGGTATAAGGGAGATGGGGCGATAACTGGAGGGGGCTGTGGGGTCAAGGGGAGGGTTTTTAATGTGTGATGGATCTCATTGTCACTTTCTGATTTCTAAATCCCCTCCATCTGTGGCTCCAGCTCCAACCTTCCTCATCTTTTAAGGCACCTGAGCCCACTCTTCTTCCCTCCCTGCCTGCAGTCTTCAACTGCTCACTTGCCCTAATGGCTCCTTTCCCTTTGTCTTCAAACAAACCCTCATCACACTATCCTAAAAAATTCCTCCTCTGGACTCCACTGTACAATTGAGCTATCTTCCATTTCCCCGACTCCTATTCCTGTCCAAACTCCTCCATCAAATTGTATACATCTGCCTTCTTCACTTCTCTTGGACAATTCTTGACCCTCCACAATCCAGTTAAATGTTTAATACATTTGGGAAGCAGTGTGGCTCAGTGGAAAGAGCCCGGGCTTGGGAGTCAGAGGTCATGGGTTCTAATCCCGGCTCCACCGCTTGTCAGCCATGTGACCTTGGGGAAGTCACTTAACTTCTCCGGGCCTCAGTTCCCTCATCAGGAAAATGGGGATTAAGACTGTGAGCCCCACATGAGTCAACCTGATTACCTCGTATCTCCCCCAGTGCTTAGAACAGTGCTTGACACATAGTAAGCACTTAACAAAAAACACCATTATTTAACAACTCTCTCATTCTCCCCATTACTCAAGTCCATAGCCTTAGTAATGCTCATGGATCCTCCCTCTATTTCAATCCCTATATTCATTCATTCAATTGTATTTATTGAGCCCTTACTTTCATTCAATAGTATTTCATTCAATAGTATTTATTGAGCGCTTACTATGTGCAGAGCACTGTACTAAGCGCTTGGAATGTACAAATCGGTAACAGATAGAGACAGTCCCTGCCCTTTGATGGGCTTACAGTCTAATCGGGGGAGACAGACAGACAAGAACAATAGCAATAAATAGAATCAAGGGGATGAACATCTCATTAAAAAAATAGCAAATAAATAGAATCAAGGCAATCTACATTTCATTAGCAAAATAAATAGGGTAATGAAAATATATATAGTTGAGTGAAGGAGTACAGTGCTGAGGGGATGGGAAGGGAGAGGGGGAGGAGCAGAGGGAAATGGGGGGAAAAGAGGGTTTAGCTGCGGAGAGGTGAAGGGGGGTGGTAGAGGGAGTAGAGGGAGAAGGGGAGCTCAGTCTGGGAAGGCCTCTTGGAGGAGGTGAGCTGTAAGAAGGGTTTTGAAGAGGGGAAGAGAATTAGTTTGGCGGAGGTGAAGAGGGAGGGCATTCCACGACCGCGGGAGGGCGTGGCCCAGGGGTCATTCATTCAATAGTATTTATGGAGCGCTTACTCTGTGCAGAGCACTGTACTAAGCGCTTCGGATGAACAAGTCGGCAACAGATAGAGACAGTCCCTGCCGTTTGATGGGCTTACAGTCTAATCGGGGGAGACGGACAGACAAGAACAATGGCAATAAATAGAGTCAAGGGGAAGAACATCTCGTAAAAACAATGGCAACTAAATAGAATCAAGGCGATGTACAATTCATTAACAAAATAAATAGGGTAACGGAAATATATACAGTTGAGCGGACGAGTACAGTGCTGTGGGGATGGGAAGGGAGAGGTGGAGGAGCAGAGGGAAAAGGGGAAAAAGAGGGTTTAGCTGAGGAGAGGTAAAGGGGGGGTGGCAGAGGGAGTAGAGGGAGAAGAGGAGCTCAGTCTGGGAAAGCCTCTTGGAGGAGGTGAGTTTTAAGTAGGGTTTTGAAGAGGGGAAGAGAATCAGTTTGGCGGAGGTGAGGAGGGAGGGCGTTCCAGGACCGCGGGAGGACGTGGCCCAGGGGTCGATGGCGGGATAGGCAAGAACGGGGGACAGTGAGGAGTTGGGCGGCAGAGGAGCGGAGCATGCGGGGTAGGCAGTGGAAAGAAATAAGGGAGGAGAGGTAGGAGCGGGCAAGGTGATAGAGAGCCTTAAAGCCTAGAATGAGAAGTTTTTGTTTTGTGCGGAGGTTGATAGGCAACCACTGGAGGTTTTTAAGAAGGGGAGTCGCATGCGCAGAGCGTTTCTGCAGGAAGATGAGCCGGGCAGCGGAATGAAGAATAAACTGGAGCAGGGAGAGAGAGGAGGAAGGGAGAACAGAGAGCAGGCTGACAGTAATCTAGCCGGGATATTACGAGAGCCCGTAACAGTACTTACGGGCTTACTGTGTGCGAAGTACTGTATTAATTGCTTGGGAGAGTACAACAACAAACAGACACATTCCCTGCCCACAGTCTAGAGGGGGAGACATTAATATAGCTAAATAAATTTCAGATACGTACATAAGTGCTGTGGGGCTGGGAGGGGGAATGAATAAAGGGAGCAGTCAGGGTGACACAAAAAGGGAGTAAGAGAAGAGGAAAGGAGTGCTTAGTAAGGAAACGACTCTTAGAGGAGTTAGACCATATTCTGTCTATCGCTGAATCCTGTTGGTTCTTCCTCCACAATATTTTCACAATCTGTCCCTTTCCCTTCAACCAATTGGCCACGATACTGGTCCAGATGATCTCCCTAAAATCTCCCCTGCTCCTCTCCAGTCCCTCCCTCCTCCTGCCCCCTGCCCCTTCTTTGACTCCATGCCTCCCAACAGTATCTCAAGAGGAAATCTCCCTCTGCTCCTCAAAATCAATCCCCTCCACCTGTGCCTCTGACCTCATCCTTTTGCACCTTATCAAAACACTTGCTCCCTCCTTTCTTGCCTCCAGACCACCATCTTTAGCTGTTTGCTCTCCTATGGCTTCTTCCCCGCTGCTTTCATCCTACTCACTGTATCTTGATCTCATTTTTCCTTTCCTTTCCTTCCTTTCCTTTCCTTCCTTGTTCTCATCTACCCTTTCCTCTCCATCCAATCTGCTACCATGTTAGTACAATCACTCATGGTATATTACATCAGCCTCACTGCTGACCTCCCAACTTCCTGTCTTTCCCCACTCCAGTCAATACTTCACTCAGCAGGCCAGATCATTTTCTACAAAAACATTAAGGATATGTCACCCCTCTCCTCAAAAATGTCCAGTGGTTGCCTATCCACCTCTGTATCAAATTGAAAGTCCTCAACATTGGTTTTAAGGCACTCCATCACCTTGCCCCCTCCTACCTCACCATGCTTCTCTCCAATACAACCCAGCCCACATACTTAGCTCCTTTAGTGCTAATCTTCTCACTGTGCCTCGATCTCACCTGTTTCGCCCCCAATCCCCGGCCCACGTCCTGCCTCTGGCCTGAAACATCCTCCCTCCTCAAATATGACAGACAATGACTCTCCCCCCATTCAAAGCCTTATTGAAGGCACATCTCCTCCAAGAGGCCTTTCCAGACTAAGCCCTATTTTTCCTCATCTCCCACATCCTTCTGCGTCACCCTGATTTGTTCCTTTTGCCTCTCCTGCCCCATAGCCCCACAGCACTTATGTATATTTCTGTAATTTTATTTATTTGTATTGATGTCTGTCCCCTGGTCTAGACTGTGAGCTATTAATAATAATGTAATGTTGGTATTTGTTAAGCGCTTACTATGTGCAGAGCACTGTTCTAAGAGCTGGGGCAGATACAGGGTAATCAGTTTGTCCCACGTGAGGCTCACAGATAATCCCCATTTTACAGATGAGGTAACTGAGGCACAGAGAAGTTAAGTGACTTGCCCACAGTCACACAGCTGACAAGTGGCAGAGCCGGGAGTCGAACCCATGACCTCCGATTCCGAAGCCCACGCTCTTTTCACTGAGCCACACTGCTTCTCCAGCTCATTGTGGGGAGGGAATGTCACTGTTCATTTTTTGACTGTACTTTACCAAGCATTTAGTATAGTGGTCTGCACATAGTAAGTGCTTAATAAATACAATTGAATGAATTAATCTATCTTGCCAATGACCCCTTGCCCACGTCCTCCTTCTGGCCTGGAACTCCTTCCCCCTCCATATATTACAGGCCACCACTCTCTCCACCTTCAAAGCCTTTTAAAAATTCCATCTCCTCCAAGAGGCCTTCCCCAAATAAGCCTTCAATTCCTTTTCTCCTTCTCTCTTCTGAGTCACCCTTGCACTCCTCCCTCAGCCCCTCAGCACTTCTGTCTATATCTGTCAGTGATTTAAATTAATGTCTGCCTCCTCCTCTAGACTGTAAGTTCCTGGTGGGCAGGGAACATGTCTACCAATTCTATTATATTGTACTCTCCCAAGCACTCAGTACAGTGCTCAATAAATGCAATTGATTGATTAATGATGATAATGATGGGCAGTGAGGAGACACCTTGTACCAGGGGGATCATTCAGTAGGAAGGAGCTCCCTCTCCCCTCCCCTCCTCTCTCCCCTTCCACTCCTCTTTTCTTCCCTCCCATCCTCTCCTACTCCCGTTACATCTTCTGCCCTCCTCCATACCCAGACTTCTCCAGCCTCTCCCTGGACCTTCCCAGCTCCTGTCCCCTGGGCTGTGGAGGTGGGGCGGTGGTGGCCAGAAGGGCCGGCAGATTTTCTTGGCCACCCCATCCCCCCCACTCACCTGCAGAGCTCAGCACACTGGTTGACTGTGGAGCATTGGAGTAAAATGTGGTCAGGGTGGGAGCCGCCCATGCTGCATCTGTCTGCACAGGTCACCCAGTCCTGGGGGTAGGGGTGGAAGATCGGGGGGTGGCTGGGCCCTGGGGCTGGGGGGAAGAGGTCAGGTCTGGGACATAGGTCATGGGCGAGTGAGTATCCTACTTTGGGACCTGGGAGGGACTGTAAGCTCACTGTGGGCAGGGAATGTGTCTATTTATTGTTGTATTGTACTTTCCCAAGCATTTAGTGCAGTGCTCTGCACGAAGTAAGTGTTCAATAAATACAACTGAATGAATAAATGGAGGGGGTTAAATGGGACTGGACACTGCCCACCACTCCTCCTCCACAAGGAACCACAAGTCCTCTAGACTGTAAACTTGTGGTGGGCAGGGAATGTGTCTGTTTATTGGTGTATTGTACTCTCCCAAGCCCTTAATACAGTACTCTGCACACAGAAAGCACTCAGTAAATATGATTAATGAATGACTATCCCAGCTTGACTACTGTATCAGATCAGAGGCTCTTCCTGCCTCCAGTCTCTCCCCTTTACCAAGCATGTTTCACTCTACTACCCAAAACATTTCTCTAAAACATGGTTTCGCAACTGTGTCCTTACCCTTCAAAACCCCCCAACAGCTGTCCATTTTTCTCCTCATCAAGCAAAAATTCCTGACCATTGTCCTTAAGTCCTTTCAATTAGCTCTCTCCCCCTCTACTTATCCACTCTTTTCCTCTATACCCCTGTTGGCACATTTTGTTCCTCTCAAACTAATTCTCACAATGCCTGATTCTGGTCTCTTGCACCAACCTCTTGCTCATGCCTTCCCTCCTGCCTAGGACTCCTTCCCCTTTCACATTCAGAAGTCCAGAGTACTCCCATCGAGTTTCTGAAATCCCATCTCCTCTGAGAGGCCTTTCCTATTAGATATCTAATCTCCCAACTTAATGTGCTCCAGTGTTAATATTTCTGTGCCACCTAAGTACTCACAACTTCTAGTGGCACTTGTGTTGATATTGTTATACTCTATTACTTTCTCTTATCTATCATTTATTAAGTATCTGTCTTCCTTGCTAGATGTAAGTGCCCTTAAGGCAAGGATCATGTCTACTATTGCACTCTTCCAAGTTCTTAACACAGTGCTGTGCACACAAAAGGCACTCAATAAACACTACCGATTGAACTGGAAATGTTAGAAGAGAGGTCTGTTCCCCTTTGTCCTCCTCAGGCTCAGGCTCCGATCCGGAGAGATGAGCCCCAAAGCGCAGCCTGCTGTGGCAGGGCCCCTCCAACCCCCGCCCTTTCACGTCTTGGAATTGACCCCAGCGCCCCATATTTCCCCAATGCCTCAGCATTTTGGGGGCGCCCCCAGGCCACAAGGCTCCCAGACGGTGGATCGGGCCACCTGTTGGGGATCGACGGCCTGTTGGAGGAGGCACTAAGAGAGATGATCAGGGACCTTTGGCCAACGAGGAATGCCAATAGAAAGCCCAGAAACCCAACTGACAGCACAGAGCCCAATGAGTGTTCACTCCCAAGACAGTGTCAATAGGAGATGAAGGTGAAAACCAGTAGCAGGCTTAAGCAAATGAAAGGATGTGTTAAAATCTACCCATGCAAGCGGCTGGCGCTCAGTACCTGGTTAGTTAAGGAGTTTGGTCAGCCGGGAAGAGGGACGGGGGCTGTGTGCTGAGCCTTCCTGGGAGGGATTGGGATTAAAGGTGCCTGACTGAGAGCAAGCTGTTGTCTCTGTGTTTCCTACATTGCACCTCTCTGGAAGTGGGAGCATCAGTCAGCAGGATGGAACGCCTACAACCTGCTTTTGGAACTGCAGAACCCAAGAGTAAATTCATCCAGAAAGCCCTTAAGAAACGAGGAGGGCCCCATAAGCCTGCCCAAAAGGGCAGGTGGCCTGCCCTTCGGAAATGGGCAGAAAGGAGCTGCAACCTAAAGTGGAAGGCAAATAGAAATTGGGCTAAAGCAGTGGCAGTCCAGGGTGGGTGGGATTCATTCATTCATTCATTCAATAGTATTTATTGAGCGCTTACTATGTGCAGAGCACTGTACTAAGCACTTGGGATGAACAAGTCGGCAACAGATAGAGACAGTTCCTGCCGTTTGACGGGCTTACAGTCTAATCGGGGGAGACGGACAGACAAGAACAATGGCAATAAACAGAGTCAAGGGGAAGAACGTCTCGTAAAAACAATGGCAACTAAATAGAATTGAGGCGATGTACAATTCATTAACAAAATAAATAGGGTAACAAAAATATATACAGTTGAGCGGACGAGTACAGTGCTGTGGGGATGGGAAGGGAGAGGTGGAGGAGCAGAGGGAAAAGGGCAAAATGAGGCTTTAGCTGAGGAGAGGTAAAGAGGGGATGGCAGAGGGAGTAGAGGGGGAAGAGGAGCTCAGTCTGGGAACGCCTCTTGGAGGAGGTGATTTTTAAGTAAGGTTTTGAAGAGGGAAAGAGAATCAGTTTGGCGGAGGTGAGGAGGGAGGGCGTTCCAGGACCGCGGGAGGACGTGACCCAGGGGTCGACGGCGGGATAGGCGAGACCGAGGGACAGTGAGGAGGTGGGCGGCAGAGGAGCGGAGCGTGCGGGGTGGGCGGTAGAAAGAGAGAAGGGAGGAGAGGTAGGAAGGGGCAAGGTGATGGAGAGCCTTGAAGCCTAGAGTGAGGAGTTTTTGTTTGGAGCGGAGGTCGATAGGCAACCACTGGAGTTGTTTAAGAAGGGGAGTGACATGCCCAGATCGTTTCTGCAGGAAGATGAGCCGGGCAGTGGAGTGAAGAATAGACCGGAGCGGGGCGAGAGAGGAGGAAGGGAGGTCAGAGAGAAGGCTGACACAGTAGTCTAGCCGGGATATAACGAGAGCCCGTAACAGTAAGGTAGCCGTTTGGGTGGAGAGGAAAGGGCAGATCTTGGTGATATTGTAGAGGTGAAACCGGCAGGTCTTGGTAACGGATAGGATGTGTGGGGTGAACGAGAGGGACGAGTCAAGGATGACACCGAGATTGCGGGCCTGAGAGACGGGAAGGATGGTCGTGCCATCCACGGTGATAGAGAAGTCTGGGAGAGGACCGGGTTTGGGAGGGAAGATGAGGAGCTCAGTCTTGCTCATGTTGAGTTTTAGGTGGCGGGCCGACATCCAGGTGGAGACGTCCTGGAGGCAGGAGGAGATGCGAGCCTGAAGGGAGGAGGAGAGGACAGGGGATCCAATCTCGACAGAGGAAAGTAGATAATTTACAGGCACACATCGAGGCTTTGGAGGCTGGGGTTGAGTAACAGAGGGAACTGAACCAGTACAAAAGTATCAAATACCACCGAGGCAAATCGGTACAGGAAGAGGGAAGTAGAGGATAATGGGAAGTTAGAAGTAGAGTTTTGAAGGCTGAGGGAAGAGGTGAGAACCCTGAGCAAGAGGAAATCTGAGATGGGGCTTTATCCAGGCACACAAGAAACTCTGTGCTTTGCCTCTGCCACCAGAGGCTTCATGCCCACTTTACCACCAGTCTCCAGTGGACCCCAAGGTCACCCCATGCCATTCAGTGATAGTAGTGGAATGGAGGACTCGACACATCACCAGGCATGAGAGGGCTAAATGACCTTCAGAAGTGGGACTCAGCTCTCCCCAATTCACATCCACTCGAGGGAGGCTTTGGTAGGTGGAAGCTCTGATGTTCGACCAGACGAATAGGAGCCCTCCACCACTGTCCTTGAGGAGGTGGTGGTCACTTCCCTATCTCTGCAGGAGAGGAAATTAGGGTGGGCCCCTGGAGACTGGAATACCTTCATATGTTGGTTGATAAGAGTAGGGCAAGCAATGGCGGAATACAGTTCTGCTTACCGGAACAAGTTGTGGAAGGCTTTGTTTAGGACCCAAGGTAGGGGGCGGTGGGGGGGTGTCTTGGTGGAGGGAGGTTTTGCCCAAACAGCAAAAGAAGTGGTAAAAACATCTTTTGGGATATATAACCTGAGCACGGGAGTAGGGAGGATGAAACCCCAAGAGGAAAAAACATCCTCTGATCTTGGCTGACAGGATCATTCATCATTCAATTCATTCAATCATTTATTGAGTGCTTATTGTGTGCAGAGCACTCCACTAAGTGCTTGGGAGAGTACAACAATAAACAGATGCATTCCCTGGCTACAGGGAGCTCACAATCCAGAGGGGAGAAGACAGACAGCAGTACAAATAAATAAAACTACAGGATCCAGGTGTGGGTTCGAACATGGGAGGATATTCTTCCAGAGTCAGCCAAGATAATATCACCTTGCCCAGAAGTATGCGACGTGCGTCCATTGGACTGACCCGACTGGGGGGAATGCCTCATGGAAGCATGGGGTGAGCTTATTGATCCTGAATTTAGGAGGGAATTGGAGTTGCAAAGTGGAGACTTGGTAGCAGAACAATTATAGAGTTATCTGGCTAAGGCAGGAGTTTGGTGGAGAAATAAGATAGCAGAAAAGAGACCCATGCTTGGAGTGTTAGGGAATACACCAGAGATGCAAACCAAGTTGCAGGATTTACAGAGTCCACTAACCAAACTTGCCGAGCTACAATCACTGGTGGCCGAGAGACCATGGGAGAATGTCAGATGGGCCCGTGAGAGCCGACACAAACACCTCAAGTGAACTGAGCTCCCCATGTGGGGACCAGGACAGAGGGAAAGGAGGCCTGCTATGATTACGAGACCTAGGGATTGGGTTTTTTCCCAAGTTGCTTGTGGGACACATCATTGTGCAAGGAATGATAAATGTTTTAGATGCAACACTGTACTAATGGGGACTGTAGGGCTCATCTGGGAAGAGCACCAGGTGGGAAGAGAACAATATAGCCACTCCAGCCTATGGCTGAATTCCTTAAGGAGTGAGGGGGTGGCTCAGCTTCTCCAAGAACCTGGATGACCCTGGCAGACCCTGGGTAGTTGGGAGGGTAACATGAAAACCAGGATCGGGAATTAGTAATTGATATGGGGGGTCTCCCTATAATGTCCTATCATTGCAAAACCCGAAGTCTGGGAATGGCTTGTGGAAATGCTACTGGCATAGGGCCTTCAACCCCGTTGGTAAAGCATCAGGTTACTCCAGGGGGTGGAATATACTTTGAGGGGAATGCATTATGGGGGCCTGAGCCGCCACCACTTCAGAGTGCCTCTACATTGTTCAACAGATGTCTACGTGCACGTGTTCAGTAGTCTCCTTCCCCTACCAGTCCCAACTCCAGCAGCTCAGGACCAACATCCCCTTCCCCCAAGTTGTCCCGTCCCATCCCCCAGCCCCAGCCCCAGTCTTGGAGCGCAGCCCCAGCGGCTCCTGGAGCTGATGCCACTGCAAGATATCTCTAAATCCCGCCCTATCACAGCTTGGAATTTACCCTAGCACCCCTTGTTTCCCCAGTGCCTTGGTATTTTGGGGGTGTCTTCTGCCACCCCTACAGGCCACATGGCTCCAAGATGGTGGATTGGGCCCCAAGGTCGATATCAACGGATTATTGAAGAGGGACTAAGAGCTGAGAGACCAAGGGATGCCAATGAGAAGCCACGGAACCCAACTGACAGCATGGGAAACTAGGGATGGTTTGCTCCCAAGGAAGCATCTTTGGGAGGCCAAATGGGAGCTGACTATGTTAGCCAGGGGCGGGCTTAAGTAAATGAACGGATATGTTAAAACTCCATTCATGTAAGCGGTTTGTGATCAGTGCCTGGAGCGGCGACCATGTGCTGAGTCTTGCCAGGAAGGAGTGGGATTAAAGGTGCCTGATTTGGAGCAAGCTGTTGCTTCTGTGTTCTCTACGCTACACCACATTGAGAGAGGTAGCAAGATGCTGAGGGTTTAGCGAACCACTAGGTGGTATATTGGGGAAAGCAATAGGCTACGCTGTAGAGGATGTGTTTTCTTAAAGACCAATTGACAAAACGCCCCCACCTGGAGGAAAGTTTACCAAGGAAAGTAAGCTAAGGAGAGTGCACCTAAAAGAAGATGAACCCAGAGAAGAGGTAGTCACCAAAGTGGAGAGATGGACAGACATGAGGAGGCTGGACATTCCAAAGCATTGATTCACATTTGTTCACACAGTTTCACTTGCACACTCTGACCCAGAGCTGGCACTCTTATTGGATATTGGAGAAGCGGGACTGACTCCTGGAAGCAGCATTGCCTAGTGGATAGAGAACTTGCCGGGGAGTGAGAAACCTGGTTCTAATCCCGAGTCTGCCATTTGTCTGCTCTGTGACCTTGGGTAAGTCACTTTCCTTCTCTGTGCTTCAGTTACTTCATCTGTAAAATTCATTCAATTCAGTGTGCAAAGCACTGTACTAAGTGCTTGAGAGAGTACAGTATAGCAATAAACAACAAACAGGGGATTAATATGGTGAGTCCCATGTGGGACATGGACTGTGTCCAACCTATTTCGTATCAACCCCAGTGCTTGGCACATAGTAAACACTTAACAAATACCATTAAAAAAAGGATGGCTCTGGTACAAGAAAGCTTGGTATGGGCAGGGACCACATCTGCTAATTCTGTTGTAGTGTACTCTCCTAAGTGCTTAGTACAATGCTCTGCACATAATAAGCACTCAATAAATACCATTCATTGATCGACTGATTAATTGATTGAAGCAGAGGAGCTGGCTAGGGCTAACCTTGCCTATCACTCACTGGGGAGGTACAGGCTTGAAGGATACAAGAGAGCCTGTGGTGCCCCCAGTAGTAAGAATATAGGGGTGGTTGAGTCCTATACTAATGAATAAACTACCCAAGGTGTGCACTGGGCTGTTGGAGATATGCTGTAAATAGTAGTTCACCACGATCTGAAAGAGTTAAAATGCCTGAATGGACGTTACAGTCCATTGAAACAAGCACAGTGGTAAACGTGCCTTGGTTTTTCAAGTACCTACTGTAATAATTTAAAGTGCAAATGGCAGCCAAAACCAAATGCAGTGTTCAGTATTCATTCATTCATTCAATTGTATTTATTGAGCACTTACTGTGTTCAGAGCCCTATAGTAAGCACTTGGAAAGTACAATACACCAAATAGAGAGACAATCCATGCCACAGCGGGCTCACAGTCTGGGGGGGGGGGAGACAGATAACAATACAAGTAAACAGGCTTCAATATAAATAGATAGAATTATAGATATATACATATACACACAAGTACATCAGAATTTCATCCTACTACATCACATACTCTATGCCTGCCAAACTGGAAATAAAAGTTGCTCCTGTTCACACCCAACAGTATGAGGACTCCACCAACTCTTAGAAGATTGGTGGCTGCTGGTGTGCTCTGAACTCTGAGTCCCAAGGAACCTGAAATTCAGCCCCTCTACTAATTTTGTTTTCAGTTTGGGTTTAGTTTAGTTTGGATAGAGCATGGGCGTGGGAGTCAGAAGGTCATGGGTTCTAATCCTGACTCTGCCACTCTTGGGCAAGTCACTTCACTTCTCTGAGCCTCAGTTACCTCATCTGTAAAACTGGGGATTGAGTCTGTGAGCCCCATGTGATTTGCTTGTACCCACCTCAGAGCTTAGTACAGTACCTGGCACATAGTAAGCACCATTATTATTATTGTTTTCCCAAGTGATGCTTTAATGCTTCATCCTTCCTGATGTGTCTCCACTGCCTTCTCCTGACTCTTAGGACTCTTACATTGTGAGTCCTTCAAGGGACATGAACAATGTGTAATTTTTTAATGGTATTTGTTAAGCACTTACCATGTGCCAGGCACTGTACTAAATGCTGGGGTAGAACAAGCTGAACAGACTGACACAATCCATGTCCCACATGGGGTTCACAGTCTTCATCCCCATTTTACAGATGAGGCAACTGAAGTACAGAGAAGTGAAGTGACTTGCCCAAAGTCACATAGCAGTCAAGTTGCAGAGTCAGGATTAGAACCCACAACCTTCTGACTCCCAGGCTCATGCTCTATCCATTAGACCACATTGCTTCTCATCATTCTCCCTTGTTTATTCTCATCCAGAATGTAATACAGTCTTCTCCCCACAGTACATGCTTAAAAAAGACAATTGCTACTGCTATTTAAGGACACATTTTGCTAGTGTTTTAGTAGGCTGATTCCAAATACTGTTTTCCAAGTCCTAATTCCCATGTATTGTATGACAAATCACTAAAATATTAAAATTAGAAGCCTGGTTAAGCTTCCTTAATCTGTATTCAACATCAAATATTTAGTTACAGGCAAAATCCAGTGGCTTATTTGAAAATGGACTTAATTTCCCCTATGGGAAGCTATTATAAATAATAAATCCCCAAACAGGTAAATAAATGAAGTACAAATTATGTAAAAAACCTCCCCTGAGCATTTTATATGTGTATTGTACCCAAAATAGATTTTTAAAGTAGTCTTTTGTCAAGCTTTTCCACTGATCCTGGCCTAGAATAAAGGAAGTCTTTTGGTGAAACTTAATACATGGGCCTCTAATCTCTTACATTGAATCTTTAAATTGTTAGATGTATCAGAAAAGCAGCATGGCCTAGTGAAAAGAGCATGGGCCTGGGACTCAAGATGACCTAATCCTAGTTCCACCACTGGTCTGCTGCATGACCTTGGCCAAATCACTTCCCTTTATTCCTCTCCTCCCACCCAGCCCCAGAGCACTTCATTCATTCAATCATATTTATTAAGCACTTACTGTGTGCAGAGCACTTTACTAAGTGTTTGGGAAAGTACAATACAACAACAAACAGTGACAATTTCTGCCCCCAGTGAGCTCACAGACTAGAGTGGGAGATACAGACATCAATACAATACAATCAATACAATGCAGATAAATAAAAATTACAGATATCTATATAAGGCTGTGGGCCTGGGGCAGGAGGTTGGCGGGTGGAGGAGAGAAAAGTGGGCAGGTCTGGGTGACATAGAACGAAGTGAAAGATGAGAAAAAGTGGGGTGAAGTCTGGAAAGGTCTCTTGGAGGAAATGTGCCTTCAATAAGGCTTTGGAAAGGGAGGAGGTTTATTGTCTGTCGGGTTTGAGGAGGGAGGGCGTTCCAGGCCAGAGGCACGATGTGGGCTAGGAGTCGGTGACGAGACAGGTGAAATCAAGGCACGGTGAGAAGGTTAGCACTAGAGGAACGAAATATGAGGGCTGGGTTGTAGAAGGAGAGAAGCGAGGTGAGTAGGAGGGCAAAGTGATGGAGTGCTTTAAAGTCAATGGTGAAGAATTTTTGATTGATACAGAGGTGGATAGGCAACCACTGGACATGGTTTTGAGGAGGGGGGTGACATGTCCTGAACATTTTTGTAGAAAGATGATCTGGGCTGCAGAGTGAACTACGAACTGGAGTGGGGAGAGCCAGGAGGCAGGGAGATCAGCAAGGAGGCTGATACAGTCATCAAAGCAGAATAGGATAAATGCTTGGATTAATGTGATAGCAGTTTGGATGGAGGGGAAAGGGCAGATTTTATTGATGTTGTGAAGGTAGTACCCACAGGATTTGATGACGGATTGAATATGTGGGATGAATGAGAGAGAGGAATCAAGAATAATGCCAAGGTGAAGGGCATGCGAGATGGGAAGGATGGTGGTGCCATCTAAAGTGATGGGAAAGTCAGGGAGAGGATGGGGTTTGGGAGAGAAGATAAGGAGTTCGGTTTTGGACACGTTAAATCTTATGTACTTGTACTTAAGTACTTATGAATTTATCTGTAATTTGTAATCTGTAAACCTCTGTACATATATGTAATTGATTAATTTATATTAATGTGGTTTGTCTCCCACTCTAGATAATAAACTCATTATGGGGAGGGAATGTGTGTTATATTGTACTTTCCCAAACACTTACTACAGTGCTCTGCACACAGTAACTGCTCAATAAACATGATTGACTGACTGACTTGGCTTCTCTGTGCCTCAGTTACCTTATCTGTAAAATGAGGATTAAATCCTATCTCCCCCTACTTAGACTGGGAGCCCTATGCGGGACAGGGTCTATGTCCAACTATATATCTTGTATATACCCCAGTGCTTAAAAATTTGGAATCAGGGTCCTTGTTTAAGGTGAAACAGGGATAACATGCAGTGAATGTAGAAGACTAATTCAAACCCTAAGTCTTGGTTTCTAGAGTTTACAAAAACTGAACACGTCAATCAATCATTCATTGGTATTTATTGAGTGCTCATTATTGATATTTACTAAGCACTTGGGAGAGTACATTGCAATAGAATTAGTAAACATGTTCCCTGCCCACAAGGATCTTAAAGTGCAGAGTAATTTACACATGCTCACAGGTTCAAATATGTCCATAATATTTGACGACAGCAGGTCTTGTGATCTTCCTAATTTTGGTAGGAAGTATCAAGTTCTCCTTTGCTGAAGAATAGCTTAGGTGATGAGTTATAATTTTATCTTTTAGGGTAAGGAAGATAATGAGGAGGGTACACCAAGATGTTGTATTTGCTCTACTCTGGATGAATACTAAATAAAATGATACAATTGTAAATGTTTCTGTATTAAATGATGACACACCAAATATCCCATCATTATTATTAAACAGCTTGGAACCTTCATTATAATGTCTCAGGTTGCGGAAAGCCTGACACCAGGGACATCAAAATTGGAAGGTGAGGAAGGCCATTGATTTAAACTATCTTATTAGGCTTCCCATCCTCTAAAGATTTCATCATTTCTTATTCAATAGATATAATTTAATTGAATTGCAATGGATCAATGTAATAATAGAACATGCAGGATAGTAATCGGTAGTCTCTTCACCTGAGCTAACATCTAACTTTCATCTTACACATATAAGGTTTGGGGTTTAGGGTGTTTAAGGATCTTGGGGGGTAACAAGGTTGTAATCCAAAAGGTCAAGGTAGGGCATAAATGTGAAATAGCAATGACTGGAAGAAAATTATCCTCAGAAGAACAAAAAATCCCAAAGGGGACAGGAGGAAATTGTTTCCATTAAGTAGGACAAAAAAACAAGCAAGTATAGAGAGAGGGAGGAGTCCTGACCCCTCCCCCCAGCCTTTTCCTCCCTCTCTACCCCCTCATCCCCCCGGCATCCCTGGGATGTCAGTTGACATCCAACGGGGGGGTTCTCCAGGCACAAAGGTCATTCTGGGTGAAGTAAAGGCGATCTTTGGAGGGGACTACTGAGAATCCACAGGAAGGATGAGGGGAAAATTACACTGTATTGGCCCCTTTTAGAGAAGCAGCGTGGCTCAGTGGAAAGAGCCCGGGCTTGGGAGTCAGAGGTCATGAGTTCGAATCCGGAGTCTGCCCCTTGTCAGCTGTGTGACTGTGGGCAAGTCACTTCACTTCTCTGTGCCTCAGTTCCCTCATATGTAAAATGGGGATGAAGACTGTGAGCCTCATATGGGACAACCTCATTCCCTTGTATCTAGCCCAAATATTTAAAATATTTGCTCTAAAATATTTCTACTTTCTTGATTGCAGTGCACCTGACCATCTGCGGCAGTTGTCTTCCAGTTTTCAGCTGAGATGGAGTTTTGCCCAGGGCTCTGCCTTACTGCATCCCCCAAATCCTTCCTCTGCCTCACTTTCAGTTTCCCAATTTCCACTCATCACCCAGGAGCCAAACCGGTATGTTCTCCATTCTTCTTCTGAGGCCTGCCCAGTGAAGCAGTGTTGAGGGGAGCATTATGGGAGCTTTAATGGTAGGAATAACTTCATCTCAGGATTTTGTGGATTATGTTCCTGTCTCATTTCTTGATATTTTAGTATGACCTGCAAGTACACTGATAGGACTGCTCAAGGAGTTGGTTGTGGAACTTGAGGGTAATCCAGGTTTCACAACCACGGAAAATGTTGTGAAATAACTTCACTTTGATGACCTGTGGACCGTGTCCAATCTGATGATCTTGCATCTACCCCAGCATTTAACACATAGTAAGTGCTTAATAAAGAACAACAGAGCCCGTCTTTTAGACTGTGAGCCCCGTTGTTGCATAGGGACTGTCTCTATCTGTTGCCGATTTGTAAATTCCAAGTGCTTAGTACAGTGCTCTGCACATGGTAAGCATTCAATAAATATGATTGAATGAATGTAGTCTTAAGTCATGCTGTCATCACTGTGTCTGATTCCCAAATGATGTGTTGACCTTCTTGACTTGAGTCATCACATTTTTAACAAGTGTGCTGCATTGGCTACAGAATTTTAAGACATTATTTAGCTCCATGTTTCCAGTGGAGATCTTTGACAAAATATTAGGGTTTTCCTGATGCAGGATAAAGTTAATACATTACTATTCATTACTTTAGTTATTTTCAAGCTTATGTGGGGCTTACAGTCTAAAGGGAAGGGAGAACAGGATTTCATCCTCATTTTACAGATGAGGAAATTGGGGCACAGATAAGTTATATGATTTGCCCAAACAGCAGGCAAAAGGCAGAGCTTGTATTAGAACCTAGGTTTCCTGACGCCCAGTCTTGTGATCTTTTCACTAGGACACGCTGCTTCTCTACTGTCACAAGAACACTCTGCCTTGGGAATGTCCCAGTCCCTTATGCCTCTGTTTCCCCATCTATAGAATAAGTGCAAGGAGTTGTTGAGAAACCAACCACCCAGATACCATTAAAACTTTTAAGTGTGTGCTTATTGTAAACTTCTGACAAAGATGGTGGTTTGTAACTGGACTTTTTTGGTGCTCTACTGTGTAAGTGCTTCTTCTTGGCAATAATGATAACTCCAGTATGGATTTTTTAAGTTCTAAAAACTATGATTTGGAGGCAATCATCAGTTCCATTTTTTAAATGAAATTAAATTGGCACTCAGTTTCTAAAATTTGGGGTTTTATTTTTTATAATTTACATATTCATCTGTACAATGCATGTTTCTTTGAATTATATTACTCCCTTCTGATATTAGCAAATAATGCAAATACATAAATAAAAAGATATACAGCTCCCTCTTGACACACACAGCATTTTTAAACAACCAGGGTTTGGCTGTGAACCCCATATGGGCCAGGGACTGTGTATGGCTTGATTAGTCAAGCGATTAGTACAGAGATCTGCACACAGTAAGTATTCAATAAATACAGTTGAATGAATTATCTTGAATCTACCCCAAGGTTTAGTACAGTGTTTAGCTCATAGAAAGTACTTAATAAACACCACAAACTCTATTATTATTATTGTTATAGATTATCAGGTTTCCAACATCAATGCAAAGTTTAGCACTATCCAGCTCTTAGTTTTGAGGTGAGATGAGGGCTCTCTTCTAACAGTACACAAGAGCAGAAACTGATCTAGAGTTTCAAGGAATCCAGATCTGCAGAGCGATGAGCAAGACATGCCCCTCCAAAAAAAAAAAAATCAATCATTCATTCAGTCATATTTATGAGCACTTACTGTGTGCAAAGCACTGTACTAAGTGCTTGTGAGAGTATAAAACAACAATAAACACACACGTTCCCTACCCACAATGAGCTCACAGTCTACAGGGGAGAACAAATTAATATAAGTAAATAAAAAAAAATAACAGATATGTACATAGGGCTGTGGTGTCCTGAGGGAAGATGAACAAAAGGAGCTAGTTAGGGCAACACTAAAGGGAGTGGGAGAAGAGGAAAGAAAGGCTTAGTCAGGAAAAGCCTCTTGAAGGTGGTGTGCCTTCAGGCTTTGAAGTGGGTGAGAGTAAGTTTCTGATGGATTTGAGGAGGGAGGGCATTCCAGGCTAAAGGCAGGATGTAAGCGAGAGGTTGGTGGTGAGATAGATGACATTGGGGTACATTAAGAAGGTTAGCATTAGAGGAGCAAAGTGTGTGGCTGGGTTGTATTAAGAGAGTAGTGAGGTAAGGTAAGAGGGTGATTAAATGCTTTAAAGCCAATGAAGAGTAGTTTCTGTATGATGCAGAGGTGGATGGATAACCACTGGAGTTTCTTTAGCAGTGGAGAAACATGGTCTGAATGTTTTTGCAGGAAAATGTTCCAGGCAGTAGAGTGAAGTATGGACTGGCGTGGAGAGACAGGATCCTGGGAGGTCAGCAAGGAGGCTGATACAGTAATCAAGGAGGGATAGAATAAGTGCTTGGATTAACAAGGTAGCAGTTTGGATGGAGAGGAAGGGACAGATTTCAGTGATGTTGTGAAGGTGAAATATATATGTATCTGTATCATATGTACATATCTGTATCATATGTATACAACTGTATGTATCTGTAATTTATTTATTCATTTGTCTATTTATTTGTATTAATGTTTGTCTCCCCCTCTAGACTGTGGACTCATTGTGGGCAAAGAATAAATAATAATAATGTCGGTATTTGTTAAGTGCTTACTATGTGCCGAGCACTATTCTAAGTGCTGGGGTAGATACAGGGTAATCAGGTTGTTCCACTTGAGGCTCACAGTCTTAACCCCCATTTTACAGATGAGGTAACTGAGGTCCCGAGAAGTTAAGTGACTTGCCCAAAGTCACACAGGAGACAGGTGGTGGAGTCGGGATTAGAACCCATGACCTCTGAATCTTAAACCCCTGCTCTTTCCACTGAGCCATGCTGCTTCTCAGGAATGTGTCAGTTGTTATATTGTACTCGCCCAAGCGCTTAGTACAGTGCTTTGTACACAGTAAGTGCGCAATAAATATGATTGAATGATTGAATGGAATGTTTAGGATTTAGTGAAGGATGGAATATGTGGATTAAATGAGAGGGAGGAGTCAGTGATAATGCCAAGATTACCAGCTTGTGAGTCAGGAAGGATGGTGGAACTGTCTACAGTGATGGGAAAGTAAAGGAGAGGACAGGGTTTGGGTGGGAAGATAAGAAGTTCTGTTTTAAGTTATATTAAGTTTGAGGTGATGGTAGGACATCCAAGTAGAGATGTCTTAAAGGCAGGAGGAAATGTGAAATTGCAGAGAGGGAGAGAGATCAGGACTGGAGATCTAGATTTGGATATCATCCGCATAGAGGTGGGTAGTTGAAGCAGTCTGCGCGAATGTGTTCTCCAAGGAAATGGCTGTAAATAGGGAATAGAAGGGGACCCTGAACTGAACCTCGAGGGACCCCCACAGTTAGAGGGTGGGAGACAGAGGAGGAGCCTGTGAAGTAGACTGAGAATGAGCAGCTAGAGAGATAGTAGGAGAATCAAGAAAGGACAGTGTCAGTAAAACTGAGGTTGGATAGTGTTCCCAGGATAAGGGGATTGTTGACAGTGTTGCAAACAGCTGAGAGGTTGAGGAGGATTAGGATGCAATAGAGGTCATTGGATTTGGCAAGAAGGAGATAACTGGTGAACTTTGAGAATGCAGATTTTGTGGAGTGAAGGGGACAGAAGCCAGACTGGAGGGGATCAAGGGGACAATTGGAGGATAGGAATTTGAGACATTGCATGTAGACAGCTCCCTCAAGGAGTTTGGAAAGGAAAGGTAGGAGGGAGATGTGGGCTACAACTGAAGGGAGTCGTGGGATCAAGGGAGGGAATGTTTTTAGGATGGGGAGACATGGGTATGTTTGAATGCAGTGGGGAAGGACCAACTGGAGAGCAAACAGGGAGGACAGATGAAAGGAGGCAAGCATTTTGATAAGATGTGAAGTACCATGGCGTAGTGGATAAAGCATGAACCTGGGAGTCAGAAGGTCATGGGTTCTAATCCCAGCTCAGCTATTTGTCTGCTGTGTGACCTTGGACAAGTCACTTAACTTTTCTATCCCTCAGTTACCTCATCTGTAATATGGGGATTGAGACTGAGCCCCCCACATGGGGCAAGGACTGTGTCCAACCTGACTTGCTTTTACCTACCCCAGCGCTTAGTACAGTGCCTAGCACATAATAAGTGCTTAATAAATACCATTATTATTATTATTATGTGAAGGAATGGGGTCAGATGCACAGGTGGAGGGAGTGAATTTTGAGAGGAGGGAGATCTCCTTTAGAGAAATTGCTGGGAAAAATGGGAGAGTTAAAGAAGGAGCAAGAGAGGGGAGGGATTGGGGAGAGGCAAGGGAGATTTTAGGTAGATCATACTTGATAGTGTCAATTTTCTTAATAAAGTAGGTGGCCAGGCCATTGGAGGCAAGAGATGGGGGAGGCAGTGGAACAGCGGGTTTGAGGAGGGAATTAAAAGTCTAGAATAACTGGCGAGGGCTATGAGCATGGGTGTCAATAAGAGTGGAGAAATAATTTTGCCAGGCAGAGGAGAGGGCAGAGTTAAAACATGAAGTGGACAAAGTCAGCCATATATATTGATTTCCACCAGCAGTGCTCTGCTGCTCGTGCACAAGAGCGAAGGAGGTGGACTGTAGGGGTGATCCAGTGTTGTCGATTAGTCATTCGAGATCAATGAAAGGATAGGGGAGTGAGTGAGTTGACTTCAGTAGAGAGGGTAGTGTTGAGAGCATTAGTTTGGTCATCAAGGGAAAGTAGTTTGGGTATGGAAGCTAAATGGGGCATGGTGAGTTGAGAAAATTGGATGGGTCAAAAGATCAGAGATCTCCTTGGGGGAACAGTAGATTTACAGGGATGAGTTGTGGGAGACAAAGCAAGCAAGGATGTTGTGGTCAGATAGAGGGATTCCAGAGTTGGTGAGGGTAGAAATTGTGCAGCGGCTAGAGAAGCAGCGTGGCCCAGTGGAAAGAGCATGGGCTTTGGAGTCAGAGGTCATGGGTTCGAATCCCGTCTCTGCCACTTGTCAGCTGAATGACTGTGGACAAGTCACTTAACTTCTCTGTGCCTCAGTTACCTCATCTGTAAAATGGGGTTAAGACTGTGAGCCCCACGTGGGACAACCTGATTCCCCTGTGTCTACCCCAGTGCTTAGAACAGTGTTCTGCACATAGTAAGTGCTTAACAAATACCAACATTATTATTATTATTAGAGATGATGAGATCGAGTGTGCATACAAGTTGGTGAGTGGGTGAGGTGGGGTGGAGCAGGAGGTTAGTGGAGTTGAGGAGTGATAGGAGGCGGGCAATATCTATGTGTATATTGAAGTCCCCAACGATCAATGTAGACATGGAAAAAGAGAGCAGGACTGTCAGAAAGAGGTCAAAATGGTTAAAGAAGTTAGGGGTGGGACCTGGGGGGCAGTAGATAGCCATTACTAGAATTGGGGGTGGGTGGAAAAGGGCCATGATATGGGGTTTGAAAGAAGGCAAATAAAGTGATGGGGGAGGTAGAATGGTGCGAAAGCGGCAGTGGGGCACGAGAAGGAAGCCAACACCTCCTTACCCGGTGAGTCTGGGGGTGTGGGAGAAGATGAGGCCCCTTCTGGAGAGAGCAGTAGGGGAGACCGAGTCATCGGAAGACAGCCAGGTTTCAGTGATGGCGAGGAGGAGTGACTGAGACAGGAACATGTCAAGGATGAAGGGGCGCTTCCCATGATGAAACGGGTTCCACAGGTCAGATTTGGCTGAGGCTGTGGGGAGGGTGGGTTGGGTGGGGATGGTGGGAGGGTTGGAAGGGTTTGACTGGGAATGAGCTGGTGGGGGCCAGTGTGGAGGGAGAGGGAGGCGGGGTGGAGTTGGGAGAGGATGACAGGGATGGAGGGGTGCAGGTGGGAAGAGGGGTGAAGATGGCTCAAGTGGGTTTTTATATGGTATTTCCAACGCGCTTACTATTGGCCAGGCACTATTCTAAGTGCTGAGGTAGATACAAGGTAATCAGGTTGGACACAGTCCAGGTCCCACATGGGGATCACAGTCTTAATTCCCATTTTATAGGTGAGGTAACTGACGCACAGAGAAATCAAATGACATAGTGTCACCCAGGTCACAGGTAATGGAGCTGGGATTAAAACACAAGTCCATGTTTTACCCATTAGGCCATGTAGGGGAGTGTACTGAGGAGGACTGCCTGTGGGGAGGAGGATGAAGAGGGGTGCTATGCGCAGGTGACAGGGGAGGGGAGACCAGAGGGAGGGGACTGAAGGCACATTGTGGGGGTAGGGGGTAAGAGAAAGAGTATCCTGAGCTGCAGCAGCTGATCTGTAGACCCAGTGGGCTGTGGCAAATTCCTCTAAAGGGGGCGACTCAGCAGCTCCCAGCTAGGGGGAATCCACAGGTTCTGAGTTGGGATTAGTGAGTCAATAAAGCATCTGCATGGAGTGAATGGATGAGCGCTCCCAAGCTCTTAGTTGTCAATGGGTGATTGTTGACACGTTGTTACCTCCTTCGTAAGTCACCGCATCCTTCTTTGCCAGGGGGTCTGAGTCCTGGTGTGTATAGCGATGGGGTGGTGGGGTGGTGGGGTGGGGGATTGGCAATTCTTTTCTCATGCAATCCCGAATCCTCGGTGCATGCATAGAGAGAAAGGGGAATGAGAATATCAGTATCTCCTCCCTCAGTTCAATTGTAGGCCCCCGGCGGCGGGGGGCGACCCTCCCCTTTGCTCAGTCCTCAGGCATTCACGTGCAGGGGGTGACCCTTCCCTCAAGTGGGATCCCAGGTCTCCAGGATGAGAGGAGGGGCTGGAGGGCTCAGCATCTCTTCCCTCAGTGGCCATCACAAGTTCCCTGCGGTGGTCGGGAGGAGGTGGTAGAGACCCTCCCTTTGTCAGGTTTTGGCCCTTGGCTTGCCGGGTGGGAGCTGGGGTGGTCGGCAGCCTTCCCCTCTGGCTCGATCTTAGGCATCCACTGTGAGTGGGAAGGGGCGGAGGGCTAGGTGTCCCCTGGAGACTCTCCTTGCCTCAATTTTTGCCCCCCTGCCTTGCCACATGGGCCTTAGGGTGGTCAGCGGCCCTTCTCTCTGATTCCTTAGGCCTTCTGTGGTCAGCGTCCATTTCCTTCAAATCGACGATCCCAGGGACCCCACTAGAAACCCTCCCCAACCTCAATTTTGGCCCTCTTCTTTGCCCAACGGGCACTGAAGTGGCAAGCCATGGTATCTCACCCATTTACAAATGACAAAACAATTTGGATATTTGTAATATTCCACGTTATTGCGTTGGTAACAGCCACTAACAGTCTGTCAGTCAGTGTTTTTATTGAGTGCTTACTGCGAGCTCAGCACTGTACTAAGTGCGATTAGACTGTAAGCCCGTCAAACGGCAGGGGCTGTCTCTATCTGTTGCCGACTTGTTCATCCCAAGCGCTTAGTACAGTGCTCTGCACATAGTAAGCGCTCAATAAATACTATTGAATGAATGAGAGTGAAAAATAACAATATAACAGACATATTCTCTGCCCAAAATGAGCTTACAATCTAGAGGGGGAGATGGACATTAATGTAAGTAAATAGAATTACAGATATGTACATAAGTGATGTGGGCCTGGGAGGGGGGATGAAGAAAGGGTGAAGTCAGTGAGACGCAGAATGGAGTGGGAGAAGGGGAAAGGAGGGCTTAGCCAGGGAAGGCCTCTTGGAGATGTGTCTTCAAATAAGGTTTTGAAAGTGGAGAGAGTCTGTCAGATATGAAGAGGGAGGGCGTTTCAGGCCGGAGGCAGGATGTGGGTGAGAGGTCGCGGTGAGGTAGACAAGATGGAGGTTCAGTGAAAAGTCTGGCATTAGAGGAGCGAAGCATGTGGGCTGCTGAGTAGTAGGATAGTTAGCAAGGTGAGATAGGAGGGGCAAGGTGATTGAGTACCTTAAGCCGATGGTAAGGAGTTTCTGTTTGATGTGGAGGTGGATGGGCAACCACTGGAGGTTTCTGAAGGGAGGGGAAACATGGACAATGTTTTCGAAGAAAAATTATCCAGGCAGCAGAGTGAAGTAGGGAATGGAGTGGGGAGAGACAGGAGGCAGGGAGGTTAGTAAGGAGGCTGATACAGTAATAACGGCAGAATAAGATAAGAGCTTGGACTAAGGTAGCAGCAGTTTGGATGGAGAAGCAGCATGGTGTAGTGGGTAGCACATAGGTCTGGGAATCAGAAGCTCCACCACTTATCTGCTGTGTGAACTTGGGCAAGTCACTTCACTTTTCTGTGCCTCAGTTACCTCATCTGTAAAATGGGGATTGAGACTGGGAGCCCCATATGGTAGAGGGACTGTCCAACTCGACTTGCATGTATCTACCCCAGTGCTTAGTACAGTGCATGGCACAGAGTAAGCACTTAACAAATACCATTATTATTATTATTATGGAGAGGAATACTGACAATCACATAAATATGCTCTATCAATTTGTGCAGGATGTGGGTGATTTTTACTGATCAAAGGTATTTATTGAGCGCTTACTATGTGCAAGCACTCCACTAAGCACTTGAGAGATCACGATACAACAAAGTTGGAAGACACATTCTCTGCCCAAAGGCACTTTCTAATATATCTAGAAATTCTAGAATTAGAATTTCTAATATTCTAATATCTAAATAAATTACAGATATATACATCAGTCCCCTCTCAGGTCACATCTGGAGAGTTTTCAATACCCTATGAGTCTGAAACTACTAAAAAGCATAAGACAAGAACAGACATAAGTGCTATGGGGCTGAGGTTGGGGTGAATATCAGGTGCAAATAGTTACGCACATTTTGACAGTGAAAAATGTTAAAGAAAAACTTAAACTTGTGGAGTTTGGGGGGTTCCACCCTAAGTTTATAAACATGACTCAGGAGGTGACACATTGGATGAAATGGGATGAAAACTGTGAAAATCCCTATCCTCTTGGTGATGGAGAGGATGATGTCAGATGAATGAGGGCACAAGGTGGTGGGGCAGAACACCTGGACCTCGTCCTTTGACCCCACAGCCTTGCCTTTGGGGTATAAAAGAGGCAGAGGCTGTTTTACCAACAAAAGAGCTGGTGGCTAGCCACAACAGTGTTTATCCTTTCTGCCCGCTCTTTTCTCTCAGCCTCCTGCTTCCAGCTCAGGCTCTGACTTGACTTGGGTTCCTTGGGTTGTGGATTCTGGGGAAGCCTGATGAGGCCCAGCAAAGGAAGAAAAAAGCACTAGCTTCCAGGTGCAAATAGGCTAAAGTTCTTGTTCCCTGCTCACTTCTGCTCCTATACTTGGTGGACATCTGCAATTGAGCAAGCAAAGATTGCAGCACATGCCAGTGTGGGAGGACCAGCTAGCTGGGCCCCATGCTTGCTCCCATAGCTGCCACCTTAACTTGCCCAGGACCGCTCACTGGCTCTCTTCCACTAGGACCAGACCCTTGAGACATCACGTGGCTTGGAATTCCAGTTCTGCCCTTTGTTTGTTATGTGACTCTGGGGAAGTCACTTAACTTCTCTGGGCCTCAGTTTCTTCACCTGTAAAATGAGTGTGAAATACAAGTCTTCCCTCCCTCTTAGATTGTGAGTCCCACGCTGGTCAGGTAGACCTGATTATCTGGTATCTGCTCCAGCGCTTAGTTCAGTGTTTGGCACATAGTAAATGCTTAACAAATGCCACAGTGACTATTATTTTACAGTCCTGATTTAGGCCATCGATGTGCTCAGCAAGGTCCTGCTGGCTGCTCAGCCTACTCCCCTGGCCCCTCAAGCTGCAGCTGGAGCTGAAGAGCTGGCAGCCAGGTAGGCAGGCAGGCAGGCAGGAAGGGAGGCTGAAACCAACAGTTCCCTCCTGTGCCATCCCTAGGTGAATGCTAATCAGAGCAGTTGTCTTGGGCCTGCATTTCATCTGTCCTTTTGGAGAGGCTGAGCATTTCTCAGCATAGTTCCACTAGGACCCTGCCTTCATGGCCTCGGTCCTCAGGGGGTAGTTTAAGGAACTACGTATCATCCTCTCTTGCATTTCCAACCAGAGCCCAGAAGGATGTTATGTGAGCAGGGGACAAGCCATCCCATGGACCACTCAATTCTGCTTTTTGTTTTTGACAGAGGCCCAGGTCAAGACCATCCACTTTCCAGCCCCTCAAACTCTCAGCTCCAAAACTGAACTTTCCATCTTCCTTCCAATCCCACCCTCCTCCCAAATTTCCCATCTGTATCGATAAGAAGCAGCATGACATAGTGGATAGAGCACGGGCCTGGGAGTCAGAAGGTCATGGGTTCTAATCCCGGCTCAGCCCCTTGTCTGCCATGTGACCTTAGACAAGTCACTTCTTTGGGCTTCAGCTACATCTGAAAATGGGGATTGAGACTGTTAGCCCTGCTTGGGACAGGGACTGTGTCCAACTTGATTTGCTTGTATCCACCCAGTGTTTAGTACAATGCCTGGTACATAGTAAGTGCTTAACAAATACCATTTATTAGCAGAAGCAGCATGGCTTTGTGGAAAGAGCATGGCTTGGGAGTGAGAGGATGTGGGTTCCAATCCCGGCTTCAAACACTTATCTGCTGAGTGACCCTGGGCAAGTTACTTCACTTTTCTGTGCCTCAGTGACCTCATCTGTAAAATGGATATTGACTGTGAGCCCCATGTGGGACAACCTGATTACCTTGTATCTACCCCAGTGCTTAGAACTGGGGTTGGCACATAGTAAGCGTTTAACAAATACTGTAATAATAATAATTATAATGTTGGTATTTGTTAAGCGCTTACTATGTGCAGAGCACTGTTCTAAGCACTAGGGTAGATACAGGGTAATCAGGTTGTCCCACATGAGGCTCAAAGTCTTGATCCCCATTTTACAGATGAGGTAACTGAGGCACAGAGAAGTTAAGTCACTTGCCCACAGTACATAGCTGACAAGCGGTGGAGCCAGGATTCGAACCCATGACATCTGACTCTCAAGACTGTGCTCTTTCCACTGAGGCATGCTGCTTCTCTACAACAATAATAATAATAACCCTATCATCCTCTCTGTCCCTAAAGCCTGCACCCTTGGTATCATCAATGACCCTTCATTGTCCTTTTGCTCTCATATCCATTGAATTGCTAAACCTATAGATTCTTCCTCCAAAACATCTTGAGGAGATGCCCCTTCCTCTTCACCCTAACAACTGTTACCCTGGTTTAAGCCCTTGTCACATCAAGGTCAGGCTATTTTATCAGCCTACTAATTGGTTTCCCTCCCTCCCGCCTCTCTGGATATCAGTCCATACCCCTGACTGCTTGCCTAGATCATCTTTCTGAAATGTCTCTCAGCAAACATCTCTTGACTCTTCAGATACCTCTAATGGCTTCCCATTTAATAATAATAATGTTGGTATTTGTTAAGCGCTTACTATGTGCAGAGCACTGTTCTAAGCGCTGGGGTAGACACAGGGGAATCAGGTTGTCCCACGTGGGGCTCACAGTCTTCATCCCCATTTTACAGATGAGGGAACTGAGGCACAGAGAAGTTTAAGTGACTCACCCACAGTCACCCAGCTGACAAGTGGCAGAGCTGGGATTTCGAACTCATGACCTCTGACTCCAAAGCCCGTGCTCTTTCCACTGAGCCACACCACTTCATTCCATCAGTATTAGATAGAAATTCCTTTCTCTGGCCTTCCAGGGTTCCTCCACCAGCTTTCTGCATTTTAGATATCAGCTCTCACTTTGCCCTCCACTGACATCACTCATGCCATTCCCCTGACCTGGAACTCCATCCTCCTGCAAATCTGCCAGATCTCAGCTCTCCCTACCCTCAAAGCCCTCCTGAAAGCCCACTGCCTCCAGCAAGTCTTTTCCAAATAATTCCAACATGTCGAGTAATACAACCAATAGCAACTTTCAGCATCCGTCTATTTATATCCATCAACAGCATTTGAGTATGCATATGCATTTAGTGATTTATTCTGACTCTATTTATAAGTATTTTTCTGTCTTCTCCATTGATTTTAAGTTTCTCCTGGGCAGGGAACTCATCTGTTCTTCTCTGGTACTTTCCTGAGCACTTAGTACAACACCACTGCACTCAGTAGGTATTAATATTACCACTAAAACTCCTGGGACACGGGCCTCCTGAACCATGCTTGAGCCTACCAGGCTCTTTCTCCACCCTAGGATTTGAGCCCTTCCTAGGGTGTCCTAAGCAGGCTCCAAACAAGTCAGACCCTCGGGTCTGGGGTAGAATCGACCCTTCCTCCATGCTGTACTCTCCCAAGGGCTTAGTATAGTGCCTGGAACAGTAAGGACTTGATAAATAAAACTGATTGATTGAATGACTGATTGATTACTGGGCTCCACTCTGCTAGGTGGCCCTGAGCTAAAGAGTGAATATCTTGGGGCAGCAGGGCCCATAGATTTCAAACTGTCTGTAGAGAGGGGAAGAGTTAAAACTTGATGTGGGCTACAGGATACTTGCCTCGTCCAGTTCTTCACCCTAGAAGTTTGGGTTCCATGAGGTTCCAAACTGGTTGACATCCATTCTAACCATGGCAGAGTGTTCACTTTGAGTGCAGTAGGCACTCATTACACACTACTCATTGATTGCATATCTGGTGGCTTTTCCTGCATTTACTTCTCCCTTCTCCTTTTCTTGTCTTAAGCCTTCCAGTTGTTTCCGACCCTTAGCAACCCCACGGACACAACTCTCCCATAACACCATGCTCTCCATCTACAATAGTCTGGTAGTGGATCTATAGAATTTTCTTGGTAAAGATATGGAAGTGGTTTACCACTGCCTCCTTCCGTGCAGTAAACTTGAGTTTCTGCCCTCTACTCTCCCCCATGCTGCTGCTGCCAAGCACAGGTGAGTTTTGACTTGTAGCAGATTGCCTTCCACTAGCTAGCCACTGCCCAAGCTAGGAATAGAATGAGTATGCCTCTGCTTGGCTCTCCCTTCCGTAGCCGAGACTGGTAGAGAACTGGAAACTCTACAGATGTGACCCTGAGATGGGTCTCCTTTTCTAGGACCATTGATATTTAGTAATGACAGGTACAAGACACCTTAAAAGTAAAATGTATTTGAAAAATTCTTTCTTGTCAGTCTTCTCATGAGAGGGGTATGTGTGTGTACGTTGCAGGCAGATCCTGTGACCATACAAAGGCAGAGATGAAAGCAAGCTTTGTTGTTAACCATGTTCTGCGTGCCAGACCACAGCAGCCATAGTATATTCACAAACAGTACAGAACCAAGAGCAGTGAGTGTACAAATAGAGGTTGGATTCTCTTTTTCACCATGCATTGAGGAGGGAGGTAACTGCATATGCCTTTCTCTTTTCTTTAACTCCTCCTCCTCCTCTTTCTTACCCTGAGAGACTTCCTGTCCTAATTAGTTTTAATCCTTATTGACAAAACCCTACAATTTTCTTTATGACACACACTCCAACCCAGCCCAACTTCCTTCATTTGAATCAAATAACACTTCTGAGAATCAGCCCTCATGGGGTTTTTCCTATAATGTATTTTTGACTCACTTAAGCAACTGTTGAGTTAATTTAGGACGTTTGTGGTGGCTCTTTCCTGTGTTGTGTCACCAACCCTACCAAGGTGTAGGGAACCATAAGGCTTAACCCCTTCAATTCCAGCAGTGTCTTAGACAAACAAGGTTGCAAAAAAATACCAATGCTCTGCTGGCCCAGTATTCCTGGCATCCCTTGCGGCAAGCAGGATTTTGTTTCATTGCCTTTAAGGTTCCAGAATGGAAGAAGTTCCCCTAATTGTTCTTATGTTTATTTGTTCCTACCCTGAAGATTTTTTCTTTGATACTTTGCTTTCTACTTATTCTTCTTTTCTATAACTATTTTCTTTCCTCTTCCTATCTGTCAGATAATTACTCTCTTCACCTTCAGAATCTTACTGAAGGTACATCTCCTCCAAGACGCCACCCCTGACTAAGTCGTCTTTTCTTTTTCTTCCACTCCCTTCTGCATCACCCTGAATGCTTCCTTTATCCTTCTCTCCTCCCAGCCTACAGCACTTATGTACATATTCATAATTTATTTATTTACATTAATGTCTGTCTCCCCCTCTAGACTGTAAGCTTTTGTGGGTAGGGAATATATCTATTTACTGCATTCTCCCAAGTGCTTAGTACAGTGGTCTGCACATAATAATCCCTAAATAAATATGATTGATTGATTGATTGATCTACCCCTCTCTATTATTGGTAAACCTGATCTCTTAATTGTAATCTGGCTTCATGTACTCAACAACTACTTTGAACTTTTCCCCCATTTTTCCATGCAGCTACGTAATTTACATTTTTATTTTCTCACATTTTAATTTGATAGAATAAATTCGTTCATGAAAAATGGAACATTTTGGCCTTCATCTTTCACCCATATCCATTCTCTTTCAATAGCCACTGGTCTTTCTTAGTAGAAAAAGTACTTGTGAGAAGCTGCGTGGCTTAGAGGAAAGAGCACGGGCTTGGGAATCAGAGGTCATAGGTTCTAATCCCGGCTCCAACACTTGTCAGCTGTGTGACTTTGGGCAAGTCACTTAACTTATCTGTGCCTCAGTTACCTCATCTGTAAAATGGGAATTAAGATTGGGATGTAGGGCAACCTAATTACCTTGTATCTATTCCAGTGCTTAGAAGAGTGCTTGGTACATAGTAAGCACTTAACAAATACCATCATTATAAATTAAGTGCTTACTGTGTGCAGAGTACTATATTAAGCACTGGGAAAGAATTAGACTGGTTTCTGGGCCTTAGGTGGCTCAGGGGAGGATGGTGAACTGGTAACAGACACATAAGGAGAGATTAAAAAAAACACTAATCAAAAACACTAAGACATCACACATACAAATGAAATACACATGAGTAATATTCTCCTCAGTGTTTTCCTTATATCTACTAATGTCCAAACTTTCAACCCCATGAAAAAGAGAGTGGTCAACTTGTCAAGGCTGCAGAGAGGTCAATGAGGATTGGAAGAGAGTAGAGCTCATTAGGCTTGACTTGGAAGAGATCATTGGAGACTTTAGTAAACATGATGTTACTGGAACCAAATTGGCAAAAATCAAATTGGAGTAGGTCATGAAAAGTAGGTAGAAAGACAGAAAGAGAAGTGGTGTATACAACCTGTTCAAAGAGTTTGATCAAGAATGGGGGAAGGGAGTTGGGATACAGGCCTGCAATCTCGGTGTCATCCTTGACTCGTCTCTCTCATTCACCCCACACATCCTATCTGTTACCAAGACCTGCCGGTTTCACCTCTACAATATCGCCAAGATCCGCCCTTTCCTCTCCACTTAAACGGCTACCTTACTGCTACAGGCTCTCGTTATATCCCAGCTAGACTACTGTGTCGGCCTTCTCTCTGACCTCCCTTCCTCCTCTCTTGCCCCGCTCCAGTCTATTCTTCACTCCGCTGCCCGGCTCATCTTCCTGCAGAAACGATCTGGGCATGTCACTCCCCTTCTTAAACAACTCCAGTGGTTGCCTATCAACCTCCGCTCCAAACAAAAACTCCTCACTCTAGGCTTCAAGGCTCTCCATCACCTTGCCCCTTCCTACCTCTCCTCCCTTCTCTCTTTCTACCGCCCACCCCGCACGCTCCGCTCCTCTGCCGCCCACTTCCTCACCATCCCTCGGTCTCGCCTATCCCGCCGTCGACCCCCGGGCCACGTCCCTCCCGCGGTCCTGGAACACCCTCCCTCCTCACCTCCGCCAAACTGATTCTCTTCCCCTCTTCAAAACCCTACTTAAAACTCACCTCCTCCAAGAGGCTTTCCCAGACTGAGCTCCTCTTCTCCCTCTACTCCCTCTGCCACCCCCCTTTACCTCTCCGCAGCTAAACCCTCTTTTTCCCCTTTTCCCTTCTGCTCCTCCACCTCTCCCTTCCCATCCCCACAGCACTGTACTCGTCCGCTCAACTGTAAATATTTCCATTACCCTATTTATTTTGTTAATGAATTGTACATCGCCTTGATTCTATTTAGTTGCCACTGTTTTTTACGAGATGTTCTTCCCCTTGACTCTATTTATTGCCACTGTTCTCGTCTGTCCGTCTCCCCGATTAGACTGTAAGCCCGTCAAACGGCAGGGACTGTCTCTATCTGTTGCCGACTTGTTCATCCCAAGCGCTTAGTACAGTGCTCTGCACATAGTAAGCGCTCAATAAATGCTATTGAATGAATGAATGAATGAAAGATGGCATATGCAGAATGCAGTGGGTTCCAGAGAAAGCTTTTTGTAGGAGAGATTGAGCATGTGTGAAGCCAGAAGGGAAAGAGCCATCTGAGAGTCACAAGTTAAAGACGGCAATAAGGAGGGCAGAAGAGAAGGAGAAAGCATTTTTAAAAGGTAAGCGATAATGGGATCTGCTTAAGTCAAAATGAAGAATTTAAAAATGAAGAAAAACTCTTGAGTACGAAGAGAGGACTGGGGCCAGGGAATGGGGGATGGGAGACAAGGTCAGGGGAGGACAGGAAAGCCATTGGGACCTGGGTGAGATGAGTCAGGGGGATTAGGGATGGATGTGAAGAGGGAGGAAAGGTTGTACAGTGTAATTTTTACTTTCCTTTAGTTCTCGGTTGTCACATCAAAGCTGGCTCAGGAACAGATCTAATGGACTTTAAAAGTCTATGGGGAAACATACCCATCAATAGAATAATTCACCATACAACCACCTTTTCAAAGGACAAAAGCTAGTTTTAGAGTGGAATGCAACAATACATTGCCATTAATTAGAAGAAAAATGAATGAAATCTGTGAATAGAATAGTCTTTCAATTCTTTACAAATACAGGATTAAAAGTTAGGGACTTCACTGAGGAAGGGGCAGTGGTTCAAAATTAGGAGAAAAAAAGGCACAAAGAGGAAGAGACACTTCTGGGGGAAAGAGGGAGAGAGAGAGAGAGACAGAGAGTGTCAGAAACACACAGTCAGATAATTCTACCCTTTGGATAGTCAGGGTAGCAGGGAAGAAAGAGGCGGTTAAGGCCACTAGCAATGAGAGCCCAAATCCCCAGTGAACTCTTCCCTGAGAGAGAAAAAAAGGGTCTGTGGTTACAGTGAGCAGGGCTAAATTGCTGAATCAAATCCATCTGCAGGCTACACTCAAATATCAAAGATTTGATTACTCATGCAGCTGTCCTTTAAGGCCCTGCCATTATCAGCACACCATACCAAAGATCAAGGCCCCCCCTCTTTCCCTACACGTCCTTTGGTCTGGGTTGTCTTCTGGAAGCTGCTTCATTATCCAGCCTGACTAGAAAATGGAGGAATCTCTAAATACTGGTCTGAATAATTTTCAAATGCTGCTTTGGGTGCCTTTGCTTCCTAATTTTTTTTTTGGTGTTGTTAAGTACTTGCTATGTGTCAAGCACTATTCTAAGTTAATATACAAGTTAATATATACAAGTTAATCAGGTCAGACAGAGTGGTTATTCTACATGGGGATCACAGTATAAGTAGGAGGGAGAACAGGTATTGAATCCCTATTTTGCAGGTGAGGAAACAGGCACAGAGAAGTCAAGTGACCAAGGGTCATATAGCAGGCAAGTGGTGGAGCTGGGATTAGAACCCATGTCCTCTGGCTCCAAGGCCCATGGCTTTATCCACTAGGCCATGCTGCTTCCCCAAAGTTCTTAAAACTTGATTTGTTTACATTGGTGTCTTCATTAAGTTTGGTGAAATAGTCACAGAATGTGATTCAGAAATGGACAAGAAATGGATGTGTTAAGTCCTTCTGGTTATATTTGAATGTTTGTAAAGCAAATTTAATAAAGCCCAATTTCATCACAATACAGTTGATACTTCTGCTTTTTCAGGAGGAGGGGACTCCCTTGTGAAGCTAAGTTTCTATCTACTCATAGCGTTCTGAAAGTAAAATAAGTTTAATGTTACCAGGAATCTTTTGCTTTAGTTAACTGAGAACTGTTTTTACCGAGTTAGTGTGAAGGCAGTTGGTAGGCAAGAGAGGGAAGAGCCTGGGGATTAGATTTAAATCAATCAATCACTGGTCTTTACTGAATGCTTACTGCATGCAGAGTGCTTGGAAAAGTACAATATAATAGAATTGGTAGATGCAATCCCTGCCCAAAAGGAACTTACTGTCTACAGGGAGAGACAGACATTAAAGTAAGTTACATATAGCGGAAACAGTAGAGGTATAAGAATATTTACATAAGTGCTTTGGGCTGAAGTGAGTATCAAAGTGATTAAGGGGGCACACAGCCGGGGAGAGCACATAGGAGAAACAAAGGTTTTAGTTAGGGAAGACCTCTTAGAGAGATGTGATTTTAGGAGGGTTTGAAGGTGTGGAGAGCAATGGGACTGTCAGATATGAAAGGGGAGGAAGATACAGGCCCAAGGGAGGAAGCAGCATGGCCTAGTGGATAGAGCATGGGTCTGGGAGTCAGGAGGTCCTGGGTTCTAATCCTGACTCCACCACTTGTCTGCTATGTGACCTTGGGCAAGTCACTTCAATTCTCTGTGTCTGTTACCTCATCTGTAAAATGGGGTTAAGACTGTGAGCCCACCGAGCGACAGAGCCTGTGCCCAACCCGATTTGCTTGTATCTACCCAGCACTTAGTTCAGTGCCTGGCACATAGTAAGTGCTTAACAAATAATAATGATGGTATTTGTTAAGCGCTTACTATGAGCCAAGCATATTATTATTATATGAGCAAGAGCCCAGAAGCAGGATAGATGAGATCAAGTTACAGAGAGTAGGCTGGTGCCAAAGGAGCAAAGTGTGCAGATTTTTTTTTTAATGGTTTTTGTTCAGTGCTTACTTTGTGCCAAGCACTGTAATAAGTGCTGCGGGAGATTACAAGATCACCAGGATTGGGTTGTAGTAGGAGATCAGCGAGGTAATATAGGATGGGAAGAGCTGACTGACCGCTCTAACGCCCGATGGTAAGGAGTTTCTGTTTGCTGCGGAGCTGGATAGACAACCATTGGAAGCTTGTGAGGAGCCCCCTTCTCCTGTCTCTCCACTCCTCCCAAACCACCAATGTTTCCCATTCACCACAGCAGCAATTGGAAATGCCTCTCTATTGGCTTTAAAGTACTCGATCAGCTTTTTCCTCCACCCCCGCCTATCCTCACCGCTCTCCTATTACAGTTCAGACATCAGACTTCATTCCTATAATACCAACCTACTCACTGTGACTTGCTTTCATCTCATCTTTAACACATTGCTTTTGCCTGCCCTTCTGTCTGGAAATTTCTCTCCCTTCACATTGTGCTCTCCCTGTCTGCAAAGCCCTTCTAAAATCATATCTCCTCCAGGAAGTCTTCCCTGACTAGTCTTTCATCTCCACACTTAATTATCTTTCTTGTAGCATCACCTATGCATTTGAGTCCTTAAAAATTAATCTATCAAAGGTATTTAATGAGTGCTTACTGTGTGCAGAGCCTGGGAGGGTACAATAGAGTAGGTAAGCATGATCCTTGCCCTCAGGATCCTTACAAATTACCTCTTAATACCCAACCCTTCCGCCCGACCCACTCGATTCAGAGCACTTACTTTTGCTTAGTCTCTGATTCCTCTCCCTGTCTGCCTTCCCCCACTAAACTGTAAGCTACTTGGTGGCAGAAATTGTGATTGAGTGGTTGAGAGGGCCAACCACAGAGACATATACAAATAATATCCATTTTAGGTATGAATGGTTGAATGGTAATTAAATACTTGTCAAAACTTTTTTTTTTTAATTACAGAAACCCCTTAGAACTTAAATTTCCTAATTTTCAATGTTCAGTGTCTAATATTACAAAGATTTATATAACACTGGATTTTCCAGAATTTAACTGCACTCTTGTTAGCCAGGGACCTCAAGCAACTCTTCTCCCCTCTCCCCTTCGATAAGGTGGCACTGATTGTATTCAGATCTTGGCACGAACACTCTATTTACATCTTGGCAGGGTGTCTACTCAATTTCCAGCTCTAAGTTATCCGCTATGTGAAGAGAGCTGGATTCCTTTGCAGACCCTTCTCCCCCAGCAGAAAGCCTCTCTCTGCCAGAAGACCGACCAAACCCGAAAACAACATGGCCTTAGTGGAAAGAGCATGGGCCTGGGAGTCAGAGGACCTAGGTTCTGATCCTGCCTCTGTCACATGCCTGCTGTGTGACCTCGGGAAAGTCACTTAACTTCTCTGTGCCTCAGTTCCCCCATCTGTAAAATGGGGATTCAATCATTGTTGTTCCTCTCCTCTAGGCAGTGAGCCCCAGGTGGGTCAGGGACCACATCCCAACCTGCTTTAACTTGTATCTACTCAGCACCACAGCATAGTGAGGCACTTACTGAATACCACAACAGTAATAATCCGCCACTTGTCTGCAGTATGACCTTGGGCAAATCACTTAACTTCTGTCCCTCAGTTACCTCATCTGTAACTGAGCCCCTTGTGGGATATGAACTGTTGTCCAATCAGATTATCTTACATCTACACCAGTGCTTACTACAGTGCCTGTCACATAGTAAGCACTTAACAAATACCATAAAAAAATTAAGTAAAAGATCAAAAAGGGCCCAGGCCCCCATCCTGCATTCAGGCACACATTTTATCCACTGCAGTTCCCAAGAGCACCATCCAGACGTGGAGCAATGTTAATCGCCTTACTTTTCTGCCCACACCACCCATTGAATAGTAGTTTGATCTGCTTGGCATGAACCATTTAAATGAATCTCTTGCTACCTAAAAGTTGTCATTTTTGCCACTGCACATATATCTGGCTGCTGGCAATGGCACAGGTCAGCTCAACTCAACTCAACTGGCCAACTCAAGCACTCAGAACACCCCTCTTCTAGACTGTGAGCCTGCGGTGGGCAGGGACTGTCTCTGTTTGTTGCTGAATTGCACTTCCCAAGTGCTTAGTACAGTAAGTGCTTAATAAATACGAGTGAATGAATGAATGAACTGTGCCCAGTCCTTAGAACAGTGCTTGCACATAGTAAGTGCTTAACAAATATCATAAAAACACTCTACTTACATCTTGGCAGGGTGTCTACTCAATTTCCAATAGGCACCAGCAAGTTTCTCTCTGCACTGTCTCAAGAATCCACCAGTTTAAACACAAAGCTGTCATTATTTTGGGGGAGCTGGTCACCCTGGAAAAGGGGACCTCTCTCAGGGGAAAAAATATAAATATATCTTCATCAGCATATCAACATTAATCCTTTCCTTCCCATAATACTCTTATAACAATGTAAATACACACCTCAAATAGTATTTGGATCAAGTTCCATCTTTAAACATTTAATTAATTATGCTTCATCATTTACATAACTTTTTTGTCATTCTAAACAATTAAGATGGAAAAACTTAAAAAATCATACAGTCCAAAACTCATCCTCCCACTTAATCTCTGTCTGATTTTCCCATCACTGTAGACAATACTACCATTCTCCCTGTCTCACAAGTCTTTAACTTTGGCATTATCCTGAATTCATCTTTTTTATTCAACCAGCATATTCAGTTGGTCACCAAATCATGCAGGTTCTACCTTCACAACATCTAAATATGCACCCTTGCTCTCCATCCAAACTGCTACCATGATGCCTCCTGTCTTTTATTATTCCAGTCCATCATTCATTCTGTTGCCTGGATCATGTTTCTAAAAAAATTGTTCTGTGCATATTTCCTCACTCCTTAAAAAACCTCCAAATTGTGGCTCATTCAACTCTGCATCAAACAGAACTGCTTACAATTTGTATTTAAGGGTTTAATCAGCTCTCCACTTCCTACCTATCCTTGCTCATCACCCACTATCAATTCATATTTATTAAATGGTTTACTGTGTGTAGAGTAACTGTATTAAGTACTTGGGAGAGCTTGGGAGAGTGCAACACAACAGCAATAACAGACACATTCCCTGCTCACGACGATCCACTCTGCACACTTCACCCACGTCTACCTCTGGCCTGACATGCCCTCCCTCCTCACATCCACCAAACCAGACACTTCCCTCCTTCAAATCCCTACTGAAAGCTCACCTCTCCAGGCCGTCCCAGACTGAGCCCCCCTTTTCCTCTGCTCTTCTTCCCTCCTCATCACCCTACTCCTTCCCTCTGCTCTACCCCCCTCCCTGCCCCAATATTTATGATGTGTAAATGATCTATAACTCTATTTATATATTGATGCTATTGATGCCTGTCTACTTGTTTTGTTTTGTTTGTCTTTCTCCCCCCTTATAGACTGTGAGCCTGTTGTTGGGTAGGGATTGTCTCTATTTGCTGCCAAAACTGCCCTTTCCAATTGCTTAGTACAGTGCTCTGCACACAGTAAGTGCTCAATAAATACAATTGAATGAATGAATGAATGAATATCTCCTTCAAGAAGCTTTCCCTGACTAACCTCTCATTTCCTCACCCTATTTGACATTCCCTTCGTGTCACCTATGCACTTGGGCTGTACCCCTTAAGCATGTGACAGTCATCCCATCCTCTGCCCATTCTCCTATCTGTAATTTATTTTAATGTCTGTCCTCCCTGATTAGACTGTAAGTTCTGCTGTGGGCTGGATCATGTCTACTAACTCTATTGTATTTACTCCACCCAAGCTCATAGTAGGTGGCTCTGAAAACAGTAAGTGCTCAATCAAATATCACTGACTGATTAATTACAACAGGCTATTTAACATTAAACTCACTCCAACAAAGAGTTGAATAATTTAATATAATGGCACTGCCCTTTCTAAAAAAAAGGTTCATTCCATGTTTGTTCCCCTCCTCAAGAACTCCAATGACTGCCTATCCACTTCTCTGTCAATCAGAAATTTCTTATCATTAACTTTGAAGCACTCAATCAGCTCGCACCCCTCCCCCCTTTCCCCCACACACCTCACCTCACTGATTTGTTGCTACATCCCATCCTGCACACTTCTCTCTAGCATCAGCACATTCATGGCCTTGTCTATCTTGTCTATCTTGCCCCCCGATCCCTTCCCCCACTACCACCGCCCTAGCCTGGAACTCCCTCCCCCTCTAGACCACCATTCTCTTCACCTTAAAGCATTATTAAGGTCACATCTCTTCCAAGAGACCTTCTACACTTAAGCTCTTTATTTCCTGGCTCCCTCTCTCTTCTAATAATGTTGGTATTTGTTAAGCGCTTAACTATGTGCCGAGCACTGTTCTAAGCGCTGGGATAGACAGAGGGGAATCAGCTTGTCCCATGTGGGGCTCACAGTCTTAATCCCCATTTTACAGATGAGGGAACTGAGGCACAGAGAAGTTAAGTGACTTGCCCACAGTCACACAGCTGACCAAGTGGCAGAGCTGGATTCGAACTCATGAGCCCTGACCCCAAAGCCCATGCTCTTTCCACTGAGCCACGCTGCTTCTCTACTTGGATCTTTGACCTTTGGGCATTTGATATTTGCCCACCTTCAACCCCATACACTTATGTACATATATTTAAATTATATACTATAACTTATTTATTATATTAAAGTCTGTCTCCCCTGTCAGCTCATTGAGGCAGTGTCTGTCAGCTCTGTTTGTACTGTATTTTCCCAAGCACTTTAGTACAGTGCTCTGCACACAGTAAGCACTCAATAAATGCCACAGATTGATTGATAATGGCACTGCCAATCAGTGATAGAAATAAATTTGGAACTGAGATTTTACTACTTCAAGAATTGCTAAGTAGAAAGATGGTCTAAAGTGTTTCTTTACTATATGTACTGCATCCATTTGCACCTTACCAAAACACTTCCCTCCTGACCACTGTCTTCTACTGTTCCGTTTTCAGTGGTTCCTGCCCCACTGTTTTCAAACATGCTTGTGTGTTTCTTATCCTTTAAAAAGCCTCCCTTGACCACCCTCTAACCCCCGCCAATCTCCCTCCTACCATTCCTCTCTTTCACTGAGTGGTCTGGACTCACTGCCCCAACTCCCTCTCCTTCAATTTTTTCTTGACCCTCTCCATTAACACAGTGCTCTCTAAGGTCATCAATGACCTTCTTCTTGCCAAATCAAATGGGCTCTATCCACTTGAAACCGCCTCGACCTCTAAGCAGCCTTCAACAGTGTGGACCACCCTCTTCTCCTGGAAACATTATCAACCTTGTCTTCACTGACCACTGTCGATCAATCAATTAAATGTATTTATTTATTGAGCACTTAGTGTATGCAGAGCACTGTACTAAGCCACTCATACTGGAGCATGTAGCACTTGCACTAAGCTCTGTGCTTCTGATCCCATTCCTTCGCACCTTATCAAAGATCTTGTTCCCTCTCTTCTTCCCTTCCTGACCTCCAACTTCAAACTGTTCATTTTCCAGTGACTTTCCTCACTGCCTCTCAAACATGCCCATGTTCCCCCTATCCTTAAAAAGCCCCTCCCTTGACCTTATGGCTCCCTCCAGTTATCGCCTCATCTCCCTCCTACCATTCCTCTCCAAACTCCTTGAAGGAGTTGTCTACACCTGCTGTCTCCAGTTCCTCTCCTCCAATTCTCTCCTTGACGCCTTCCAATCTGGCTTCCATCCCCTTTGCTCCACAGACACCGCTTTCTCAAGGTCATGAATGATCTCCTTCTTGCCAAATCCAACAGTCTCCATTCCACCCTAATCTTCCTTGACCTCTCAGCCTACCTTCCACACCGACGACCATCCCCTTCTCCTGGAAACACCTAAAATTGGCTTCAACTGACACTGTCCTCTCGCTGGTTCTCCTCCTATCTCCCTGGCTGCTCATTCTCAGGCTTTTTAAAAAAAATCATGTTTGTTAAGCTCTTACTTGTACCAGGCACTGTATTAAGCACTGGGTAGACAAAAGTTAATCAGACTGAACCACAGTCTTTGTCCCACTTGGGCTCATAGTATCAATCCCTATTTTACAGATGAGGTAACTGAGGCACAGAGAAGTTAAGTGACTTGCTCAAGGTCACAGAGCTGACAAGTGGTGGAGCTGGGCATTAGAACCCAGGTCCTTTTTGACTCCCAGGCCCATGCTTATCCACTAGGCCACTACGGTTCCTCCTCTACCTCCTGTCCCCTAAATGTGGAAGCCTCAAGCAGGCTCAGTTCTGGTCCTCTTCTGTCCTCCACCTACACCCATTGTCTTGGAAAACTCATTCACTCCTATGGCTTCAACTACCTTCTCTATGTGAAGGACTCCCAAATCTATATCTACAGCCCTGATCTCTCTCCTTCCCTACAGCCTCACATTTCCCCCTGCGTTCAGGACATCTCTACTTGCAAGGGCAAAGTCTGTCTCCCCCTCTAGACGGTAAGCTCGACGTGGTAGGAGAATGTCTACAAACTCTGTTATATTGTAGTCTCCCAAGGGTTTAGTACAGTGGCTCTGGACAGAGTAGCCCATTGTCTCTATTTGTTACCAAACTGTACTTTCCAAGTGCTTAGTACACTGCTCTGCATACTGTAAGCACTCAATAAATATGATTGAATAAATAAGTTCAATATAACAGAGTTGGCAGGCATGTACCCACCTAAAAGGAGTTTAAAGTCTATATGGGGGAGTCAGACATTAATACATAAGTAGGTTTATGGATACTATACATCCACTGGGGTAGATACAAAGTAATCAGGTTGTCCAACATGGGGCTCACAGTTTTAATCCCCATTTTACAGATGAGAAAGCCCAGAGAAGTTAAGTGGCTTGCCCAAGGTCACACAGCAGAAAAGTGGCAAAGCTGGAATTAGAACCCAGGTCCTCTGACTCCCAAGCCCGTGATCTTTCCAATAAGCCACAAGAAGCCTCAGAGGCCAGAGCCCAGAATCCCAGGAGCCTCAAAGTACCAGAGCCCCAGACCCACAGTGAGCCCCAGAGCCCCTGGAGTCCCAGAGCCACAGCAGCCCGGGAACCCACCCTCCAGGAGCTCCAGAGCCTCAGAGGCCACAGCCCCAGGGTCTCAGGAGCTTCAAAGCCTCAGAGGTCCAACGGCCCTGGAGTCCAAGAACCCCAGCAACCCTAGAGCCCCAGAGTGCTGGAGGACCAAGAACCGCAGGAGTCCCAGAGCTCCAGAGTCCCAGGAGCCCTGGAGTCCCAAGAACCCCAGGAGCCCCAGAGCACCAGAACCCTAGGAGACTAAAGCCCAAAGCCCCAGAGCCTTAGAGTCCCAGCAGTCTCAGGAGCCCAAATCCACAGTGGCCCAGAGCCTCAGAGGTCTAGAGCCTCAGAAGATCCAGAGCCCCAGCAGCCCCAGGTTCACTGACCCCAAGATCCCCCCAGACCACAAAGCCCCTGTTCCCAAAACCCAGGACCTGAAGAGCCTCAGAATTCCAGATCCCCAGAGACCCAGGAGCCCCAGAGCCCAAGGATCCCTGGAGCCCAAAGCCCCAGGGGCCCCAGGAGTCCCAGAATCCACAGCCCAAGGCCCCAGTATTCCAGGAGCTCAAAAGCCACAGAACTCCAGATCCCCAAGGTCCCCAGGAGCCCCAGAACCATGAGAATCCCAGGAGCCCCCAGGACCCAGAGCTCCTGAGCCTAGGAGCCCCCAGGATCCCCAAGGCCCTTGAGCCCCAGAGCCCCAGGAACCCCAGAGTCTATAGCCCCAGAGCCCAAGGAAACCCATGGCCTGCCAAGAGCCCCAGGAGCCCCAAAGCCCAGGAGCCCGAGTCTACAGCCCCAGAAAACCAATTGAGTACCAAGGCTGGCAGACCTAAGAGTTTCAGGAGCCCCAAGGTCAAAGAGCCCCCAGGCCCAGGAGCCCAAAGCCCCAGGAGAATCAGAGTCTCCCAGCCCTAAGGAGTAAACCCTAACACCACATTATTACAATCACTCATCCTATCTGACTGGATTACTGAGTCAGCATTCCTTTCTGACTTCCCAAATTCCTGTCTCTTCCCGCTTGCAGATCTATGACTTTCACTCTCCTGCCCAGATTTAGCTTTCTACAGAAAAATGTTCTGAGGCACGTCACCCCCCTCCTCAAAATTCTCCAGTGGTTGCCTAATCAACCTCCGTATCAAGCAGAAACTCCTCACTTATTGGCTTCACAGCCTCTCCAGTCACCTCTGTTCCCCCTTTCCCTTACCTCACTTTCTCTCTCCTTCTACATCCCAGCCCCTACACTCTGCTTCTCTGCTCCCTCCGCTTCCCCATTTGCCCCCGACTGCTCCCTGTTGTTCTAACCACCGCTCCCTGTCCCACAGCACTTGTATATATATGTACATATTTATAATTACAATTCTATTTTTTATTAATGATGTGTAAAATCTATAATTCTTTTATTTGCAATAATGCTACTGGTGCCTGTTTACTTGTTTTGTTGTCTGTCTCCCCCTTTCTAGATTGTGAGCCCATTGTGCAGGGATTGTCTCTATTTGTTGCTGAATTGTGCTTTCCAAGTGCTTAGTACAGTGCTCTGCACATAAGAAGCGCTCAATAAATTTGATTTTTAAAAATAGCATTTGTTAAGCACTTACTATGTGCAGGCACTGTACTAAGTGCTGTGGTGGATGCAAGCAAATCATGTTGGACACAGCCCCTATCCCCTGTGGGGCTCACAGTCTCAATCCCCATTTTACAGATGAGGTAATTGAGGCACAGAGAAGTGAGGTGACTTGCCCAAGGTCACACAGCAGACAAGTGGCAAAGCTGGGATTGAATTGAATTGAGTCCAAAGGCCTCAAAACTCTAGAGCCCCAGGAGCCCTAGAGTCTACACCCCAGAGCCCCAAGGAGCCCAAGGCCAAAGAACCCCTAGCCCCAGGAACTCCAGAGGCCCAGTAGCCACAGAACCCAGGCCGCAGAGCCCCAAAGCCTCAGAGCTCCAGAAGCCTTAGAGTCATAGGACCCCTAAAGCCGCAGAGCCCCAGAGCCCCAGGCACCTCTAACCCCAAGAGATCCAGACAGAACCCCAGAGCCCCAGAGCCCCCAGCAACCTTAGATCCCAGAGCATCAGGAGCCCCAGCGGCCTAAGAGGTCCACAAGTCCCAGAGTCCAGGAGGCCCAGAAGCCTCAGTGAGACCCAGAGCTCAGTGCCTCAGTAACCCTAGCAGCCCCAGAGCCCCTGGCTTCCCCAGACCACAAAGTCCTCATTCCCCAGGGCCCTGGGAGCCTCATGGCTCAAAAGCTCCAGAGCCCCAAGAGACCCAGAAGCCCCAGAGCACGTAGGAGCCTCCAGGACCCCAGAGCCCCAGGGCCCCAGTGTCCAGAGCCCCAAAGCCCCAGAACCCCCACAGCCCCAAAGACCCAGAGTCCTAGGGTCCAGAGCATCAGAACCCAATGAGCCCTGGAGTCCCAAGAATGCCAGGAGCCCAGAAGGTCCAGAGCCCCAGAACCACAGAGCCCCAGGAACCAAAAGGGCCCCAGAGCCCCAGATCTCCTGAAGCCTCAAGATCCCCTGGAGCCCAAGAACCATAGACACTTAGGAGCCCCAGAGCTCCAGAAGCCCCTAGACGCTAGAGCACCTGAGCCCAGATGCCTAGAGCCCTGGAGTCCAAGAACCCCAGAAGCCCCAGAGACACAGAGGTCAGAGTCCCAGAGCCCAATGAGTCTAAGGACCCAGAGCCCAGGAGACCCAGACCACCAGGTTACCCAAGGCCATGTACCCAAAGTTCCAAGAACCAAGGAGCCCTAGAACTCCAGAGCCCCAGAGTCCCAGATACCCAAGGCCCCAGAGCTGGCAGAGCCCCAGGAGCCTCTGAACCCCAGGAGCACCAAAAACCCAGAACCCCAGAGTCCCAAAGAGCTTCAAAGCCCCAGATCCTCAGAATCTCTGCAGTCTCAAGAGCCCCAGGAGCTCCAGATCCCCACGATCCCCAAGGACCCCAGAGCTCTCGGACCCCAGGAGCCCCAGGGCCCTAGAGTTGAATTGCAAGCTCCAGGAGCTCTGAGGATCCAAAGGCCAGAGCTCCAGGAGCCCCAGAGCCCCCAGGAGCTCCAGAACCCCAGAGTCCACAGGAGCCCCAAAGCCCTAGAGCCTCAGATCTCAAGAGCCCCAGAGCCCAAGGAGCCCCAAGGCCAAGGAGCCCCAGGAACCCCAAGGCTCCAAAGCCCCAACACCCCAGAGCCCCAAATCCTCAGAACCCCTAGGACCCTTATGACCCCAGATCCCTAGGAAGCCTAGGCCCCAGAGTTCCAGACCCCTGCAGCCCCTGAGCCCAGAACCCCAGCAGTCCAGAGCCAAAGAGCCTTAGAACCCACAGCTGCAGAGTCCCAGGAGCCTCAAAGCCCCCAGATTCCCAAGACACAGGACTCCTAAGGCCACAGAGGCCCAGAGCTCCAGGCACCAACCCAGCCAATCAGACCCTATCGTGAGGAGAGGGAGGGAGCCATGGCGGCTTGGAGCACAAAGACCACTGGGAGCCACAGTCAAGACAGTCGCTCTGCTCACCAAACCACTACTCCCATCATGTCCCTTGGCCATTGGACAGAGCATGGGAAATGGTTGTTCAGGCTATTATATATATAGATGTGCTGTGGGGCTGAGGGTGGGGTGAATATCAAGTGCCCAAAGGGTAACTGATACTCCTATTTCTCAGGCTGCTCCTCTCAGTGTCCTTTCCCAGATCCTCCTCTGCCTCGCACTCCTAAATATGGGTGTAACTTTGGGTTTGGTTTTGGGTCCCCTTCTCTTCTCCAACTAAATTTACTCCCTTGGGGAATGCATCTGCTCCCAAGGCTTCACCTTCCAACTCTACTCAAATGATTCCAAATCTACCTCTCCAGCCCAGACCTCTCTCCTTCTCTGCAGTTTTACATTTCCGCTTGGACATCACTACTTGGATGTCTTGACCAAAACAGAACTCCTCATCTTCCCACCCAAACTCTGGACTTCCCCTGACTCTCTTATCACTGTAAGACAGCACCACCACCTCCCTGTCTCACTAACCCATAACACTGGCATTATCCTCGACTCATTTCTCTCATTCAACCCACACATTCTGTCTGTCATGAAATCCTGTCATCTCTAGAATCTGCCCTTTCCTCTTTATTCAAACTGCTAGGATACTGATGCAAGTACTTATCATATCTCACCTTGACCACATCAGCTCCTCATTAACCTCCCTGCCTCCCACCTCTTCCCATTCCACACCTTACTTCACTCTGGCTGCCCAGATCATTCTTCCAAAAAAAGTTCAGGTCACCTCTCTCCACTCCTCAAGAACCTCCAGGAGTTGCCCATGCACCTCTGCATCAAACAGAAATTCCTTATCCTTGGCTTAGAGCACTCAATCAGTACTCCCCCTCCGACCTTATCTTGCTGATTTTCATTTCATTCGTTCATTCAGTCGTATTTACTGAGCACTTACTGTGTAACAAGCACTTTATTAAGTGTTTGGGAGATTACAATACAACGAAGAGACATATTCCCTGTCTACAGTGAGCTCTAGGTCTAGAGGGGGAGACAGGCATTAATATGCATAAATAAATGAATAAATAAATAACAGGTGTATACATATGTGCCTTGGGGCTGGGAAGAACAATGAATGAAAGGAGCAAGTCAGTGTCACCTACAAGGGAGTGGGAGAAGAGGAGAGGAGGGAAGACTTCTTGGAGGAGATACGACTTCAATAAGGCTTTGAAGTGGGGGAGAGCAATTATCTGTCTGACAGTAGAAGAGAGGGCGTTCCAGGCCAGAAACAGGATGTGAGTGAGAGGACATCGTTGAGATAGATGAGACTGAGGTACAGCAAGGTTAGCACCGGAAGAGGAAAATGTGCAGACTGGGATGTAGAAGAAGAGTAGCAAGGTGAGGTAGGAAGGGGCAAGGTGATGGAGTACTTTAAAACCAATGGTGAGTTTTTGTTTGACGCAGAGGTGTATGGGCAACCACCTGAGATTCTTGAGGAGTGGGGAAACGTGATCCGAACGTTTTTCCTTCTACAACCCAGCCTGCACACTTCACTCTAACTCCAACCTACTCACTTTATTTCAATTGTACCTATCTAGTCGCCAAACCCTTGTCCACATTCTCCTTGTGGCCTGAAACTCCCTCTCCTTTCATATATGACAGATCACCACTCTCCCTGCTTTAAAGCCTTATTAAAATCACATCTCCTCCAAGAGGCCTTCTCCAACTAAGCCTCCTTTTCTTCTCCCCTGGCCTTTTCTGTACTTGGATCTGTACCTGTTAAGCACTTGATAATGACCCCACCTTCCACCTCACAGCACTTGTGACTGTAGCCATAATTTATTTTTAATGTCATCATTCCCCCACCTCCAGGCTGTAAACTCCTTGTGGGCAGGGAACTTGTTTACCAACTCTGGTGGTATTATACTCTCCCAACACACAGTAAATGTTCACTAAATACATTGACTGATTGATTAATTGCATATTGGCTAAGAAAAATTTTTTATGATGTTTCAATTTTTTTCTTTAAATAAATATTTTGGCATTTAAGTGCTCACTAAGTATCAAGGACCGTTCTTTGAGACATGTATTTTCCCTACGTTTATTTTAGCAAAGGTTTAGAAAATTAACTATGGAAATGAGTCACATGATAATTCACATGAGAACTTCACAATTAGTCTAATAATGACTCAGACTGGAAAGATTGTCTTCAAGCAAAAATACAGCGTAATTTTCATGAGTTTATTTTCTCTTGAAAGGAATGCAATGTAATATAGGTATGCAAAGTCAGGCTTTCAACTTTAGGAATTGGATTTCAGACAATTTTTGAAATTCATTCATTTTTAAAGGTTTTATGGTCTTTCCTAAATTTAAGTTACCGAAATCCTTATGCTGCAAACATTGTACAGCTTTAAAAAAAGAACTATTGTAGGTCAGCAAGCTGTTTAAATGAGTAGTAATTTTGAGAGAAAAAGGGACATTGAGAATTTTTATTGAAAAGTTTTATATAGCTAAAATTTTTCCATGTTCTTGGTAAAAATGCTTGTACATTGATTTTATGACTGTGTATATGTTATATGCTCTTGACACCAATAGGGTTAATGGCAGAGAGGAACAGTAATACATATAATAATAGTAATAATAATGCTGGTATTTAAGTGCTTTCTATGTGCCAAGCACTGCTGTAAGCACTGAGGTAGATACAAGGTGATCAGGTTGTCCCACGTGGGCCCAGGCTTAATCCCAATTTTCCGGATGAGGTGACTGAGGCATAGAGAAGTTGAGTGACTTGCCCAAAGTCACACAATTGACAAGTGGTGGAGCTGGGATTAAAGCCCACAACCCCTGACTCCCAAGCCCGTGCTCTTTCCACTAAGCCACGCTGCTTCTCTATATAGTATATGCTTTCATCTCACGTTTGGAAAGAATGGTGTTGGGAAATTTGGGAACATTCTTTTGACAGTATGCCTTCAGCAGGAACCTGATACAATGGTGGAAGGACATGAGAGAACTGGAGAAGGGCAACCAGGGAAAATGGAGTAGCTAACCTAGGAGGCTATATTAAAACAGAGGATTCTGCAGCCAGAAAAATGAATACTGATTGGAGACACAAATTAAAGTTTATAAAATTATGAAGGGAATGGACAGGGTGATCTCAGAATTGTTCACTAAAGCCCCACATCAGGGTGAGTTTGGGGACCCCCGAAGCTTAAGGATCACAGGTACAAAATGATCCAAAAGCTGTTCATCTAGCCAGTGGTATTATGCAGATTTCCCTACCACCACAAATAGGTTTATTCAGTTGTACGTACAATTATATATTCTGATTATTCTATTTGTAATATGTCTATGTCTCTCCCCCATTGGAGTAAAACTTTTGTAGGCATGGAAAGTGTCACTTCTTTGTTCCATACTTGCCCAAGTGCTTTCTGCAGTTTGTGACATATAATGGCTGTTCAACTAATATTATTATGACTACTGAAAATATCAGTGGTTTTTAAGAGGGATTTGGGAGGAGGAATCAGTATGTAGATGCTCAATGCATTCGGGTGCCACTGTGGAGACAGAATATATTAGGCTGATCTACTTCAGCATGGCTCAGTGGAAAGGGTGGCTTGGGAGTCTGAGGTCATGGGTTCGAATCCCGGCTCGGCCACTTGTCAGCTCTGTGATTGTGGGCAACTCACTTAACTGCTCTGTGCCTCAGTTACCTCATCTGCAAAATGGGGATTGACTGTGAGCCTCACATGGGACAACCTGATTACCCTGTAACTCCCCCAGTGCTTAGAACAGTGTTCTGCACATAGTAAGCACTTAACAAATACCAACATTATTACTATTAATACTTTCTGCTACCTATAATTTACTTTCAAGTCTGCCTCCCCATCTAGACTGTAAGCTTCTTGTGGGCAGGGAATGTATGTATGAACTCTGTTGTGCTTGGCAGACACTATGAGCTCAGTAAAGTCGCTCACAGAAGGTGCTCAATACTACTGACTGATGGAAATGCTATCTTTGATTTTAAACAGATTTCAAAGGAAATTAGATTTTTAAACTAGAGCAGGAAATGCCATCTAGTGGCACAAGGTTGGGGAAAACGCTTTTCATTAGTCTGGCCCGTCTCACATTCTTCCATATGTGGTCCACAGAGGTTTTCATGACTCCTTTTTTTTAACGGATTCTGTTAGGTGATTACTAGCTGTCAGGCCTTGTACTAAGTGCTGGGGTAAATACAAGCTAATCAGTTTGGACACAATCCATATCCCACAAAGTGTTCACCCTCTTAATCCCCATTTTACAGATGAAATAAATGAGTGGCAAAGAAGTCCCCAAGGTCATACAGCAGCAGGCGAGTGGTGGAGTCAAGATTAGAGCCAAGTCCTTCTGACTTTCAGCCTTGTGCTGTATCTACTATGTCATGCTCCTTCTCAGTATAGCGTGGTTTATTTCAGCCATGCTGCTTCTCAATATAGTGTGGTTTGTTTCATAGGATATAATAAAGGGTGGGAGGCAAGGGCCTGAGAATTCCTTCAATTTGGTACTTGATAGAGAATCAAACAATCAATCAATCATAGTTATTGAATGCTTCCTGTTCACAGAGTGCTTGGGAAAGTACACTATTACAGAGAGTTGGTAGACAAAGCCTTGATTCTATTTAGTTGCCATTGTTTTTACGAGATGTTCTTCCCCTTGACGCTGTTTAGTGCCATTGTTCTTGTCTGTCCGTCTCCCCCGATTAGACTGTAAGCCCGTCAAAGGGCAGGGACTGTCTCTATCTGTTGCCGACTTGTTCATCCCAAGCGCTTAGTACAGTGCACTGCACATAGTAAGCGCTCAATAAATACTATTGAATGAATGAATGAATTCCCTGCCCACAGGGAGGTTACAGTTTAGAGGGGGAGGCAGACGTTAAAAGAAATTATAGATATGTACGTAAGTGCTGTGGGGTTGAGGATGGGGTAAATAAAGGGTCCAAATACAAGTATGAGGGTGAGGCAGAAGGGAGAGGGAGTAGAGCAAATGAGGGCTTAGTTAGGGAAGGCCTCTTGGAGGAATTGTGATTTTAATAAAGGTTGGGAGAGTGATGATCTGTCAGATATGAAGGGAGAAGGAGTTCTGGGTCAGAAGCAGGACACAGTCCAGGGGTTGGTGGTGAGATAGATGAGATTGAGGTACAGGGAGCATGCTTGGTAGTAGCAGGAATGCAGAGAGGTAAGACAGGAGGGGGCAAGGTGATTAAGTGGTCGCTAAAAGATAAGGAGTTTCTATTTGATGCAGAAGTGGATAAGCAATGATTCCAGCTATATGACTTGTCTGCTCTGTGACCCTGGGCAAGTCACTTAACTTCTCTGTGCCTCAGTTACTTCATCTATAAAATGAGGATTAAGAGTGAGAGCCCCATTTGGGACCTGGACTGTATCCAACCTGATTAGCTTGTATCCACCCCAGTGCTTAGTACAGTTCCTGGCACACAGTAAGCGCTTTAACAAACATCATAAAAACAAACAAAAAATATTGGAGGTTCTTAAGGAGTGGGAAAACATGGACTGTACTTTTTCTTTTTTTAGAAAAATAATCTGGGCAGCAGAGTGAAGTATGGATTGAGGTGGAGAAAGAAGGCAGAGGTCAGCAAGGAGGCTGATGCAGTGATCAAGTGATTGGATGAGGGTAGTAGCAGTTTGGATGGTGAGGAAAAGGGCCGGTTTTAGTGATGTTCTACAGCATCAATATGATTTGGTGACAGAGAAGCAGCATGGCCCAGAGGAAAGAGGAAGGGGCCTGGAATCTAATTCCGCCTCTGCCACTTGTTTGCTATGTGGCCTTGGGAAGTCACTTCTCTGTGTCTCAGTTACCTCATCTGTAAAATGGGGATTAAATACCTGTTCTCCAATCAATTGTATTTATTGAGTGCTTACTGTTTGTCGTGTGCCCTGAGAGCTCACCTCCTCCAGGAGGCCTTCCCAGAGAGTCCCCCCTTTCCCTCTGCTCCCCCTCTCCCCCCCGTTTTCCCCCTTTCCCTCCCTTCAGCATTGCTCATTTGTATATATTACCCTATTTTGTTAATGAGGTGTATATCTCCTTGATTCTATTTATCTTGATGTTGTTTTGCTTTGTTCTGTTTTGCTTTGCTGTCTATCTCCCCCGTTTAGACTGTGAGCCCGTTATTGGGCAGGAACTGTCTTTATCTGTTGCTGAATTGTACATTCCAAGCACTTAGTTCGGTGGTCTGCACATAGTAAGTGCTCTATAAATACTACTGAATGAATGAACACTGTACTGAGCACTTGGGAGAGTACAGTATATCAATGTCCCCCTTAGACTGTGTCTGACCTGAACTTCTTGTCTTGAACTTACAAACTTGAGGTTTGAAACTTGAACTTATTGGCTCAAACAACAAATACCACAATTACTCTTATTACTATTATGGTATTGAGAGCAGTGCAACTCCAGTCTCCAAGGCCCTTTCAGCACACCCCCGCCTCCCCCCCCGCCCATAACTCCATATTAGATTTTGAAGCTTTTCAACATTTTCCACATTCGGGTTCCACACTGCTGAGTTTTAGCTATGGGCCCAGTGGTGTTTTATAAAAGCTGGTGAATCAGGATTAATGGTGGCAAAACACCCCCATGATTGTTCCAATTATTCTCCAACTACCCACAGAAGTCTTGGAAACAGGGATTTAGATTGAATACAAAAAGAGAAAGTGCAGAAAGAGATCAGAACTAAATCTCAATTTTTATACATCAGTTATAACCTAAATTTACTTGCATCTGTGCCTGCAGGTTTGAGCCTAAATGTTTAAAGTTTAGTTACATGGAGAAGGCAGAGGTACGAGTTGGGGCAGCGAAGGAAAGGGGAAGGGGAACAGGAGTGAGAGAGAGTGAGATGGGGGGAAAAAAGAATTCAAGCATCCTCCCCTGGATTCAAACTCTACTTATTAGCTGGACTTCTTTCTTCTAGATTGCCATGAGCCAGACTCACCTCCTCCCAGAAGTTTTCCCAGTCTTCCAGGAGATTCTGAGAAATGGAGTCCTTCAGATCTTGGGAAATGCTGTTATCAGGAAGGTGGAAGTGAAAGGAAATGCTTGAAATCCCTAACCAGAGGCACTGGATTGTAAACTCCTTGAGGTGGGGAAAACTTATTTTCCTTCTGTGTTTCCTAAGCATCAAATGCAGTGTTCTACACTCAATAATGATGATACTGGCAACCATTATCCAACTAATCCAATCCAACCAGTATCCAACCACTGTCCAAGCTTCCAAGCCTCCTGTGGCCAGTGTTGGCGAAGGAATTTTTGGGTGGATGGATCACTTGTCTGACCTAGATTTGACTCCCAATTCTATCTGGCTAGCCTGGACTGCTTATCGTTTCTGCAACTGGGCATTTCCTCTTCCCTCTGGAGCTCTTCCACATGGGAACGTGTCTACCAACTGTATTGTACTCTCCCAAATGCTTAGTACAGTGCTCTGCACACAGTAAGTGCCCAAGCATACACGATTGATTGGTTGACATCCCATCAGTATTTTAAACTGAAATCTAAATTTCCTCTCCTAAACCCACTCCTCCATCTAACTTTCTCATCAGAGTTGAAAACGCAACATCCCTCCTGTCTCTGAAGTTTGCAACACTATTATTTTTTTTAATTCCTTGCTCTTTCAACTCCCAGATTCAGTCTGTTCCTAAATTCCTTTTATTCTCCTCCCCAACATTTCCTGGTACACCCCTTCCTTTCCATCCATTATGTCTATTTACTCTTTTGAATCTTCCCAAGGGCTTACTACAGTGCTCTGCATAAGGTAAATCAATCAATCGTATTTGTTGAGCACTTATGATGTAGAGAGCACTGTATTACACACTTGGGAGAGCTAGATTGTAAGATCATTATTCTAGACTGTAATCTCATTCTGGGTAGGGAATGCATTTGCTGTTTTCTCCCAAGCACTTAGTATGGTGCTCTGCACACCATAAGCGCTCAATAAATACCATTACTTGATTGACTGAGGGTACATTAGTTGGTAAACATGCTCAGTAAGTACTGCTGATTAATCAGGAAGACGATAAGCAAAGTAAAGCTTAGCTTTGCTATTTTACAAAAATAGTCCTCTAGACTGTGAGGTCGTTGTGGGCAGGGACTGTCACTCTTTATTGCTGTAACGTACTTTCCCGAGCGCTTAGCATAGTGCTGTGCACGCAGTAAGTGCTTAATAAATACGATTGAATGAACGAATGAAAAAAACCTCCCTCAAAAACCCTACACCTGCGCCGTTCTGGTTGTTGCATTATAAGGACAGAGTAGGACTGGAGAAGGGACAGAGAAGAATACTCAGAAAAGCTTCTAAATGAGGCTAGCTTGAAAAAGTGAGGATGCTGCAGCCTGGAAAGACCAAGGCTGAGAGGAGACACGATTAGTCAATCAATCAATGATATTTATTGAGCACTTACTGTGGGCAGAGCACAGTACTATGCAACTGGAAGACTACAATTCCCTGCCCACCATGGCTTAGTCCAGAGGACTAGACTGTAAGACTGTAGTCTAGAGGACTAGACTATAAGACTAAGCTCTAGGGCAGTTTAGTCTACAGGAACAGCAGCACCCTTGGCCTCCCAATACCAGAAAGCCATGCTGTCTTACTGATAACTTGCACCAAGCTCCTTCGTATTACCCCTGGGCCTCATCTCCTTCCTGCCTTGCTCCACTATGGTGGGATGGACACAGGCAGTAGCAGCATGAGGCTGCCACAAAACACAGAACGTTGGGGGCCTAGAGCTGCGGCAGTTATTGTGGCTGTTAGACTCGGGGCCACAAGGAACCCAAGCCTCTTGCTCCTCTAGTCTCAGTGCCCTAATGTTTGCTTTTATTTTTTTCTACTTGTCTTTACCTTTTAGGTTGTTTTTGTGTTTTCATTGTTTCACTGATCCTTAGGTGCCCGCTGCCTGTCTGGTCTCCCCTCCTTTATTCTAGGATTGGGAGCCCCTGGGGGGTTCCCATTAGACTGTGTCTAATTCTCACCTGTAGAATCTTTCCCACTGTTGAGTTCAGTGCCAGTCCTATTACAACATCACAAAAGTTGTGACTAGAGGGAATGGGGGCCCTCGGCTAGGATGGGGGATATCCACTGGAGCTTGAAGGTGTAGGTTTCAAACCAACAGAAGGAATCTTGTCTGCCTCCAGCTGGGGGTGAGCACGTGGAATCCAGGCCCACGTGCTCTGCAGCTTGAAACACCAGGAGGATCCAGTGGCAACTGCATAGCTCTACGGTTGTTGGATAGTCCACGGCTAATGGTGTCCACTGTGGGTGTCCAGGGGGGCGCAGGCCTGTGCATGGTTCCTCCATGTGTTCTTGTCCTCCTTCCAGAGTTTTCTCGACGACAGGCCAAGGAGAGAACCCACCGTGGCGTTGCAGATGGGATCTTCAGACTGGGAGCCCGTTATTGGGAAGGGATTGTCTCTGTTGCCAAACTGTACATTCCAAGAGCTTAGTACAATGCTCTGCACATAGTAAATGCTCAATAAATACAACCGAATGAACGAATGTTCCATGCTCCTCGGAGGCAGCAGAAGGAAGAGCAGCCGAATGGCACCTTCTCTTCTTACCTGCTCCTGTCGCTGCTTATGGGGCCCCCAGAGTTGCCTATGGCGTAAGTGGAAAAAGTACAGGCCTGGAGTCGGAGGACCTGGGTTCTAATCCAGACTCTGCCAACTGCCCGCTGTGTGACCCCTTAGCTTCTCTGTCCCTCGGTTTCCTCAACTGTAAACGAGAAGCAGCGTGACTTAGTGGAACGAGCACGGGCTTGGGAGTCAGAGGTCGTGGCTTCTGATCCCGGCTCCGCGACTTCTCTGCTGTGTGACCTTGGGCAAGTCACTTAACTTCTCTGTGCCTCAGTTGCCTCATCTGTAAAAAAAAAAAAAAGGGAATTAAAAAATGTGAGCCCCACGTGGGCCAATCTAATTAGCCTGTATCCACCCCGGCGCTTAGAACTGTGCTCTTCACATAGTAAGCGCTTAACAAATACCATCATTATTACTACTAAACGGGGCTTGAATCCCCGTTCTCCCCCCGATTGCGACTGCGAACCCTAGGCGGGCCAGGGACCGCGTCCAACCGAATTATCTGCCGCGACCCTTGGAGCGGTGAGCCCAGAGTAAGCGCTGAAGAGAAGCAACGACAACCACCAGCTTCCCTGGGTTTGGCCCACAGTTGGGGGGCCGGAGCCGGAGCCGGAGCCCTCTCGCCCCCAGCCGTCCCGGGACCTCAGGTGGCAGCTCGAAATCCTTTGGGCCACCTCAGGGGGGGATTTCTCCCCCGGCTCCGGCCGCCGGGGCAGTCCCCAACCGAGCCTGGTAGGGACCCGCCGTCTTCCGAAGGCCCCGGGCCCCGGCTGGGCAGTCCCCGGGGGCAGCCCGGTCCCGCGCTCCACGCCGCCACCGCCCCGGGCCCTAGCGCCCGCCGCTTTCTCTTCGGGACTTTCCGCCACCCTTCGGCGCTCCCCGGCGAAGCCGCGTTGGGCCAGCGCCGCCTCCCGGCGCGGGCCACCGCGGGCCGTCGGGCGGACCCGGGGCCGCTCGGCAAGTTCCGGCGGGAGCGCGGGGCGGCTCGGGCGTCTCCGGGCGGCGCTCGGGCGTTTCCGTGGGCGGCCGCTGCGCACTCGGCACTGGGCGGCGCTGGCCGGCTCCCTGGCTGCGGTTCCGTAGTCGGCGGCGGCGGCGGCGGCGGCTGCCTGTGGCCCGGGCGGCTGGGAGAAGCCGAGTGTCGGGGAGTGACGCGGCGGAGGTGTAGTTTGACGCGGTGTGTTACGTGGGGGAGAGAATAAAACTCCAGCGAGATCCGGGCCGCGAACGAAAGCAGTGACGGAGGAGCCTGGGCCACCGGTAAGAGGAGCAGGAGGAGGAGGAGGAGGCAGGAGCCCGAGAGCCGGGGGGACGGAGGGGCGGGAGGTGCCGGCCGGACCCCCGCGCTCGGGCCTGCCCCGCAGGAGGGGCCGCGCCAAAGATGGAGCCTCGCCCGAGCCTGCAACATCGCCGCCGCTCGCAGCGAACAAAGGATAATGGCGGCGGCGGCGGCGGACTGGAGCCCGCGGCGGCGGCGGCGGCGGCGGCCGGGCCGGGCCCATCCCATCCCATCCGATCCGGGCCTGCGGCCCGCGGCGGGGGGCGGGGGCCCGGAGGAGGAGGAGGAGGAGGAGAAGGGGGGGCGGGGGCCCGGGCCCGGAGGAGGAGGAGGCGGCCCGCACCCCCAGCCTTGGCGGGGGCGGGAGCGGCGGCCCCGCTTCACCCCCTTCTCTCGACCCCCCACCCCCGTCCCCGGACCGCCCCGCACACCGGGGACCCGGGCGGGCCTCTCTCCCCCGCACCGTGCGCGTCTTCGGCCCCGATTGTCTGGGGGCCGCGGGCAGGGGCGCCGCCGGGCGGGGGGAGGGGAGGCCGGGCCGGGGATGGCGGGGGTGGAGCAGGGGGCAGGAAGGAAGAAAAAGAAAGACCGAGGCAGTCGAGGGGCCGAGGGCCCGGGGCCCGGCGGCAGCCGCCTGCTCACCCCCGCCCCCTCCCCGGCCTCGGCGGCGCGCTCCGGAGGGACAGGCACACTTGGATCTTCCCTCCCTCTCTCTCTCTCTCTCTCTCTCTCTCTTTCTCTCTCGTGCAATAAAGTTCCAAACCAAAGGTTTATTTTCGTACTGTATTTTATTCATGCACATTTCTCCCCGCTCTGCCCCTTCAGGGGGCTAGGCATTGTTTGTTCCTGCCTAGGGCTGTCGTGGCGTTCGTTTCCACTTGCTTTTCCCTCCTTTTTCGGAAAACCCGGGTTCTGCCCTCTTGGGCGGCGTTTTAAAAAGAGCTTCTGTCATCGTAGAAATACCCCCAAATGAGCGGCAGCCTGTCAGGAGGGAAAGCCAGAGCTCCCAAGGCAGTTTTAGATTAGCTCTTTTCATCAGTCTTTTTCTTGGGGCCGTTCCCCAATGACTTTTCATGGAAGTCGACTTTTCCTATTTTTATTTTTTTTGTTTCCTCTGCCGTGTGAGGGGAGTAGGTTCCTTTGATCTGTGTCTGCTTTTTTTTCTCCCCCTTCTGTTTCCAGAGCAAGTCTTGACAATAGACTTTTCTTGTCAGAAATTGGTAAATAGAAGAATCCAGTGTGTGTCTCGACAGATAAAAACGACTTTCTCATTTTTAGTCATTGTCCATCTTTGAAGAGAGGTGACAACAGAAAGTGTACTTTTGAAACCTCAAAGATTTGGGGTGGATTTCTTAACTTCCTTAATTATATAAGGAGGCAGAAAACAACTCGACTCACTTCACCCTTTTTCCCTCCCCGAATTTCAGATGGTGTCCCAAAAGCATGCTTTCCCATTTTTGAAATGGTTTTTGTTATGCAGACACCTCCCCCTTTTTTCCACGGCACTGGTTTTTGTCTGTACTTGGGATTTTGGCACAATTAATACTCACTTTTCTAGGGTCTTTTTTTGGCAAGGGTTACATTTTTGTTTTAGTAGAACTATTTTAGAGAACTTGGGGGTGGCTATCGTATAATCCTTTTGTTCATTTTGGATTATCAGTCTTCAGGTATGACACTCCTTAAAGCTTTCAGAGATTTGTAATTGATGAACTAGACAGTGAGTGATAGCCAACACGTTAGGTTGGTGATGGTGATTGCCCTTCTTTTTAAAAATAGCTTTGGACCCCAGATTTTCATTAGTGTTCCCTAAATGGGTTTAAAAAATCCATTTTGACAATTCAACATTAGTTCAGATTACCACTAGGCAAGGGCAGTTTAAAAAGGGACATCTGTAGTGAGGAATTTCCAAGCACCTCAACAGTAGGAGGAGGGGAGTTATAAACTGCAGGAAGTGCTGATGGCAACCCTCTCAGTATTATGCAGCCCGTGCATCTGTGAGTTCTCTCAAGTAGGAGTTGTTAAACTAATCTATTTAAGAGTTTGTTGGGGTTTTTTTTCTTAAAAAAGAAAGGTAATACACTCCCCACCACTAAGCACTAGGGTAGATACCAACTAATGAGATTTGACACAGTCCGTGCCACTTGTGGGGCTCACTGTCTTAACCCCCAGGGACAGAGGAAGGGAAGTGACTTGGCCGAGGTCACACAACCACAAGTAGAGCGGGAATTAGAACCCAGGTCCTCTGACTCCCGGGCCCATGCTCCTTCCACTAAGCCAGACTACTTCTCTAGATTAAGCAGAATTAACTGTGCAGTTGCCTTTTTTTTCCCTTTATTTTTGGCCTCGAGAAAGGTTTATCAATTTTGGATTTATTCCTTGGAGATTCTCCCAGAAATTCCCCAAAACTTTTTAGAGATACCCTTTAATATTCAAATGCCCCTTGCAGTCATTAAGTACATGGGGAGATATTTAACTGCGATAAGGGTATTTGCACTGAGGGGGTGATTAAACTTCGTAATAACCAAACAAGGAACATATTTCCAGTAGACAGGAATTACTATGAAATGCCATAAAAGTTATTTTTTCCATACCTTAATAATACCTTAGCTACCTTGTGTAGTTTAGACAAGCCAAGTAAACTTTGCTATGAAAGTAACAATATTTTTCTCGCTATTTGATGTGATATGATGAAAGTGAATGTTCGTAATTAGTTCTATAATGTGGCACAGAAGAATAGATAATGACTAGGTAATGTAAGGTACAAACTTTTCGTTTTGGCTGGGGAGAACCCAAGTAGAGGAAAAATCTGGAGTTTTTCCATTCATTGAAGTTATCTTGCCCTTCATATTAATGCTGAGCTTTCACATATCAAGTCACTTCACTTCTCTGGGCCTCAGTTCCCTCATCTGTAAAATGGAGATTAAGACTGTGAGCCCCACGTGGGACAATCTGATAACCTTGAATCTACCCCAGCACTTCGAGCAGTGCTCGGCACATAGTAAGTGCTTAACAAATACCATCATCATTATTATTATTATATCGATAAATAGGTCTTTATACTGAAAACATGATTTAATAGCCGTAGTTGTTCTTGCAGATTTATCCATTGTGCTGAGAGATCCCTACCTCAGATTTGTTTTTCAAGTATGTATTGGTCTCTTCTCCCCCCACACTGAACGCTCCTTGGGCACAGGGATCTTGTCTACTGACTTTATTGTCCTTTCCCAAGAATAGCATTGATTGGTTGATAAATGGGAATGTATTCACATTATGCCTAAGTTGTTAGAATTTCTTTTCACTCTATATCTGGCCCTCTTTGGGATTCAGTCAGTCCATCGATCAATTCTATTTATTGAGTGCTTTCTTGCTTTCTGTGTGCAGAGCACTGTATTAAGTACTTGGAGAGTACAATAAAATAGTTGACAGACACAATCCCTGCCCAGTGACGAGCTTGCAGTCCAGAGGGGGTGACAGACATTAATATAAGTAAACCCCTGCAAGATCACCTGCCTTTTATCTTCAATTTTTATGAAATTCCTGTAGCTAACTTCAGTTTTTCTAGCTTAAGTTGCATGTTTTTTAATGGTATTTAAGTGCTTAGTATGTGCCAGGCACTGTACTAAGCGCTGGGATAGATACAAAGCTAATCAGGCTTGATATTGTTCATGTCCCACATGGAGCTCCCAGTCTCAATCCCCATTTAACTGATGAGGTAATACAGCAAACAAGTGGCGGACCCGGGATATAAAGACATTTTCATTAAAAATGGGGCAGAAGATGTGCTTCATGTGAAAAACTTGTTTATACTCACAACTGAGTGTCACCATCAATAGTACCATCATTTTGACACTGGAAAGCAGTGTGGCCTGTTGGAAACATCATGAGTCTGGAAGCCAGAAGAGCTGGATTCATATTCTAGCAGTTGCCTCCCATGTGACCTAAAACAAGTCACGTAACTTCTTTGTATCTCAATTTCCTTATCTGTAGAATGGAGATGAAATGCATGCTATCCCTTCCTCTTAAATTGTGAGCCCCATGTGGGATAGGGACCTGTATCTGACCTGATCATCTTGGGTCTACCACCACTTAGTATGGTGCTTGGCACACAGTAAGTGCTTAACAAGTACCACCATCATTATTAATGGTGGGATAATTTATGGTTAGGAATGAGCAAGGGCAGTATTATTATCATTGGTCACATTCTCAGTCAATCATTTAGTACCATAGCCATCTCACGTGCCTAGGCCTATGTTGCTACATTAATTAGAATTATACTTTGTTTCTCTCTTCTCCCTTCTCCCTGAAAGACCATAAACAGTTTCACTCCTCAGTCAGAGAAATGGTCTCTTTGGTCTAGAATTCTCTTTGAGTGACAGCAAAATGCTTGAGGGGACTGTTAGAACTTATGACGTGCCTTTGAAACCAATCCTAGTCATCAAGGACTTTTCTAATTTTTCATAAACAGTCCAGACGTTTCCACCAGGGACTTTGTGATGGATGTCTTTTCAGTGAATTTATTTAAAACCTTCCTGAATTTGCTGATATCTCAACCTGCACAACTTCCTTTGGGAACAGATTCCAGATACCACATACCACCTTTCCTCTAGTTTCTTAGGCACCTTCCACCTTAGGGCTGTGGAATTTGATGAGCAACAATTTAGTGTTTGCCGTGCTTACAACCTTCATGATAGGTACTGAAAAAAATTGAAAATCTTTCATACAATTTCTTCTATTGAAAGCATATATCCATAATTTTCTCGGTTGAATAAAGCAAAATTTTCAGGAAGAAAATTGTCCTCTCATCAACACTCTTATGAAAAAGTCTCATTACCTTACATAAGTGTTGTTGGCTAGAGAAGATAGTTTTATTTTTGAATGCAAGCTTTGTCCCAGTTTTTTTTTTATAGTTTGTAATGACCTTTAGCTGCTCTCTGCCCCTTAATCCTCTTGTTTTGGTCTCCCAAAGTTTCTGTGTGCTGGAAGAATATATCATCAGTAGATTTCAACTCTGATTACCAAGTGAACAGGTAGAGTGAGGAAATGGAGCATCTCAGTGCCTCTTTCATTATTATTATTTCAGCTTTTCTACAGCCAACAGTTAATGCAGTGTCTGAGTCCTTGCAGTATGGAGCCAGAGGACCTGAGTTCTGATACTGGCTCGGCCACTTGTTGTATGTCCTTAGGCAAGTCGCTTACCTAATTTCTGTGCCTCAGTTCTCTCCTGCAAATGGGGATTCAGTGTCTTTATAGGGACCTGATAATCTTACATCTACCCCAGTGCTTAGTACAGTTCTTAACCCATAGTAAGTGCTTAACAAATACCACAGTTATTATTATTGTCGTTTCAAACAATGACATTAAGCATACTGTGTCCAGAGCACTGCACTACGTACTTGGAAGAATATGGCAGAGGCAAGAGATGCCGTCCTTGCCCTCAAAGGGCTTACAATTTAACTGGGGAAAGAAACATAAATTACTTAAGTAGGAGAGAGAATAAGAATTTAATAGCATGAGAATGTTAATATTGAATTGTACAATGAAGATATACATGCTTCAGTACCTATATGTAATTGCTAAGGGTTGGCTATAGCAGTAATCTGACAAGGAGTTTGGGGAATTAATCGGGAAAGCCTCCTTGGAGATGAGATTTTGGGAGGGTATTGAATTAGTAGTGATATTTGTAGTATATCAGGAGTTCTTGCTGAAAGCAACACCCTGTACTAAGCATTCAGGAAAGGGAGTGTGAAAGACACCTTCCCTGCCCACAAAGAGTATACAGGTGGGAACAGTTGTGGTGTGGCAAATTTCAAGGGAAGCGGAGTTCCAGGTAAAGGGAATATTTGTGCTACATGGCAGGCTGTGAGTCAGAAAACAAAGCAAATTTCTTGGGGACAACGTTCTATTTTATTAAGAGCATATCATTAAATGTCCACTGGGATGGTCTTTTGGATTCTTTGTTCCTTTTGGGGATTTAATCAACTTCATGAATGCATCTTAACTCCAAAATTCTAACAACAACAAAAAATACCCTTCTCATGAAATTCTGCTTGGTTAAATAGAATCTCTTACCCTAGAGAAGCAGTGTGGCCTAGTGGTTAGAGCACGGGTCTGGGAGTCAGGAAGTCATGGGTTCTAATCCCAGCTCCACCACTTGTCTGATGTGTGACCTTGGGCAAGTCACTTCACTTCTCGTCTCTGTGCCTCAGTGACCTCATCTGTAAAATGGGAATTGAGACTGTGAGCCCCACATGGGACAGGGACTGTGTTCAACTTGATTTGCTTGTATCCACCCCAGCGCTTAGTACAGTGCCTGTCACATAGCGCTTAACAAATACCATCATTATTATTATTATTGTTAGTAATCAAATTAGCATTTTTACAGCAGGGTATTGCCTAAACAAATTTCTTTATTGATGTGTTCTCCATTAAAATGATCAGATTCTGTAACAAGGTGTACATTTCAAATAATAATAATTGTGGTATTTGTTAAGCACTTATTATGGGCCAGACACTGTACTAGAGCACTGGGGTGGATACAAGGAAATCATGTTGAGCACAGTCCCTGTCCTAGAGTGGGCTCACAATCTGAATCCCCTTTTTACAGATGAGGTAACTGAGACACAGAAAAGTTAAGTGATTTGCCCAAGGTCACAGCAGACAAGTGGAAGACTCAGGATTAGAACCCAGCCCCTTCTAACTCCCAGGCCCATGCTCTGTCGACTGGGTCACATACTTCTCATATTGAATACCAACCAACTAGCCTAATGGAAAGAACCCGGATCTGCAAGTCAGGAGCCCAAGGTTCTAACTGCAGCTCTCTGCCTGGCCTGATGTATGACTTTAGGGAAGTCACTTAATTTTCCCTGAACCTCTCTGAAATGGGAGTAGATGCCTACTCTCCTGCATGATTATCTTGGTTCTACCCAAGCAGTTAGCATATTGCAATAATAAATTCCATGGTGATTATTAACAATTTCAAAGTATCTGTTAGATTCTTGAGCAAACCTCAGGCTCTGCCCTTTGTAACTGAAATCGTAAAAATTGAAGGAAAATTTCTTCCTAGGTTGTCATAGGTTCTCCAACTAAATTTCAATAACTGAAATTCAGTAAAATTTCATAGCGTTGTCCTCCAGTGTGAAGGTAACACTTGATAGTGAGACTGAATCCCTGAGTGTAAATGTCTGAGAAAGAATCACTTGCACCCTTTGCCCACAAAAATACAGAAGTATACTTTTTCTGGTCCTTTTCCATTTGGTAGACTATTCCCCAGACACCAGTGGGTAAGAGGGAACAGGTTTGGCTTACCACCAGCAGGGCATGTGTTTGAATTGCTTTTTATAGTAGTGGGGAAGAAGCATGGCCTAGTGGAGAGAACACAGGCCTGGGAGTCAGATGGACCTGGGTTCTAATTCCTGCTCTGCCACTTGTCTGCTATGTGACCTTGGGCAAGTCACTAAACTTCCCTGTGCCTCAGTTACCTCATTTGTCAAATGGAGATTAAGTTGAGAGCCCCATGTGAGACAGGGACTGTGTCCAACCTGAATAGCTTGTATCTATCCCAGTTCTTTGAACAGTGCTTGACAAATGCCATCATTGTTATTATAATTGTTATTAGTTATATCATTGATTTAGTACCCACTCGGTGCAGCGTGGAATAGAGGTATGTGAAGTCCCAAATAGTGACACTTTCTTGCCCATAGGAGTTTACAGTCAAAGTGGGGAGAGCAACATAAAAATATTTACAAGTGTCAAAGTTGTGTTTTTTCTTAAGGGCTTTTTTTTTTTAACATGAGTGCTAAGAAGGGTGTAAACCCCAGGTGGCACAGGGTTTGGGTCAAACCTGATTAGCTTTTATCTGCCCCAGGGCTTAGAGCAGTGCTTGACACATAGTAAGTGCTTAACAAATACCGTTATTATTAAGTTCATAAGTGCTGGAGTTGGCTGATGGGATGATGCAGGTTAAGGTGCTGGGAAATTAACTGGGGCAAGCTTGTTGGAAGAGGTGGGATTTAAGGAGGGATTTCGATATGGGGAAAGCTGATGTGGGGAGGGAGAAAGTTCCAGGTTGGGAGAGCAGTGTGAGCCAAAGAATGGAGTTGGGAAAAGTCAAAAGAGGTGCATCTGGAAGCTTAGGTTGGGTGCAACTTAGACTTCTTTAGACTGTGAGCCCCTTTTGGGACAGAGACCGTCCAATCTGATTATCTCGTATTTACTCTAGCCCTTGGTTCAGGACTTGCTACATAGTAAGTGCTTAACATATACCATTATTATTATTTTCATTATTATTATTACAATTATTAGTAGTAATAATAGTATTGAAGATATTGAGCTGAGAAATAATGGGAGAAGAGAGCAGATAGGTAAGGGAAACCAGAAGGTGAAGAGCCTTAAAGCTGGTTGTGAGGCGTTTTTATTTTATGTGAAACAACATGGAGCCAGCAGAGGGTTTTGAGGAAAGGAGAGATGAAACTGAGTACCACTTGAGGAAGATGATCTGTGCAGAAGTGTGTAGTATAGATTGGAGGTGGGGAAAGGCCGAAGACTGGGAGACCAGTGAGGAGACTAGTACAGCAGTTTATCCCTGACAAGACCAGGAATGGTACCAGAATGGAACGGTTTGGGTAGAGAGGAAAGGGAGGATCAGTGAAACGTTGCGCAGGATAAACCTGCAGGATTTCGATCAATCAGTGGCATTTATTTACTGCCCGCTGTGCTAAGTGCTTGGGAGAGGACAGTCCAATAGAGTTGGTAGACACGATTCCTGCCCATGGTCTAGAGGGGGGGATGGGCATTAAAATAAAGTACAGCTATGGGAAAAAGGCAGTGTATAAGAATACATATATTAGGGTGGGGCTGAGGGAGTCCCGATTATCGACTGCTTAAGGGGTGCATAATAATTACGGTATTTAAGTGCTTACTACGTGCAGAGCACTGTTCTAAGTGCTCGGGTAGATACAGGATAATCAGATTGTCCCACGTGGGGCTCACATTGTGTAATCCCCATTTTTGCAGATGAGGTAACTGAGGCACAGAGAAGTTAAGTGACTTGCCCAAGGTCACCCAGCAGGCAAGTGGCAGAGCTGGGATTAGAACCCGCGACCTCTGACTCCCAAGCCCAGGTTCTTTCCACTAAGCCACGCTGCTTCCAAGTGTATAGGTGGCACAGAAGAGAGGGCAATTAGTGGAAATGAAGACTTAAGGGATTTGGAAGTGGACTGGTTGGGAGAGTAGAACAACAGATAGCGCAGGGTTGATCCATCAGTGGTATTTATCCGCTGACTGTGCTGTGATAGCGCTGACTGTGGACAGCTGTGTATTAAATGCTTGAGTGAGTACAGTAGAGTTGGAGCAAACCGTGCCATCAGGGGGTTTACAGTCTAGAGGGGAGGCAGACATTAAAATTGATTGTACATAGGGGAAGAAGCAGCAGAGTATGATATGTAGGTAAGTGCTGAGAGAGTGGGATGAGTATCAAAGAGCATAAGGAGTACTGACCCAAGTGCATAGGAAATGCAGAAGTCAAGGATGACACCAACCAAGATTGCCATCTTCTGGGATGGAGAGTATCCCAGATTGAGATGGGAAAAGTTAGGGGAAACGTTAAGTTTGTGGCCACTCAAAGCTGAGGCAGGAAATCCAAGTGGAATGTGGAATTGCAGGTCAAATGGAATGTCAGAGCTAAAGCGGTAGCTTTGGGAGTCATCGACATGGAGGAGGTAGCTGAAGCCATGAGAGCAAAAGAGCTTCCTCCTGAAGTAAGAGTTAAGCCAGCAGGTTTTAGAACAGAACCTTGGGGGATGAGACAGGAGGAGTCAGTGAACCAAACTTAGAGCTGTCAGGTAAGGGAGGCGTCAGGGAAACAGCGTTGATGGTTTGCACTGAGCCTTCCATGTACTAGCCTAGTCCCTGTGTGCTTAGGGGGTGAGGCAGCTGGTAGGAAGAACCAATGTAATTTGGGGATTCAGTCCTAAACAGGCCTTTTAGTGTGTTTCAGTTACCTGACAGAGAATGGGAAGATCTCATTGTTATGTCTTTTCTAGTGTATCTGCCTGATGTTGGGAAACCCTTTTAAAATTTGTTTCCCCAATTGTAAATGAGTCTAGCCAAGGGGGCCTGGTGAACTCCACTAAAATTGTGGTAAAGGCAGGTAAGGCAGACAATCATATAACTTGTTTTTATCGTACTCCATTCTCTCACAAAACTTTTGGATTCTTTAAAACAGACTTTGGGTGTGGCTAACTCCGGGGCTACCCTCCTCTAAGCAAAAATAATTTGCCAGCACTCATGTTCTCTAAGACTTGTTTTTTAAAAAAGTCCACAGGCAGATAAAACACTTTTTGGAGCTTTCCAGATGTAAACATGCTTTCCAATCTGAGATAAATTGTAGTCATTACATAGAGCTAGAAGAGGAATCTAATTAAGAATATAATAATAATAATAATTTTGGTATTTGTTAAGCGCTTACTATGTGCCGAGCACTGTTCTAAGTGCTGGGGTAGACACAGGGGAATCAGGTTGTCTCACGTGGGGCTCACAGTCTTAATCCCCATTTTACAGATGAGGTAACTGAGGCACCGAGAAGTTAAGTGACTTGCCCAAAGTCACACAGCTGACAAGTGGCCAAGCGGGGATTCGAACCCATGACCTCTGACTCCAAAGCCCGTGCTCTTTCCACCGAGCTCCAAGGAACCATGTGATAATGACCCCCCTTATCAATCCTATTTGGGATCATCCCAGTTTTTATTTCCAGCCTGCCCTCTAATAGCCCACTGGGACTGTTCATCTACAGCCCAGCCCGCACACTCCGCTCCTCTACTGTTAACCTCCTCACTGTGCCTCGTTCCCGCCTGTCCCACTGTCGGCTCCTGGCCCACATCCTACCGCTGTCCTGGAATGCCCTCCCTCCTCACATCTGCCAAACTAACCCTCTTCCCCTCTTCAAAGCCCTGTTGAGAGCTCACCTCCTCTAGGAGGCCTTCCCATATTGAGCCGTCCCTTTCCCTCTGCTCCTCCTCCCCTCCTCATCACCCCTACTCCCTCCCTCTGCTCCACCCCCTTCCCCTCCCCACAGCACTAGTATATATTTGTACATATTTATTGCTTTATTCATTTTATTAATGATGTGCATTTATCTATGGTTCTGTTTATTTTGATGGTAGTGATGCCTGTCTGCTTGTTTTGTTGTCTGTCTCCCCATTCTAGACTGTGAGCCTGTTGTTGAGTAGGGATTGTCTCTATCTGTTGCCAAATTGTACTTTCCAAGCGCTTAGTACAGTGCTCTGCACACACTAAATGCTCAATAAATATGATTGAATGAATAAATCCATGAATCAGTTAATCAGAGGTATTTATTGAGTGCTTACTGTGTGTAGAGCCCTGAGCTAAGCACCTGAGAGAGAACACTACAACCGAGTTAGTAGACACATTCCCTGGTGACCAGCTGCTCACAGTCTAGAGGGGGAGATAGACATGAAAATAAATTATGGATATGTTTATAAGTGCTGTGGGGCTTAGGGTGGAGAGGATATCAAGTGTTTAAAGGGTAAAGATCTTGCATAGGTGATGGAGGAGGGAGAGGGAGTTAGGGAAATTAGGGCTTAGTGGGGCAAGTCACATCTCTTGAGAGAGATATGATTTTTATATACAAACTCCTCCTGAATTTGCTAATATTTTCTTTCCAGCTTCCCTGCATCCATTGGTATTTGGGTGCTTACTATGTGCAAAGCCCTGTAATAAAGACTCTAAAGGAATACAATAAAGCACGTATTAGACACAGTCCTGGGTGGTGAATTCCACATACTTATCACCTATAGGCTTAAATGGGTGTGCTTTGTCCTAGTGGTGTAGGATTTGATGAGGGACATAATATAGAGCTCATGAGTTCTAACCCCAGCTCTGCCACTTTTCTGCTGTGTGACCTTGGACAAGTCACTTCTGTGGTCCTCAGTTCCCTCATCTGTAAAATGGGGATTGGGACTGTGAGCCCTATGTGGGATAGGGACTGCGTCCAACCCGATTTGCTTGTGTCCACCCCAATGCTTAGTATGGTCCCTGGCATATAGTGTTTAAATGCTGTAATTGTTGTTGTTATATTTATTGAGTGCTTACCGTGTGCGGGGCATTGTACTAAGTACTTGGGAGAGTACAACACAACAATATAGCAGACATTCCCTGCCTAGATAAGTGACAACTCATGTACATATCCCCTTCACCTTCGTCCTATCTGTAAATTATTTTAGTGATTGTCTTCTCTGCTACTCTTCAAGCTCCTCGAGGTAGGGATCCTGTTTATTGTGTACTCTTCCAAGCGCTTAGTAGAGTGATCAGCGCACATGCACTCAGTGAATACTATTGATTGATCAGGAGAAAACAATGCCAGGGGCTGCAAACACTAAACACAAGAGCAGAACAAGAGACGACCTTATTGTGCGGCCTGGCCTGTAGATCCCACATTGGCCTTTTTCATCCACATACTCCCTCAGAGCTGAACCTCATGTCAGTGGTGTCTTTGGAGAATACGAAGGCCAACTCTCTATTGCCTGTTATCCGTATATATGAAATGATTGATCCACCTTCATTCACTCTTTCCTTGCCCCTCATGACTTCAGTTCTGTCCCTTCTGAACTGGAGACTTTCCAGCTGAAGAATTGTAATTCTTTCTGTTGAATTCTTGAACCCAACCCAATTTCCTCATTTTAAAGTATATATATATATGTATATATATAGCAGCCCCTCCTAAGTGATTTTAGCATTTGTGGAAATCGTTGTTTTTTCCTCTAGAGTATGGAAGGAAAAGAAGGCTGCCCACCTTGCTTCAGTGATTGTGCAGCTCAGGTTGGAGAAGGGAATCACCTGCGCCAAGAAATCTTGATCCAGACAATACCCAAGCGGGCTGGGGTATTATCTACCAGGGCCTTGGATCTTATCTCTCAGGTCCCTCGACTTAAACTTAGGTTTTCTAGAAACAGTGCTTTCCTTCCTTGCTCATTTTGAGTGCTGCTCTTCAAGACTTAGAAGGAACTCCTGGTTCAAAGAAATCAAATACTTGGGAAAACAAGTGAGGGTACTCAGAATTTGAAGGGAGATTAGGCAAATAAAGTACTTAAAGTGTTAAAGTAGATATGATCTTATTGAATTGCTCGCTTCCTCCTTCACCTAAATATAAATCATTCATATATATGTCTCAGGGTTTTGGGATCAAAGGAAAAACGCTTCTACAATTGGAGTCTTCAGAACTGCGGCCAAGTGGAGATTTCTCTTCCAACACCACTCCTTTTCTGCCCTGACAGACCAGGAATAATTTTCCCTATTTTGTCTTCTATATTATATTATTTTGCCCTATTCTGTCTTATGTAAGTGGACACTTTTCCAGATGTTGAAGCACATGGAGAGGGCAGCAGGGAAACATTATCAAGGGAGATAGGGAGAAAGGGAGGTTTGAAAGGCAGAAGCGTTGCATTTTCCATTTCAGTTTCTACCAGTCACTGAGCTAGCCCCATAAACAGCAAAACCCCTAGTTCTTGGGGCGGTGGCAGGTGGGGATGCTGACTGCATCCATACCAGTTTAGAGCTGCCATGGACGAGAGTGCTGCCAAGGCTGTGAACCGGGTGGCAGGCTGAATTTGTCTTGTGGGCATATTTGCCCCCTCCCATGCTCATATAAGCAATCTGATATTTATTGAGTGCTTGCTATGTGCAGAATGCTTTATTAAGCATTTGGGAGGAGATGGAATAAGTAAATACGATCCTTGCCCTCAAGGTGCATATCTGCCAGGAGGGCTTAGAGTCAATTATACCTGCTGGTGAGAAGAAATGAAAAAGAAAAATCGGATAAGTGGCACCTTCAGTTTAGTAATACAACTATTAATCAATGGTATTTGAGAACTTACTGTACTAAGTGCTTGGGAGAATATAGCCTAAAAGAGTTGGTAGATGTGTTCCCTGCCCGCAGTCAGCTTACAGGCTAGAGAGGGAGACAATAATTAATATGAATAATAATTTACAGCTATGTATATATGTGCTGGGAGACTGAGGGTAGGGAGAATACCAAATGTCCAAAGGTCCCAGATCAAGTGCATTTAGATGATGCAGAAGGGAGAGGAGTCAGGGAAAAGAGGGCTTAATTGGAGAAGGCCTTTTGGAGGGGATGTGACTTTAATAAGGCTTTGAAGTGGGGAGAGTGATGGTCTGGTGTATATGTAGGGGGAGAGAGTTCCAGGCCAAGGGGAGGACGTGGGAAAGGTGTCATTGGCAAGGTAGATGAAACAGGCACAGTGAGCAAGCTGGCACTAGAGAAGCAAAGTGTGCGCTGAGGCAGGAGGCAGGGAGGTCAGCAAGGAGGAAGATGGAGTAAGATGATAACTTGAGATATGAGAATAGCTCACTGTTTATGCAAATACATATATAAATTGTAAAGAAACCTTAGGCAAAAACAACACTTATGGATTTTATTCTGGATATAACCCTCCAAAATATCCCAGCACAGTTTACTGCCCTAGCTGGTTCTTTTCTTTCTTTTCCACTGACAATTTAAGAGACAATAAAAGCAATATTTCACTTTATTTGAAATTGAAACGAGTAGTTATGTATCTAAGATAAGTAGTTGTTTGCCAAGGTGTCAGTACAAATGCTTGGAAAGCATGAATATTTATAATAGTGAAATAGAAAACTACTGGGATAAGAAATTAAAATCCTGAGAAATAATTTTCCACAAATTGAGGCATTCTTGAGACATTCTTAGCTATTTAAGGTTTTTCAATTCCTAGCAGACAAAGAGGAAAAAAGGGTCTGAGACACTGGAGTTCCCTAGATTTTCCAGAAAATAATTCCAGGCAAGTGTTAAAGAATGTTACCCACATTACCTCTATTTTTCTGGAAGGAAGAACAAACTAGTGGAAAAAAAAGTGTATCCTGATTACTGTAAAATTACTTCAAAGTCAATGAATCAACTTTTGATTAATTTCCAAGACCTCAGAAGTAGAACTTAACGGTTTTAGGTTTAGGTCACTAAATACATATTTTGCATAGATATATTGATTCACATTCCAAATCATTAGATTCAAATCATACCTTGCTCAGAATCTTAGTGATGGAGATATGAATTGTTGAGAATAAATGCACCTGTGAGTAATTCTCTCCAGAGCACATTTTTTCAGATTTCTGAGGATGACAGGTGACATGGCTTCAGGCAACAGGAATTTCATATTCTGGGAAAATAATTAGATATTCAGAAGCCTTCCTCAGTAAAAACAAAGAAATAAGGGCTAACTTGTTACTGTATTTTTAGAGGCCTCAGTTTCATCTGTTAGAAAACAAAATCATCAAATATTTTGGTGCCTTCTGAGAACATTACATTTTAGGAAAGAAAAGTTGAATGGACAATTTTATATGAGATACAGTTGACCAGCATTGCCTTTCACTTTAATTTTTAGTGACTTGGATGCTGTATGAATTTAGCATTCTCATCTCTAATCACTATCAATTAATCCTATTTACTGAGTGCTTACTGTGCACAGAGCACCGTACTAAGCGCTTGGGAGAGTATGATATAACGGAGTTGGTGGACATGTTGCCTGCTCACAAGGAGCTGACAGTCTAGAAGAAAAAGCATTACTTTGCAAGAAAAAGTGTCACATGATTATGTGAAACAAAGTTAAACCATCTGAAATCAATAGAACTTAGTGATGATGATAATTTTAGTATCGAGCTCTTACTATATACCAAGCACTGTGGTAGATACAGTACAATCATGTCGGACACAGCCCTATCCCACATGGGGGCTGTCAGTCTGAGAGAGACCAGGTATTGAATCCCCATTTTACAAATGAGGAAATTGAGGCACAGAGAAGTTTTGATTTGCTTAAGGTCACACAGCAGGCCAAGAGAGGAGCCAGAATTAGAACCCAGCACTGAGAAGCAGCATTGCCTATTGAATAGGACTTGGGTTCTATTCCCAGCTCTGCCAATTGTCTGCTGTTTAACCTTGGGCGAGTCACTTCACTTCTCTGGACCTTAGTTCCCTCATCTGTAAAATAAGGTTGAAGACTGTTGACTGGGGACTGTGTCCCCATGTGGGACAAGGACTGTGTCCAACCTGATTAGCTTGAATCTACCACAGCACCTAGAACAGTGTTTGACACATAGTAAGGGCTTAACAAATACCATTATTATTATTATTATTATTATTAATAACTCAGGTCTCCTGACTTGGAGGCCTGTGTTTTTCATTCATTCAATCATATTTATTGAGTGCATATGCTGTGCAGAGCACTGTACTAAGCGCTTGGGAAAATACAGTATAACAGTGACAGTCCCTTCCCTCAACTAGCTCACAGTTTAGAGTGAGGGAGTCAATCAGTACAATAAAATAAAATGGCAGATGTATACTTAAGTGCTTTGAGGCTGGGAGGGGGGAAGAGCAAAGAAAGCAGGTCAGGGGAATGCAGAAAGAAGGGAGTGGGAGATGACGAAAAGTGGGGCTTAGTCTGGGAAGTCCTCTTGGAGGAGATGTAACTTCAATAAGGTTTCGAAGCGGAGAAGAGTGGTTGTTGGATTAGAGGAAGGAGGGCATTCCAGACCAGAGGCAGGATATAATAATAATGGTGGTATTTGTTAAGCGCTTACTATGTGCAAAGCACTGTTCTGAGCGCTGGGGGGATACAAGGTGATCAGGTTGTTGCACGTGGGGCTCACAGTTTTAATCCCCATTTTACAGATGAGGAAACTGAGGCACAGAGAAGTGAAGTGACTTGCCCAAAGTCACAAAGCTGGCAAGCGGCAGAGCTGGGATTAGAACCCATGACCTCTGACTCCCAAGCCCGGGCTCTTTCCACTGAGCCACGCTGCTTCTCTGTCTGTGGGTTAGGGGTTGACAGTGAGACAGATGAAATCGAGGCACAGTAAGAAGGTTAGGGCTAGAGGAGGGAAGTGTGTAGGCTGGGTTGTAGATGGAGAGAAGTGAGGTGAGGTAGGAGGGGGCAAGGTGAGTGTTTTAAAGCCAATGGTGAAGTGTTTTTGTTTGATAAGGAGGTGGCTGGGCAACGCATTGGAGTTTTTTGAGGAGTGGGGTTCTGTGTCCAGAATGTCTTTGAGAAAAATGATCCGGGCAGCAGAGTGAAGCATAGACTGGACAAGGGAAAGATAGGAGGCTGGGAGGTCAACAAGGAGCATGATGCAGTAATCCAGGTGGTATAGGATGAGTGAGTGTAATAATGTGGTAGCAGTTTGGATGGAAAGGAAAGGGCGGATTTTAGCAATGTTGTGAAAGTGGGAACGACAGGATTTGGTGACAGATTGAATATGTGGGTTGAATGAGAGAGAGAGGAGTCAAGGATAATGCCAAGGTTACAGGCCTGTGAGACATGAAAGATGGTGGTGCCGTCTACAGTGATGGGAAAGTCACGGGGAGGGCAGGATTTGGGTGGGAAGATAAGGAGCTTTGTTTTGGATATGTTAAGTGTTCTTTCCACTGGATTGTTGTGATTCTAGTGCCCCACTGAAATTTGATTTGTAGGAAACTTTGATAATGGAGGGTTTTGTTTCATCTGCCAATATGACGGCCACATTTTCTTAACGTTTATCTTCAAAAAATCTCAACTCGAAGTGGCGCTTCCCCTTGTACATAACTGTATATGATACTGTAACAAAAATTACAGCTCTCATTTTCATCTGTGTTCATAAGATTAAAGGTCTATAAGAACAGTTCTTTCAATTGAATAAAAATGTTTTCAAGTGCTTTAATAAATTTAACATACTGACCTTTAAACCATGGATTGAATGTGGTGTCATCTTATTCCAAACAGTGTCTCATAGTGACAACACATTACCTTCCATAATATAGATTCTTACAATATCAATGTTTAGTTATGAAGTAGGAAATTCCACATTTTAACAAAGCAATTTTATTTTTTTAACTTGCATTTGCATCCTCTGTCCACCCCTCCCTCAGCCCCTCAGCACTTACATACATACTCACAATTCATTTATTTAATGCCTGTCACCCCCTTAGACTGTAAACTTGTGGACAGGGAATGTGTCTACTAACTGTTATATTCTACTCCCCCAAGTGCCACAGTGTTCTGCACACAGTAAGCGCTCAAGTACGATTGATTGAGTGACTGCTGTGCACACAGTAAGCAGTAAATATGATTGATTTTAGTTCTTCAAAGTGTATGCATTAAGGAAAAGTTGTGGGTTTTATGCTCTTGCGGGGGTTGGGAGGGGTGCAAACTCAGAGACCTCTTCAGAAGTAATCTACATAGAAATATTTGGTGAGTTACATAACTTTCACCCCTTTTCCCAACAAATCTCAGAACCAGCATCTGGAAGTTAAAGTGGGGTGAGTCTTAGAAGCCAGATCAAGTGTTCAAGCATAAAAGAGGAGTTCACTTATGGCATCTGTGATATACTAAGGCACCTCTCACAGAATTAAAGTATCAAAATTAATGAAAGATTAGTTAATGTTTATTTAGTAGTTAAAACTTTTATTTTGCCTCTTTGTCGGCCTGCCATTTGACTGTAGCTAACTAACCTAAAGTAAAGATTGGCTCATCTAGTTACTACTTCTGATGGGCTTGAGGATTGCTCCCAGGTGACAGTTGTAAATTGAGCAGAGAGAAGAAGAGGTGGGACCTGGATGGTGGGAACTGGATGCCAGGAGCTGGGGAAGTAGTGGTGGGGTGAGCCATGAGGGACTGACAGAGCTGGGCTCTGAGCAAAGTGGGTAGATGGGGGAGCTAAGGTGGGTGGGGAAGAGAAAAGATGATGATGATGAAAGGCACATAGGTAAGACATCATTAGCCACAAGAGTCTAGATCAGACAGTTACCCTAAAATTAATAATTGCGGTATTTGTTAAACGATTACTATGTGCCAGGCATGGTAATAATGCTAATTGTACTATTAAAGTGCTTACTGTGTTCCAAGCATTGTGCTAAGCACTGGGCTGGATACAAGCAAATCAGGTTGGACACAGTCCCTGTCCCACATGGGGCTCCCAGTCTCAATCTCCATTTGGCAGATGGGATAACTGAAGCACAGAGGAAGTGATGTGACTTGCCTAAGGTCACACAGCAGACAAGATTAGAATCCAAGTCCTTCTGACTCCCAGGCCTGTGCTATATCCACTAGACTATGCTGCTTCCCAGGCATGCAGATAAAGTGAAGGAGCTTTGAGTTAAATTTTGAGAAGGTTGATTCTCTAAAAGAACTTTAAGAAATATGAATTGAAATTGATTGCTGACAATCACAGCAATATAAAGACTGAGAAAATCATTTTAAAGCAGAGAAAAAACCATAGCAGCCATAGGTCTAGGAAGTAGCCCAAACATCATAATCCAAACAGAATATTTGCATAGCAAGTGTGAAAAGGAATGAATATCACATATTGAACTTTTAAGATTAACCTATCAATGTACAGAGCTGTATAGGAATACTTTCTGATTATGAAGGATAACTTTTGTTAAAAATAAAAAAACCCCTAAATTCCCCAAGTGTTGGTTCCTTTAAAGTTGGCACTCTTCAAAGTGCATACTGCTGTTGTATCTATTTTAAACAAAGACTCAGGATCAAAATTATGGGCATTTAGGAGAAAATGATCCCTCAAATTGGATAGATTTAAAAGATAATCATGCAGAGCACTGTACTAATTCTTTTTTTTTAAAAAAATGGTATTTGGTTAAACGCTTACTATATGCTAGGCATTGTACTAAGCACTGGAGTGGATACAAAATAATCCAGATTGGACACAGTCCATATCCTGCATGAGGCTCACAATCTTAATCTCCTTTTGACTGATGAAGGAATGGAGGCACAGAGAAGTCAAGTGACTTGCCTGAGGTTACACAGCATTCATGCAGATGTATTTGTCAAGCGCTTACTGTATGCAGAGCACTGTACTAAGCGCTTGGGAGAGTACAATATGACAGACACATTCCCTGTCCATAAGAAGCTTACCATCTAGAGGAGAAGATGGATATTAATATAAATAAATTATAGACATGTACATAAGTGTTGTGGGCCTTGGTGGCCCCTTCCAGTTATCGCCCTATCTCCCTCCTACCCTTCCTTTCCAAACTCCTAGAACGAGTCATCTACACTCGCTGCCTTGAATTCCTCAACTCCAACTGTCTCCTGGACCCCCTCTAATCTGGCTTCCGTCCTCTCCACTCTACCGAGACTGCCTTCTCAGAGGTCACTGATGACCTCCTTCTTGCCAAATCCAACGGCTCCTACTCTATCCTAATCCTCCTCGACCTCTCAGCTGCCTTGGACGCTGTCGACCATCCCCTTCTCCTCCACACCTTATCTCACCTTAGCTTCACGGAATCTGTCCTCTCCCGGTTCGCCTCTTATATTTCTGGCCGTTCATTCTCGGTCTCCTTTGAGGGTTCCTCCTCTCCCTCCCTTCCACTAACTGTAGGAGTTCCTCAAGGGTCAGTTCTTGACCCTCTTCTGTTCTCCATCCCTACTCACTCCCTTGGTGAACTCATTCGCTCCCATGGCTTCAACTATCATCTCTACACAGATGATACCCAAATATGCATCTCTTCCCCTGTTCTCTCTCTTTCCTCTCAGGCTCGCATCTCCTCCTGCCTCCAGGACATCTCCACCCTGGATGTCTGTCCGCCACCTAAAACTCAACATGTCCAAGATAAGGACTGAGCTCCTTATCTTCCCTCCCAAACCCTGTCCTTACCCCGACTTTCCTGTCACTGTGGATGGCACTAACACCCTTCCCGTCTCACAAGCCTGCAACCTGGTGTCATCCTTGACTCTGCTCTCTCATTCACCCCACATATCCTAACAATCACCCAAACCTGCTGGTCTCACCTTCATGGCATTGCCAAGATCAGCCCTATCCTCTCAGTCCAAACGGCTATCGGGCTGGTACAAGCTCTCATAATATCTTGGCTGGATTGTTGTGTCAGCCTTCTCTCTCATCTCCCTTCCTCCTTTCTCTCCCCACTCTAGTCCATTCTTCATTCCGCTCCCCGGATCATCTTCCTACAGAAACGCTCTGAACATGTCACTCCCCTCCTTAAAAACCTCCAGTGGTTGCCTATCAACCTTTGCACAAAACAAAAACTCCTCACTCTTGGCTTCAAGGCTCTCCATCACCTTGCCCCCTCCTACCTCACCTCCCTTCTGTCTTTCTACTGCCCACCCCACACGCTCTGCTCCTCTGCCAGTCATCTCCTCACCGTCCCCCGTTCATGCCTATCCCGCCGTCGACCCCTGGCCCATGTCCTACCGCTGTCCTGGAATGCCCTCCCTCCTCACCTCCGCCAAACTAACTCTCTTCCCCTCTTCAAAGCCCTACTGAGAGCTCACCTCCTCCAAGAAGCCATCCCAGACTGAGCTACCCCCTTTCCCCTCTGCTCCCCCTCTGCCCTCTGCTTCTCCTTCTTCCCCCTTCACCTCCCCTCAGCTAAGCCCCCTTTCCCTCTGCTCCTCCCCCTTCCCCCTTCACCTCCCCTCAGCTAAGCCCCCTTTCCCTCTGCTCCTCCCCCCTCCTTTCCCCTCCCCTCAGCACTATGCTCTTTATATATATTTTTATCACCCTATTTATTTTGTTAATGAGTTGTACATCCCCTTGATTCTATTTATTGCTATTGTTTTTGTCTGTCTCCCCCAGTTAGACTGTAAGCCCCTTATTGGGCAGGGATTGTCTCTATCTGTTGCCAAATTGTACATTTCAAGTGCTTAGTACAGTGCTCTGCACATAGTAAATGCTCAGTAAATACTATTGAATGAATGAATAAAGAGGGCAAGTCGGGGTGATGCAGAATGGCGTGGTAGAAAAGGAAATGAGGGTTTAGTTATTGAAGGCCTCTTGGACGAAATGTGCCTTCAATAAGGCTTTGGAGGTGAGGAGAGTAATTGTCTGATATGAAGAGGGAGGGCCTTCCAAGCCAGAGGCAGGGCGTGGGCGAGAGGTCAGCAGTGAAATGGACAAGATTGAGGTACAGTGAGTAGGTTGGCATTCGAAGAGGGAAGTATGCCAGCTGGGTTGTAGTAGGAGAATAGCAAGTTGAGGTCGGGGTGGGGGGCATGGTGCTTGATAGCATTAAAACTTATGATAAGGAGTTTCTGTTTGATGTGAGGTGGATGGGCAATCACTGGAGGTTCTTGGGGAGTGGGAAAGCATGAACTGAACATTTTTGTGGAAAAGTGATCCAGGCAACAGAGTGAAGGATGGACTGGAGTGGGGAGAGACGGGAGACAGGGAAGTCAGCATGGAGGCTGATACAGTAATCAAGGCGGGGTAGGATAAATGCTTGGATTAACATGGTAGCAGTTTGGATGGACAGGAAAGGGTGGATTTTAGCAATCTTATGAAGGTAGAACTGACAAGATTTAGTGATAGATTGAATATGAGGGTTGATTGAGAGACAGGTGTTAAGGATACCTCCAAGGTTATGGGCATGTGAGACAGGAAAGATGGTGGTGCTGTCTATACTAATGGGAAAGTCAGGGGAAGGACAGGGTTTGGGTGGGAAGATATGGAGTATTGCTTTGGCCAAGGAGAGAATTGGAGGGGAGGAACTGGAGGCAACAGGTGCAAGGAGTTCTCCAAACTGAAGGAGTTTGGAGAGGAATGGTAGAAGTGAGATGGGGTGATAACAGAAGTGCGCCTTGGGGTCAAGGAGAGCTTTTTTAGGATAAGGGAGATATGCAAGATCCTCCCTTTCCTCTCCATCCAAACCACTACCACGTTGGTACAGTCACTCATCCTATCAAGACTGGATTACTGCAACAGCCTCCTTTCTGAGCTCCCAACATCCTGCTCTCCCCACTTCAGTCTATACTGTATCTACCGCCCGCATTATCTTTCTACAAAAACATCCTGGGCATACCACCCCTCAAAAATCTCCAGTGGTTGCCTATCAACCTTAGTATCAAACAAAAAACTCCTCACTCCTGACTTCAAAACTGTCCATTACCTTTCCCCTTCTTACTTCACCTCCCTTCTCTCCTTCTATATCCCATCCTGCATACTTCTCTCTTCTGGTGCTAACCTTCTCCCTGTGCCTCGTTCTCACCTGTCCCGCTGCCGACCCCTGGCCCTCGTCCTACCTCCTCAAATCCGCTAATCACTCTTTCCCTTTTCAAAGCCCAACTAAAGGCTCGCCTCCTCCAAGGTGCCTTCTCTAAGTCCCCCTTTTCATCAGCTCCCCCTCCCCTCTGCATTAACTTGCTCCCTTTGCCTTACCCCCCTCCTCCCCACAGCACTTATGTATGTATATGTATATATCTATCAATTTATATCGATGCCTGTTTACTTGTTTTGATATGTCTCCCCCCTTCTAGACTGTAAGCCCGGTGTGGTTAGAGATTGTCTCTCCTTATTGCTGAATTGCACTTTCCAAGGGCTTAGTACAATGCTCTGCACACAGTAAGATTGAATGGATAATGATAAGCATGTTTGAAAGCAGTGAGGATAAAGCCATTGGAGAGTGAACAGTTGAAGATAGCTATCAGGGAGGGAGTAAGGGAGGGGACTGTGGGGGGGGGGGGTGGAGTGTGAGAGAAGGCAGGAGATCTCTTGAGATACTGCTGGGAAAGATGGGAGAATTGAAGAAAGGGTAGGAGGAGGAAGGAACTGGAGAGAAGCAGGGGAGATTTTAAAGGAGATCACACTTGAAGGTTTCAGTTTTCTCAATAAATATGTGGCCAGGTCATAAAGGCAAGAAATGAGGGAGTTAAAGATTGAAATAACTGTCTAGGGCAGTGGGCGTGAAAGTCAATAAAGATGGAGGGATAATATTGAAGTGATATTTCAATATAAAAATGGAAAAATAATAATGCTTTACCCTGGTTAATACCCTCAATTGGTTTCATGAATATGGGAGTGTTAATAATAATGTTGGTATTTGTTAAGCGCTTACTATGTGCCGAGCACTGTTCTAAGCACTGGGGTAGATACAGAGTTATCAGGTTGTCCCACGTGAGGTTCACAGTCTTAATCCCCATTTTACAGATGAGGGAACTGAGGCACCGAGAAGTTAAGTGACTTGCCCAAAGTCACACAACCGACAGGTGGCGGCGCCGGGATTAGAACATATGACCTCTGACTCCTAAACCCGTGCTCTTTCCACTGAGCCACACTGCTTCTCGAATGAAAGAGCACTAAATGAAATATGATTGCCCACAGAAAGTAATGTAAAGTGCGTTTGCTAGATCAAAAATTGAAAAAAAAACACACTTTGAGTGTATTAAACAGTGGAAAATTGGTCAAACCCATAATAGATAATATCAGTCAATCAGCATTTATAGAGTGCTTACTCTGGGCAGAACTAATTCTTTTGTATTTTATGCTCCCAAATGTTTAGAACAGTGCTCTGCACATAGTAAGTGCTCAGTAAATATACCATTGACTGATTGCAGAGCACTATACTGAAAGCTTGGGAGGGTACAATACAGCAGAATTAGCAGACAGGTTCTCTGCTCCTTATGATTTTATAGTCTAGAGGGGAAGACATATTGATATAAATAAAGAAGTAGTTTATAATATATAAATTAATATTATAATATATTTGTTGTGGGGGTGGGGTGAATATGAAGTGTCCAAAAGTCACAGACTGAAGTGCAGACAATGCAGAAGGGAGAGCAGGACCGGGGAAAATAGGGCTTAATTGGGGAAAATGTGACCTTTAATAATGCTTTGAAGGTGGAGAGAGTGGTGGTCTGGCGAATGTGGAAGGAGAGGGAGTTCCAGGCAAGGGAATGATGTTGGAAAGGGGTTGGCAATAAGATAGATGAGATCGGGACAAAGTAAAGTAAGCCAATGCTAGAGGAGCGGTGTGTGCAGGCTGGACTGTGGTAGTAGATTAGTGAGGTGAAGATGGGATGAACTGATTGAGTGCTTTAAAGTCGATGTTTAGGAGTTTCTGTTGGATGCAGAGGTGGAAGGACAGCCATTGGAGGTTCTTGAGGACGTGGACTGAACGTTTTTGTTGATAAATGATCCGTTCAGCAGAGTGAAGTATGGCTTGGATAGGGGAGAGACTGGAGGCCAGAAAGTCAGTGAGGAGGCAAATACAGTTGTCAAGAAGGGGATAGGATAAGTGCTTGAATCAGCATGGTAGGAGTTTAGATGGAGAGGAAAGGGTGGATTTTAGCCGTGTCCTAAAGGGAAAATTGACAGAATTTGGTGACAGATTGAATATGTGATTATATGATCAAATAGAAATATAAATATAAACTAATGATGAGAGAGAGTGAATTAAATTTGTGCTTAAGTGTGTAAATGAATGTCATCTTTCACATTGTATTTAGTAAAAAGGCACTCTCTACCAATTGGCTGGAAATGTTTGTGCTAGCAGATCTGCCATTATCTGTTCTAAATTAAAGTAATAATGTTGGTATTTGTTAAGCGCTTGCTATGTGCCGAGCACTGTTCTAAGCGCTGGGGTAGATACAGGGTAATCAGGTTGTCCCACGTGAGGCTCACAGTTAATCCCCATTTTACAGATGAGGTAATTGAGGCACAGAGAAGTGAAGTGACTTGCCCACAGTCACACAGCTGACAAGTGGCAGAGCTGGGATTTGAACTCATGACCTCTGACTCCCAAGCCCGTGCTCTTTCCACTGAGCCACGCTAGTCAGAGTGCTTCAAAGGGATGGGAAAGAGAAGGTCTTAAAACAGGGTGAGCTTTGTTTATCTCCGAGTTTATCTCTGAGCTTGTAAATCTTCGAGCTGCATTCAAGTTCAATAGCTTTATTGCTACTTTGGTATTTTCAGTTATTTACTTTTATGGGGATACTCTTCATATTGCTTTTGCTTCTGACTAGATGTTTTTAAGAAATAATTCTACCTGTTATCCTTGGAAGTGTGGAATACTGTCTGATTTAGCCCAAGTTAATTTACAGAGTATTACTATCAGCTATTACAAAAGTGAGGTGTGATTGGTGATTTTGGATAAAGACCAGGAATTTTTGGAGACATTTTGATGGGTGTCTTTAATGAAATTTTATTATTGGTCCAGAAAGCATGTTATTTTTCTCATTCATAATTTGCCATTTCTGTGTTCTGGAGCTTTTAGGTAATGACCAGATCAGTAAGTGGATAAAAGAAGGACAGGGCATAGTGATGTTTTAGGCACATGATGATTTGGGACTAATTTCTTGGGAATAATAATTAAGGGATATTTATTATGCAATTGTGATGGCATAAAGTACATGTAATGAGCCTGGAAGTAATAATGGGATCTTGTCGTACCCTTGTTGAGGTTCTTTAGACTGAAGGAATGGCACAACCAAATATACTCACCGTACATTTCACTATTACTGTAGGTAACTAAATGACCATGGAATCTGGTGCAGAGAATCAGCAGAGTGGAGATACAGCTGTTTCGGAGGCAGAAACTCAACAGATGACGGTACAGACACAACCACAGATTGCAACATTAGCCCAGGTACAAAATGATTGTGGCTAATCACTTTCCTATTCAGGGTTTTCACCTCAAAGGGCTGCAAGTTATGATTGGATCATTTATTTTGTGTGACTACAAAGAAGCAGAATTAGTGGATGTATTCATCCTATTAATTTTTATATGTAGCATTTTAAACTTGAAATTTTCACCGTCATGATTGTGTCCTTTCCTGCTTTGAGGAACTACCAATAAAATGCAATTCACTGCATAAACTGGGAGTTATTTTAAAATCTGGGGCAGGACTACATGTGAAATGCTTATATTGTATCTACCCCAGTGCTTAGTACTGTGCTTGGCCCATAATAAATGCTTAACTATCATTATTGTTACATTTCAGATATTTTTAAACAAAAAGAAAATTTGGATTTTATTTCAGTTTTATTTGAAAGAGGATTCTCCAGGCCCAGATCCCGCTTCTGAAAGGCCATTAGGCTGGCCAGTGCAGCATCACAAAAAAAACAGGCTCAAAGATACATGTGTATGGCTTACAGTGTGCAAAGCATTCATGCTGGGTGAAAATACACAGGCGGGAATTAGGCACCGTCCCTGTCCCATGAAAGCTTATGGAAGATAATTCATTTTGGTCCAAATCTACTTCAACCTAATAAGGTTGTTCTAAATTGTCCTCGCAATTGTCCTAAAGCCTTTGCATCACACCCCCATCCCCATGTCCATGTGACAACTGAGGCAGCATCTAAGCTACAGTGGAGGAAGGCCAAGTCTGAAAATTAAAAAAAGGGACACGGAAGTGTCATGACAGGGCAGTGGACAGGCCAGCTGCAAACTGAATAGATTTATACCGGATGGTTGGGCATTGATGGGGGGGTGGGGGGGTGAATGTGGAGGTGAGGAGGGGCAGGCTGTTTCAGCCTCTGAGGTGGGAAAGGATGCAGGAGGAGAGCACCAAGGAGAGGAGGAGAAGGATGAAAAGTAGTGGAACTTCCTGTAATATGGAGAAGGGGGGAAAGGTGCAGTGAGTAAGGATTCGCCAATGGTAACAGACAACGTTGAAGCGGACAAATTGAAGCAGAGGTACAAGGCCTTCAGATGACAAAGACAAAAATCCAAATTTTTGTTTAAAAAAAGGAATAGAAACTAATTCCCCACAGAAGATGCCTACCTCACTCTTTTCCTCAAGGTGTTTCCGACATGGGAAGTAGTTCCTTCCAGCTGGAAACATGAAATGTATTTCTTTAAAAAAAATAAAATAAAACTGGCTAGACAATGTCTCAACTGATGCTAATCATTTTTAAACAACAAACTGAAATTGTAGAGATTCAGTATCAAATGAGCCAGAATATGGCTTGAGAATTATAGCAGCACATTTTTTTGGATTCACAGAATTAGATTATTAAATGATTTGGGGTAGATTTCTTACATCCATTTTGTGTATATCATTACGATATCATTAAAAAACCCCCCAAACCCTCCAATATTACATAATCTCCTCAATCAGTCAAGGGTATTGATTGAGCATTTATGTGTAGAGCACTATACTAAGCCCTTGGGAGATCACAACACTTCTGCCTTAGATACTACGGGACCTGGTACAAATTAGGTACGAGCTAAATACATTTTCAGCCCCGCTGTTGGTGCAGGGAAAGAGCTCCCCTCCAGGAATCAGAAGACCTGAGTTCTTGTCTCATTCTTCCTGTAGCATGCTAGCATGGGTGGAAGCTGCATGTGCACTCTGTGGGTGGGCTGGACCCCTGCTTGCCTACCTATTCACTTGTTGCTCTTTATGCCCGAGGGGGATTATGCCTGCTAAAATAGTGCAAGTGGGGCTGTGCAAACCAGCCGCACTATAATCCTTCCCTCTCTGCTGGCTCTTGGTTATGAAGTTTCAGGACCGAGGATCATCTACAGAAGAGTCCGTCATCAAATACTGTTCTGTCTCTGAGGTTCTATCCCATGAGTCCTTTAAGTCCCATAAACATGGTCTTTTTCAATCATTGTCTTCAAATTTTTCTGAAAATACTTGCATTGTGTATTTTGATGTCACCTTCAAAGGAAGCAGCATGCCATAGTGGTTACAGCATGGGCTTGGGAGTCATGCATTCCAATGCCATTCCACCACTTGTCTGCTTTGTGTCCTTGAGCAAGTCACTTAACTTCTCTGTGCCTCAGTTACCTCATCTGTAAAATGGGGATTAAGACTGTGAGCCCCAGGCGGAACAGAGACTGTGTCTAATCCAATTTGTATCCACCCCAGTGCTTAGTACAGTGTCTGGCGCATACATAGTATGCACTTAAATACCGTAATTATTATTATACTGCTAATTGTGATGTTGACTAGCTGAGACTCAGTGAAACCTTCAAGTACTTTTGTAGTAGGTTGTTTCCACTCTGTCCTTTTCAACTTTCTTTTGCTTTGCTTCTGTTTTTACATGCTCCATTTTGAAGTCTATCTTGTTAAATTTTTTATCTCTTATTCAGTGCACCCACAAAAATTTGCTGAAAAACCACAGACATGCATGCATTCATTCGGACATGCTCAGGCATGAAAAATAAATACGGCTCCATTCAACAGCTGCAGGGAACCCAGTTGCTGCCAGGGAGCTGGCGTTTGCTGGAGAGAAAGCCTGGTGCGATTTCCCATCCCCCCATGGATTCTGCCAGGCCAGAACCTCAGATATCAGACAGGTGGGCTACAGGGAAAGGTGAAGCCCGGAGCCGGTTCTGGCCCTGCCCAGCAGGGCTCCATCATCCCTTAACTCGTGCTGGGATAGAACTTCTTCCTGCATTATTGGTTGGGAGTTACTGGGGTTGGAACCTTTTCAGCTTGGGTCTGCACTACCATCTTTTGCCCATCCTCAGGTCCTGCTGGGCTAGGCATGATCTCATCATCTCAAAATAAATGGCTTATCTATTACCCCACCACCTCTGGCTTTTCCATTCCAACCTTCTAAACTGCCACTTCACTCATACCCTCCATCTCTTAAATTCTGTCCTCACCCCCTATATGAACTCCTGCCTTAGAGCCGCCCAGCCTGTCCCAGGCAAACTCACACATCCTAGACTCTCTGCCAGCCCCTCCATCTCTAGATACTGAAATACACATCCTGGACCCTACCATCTCCACCACACTCACTCACTCTTCACTCTCTTGCCCTCTCCCCCTGCATTGCTCTCACCACCATCACCTAACACCAAACCTCAGCCCTGAATCACTGGCCACGGTCCATTTCCTCCACTTCTGTGCCCATGTGGCCAGAGGCAGTTGATGGTAATCCAGGTTCCTAGCCAGCTTTTGCCATTAGAAATTAATTTTGTCTTATTACATTCCAATTCAGTTTTTCTGTTTAAAAACTCTCCACTTCCTACCCCACTGATTCTCGTAACTATGCTCCCCACCAGATTTTCCAAACTTTTAACTCCCTCTTGATGCCCCCATCCTCATCCAACAGAGCAGGTTGGCCTAATGGAAAGAGTGCCAGCCTGGGATTCAGAAGATCTAGGTTCAAATCCTGGCTCTGCCACTTGTCTCCTGTGTGACCTTGGGCAAGTCATTTAACTTCTGTGTGCTTCAGTTTACCCATCTGTAAAATAGGGATTAATTCTGTGAGCCCTCTGTGGGATGGATTGTATCCAGCCCAATTATCTACTCCTGTGCTTAGTACAGTGTCTGGCACATGGTAAGTACTTAACAAATACCACAATCGTATTGTTGTTATTAACCCCCCAAATGATGTCGCTAGCTATTTTTTTGGTAAAATTGAAACCATCAGGCATGAAGCAGTGTGGTATAGTGGGTAGAGCACAGGTCTGGGAATCAAAAGGACCTGGGTTCTAATCCTACTCTGCGACTTGTCTGCTGTGTGACCTGGGGAAAGTCAGTTAATCTCTATACCTCAGTTGCCTCATATGTAAAATGGAGACCCTGTGAGCCTTGGGTGGGACCTAGATGGTGTCCAGCTTAATAATAATGTTGGTATTTGTTAAGCGCTTACTATGTGCCGAGCACTGTTCTAAGCACTGGGGTAGATACAGAGTAATCAGGTTGTCCCACGTAAGGCTCACAGTCTTAATCCCCATTTTACAGATGAGGGAACTGAGGTACAGAGAAGTTAAGTGACTTGCCCACAGTCACACAACTGACAAGTGGCAGAGCCGGGATTTGAACCCATGACCTCTGACTCCCAAGCCCGGGATTTTTCCACTGAACCACGCTGCTTCCCCAAGTTCCCCAAGTTAATCAAGTTAATTAAGAACTTGATTAACTTCTATCTACCCAGCACTTAGTACACTTCTTGGCACATATAGCATTTAACAAATACCATGGGGGAAAAAAAAACCTTTTCAAAATCTCCCAGTCACCCCCGCACTACTTTATAATCTGTCCCCTTTTTTCTCCCATTTTCAGGTGCTTCTCAGGAGGAGGTTTCTAATTACTCTATTAATCCACCCCAACTACCTGTGACTCAGATCCTGTTCTTCGTTCACATCTTAAAATCAGGAGCTCCCACTGTCCTCTATGCCCTTCACCAGTATTTTAAACTTCTCATTCTCTGACGGCTTCTTCTTCTCTGACTTCAAACTTGTGTCAAATTTTCCCGCCACCTGTCATTCAGGGACGGGTTTGAAGGTCAGTGTGGCGAGAATGAGTCAGAAAGGTCGAGTCATGCCAAATTTATTCCTCATGTCGAATTGAACTTCCCTCTCTGGAGGAATACATTTATTTTTTGTTATTCACTTGCAGTGAATTGAGCTTCCCTTTCAGTTCAATTAACTAACTCTTATTTTAGTTTGATGTTCTGTGCCTTGTGAATCGTTCCCTATCAGGAGAGCTACACTTAGACGTTACCTGGACATGACAAGCACCAAGCTCCAACCCGTGAACGCTTCCCATTTGGGAGGAATACATTTATGTGTTACTCGCATATGGTGAAGCACCTAGTTCCTGCCCATGAATACTTCCCATTCAGGAGAAATACACTTGTGTGTTACTCACACATGGTGGAACATCTTGCTCTCGCCCACAGGCAATCAGCACTTAGAACAGTGCTTAACATATAGTAAGCTCTTAACAAATACCATCATTACTAAACGATCCAGTGGGACACTCACCAGTCCCATAGCCCCTTACCTGGTGCAGAGCTAACATCCCACAATCACACTTCCCCCCCCTCAAAGCCCTCCTGAAGACTCATCTCCTCCAAGAGGACTTCCCAGACTGTCTCCCTATTCCTCAGCTCCCTCTCCCGTCCCCTTCACCCTGACTCACTCCCTTTGCTCTACCCGCCCTCCCCGCCCCCAGCACTTGTGTATATGTGTGCATATCTGTAATTCTATTTATATTAATGCCTGTTTACTTGTTTTGATGTGTGTATATATATAATTCTATTTATTTATATTGATGCTATTGATGCCTGTTTACTTGTTTTGATGTCTGTCATCTCCCTTCTAGACTGTAAGCCCATTGTGGGCCGGGATTGTCTGTCTTTATTGCTGAATTGTACTTTCCAAATGCTTAGTACAGTGCTCTGCATACAGTAAGCACTTAATAAATATGATTGAATGAATGAATGAATCCCCTGCCAAGGGCAACTGACAGCTGTTGTGATCCTCTGTGCAGAATGTGAGAGGTGGCGGATATTTATCACCTGTCCTTCAGGGCAGTTCAAGCTTCTGGATTCCATTTGTCCAACTCCCGCCACCCCCGTTCTTCCATACTCTATTTGGTTGGCACAGGGTAAGGGACACCTTCTTCTGCCATATAACTGGCCTGGGTTGTCTAGTGGCTTTGGTTTTAGGGGCGGTGTCCTGTCTGTGCTTCTGAGTTCCGCTTTGCCAGCTTGTGCAGTCACGAGATAGCATTTTAACCTTGAGATGGGTGAGTTCCCTGGTTCAATTTGCCACATCCCCTTACCAAAAAAATCCCTCTTTCAGTCCCATGGCCCCTTAATAATACCAGTTGTGGTATTCATTCATTCATTCATTCATTCATTCATTCATTCATTCATTCATATTTATTGAGCACTTACTGCACGCAGAGCACTCTACTAAGCGCTAGGGAGAGTACAGTATAATGATAGACACATTCCCAGAGAGCTTACAATCTATAGGGGAGACAGACATTAATATACGTAAATATAGAAATGTACATAAGTTCCGTGGGGCTGGGGGGGGGGGGGTGAATAAAGGGAGCAAGTCAGGGTGATGCAGAGGGGAGTAGGAGAAGAGGAAAGGAGGGCTTAGGGAAGTCCTCTTGGAGGAGATGTGTCTTAGAACCCAGGTCCTTCTGACTCCCAGGCCCATGTTCCACTAGGTAGTGCTGCTTTTCTCAACTGGGGGAATACAGGGTGGAAGGTTGAGAAAATACTACTACTACTAATAATAGTGGTGTATGTTAAGTGCTTACTATGTGCCAAGCACAGTTCTAAGCACTGGGGTAGATACAAAGTAATCAGGTTCATCACAGTCCCTGTCCCACATGAGGCACACGTCCTTTATCCCCATATTAGAGTTGAGGTGACAAAGGCACAGAGAAGTTAAGTGATTAGCCCAAGGTCACACAGCAGGGACATTGCAAAGTCAGGATTAGAAACCCATGTCCTCTGACTCCCAGATCCTTGCTCTTTCCACTAGGCTACACTGCTTCAGCACGGGCATCCGAATCAGAAAGCCCTGGATTCCAATCCTGGCCCTGCCACTTTGTCATGCTGCTCAATCAATCACAATTACTATGTGCGGGAAACTTCTACTGGCATATGGGAACATACAGTACAATGGAGTCGGTTGACGCAGTCCTCAAGGAGATTACAGTCTAGTGAGGGATACGAACATTAAAATACACTACGGCACAGAATGCAACTATGTATATAAATTCTGTGGGACTGGAGTGGGGTGAGTATCAAAATGCTTAATGAGTACACACCCAAGTATATGGGTGCCATAAAGAGGAGAGTGAATAGGGTGGGGAAATGAGGGGTAAGTCAGGGAAGGCCTCTTGGAGGAAGTGATTTTAGTAAGGCTTTGAAAATGGGGAGAGAGGTCATCTGTCAGAATGAAGAGGGAGGACGTGGGCAAGTAGCTAGATGGCACTCAGGTTAGAGCCTCGTGCCTCTCTGATCCTAGCCTCTGAACTCCAATGTGAATGGTAAGCCCTTAACAAATACTATAAAAAAAAAAAAAGCAGTTCTGCACCCTGCCCATCTTTACTTCCTAAATATCCTTCTCAAATTGGCAAGGGATCTCTTACCCTCCTTAGTCTCCTCTTCCCTTCCCAATCCTCCTCTGTAATTGGTTGGGTTCCAGGTGCAGGATAGGTCCCTGATGCTTACCCTAAGCCTTCTATTAGGGAGGAGGTTTATTAGGAATGAGTTTTCTCCTCTTCTGGAACTTCCAGTTTCTCTTCCCAACTTCCACCAAATATGGGGCTAGGTGGAGTGACCATCAGAGCCCTCATGAGTTTTTATAAAGTGAGAAGGTATAGATTTTGAAAGCAAGTGGAAAATCTCTTGAAAGTCAGCTGAGTATGAGAGAGTGAAAGGCGGGGAGGGTATGAGGTATCTGGTGGGGAGATTTTGGGGTGCTCACCTTTGCTGGGTTTGATTTTGTCAGCAGAATATTTGGCAAAGTCATCAATCAACAGTGGTGTTTATTGAGTGCTTACCATGTGCAGAGCACTCCACTAAGTATTTGGGAGGTTACAGTACAAAAGAGTTGGTAGACACATTCCCTGCCCACAGTGAGCTTACAGTCTAGAGGGGGTTTGTAAGCCCGTCAAACAGCAGGGACTGTCTCTATCTGTTGCCGACTTGTTCATTCCAAGCGCTTAGTACAGTGCTCTGCACATAGTAAGCGCTCAATAAATACTATTGAATGAGACAGACATTAATATAAATAAATTACAGATATGTTCATAAGTGATGTGGTTGGGGTGAATACCCAGATACCTAAAAGGTGCAGATCCAAGAGCACAGATGGCATAGAAGGGAGAAGGAGTTGGGGACAAGAGGACTTAACTGGGGAAGACTGTTTGGAAGAGATGTGACCTTAGTAAGATTTGGAAGGTGAAGAGTGTGGTGGTCTGGTCCATAATGGAGGGGGAGGGAGTTTCCAGGCCAGGGGGAAGATGTGGGAAAGGGGTTGGCGGTGAAAAAGACAAGACTGGGGCAAAGTGATAAAGCTGGCATCAGAGAGATGATACGAAAGTGGCATGGGTGAGTTAAGAGCAGGCCAACTCCAACCCCCTTGCCCTTTTTCCCTATGAGCCTTGGGAAGTGGGAATAGGTGAGGCCCTGGTAAGGGAGGCATTGTGGACTGAGCAAGATCATGTTGGCAGTCAGGAGGAAAAGTGAATTAGGAAGAGGTGTGTATGAAATGGAGTTTGTCCACTGGGGAGCAGGGGTTCAACAGTCCACATTTGGACAGGGTTGTGAGGCTAAAGGTGGCACCAGGGGTTGGGATGGGAGCAAACTGCTGGGAAGCAATGTTGGGGATTGAAGGTTATGGGCAGTGGCAAGAAAGGGATGTAGTGAACAAAGGGTGGGGTAGGACATTGGAAAAGTCTGGAGCCTCAAGGGTCACAGCCTCCAGAACTTGGTACTGAATGACTGCAGCTTCTAGCTCCTGGTCCAAAGTGACTGCCGATTCCTGTCCCTGGTCCCAAGTGACTGTGGCTTCTCAGGGTTTTAAAGACTGCATAAGTAGCCTTCTAGCAGCCATGGTCAGGGGAGGTGAGTCCTGGAACGTTTTCAGGCCTAGTTGTGGTAACGTGGGAGCTGACTGAATAGTCTGTTTCGATGGCACCTAGTGACATAGGGATGGGAGGGAGGAAGGGAGAGAGGAGATACCCAGTACAGAACTTGGTGTGTTTTTCACCCCAGTCCAAGCTCTTCTCATCGTTTGGCTAGACTCTTTTATGAGCCTTTCATTGGTCTCCTTGACTCCAGCCCCTCTTCCCTCCTCCCCGTGTCGTCATCTCCTCCCAACCCCCCATTATACATATTGCACACTCCTTGCTTGGGTCATCCTCTTGTAGGGCACTTGGTAGTCATCCTTAATATTCTTAATATTCTCCTTAATATTCTACAAAGGTTAACATCTCCTTGTGCAGCAAGCAAAAGTTCACAATTGGCTTTAAGGCTCGCCATCAGTTCACCCCATCTTCCATATATCTGCTTTCTTCATTTGCTCTCTCAGATATTTGAACTGTAACTCGCTGTCTTTTCCCAGTTCTCCATAGCCTCATTTTTTTTAATGGTATTTGTTAAGCGCTTACTACGTGCCAAGTATTGTACTAAGTGCTGGAGTAGACACAAGCTAATCAAGTTGGACACAGTCCATGATGTAGAGGTGGATGAGCAACTGTTGGAGTTTTTCGAGGTGTGGGGAAACATGTCTTAAACATTTTTGTAGAAAAGTGATCCGGGCAGCAGAGCGAAATATGGATTGGAGTGGGGAGGACAGGAGCCAGGGAGGTCAGCAAGAAGGCTGAGAAAGTAATCAGTCTCGTCTATCTCACTGCCGACCCTTTCCCATCTCTTCCCCCTTGCCTGGAACTTCCTCTCCCTCTGTATTCACCCCACTACCACTTTCTCTACTTTCAAAGCATTGCTAAAATCACATCTTCTCCTAGAGGCCCTTCCCGATTAAGCCCTCTTTTCCTCTGCTCACTCTCTCTTTTGCATGGTCTCTGCAGCTGGATTTGTGACGTTTGGACATTTGACATTCACCCCATCCCCAGCCGCACAAAGCAGATGGTAGTATCTTCAAATTATATATTATAAATTACTTATGTATTCATATTAATGTGTCTCCCCGTCTAGACTTTAAGCTTTTTATGGGCATAGAACATGTTTGCTATTTCTGTTATATTGTACTCTCTCAAGCGCTTCGTACAGTGCTCTGTGCAAGTAATGCAATTAATAGCATTGATTAATTGATAAATTTTTGGCTACCATAGCAAAGTTGCACAACCCTCTGATAATTGGCAAGTATATGATTATCATAGGGGCAGCCAGACAGTCTTAGAAGCGTCTTCTGAGGGAGGATAAGTGTTGTGCCATTTGATATACCTTCAGGGACTTAATCTTGCAAAGCTTAAAGTAACCCCAGGCATAGGCTCCTTGTCTCTTGGGGACCTAGGAAAATCACCCTACAGTCAGTCCATCAATGCATGGCGTGGTGGATAGAGCACGGACCTGAGGGTCAGAAGGTCACAGGGGTTCTAATCCCAGCTTTACCACTTGTCTGCTGTGTGGCCATAGGCAAGTCACTTCACTTCTCTGTGCCTCAGTTACTTCATCTGTAAAAGGGGGATTAAGACTGTGAGCCATTATGCGGGACAAGGAGTATATCTAACCCCCTTTGCTTGTAAACACCCCAATGCTTAACAAATACAATAATTATTATTATTAGTATTAGTGTTATTTATTGATAACTTACTGTTTCTAGAGTACTATACTTAGCACTTGGGAAGGTACAATAGATCAGAGTTGGTAGACATGTTCCTGCCCATGTCTTGCAGTCTTGAGGGGGAGACAAACATTAAAATAAATTATAGCTGTCTGTATAAGCACTGAGGGGCTGAGATGAATATCAAGTGCTGAAAGGGTACAAATCTAAGTATGTAGTTAGCACAGTAGGGAGAGGGAGTTGGGGAAATGAGGGCTTCATCAGGATGCTATTGATGCTGTTGAGGCCTGTCTACTTGATTTGTTTTGTCTGTCTCCCCTTTCTAGACTGTGAGCCCGTTTTTGCGTAGAGATTGTCTCTAGCTGTTGCCGAATTGTACTTTCTAAGCAGTTAGTACTGTGTTCTGCAAACAGTAAGCGCTCAATAAATATGATCGAATGAATGAATGAATGAAAGACCTATTGGAAGGTCCACTGCAGAGTAGCGAGTGGTTCTCCAGCTATAGGTGAGCTTGGAATAATAGAGTAGCACCCTCTTCTCCTCCCCATCCAGTGCAATGAAGATTATATTTTAATTCTTATAATTTATTATCAATAATAATAGTAATGATAATAGAGCAGATATAACTAGAAGAGCTAAAGAAGAGGGGAAAGGCACTGTGGCCAGTCCTCTTTGGGAGGAGACTAAAGGGAAAAGCCCTGAATGCTAAATCGTAGGTTTGCAGTAAAACTGTTCTGCGGCCTTTAGGAGGGAAAGGAAGTAGGAAGGGGATAGCCCAGGTTGACGGAAAGGAAAGAGGATGGTATTCCTAGGCCAGGTGGACTTTGGGATGGGAGTCTCCCCTCCCGGCGGTGCTCTGATTGAACATGAGAGTCCTGAGGGGAAAAGGCTTTCATGTAAAATGAAGAGGAGTGACCTTAGATTGAGAAGCAGCATGACTTAATGGAAAGAGCACAGGACTGGGAATGGGCATTTTACTTAACTTCTCTGTGCCTAAATTTGCTCATCTGTAAAATGAGGATTAAACAAACTTCTGTTCTCCTGCCCTCTTAAACTGGGAACTCCATCCAGAGTAGGGACTGTATTTGAGCTGATTACACTGTGTCCTCCTTAATGCTTAATATGGTGCTTAGGGGCAAGAAACCTGTTTACCAACTCATATTGTACTCTCCCAGTCATTTAGTACAGTGCTCTACATACAGTAAGTGTTCACTAAATACCATTGATTGATTGATATTAAGTTCCTAACAAGTATCACAATTATCATCATTAATAATATAATGATTCCTCTGAGTGTAAGCTTCTTGTGGGCAGGGAACAGATCACTTCTTTATTCTATACTACGTTCAGTTCACCGCACCATGTCATCACTCAGTAAATTGTACTTTTGCTATTACTCTTTATTACTGCTTCTCTTAAGTCTCCCCCCAAGGAGCACTTCCTCCCTGGCCAGAAGCTCCTCCTTCTCTTCTGAGGATCTAGCACCACCCCTGTTGAAGCCAAGGGGAGCAGAATGGAGGGTTGGGTATATATGGCAGCCGCTCCAGTCAGCCACCAATTCTCCCTGTTTCACAAGGCCGTAATCTTGGTGTTGCCCTTGACTCACCTCTCATTCAAACTGCATATTCAGTCTGTCCCCACATCCGGTCGGTTCTACCTTTTCTACATCACTAACATCCACCTTTTTTTCTCCATCCAAATTGATACTATACTGATGCAAACACTTATCTTCATCCTATCCTGTCTTAAAACTACTGCATCTGCCTCCTTGCTGACCTCACTGTCTCCTCCTTCTTCCCATTTCAGTCCATAATTCACTCTGCTGCCTGGATCACTTTTCGTAGAAAAACAAAGCAAAAAAAAGTTCAGGTCAAGTTTCTCAATTTTTCAAGAACCTCCAGTGGTTACTCATCCACCTCCACCTCAAACAGAAAAGCCTTACCGTTGTACTTAAATAATAATAATAATAATTCTGGTATTTGTTAAGCACGTACTGTGTGCCAGGCACTGTACTAACTGCTGGGGTGGTTACAAGCAAATTAGATTGGACACAGATCCTGTCCCACCTGGGGCTCACATTCTCAGTCCCCATTTTACAGATGAGGTAAGGAGAAAACACAGGCTTGCCAGTCAGAGGTTGTGGCTTCTAATCCCGGCTCCTCCACTTGTCGGCTGTGTGACTTTGGTCAAGTCACTTCACTTCTCTGGGCCTAAGTTACCTCATCTGTAAAATGGGTATTAAGACTGTGAGCCCCACGTGGGACAACCTGGTAACCTTGCTTGGCACATAGTAAGTGCTTAACAATTACTATTATTATTAATAATAAAGAGAAGTGAAGTGACTTGTCCAAGATCACACAGCAAACAAATGGGAAGCCAGGATTAGAACCCATGACCTTCTGACTCCTAGGCCCATGCTCTATATACTATGCCATGCTGCTTCCCAAAGCACTTTAAAGCACTCAGTCACATTGCGTCTTACTGTCTTGTGTTTCCGATATCCTACTACAACCCAGCACGCTAACCTCACTCCTGTAATGCCAGCCTATTCACTGCACCTCGATCTCCTCTCCCTCTTGACTGAGCAGGGAGTGTCTCTATCAACTCTGTTCTCTTGTACTCTCCCCAGCCCTTAGTAGAGTGCTGAGCACAGTAAGCACTCAATAAATGTGATTGATTGATCTCACCATGAACCCCTTGGCCGTATCCTGCCTGTCGTCTGGACCTCCCCCCTTCATATCCGACAGAGTTTCACTCTCTCCATCTTCACAGCCGTATTAACAGCACATCTCTTCCAGGAGGCTTTCCCAACTAAGCCCTCATTTCCCTTACTCCCTCTTCCCTTATTTGTCACCCTTGCTCTTGGATTTGTACCCTTTATTTACCCCATTCTCAGCCCCACAGCGCTTATGTACACAGCCATAATTTATTTTAGCCTCTGTCTCCCCTTCTAGGCTGTAAGCTCCTTATGGGTAGGGAACATGTCTAGCAACTCAGCAACTCCCACCTGCGCATATATGATGTCACCTGTTTGGCCCTGTTCCCCACTTTTGTCTGCCCCAGTTGGATATCATTGAATAGAAAAAAATAGAACGCTGTAGCCAATCCCACACACTGTCCTCCTGTTCGCCTTCCTTTCATTGTTGCTTTTTCTCCTGCCAGAATGGAGCATTTATAATTACTTGATTAAGCTCATGTTTTAAAAGGAGAATCTTGCTTTTCTTCATTAATTTGTTAATTTCTTTTCACTGAACAAGCCTTAGGTTCGTTTTCATAGCCCCCTTTTGTTGCCTTTTCCCACCCAAATGACTGCCCAGGACGAACCTGGTGTCCGCCTGTCCCTCCTTCACTTGACCCTTCCCTATCTCTTTCAGGGATTTTAAGAAAATTTGGGGTACACATAGGGCTGAGATCTAACAGGTGCTGCAATTTCAAGTAATCCTCACCAGGAGCACCTGTTTGCCCATCATCACCTATATCAGATAGTGGGGTAACTCAGGCTCTCACAACAGCTTACCTCTAGACCAAAACGTGGCATTGTACAAAAAGGCATGAAAGTGTTCCAGCAGCTAGTGAGAAAGTTCTTGCATAAGTAGGCAGAAATCATTCTGTCCCTTATCAAACATGTAAAACACTTAATTGCTCCATCTTCCAGAAACAGTTTTTACAGGGGTCCTTTATCACAAGAAACAGAATACAGACCTCAGGAAAAAGGCAAGCCCCAAGAGGAAGAGCTCAACTCAACTGAAGAGCTTCTTTTTTTGTTAGAGGTGATCAACCTTCCAGACTTCCATTTTTCCACTAATGGAAGAAATCATCACTTTGAATATCTGAACATTATTTCCCTGACACACCGTATAAACTTAACGGGAGAACCCAGTAAGCCAATTCTTCTTGGCTCTCCATACCTCTATGAGAAGGCCAAACTTTGCTTTTCTGAAAGGGCTATAGAAATGGTGCCTTACAGGAAGAAGTGAAATGGACCTAAGGCAAAGGAAGATCTCAGCAACCTGAGCTTTTGAGTAATAGAAAAATTAAGCATGGTGTCCTTAAGAAAGCATTTCCGTTCACCTCAAGAGGGCACAAGCTTTATGTCTTCAACCAGAAAGTCGTATGCCTCCACTTCCAGATAGCCTGTTTAATTTCAGTCAGTGGTATTTATTGAGTGCTTACTGTGTGCACAGCATTATACTAAGCACTTAGAAGAGTACATATATAGTTCCATTCTCTTGCTTTAAAACTAACATCCATTTTTTGTAATTTTACAAGTTGCCTAGCAATCCCAGTGTCTTGGGAACTCCCTAACCCGAATTTCTGTCCGATCAAATGTTCTGGCAATCTGGATCCTGGAGCAAGGTGTAGAATGTGATGCCTGCAGACTTTGCATGGCTTTAATTCATTTTTAGCATTCTCTCCATTTCACTATTCCCAACTGCCTCTTCCATTGCTGAACTCCTTTTAGTTGTCAGTATCGAACAGTGGAAGTGAGCATCTCTCCAAGTAACAGTGAAAAAAGTGGGTCATAAATGCTATTAGCCATTTCTTGATTTTCAAAATAATGATAATAATTAGTACCTGTTAAGTGCTTACTACATGTCAAGCACTGTGAGTGAGCTCTCTGTGTCTTTTTACTGGACTGACTCAAAAAGGGGTTTTTGGGAATTGTGGCTCCCTTGCTCCTGGCTACCTGGCTATTGTGGTGCAGTATGGCCTTTTCCCACCATGCTCTTTCATTGTCTGCCAGTGTCATTTCAATATTGAATTCTCTCTGACTGGGGCACATTATTACGAGGAGAATGTATCTCAGAAAATATGGCATCACTTGTAGCACCCAGAATGGGCCAGCAGTAGAGTTCATGCTGCAGAACTGAATGAGAATGGATAACCTGATGAAGGTTGGCTAATACAGATTGGATTTGGATGTAACTTGTTTCCATAGTCTTCATCAAGATGGCAGCTGACCAGAGGTGGTAATTTCACAAACAGGTAGCTGCTGAGATCAGGGCTTCCAAATCTGCCCAGGTTGGAAGTCTGGGGATGTTGTAATACACCCTGGCTGGTGTGCTCCCTGCTCTGATGTCCCTGTGGTTTCCAGCCCGAGCCTGTCAAGTTGTATGAAGATCATCTGTGTCTTTTGGGTGTCGCCACTATTCTTTGTCTTCTTTGCTTTTGCTTTTCATGTGGTTTTTACCAGAAAGTGGAATAAGCCCCTCCTCTTTCTCCCATCCCATGCTGGGCACTCTGAGTACCTAGTGGATGAGGGCACAAGGTCTGCTGCTGCTGTTAATGATCTCAGAGATTATGCAGCCCCAGACTACATCCTTTCTCCCTACTAGTCACTCCCCATGGCCACGAGGAACCAGGGGAGAGCAGAAGGATGGAAGAGCACAAACTCACTGCATTACCACAAAAAAACACCCAAATGTATCTCTTGCTGGTGACATGATATATTTTCCTTTCTCAATGACTGGTTTCTGAGCCTTGTTCACCAGAATGTCAAGGGGCCAGAAAAAACAAAGCTCTCTCAAAGGCATTCACTGATTGAGTGATCTCAACTTTGAACTGATGGACAAATCTACCAGACTGATTTATTAATAATCTACCAGACTGGTTATTATAATAATAATTATTATTATGAGAAGCAGCATGGCCTAGTGGATATAACACAGGCCTTGGAGTCCGAAGGACCCAGGTTCTATTCCCGGCTCTACTGCTGGTCTGCTCTGTGATCATGGGCAAGTCATTTAACTTCTCTGGCCCTCAGTTACCTCATCTTTAAAATTGGGATTAAGACTGTGAGTCCTATGTGGTAAAGGAACCATGTCCAACCTGATTACCTTGTATCTACCCCATTCCATAATACAGTGTCTGGCACATAGTAACATGGTAACTTAACAAATACCATTAAAAAATAGTAATAGTGGTATTTTTAAGCACTTGTGGTATGCCAAGCACTGTTCTAATCACAGTATGGTTACAGTATGCACATCGGACACAGTCCCTAGGCCGTATAGGCTCACAATCTAAGTAGGAGGGAGAACAGATATTGAATCCTCATTTTCCAGATTAGGAAACTGAGGGACAGAGAAGTGAAGTGATTTGCTCCAGTCCCACAACAGGCCAGAGGTAGAGTAGCGATTAGAACCCAGGTCCTCTGACTCCCTAGACTTTTCTCTTTCCATTAGGCCACAGTGCTTCCCTGCAGAACCTACAGACTAGCTTCTCCTAAATCTTTGGACATCATAGGAGATACTGGGGACACCGGGAGAAGAGGTCATTTCTGACTGTCAAAGGAATTCAGAATATCCTGTCATTAATTTCTAGCTTCAAAACAAAGAAACTGTATCTCAGCAAGTGTACACCTACCTGTAGGTTTCGTGGAGGCTGCAACTGATGCCCTTCTGTTGGCTCACCTTCAGATAGGACCCTCACAACTAGCCTTCTTTCCTAAAAGACTTTGACATAGGAGTGAGCCCTATGTGGGACAGAGACCATGTCCAACCTATTTGTTGTATCTATCTCAGCACTTAATACACTGCCTGGCACAGAGAACAAGTACCACTTTAAAAAAGGACAAGGTGATTCAGTAAATCCACTCATCCACATAAAGGGGACCCTATAGGATAACTTATCCAGGGGTCACTCATTCACAGAATCCTCTTACCAGATTGTTTTCACTGTGGATGTTGCCCTAACAGGCTTGGGTCATTATCCCACTGCAAACCAGAGGGTGGCATTCTCCATTATCTGAACTCCAGATAAGTTATTCTGTACTGCCTGGGTTCCCTAAATTCATCAGGATTGACAAGTAATTGTTTTCTGGCATCCCAGTTTCCTGCAGCAGGTCATCCAGAAATCTTTTCATCTCACATTCCTGCAATAGGCTATTCAGACATCGTTCCTTGCCAAATGTCTGGCTAAGTGCATTCTGTTCAATTTTGAGGGGATGAGACCAGCTCTCCAAAGCCCTGCCTCAACTCACTTCTTAAGAAGCAGCATGGTCTAGAGGAAAGAGCACCAGGCCTGGGAGTCAGAGGGCCTAACTTCTAATCCTGGCTCTGCCACCTGCCTGCAGTGTGACCATGGGCAAGTAACTTAACTCCCCAGGGCCTCATTTTCCTCATTTATAAAATGGAGATTTGGTACCCATTTCTCCCTCCTACTTAGATTGTGACCCATGAATGGGTCTGGGGCTGTGTCCGACCTGATTTTCTTGTGTCTACTTCAGTCCTTAATATGTATGGGCATATATGTAAATTGTTTATGTTAATGTCTGTCTTCCCCTCTAGTCTGTAAGCTCGTTGTGAGCAGGGACCGTGTCTGTCAACTCTTGTCGTTTTGTACTTTCCCAAGCTCTTAGTACAGTGCTCTGCATACAGCAAGTGCTCATTAAATACCACTGATGGATTGATTGATGTACAGCGACTAGCACATAGCACTTGATCTTGTTATTTTTGTTATGGTGAGAAGGAAAGATTGCCACCATAGAGGCCTTGAGAAACATATTAATAGAGGATGAATGCTTAAGTGCCCCTTGGTTCTCCAGTGATAATGTATGGGAAGGGGCTGCTTATTTCTATCTGTCGAGGACATTTTTCATTATTCTAATGCCTACCTCTTTTGAGATTTGGTATGAACTGTATTAAATTGATCACTTAGCATGACGCATCTTGCTGGAGAAGCAAGAGCAATGTTTACAATAAGTAATGTATTCAGGTTAGATAAGGGATGTACTTCTTATTCCTTATCCCTTGGCCTGGGAGTCAGAAGGTCATGGGTTCTAATCCTGACATTGCCACTTGTCCGCTGTGTGACCTTGGGAAAATTACTTAACGTCTCCATGCCTCAGTTATCTCACCTGTAAAATGGGGATTGAGACTGTGAGCCTCATGTGAGACAGGAACTGTGTCCAACCCAATTTACCTGTACACCCCAGCGCTTAGTACAGTGTCTGGCACATAGTAAGCACTTAACAAATACCACAATTATTACTATTATTATTTCTTTCTTTCCTTTTTTTGTTCTAGTGTATTTGTGTTGCTCATTTTGTACTTCTGCTCTCGCACTTTCCCATGCTAGTATTTTTGTCTGGGTCCCAGAATCTGATTGTGGAACCTTGAGTGTGTATATGTGATCTTGTATATTCCACTTAAAGGTGTCTTCCATCTCTAGGTGCATTTGCTTCTATGTGCTTAGCTGTTGCGGTAGGAAAGGAGAAGCAGCATGGCTTAGTGGAAAGAGCAAGGGTTTGGGAGTCAGAGATTATGGATTCTAATCCCAGCTCCGCCATTTATCAGCTGTGTGACTTTAGGCAAGTCACTTAACTTCTCTGTGCCTCAGTTACCTCATCTGGAAAATGGGGATTAAGACTGTGAGCCCCACGTGGGACAGCCTGAATACCTTCTATCTATCCCAGCATTTAGAACAGTGCTTGGCACATTCATTCATTCATTCAATAGTATTTATTGAGCGCTTACTATGTGCAGAGCACTGTACTAAGCGCTTGGGATGAACAAGTCGGCAACAGATAGAGACAGTCCCTGCCGTTTGACGGGCTTACAGTCTAATCGGGGGAGACGGACAGACAAGAACAATGGCAATAAACAGCGTCAAGGGGAAGAACATCTCGTAAAAACAATGGCAACTAAATAGAATCAAGGCGATGTACAATTCATTAACAAAATAAATAGGGTAACGAAAATATATACAGTTGAGCGGACGAGTACAGTGCTGTGGGGATGGGAAGGGAGAGGTGGAGGAGCAGAGGGAAAAGGGGAAAATGAGGCTTTAGCTGCGGAGAGGTAAGGGGGGGATGGCAGAGGGAGTAGGGGAAGAGGAGCTCAGTCTGGGAACGCCTCTTGGAGGAGGTGATTTTTAAGTAGGGTTTTGAAGAGGGAAAGAGAATCAGTTTGGTGGAGGTGAGGAGGGAGGGCGTTCCAGGACCGCGGGAGGACGTGACCCAGGGGTCGACGGCGGGATAGGCGAGACCGAGGGACGGTGAGGAGGTGGGTGGCAGAGGAGCGGAGCGTGCGGGGTGGGCGGTAGAAATAGAGAAGGGAGGAGAGGTAGGAAGGGGCAAGGTGATGGAGAGCCTTGAAGCCTAGAGTGAGGAGTTTTTGTTCGGAGCGGAGGTCAATAGGCAACCACTGGAGTTGTTTAAGAAGGGGAGTGACATGCCCAGATCGTTTCTGCAGGAAGATGAGCCGGGCAGCGGAGTGAAGAATAGACCGGAGCGGGGCGAGAGAGGAGGAAGGGAGGTCAGAGAGAAGGCTGACACAGTAGTCTAGCTGGGATATAACGAGAGCCCGTAACAGTAAGGTAGCCGTTTGGGTGGAGAGGAAAGGGCGGATCTTGGCGATATTGTAGAGGTGAAACCGGCAGGTCTTGGTAATGGATAGCATGTGTGGGGTGAACGAGAGGGACGAGTCAAGGATGACACCGAGATTGCGGGCCTGAGAGACGGGAAGGATGGTCGTGCCATCCACGGTGATAGAGAAGTCTGGGAGAGGACCGGGTTTGGGAGGGAAGATGAGGAGCTCAGTCTTGCTCATGTTGAGTTTTAGGTGGCGGGCCGACATCCAGGTGGAGACGTCCCGGAGGCAGGAGGAGATGCGAGCCTGAAGGGAGGGGGAGAGGACAGGGGCGGAGATGTAGATCTGCATGTCATCTGCGTAGAGATGGTAGTTAAAGCCGTGAGAGCGAATGAGTTCACCGAGGGAGTGAGTGTAAATGGAGAACAGAAGAGGGCCAAGAACTGACCCTTGAGGAACTCCAACAGTTAAAGGATGGGAGGGGGAGGAGGCTCCAGCGAAGGAGACCGAGAATGATCGGCCAGAGAGGTAAGAGGAGAACCAGGAGAGGACAGAGTCCGTGAAACACATAGTAAACGCTTAACAAATACCATTATTATTACTTTTATTAAAGGGGAACCTGCCCTGTCCTGTAGTTTGGAGGCCCTCCCCTGCACCAGATTAGAGCATTAACCCAAGTTTAGTACAATGCTCTGCACACAGTAAGTGCTCTCTTGGTCCCTGGGACTGGAAACACAGGCATCATGGTGAGGGTGGGACCTGAGGCCCCAGGGTCCAAGTCTTTTTCCACCACTCATCTGATACTTTTCCCCTCCAGGAACTTCTGTACTTCCTTGTTGGTGTCCCAAGACTCCTATTTTTCTCCCTCTCAGGAGCGGAAACCTTCCTCCTCCAGAGACTTGGCCACTGCATTTCAAACCCCTTGGGATCCTTTCCGATAATCCCTGTATCCTTGGCACGAGCACTCCCGTGTTCTTCTCTCCCAGGCATATCAGCTTGCTTCTCCTTGCCCTAAGATGGCTGAAGTTCTCCTTCTTCCCAACCTGCCCCTCCTCTTCAATCTCTCTCTCTCTCGTTTGGTTTATGCTTCAGGGAAGGGCAGCGAGGAGTGACTCTCCTGACTTCCTCCTCCTTTTCCAGGTGTGGGGGTCAGTGGAACTGGTCATCGCAGTGTTCATATCTTATTTGGGGGTGTTTAACAAAAAACAAACCCAAAACCCCAACTATTTTTGGCTGAATTTGAAGATAAAACCTGGAGAAAAATAATAATAATAATAATAATGGCCGGTGCAAGGCCTCTTTGGAATGCCCATGGATGGGGGAAGAGGTAGAAGAAATGCCAGCACAAGAAACAGAAGGAGCAGCTGGAGAGGTGTGAGGGGATCCAAGAGAGTAGCTCTGTGCTCTTCAATGTCCATGAAAACCTCTTCAATAAAACCTTAGGAAATTGAATTTCAGAAAAATTGAGGGTTAACCTTTCTTCAGGGTAGGTTCTCCTAAACTCTCTGCTGTCTTTTGAGTGAAGGGCTTGTATATGCGCCTGACAGTGTACTAAGCACTGTTAATCAGGTTGGACACAGTCCCTGCCCCTCCTGGGGCTCACAGTCATTGCCCATTTTACAGATGAGATAACTGAGGCACTGAGAAGTTAAGTGACTTGCCTAAGGTCACACAGCAGGCAAGTGGCAGAACCAGGTTTAAAACCTAAATCCTTTGACCTCTATGCCTGCTGCTCCTGTTGAAAACTGACTGCTAAATTAAAGGTCACCTTCATCTGCTGTTAAGATTTATTTTAATTTTGAAAATCAGAATTCTTCCTTTGTGTTGTCTGTATAATTGTATGTCTTTTTGTTTTATAGGTGTCTATGCCAGCAGCTCATGCAACATCATCTGCACCTACGGTGACCTTAGTGCAGCTGCCTAATGGGCAGACAGTACAAGTTCATGGAGTTATTCAGGCAGCTCAGCCATCAGTCATTCAGTCTCCACAGGTTCAGACAGTTCAGGTATGAGTCGAACCACTGTTTTTCATCTTTCCTATTGTTTTGCATAACTGCATCCATCTTTTTTCCTCTGAAAACGAGGTAAGTATAACTAGAGTGCAAGGTTAGTCGCACATCAAAATTCAAATCTCATTAATCCAGACCCCACTAATCTGGACTACCACCCTATATATTCCTTCTTTTACCTGTCTACTGCTGCCAAAGGAAAGAAAACAGGTTTGATGAGAAGTTTAGGGGTTTTGCAAGTCAGATGGGCTGGCCTTGAAGGCAGGAGAGTGGTCAGACTCCTAGGGATGTAGCTTTTCATTTTATATACTGATTATGGTCTTTAGAGAAACAGCATGGCTTAGTGGATAAAGCGTGGGAGTCAGAGGAACCTGGGTTTTAATCCTAGCTCTGCCCCTTGTCTGCTGTGACACCTTGGGCAAATGACTTCATTTCTCTATGCCGTAAAGCTGTAAAATGAGGATTATGACTGTCTCTTGTGGGACAGGGTCAGTGTCCAACCTGATCTGCCTGTATACACCCTCTTGCCTAGTACAGTGCCTGGCACATAGTAAGCACTGAAGTGCCACAGCTATTATTAATGTTAACTCTGTTCTGGAGAACATATAAGGTTAGGAGATCGGACCCAGTTCCTTACCTGCATGGGCCTCACAGTCTACACAGAAGGGAAAGCGGGGATCTTATTCCTATTTTACGGATGACAGATTTGGGGCACTAAAATGTCAGTGGCGGAGCTGGGATTAGATAGAATCTGGGTCTCCTGACCCCCAGCCCCATATTCTTTCCAGTAGGAATCCTGTGATGTAGTTAATGATCTGCAGAGTGGTGGGAGCTGAAACCATGTGAGTTGATGAGTTCCCCAAGAGAGTAAAGGTAGAAGTAGGAGAAAGGTAGGTTAAAAGTGGGAGGCCCAATGCAGGGCCTCCTTGGAATGCCCATGGATAGGCGAAGAGGTAGAAGAGATGCCAGAAGGAGCAGCTGGATAGGTTCTCCTAAACTCTCTGCTGTCTTTTGGGGAAAGGGCTTAGATAATAAAGGAAGAGTAACTAGTGGTTTTTCTCAAACTGTGTGCAAGAATGCTGCATATGTGCTGAATTTAATTTCAATTGTAACATTTTTCTTATGTTTATTTTCAGATCTCCACTATTGCAGAGAGTGAAGATTCACAGGAGTCAGTGGACAGTGTCACTGATTCTCAAAAACGCAGAGAGATTCTTTCAAGGCGACCTTCTTACAGGTAAGGGTAGTAAATATAGTAGCTCTTATTAGCATACACATGCACATGTATATGTATATTTATATATTATATACGTGTATATTCATGTATGTATGTGTACACACACTCATATATATCTGGTTGCTTGGGTTTCCTGCTGTCATTAATATTCCTCACATGTGCAGCTCTGTTGAGTTAAGCATAGCTTCAATGCTAGGAGACAGTCTGTGTTCCAAAATTTAATTCTGCAGCCATAGAGAAGGTTGAGCAACTTTTATTCCATTTACAGTCAGCAACTTTCTTATTTCAGTAATTTACAGCAGGATAGAGTGAATTTGCAATGGTAGTTGGGCTGCTTCCTGGATTTCTACCAGCTACAGATAGTTGGCTGGACATAGCTGTATAGACTGTGAGGGTGACTGAAGGCTAGGCAGTAATATTGCAAGGCGGTGAGGAGAGAGAGGGTCAAGGGAATCAAGAGTGATGGAGAGGGTAAAGTTTTTTTTGTTTTTTTTTGCATCGGGGAAAAGAGGGTGAGCAGGGAGTCTACAGGAGGTCTAATTGCTTGGATTGAGAAGAATGTGTCAAGAGTACGGAGGTCATAGTTAGGGGTGAGAATTGAGGTTGCTGGGGAAGGAGTTTGGATGAGCTGGCAGATTAGAAGGTTGTGGTAAGAGAACAGTAAATCCGAGTTGGTGAGACTAGAAATGGGGCATCTTTTCAAGATGACTAAAACTAGTATGTGTCCACACTGATCGTTGTTGAAGAGGGAAGAAGCAGGTCAGTGGAATGAAGAAGTGAAGGGAAACAGGGGGCAGGGAGGTCAGGGGGATGTGGCGGTTGAATTCCTTTGGAGAGAGAGCATGAAGGTGAAGAAGGCATCATCATCATCTGTTGACTGCACTGCTGGGACTGCGAGGGCAGTAGATAATGAGACTAGCAGTTGTAAAGAGTGGTAAAGACAAATGATATATAGGATTCAAGGGAGGAGGACAGGGGAGGAGGGGACGAGGTAGAATGGAAAGCAACACTGCAAATTGAGGAGCTGGTTGACTCCATCCCATTTCCTTGAGGGCCAGGGAGGGAGGAAGAAGACGAGGCCCTCCCTGCCCCTCGAAAACAAGCAACAGGAGAGAGCCAAAGTCTCGGTGATGGCAAGGAAGAGGAGTCAGTGGGCAACGAACAGACGTCAGTGAGCTGGAGTCATGGAATGGGAAGGTGACAGGTGAGAAGAACAGAGGGGTAGGAATACAAAGTATAGAGATGAGGTGTTAGATGGTGTTTTGTTGTGGGAGGGAAGAACAGGATTATGGAAAAAGAAGGGGAGGAAGGAAAAAGGAAAAGGGCCCATGGGTAAGACCATCCAATACAAACACAATCCTTCTCTCCTTCAGCAGTTCCTCGGCACACTGCACAGCCTCACCAGTGTTCTAAAATTTGTGAACACATTCAGTCTCCAATCAGTCAATCTTACTTATAGAGCACTTACTGTGTGCAGAGCTTGGGAAAGTACAGTATAAAAGAATTGGTAAATACATTTCCTGCCCACATGAACTTTCAGTCTAGAGGGGGAGACAATACTGTGGGGCTGAGGGAGGGATGAATAAAGGGTACAAATTCAAATGCAAGGGTGATACAGAAGGGAATAGGAAATGAGGACTTAGGAAAGGCCTTTTGGAAGAGATTTGCTTTAAATAAGGCTTTAAAGGTGGGGAGAGTGATTGTCTGTGGGATTTGAAGGGGGAAGGTGTTCCAGGCCAGAGGCATGATGTAGCTGAAGGGTTGGCAGTGAGATACATGCGATTGAGGTAGAGTGGGATTAAAGGAGCAAAGTATGCCAGTTGGGTTGTAGTAGGAAATCAGAGAGATAAGGTAGGACGGGACAAAGTGACTGAGTGCTCTAAAGCTGAGGGTAAGAGTTTCTGATTGATGCGGAGGTGGTGGGCAACTACTGGAGGTTCTTGAGGAGTGGAGAAACCTGGACTGAACAGTTTTACAGAAAAATGATCTGAGCAGCATAGTGAAGTGTGGACTGGAGTTGGGAGATAGAAGAGGTTGGGAGGTCAGCAATGAGGCTGATGCAGTAGCCAAGGGTGGGATAGAATAAGGACTTGGATTAACATAGTAGCAGTTTGGATTTTAGCAATGTTTTGAAGGTTGAATCGACAGGATTTAGTGAAAGATTGAAACCTGAGTTGAATGAGAGATGAGTCAAGTATAATACCAAGGGTGCGGTATTGTGTGATGGTGGATGGTAGTGCTGTCAACAGTGATGGGAAAGTCAAGGGGTGGACAGGGTTTGGTGGGAAGTTGAGGAGTTCTGTTTTGGACACGTTAAGTTTGAGATAGAGATATCTCAAGTAGAGATATGCTAAAGGCCGGAGGAAATAAATACAAGACTGCAGAGGAGAGAGATCAGGATGGAGTGTACATTTGGGAATCATCCACATGGAGATGGTAGTTGAAGCCAAGGGAGTGAATGAATTCTTCATGGGAGTGGCTGAGATGAAAAATAGAAGGGGATCCAGAACTTTTGAGGGGTCTCCCACAGCTGCAGAGAGGGAGCTGAAGGAGGAGTCTGAGAAGGAGACTGAAAATGTGCAGCTACAGCGAAAGGAGGGGAACCAGAAGAGGACAGTGTCAGTGAAGCCGAGTTCAGATAACGTTTCGAGGAGAAGGGAGTGGTTGATAGTACCCAAGGCAGCTGAGAGGTCAGGAGGATTAGGTTGGAGTAGAGGCCATTGGACTTGGCAAGAAGGAGATCATTGGTGACTTTTGAGAGGAAGTTTAGTTGGAGTGAAGGGGTTGAAAGCCAGATGGGAGAGGGGTCAGGAACCCACAGCCCTGGATTACTTGCAAAGTGTGCCTTCTTCGTTCTTGTGCTTGAGCCTCAGAGCGCTGCCGGAAGAAATCTAAGTATCAGGCCGACTTCCTCCTCTTTCCTTGCATGTTTTAACTCTGCCCTTTTCTCTGCCCGGCAAAACTATTTCTCTGCCCTTATTGACATCCATGCCCATCACCCTTGCAAGTGTTCCAGGCATTTAACTCCCTCCTTAGGCCCCCGTCCCCCCTCCTCCCTGCTCCCTTGCCCCCAATGACATGGCCAACTACATTGCCCCCAATTGACATGGCCAATAGAATTAAGAAAATTGACACCATCAGGTGTGAGCTCCCTAAAATTGCCCCTGCCTCTTCTGGCCCCCTCTTTAACTCTCCCCACCTTCCCAGCAGTATCTCTAGAGGAGATCTGCCTCCTCTCAAACGCCCCCCCCCCCCCCACCTGTGCATCGGATCCCGTTCCTTTTTACCTTATCAAAACTCTTGCACTTGTCCCTTCTTCCCTCCTTAACAGCCATCTTCAAACGTTTGCTCTCCAATGGCTTCTTCCCCACTGCTCTCAAACATGCTTGTGTCTCCCCTATCCTAAAATAACTCTCCCTTGACCCCACAGCTCCCTCCAGTTTTCTCCCTCCTACCATTCCTCTCCAAACTTCTTGAGCAAGTTATCTATATCTGCTATCTCAAATTCTTCTCCTCGACCCCCTCCAATCTGGCTTCTGTCCCCTTCACTCCACAGAAACCTCCCTCTCAAGTCACCAATAATCTCCTCCTTGCCAAATCCAATGTCCTCTACTCCATCCTAATCCTCTTTGACCTCTCTGCCTTTGACACTATCAACTCCTCCTTTCTCCTAGAAATATTATCCAACCTTGGCTTCACTGACGGTCCTCTCCTGGTTCTCCTCTTATCTCTCTTGCCTTTCATTTTCAGTCTCCTTTGTGGGCTCTTCCTCTGTCCCCCACCCCCTCTGTTCCTCAAGGTTCAGTTCTGGGTGCCCTTCTATTCCTCACCTACACCCACTCCTTTGGAAAACTCATTTGCTCCTATGGCTTCAACTATTACCTCTATGTAGATAATACCCAAATCTTCATCTCCAGCCCTGATCTCTCTCCCTTTTTGCAGTCTCACATCTCCTCCTGCTTTCAAGACCTCTCTACTTGGATGTCCTCCCATCACTTCACACTTAACAGGTCCAAAGCAGAGCTCCTTATCTTCCCACCCAAACCCTGTCCTGTCACTGTCTTTCCCATCACTATAGACAACACCACCATCCTTCCTGTCTCACCAACCCATAGTCTTGGCATTACCCTTGACTCCTCTCTGTCATTTAACCCACATATTCAATCCATCACAAAGTCCTGTCGGTACCACTTTCACAACATTGCTAAAATGCACCCTTTCTTCTCCATCCAAACTACTACCATGTTAATACAGTCACTTATCGTATCCCACCTCGATTACTGTATCAGCCTCCTTGCTGACTTCCCAGCCTTCTGTCTCTCCCCACTCCAGTCCATACTTCACTCTGTTGCCCGGATCATTTTTCTACAAAAATGTTGAGGACGTATCACCCCCTCCTCAAAAAACTCCAGTGGTTGCCCTTCCATCTCTGTATCCAAAAAAAGCTCCTCACCATTGGCATTAAAGTACTCCATCACCTCCATCATCCCCCTCCTACCTCACCTTGTTTCTCCTTCTGCAACCCAGCCCAGACACTTCGCTCCTCTGGTGCTAACCTTCTCACTACACTTTGATTTTGCCTGTCTCACTGCCGACCCGTGGCCCACATCCTGCCTCTGGCCTGGAATGCCCTCCCTCCTCAAATTCAATAGACAGATCCACCATCCCCCCCCAACCCCCTTCAAAGCCTTATTGAAGGCACATGTCCTTCAAGAGGCCTTCCCAGACTAAGCCCCACTTTTCCTCATCTTCCACTTCCTGCTGCGTCACCCTGACCTGCTCCCTTTGCTCTTCTCCCCTCCCAGCCCTACAGCACTTTACATTATCTGTAATTTTATTATTTATTTGTATTGATGTCTGGCTCCCTCCTCTAGACTGTGAGCCCGTTGTAGGCAGGGAATGTCACTGTTTATTTTTGTATTGTACTTCCCCAAGTGCTTAGTACAGTGCTCTGCACACAGTAAGCACTCAATAAATGTGATTGAATGAATGAGTTAATTAGAGGAGAGGAGGTCAAGGCAGCGGGTTAAGCAAAGGAAGAGCAGGAGTGGCTTACCCCCAGTTGATGGTGAGTTAGTCTAGAGCACGTCTCAGTTCCCTTAGTCCTCAGCCTAGTTGGTTTTTGCCTCATGTCCACACTTAAACACTTACATCCACCTGAAACTCCTTGAAGGCAGGGATCATGTCTCTGGACACACTCAGTGAAACATTATTCATTGACTGATATTTATTAGCTCTCTTTTTTCTTTTTTGTTTCTCATTTAACATTTCTCACTGCTATTCCTACTACATTTGGCTTTGTTTCTACTTTGAGAGTTAATTTTGACAATGTGCTTTTTCATTAGGAAAATTTTGAATGACTTGTCCTCAGATGCCCCAGGAGTTCCCAGGATTGAGGAGGAGAAGTCTGAAGAGGAGACATCAGCACCTGCCATTACCACTGTGACGGTGCCAACTCCAATTTACCAAACCAGCAGTGGGCAATATAGTAAGTGATCTGAGCGGTTAAATTCAATTTACATGAGTAAGACATGATTTTTAAGTATGTGTTTCCAGATTTTGTCAGACTTGCTCTCTTTTCTTTTATTATATTTATACATGCAAAGGAATTGAATTTTGCATAGTATTTTTTCTTTTCCCTTTGGGTATTTAAATTGGAGGGCAGATTGTGTTTAGGTTAATATGGCCAACTAACTGATGAAGGCATAGGAGAATGAGTTTGATGCAGGATGTTTATGTGTGTGAGGGCGGGTGGGGGGATGGATGTGTGTGGGAGAGAGGGATGACGCATGATTCCGTAGGAGGAGAAAGAAATGATTGTACCTCAGTAGAAGTAAAATGGGCCAGAGAACAAGAAGAGGGGAAGTTGGAGAAACCATTGAGAATCACCTGACAGGTAGCCAAGAAAAAGCTGAGGGACTAAACTAAATAATCACCTTGTTGCCTTTTGTTAGCAGACACTGAGACTTGACTTGTTTTTCAGTAGATAACTTACAGTGTAATCATATTAACTCAATTACATGGTAGGAAATCAGGACTCCTATGTGTCACTTCCAACATGTCCTTCTAAAAGAATCTGGTTTAAAGTGATAGGATATTCACGCGTGTCAAGTTGTGCTCTCCAGCTGAATTTGTGTATGGTAATTAACTATGTATGGTATTAATTATCCTTTTAACTTTCAAATCCATTGGGTTTTAGTTGCCATAACCCAGGGGGGAGCAATACAGCTGGCTAACAATGGCACGGATGGGGTTCAGGGCCTTCAGACGTTAACTATGACCAACGCTGCTGCCACTCAGCCTGGCACCACCATCCTGCAGTATGCCCAGACCACTGATGGACAGCAGATCCTGGTACCCAGCAATCAAGTGGTTGTACAAGGTAGGGGACTTAAAATTTTGGAACTGGTCAGAAGAATTTAATTTGCCATATTAGCTGAGGATAAGGACTTGCAGTGTAAATGGAGTGCTGTGGAGAATTAGCTTTGACCCAGATCTTTGGAAATGCTTTTGTTAATGGAGTAAAGTCAGTGTTGCGTAGATACTTCCTTGATTTCAGGCACATTAAATGGTAAAGTACTTGAAGTTGAGGTCTCTGTGTTTTGCTTTCATTGTTTGTTTCTCACAGTCTTGTACGGTGTTATCCGTGTAGTAGGGGCTCAATAAATTACTGCTGAAGTATTATGCCCATGTGAAAAAGAAAGAAAACAAAAACTTTCCATCAATTCTTTTGGACCAAAACTTATGGTAAAAATGAACAACAACAAAGAACACCTCTTTCATATTCTTAAAGAAATGATTTGTCTCTTTCTTTATGCAGAGTTTGATATTTTCTTTGCTTTCTCCAGACCAGAATCTGCTCTTTTTGCTTTTACAATAAAAATGGTGAGCTGAAAAAACTCCCCCCTCCCTTTTTAGCAAAGAATATATATTGTTAGTTAGGATCTTCTCTCTAATCATTTGTCAAGCATTCAATTCCAAGCATTCAAGCCCTCATCACTTCCCTTTCTATATTTCTTTACTTTGATGAGACCACTCCCATTTGATTAATTTCTAGTCTTTGTAAGGAAAGGGATCTGAGTTTCCTATGAATTTGAGTCAAATGAATATAATTAAGTATGTATTCTTTGACTTTATTTTAAAAGTGAAATGTACAAGCTTCAGTAATTGGAAAATTTCTACTCCTAAAAAGTATTCTATGTTCAGGCAGCTTTTGACATCAAAATTGGAATTATTCTGAAGCACACTTTCAAAAGGCCAGGTACTTTTACAGAAAAGGAAAAAAAAAAGGAGAGACCACAGTAAAAAAAAATCAATGATATTTACTGAGTGCTTACTAGATGCTCTATAGTAACACAGATAAAACTGTGTTAAATGGTACTTTTCCAATGAGAAAGCTCTGGTTTTTCTAACCAGAAACCAAACCACTGGTGGGTAGTGCTTCCATGTCCCAGCCCGGACTTTACAGGGACCACAATCTGAGTGTTTCCTGACCCTTCCTCGCAGTCAATGCTGTGGATCACTGAAGTACTGTCTTATGCAGCTTCAGGGTAGCAAGTAGTGAAGTGTTTTGCTATATCTAATTACGCTGTGCAAAGACCCTTCCTGGGAATGATTACCTGGCAGAGTCCTGATTCTTAATTAACCACAATTTTTGGCTAACTGGCATTCCAGAAGCAGTGTGCTCTAGTGGAAACAACATGGAAAGAACATGGAGTCAGAAGAACCCGGGTTCTAATCCCTGCTCTGTCGCTTGTTTGTTGTGTGACCTTGAGCTAGACATTTAACTTCTCTACCTCAGTTGCCTCATCTATAAAGTGGAAATTAAGACTGTGAGCCCCATGTGGGACAACCTGACTATAGCGTACCTACCCTAGCATTTAGTGCTCAGCAAATAGTAAGCACTTAATTAATACCATTCCCCTCAGCACTTTGAATAGCAACATTGCACTCTACAACATTTCAAGTTACAGTGAATGGCACTCCTTTAAAAAAAAATTCTCTCCTTTATCTCCCAGTCCTCCCCCCAGTTAATTAATACCAATTAAAATACTAGTTTGGCGGAAAGGTTTGGATTCATTTTTCTTTCTCAGCTGCCTCAGGAGATGTCCAGACCTACCAGATTCGCACAGCTCCAACCAGTACCATTGCACCTGGGGTAGTTATGGCGTCTTCTCCAGCACTTCCTACCCAGCCTGCAGAAGAGGCAGCACGAAAGAGAGAAGTGCGCCTAATGAAGAACAGGTATTTACAGTTCCATCTTGGTTCTAAATCATTTCAGTGTGAAAAATAGAGATGTCATAATTACTGTTCCTTCCCTAATTCAAGGACATAAAGTATCAAGTTGCATTTGTAAATAGGTTCCCATTTTCTCTCATTCTGAAACCCCTTTGGAGGACACTTGAGTTTTGGAAAAAGACCATTAGATACCTCTCTGGGAAGAAACAACCTCATGGACATTTTTAAATGTCATTTTAGAGCCTATGTGCACATTTATGTTATCACTGGTACTCAGGTTAATAATGCCATCTCAGTGTCCAATAATACATAGTTTTTACAGAGATTCTCAAAGGATGCTTGACTGAGGGCGGGTACTGCAGTCCCCATCTTTTTAAAACCAGTAATGAAAGATGGTTTAAATTCAGTCCATTTAAGCAAATAAGAACGTGATCAAAATTAATGTATAAAATTAATTTTCATTGAGGTCACCTATTCATTATTTAATCGTTGAAGATTAACAAAATGGGTGGTCACACTTGAATCACTGTTCCATAATAGTGTCTGTCCCAAGCTTCTAGAAATCCAACATGCTTGATATAAAAAGCAACCACATTAATGAGACTGCCAAAATTTTATTTTCAGAAGTTCATTTAAGACATATCACAAATACTTATATGACTGTTCATAAAATCTGTTCGAATCATAAATTTATTATAGGTTAAATCAATAAAATGAAAAAAAGACTTAAATACTTTTCTATCCAGGATCAGTAATTTAATATGGTCCACGGATAGACTGCAAAAATTTATAATTCTTCAGTTTGAATATTTGAAGGCTTAGAGGGGTCATATTGAAATCTACAAAGCGGTGTGGCTTAGTGGAAAGAGCAGGGATTTGGGAGTCAGAGGTTGTGAGTTATAATCCCGGCTACGCCACTTATCTGCTTTATGACTTTGGGCAACTCACTTCACTTCTTTGTGCCTAAATTACCTCATCTGTAAAATGGGGATTAAGACTGTTAGCCCCACATGGGACAACCTGATTACCTTGAATCTACCATAGTGCTTAGAACAGTGTTTGGCACATAGTAAGCGCTTAGCAGATACCATCGTTATTATTACAAAAGTAATGAAAGGCTGTATAGGTGAACATCGAGTTGTTCAACCAATCCCTTAGCACCAGAACAAGAAGACACCCACTGAATCTTAAAGGCTGAAAGGCTTCTTCACAGAGTGGGTGGTAAGCATCAACATGGTTTCTTCAAGGGCCCTTTTGTGCCATGGCCTGTAACACAAAACACTGGACTTGAATGAACCGTTGGTCAACCCATTATGCCATTTCATATGTTTATGGGTGGAAGGTAAAGTGTGACTTCTTTTTCATTTGCAATTTTGTAAACACATGTACACACTTGCACCATCCTTCTTGTCTCACAAGCCCGTAACCTTGGCATTATCCTTGACTCCTCTCTCATTCAATCCACATATTCAGTCCATCACTAAATTCTGTCGGTCCCACCTTTACAACATTGCTAAAAATCCATCCTTTCCTCTCCATCCAAACTGCTACCATGATAATATAATCACTGCGTGGATTATTGCATCAGCCTCCTTGCTGACCTCCCTGCCTTCTGCCTCTCCCCACAGCAGTCCATACTTCACTCTGCTGCCTGGATCATGTTTCTACAAAATGTTCAGGACATATCACCCCACTTCTCAAAAAACTCTAGTGCTTGCCCATCCAACTCCATATCAAACAAAAACTCCTCACCATGGCTTGAAAACATTCAGTCACCTTGCCCCTTCGTGCCTCACCTTGGTACTCTCCTACTGCAACCCAGCCTGCACACTTCGCTCCTCTAATGCTAACCTTCTTGCTGTGCCTCCATCTCGTCTATCTCGCTGCTGACCGCTCGCCCACGTCCTTCCTATAGCCTGGAATGCCTTAACTCCTCAAATCCGATAGTTACTCTCCCCCACCTTCAAAGCCTTATTGAAGGCCCATCTCCTCCAGGAGGCCTTCCCTGAATAAGAACTGTTCTCTCCCTCCCCTCTCCCCGTCACCCTGATGTATTCCCTTTACTCATCCCCCATCACTGCCCTGCAGCACTTATGTACATATATGTCATTTATGTATTTGTTTATATTGCTACCTGTGTCCCCCTCTGGACTGTAAGCTCATTGTGGGCAGGGAACATGTCTGTTTATTGTTGTATTGTACTTTCCCATTCACTAGTACAGTGCTCTGCACACAGTAAGCATTCAATAAATACGATTAAATGAATGAATGTGTGTGTGTGTGTGTGTGTGTGTTCATTCATATGCGTATGTATACATACACACACAAAATTGCAAATGAAAAAGAAAAGTCACACTTCACATATGTGTGTGTATAAATATATATATATATAAATATATATAAAGTGTGTGTATTTCTTGTTGGAAGCTACATCTGGGACAGATCTTTACTGGTATGTACATAAGCGGCTAATAAAACCATAATGTAACTGATAATCCGTTCTATGTTTTTTGCAGACAGACATTACTGTGCATAGTTTCTGGTGCTGTTTTCAGTGAATATTTTCATGAAAGGCTGGTTTGCCTGCTGCTACTTTCTTCCAGATATCTATGGTTGTGCCACACCAGTAGACGTCTTCCTCCCTTTTGTTTTTAAAATGTATTTTCTGTCCACTGTGTTTTTGTTCCCCATCTCAGCTCTCCATAGAATGGGGTGGAGTTTGGGTAGTTGACCTTCAGATTCGAAGAAGAGATCACTGACAGTGAAATTCACCTTTGAGGACATCTGTAGCTGAGAAGGTCAATGGGGGACCCAAAGGCCCAACCACATTGTGGTCACAAAAAGGCAATCTTTGTTGGGTTGTCATGTTTAATGTTGGCAGTACCAGGTGCTAGTGGGGTTTTTTTGCCTTCCTTTGTCTCTTGTTCTTTACAAAGTTCTTGCTTGAAAAGAGCCACTGTTTTCATGATGATAATGTGCCCTGCTGGCCTATCAGCAGTTGACTTCCAGTTTTCAGCTGGGATGGTGCATTGTCTGAGGTTCGCTTTACTGTGTCCTTAAAACATTTCCTCTACTTTGCTTTTGGTTTCCCAGTTTCAGCTCTCTATATTTTGTCAATGGTTTATTTTATTCACATCCCATATAATCCACCTGTGTTAAAGAGAGCATAGCTTACAGCTCTTGGCTCTTTTAGTTTGTACCACACTGCCGCCATACAGTGACATTCTTCCAAGGACTGTGCTAATCATCTTGATTTGGTTTTCTACTCCCTTGTCTGCTATTGTATTGTTGATTTGAGGTGCTACCCAGGTAACACAATTCTTCCACAGCTATTAGTTCTGGATTGCAAATTTGAATTTTTGTCTTTGTGTATGGCCTCCCTGGTGCAGGCTAATACATCACCTCCGTTTTCTTTAGACTTCTCGACAGCCAATACCACCTAGCTGATGTGGCAGTTTACAGTCATTTGCATGCCTTCTTGGATTTGGGCCTCAAAGGTACATTCATCTGCATTCAGTTGTTCTTGAATGACTGCTTGAATGACTTCTTTTGGCTGGTGCCCAGAAATCTGTTGAGTTCGAAGAGTTTCCCAGAGCTACATAAAGTGTATTCTAACACCTGCATCCAGATCTCTTGTTGCATCCTCCAGCATGGCTGTATAGAGTAAGATGAACAGGACCGGGCCCACTATACATCCCTATTTTACTCCATGGGCAATGTGGAATCAGTCAAATCGGGCACATCTGGCTGTAACTTGGTCAGCCATGCCTTCCATGAAGTAGCCTTGGAATCTTGATGAACTTTTCAAGGTACTAAATTTGCTTAGTAATTTCCAAAGCCCAGTCTATTGATGGAATCAAATGCTTTGGTGAGGTCCGTGAGAACTATGTAGAGATCTTGGTGCACTTTTCTTTTTTCTGACACCCACTATTGCTGGGCCACACCATGGGGTCTGAAGCAACCTTGTGTTTCTGAAAGCATTCACTTGATGAAGTTTTTTATGATTTGATCCAGGAGAACTCCTCATAGGATTCTGCCTGCAATGGAGAGTAGTGAGACACCCCAGTAATTGTTGCTTTTTGCTCCTACATCCTTCTTCTTGAAGATGGTGCAAATGGTGATATCTTTGAGATCCCGTGGGATTTCCTCAAGTGGCCCATATGTTGAGAAAGAGTTTGTACAAGTGTTTAAGCAGACCGTCCCATCCGTGCTTATAGATCTGAGTAGGCATGACATTAGGTCCAGGTACTTTGTGGATTTTCATGGTTCTAAATGCTACAGTGACTTCTTCAGTAGTTGATAGAAGGGTGGTGTGTTCAGCTGTTAGCAGGTGGTTTGTAGAGCCTCAATTTACATAGAAGAGAAAATGTGTTGAACATATTAATTGGAATGCTCTTGCCATCTTTTTAGAATTCCCTCTAAAAAGTGTAAGTGATGAGACTTGAGCCATCCTCTTCAGAGGTACAGTGGATGGTATATCTTTAGTTTTCATGGCTGCCTGCCTAGCTCTGAATCTCTTCTGCTTTGGTATCCCATCATCTGCCACATGTGTTCCTTAATTTGGTTGGCAAATGTGAGGCAGGTTGCTTTGGTCTTCATTCCTGGGTGCTGCAAGTTGCTGCTGATGCAACTGATGTTTCGTACCAAGTAGGCTTTTTATTTCCGAGTCATTTACATGAAACCAATTGGTTTCTTCTATTGGCTGTGCCCAATGAGGTCAATAAATCAGTCAATCGTATTTATTAAGTGCTTACTGCGTGCAGACCACTGTATTAAGCACTTGGGAGAGTAAAGTACAACAGAATTAGCAGACATATTCCCTGCCATAATGAGCTTAGGGGGAGACAGACATTTATATGAATAAGTGTACTGACAGCTACCTGGAATACAGTATCACAGGATTATGGTGATATTGCTGTAGATTTGCTTGTGGGTTGCTTTCACTCTCCAAGAGTTAAATGTTCAGGTGGCTTGGAGATTTGGAGGCCAGTTTTTATTGCAGTGGTTCTAAGAAGAGTGTGAGCTTGGAGTTTATGAGACCAATGAATTGTCCATTATTCCACTTCGCACATGTCTTTGGTGAGCTGAACCTCTTTGAGATCCCCATTGCTGTGGAATGATGTAATCAATGAGATGGAACTCTTTGGATCAGGGACGCATCCAAGATGTTTTTTCTTTTGTTTGGCGGGCATTTTTCATTTTGAGGTGGTGGTTGGTCCATTCACTCAACAAAAAAAACCCTCTGCTTTATAGTTTGCCAGCCCAAGAAAGCTGATGACTTTCCATGTTGTCTGGGCATCACTTGGAACATTGTATTGAAGTCATCCATTAAAATTAATTCATCCAATATAAATATTCCTGAGATACGTTTGTCTCAATCTGTATAGAAGTGCTGTTTATCTCCACTGCAGAGTGTCATTGTGTGGTTATAAATGCTTCTGATAGTAGCAAAGCACTTTGGTTTCAGGGGAAGGCAGAGTATCACCAGGTGCTTTCCTTCACTGGTCTTGCTTAGTGCTTGCTGTGATAGTAATTCTATGTCTGGGGAATGGAATGAATTCCTCTGTCAGACAGTTTGACTTTGACAGTGGGGAGAGGAAGAATGAAGAATTTGATGAGACCTTTTGTGTCTATTACCAGTGCAGGGAATATGTATTTTCACAGAATACCAGGTCCCAGAAACATAGATCTGGCCCAAGAGGTCTGCGATGGGCCCAGCCCGGTATATTTCTTGTGAGCTGAGTGGGTGTATGCTTTAGGATTTCTTGGGTGCATAAGCACTGCTTAATGGGAACCCTGTTTCTAGGTTGCACTGATTTATCTGCCCTAAAAATCATGCATAGCATCTAAAGAAGCGCCCCATTTCATAGTCATAAAGAAGGTTGGATTCTGTAGCTGTTCTTTGAACTTTTAGATTAGTCTGAATCTTGATGCCATGTAACGCACTACATTCTGTGTATCTCCCAGAAAACACATTAGCATTCCTGATTCAGTTTTCCATTTTTTGTTTAAACGTACATTTGTAGGCTGTATGCTGCCTGAGTAGCAGGACACTGTGACACCATTCAGTTCTGTCACTGCTGTTGATTCTTGGTTGGGTATATGGGGTGTAACCTTGGATTTCTAGCAAATTCTGTAGGACTTCACTGACCCTGGAAGGTGATTCAGAATCATCTGTGTCATTTTGTACTTACACTTCTAGAATAGAATCACCACATATTTGAGCTATTCCATTATGGATTCAAGAGCTTTAGGTGATACTCCCAGTGTGCTGAATTCAAAAAATTTATCAGAGACACACAATTTTATTCTCTTGAGTACTGAAATGTGTCTGCATAGAATAAGCTGAAAAAAATTGGGCCTAGCAAGTAGCCCTGCTTTACCTTTTGGTGGCAGGAAAAGGGCCAGACAATTCCGATGTGTCCAGTCATATCACTGTGGAGCAGTCTTAACATCTTGGTAGACTTTTTGGGGCAACTGAAATTCTTTAGTATTTGCCTGCAAGGGCCAGGTTCTTTTGTATGTTTTGTAATGCTTTGAAAGTCATGATGTTGTTCTCCAAACTTTTCCTGTGCAGGGAGACCCTAGGATTTCCCTTAATATGACCCTCAAAATTGTGAGTGTATTGTGAATCTTTGAATTGTGGGATGTTTTCCCAAAGACTTAATTTCCTGTTAGTTTGTTAGTTTCCTTCTCCTGACATGGCAACTGATATAATGAATGAATCCTACAGGTAATTTTAAAAGTACACAGCATATCCTTCCTCTCTGCCCCTCTGCCCCTCTGCCCTCCCCCCTCCCCCCATTATTCTCAGGACCTTTTCCTGACCCCTGTCTCCCTGCCTTCTCTCACTCTGCTATCAGGGTCCACCTCCAATTGGCCAGGCACCAGAACCCCAGTCCTAACTTCTGTTTGATTAGCCTAGCCATAGATTGATTCACAACATAGCTAAAATCTGACCTTTCCTCTACATCCAAACTGCTTCCACATTAATCTAAGCACTTATCCAATTCTGCCTTGATTACCTGCCTCGAGAAGCAGCGTGGCGCAGTGGAAAGAGCACGGGCTTTGGAGTCAGGGCTCATGAGTTCAAATCCCAGCTCTGCCACTCGTCAGCTGTGTGACTGTGGGCAAGTCACTTAACTTCTCAGTGCCTCAGTTCCCTCATCTGTAAAATGGGGATGAAGACTGTGAGCCCCACATGGGCCAACCTGATTCCCCTGTGTTTACCCCAGCGCTTAGAACAGTGCTCTGCACATAGTAAGCGCTTAACAAATACCAACATTATTATTATTATTACCATATCTGCCTCCTTGCTGACCTCCCAACCTCCTGCTTCTCCCCACTCCAATCCGTACTTCACTCTATTCTCCAGACCATTTTTCTATAAAAAGTTCAGTCCATGTTTTTGCACTCCTCAGGAACCTCCAGTGGTTGTCCAACTACCTCCACATTAAAACAGAAACTCCTCATCGTCGACTTTAAAGCACTCAATCACCTTGCCCCCTCCTTGCCCCATTGCTACTCTCTTACTATAACCCAGCTGGTATACTTGGCTTCTCAAAAGCCAACCTAATCACTGAACCTTGATCTCGTCCATTTCACTGCTGACCTCTTACCCATGTCCTGCAACACCCTCCCTCTTCATATCCGACAGTTGCTCTCCTCACCATCAAAGCCTTTCTGAAGGCACGTCTCCTCCAAGATGCCTTCACTGACTAAACCCTCTTTACCTTTTCTCCCATTCCTGTCTAAGTCACCCTGACTTGCTCCTTTATTCATCCCCACTTCTCAGCTCCACAGCGGTTATGTACATAGCCATAATTTATTTATATGAATATCTGTCTCCCCCTCTAGACTGTAAACTTGTGGGCAAGGAATGCTTCTGTAATATTGTTGTATTCTCCCAAGTGTCTAGTACCGTGCTCTGCACACAGTAAGCATTCGATAAATTTGATTGATCAATTGATTCTCAGAATGTGGGTAGGAATGGGAACAGGGAAATGGGGCAGCAAAAGCTGGAGGGGCCTGGGAGGTTGAGAGAGTTTTCTTAGAGTGGATAGGACTTAAGCATGTTTGAAGGTGGGAGAGAAGGAGCCACCAGAGGCAGAATGGTTGAAATGACAGTGAGGGTGGGGAGGAGAGTGATTTTTAAGAACTGTGGGGATAAGGTCAAGGATAATGTCACAGGTAGAAGGGGTGCATTTATAGAGCAGGCAGATCTCCCCTTGATTGAAAGCCACAACTTCACTTATTTGTGGATTAGCAATGGGTTTAATTTAAAAGTTTTGCTGTTCATAATGAGTGCAGCTAACTTTCAGTGTTGCTGGAAACATGAGTTATGGGAACTTCTTGGGGATGCGTAGAAATCATTTGACTTTGGTTTGTGTATCCTTGGATCTCTTCAGCTTTGGTGACCTACCATTTGCCTTCTATATTCTTTTGCTTATTTGAATCAATAGTTTACAAAATAAACTTTGGTAAATATCCCTTTTTTTCAGAATAATGAAAATCTGCAGGGGGTTTGCTAAACCCGCTTTGATTTTGGAGTTTTCATCATGCCAATTCTGGGCTCAATCTTAAAGGTTGCCAGCTAGATGCTTTGTTTTAGAAATTTTACCCTATTGTCATTCTCATTGATAGAGGAAGATAAGGTATCTTGATCGATAGGCTTGCTTCAATGTTCTCTTACAATTTTTGTAGGTATTGTCATTCTCCAAGAGTTTTAACATTGAGGCAACATGTTAGTTTGGATGTCACTTCCTTTATTATTAGTGAACACTTAATACATATCAGGAAATGTTCAATACAATTCTCGGTCGATCACTGAAGCAGAATTATGAACATCTTTCAGCTCTTGCTATTGGGTAATGACAGTAATTGTAGTGAGACTGTAAGCTCGTTATGGGCAGGGACATGTCTACCAACTCTCTTACAATTGTACTCTCCCAAGCACTTAAAACAGTACTCTGCATACAGTAAACATTCAGTAAATACCACTGATTGACAGTGAGGTGAGGAAGCCCACCTTCAGGGGTTACATATTCTTAAGATATAATGGGTTCCTGTAAGGGAAACATCAAGAGGCTCAAAACAATGATGATTACTGGCTGGCCGCACAGCGGTGTACAGACCAATGGACTTGGCCTGCAGGGCAAAGACCCAAACCTCCTTTCAGCCCCTCCAACATTCCCTGCCCCTCCCTGGTTCCTCCCTGAATTCATTCAGTCATATTAATTGAATGCTTACTGTGTGCAGAGCATTGTACTAATTGCTTGGGAGAGTACAATACAACAATAAACAGACGCATTCCCTGCCCCAAACGAGTTTACAGTGTAATATTCATTCAGTCGGATTTATTGAGTGCTTACTATGTGCAGAGCACTGTACAAGGTTCTTGGAATGTACAGTTTGGCAACAGAGACAATCCTGCCCAACAACGGGCTCACAGTCAAAAAAAGGGAGAGACAGACAGCAAAACAAAACAAGTAGTCAGACATCAATACCATGAAATAATAATAATAATGGTATTTATTTAGCGCTTACCAAGGCATTTACCTTGTCAGGCACTGTTCCAAGTGCTGTACTAAGCATTGTACTAAGTCTGTGGGGGGGAGACAGACATTAATATAAGTAAATAAATTACAGATATGTACTATGAAGTGCCATGGGGCTGGAAAGGGAGAAGAACAAAAGGAGCAAATCAGGGCGCAGAAGGGAGTGGGAAAAGAGGAAGGTTGGGGGGGGTGGGGGGGGTGTTAGTCAAGGAAGGCCTCTTGGAAGGCATCCCCCTCAAGGAAGGAGATGTGCCTTCAGGTAAGGCTTTGAAGTGGGATGAGAGTTGGATTTGAGGAGAGAGGGTGTTCCAGGCCAGAGGCAGGACGTGGGCAAGTGAGATAGTGGTCAAGGGGTTAGCAAGTGAGATAGATGAGATTGAGGCAAAGTGAGAAGGTTAGCACTAGAGGAGCAAAGTTGTGGGCTGATTGTAGTAGGAGTGTAATGAGGTGAGGTAGGAGAGTCAAGGTGATTGAGTGCTTTTAAGTCAGTGGTGAGGAGTTTTTGTTTGATGCAGAGGTGCATGGGAGACCACTGGAGTTTTTTTAGGAGTGGGGTGACATGTCCTCTTCATTTTTGTAGAAAAATGATCTGGGCAGCAGAGTGAAGTATGGACTAGAGTGGGGTGAAGCAGGAGGTAGGGAGGTCAGCAGGGAGGCTGATACAGTAATCCAGCTGTGATAGGATAAGTGACTGTATTAATATTATAGCAGTTTGGAGAGGAAAGGGTGGATTTTAGCGATGTCGTGAAGGTGGGACCGCTAGGATTTAGTGATGAATTGAACATGTAGCCCCTGAAGGTGGACTTCCATACCTGGATGATTTGGAGCAACCCTGAGGGCATGTATCCTTTTCTGGCATTCCTTCTTTTGTGTCTGGGGTTTTGTCACCCTTTCTGGGGATGGGTTCCTGTTCTTGTGGGTATTCAGAAGTTCAGGCTTTGCTAAAAAGCAAGGCTGCAGCTGTTGCTGGATCAGAAGCAAGCTCTGAGTCTGAACTGGCTAGTTCCCCACCCAGACAAGATAGACTGCAGAGTTTTCACTCTGCACATTTTAACAAAAACATGGTCTTGTTTTCTTCAGTGATGCTGTGATATTTTAGATTACAAAGTATGAAATTCCCAGCAAATGCTGGAGCTGTCCAAAATTTTGTCTAGTGGTAGGAAGACATGCTTTCTTTACCTATTTTGGCATCTTTATAATTATTTATCAAAACTCATCTTTCCTCCAGAATGCTGTCTCCCACCTAATTTTCCCATCCCAGTTTTGACTCCTTCCTCTTTGCAACAGCCAGATTCAGTCTATTGCCAAATCCTGATAATTCTTCCTCCACAACATTATGATGTAATTGATTCTGTAGCCATATCACTTATTGAGTGAAACAGATTTTCTTCTGAAAAATACTTTTCTTTTCAGCAGATCAGGTCAGAGAAGCAGCCTAGCTTAATAGAAAGGGCACAGGCTTGGGAATCAGAGGTCGTGGGTTCTAATTCCGACTCCACCACTTAGCTGTGTGACTTTGGGCAAGCCACGTAACTTCTCTGTGCCACAGTTACCTCATTTGTAAAACGGGATTAATTCTTTGAGCCCCATGTGGGACAACCTGATTACCTTGTATCTACCCCAGGACTTAGAACAATGCTTGGCACATAGTAAACACTTAACAAATAACATAAATACCATAATTATTATTATTATCATCACAGGAAGATGTAAACTGCAAGTAAATTAAATAGAGCTACTACTTCCCCAGTGTTTTGGTCATTGAAAGAGGGAAGGGTCAAAGAACAGAGATTAGCAGAGAAAGAGAAGGGCCATGGAGAAGGGTTCTTCTAAACACCAGCCTCTTCACTTTCAGGGACCCAAGGACAATTCAGCCATCTCCTCAGGGTATCACCAGATTAAGTAGTTATTGCTGTCTTTTACCTCAGCTGCAACGTTTAAACTCACCTACCCCACCATTCATTCATTCATTCATTCATTCATTCATTCATTCATTCATTCATTCGGTCATATTTATTGAGTGCTTACTGTGTGCAGAGCACTGTACTAAGTGCTTGGAAAGTACAATTCAGCAATAGAGAGAGACAATCCCTGCCCATACCGGACTTACAGACTAGAAGGGGGAGACAGACATTAAAATAAGTAAACAGGCATCAGTATAAATAAATAGAATTATAGATATATGCACATCAGAACAAGTAAACAGTTTCCTCCTCTCCCTCCCATCCAAACCACTGCTGGCCACAGGGTCTCAGGAGAAGCAGCTTGGCCTAGTGGATAGAACATGGGCCTAGCAGTCAGAGGACCTGCGTTCTAATACCAGCTCTCGCAGTTGTCTGCTCTGTAACCTTAGGCAATCGTTTAACTTCTCTGTTCCTCAATTACTTCATCTGTAAAATGAGGATTAAGACTGTGTGGGGCTGATTAGCTTGTAACCACTCAGTGCTTAGTACAGTGTTTAGTACTATATGCCTGGCTCATAGTAAGTGCTTAACAAATACCATATATATATGGTATATATCTTACATATATATTTATATACATATATGTTATGTGTGTATACTTATATATACATATATGTAAGATATATGATAATATATATATACCCCCACACACATATATCTTAAAAAATTGTGATATTTTTTGTGACTGTTTTAAGTGCTGGGGGATACAAGGTGATCAGTTTGTCCCAAGTGGGGCTCACAGTTTTAATCCCCATTTGACAGATGAGGTAACTGAGGCACAGAGAAGTTAAGTGACTTGCCCAAGGTCACACAGCTGACTAGCAGCAGAGCTGGGATTAGAACCCGTGATCTCTGACTCCCAAGCCCGCGCTCTTTCCACTGAGCCACATTGCTTCTCACACTATCTTACATAGTGTGATTTAGCAGAAAGAGTGTGGGCTTGGGAGTCTGAGGTCGTGGGTTCTAATCCCGCCTCCACCATTTGTCTGCTGTGTGACCTTGGGCAAATCACTTAACTTCTCTGTGCCTCAGTTACCTCATCTGTAGAATGGAGATTAAAAATGTGAGCCCCATATGGGACAACCTGGTTACCCCATATCTACCCCAGCGCTTAGAACAGTACTTGGCACATAGTAAGTGCTTAACAAATACCATTATTATTATTAAATATATATATATACACACACACACACACGTAGATAGATATAGGTATAGATAGATCAGGCTTGTTTGAAGTTCGACACTGGACAGATTGTATACACTTGGATTTGGAGCTACATTTGAAGCCAAAAAATCCAAGAGATCTTGGTGTGAACTGGATTCCTCCTTATAAGACAAATTTTCACAGTCCCAGCTCACCTGAGAAAGCATGAGAGTTCTACAGCCCATAAACTACTCACCTGGCTCCTGGGCTAAAGGTAGCCAAGACATCTTGCCTCTCCAAGTGTTTTACCTATGTTGTATTTCCCAAGTGACCACCGCAACGATCCTCCCCCTGGGACCTCTGAATCATTGCGGCCATCTCCGCCCATCCCAGCCCCACCTCCTTTCCCAGCCTCAGCAGAATGAGGCCCTCCCTCGTAACAAATTTGGTAGTGGCTACAGGGGAGAAGCAAAAGCCCAAGCCTTTGGGCCAAACCATTTCCCCCACCGAGCCTCCCTGGCCCACCGTTTCAATTCTCCCCTCCTCCAGTCAGCCCATCCCAGTGCTCCCTTCCCACCATACATCCCCTGCCCCCTCTGCCACCCAATCACTCCCCATCCCTAGTGCCATCCCCATCCTTTCTCCCTGCCCTATCCCAGTTATCTGTCCCAGAGCCACTCCTCATGCCCCTCCCCTTGCACCAGCTCCCATCGACTCCCATCCAACCTCTCCCCACCCCTTGTGCAATCCTCTCCCCGCAAACCCTCCCCATGGCTTCAACCAAGTGCAGCCTGTGGAACCCCTCCTCCATCATGGGGAAGATTCCATCATTCTTGACCTGTTCCTGACCCAGTCACTCCTCCTTCTCACCATCATTGAAACCCAGCTCTCCCCAGATGACACGGTCTCTGATGCTGCTCTCTCCAGAAGAGTCCTTATCTTCCCCAACTCTTCCAGACTCGATGGGAAACTGGCTTTCTTCTTGGACTCCGATGCCGCTTTTGCACCATTCCACTTCCCACATCCCGCAGTCTCACATTTCCTCCTGCCTTCAAGACACTTCTACTTAGATATCCTCCTGTCACCTCAAGCTTAACATGTCTAAAACAAAACTCCCTATGTTCCCATTCAAACCCTGTCCTCCCCCGACTTTTGTTCACCCTGACTTTCCCATCACTGTAAATGGTACCACCATCCTTCCTGTCTCACAAGCCTGTACCCATGGCATTATCCTTGATTCCTCTCTCTCGTTAAACCCGCATATTCATTCTATCACTAAAGCCTGTCCGTCCCACCTCCATAACATTGCTAAAATGCACCCTTTTCTCTTCAAACTACTACAATGTTAATTCAATCACTTACTCTACCCTGCCTTGATTACTGTTTCATACTCCTTGCTGATCTCCTAGCCTCCTGTCTCTCCCCACTCCAGTGCATACTTCACTCTGTGCCTGGATCATTTATCCACAAAAATGTTCAGGACATGTTTTCCCATTCCTCAAGAACCTCCAGGGGTTGCCCATATACCTCTCCATCAAAAAAACCCTTCCTCACCAATTGGCTTTAAAGCACTCCATCACCTTGACCCCTCCAGTGTCATCTTGGTACTCTCCTATTACAACCCGGTCTGCACACTTCGCTCCTCTAAAGCTAACCTTCTTACTGCCTGGATCTCATCTACCTCGCCACTGACCCCTCACCCACACCCTGCCCCTGGCCTGGAATGCCTTCCCTCCTCAAATCTGACACATGATTTCTCTGTCCCTCTTCTCATCTTCTCCAAGGGGCCTTCCCTCACTAAGCCTTACTTTCCTTTTCTCCCATTCTCTTCTGCATTGCCCTGATTTGCTGCATTCATTCATTCATTCATTCATTCATTCATTTGTATTTATTGAGTGCTTACTGTGTGCAGAGCACTTTGGCCTAGTGGCTAGAGCCCAGGCCTGGGTGTCAGAAGGTCATGGGTTCTAATCCTGGCTTTGCCACTTGTCTGCTGAGTGACTTTGGACAAGTCACTTAACTTCTCTGTGCCTCATCTGTAAAATGGGGATTGAGACTTTGAGTCCCATGGGGGATAGGACTGTGTCCAACCTGATTTGTTTGTACCACCCCAGCGCTTAGTACAGTGCCTGGCACATAGTGAACACTTAATAAATACCATTATTATTATTACAGCTGCACAGCACTTATGTATGCCCCTGTAATTTATGTATTTATTTTTATTGATGTCTGTCTCCCCCTCCAAACTGTAAGCTCCTTGTGGGCAGGAAATGTGTCTTTTTATTGTACTCTCTCAGTCGCTTAGCACAGTGCCTTGCACACAGTAAACACTCAACAAATTTGGTTGAATGAATAAATGAAAACAACACCACAATCAATGGAGTGGGGAGAGGGGAAGGTGGGAGGGAGAGTGGAAAGAGCAACTGGTACCACTAGGTATAGCATAGGAAACACTAAAGCAGCAGCTTATTCCAGTTTTAGTGCCTTTGTTTCCAGTCCCGGTACTGAGCACGTGTAGATACCACCTGCAAATCTAGTCATTTGTTGCTCTGATCATTTACATATTCCCTCTCTTGAATAATCACACCAGTGCAGATCCTCCATGGCCGTCCATAAGTTGTCGGGCCATCAAACCGTTCCTGCAGCTAATCATCGGTCACTATCATCAGGGGCTGCTCCTTATGGTGGGGCACACTGGGAGCCAACATTTTGGATTCTCTGCCATCAAGTGGCCACGGCCTAGGGCTTGAGCGCTGGGTGGAGGTGAGGCGCCGGAGTCAGACCTCTGCCGGACTCGAGAGTACAGTTGGGTGGCATCCATGTCCCCACCACCACGGGGCTGGGCACTGGGAAGCAGGAAGACAAGGAATCACCCGATGAGGGGAGTGTCTAGCTCTCTAGTTCCACCCACCTCTCAGAACACATGGGATCGGAGGGCCAGTGGAATGGAGCTGGAATCAGGGGTTTCATCTCTGAGGAGGGGGGCAGGGGATGTAAGCTCCACAGTAGTGGCAGCTCAAACTCTCCATTTGGTGAATGCTCCCACTCTCACTCCTGCCTGCATGCCAGACTCAGAGCCACCCTCCTCTTCCTTGGCCACTGACAGCACTTGCCCACATTCCAGGCTTTGGAGGAACCAAGCCTTCTCCCCTCCTACTCCCATCATGGATGCAGCTCTCCCACATCCTGTACCTTGGAGGAACCAAGTCCTCTCCCTTCTCGCTGTGGAGGCCATCTGTCTGTATCCCAGGAAAACTGAAACCGACTTGTTCATTCCAAGTGCTTAGTACAGTGCTCTGCACATAGTAAGGACTCAATAAATACTATTGAATGAAACTTCCCATTCCTCCCCACTCTCCCTGGGCCCCTTCTCCCTAGCCACTGCAGGCACACTCCTGGCCAGGATCCTGGACTCCTCCAGGCACTACTTATGCAGATGGCCACCACCACCCTCAGCATCGGGGAGGGCATCACCCAGACGGAAGCTATCTACCTGAATAAAGGCAACAATAATTAGATTTATGATTATGAATTTCAACTGTGAACCCATTTAATAGAGGGTAGATTAGGGTTTGAAAGAATAATTGAGGGAGTACTTGATAGCCATTGTGATGTTCAAGTGGTAATTTAATTTAATTTCAATTAAAGGAGTACGGGTTTCATATGCGTTGTAAGCTTTTCAGTGGAATAAAATTTCAGTATATTAGAAGCTTAAAATGTTTGAAATTTCTCCGGACTAAAAGCATAAAACGATAGGGAAAACATTTGTTTGGGTGGTAGATATTTAATATAAAAAGCTATTTCTGATTCATTCATTATGTCTTTAGGAATGAATCCTGCAGACTGGTAAATTTACTCATCAGTCTAACCTAAAATCACCTAACAAATGGACTTTGCTTTGAAATTTTGACTGCCCTTTTTTGCATATAGGGAGGCAGCACGCGAATGTCGAAGGAAGAAGAAGGAATATGTGAAATGTCTAGAGAACCGAGTGGCTGTGCTTGAAAATCAAAACAAGACACTGATTGAGGAACTGAAAGCACTTAAGGACCTTTACCGCCACAAATCAGATTAATTTTGGATTTCAGTTTTCATCTCCCAACGTGAGAATAAAGACTGGTTTGGCCCCAACCAGAAAGACAAAAGAAACTTTTTATTTTCTAAACATTTCTCTTTTTTTTCTATGCGCAAAACTGCCTGAAAGCAACTACAGAATTTCGTTCATTTGTGCTTTGCATTAAACTGTGAATATTCAAACATCTGCCTCCACTTTTCCCCCTCAAGAACTTATTTTCTTCATCCTGATCTTGAAGAAGAAAAGACAAGACTTCTATATGCCCACCCTCTTCAGGAACTAATACTTTTATACAATTGTGAAGATACTTTGGGGAGGAGAGTAAGAATTATTTTGTGACAATTTCAAGGGTTTGTGCTGAGCTTCTTGGTTGTTTCTGGCCTGAAGTACCGTGTGGGCCTCATACAATTTAGAGGTTTTGACTGCCAAATTGATACATAGTTTCACATATTCATTGGAAACACTGCAGTGTGTTGCTAAATGGCATTCCCCAAAAAAGGAGACATGGATTTGGAGTTGGGTGAACAGAGGTTTTAGAAAAACAGAAAGGGTTTCCTGCATAATCATGTTAATTCTCCACATTCTGCAATATTAAGACCTTTTTTTCCCAAAGCTCCAAAGGCATTTGCTTCATCACCATCACCGATGTATTTTGTTGTTTCTGTTCAAGGTTTGGGATGCATTAAAAGAAGTCATTAAATGAGATAGCTTGATAATAATTGAAAATGAAATCAAAGGTACAGTAGCAAAGAGCATTTTTTAAAAATTTTAGACATCAGTAATGCATTTGAGGTTTTAAGCAGAGAAAACTGTTAAGGACAGCCTGTTCCTTTCAACACATTCACTCATGAAAATGGGATTGTTTTTACCATCCATCCTTCATACGGTCTCTGTGTTTACTGTTTCAAATGTTTTAAACTGTAACCTCCCTGTTTTTTTTCCTATTGTACCAATGCCTCCAGCACCAAAAAAGTCCCTTATAAAGTTTAACAGAAACCCAAGCAGAAACTTGTGAGTGAAAAACACTTTTTCAGTTAAGTTGGCAAAATCTGTGCTTTGTTTATATTGATTATGAACTTCTGTGGTAATATGTTTACAGCAGCATCAGGTCATATGTTTCTTTTTCCAAGAAATCTCATGTCTCTGTTACTATACTATAAAAGTATCAGTCTGACTACTGTCAGTATTATTTTATTAAGTGTGTGTTTCTTCAGAAATATTTGACTGGAAGTGTTTGTATTCCCTGTACTCATCCCCAAAAATCAACTCTGAATTTGTGTTTTGCGGTAATAACATGAATGGTTTCTGCTGGGGAAAGAAGCTACATGTCGTAGCTGCAGAATGTCATTTGTGGGTGTGTGTGCCATCACACCCTGTAAATAGCCAAGACTAGTTTTATGGAGCAACTTATGTTTCACTGACTACTCAATCTGCCTAATTACCCCCCCCCCCAAAAAAAGGGGTCCCATTCAATGAGGTACATGTAAGAGGAAAAATGATAAGCAGTTTTGGACATTTGTTACAGTATTACAAATTGCGATTTTTCTTCCTGAAGAAGGATATTCAGAGGAGTTTAAGAAAAAAGAAGGGTAAAGATTTAAGCATTAACGTTTTATCCCAAATCATAGTGATTTGAGGTTGGTGTTAGTCCCATGTTAAACAAGAATAATTGTTGAGTGGGTTGGTTTTGGAAAAGAAGATTTTATGTTACCTATTTGTAATTACAGTTGAAATTTACCATTATTTTAAGAACAAACAAAAATAATCCTTAATTTCCAAAGGGAATTCATTTTAAGAATTCAGTGACACAGGAAGTTCTGAAAGTTTCCCCTTAAAGTAGGTATTTCAAATGCTCAACTTAAAAAAAATACATAAACATAATAATAATAATCACTTCAGCATTGGTTCCAGAAGAATCATAAAGCAATCCTAGGCCAATTTTCCTATTATAATTATTTCTTATAGGGCTGAAAGATTCTATAATTGTGCTGTGTTGAGCAAATTACTTCCCCCTTGTAAACGCATCTTTTTTTTTCAAAAGATTATGTGGTGAGTTGTTAGTCTACCTAGTCCCTGGTAAGTAATGGCCATTACTTGAACCAATTGAACAGAAAGGTTGGAGAATACCGAAACCTGTTCTGTTGTTGACCCTGAGTTGAAATTATGGATACATTGAAAACTGCAGTTTCCTCTATGGGCACCTGGCACCTTTGGGAAGAGTTAATTGTACTGAAAAAAATTTGAAAGATATTTGTTTTATGCATGTTTTGAGAATTGGGAATTCTTGAAATCTTCTTTGGAAAACAGCTTAATAAAATAATCAAATCCATCAAGTGAGTTTTAGCCAAGAGCGGTCCCAGCTATGTGTTACTAGTAATAATGCACCCTACTTTCTTCACATTGGCCCACAGAGGGAAGCCAAAGTCTCTAGAGGGTACTGTGTAGAAAACAGCAAAGGTTGGGTTAACTGATTTTGCAGATCAAGTCCTTGTGGAGGTTAATTTATAGGACAGATACATTCAGATAAAAACTAAGTGAGGGTTAGTTTTATTTTTGATATCTCACAGTTCTGAATATTCAAGCTTTGATAGCATGGTTTAACTGAAAGGTAGGCTAGAAAGGGCTAGATCCATTATGTTCACTATATAAAAAAAGTAAAATATAATTTTAATGTCATTGTTTTACAAAATTAAAGCACTAGATTGGCAGTTTAGATATTGCCACAGGTGCTCTGCTAATTTAGATATTCTTGGAAGAACACATGTATTATATATGTACATATATATACACAGTATATAATCTGAAGCTCTGAGAGCTCTTAAATCAGGAATGCTGAGTATTATAGTATATTACGGTCAGATGAATCTTTATGCTTTGTGTGCTTGCATTTCTTTTAGAACAGTAGTTCATTTGAGGCTGCATTATTCTGGCACTCATAATTCATTATTTTTCTTAATTATCTTGTTCCCAGTTTATTTTCTGATATTTTACTCTGTTTTCTTAGATTGATATTTTAAAAGTTATTAGCCATGCTTGAAAAATTTTCCCAGAAAAAGTTTTTTTTTTTTTGGCTTTATTTTTGGCAGCTATACAGTAGTAACAAAACATTTAGAAAAAGGAACCACTGATTTACAGGGGTGGGTGACATCATCTTGAAAGAGGTAATTTGGTATGTAATTTGAGCAAGGATTTTATCGAAATTGGTGTTTCACAGAAGGTCAACAGCACTGCTTGGTTCTGTAAGCACAGTATCAATCATGCGAGGCTATCCTGTCTGTAATTTATTTCTGTGCCTTGGGCCTTATTCCTTCTAGTATTTTGACCAGTAAAGATGGTTATTTGGAATCAAACAAAAGCTTTTAAAAGGAAACAACACTATTTGATTGTACAAAATTACTTGCGCTGATTTTAATGTTTCTAATCCAAATTTGGATTCTAGCCTTTTAATCAGTGTTATAGAAGCTGCAGCCAGTCATAGATTCAAATTGGTCCCTGTTTATTTAGAAAATGTGAAAGGTCTTTCAAAGAAAGATTAGCATCTAAAAATTTGAATTAGGGTCAGAATGCAGGAACATTAGAAACATAGTTTTTCAGTAAGTTTTAGGGGTTGGTTCTGTTACTATTTTACCCCTGAAATGGCAGAATATATTCCATTGATCTAACTCAAAAGTTGTATATTTATTTGGGTTCTTTTTGCAGTATACTCTTTGTAAATGTTTGGTAAAAATTGCACTTTTATAAATATCCAGTTAGTAGAAAATTGGGTATTGGTGACTTGAGAAACTCCCTCATGTGGTAATTGTGAGCTGACTGTCTATCGCTCCTCTCTAAAAATCATGTAGCTTTTTTTATGAAAATTTTTTGTTGGTTGAGCTCTCTTTGCACCTGAAATGTTCAACTTGAATTAAGGTGTTCTACTTGACTAGAAGGAGATCCAGGATTGGCAGGGCCAATAGATAAGTCTGTGTCTGACCTAATGTTATCACTTAGCAATTTGTTAAACACACTAAGGACTAAGTTATGATTTTGACCAGAGAAGGAATAAATCATTCCCAAAGTTAAAATTAAGTTGGAAGGGGATGTGGAATGATTTTTTCAGTCACTTTCGTCCCCTTCCCATATTATACAACCTGGTTGGAGGTTTTAGAAACCCCAACTCAAATAGGGGATACTGGAGGAAGATTTCATTTATGTTTAGTAGATCTAGATCTAAAGGCAAGAGTGCATTGGTATAATTTCTTCATTCCATTGTGGAAAAAAAAAAGCACAATTGAAATGTTTGATGGGCGGCAATGAAGGGGAAATGATCATTTAAGAAATAATCTGAGTGCTTTAATGTCGACATGAAAAATTGACTATAAGCTCACTTTATATACTGTCACTAGGGACTGGTTTCCTTGACTTTCTTGAGTCCTTGGCTTCGAGAGATGCATTTCACCTCTCCAAAATCAGTATCATAAAACTCAGCCAGTTTGGCAGGATTTTAAAATACATTATAAATAGGGTGGTGAAGTTCCATCTGTCTCCTCTGCTTATGATAAGTTCTTATTGATTTGGAGAATGTAGTTTAAACCTTTGTATGAGTCTATAGAAGCAGTCAAATGTAAGAGGGACCAGATTCAGTTTGGAAAGAGGGATTGTATTTCAGGTGTTTTAACTTGAAATTTATTTTTTAAAAAAGGAAAAATTTAAAAAAATGAAGCTTTTGAAGCAAGTTGATTTTATAAAGCGACAGAGTAAAAATATTGGTTCTGTGAGTGCAGGTCTTATCTGGAGATTGGCCTGGTGGGTCATGGTAATTTTAGATCTCATTCTCACCAGCAAATAAAATGAAAAAAATCAGCTAGCCTTTGGAGATGCATTTAGAAGAGCAGGTTGAGTCAATATTGGATTACTTTATTGGAGCAAATCTTATGCAGGACTTGCCCACTCGGGCAGGGAATTTCTAAAGCAAGAATTTCAGTCTCAACTGCAAGACTCCTCTGAGAAGCCAGGGTTCATCTAAGATATGGGTTGAAGGAGGAGCAGCAGGGCTGGGAGGGAGAAATCCCTAGAGTGAAAAAGGTTTTGTGCCAGCTGGCCATGGGACAGTGTCTATTACTGTGTTTTGGAATTTTTTTTTCTGTAAAAGTTGTATTTTATCCAGGTGCCACTCCATTTTGTGTGTTTAATAAAATTATTTATATTTTTTAAAATGGGAGAATAATGATTGAAAACTACAGAATTGTCTGGCATTTAACATTCTCTTGATGGAATGGATTAGTGAAGAGAGGAGTGCTAAGGTAGCTTCCAATATAAAAGAATCCCCAACTGATATATGGCATATTGATTGTTACAAAAAACGATAATGTCTAGATGCAATTTATAATTTGAAATGTATTAACAAAAAATGAGACCCAGGAAAGTATAAAGAAAGATTTTGTTATTTAAGAGATTTGGGGTGAAGCATTGTTGACTACCCAAAACTCTCAGCACCAAACAGGGTATTGATCTTAACTCCAGTCTTTCTGTTGGAGTCTATTACTAAACAAATATCATATGGAAACAAATCTCTAAAATTCCCTACAATCTAGAAATATCCCTGTTTTGATTTGTTTTCTCTTGGGGTTTTTTTGTTGTTGTTGTTGGGTGTTTTTTTTTACTTAACCTTTTGTGCATCATCCATGTAAAATAATGTACTGAGTTATAGTGCATTTTATTAACACTATGTACATATTAGCTGCTTTGTGTTTCAGAATGATAGTAATTGCTTTGTATATTAAAGTGATCCTTGTGAATTTGTGAATTATTGTCATAAAGAAGTGTTTTTTCTTACTGTAACCTTTGTGGTATAAACTGTTATAACTCCGTTTTTACACCAACATTTATGAGCAGTCACATAAACATGCTTTTAAAAATCTCTAAAACGTCTCTTTTTGGGGGGAAAGTATTTCTGATCAACAGCTGCATAGAAGCTGGATTTTTTTTCCAAATGATTTTTATTTTTATTCTCAAATGAGCAGTTGTACAAAAAAGATAGAGAATGTAGCATGTCAAGTACTCTGATAAAATAAATCTTGTGAAATAAAAGCCTTAGCATATAGCAGAGAATTAGTTAATGTGACAAATCTACTTGTATCTGTTTGACTGGCCTTCTAATTCCATCCAGAGTTTCTCAATGTAAGACTTGAATGGCAGTCTAAAAATGAAATGGAAAAGGGGTGTAAAACCCAACATCTTTCTCACCTATTGGTTTTAAATTAAAGAATAGCTGGTGACTTGGGACGGGGATGGCTCATATTCAAAACTTTACTTAGACTTTTGTTCATTTAAGTATTCACTTTGAATAAATTTGGAACAAAGGAAATGAAATTAGTCCGCATTTGCATATCTATACACCACAAGTAAAAAAAATAACAGGAAGTAAAGAAAGTAGTGTTGTAGGTAACTGTTGAATGGTCACTGATTTTTTTTTTTTATTTGTGAAGATTGCTTTTAATACTTTATTCTCCCTTCCTCATCTTCGAATTTCCATGAAAGCCCTACAGGGTCAACAGTACATATTGAATGCTGACTGGGCAGAGCATTTTACTAGGTGCTTGAGAAATCAGTGTTATTTTTTGAGCACTTGGGAGATTGTAGTACAATAGAATTAGTAGACATGTTCCCTGCCCGTAGGGAGCTTACAGTTTAGACGGGGAGCTAGACATTAATATAAGTAAATTATGAATTTGTACAATGCTGTATGGGACTGAGTGTGGGGTGAATATCAAAGTGCTTTAAAGGGTACAGATCCAAATGCATAGGCAACACAGAGGGAAGGAGTAGGGGAAAAGGGGCTTAATTGACCATTCCTTCATCTTCCCTCTTCCTACAGTCCAGCCTGAATACACAGCAGAGAACTCCAAACAGGTATGGCTGCCTGACGTCTTGGTGATAAAGGCCTCTTTTTTTAAATGTTATTTGTTAAGCACTTACTATGTACCGCATACTGAACTAAGCGCTGGGATAAGATACCAACTAATCAGGTAGGACACAGTCCATGTCTCACATGGGGCTTGTAGTTTTAATCCCCATTTTACAGATGAGATAACTGAGGAATGGAGTTACGTTCATTCATTCATTTGTATTTATTGAGCGCTGTGTGCAGAGCACTGTATTGGAAAGTACAATTAAGCAATAAAGAGAAACAATCCCTGCCCACAAAGGGCTTACAGTCTAGAAGTTCATTCAATAGTATTCATTCAATAGTATTTATTGAGCGCTTACTATGTGCAGAGCACTGTACTAAGCTCTTGGGATGAACAAGTCGGCAACAGATAGAGACAGTCCCTGCCGTTTGACGGGCTTACAGTCTAATGGGGGAGACGGACAGACGAGAACAATGGCAATAAACAGAGTCAAGGGGAAGAACATCTCGTAAAAACAATGGCAACTAAATAGAATCAAGGCGATGTACAATTCATTAACAAAATAAATAGGGTAACGAAAATATATACAGTTGAGTGGACGAGTACAGTGCTGTGGGGATGGGAAGGGAGAGGTGGAGGAGCAGAGGGAAAAGGGGAAAATGAGGGTTTAGCTGCGGAGAGGTAAAGGGGGGATGGCAGAGGGAGTAGAGGGAGAAGAGGAGCTCAGTCTGGGAACGCCTCTTGGAGGAGGTGAGTTTTAAGTAGGGTTTTGAAGAGGGAACGAGAATCAGTTTGGCGGAGGTGAGGAGGGAGGGCGTTCCAGGACCGCGGGAGTTAAGTGACCTGCCCACGGTCACATAGCAAACAAATGGAGTAAGGATTAGAACTCAGGCCCTTCTGACTCCCAGCCATGTGGTCTAACCATTAGGATGTGCTGCTTCTTTTTACATTATCAACTAGCTGCCTGCCTTCCCATCCAGGCAGCCCTCTGTTTACTCCAAAACATTTACCTCTTCGCTGTCAAAGACCTGCATTAAATTCAGCAATTAATCATTGAACCACAGGATTAAGCAGTTATTGCTATTGACAACTTCACCTATAACCCTTTAACTTCTCTGACCCTGATATGCTAGTTCAATGTTGGTATTTGTTAAGCGCTTACTATGTGCCGAGCACTGTTCTAAGCACTGGGGTAGACACAGGGGAATCAGGTTGTCCCACAAGGGGCTCACAGTCTCAATCCCCATTTTACAGATGAGGGAACTGAGGCACAGAGAAGTTAAGTGACTTGCCCACAGTCACACAGCCAACAAGTGGCAGAGCTGGGATTCGAACTCATGAGCCCTGACTCCAAAGCCCGTGCTCTTTCCACTGAGCCACACTGCTTCTCCCCTTCTATCCCCTCCCTCTAATCAGCCCAACCCTGTCCTTCCCAGCAGCCCCACTCATCTGCTTCCATCCAACCTCTCCTCACCCTTCTCCCCCACCATGCCATCATCCCTGTTATCCTGTCCCAGTATACCTCCTCCTCCCCTCCTCACTGCCTATCTCCCCATCCAACCTCACCCCTTGGTTCATCCCTTCTCCCAGCACTTCACAACCTCATCCAAATGAGCCCTGTGGAACATCTTTTCATCCTTTTATCCTTGACCTGTTCCTGACCCAGTCACTGCTCTTCACCATCTGGCTCTCCCCACATGATGCTGTCTCCCTGCCACTCTGTAGGGTAGGCCTTATCTTCTCCCACCCCCCAAGGTCAGTAGAAAAGCCAGGGTGGGAGTGGGCTTCCTTCTCACTCCCCAGATATCAGGCCAACCTTGTCCATCTTAATGTCATCCTAACCGGCTTTAACTCTGGCAACATTATTTCCCCATCCTTATTGACTTATTGCCCATTAGCCTTGCCAGTTGTTTCAGACATTTAACTCCTCCCTCAAACCCTCTGTCCACCTATCCTCCCTCCCCCATCTCTTGCCCCTATTGATCTGGGCACGTATTTAATTGAGGAAAATTGAAACCATCAGGGATGATTCCCAAAAATCTTTCCTGCTCCTCTTCAGTCCCTCCTGCTGCCCATTCTTTGACTCTCCCATCTTTCCCAGTAGTATCTCAAGGGATCTCAAGAGATGGCTTCAACTACCATCTCTATGTGGATCATTCACAAATCTGCATCTCCAGGTCTTACCCTTCCCTGCAGTTTTATATTTCCTCCCTTTTTTTCCGGACATCCCAGTTGAGCTGTCTTGAAGACTGCTCTTAGATATAGAGGTGGATGGACAATCACTGCTCTACTTGGATGTCCTGCTGAACCATCAAACTTAGTGTGTCCAAAATAGAACTCCTCACCTTCCCACCCAAGCCCTATCCTCCCTGACTTTCCCATCACTGTACACAGCACCAGTAACCACCTTGTCTCACAAGCCCATATCCTTGCCATTATCCCTTCAGCTGTACGCTAGTGAGCAGGGAACATGTCTACCAACTCTGTTGTATTGTACTCTCCTAAGTGCTTAGTACAATTCTCTGCAGACAGTAAATGGTCAATAAATACCACTGATTAATCTTTGACACATTCGACACACATTTTCAATCTGTCACCAAATTCTGCCGGACCAACCTTCACATCATTGCTAAGGTTCAATCCTTCCCTCCATCCAAACCGCTGCCACGTTAAATTAAAGCACTTATCCTATACCACCTTGATTACTGCATCAGCTTCGTTGCTGATCTTCCTGCCTCCCGTTTCTCACCAGTGCAGTCCATACTTCACTCTGCTGCCTGGATCATTTTTCTACAATGTTCAGTCCCTCTCCTCAAAAATCTCCAATGATTGCCCATCAACCTCCACATTAAACAGAAACTCCTTACCTTTGGATTTAAAGTACTCAATCACCTTACACCCTTCCTACCTTACCTCTCTGATTTCTCACTACAACCCAGACTACACACTTCGCTCTTCTAATGCCAACCTATTCACTGTATCTCATTCTCATTTACTTCACCACCAAAACCTTGCCCATGTCCTGCTTCTGGTTTGAAACTTCCTCCTGCTTCATATCCAACATGATTTCTCTCCCCACCTTCAAAGCCTTATTAAAATTATATTCCCTCCAAGAGGTCTTCCCTAATTAGGCCTTCATTTCCTCCTTTTCCCTCTCCCTTTTATGTCACCCTAGCACTTGGATTTGAACCTTTTATTCATTCCACTCTGTGTCCCTCAGCATTTGTTTATAAATCCTTAATTTATTTGTCAATGTCTGTCTCCCCCACTAAACTTTAAGCTCTTTGTAGGCAGGGAACATGCCTACCAATTCAGTTATACTCTCCCAAGCATTTAATACAGGGCTCTGCTCCCAGTAAGTGCTCAATTAATATGATTGCTTGACTGATGGATTTAATCAAAGAAGTCCTATTGAAGGAGGTGTGATTTTAATAAGACTTTGAAGGTAGGGAGAGTGGTGGTAAGTCATAAATGGAGGGAGAGGGAGTTCTAGGTCAGAGGGTGTATGTGGGAAAAGAGTAGGCAGTTAGATGAGATTGAGGTACACTGAATACGTTGGCATTAGAGGAGAGCAGTGTGTAGGCTAATCTGTAGTAGGAAATGAGTGAAGTAGGTAGGAGGGAATGAGCTGATGGAGTACTCTAAAGCTGAGAGTAAGGGGTTAATGTTTGATCCAGAGGTGGATGAGCAACCACTGGAGGTTCTTGAGGGGGGAGAGGGGAGGAGACATGGACTGAACTTTTTTAGAAAAAATGATCCGATCAATCTGTCTTCTGTCCCCTTCATTCCACAGAAACCACCCTCATTTAGTCATCTCATTTATTCACTCGTATTTGTTGAGTGCTTACCTTGCAGAGCACTGTACTAAGTGCTTGGGAAAGTAAAATACAACAATAAGTGGACACATTTCCTCTTCACAATGAGCTTACAAGCTGGAGTGGGGGAGACAGACATTAATATAAATCAATACATTTCAGAAATATACGTAAATGCTGTGGGGCTGGGAAGGAGGATAAACAATGGGAGCAAGTCAGGGTGATGCAGAAGAGAGTGGGAGAAGAAGAAAAGGGGGCTTAGTCAAGGAAGGCTTTATGCGCCCTCAAGAAGGCTTTGAAATGGAGAGTAATGTCTGTCAGATTTGAGGAGGGCCAAAGGCAGGATATTGGCTAGGGGTCAGCAGGGAGACAGGCGAGATTGAGGCACAGTGAAGAAGATTAGCACTAGTGGAGTGAATTAACCCAAACTTTACCCACAACCCTTACCCTTTATCTAACCCTAGCCTTATCCCTAATCCTAACCCTAAACCTTAACCTAACCCTAACCTTAGCCCTTAACATAACCCTAATCCTAACCCTTTCCTTACTCTGAGGTCTTAGTGCTATTGTTGCTCTGGGGTTCTGGACTCTGGGATTCTAGGGCTCCTGGGGCTTGGGGGCTCTGGGGCTCCTGGGCCCCTGGGGATCTGGGGTTCTGTTGCTTTGGGGCTCTGGGGCTCCCGAGGATCTTGGGCTCTGGAGTTCTGCGGCTCTGGGGCTCTTGGGGATCTTGGGACTCCAGGACTCCTGGGGCTCTGGGCATCTGGAGTTCTGGGGGTATGGGGTTTCTGGGACTCCAGGGCTGCTGGGCCTCTGAGGATCACGGGACTCTGGGGCCTTGGGGCTCCTGTTGGTCTGGAGCTCTGGATTCTGGGGTTCTGCAGCTCATGGGTCTCAGGGGCTCTTGGACCTTGGGGCTCTTGGATTTCTGGGGCTTGGGGGCTCTCAGGCCTTGAGGCTTTATGGCTCTAGAGCTTCTGGAGCTCTGGGACTGTGGGGTTCCTGATGCTCTGTGACTCTGGGGACTTAGAGCTCCAGGGCCCATGGGCTCTCAGAGCTCCTGAGGCTTGGGGACTGTGGGACTCCTGGCATTCTTGGGACTCCAGGGCTTCTGGGGATCTGGGGGTCCTGGGGCTCTGGGGATCTCGGACTTTGGGATTCCTGGGGCTTTAGGTCTCCTGGGGTTCTTGGGACACCAGGTCTCCTGGGGCACTTTTGATTTGAAGTTTTGGGACTCCTGGAGCACTTGGGCCTTGAGGCTCCTGGGTCTTTGGAGCTCTGGGGCCTTGTGGCTTCTGGCACTCTGGGGCTTTGGGGGTTTTGGTGCTCTGAAGCTTCTGGGGCTGTGGGGCACTGGGGATCCTGGGGCTCTGGGGCTTTTGGGCCTTGGAGCACTGGACTCTGGGGTTCTAGGCCTCCTGGGACTCTGAGGATCTGGAGCTCTGGGGCTCCTGGAACTCTGGGGTCCTGGGGATGTGGGCCTCCTGGGGCCTTGGGGCTCCTGGATTTCCTAGGCTCTGGGGCCTTAGGGCTGTTGGGGCTCCGGGACTCTGGGGCTCCTGGGGCCTAGAGCTCATTGGGCCTTGGGGCTCTTTAGCCTCTGAGGTTGCTGGAGCTCTGGACTCTTGAGGTCCTTGGGACTCCAAGGCCCCTGGAACTCTGTGGATCTGGGGCTTTGGGGCTCCTGGGATGTTGAGGCTCTGGGGTTCCTGGGGATCTGGACTTCTGAGGCCTTGGGGATCCTGGGGTTCTGGGGCTTTGGACTCTGGGACTCTGTGGGTCTGGGGCTCTGAGGCTCCTGGGACTCCAAGGTTCTGGGGCCTTGGGGCTTTTGGTGTTTTGGAACTCTCAGACTTCTAAGGTTCTTGGGACTCCAAAGCTCCCAGGGCTCTGGGCATCTGGGGTTCTGGGACTCATGGGGCTCTGAGACTTTGGGGCCTTGGGATCGTCGGGGTCTGAGGCTGCCGAGGCTCTGGAACCTTGAGGGCTTGGGGTACCTGGGGCTCTGGACTCTGGGGATTCATTCATTCAATTGTATTTATTGAAAACTTACTGTGTGCAGAGCACTATACTAAGTGCTTGGAAAATACAATTCAGCAATAAAGAGAGACAGTCCCTGCCCACAGTGGGCTTACAGTGTAGAAGATCTGGGGATCTGGGGCTCTTGGGGCTCTGGGGCTCTCGAACTCTGAGTTGCTTTTGGTCTTGGTGTTCATGGGACTATAGGACTCCTTGGCCCCTGGGGATCTGGGTTTCTGGGGCTTTGGGGGTCCTGGGCCCTCGGGCCTTGGGGCTTCTCAGGCTCTGGGTATTTGGGACATTGGGGCACCTGGGGCTCTATGCCTACTTGGGCTCTAGGACTTCGGGCCTTCAGGCTCCTGGGACACTGGGACACTGGATTTTGGGCCTCTGGGGCCCTTGGTGTTTTTGGGACTTCAGGGCTCCTGGGGTTCTGGAAATATGGGGCTCTGGGCTCTTGGGTTCCTGGTGCTTGGGGGTTCTGGGGCTCTGCAGCTAAGGGACCTGGGGGCTCCTGGGGTTCTTGGGACTCCAGTGCTCCTGGGGCTCTGAGGATCTGGGGCTCTGGGGCTTTGGGACTGCTGGTGCTCTAAAACTCTGGGCTCTGGATTTCCTGGATTTCTGGGGCTCCTGGGGCTCTGGAGCTCTTGGGGGCTTGGGGCTGCTGGGATTCTGGTGCTTTGGGGCTCTGGGACCTTGGGGGTCCTGAGGCTCTGTGCCTCCTGGGGCTCTGGAGTTCATTCATTCATTCATTCAATAGTATTTATTCAGCACTTACTATGTGCAGAGTACTGTACTAAGTGCTTGGAATGTACAATTCGGCAATAGATAGAGACATTCCCTGCCCAATGACGGGCTTATAGTCTAATCGGGGGAGGCAGATGGACAAAAACAAGACAACATAATCACGATAAATAGAATAAAGGGGATGTACACCTCATTAACAAAGTAAATAGGGTAATAAGAATATAAACAAATGAGCACAGTGCTGAGGGGAGGGGAAGGGTGGGGGGAGGAGCAGAGGGAAAGGGGGCTTAGCTGAGGAGAGGTGAAGGGGGGATGAGGGAGGGAGCGGAGGGAAAAAGGGAAGCTCAGTCTGGGAAGGCCTCTTGGAGGAGGTGAGCTCTCAGTAGGGCTTTGAAGAGGGGAAGAGAGTTAGTTGGGTGGAGATGAGGAGGGAGGGGATTCTAGGACAGCGGTAGGATGTGGGCCAGAGGTCGACGGCGGGATAGGCGTGAATGGGAGACAGTGAGGAGGTGAGGGGAAGAGGAGCGGAGCGTGTGGGGTGGGCAGTAGAAAAAGAGAAGGGAGGTGAGGTAGGAGGGGGCAAGGTGATGGAGAGTCTTGAAGGCCTGAGTGAGAAGTTTTTGTTTTGTGTGGAGGCTGATAGGCACTGGAGTAAGAGAAGGAAGCTGACCCCTCCTCCTTTTCCGGTGAGTCTGGGGGAGTGGGAGAAGGAGAGGCCTCTGCTGGAGAGCGCAGCAGAAGAGACCGTGTCTTCAGGAGTGAACCAGGTCTCCGTAAGGGCCAGGAGGAGGAGAGAGCGGGAAAGGAAAAGTCAAGGATGAGAGGTAATAATAATAATAATGTTGATATTTGTTAAGCACTTACTATGTGCAGAGCACTGTTCTAAGCGCTGGGTTAGATACAGGGTAATCAGGTTGTCCCACATGAGGCTCACAGTCTTAACCCTCATTTTACATATGAGGTCACTGAGGCACAGAGAAGTTAATTCATTCAATAGTATTTATTGAGCGCTTACTATGTGCAGAGCACTGTACTAAGCGCTTGGGATGAACAAGTCGGCAACAGATAGAGACAGTCCCTGCCATTTGACGGGCTTACAGTCTAATCGGGGGAGACGGACAGACAAGAACAATGGCACTAAACAGCGTCAAGGGGAAGAACATCGCGTAAAAACAATGGCAACTAAATAGAATCAAGGCGATGTACAATTCATTAACAAAATAAATAGGGTAACGACTTGCCCACAGTCACACAGCTGACAAGTTGCTGAGCCGGGATTCGAACCCATGACCTCTGACTCCCAAGCCCGTGCTCTTTCCACTGAGCCACGCTGCTTCAGTTTATCTGTAATGGAGCGGGGATTCCAAAGGCCACACTTGACAGCGGCTGTGGGTGGAGGGGAGAGAGGGGGGAGGGAACGCGGGGAGGGGAGGGTTTGGATGGCAATGAGATGGCAGGGTGCCTGGGCGGGGAGAGGGGGATAAGGGGTGGTGGTGGTAAAGTGGGGTTCTAGGGTGGAGGAGGGGAGGAGGCAGAGGAGAGAGCAGGAAAGAGCTGGGCAGAAGAGGGGAAGGTGAAGGTGAGGATCCGGAGGGGCAGATGGAGCCGGGGGCGGGTGGAAGGACATGGTGAGGTCAGAGAAGTAGTTGGCAGCACTGAGAACAATTAACAATAACATGCCAAAGCGGTAATATAGTAATACGATACACTAAGATATTATTAATAAGCGGGTGATGTCCAGGGTCAGGTGTTGACTAAGGGTCAGTCGGATCGACATCGAAAGGCTAGCAGCAAGGAGAGTCCTGGGGCTCGTGGTCCAAATGTCTCAGGCGGTGAAGGGAGCCCTGAGGATGTCCTATGTGGGAAAGGGTGGAGCTGATGTAGGGGATAGGGGAAGGGAAACTCATGGGGAGAGGAGTAGTTGCGGGCGCAGGTAGCAGCTAAAGTAATACAGTGAGAACAAGGGCAATGTTGCTCAGGTATGGGGGTGGGGAGGTGGTGGGGGAAATCTATCACCTCTGGTCAGAGCACAGGGAAGGAGGGAGTGAGGGCTCACCAAAGGATGGCCACTTCTGGGCAGAGGGCGGGGGAGGGCTGTTGGGGATGTAATGTCCCACGGCCCGATGGGGGTTGCAGCTGGGGAGCAATGTCCCATGGCCCGGGGGTTGGGGGGAGCAGGGGAACACAATGTTCCACGACTCCGGGGTGGGCAGGGGGAAAGGGGAGCACAATGTCCCATGGGACACAGTGTCCCGGTGTCGTGACTCTGTTGGGGGGAGGGAGGGTGCTAGGGAGAACAGAGTCCTACGGTCCGGGTTTGCTACCGGGACAGGCTACGAGGGGGTGCAAGACCAGGGCGGGGTTGCGGGTAGGAGAATCAGGGAAAGATGCAGGGAGATTCATTCATTCATTAGTATTTATTGAGCGCTTACTATGTGCAGAGCACTATACTAAGTGCTTGGAATGAACAAGTCGGCAACAGATAGACACAGTCCCTGCCGTTTGTCGGGCTTATGGTCTAATCGGTGGAGACAGACAAGAACAATGGCAATAAATAGAGTCAAGGGGAAGAACATCTCGTTAAAAACAATGGCAACTAAATAGAATCAAGGCGATGTACATTTCATTAACAAAATAAATAGGGTAATGAAAATATATACAGTTGAGCGGACGAGTACAGTGCTGAGGGGATGGGAAGGGAGAGGGGGAGGAGCAGAGGGAAATGGGGGGAAAAGAGGATTAAGCTGCAGAGAGGTGAAGGGGGGGCGGTAGAGGGAGTAGAGGGAGAAGGGGAGCTCAGTCTGGGAAGGCCTCTTGGAGGAGGTGAGTTTTAAGTAGGGTTTTGAAGAGGAGAAGAGAATCAGTTTGGCGGAGGTGAGGAGGGAGGGTGTTCCAGGACCGCGGGAAGACGTGGCCCAGGGGTCGACGGCGGGATAGGCGAGACCGAGGGACGGTGAGGAGGTGGGCGGCGGAGGAGCGGAGCGTGCGGGGTGGGCGGTCAAAAGAGAGAAGGGAGGAGAGGTAGGAAGGGACAAGGTGATGTATAGCCTTGAAGCCTAGAGTGAGGAGTTTTTGTTTGGAGCAGAGGTCGATAGGCAACCACTGGAGGTGTTTAAGAAGGGGAGTGACATGCCCAGAGCGTTTCTGCAGGAAGATGAGCTGGGTAGCGGAGTGAAGAATAGACTGGGGTGGAGCGAGAGAAGAGGAAGGGAGATCAGAGAGAAGGTTGACACAGTAGTCTAGCCGGGATATAACAAGAGCCTGTAGCAGTAAGGTAGCCGTTTGGGTGGAGAGGAAAGGGCGGATCTTGGCGATATGGTAAAGGTGAAACCGGCAGGTCTTGGTAACGGTTAGGATGTGTGGGGTGAACGAGAGAGACGAGTCAAAGATGATACTGAGATTGCGGGCCTGAGAGACGGGAAGGATGGTCGTGCCATCCACGGTGATAGGGAAGTCTGGGAGAGGATCGGGCTCGGGAGGGAAGATGAAGAGCTCAGTCTTGCTCATGTTGAGTTTTAGGTGGCGGGCCGACATCCAGGTGGAGACATCCTGGAGGCAGGAGGAGATGCGAACCTGAAGGGAGGGGGAGAGGACAGGGGCAGAGATGTAGATCTGCGTGTCATCTGCGTAGAGATGGTAGTCGAAGCCGTGAGAGCGAATGAGTTCACCAAGGGAGTGAGTGTAAATGGAGGTCTGGGAGCTACTCGAGGATCTGGTGGCTGTGGGGCCTGTGGTGGCGTGGGGTGGGGGTGGGGGGTGATCCTCAGTGTCAGAGTCCTTGGGCGGGAGTGCAGAAGTCCGGGTTGGGGACCTGACCATAAGCCCGGGGGCAGGTCATTGAAGTCTGATAGCACGGCTCCAAGGGACCAGAGATCCCGAGGCCACGTGGCGATGATCAGGAGAGGAGAGAGATTCAGCTGGGAATAAGGGGACTGGCGGTCTAAGGTATGGCTCCAATAGAGAGGCGGTCCTGGTGCAATGGTGGCGGCAATCGGCAGCCAAAGAGCTAGCCAGGAATAAGGGACAGGTCGTCCAGGGCGCGGCTCCAGAGGAGCGGAGATCCCGAGCCCGCGTGGCGGCGATCAGTGGAGGAGAAAGATACAGCCGGTTCTTGGGATTCCAGTGCTCCTGGGGCTCTGGAGATCTGGGACTGTGGAGCTTTGGGGTCCCTGGAACTTTGGGGATCTGGGGCCTTGGGACTCCTGATCCTCTGGAGCTCTGGCCTCCGGGGCTTAGGTCTCTTGGGATTCAGGACCTCTGCGGCTCTTGGGCCTTGGGGTCCCTGGGCTGCTGGGGCTCTGAGGCTCCTGGCGCTCTGGCTCTCTGAGGCTTTGTGGCTCCTCAGTCTGTCTGGATGTGGGGCTCTGGGATTCTTGGGCTCCTGGGGTTCTGGGGCCTTGGGCTCCTGGCACTCTGAAGTTCCTGGGGCTCTCGGGATCTGGGACTTTGGTGTTCCGGGGGCCCTTGGGATCCTGGGCTCTGGGGTTTGAGGTGCTGGGACTCCTGGAGCTCTGGACTCTGGGGATTCTGTGGATCTGGGGCTCTGGGGCTTTTGGGCTTCTGGGACGGACTCTGTGTTCTAGGGCTCCTGGTATTCTAGGGCTTTTGGGTTTTAGGGCCTGAGGGCTCCTAGGACTCTGGGGCTTCTGGAGCTCTGGGCTTCTGGGGCTTTGGGGTTCTTTGGTCTTGAGTCTCTTGGGGTCTGGGGCTTTGGACTCTGGGTATCTGGGGCTCCTGGAGCACCCCGCTCTGTGACTCTATGCCTGGGAGCTCCTGGGGCTCTGGGACTTCTGGGCCTCTGGGGCTCTGTAGCCTTGGGGCTGCTGGTTGTCTGGGGCTCAAGGGCCTTGGGTTTCCTGGGGCTCTGAGGCTTTGGGTCTCTAAGACTCTTGGGGTGCTGGGGATCTGGGGCACTGGGGCTTCTGGGACTCTGGATCTCTGGGACCCTGGGGCCTTGCTTCTTTGAAGCCTCTGGTTCTCTGGGACTCTAGATTATGGGACTCTGGGACTCCTGGGGCTCTGGGAATCTGGGGTTCTGTCGCTTTGGGGCTCCTGAGACTGTAGGACTCTGGGGCTTTGGAGCTCTATAACTCTGGGGCCCCAGGGGTTCTTGGGCTCCAGGACTCCTGAGGTTCTGGGAATCATGGGTTTCTGGGGCTCTGGGGCCTTCAGGTTCCTGTTGCTCTGGGGCTCTGGACTGTGGGGTTCTGTGGTTTCTGGAGCTTGGTAGCTCTGGGGCCATGGGACTCCTGGGCTTCTGGAGCTCGGGCTTCAGGGCTCTGGAGCTCTTGAGGTTCTTGGGCCTCTTGGGCTATTAGGACTCTGGGATCTTGGGGTTCTTGGGCTATGGGTGCTCTGGAGTTCCTGGGGCACTAGGACTGAGGCTCCTTTGGTTCTTGGGACTTCAGTTATCTTGGGACTCTGGGGATCTGGTGCTCCTGGGGCTTGGGGACTCTGGGGCCTTTGGGCTTCTGGGTTTCTGGGGCTGTGGACTCCGGGGCTCTGGGACTCCTGGAGCACTGGTGGTCTGGTGATCCAGGGTTTTTTGGGACCCCAGAACTCCTGGACCTCTGGGCATCTGGGGCTCTGTGACCTCGGGGTTCCTGGGGTTCTGGGGCTCCTCGAGCTCTAGGGCTCTGGGTCCTGGGAGCTTCTGGGGCTCTGAAGCTCCTGAGCCTCTGGGGATATGGAACTCCTGGTGCTCAGGAGCTCCTGGAGCTCCGGGGGGCTGAGGTTCCTGGGGCTCTGGGGCTATGGGGCCCCTGGGGCTCTGGGCCTCTCTGGTCTTGGTGCTTCTGGAATTCTTGGTATCTGGGGTTCTGGGGCTCCTGGGGTTCTTGGGACTCTTGACCTCCTGGGGCTTCTGGGCCTCTGGGGCTCCTGCGATTGTGGGAGTCTCTGGGGCTTTGGAGCTGCTCCTGCATCATGGCTCAGTGGCAAGAGCCCGGGCTTGGGAGTTAGAGGTCATGGGTTCGAATCCCAGCTCTGCCACTTGTCAGTTGGGTGACTATGGGCAAGTCACTTCACTTCTCCGTGCCTCAGTTACCTCATCTGGAAAATGGGGTTTAACTGTGAGCCTTATGTGGGACAACCTGATGACCTTGTATCCACTCCAGTGCTTAGAACAGTGCTCTGCACATAGTAAGTGCTTAACAAATACCAACATTATTATTATTATTTTGTCTCTCTTTGACCTTATAATGCCTTGGGCTTTGGGGCTTCTGGCGCTCTGGGGTTCTGGAGCCTTGGGACTCCTGGGGCTCTGGGCCTCTGGATGCTGGGGTTCTAGCTCTTCTGGACCTCTGGGGCTGTAGGGTGTAGCTTCTGGAGCTCTACTGGCTATGGATCTCTGGGGCTCTAGGGCCTTGGGGGTCCTGGAGCTCTAGGGTTCCTGAGGCTCCAGAGCTCCTGGGACTTTGGAGTTCTGGGGCTCTGAACTCTGGGGCTCTTGGCCTCTGGAGATCCTGAGACTCTAGGGCTCTTAGATTTATGGGCCTTAGGGTTCCTGGGGCTCTGGGATTCCAGCGCTCCTGGGGCTCTGGGAATCTGGAGCTCTGGAACTTTGGAACTTCTGAAACTCTGGAGCTCTGGGGATCCTGGGGGCTTGGGGCTACTGTGACTCAGGGGGTCTGGACTCTGGGGTTCTGGGGTTCCTGAGGGGCCTAGGGGGCTGTTGGAGCTCTATAGCTCCTGGGACTCTGGGGTTCTGCAGCTCTGTGGCTCAGTCTCCTGTGGTTCTTAAGACTTCAGGACTCCTGGAGCTCTGGGAATCTGAAGCTCATGGGCTTGGAGGACTCTGGGGACTCTGGGGTTCTAGGACCTTAGTGCTCCTGTTGCTCTGGGGGTATGGACTCTGGTCCTCTGGCGTTCCTGGGGCTCCTGCGGCTCTGGGTCTCTGGGACCATGGGGCTCATGGGGTTTTGGGGGACTCTATATAAAATAAATAAATGAATGGTAGTATTTGTTAAGCACTTACTATGTGCAGAGCACTGTTCTAAGCGCTGGAGGATACAAGGTGATCAGGTTGGCCCACGTGAGGCTTACAGTTTTAATCCCCATTTTACAGATGAGGGAACTGAGGCCCAGAGAAGTGAAGTGACTTGCCCACAGTCACACAGCTGGCAAGTGGCAGAGGCGGTATTCGAACTCATGACCTCTGACTCCCAAGCCCGGGCTCTTTCCACTGAGCCACGCTGCTTCTCTTATATCTACTAGGTCTCTGGGGTCTTGGAGGCTCCTGAGGCTCTGGGGCTCTATGGCTCCTGGGGCTGCTTCAGCTAAGTGTCCTTATGGCTTCTGGGACTCTGGTTCTCCTGGCTCTGAGTCTACTGGGTCTCTGGGGCCACTAGGACTTTAGAACTCTGCAGTCTGGGATTCTAGGGCTCCTGGGGCTCTGGCGCTCTGGGGCTGCTGGTAATCTGGGGTTCCTGGGGCTCTGGTCTCTGGTCTGCTGGGGCTCTATGCCTGCTGGGGCTCTTGAGCTCCTGAGCTCTGGGAATCTGGTCTTTGGGGCTTCTGGGGCTCCTGGGGCCTTGGGGCTTCTGGACTTCTGGGGCTCCTGGGGCCTTGGGGCTTCTGGAATTCTAGGGCTCCTGGGCTCCTGGGGTTTTGGGTATTTCAAGAGCTTCTGGGGCTCTGTGATTCTTTCACTCTGGGGCTTAGGCCTCCTGGGGCTCTGGGGTCTTGTGGCTATTTGGCCTCTAGGGCTCTGGGGTTCTTGGGCTCTGGGGCCTTGGTGCTCCTGGGGTGCTGGGATTCTGGGTCCATGGGCCTCCTGGGCTCTGTGGATCCTTGGGCTCTGGGGCTTTGGAGCTCCTGATGTTGGTAATCCTGGGCTCCTGGGCCTCTGTAATCTCGGGTTCTGGGGCCTTGGGGCTCCTGGGACTCCTGGAGCTCCTAGAGTTTTGGCTGTCTTTGGCCTATGGCTCCTGGGACTTTGGGGCTCCTGGGGTTCTGGGGTTCTGGTGCCCTGGACTCTGGGTTTCTAGCTCTCCTGGGCCTCTAGAGCTCTAGGATCTTGTGGCTTCTGGGGGTCTAATGGCTCTGGATCTCTGGGATTCGGGGGGTCTTGATGCTCCTGGATCTCTAGTGTTCCTGAGGGTCCGGGGCTCTTGGGGCTTGGAGATTCTGGAATCTTGGGGCTCCCCGGACTCTGGGGTTCTGGGGCTCTGGACTCTGGGGATATTGGGGGTCTAGGGCTCTGGGGCTCTTAGACCCATGGCCTCTGGACTCTGGGTTCTGGGGCTCAGGGCCTCAGGGCTCTTTGACCTTGGAGCCCCTGGGCCTGGGGGGCTGCTGGGGCTTTGTAGTTCCTGGTGCTCTGGAACCTAGTGGCTCTTCAGGCTGTGGGACTGTGGGATCCTGGGATTCTGGGACTTCTGGAACTCTGGAACTTGGCTCCGGGGCTTCTGGTTCTCTGGGGATCATGAGGCTCTGCAGGTCTTTGGGGCTTCTAGGCTCTGAGTCTCCAGGGCCTCTTGGAATCTGTGTCTCTGATGCTCCTGGGATTCTTGGGCTGTGGTGCTCTGAGGTTCTGGGAACTTGGGTCTCCTGGGGTTCTGGAGTTCTATGGTTCTAAGTCTCCTGGGATTAGAACAGTGCTTGGCCCATGATAAGTGCTTAACAAATGTCATCATTATTATTATTCTTGGGACTTCAGGGTTCCTGGGGCTCTGGGGATCTGGGGTTCAGTTGCTTTGGGGCTCCTGGGAATGTTGGGCTCAAAACTCTGAGGCTGTTGGAGTTTGTGGGACTCCAGGACTTCTGGGGCTCTGGGGATCTGGAGTTTTGGGGCTCGGGGTCTTCTGGGGGTCTGTTATGGGGCTCTGGGGTATTGGGGCTCCTGTTGCTCTAGGACTCTGGACTGTGGTGTTTTGTGGCTACTGGGACTCAGGGGCTCCAGCTATAGGGCTCCTGGGGCGCCCGGGGCTCCTAGGCTCTGGGGCTCCTGGGGTTCTTGGAACTCCAGTGCTCCTGGGGCTCTGGGGCTGGGAGTCTCTGGGACCTTGGAGTTCATGGGGCTTTGGTGCCTTGAGGCACTTGGTGCTCTGAGGCTCTGGACTCTGGCACTCTGGAGATCCTGGGACTCTGGGACTCCTCTAGGACTTTAGGGCTCTAGGGCTCCGAGTCCTCAGGGGCTTTTTGGTGCCTTAGGGCTCCTGGGGCTCTGGGGTTCTTTGAGACTCCAGGACTCTCTCAGGATCTGGAGTTCTGGGGCTTTGGGGCCCATGAGACTCTGGAGCTCTTGGACCCCTGTAGTTCTTGGGCCCTGGGTCTCCTGGGACTCTGGGTCTCCTGTGGCTCGGGGGTTCTGGTGCCTTGGGTCTCCTGGGGCTCTGGGGCTCATGAAGCTCTAGGACTTTGGGGTTTTTGGGCTCCTGGAGACCTGGGACTCTGGAGCTCTTGGACTCTGGGGCTCCTGGAACTCTGGGACTCTGGGGCTCCTTGGGTTCTTGGGATCCCAGGGCTCCTTGGACTCTGTGGCTCTGGGGTTTTGGGGTTCCCGGACCTCAGGGGATCTAAGCTCTGGGGTTCCTGAGGCTCTGGGCCTCTTGGATTCAGGGGTTCTTGGACTCTGGACTCTGGGACTCTAGGGCTCCTGTGGCTCTGGGGATCTGGACATCTGGAGCATTAGGACTCCTGGGACTCTTGGGCTTTTGGCTCTGGGGCTCTGAGTTTCCAGGGGCTCTGGGGCCCTGGAGTTTGAGCTTTCGGACTTCTGGGGCTCTGGGCTCTGGGGCTCCTGGTAACTTGGGGCTACTGGAGTTCTGGGCCTCTTGGACCTCTGGGCTCCTGGAGCTCTGGGGCTCCTGGGGCCCTGGGGCTCTGGACCTACTGGGCTATTCAGGTCCTGGAGTTCTTGAGATTCCAGAGCTCTTGAGGCTCTGAGCCTCTGGGGCTTTGGTACTCCTGGGGCTTTGGTACTCCTGGGGCTCTGGATTCTGAGACCATGGGGCTTCTGTGGCTTTGGGGCTCTGGATTCTGGGGCTCTGGGGCTCATGAGGTCCTGGGAATATGGGGATCTGGGGATTTGAGGCTCCTGGGAGTCCGGGGCTCTGGGCTCTGTAACTCCAGGGGCTCAGAGACTGCTGGGGCCCTTTGGCCTTGGAGCTCTTTGGTCTGTGGGGTTTGTGGGCTCTGGAGCCTTGGAGATCCTGAGGTGCTGGGGCACCTGCGGCTCTGAGGCTTGGGGGCCTTGGGGTTTCTAGGGTTCTGGGGCTCAGGGGCTTCCAGGAGTAATGGAACTCCAGGGTTCCTGGATCTCTGGGTCTTGGGGTCTCTGAGGTTTTTGAGCCTTGGGGCTCCTGAAGCTCTTTGACTCTGGACTCTGGGACTCTGGGCTTCCTGGGGTTCTTGGAACTCCCGGGCTTCTAGAGCTCTGGAGATCTAAGACTCTAGATGTTTGGGATCCTTGGGCTCTGGGGATCGATGGCTCAGAAGCTGTGGGGCCTTGGGGCTCCTCTTCCTCTGTGGTTCCTGGGGCTTTGGACTCCTTGGACTCTGGGACACCACTGCTCTGTAGCTCCTGGGGTTCTTGGGACTCCAGGGCTCCTGGGGTTCTGGGGATCTGGGGCTCTGAGGCGTTGGGGTTCCTGGGACTCTGGGGATCCTGGGTCTCTGGAACTTCTGGGGATTTGCGGCCTTGGCGCTCTTGTTGCCCTGGGCTTTGGGTCTCCTGGGGCTCTAGGGCTACTGGGGCTATGGGACTGTGGGACCTGAGGGCTTCATGGGCTCAGGAGCTCCTGGGGCTCTGAAGCTCCTGGTGCTCTGTGTTCTGGTGTCTTGGGGATCCTGGGGCTCTGGAGCTCTAGGGCTCTCTGTTCCTGATGTTCTTGGGACTCCAGGGATCCTGGGGCTTTTGGTCTTCTGGGACTCTGAGGCACTGGGCTCTGGGGCCCCAGGAGCTCTGAGGCTCCTTTGGCTCTTGGGCTCCAGGACCGTGTGGCTCCTGGAGCTCTGGGACTCTGGATTCTGGGGATCTGGGGCTCTATGGCCTTGGGGGGCTCCTGTTCCTCTGGGGCTCTGGGGTTCCCGTGGCCTCTGGGTCCTTAGGATTCCTGGGCCTCTGCATCTCCTGGGGCTCTAGGGCCTGCCTTTGGGCTCCAGGCTTTTGGGGCTCTGGGGCTCTTAAGGTTCTGGGGTTCTTGGGACTCCAGGGCTCCGCTTCCTTGGAATTCCTGGGCTTATGAGGCTTTGGGGCCTGGGGGCTTCTGGAGCTCCAGGGCTTATGGTCTATGTGGTTCCTGGGGCTCTAGAGCTCCTGGAGTTCTGGGGCTGTGGGGTCTTGGGGCTCCTGGGGCTCTGAGGCCTGGGGACCTTTGAGCCTCTGGAGTTCTGGGGCTCAGTGTCTATTTAGTTCCTGGCACTCTGGAGCTCCTGGGGCTCTGGGGTCTTGGGGTTCTGGGGCCTCGGGGCTCTTTGGTCTCTGGAGCTTTGGGGCTCTAGGGCTCTGCGTTTCTGGGGTTCTAGGGACTCCAGGCATCCTAGGACTCTAGAAATTTTGGACTCTGGGGACTCTATGGCTCAAGAAACAGCGTGGCTCAGTGGAAAGAGCACGGGCTTTGGAGTCAGAGGTCATGAGTTCGAATGCCGGCTCTGCCACTTGTCAGCTGTGTGACTGTGGGCAAGTCACTTCACTTCTCTGGGCCTCAGTTACCTCATCTGTAAAATGGGGATTAACACTGTGAGCCCCATGTGGGACAACCTGATTCCCCTATGTCTACCCCAGCGCTTAGAACAGTGCTCTGCACATAGTAAGCGCTCAACAAATACCAACATTATTATTATTACTCAAGGGGCTCCTTTGGCTTTTAGACTCTGGGACTGTGGAGCTCCTGGAGCACTGGGGCTCTGGGCTACATGGGGCTCTGTGGCCTTGAGGATCCTGAGGCTCTGTGGCTCCTGGGCCTGCAGGCCCTAGGACTTCTTGGGCTCTGAGGCTCTGGACCTTGTGTCTCTGGGGCTCCTGAGTCTCAGTGGCTCTGGGGCTCCTGGGACTCTGGGACTCTGGGTGTTTGGGGTTGCCAGTGCTCTGGGTCTCCTGGGGCTCTGGAACTCTGGGGCTCTAAGAATCCTGGGATGCTTAGGGCTCCTGGGGTCTTGGGGATCTGCATCTCTGGAGATCCTGGGGCTCTGTTACACAGGGGCCTCTGGGGGTCCTGGGACTATGGGGATCTGGGGTTCTGTCGCCTGGGGGCTCCTGGGGCTCTGGCCTCTGGATCCTGGGGCTCTGTGTCTTCTGTCATTCCTGGGATTCCAGGATTCCTGGGGATCGGGGCTTTGGGGCTCCAGGGACTCTGGATCTCTGTGCTGTGGGACTGCTGGGGCTCTGGGGCCCCTGTTGCTCGTGAGCTCTGGACTCTTGGGTTCTGCAAGTCCAGGAGCTCTAGGGTCTTGGGGCTTGGGGGCTCTGGGGCTTCTGCGACTCTGGTGCTCCTGTGGTACCTGGTACTCCAGGACTCCTGGGGCTCGGGAGCTTTAGGGCTCCTGGGATTATGGAGCTCTAGTGCCTTGGGTCCTTGTTGCTCTTGAGTACTGGACACTTGAGTTCTGCAGCTCCTGGGACTCTGGGGCCCCTGGGGGCTCTGAGGCTCCTGGGACTCTGGGGTCTTGGGGTCCTGGGGCTCTCAGCCTCTGGTGCTCTGCGGGTCCTGGGACTCCAGAGCTTCTGGAGTTCTGGGGCTCTCAGGCTTTGGAGATCCTGGGACTCTGGGGCTCCTGAGGCGCTCGGTGTTTTAGGGCTCTGGGGATCTGAGGGTCCTTGGAAGCTGGGGCTGTGGGGCCCCTGGGACTCTGGGGTTCATGGGGTTCCTGGAGCTCTGGGGCTCTGGGACCTTGGTACTCCTAAGTATTTGGGGCTCTGGAGCCTTGGGGCTCTTGGGGCTCTAGGAACTCCAGGGCTCAAGGGGCTCTTGGGATTGGAATTCTGGAACGTTGGGGCTCCTAGGACTCTGGGATTCTGGGCTCTGAAGCCTTGAGGTTCCTTTTGTTCTTAATCTCTGTACTCTTGGGTTCTGATGCTCTAGGGGATCAGGGGTCTGAGGCCTTTGGGTTCTAGGGCTACTGGGGCTCTCAGGCCTTTGGACTCTTGGGACTCAAGAGTTCCTGAGGTTCTGGGACTCCAAGATTCCTGGGACTCTGGGGCTCCTGGGGCTCTGGGAACTTTAGTCTCCTGGGACTCTGGGGCTCCTGGGGCTCTGGGAACTTTAGTCTCCTGGGACTCTGGGGCTCCTGTAGAACTGGCAGTCTGGGGATCCAGGGGTTTTTAGGACTCCAGGACTCCTGGAGCTCTGGCCATCTAGGGTTTTGGGGCTCCTGGGACTCTGGGTCTCTGGGGCTCCCCGGCCTCCGATCACTCTGGAGCTTCTCTGCCTCTGGGGTTGCTGGGGCTCCTGTGACCCTGAGGCTCCTGGGGCACTAGTGCTCCCGTGTCTCTGGAGCTCTTTTGCCTTGAGGTTCCTGGGGCTCTTGGGCTACTGGGGCTCTGGAGTTCTGGGGGTGGGCTCTAGGGCCTTGGGGCTCCTGGGCCTCAGGGACTCCTTAGGCTTTGGGGCTCTGGGGATCCTGGGGTTTTGGGGACTCCAGGGCTCCTGGGTTTCTGGGAATCTGGGCCTCTGGGCTCCGGTTGTGCTGGGAGTCTGGGGTTCTAGAATGCTCGGACCTTTTTGGTCTTGGGGTTCTTGGGACTCCAGGGCATCTGGGGCTCTGAGAATCTGGGGCTCTGGGTCCTTGGGCTACTGTAGCACAAATGCCCCAGGAGCCTCCTGGGTTTCTTGCGATTCCAGCTCCTGGGATTCTGGGACTTCGGGCCCTGGGGCTTGTCCTGAGCCCCCAGCTCTTGTTAACCAGGACCTTCCTGGACCGGGGGAGCTTCAGTGATATGTAGTAGAGTCAAAACACACACCAACCACCAAGGTTACTGTGGAAAGTTTTTTACTTAGTTTTACCAATGTGTAAGGGAGTGACACATACGCACTCACGCACTCACTCCACCAAGGGTCTAATACTAGTCTGCTGGTATTCATTCTGCCAATGCTTCTTTCTGCTTCCAAATGCAGCTCTCCTGCAGCTCTCAGCCTGCTTCCTGAGTGCCTTCGTCTTGATTCAAAACAAGCATCTTTTATCCGCCTTAGGCTTCGCAGCAATGTGTGGCTTACGTAGCAGTCATTGATTGGTCCAGGCCCTTTACCGGGTAGAACAGGGAGAGAAAGCCACACCCCCTTCCATGCTCCGCCCCCACAGGCCCGCAATCACCTGCCACAAGTAGAGCACATCAGTGCTCCAGTCTCTTCCTTGTTCGAGGGATCACAAATGGTCACTAACAAGGCTGTTTGTAGTGGGTTCACCACAGGCTTGGGACTTCTGAGGCCCTGGAGCTCTGGGGTTCCTTTGGTTCTTGGGACTCCAAGATTCCTGGGGCTCTGGGACTTCTGGGGCTCAGGAGTTCTGGGATTACTGAGCCTCTGGGATTGTTTGGCCTTGGGGCTCCAGGGTCTCTAGGGCTCTTGGGTCTTAGAGCTGCTGGGGCTCTGGGGCTCCTTGGACTCTGGGGCTCCTGAGGCCTAGGGTTCCTGGGGCCTTGGGGTTCCTAAGCCTCTGGGGCTCTGGGACCTTGGTGCTCTAGGGCTCCCGGGGCTCCTGGGGGTCTGGGACTATGAGGCTTCTGGGGCTATGGGGATAATGGGCTTCTCTGTCTCTGGGGCTTTGGGGCCTTCGGGCTCCTGGGACTTTGGGGCCTTCGGACTCCTGGGACTTTGGGGATCTGGTCTCTTTGTTTCTGGGGCTCCTGAGGCTCTGGAGCTCTGGGGATCCTGGGGTTCTTGGGACTTCAGGGCTCATGAGGCTTTGGGTTTTTGGGGTTCCCAGGACTCTGGGGCTCCCTAGATTCTAGTGTTCTGGGGCTCCTGGGCTCTGGAGTACCGGGACCTTGGAGCTCCTGGGCCACTGGGGCTCCTCGGGCTTTGGGATTCTTGAAACTCTGGGGCTCATAGGGGTCTTGAGACTCCCAGGACTCTGGGTCTCTGGGCTCTGAGGCTCCTGGAGCTCTGAGTCTTTGGGGCCTTGGGGCTCGTGGGTCTCTCAGGCTCTGGGGCTTTTAGGTTGCTGGGGCTCTGGAGCTCCTGAGGCTGTGGAGGTCTGGGGCTCCTAGGGTTCTTGGGACTCCAGGGCTCCTAGGGCTCTGCAGACATTGGTCTCTGGGGCTTGTGGCTCCTAGGTCTCTGGAGCTCTCTGCTCTGGGGCTTTGGGCCTCCTGGAACTCTGGGTCTATGGGCTCTGGGGATCTTGGGGCTCTGGGGCTTTTGGACTCCTGGGATTTGGGGACTCCTGGGATTTGGGGACTCTGGGCTCTCGTGCTCCTCGTGCTCTAGGGCTCTGGGACTCTTGGGCCTGGGGGCTCCTGAAACTCTGGTTTTAGGGACTCTGGGGCTCTGGTGATTTGGGGTTGGGGGGCTCCTGGGGCTCTGGGGCTCCAGGGCTTTTTGGGAATCCAGAACTGAAAGAGATCTGAAGCTCTGGGGTTTGGGGCTCCTGGGATTCTGTGGATCTGGGGCCTTAGGGATTTTGTTGCTCTGGGGCTCTGGGGCTCTGGGGTTCTTATATCTTGGGGGCTCAGCGGCTCTGGGGGCTTGGGGTTCTTCTGCCTCTGGGGTTTCTGGGGCTCTGGTGCTCCTGAGGCTCTGGGGCTCTGGGGATCCTTAACCTCTGGGATTCAATGCTCTGGAGCTTTCGAGCCTTGGCTCTTCTGGTGCTCTGACATTCCAGGCTCTGGGGCTCTGGGACCCCTGGGTTTCTTCGGACTCCAGGGCTTCCTGGAGCTCTGGGGCTCTGGGTCTTTGGGATCTTGGGACTCTGGGCTCTGTGGATCCTGGGGCTATGGGGCTCCTGGGACTCTGGGCCCTGGAGCCTTGTGACTCCTGGGGCTCTGGGGCACCTGGGGTTCTGGGGCTTCTGGGGTCTTGAGGCTCCTGGGGCTAAGGAGATCTGGGTCTCTGGGGCGTTGGGGATCCTTGGGTTCTGGGGCTCACGCTTGGGAGTCCTGGGGCTCAGGGTTCATCAGGCACCTGGGACTCTGGGGACCTGGGGCTGCTGTGGTTCTGGAGACCTGGGGCTTTATGACTCTGGGACTCTGGACTCTGGAGACACAGGACTCCTGGCTTTCGGGAGCTCTGGAGCCTTGAAACTCCTTGGGCTCTGGGCTCTTGGAGTTCTGGGACCTTGAGTTCTTGTGACACCTGGGGTCCTGAGTCTCTGGAGCTCTGGGAATCTGAGGATCATTGGACTCTAAGGTTCTGGGGCTCCTCGGGTTCTTGGGATTCCAGGGCTCCTTGCACTCTGGGGATCTGTAGCTCTGGACTTTATGGCTCCTGGTACTCTGGTACTCTAAGCTGTGGGGTTCCTGAGGGTCTAGAGGTTCTGGGCTCTGGAGATCTGGGGCTCCGGGGCTTTGGGACTCCAGGGACTCTAGGGATCTATGTTCTGGGTCTCCTGGGCCTCTGGGGCTCCTGGGGCTCTGGGCTTCTTGGACCTTGGGGCTCCTGGAGCTCTTGGGCTCTGGACTCTGGGGCTCTAGGGGTCCTGGGGCTCTGAGGATCTGGGGCTTTGGGCTTCCTGGGACTCTGGGGATCTTTGTCCTGGGTCTTCTGGATCTCTGGGGCTACTGGGGCTCTGGGCTGTTTGGACCTTGAGGCTCCAGGGGCTCTTGTGTTCAGGACTTTGGGGCCCTGGGTATCCTGGGGTTCTGGGACTCTGGAGCTCTCGATTTTTTGGGGTCCTGGGGTTCTTGGTACTACAAGGCTCCTGGGACTCTAGGGCTCTGGGGCTTTGGGAATCCTGGGGTTCTTGGGACTCCGGGCTCTGGGGCTTTGAGGCGCCTTGAATTCTGGGGCTCTGGTCTCTGGGATCCTCAAGCACCGGGGCTCTGGGTGTCCTGGGGATCTGGGATTCTGGAGCACTCAGGCTTTAGGGGTCGTGTAGCTCTTGGGACTCCAGGGCTCTTGGGGCTCTGGGGCTTTGGGGCTCCTTGCACTCTGGGGCTCTGGGTGTCCTGAGGTTCAGGGGCTCTTGGTATCCTGTTGTTCTTAAGGCTCCAGGGCTCCTGGGGTGCTGGGGTACTGTAGCTCTGGGGCTCTGACTCCCAAGCCCATGGTCTATCCACTATCCAAGTCCTTCTGACTCCCAGGCCCATGCTCTATCCACTAGACCACGCTGCTTTCCTTTCCCTTGGCTGTATACAGTACCTCATTTCTTCCTGTCTCACAAGCCTGAATCCTTGGTATTGTGCTCGACTCAATCAGTCAATCAATCCATCGTCTTTATTGAGCCCATCTTGTGTGCTGAGCGCTGTACTAAACGCTGGGGGGAGTACAACACAAAAGTATAACAGTAACGGTAAGCGGCCTGAACCCTCAGGGACCGCTCAGTGCCTTGGCCACTGGTTGTGTTGTGAACCCCAGGGAGGGAATGGGATTAAAGGTGCCTGATTTTGAGCGAGTTTAATAATGTTGGTATTTGTTAAGCGCTTACTATGTGCTGAGCACTGTTCTAAGCACTGGGGTAGACACAGGGGAATCAGGTTGTCCCACGTGGGGCTCACAGTCTTAATCCCCATTTTACAGATGAGGTAACTGAGGCACCGATAAGTTAAATGACTTGCCTAAAGTCTCACAGCTGACAAGCGGCCAAGGTGGGATTCGAACCCATGACCTCTGACTCCAAAGCCCGTGCTCTTTCCACTGAGCCACGCTGCTTCTCAGTTTGGGGGGGGGTGGTCTCTGTGTTCTCTACGCTACACCTTATGGAGAGTGGTGGCACGTTCTTAACAAATACCATCATTAATATCACTGTTACTCGGAAAACGGCCTGAACAACCATCTCCCGCGCCTTCCAAGCTTTCTGCCAGTCTCCCAATGGCTGTCACGTGGCCAGACCAATCAGGGCAGCTGCGCTCAACTGATGCTTCAGGACTTTTGCATTTCGTCATCCTCTATGTCGTCCTCTTAGCGGGAATGTGTTTTTTCGCCCTCCTCCCATCTACATTGTCCAGTTCCTTGGGGCAGGGACCTCGTGCACTACGTCCCGCTGATTCCTCCAACTAGTCATGTCCAAAAAAGAATTCCTCTTCCCACTTAAACCGTGACCCAGTACCTGGTTGTTTGTTTTTTTGTCGTCATTTTTAGTATTTGTATTTTCTTCTACTGGTATTTGTTCATAAGCGCTTGTTCTGTGCCAGGTATTGCAAAAAGCGCGGGGATGGATTCCAGATAATCTAGCTGGACACAATACTGTCGCACATGGGCCTCACAATCTTACCCTTCTCTTTTACAGATGATGTAACAAAGGCCTGGCGAATTCATTCACTCATTCATTCATCAATTCATTCAATCATATTTACTGAGCACTTACCATGTGCAAAGCACTGTACTAAGCGCTTGGGAGACAACAATATAACAATAAATGGGCACATTGCCCGCTCAGTCTAGAGGGGGAGAAAGACATTAATCTACATAAAAAGATTGATAATAATAATGATGGTATTTGTTAAGCGCTTACTATGTGCAAAGTACTGTTCTAAGCACTGGGGTTGATACAAGGTAGTCAGGTTGCCCCACGTGAGGCTCACGGTCCTAATCCCCATTTTACAGATGAGGGAACTGAGGACCAGAGAAGTGAAGTAACTTGCCCAAGGTCACACAGCTGATAAGTGGCAGAGCCGGGATTAGAACCCATGACCTCTGACTCTCAAACCCGGGCTCTTTCCACTAAGTTACACTGCTTCTCGTGCATTTCTTTCTTAAGAAAGAAATGAATAAATAGTTAAATTATAGAGAAGTGACTTGCCCACAGTCTCACACAGTGGAGATGTGGCAGAGCCACAGGACTTTCAGTCTCCCAGGACTATGCTTTATCCACTAGACCGTGCTGCTTTCCTTTCCCATCACTGTAGACAATGCCACTTTTCTTCCTGCCTCTCAAGCCTGAAACCAACAGTATAACAGTGACATTCCCTGACATAATGAGTTTTCCACCTAGATGGGGAGACTTACAACAATGTAAATAAATTAATTTCAGTTCTAGACCAAAGTGCTGGGGGTCGGGGGTAGGGGCTCAGTGCACCACTGCGAGCCGGCAATGCCTCCTTCCGCCAGGTTGAAATTCTGCCTCCCGCGCTTTCTGCATGCCCCTCAACAGCCGTGAAACCCGCTGCTAGGCAGGATGGGACTGATAGTTCTGTAGGTGGAGGCAACGCCGCCAAGAGCGAGCCTCAGACTACAACTCCCACAATTCTTAGTGCCAAGAACCTCCATGGAACCACCCTCCCCTTGCAACATGGCCTGATTGTCTGGGCTACATGGAAACCCGACAGACAGTGCTGGGACTAATGGGGGGTTCGGTCCTGTGGGAGCATCTTCGGGAGAAAGTGAAGGGAATCTACATGTGTCAGCTCAAGTGGGCTCATGCAAATGAAAGGATGTATTATAACTCCAACTGGGTAATCAGGTGGGGCCGCTGAGTGCCTGGGCCTTTGGTTGTGTGGTGAACTCTCCCGGGGGGAGTGGGATTCAAGGTGCCTGATTTTGAGCAAGTTTGGGGTTTCTGTGTTCTCTATGCTACACCTCAAGGGGAGTGGTGGCAACATCTTAACAAATACTGTAATTACTATTGTTATTACTCTTAAAGGGCCTGAACAACCACCTCCTATGCCTTGCGCGCTCTGACCAATGGCCACGTACCCTGCAGCGGGGCACAGTGGGAGTGATAGGTCAGTAGGCGCAGGTGAACGCCATCCAGAGTGAGGGTCAGATTATGACTCCCTGAAGTCTTCATGTTCTGAGCCGCCACACCACCCTAACTCCCCTCGTGATGGTGCCTGATTGACTGGCTCGGTGCCGGTGCTGGACTCCATCGTATTTGCATTATTGTGGTGGTTTTGGTTCAGCGATTACTCTGCCTGCGTCCCACATTGAAGTTCCCAGACTGGAAGAGGGAGGCCAGGTAGTTCATCCCCAGTTTTACAGGTGCGGCAGGGTTGCCTAGAAGAGCCTTGTCCAAGGTCAAACAGCACAAAAGAGGTGGAGCTGGGACTAGTTCCCAGGTTTCCTACCTCCCAACCCCATACCCTTTCCACTTGCTTTGCTGCTTCTCTAGGGTTGTGTGGTTTTGTTCGGATGGTGGCAGGGTGCTGGGAATCCAGAGGAGCCAGCTGTGGCCAGAGTAATCAGGGCAACTGCCTCTTGAGGGGACTTTGTAGTCTTCCATCAGCGCTCAACTGATGCTCCAGTGCTTCATCATCCTTTAAGATGTCCTCCTCCCGGGAATATATTTTTTCCTTGTGTACCATGTCCCACCGATTCCTCCAACTAGACATGTTCAAAACAGAACTCCTCTTCCCACTCAAACCCTGATCCTGCACCTGGATTTTAAAAATAATTATTAGTTCATTTATATTTTCTTCTACTGGCATTTGTTCATAAGCACTTGTTCCATGCCAGGCACTGCACACAGCCCTGGGGTAGCTTCCAGCTAATCTAGTTGGACACAATCCTGTCACAAATGGGACTCACAGTCTTACGCTTCCCTTTTACAGACGACATAACTGAGGCCAGGCGAATTCATTCACTCATTCATCATTCATTCATTCAATCATATTTATGGAGCGCTTACCCTGTACAAAGCACTGTACTAAGCGCTTGGGAGACAACAATATAGCAATAAACGGGCACATTCCCTGCCCAAAACGAACTCTCAGTCTAGAGGGGGAAACAGACATTAATCTACATAAAGAGATTAAGAAAGAAAGAAAAAAAGGAATAAACAACTATGTTACAGAGAAGTAACTTGCCCACAGATTCACAGAGTCAAGATGTTGCAGGGCCAGGATTAGAGTCCAGGTCCTTCTGACTCCCAGGCCCAGGCTGTATTCACTAGACCACGCTGCTTTCCATTCCCATAGTTGTAGACAATACCACTTTTCTTCCTGCCTCGCAAGCCTGAATCTATTATCGAACTTGACTCAATCAATTAATCAGTCAATCCCTCACGTTTATTTGAGCACACCCTGTGTGCAGAGCGCTGTACTAATTGCTCTGGGGAGTACAACACAACAGTGTAACAGACATATTCCCTGCCCACAGTGTGGTGCTTGTTTAAATGGGGAGACAGACACCAGTATAAATAAATTTTGGCTCTAGACCGAAGTGTTGGGGAGTGGGAGTTGGGGGCTCAGCGCTCCTCAGCAAGGCCGGAATGCCGGCTTTTGCCAGGCTGAAGTTCCACCTCCCGCGCTATCTGCGCACCTCCAAACAGCTGCGAGCTCCACTGCTGGCCATGATGGAACTGGTAGTTCGTTAGGTGGAGGCCAATGCCACCAAGGTGACAACTCTCAGAAGTCTTTGTGCCTAGAGCCTCCATGGAACCTCCCTCCCCTCATGACAGGGTCTGATGGGCTGAGTGGGTGCCTGGGCTGTCCTACTTGGGATACATGTCGGACAGCGCGGGGATTGTTAGGGGTTCGCTTCTATGGAATATCTTCGGGAGAGCCAAGAGGATCTGCATGTATCAGCTCAGAGTGGGCTCAAGCAAATGAAAGATAAGTGGCCCGAACTCAGTAGGTGGGGCCGTTCAGTGCCCTAACCATTGGTTGTCTAGTAAATACTCTCAGGAGGGAATAGGATTAAAGGGGCCTGATTTTGAACGAATTTGGGGTCTCTATGTTCTCTATGCTACACCTCATGGGGAATAATAGCAAGTTCTTAACAATTTGGTAGTCGAGCATCATTCTACGACTCCTAGAAGTCTTTGTGCCCCAAGCTGCAATGCTACCCTCCCTCCCCTCACGACAGGCTCTGATTGGCTGTACGGTGCCTTCGTCGAACCCCCATTATTGCAGAGATGTTCATTCAGTGATTATTCTTGGCCAATCTCTGGTGTGGGGACTGCATTCATTCATTCGATCATATTTATTGAGCACTTACTGTGTGTAGAGCACTGTACTAAACACTTGGAATGTACAATTCTGGTTTGGGGACTGCATTCATTAATTCAATCATATTTATTGAGCGCTTACTGTGTGCAGAGCACTGTAGTAAGCGCTTGGAATGTACAGTTTGGCAGAAGATAAAGACAATCCCTGCCCAACAATGGGTTCACAGTCTAAAATGGGGAGATGGACAGCAAAACAAAAGAAGTAGTCAGGCATCAATACCATCAAAATAGATAAATAGAATCATAGATTTATACACATCATTAATAAAATAGAGTAAAAAATAATATATACAAATATGCACAAGTGCTGTGGGGAGGGGAAGGGGGTAGAGCAGAGGGAGGGAGTAAGGAGAATGGGGAGGGGAGAAGGGGCAGAGGGAAAGGGAGGGCTCAGTCTGGGAAGGCTTCCTGGAGAAGGTGAGCACTTGCAAGAAGGGAGGAGATCTCCTCTGAAGATACTGCTGGGAAGGATGGAAAAGTAGAGGAGAGGGTTGAGAGTGGCGGGGATGGAATAAGGGGAGACCTGATGGTGTTAATTTTCCTAATGATGTGGCCAGATCGTTGCCCGTGAAGGATGGAGGAGGAGGAAGAACAGGGGGCCTGAGGAAGAAGTTAAATGTCTGGAACAGTTGGTGGGGATGATGGGCATGGTGTCAATGAGAGAAGAAAAATAGTGTTGCCTGGCAGAGGAGAGGGCAGAGTTAAGGCAGGAAAGGATAAATTTCAAGGGAACAAGATTGACTTGGTGCTTAGACTTTCGCCAGCAACGTTTAGCAGCTTGAGCATAATTGCGAAGGAGGAGGACAGAGGCAGAGTTCCAGGGCTGTGGATTAGTGGAGCAAGCGTGACGGAGGGAAAGGGGAGCGAGCGGGTTGAGTTGAGTAGAGAGGGTGGAGTTGAGAGCAGTAATCTGATCAAGAGAGAGCAGAGAGCATAGAGAGGCAAGATGGGGAGTGATGCTTTGAAAGAAATGGATGGGGTCGAGAGAGCAGAGGTCTCTGTGGGGGACTAATAAGATATACAGACTACTATCAGAGTAGAGGCAGAACAGGTAGTTCATCCCCAGTTTGAGGGAGTACAGGTGAGGCCGCTGAGACTCACACAGAAGCCAAAGATCCTTTCTCAAGGTCACACAGCACAAAAGTGGGGAAGCCAAGGCTAGGAACCAGATCTTTGACCTCCCAACCCTATGTACTTTCCACTCAATTCGCTGCTTCTCAACAGTTGTGCGGCATTGTTTGGAGGGCGGTGGTGCTGTGGGATCCAGAGGAGCTGGCTGTGGCCAGAGTAATCAGGCCAACTGCTCTCTGGTGGTCACTCTGGAATCTTACATCAGTGCTCAACCAATGCATCAGTATTTTAGTACTTCGTCATCCTCTACGACCTCCTCCTACCTGGAATATCTTTGTTGTCCCTCGTCCCATCTACAATGTCAAGTTCATTGGGACAGGGAAAGTTTGTACTACATCCCGCCGACACCTCCAACCAGACGTGTCCAAAACAGAACTTCTCTTCCCATTACATCCCTGTCACGGTACCTGTTTGTTTGCATTTTTTTCCTTCTATTCATTCATTCATTCATTCATTCATTCATTCATTCATATATACTGAGCGCTTACTCTGTGCAGAGCACTGTACTAAGAGCTTGGAATGTACAATTCGGCAACAGATAGAGACAATCTCTGCCCAACAATGGGCTCACAGTCTAAAAGGGGGAGATAGGCAGCAAAACAAAACAAGTAGGTATCAATACCATCAAAATAAATGAAAGAATCATAGATATATACTCATCATTAATAAAATAGAGCAATAATATATACAAATATACACAAGTGCTGTAGGGAGGGGAAGGGGATAGAGCAGAGGGAGGGAGTAGGGAGAATGGGGAGGGGAGGAGGGACAGAGGGAAAGGGCAGGCTCAGTTTGGGAAGGCTTCTGGAGGAGGTGAGCTCTCAGTAGGGCTTTGAAGAGGGGAAGAGAGTTAGTTTGACAGAGGTGAGGAGAGAGGGCATTTCAGGTCAGTGGTAGGACGTGGGCCAGGGGTCGACAGCGGGACAGGTGCGAACGAGAAGCTGTGAAGAGGTTAGTTGCAGAGGAGCGGAGTGAATGTGGTGGGCTGCAGAAGGGGAGAAGGGAGGTGAGGTAGAAGGGGGCAAGGTGATGGAGAGCTTTGAAGCCAAAAATGAGGAGTTTTTGCTTCATGCAAAGGTTGATAGGCAACCACTGGAGGTTTTTGAGGAGAGGAATGATATGCCCAGAGTGTTTCTGTAGAACAACAATTCGGGCAGTGGAGTGAAGTATAGACTGAAGTGGGGAGAGACAGGAGGATGGGAGATCAGAAAGGAGGCTGATGCAATAATCCAGTCGGGATATTATGAGAGATTGTACCAGCAAGGTAGCATACATAAAGAGATAAAGAAAAAAATTAATAAGTGAATTACAGAGAGGTGACTTGTCCACAGGCCCATAGAGTTGAGTTGTGGTAGAGCCGGTGTTAGAGCTCCAATCATTAGACCACGCTGCTTATCTTTCCCATCACTGTAGACAATACCACTTTTATTCCTGTCTCACAAGCCTGAATCCTTGGTGTTGTGCTGGATTCGATCAGTCTGTCAATCAATCTATCGTGTTTATTGAGTGCCTCCTGTATGTAGACCACTATTCTAAGCTCTTGGGGGAGTTCAGCACAACAATATAACAAACACATTCCTTGCCCCCACCGAGGTTTCAGCCTAGAGGGGGAGTCAGACACTGATATAAATAATTTAATAACAGTAACAGATAAAAGTACTGGGGGACCTGGGGATGAGGGGAGGTCCTTAATGTATTTCAACACGGCCGCAAGGCCACCCTTTACCATGCTGAATAACCATTACCTGTGCCTTCTGCGTGCCCCCCAATGGTCGGAAGCCCTGCCACGGTGCACGATGGGAGTGGGAGTTCATTTGGCGGAGGCGAACACCATCAAGAGCATCAAACTCCGACCAGAAATCCTTATGTCCCAAGTTGCCACGGCCACCTCCCTCACCTCGCAACAGGGTCTGATTGGCTGCGTTGCTACCTAGTCTGGGCTACGCTGTTCCCACATTATTTTGGTGGTGTCGGTTCCGTGCTTACTCTTGGCCAATCGCTGGTTTGGAGACTGTATGATTAAGCGGAAGCCACCTGCAACCAACACAGGGGTCTCAGACTGAGGAAAAGGGAGAACAAGTAGTTCAGTCTCAGTTTTACGGGTAAGGCAGCTGAAGCACAGAGAAGCCAAAGAGATTTGCCCAAGGTCACACAGAACAAACTTGGTGGGGCCGGGATGAGGATCCAGATCTCCCACCCGGGGTTCTGGCAATCTAGACCTTTGGGATCCTGAGACTCTGGACCTCTGGGTTCTGGGGATCCTGGTGCTCAGGGCTTTCGGGGACTCTGGGCTTGGGGCCTGGGGGCTCCTGGGGATCTGGGGTTTCTAGGTCTTGGAGGTTTGGGGGCTCTAGGGCCTTTGGACTCCTCTGCCTTTTGGGTTACTGGGTTTTAGAGCTCCTGGGGCTCTGGTGCTCTTAGGTTTCTGAGGACTCCAGGGCTACTAAAGCTCCTGGGGCTCTAGGGTCCCTGGGGTTCTAGGGTTCTACTGCTCTGTGTCTCCTGAGGTTCTTGGGACTCCATTGCTTCTGGGGCTCTGGGAACCTCGGGCTATAGAGCATTGGGGTTTGTGGGGCTCTGGGTCTCTGTACTTAGCGGATCTATTACCTTTGGGCTACCCCTGGGTCTTTGGGGCTTGGAGGTTCTGGCACTCTGGACCTCCTGGAGCTCTAGGGCTTTTGGTTCCTGGGCTTCTTGAAACTCCAAAGCTCCTGGGAGTCTGGGGCTCTGGGGCTTTTGGATTCCTGCAACTCTGGGGCTCTGAGCTTTGGGGGCCCTGGGATTATGGGCTTCTTTGGCTTTGGGACCTTGGAACTCCTGTGGTTCTGGGGCTCTGGATTCCAGTGCTCTGGGGCACATGGGGCCTAGGGGATTTGAGGATCTGGGGCTCTGGGGTTCCTGAGATCCTGGGACTCCCAGTTTGGGGCTCCTGGTGCTCTAGGGCTCCTGGGTCTCTGGCCCCAGTGACTGTGGGGCTCCTGGGGCTCTTCGATTCTGGATCCTTGTGCCTCCTGAGGCTTTGGGTCTCTGCCTCTGGAACTTTGGTTTTCCTAGGTCTCCTGGAGCTCTGGGGCTCCGGGGATCTGTAGTTCTGGGGTGTTGGGTCTCCTGGGGCTCTGGGATTCTGGGGCTCAGGGAATTTATGGCTCCTGTGTCTCTGGTGCTCTAGTGCTCCTGGAGCTCATGGACTTAAGGGCTTTGAACTACCCAGGGCTCCGAGGCTCTGGACTCTTTCGCTCTCAAGCTCCTGGGACTCTGGGGCTTTAGGGGTCCTGGGCTCTGAGGATTTAGTACCTTGGGGCTCCTTTGTCTCTGGAGCTCCTGGGGCTTTAGTGTCTGGAGATTCTGGGATCCTTGGGGTTCCTGGGGGTCCTGGGCTCTGGAGCTTTGGTGCTCCAAGGATTCTGTGGCTCTGGATTCTGGAGCCCCTGGGACACTGGGGCTCCTTTGGCTCAATGGCTCTGGGGCCACGGAGCACCTATAACTCTGGGGCTCTGGACTCTGGGGTTCTGGGGCTCATGGGAATCTGGATCTGGGTATCTGGGGATTTGGAGCTCCTGGGACTCCGAGGTTCTGGGTTTGGGGGTCCCTGGGGCTTTGGGACTCCTGGGGCTCTGGGACTTTATGACAATGAGGTTCCTGGCCTCTGGGGCTCTTGGAGCACTCCAGCTATGGAGCCTTGGGACTTTTGAGCTCTGAACTCTGTAGTTCCGGGGTTCCTGGAGCTCTTAGGGTCTGGGGCTCTGCAGCTCAGGAGCCCTTGAGGATCCTGGAATTCTGGGGGTCCTGGGGCTCTGAGGCTCTGGGGTTCTGGGACTAGGGAGCCTTGGGACTCTTGGAGCTTTTGCGGCTTCTGGGATTCTTGGGACTCCAGGGCAACCTGGACTCTGGGACTCTAGGGATCTGGGAATTTCAGATTCCTAACTCTGGGGCTCCTGAGGCTACTGGGTTTCTTGGCACTCCAAGGTTCCTGGGGATCTGGGGCTTTGGGGCACCTGCAGGTCTGGGGCTCCAGTGGTTCGGGTTCTCTGGGTCCTTGGGGTGTCTGTGCCTCTGGGACACCTGGGGGTCTGGGACTCTAGGGCCTTGGGACTCCTAAGCCTCCAGTGCTCTGGGGTTCTTGGGATTCTTAAGACTCCAGGAGCTCTGGGTCCTTGGAGCTGCTGGGCTCTGAGGCTCCTGAGGCTCTGGGGCTCTTGGGCTCTGAGGCTGCTGGTAATCTGAGACTCCTGGGATTCTTGTTTGAGAAGCAGCGTATGGCTCAATGGAAAGAGCCCGGGCTCGGGAGTTAGAGGTCATGGGTTCTAATCCTGGCTCTGCAGCTTGTCAGCTGTGTGACTTTGTGCAAGTCACTTCACTTCTCTGTGCCTCACCTGTAAAATGGGGATGAAGACTGTGAGCCCCACGTGGGACAACCTGTTAACATTGTATCTACCCTAGCGCTTAGAACAATGTGTGGTACATAGTAAGCACTAAACGAATACCATCATTACTGTTGTTCTTATTATTACCATCATCATTATTATTATATTGTTATTTTGCCAACTCAGGCACAGAAAGAAGCCTCAGTGCACAACTTGGGGTAGGATGACTGAAGGAGGAATCTAACCACCTTGTATCCCCCCAGAGCTTAGAATAGTGCTTTGCACATAATAAGCACTAAGTAAATGCCATTATTATTGTCTATGGTGCTGTTGGAGTTCTATGGCTGCTAGAGCTCTGAGGCTTCTGGGGCTGCTGGGCTCTGGGGCTGCTGGAGCTCTGGGGCTCTCTGGCCCTAGAGATCCTGGGCCTCTGGGAGTTTGGACTCTGGGGCTGTGGGAGTCCCATTCACTGGTATTCTGGGTCTCCTGGGGCTCGAGATTCCTGGGACTCCAAAGTCGCTGGGGCTCTAGGACTCCTGTGTCTCTGAAGTCTCTTAGGCTCTGGAGCTCCTCGGGCTCTAAAGCCACTGGGGCTCTGAGGTTCCTGGCAAACTAGAACGTCTGAGGTTCCAAGGTCTCTGGGGCTCTGGGGGCTTTGGGAATCCTGGGGCTGTGGAGCTCTGGGGCTCTGGGGCTCCTAGGTCTCTGGGACTTTGTGGCTTTGAGGCTCCTGGGGCTCTGGGTCTCAAGGGCTCTGGGGCCTTGGGGCTCTTGGACCTCTGGGGCTCCTGGAGTGTTGGGGTTCTGAGGCTCTTAGGGCTCTGGGACTCCGGATCCTTGAATCTCCAAGGGCTCTGGGGCTCCTGGGGGCTCCTGGAGCTCTTGGGCTCCTGGGGCTCTGGCACTCCTCAGTCGCTGGGGCTCTGGGCTCCTGGGTTTCTTAGGACTCCAAGGCTATTGGAGCTCTAGGATTTTGGGGCTCCTGTAGCTCTGAATTTCTGGGTCTCCTGGGACTTCTGAGGCTCTGGGGCTTTGTGACTTCTATGGCTCTGGGAATCCTGGGCTTCTTGGCTTTTGGTGCTCTAGGGGACCTAGAGCTCTGGGGCTCCTGGAGCTCTTAGGCTCTGGGGATCCTGTAGCTCTGGGGCTCCTGGGGCTCTGGGACTCTATGGCCTGTAGCTCTGGAGCTCTTTGGCCTTGTGGCTCTTATGGGATCTGGGGGTTCTAGCGCTCTGGAGTCTTCAAGTCTTCAGACTTTTGGGACTTTGGGTCACATGGCACTCTGGGGGTCTTAGGCTCGGGAGTCTGGAATCTGCTGGTTCTCTGGGACTTCCGGGACTCTCAGGCTCACGGGTCTTGAGGCGCTGGGTAATGTACTGGAGGGAGAGATAGCTCAGAGATGAGATAAGCTGGCCCGGGAACAGAACTTGTGTGCCTTTACCACCCTGCTAGCGTCAAGATTATCGGAAAAGCTGGAGGAGCAGGTGATGAAGTTAAAGAATTTAGCTTGTAGATTCGTGCAGTTGGGGGATGCAAAGATCTGGAAGCCTTGGGACGTGGAGAGTGAAGAGGACGACTGGGTACGAAACCACAGAGTGCAAGTCTGTCCTCTACTCCAGAGGAAAGCATTGGCAGAGCAAATGCTTCCAAATGGGGTCCCTTGGGGAGGGCCCATTATGGAGAAAATGACCATTCGGGAGTACACGGCAGCTGAGCTTATCAAAATTGCCAACCCATTTAAACAACATCTGTGCAAAACAATAGCTGCTTGGTTGGTGCAGCAGTGGGACATGTGGGGAGATATTTTTTCCCTACTGGAGATGGAGGCAGAAAAGCTGAGCAGTATTACGGCTCCAGTATTGTGGAGATGTATAGCTACATCTCCACAATGCCTGGTCAGTACCAGGAAATCACTCCCTCACCGATTGACTTGTTAGTGCCCTGAGAGAGGCATGGCCAAATAAGGGGGGCCTCCCGGGGCTGCCTGGTATGTGGAGGATGGTGAAGGAGGCCCAGGCTGTCTTGAGGGAATTGAGAATGAGGCAGGCAGTATATGCCTCCACTTTCCACAGACCCGACCGGGCTGTCTTTACAGTGGGGATGAAGAATAAGCTTTTGTCAAGTGCTTCATGGGAATGGCATGGGCCCCTCATATCCTTGCTGAGCCCCATGGTGGGACAAAATGTCTATGACGTGGGGGAAATGATAGCTGACCTAGGGGAGACAGAAAAGGGCTGTGACTGCGTGTAGTTTGTGACGCGGGATAAGTTGGCAGATAGGGCCCGGTTGGGTGGGACCCGGTTGGGTGCCAAGCGCTCCGGGGGACGGGGTCCTGTCCGTGTGACACGTAAGCAAGTATGGTATGATCTGGTGCAAGCAGGGATAGATAAGGCACATATCAGTGGACAACCAAATGTGATTCTCGTAAAGCTATGGAAGGACTAGAGACAGAAACAGCAGTTCTGCAGGATCTTGACTGCCCCGCCCTGGTAGCCGTGGGAAACAGAGGGTAGCCGCGAATCGAAAAGGGGGATCATAGAGGATTGAATGATGGTTGGGTGGCACCAGCCCCCCTAGATTAGGGGTGGGGGCGAGATCGCCCCAGGGTACGGGCCACTGTGGGTGACCGGAGGCCCCATGTTGCCCTGACCATCCATTGGGGGGCCCCATAACCAGGAGTAGACATGGGCCCTGGTGGATACTAGGGCAGAATGTACCCTCATACATGGAAATCCAGAGCGACATTTGGGATCCTGGGTGACTATTGATGACTATGGGGGTAAGGGGATTCGAGTAAAACTAACCCCATTTTGGATGAGCGTGGGGCGGACCCCTCCTAAGGAATATGTAGTGCATATATGCTCTGAACCAGAAAATATATTAGGGGTGGATATTCTGGCAGGGAGGACTCTACAGACTACCGCTGGGGAATTCCGCTCGCGAGTGCGAGTGATTAAGGCAGTACGGAGAGGAAGTGCGAAATGGGAACCCATATGGCTCCCAGCGCCCTGCCAAGTAGTCAATACCCGGCAGTATTGGCTCCCCGGCAGGAAGGAGGATATCTCACAGACAGTAAGGCCATTGGAGGAGGCAGAGATCATACAGCCCACACAGTCTCCTTTTAATAGCCCTGTGTGGCTGGTCTGAAAAACGGATAGGTCATGGCGTATGACAGTATTTTTTTTTTTATTGGTATTTGTTAAGCGTTTACTATGTGCCGAGGACTGTTCTAAGCGCTGGGGTAGACACAGGGGAATCAGGTTGTCCCACGTGGGGCTCACAGTCTTAATCCCCATTTTACAGATGAGGGAACTGAGGCACAGAGAAGTTAAGTGACTTGCCCACAGTCACACAGCTGTCAAGTGGCAGAGCTGGGATTCGAACTCATGAGTCCTGGCTCCAAAGCCCGTGCACTTTCCACTGAGCCACACTGCTTCTCTAGACTACTGGGAATTGAATAAGGTGGTACCGGAGATGCAGTCAGCAGTGCCGAGCATCGTGAGCGTACTGGAGGATGTTGGTGCTACACCTGAGATCCTCTCACGTGGTGCTGGATTTTGCTAATGCATTTTTTAGTGTTCCCATTCAGGCAGCTGCTCAGGATCAGTTCGCATTCACCTGGGAAGGACAGCAGTGGACCTTCACCGTGTTACCGCAAGGGTATATCCACAGCCCTACCATCTGCCATCAAGGGGGTGATTAGCGCTTGATCAGGAGAAGGGGCCCTCCCAGAGGGAATCACCCAGTTTCATTGTATTGATGATGTTATGCTAACTGGTATTGATGCCACTGCCTTGCAGACCTGCTTGAAGCTACTGATAGAGCACCTCCAGGATTGAGGATGGGCGATAAACCCCAACAAGGTGCAGGGACTGGCGTCGGTGGTCCAATTCTTGGGGGTCACCTGGTCGGGTAAGAGCCATCTAATGTCAGGAGTGGCCATAGATAAGATGCATGCACAAGGGCCCCCACGTAGTGTTAAGGAATTGGAGGGGTTCCCGGCCTGGTGGGATACTGGAGATTGTATATTCCTCACCGAGCCCAGTGCCTGTGGCCATTGTACAGCTTGGTGCATAAGGGGGCAGGTTGGAATTGGATGGTAGAGGCTCAGGAGGCATTCGAGAAGGCCAATCTGTTGGCCAGACAAGCTCAGGAGCAGCAGGCTCCAGAGCCCCTGAACCCCATGATGCTGGACATCAGCATTCACCCGGATGGGTTCGGGTGGGGCCTGTAGCAGCCACAGGCAGGAGCCACCATCCCGATCGGACTCTGGTCCCAACTTTGGAAGGAGGCAGAAAGCAAGTACTCACCCACTGAACAACAATTCAACAGGTAGAGCCCATTATGAATATAGTCCCCGTCATGGTGTGGACCACATATCCCATCAAGGTGTGGATCAAGGGACTGTTTGACCGACCAAAGTCAGCCGTGGCACAGAAACCTACTCTGTGCAAATGGCACACATATCTGCCGCAACGAGTGACCTTCTCAGCCAGCCCCATGAAGGCCGAGTTGCACGCTCTATTAAGGCCAGCGATTTACTTGTCGGACATGGGTCATATTCCGGAACCACCCCCCGGGCAGGACAATATTGGAGAAGGGGTTGGGCCAATCCCGCAGGAGTCCTGGTACATAGACGGGTCCAGCTAGGGCAACCCTGCCCACTGGACCACCGTTGCCATTCATCCCTTTCACACTCACTATTTGGATGAGGGCCGGGGGTGGCCAGCAGTTAATGGGCTGAGCTGCGTGCAGTATGGCTGGTGGTAACCAACGAGCCGTGGTCCCTCAGGGTGCTTTCGGGTAGTTGGCAGTGTATAGGGGCCTAACCACCTGGCTGGCACAATGGGCAACTGACAGATGGAAAGTGGGCAACTGGGACCTGTGGGGCAGGGAGATGTGGGAAGACATGTGGAGGCTGGCTCAGGCTAACCACAAGAAACTCACCTTTTACCATGTCTCAGCCCATCTATGACTTTCACCCCCAGGAAATATGGAAGCTGACACACTAGCCCAAGTACAATTCCACCTGGCTAGGACTGTGGATGACCTAGCAGACTGGGTACACCATAAGACTGGGCATAGGGGTGCGAAAATGTCATGGCAAGTGGCCAAAGGGGCAGGCCTCCCATTGAGCCTAGCACAGTTACAAGCCATGGTGGCCGCCTGTCCCGTATGAGCCTGAAAAAGGCCCAGGCAACTACCTGCTGCGTCAGGTTATATTTGAAGGGGAGTGCTTGCATTGCGAGCTTGGCAAGTAGACTACATTGGACCACTTATCCCTAGCTAAGGGAACCAGTACACCCTAACTTGCGTGGACACGGTGACTGGGATTATGCAGGCCTTTCCCAGCAAGAGGGCGACTAAGTATTCCACCATAGGGGGATTGGAGAAGCTTGTGGGAATGTATGGGATGCCCCAGTAGATCGAGAGTGATCAAGGGAGTCACTTTACAGGTCAGGAGGTCCACTGCTGGGCAGAGGAGAATAATGTCGAATGGAGGTACCACCTCCCCTACAATCCACAAGCCGCAGGGTTAGTAGAAAAGAAAAATGGGCTACTAAAGGAACTACTCCAAAAGGAGGGGCTGTGCCTGCTCGCCTGCCGGCCGCTATACAAGTGGTCATTAGCAGCGTGGCTCAGTGGAAAGAGCACGGGCTTTGGAGTCAGGGCTCATGAGTTCGAATCCCAGCTCTGCCACTTGTCAGCTGTGTGACTGTGGGCAAGTCACTTAACTTCTCTGTGCCTCAGTTCCCTCATCTGTAAAATGGGGATTAAGATTGTGAGCCCCACGTGGGACAACCTGATTCCCCTATGTCTACCCCAGCGCTTAGAACAGTGCTCGGCACATAGTAAGCGCTTAACAAATACCAACATTATTATTATTATTAGTAAGTGAGGGTGGGACCACCCCATATGAGAAACTGGCCATACCGCTGGGTCCAGTGCCTGCCCTATTGAAGGTACATGTTACAGCCGCATTAGCCCAAGTGAATCAGGTCGTGGGGAAAATTGCAGAAATTGGAGAAACTGATTCATTTACCACATGGCTAATGAATTTGCCTGCTCATTGGCATACTTTGCTCTTCACAATAATCATTTTAATACTATGCTTGCTTCTTGTATGCTGCGGGATATATTGCTGCTGCGGCATCATGCTCCAGGCGACCTCTGAAGGAATGAACGGGACACTGATCGCTTATTTCAGTTAGCATTATTATTTACCCCTGGGCGTGCGATTAGGCATCTTTGCGAAAAGGGGACGCATCAGTATTGTACAGGTGACGTCCTTAAAGGGGTGGAGTGTATGGTCAGACTCCATGGGAAACATTTGGGCTAGCACAGTCAAGACCGACCCCCGCTCCATCCTGCCTCGTTAATTGCACACCACCGGCATAGTGCCAACCCCGGGTGGAAAGAAGACAGACCTGCCGGAGGAAGGAGGCCCCACAGCAGCAACAAGACCATACAGTGAACAACTACCAAGAACATACCGCTGCGCGAATCTTGGGACCCCAGAGATATCTGGAAGGGAGCATCGAGCCAGGTGGCCGATGCCTCCCTCCCCTCTGCCCATACAGGGCCCCCTTTGTTCTTGGCACACCAGAGGGGATATAAGATAGTGCATGCTGGGGGACGGTGTGATGTTATCTCTACTAGTCCGCTGGCCACCACGGACTGTTCTGTGGGTAAGCCCCCCCGTGTTCCACTTTAAATAAACTATCAACCTGGACTTATCCACCTCTTTCTTCAGTATTCCGTTATTATCGATGTACGGGGGACAGGTAGTCTCTGCAGGCTCCGGTCCCGCCCGCTACACCCTAGCATAACCTTTTTGCCTTGCCTAATCTTTTCCTTGTCCTAAGCTGTTCCCCTATCCTATCCTTTTCCCTCCCCTAACCTTTTCCAACGGCCTAACCTATTCCCAAGGCCTCACGTTTTCCCAAGGCTTAACTATTTCCCCTGGCCTAACCTTTTCCCCTAGCCTAACCTTTCCCCTAACCTAACTGTTTCCATTGAGCTAATCTTTTCACCTGGCCTAACCAATTCCCCTAGCCTAAACTTTTCCCCTAACCTAACCTTTTCCATTAGCTTAACCATTTCCCATAGCCTATCCTTTTCTTTTGGCCTAACCTTTTCCCCTAGCCTAACCTTTTCCCCTAGCCTAACCATTTCCCCTAGCCTAACCATTTCCCATAGCCTAACCTTTTCACCTGGCCTAACCTTTTCCCCTAGCCTAACCATTTCCCATAGCCTAACCTTTTCCCTTGGCCTAACCTTTTCCACTGGCCTAAGCTTTTCCATGGCCTAACCTTTTCACCTGGCCTAACCTTTTCCCTTAGCCTAACCTTTTCCGCTGGCCTAACCTTTTCCCGTGGCTTAACCATTTCCCCTGGCCTAACCTTTTCCCCTAGCCTAACTTTTTAATAATGATGGCATTTGTTAAGCACTTACTATGTGCAAAGCACTGTTGTAAGCGCTGGGGGGATACAAGGTGATCAGGTTGTCCCATGTGGGGCTCACAATCTTCATTCCCATCTTACAGATGAGGTAACTGAGGCTCAGAGAAGTAAAGGGACTTGCCCAAAGTCTCACAGCTGACAAGTGGTGGAGCTGGGATTAGAACCCATGACCTCTGACTCCCAAGTCTGGGCTCTTTCCACTAAACCACCCTGCTTCTTGCCTAGCCTATACTTTTCCTTGACCTAAGCTTTTCTCCTGGTCTAACCTTTACCCCTAGCATAACCTTTTCCCTGGCTCAAAGCTTTCCCCTGGCCCGTCCTTTTTCCATATCTTAACCTTTTTCCCTAGCCTTAACATTTCCCCTAGCCCAACCTTTCCCCTAGCCTAAACTTTTCCCCTAGACTAAATATTTCCCTGGCCTAACCTTTTCTCTTTCATAAGCTTTTCCTCTGACTTATTCTTTTCCCCTGGCCTAAGCATTTCCCTTAGGTAAACTTTTTCCCCTTGCCTAACCTAGAGAAGCAGCGTGGCTCAGTGGAAAGAGCTCGGGCTTGGGAGTCAGAGTTCATGGGTTTGAATCCCGGCTCTGCCACTCATCAGCTGTGTGACTGTGGGCAAGTCACTTAACTTCTCTGTGCTTCAGTTCCCTCATCTGTAAAATGGGGATTAACTGTGAGCCTCACGTGGGACAACCTGATTACCCTGTATCTACCCCAGCGCTTGGAACAGTGCTCTGCACATAGAAGTGCTTAACAAATACCAACATCATCATTATTATTATTATTATTAATAACCTTTTCCCAAGCCTAACGTTTTTGCCTAGCCTAACCTTTCCCCTTGGCCTATCCTTTTCCCTCACCTAAACTTTTCCCCTGGCCAATCGTTTTCCTCTGGCCTAGCATTTGCTCTTAGGCTAACCTTTTTCCCTAGCCTAACCTTTTCCTTTGGCCTAACCTTTTCCACTGGCCTAAGCTTTTCCCAGGCCTAATCTTTTCCCTTAGCTTAAACTTTTCCCCTAGCCTTAACTTTTCCCCTATTCTAACCTTTACCCCTAGCCCATCCTTTTCCCTAGACTAACCATTCCCATAACCTAACCCATTTCCCATTTCCCAGAGCCTAACCTTTTCCCATAGCCTAACATTTTCCCCTGCTCTAGCCTTTTCCCCTAGCCTAACCTTTTCCCCTAGACTAACTTTTTGCCTTGGCCTAAACTTTTCCCCGTCCTGACCTTTTCACCGGCCTAACCTTTTCCCTTGGCATAATAATAATGTTGGTATTTGTTAAGTGCTTACTATGTACAGAGCACTGTTTTAAGCACTGGGGTAGATACAGGGTAATCAGCTTGTCACCCGTGAGGCTCACAGTTAATCCCCATTTTACAGATGAGGTAACCGAGGCATAGAGAAGTTAAGTGACTTGCCCACAGTCACACAGCTGACAAGTGGCAGAGCTGGGAATCGAACCCATGACCTCTGACTCCGAAGCCGAGGCTCTTTTCACTGAGCCACGCTGGGCCAATCGTTTTCCTCTGGCCTAGCATTTGCTCTTAGGCTAACCTTTTCCCCTAGCCTAACCTTTTCCCCTGGCCTAACAGTTTACTCTAGCCCAACCATTTCCCCTAGCCTAACCATTTCGCGTAGCCAAACCTTCTCCCTGGCCTAACCTTTCCCCCTATTCTAACATTTTCCCTCAGACAAACCTTTCCCCTAGCCTAAACTTTTCCCTAGTCGATCCTTTTTCCCTAGCCTAACCTTTTCTCCTAGACTAATGTTTTCCCTGACCTAACCTGTTCCCTTAACCTAGCCATTTCCCATAGCCTAACCTTTTCCCCTACCATGGCCTTTTCGCCCTGCCTAATCTTTTCCCTGTCTTAAACTTTTCCCCTAGCCAATCCTTTTCCGTCCCCTAACCTTTTCCCCTGGCCTAACCTTTTCCCCTGGCCTAACCTTTTCCCCTGGCCTAACCTTTTCCCCAGTCCTAACCTTTTCCCATGGCCTAACCTTTTTCCATAGACTAACTTTTTTGCCTAGCCTAACCTTGTCCCTCAGTCTATACTTTTCCCTGCCCTAACCTTTTCCCCTAGCCTAACCTTTTTCCATAAACTAACTTTTTTGCCTAGCCTAACCTTGTCCCTCACTCTATACTTTTCCCTGCCCTAAGCTTTTCACTTGGCCTAAGCTTTTCCCCCGATCTAACCTTTTCCCTGGCTTAAAGCTCTCCCCTGGTATATCCTTTTTTCCATAGCCTAATCTTTCCCCTAGCCTAACCTTTTCCCCTAGCCAAAACTTTTCCCCTGTCCTAACCTTTCCCCTATCGTAACTATTTTCCCTGACTTAATCTTTTCCCCTCGCCTAACCTTTTCTCTTAGCCTAACCTTGTCCCCTAGCCTAACCTTTCCTCTACCCTAACATTTTTGCATAGCCTAACCTTTTCCCTTGGCCTATCTTTTCCCTGACCTAAACTTTTCCCCTGGCCAAAACTTTTCCCCTGGCCTAACATTTTCTCTTAGCCTAACCTTTTTCACTAGCCTAACCTTTTCCCTTAGCATAAGCTTTTCCCCTTGCCTAACCATTTCCCCTAGCCTAATCTTTCCCCTAGCCTAAACTTTTCACTTAGCCTAACCTTCCTTCTGGCCTAACCATTACCCCTGGCCTTAACGTTCCCTCTGGCCTAACCTTTCCCCTTAGCCTAACCTTTCCCCTCACCTAACCTTTTCTCCTTGCCTAACCTGTTCCCCTAGCCTAAACTTTTCCCCTTGCCTAACCTTTTCCTGTAGAATAACCTGAACCCTAGCCTAACCTTTATCCTAGCCTAACCTTTTCCTCTAACCTAAACGTTTTCCTTGGCCTATCCTTTCCACTGACCTAACTTTTCCCCTACCCTAACCTTTTTCCTTAGCATTAACTTCTCCCCTAACCAAACCTTTATACCTAGCCTAACCTTTTCTCATAGCCTAAACGTTCCCCTGGACTAACCTGTCCTCTAGCCTAAACTTTTTCCCTAGCCTAACTTTTTCCCCTAGGCTAACCATTCCCATTGCCTAACCTTTTCCCTGCCCTAACCTCTTCCCCTAGCCTAAACATTTCCCCAAGACTAACCTTTTCCCCTAGCCTAAACATTTCTCCAAGACTAACCTTTTCCCCTAGCCTAATCTTTTCCCCTAGCTTAAACATTTCCCCAAGATTAACCTTTTCCCCTAGCTTAAACATTTTCCCAAGACTAATCTTTTCCCCTAGCCTAACCTTTTCCCCTGGCCTAACTTTTTCCCTTGGCCTAACCTTTCCCCTGAGCCTAACCTTTTCCCAGGCCTAACCATTTTCCCTGGCGTAGCCTTTTTCCGAGGTCTAACCTTTTACCCTAGCCTAACCCTTTCCCCTAGCCTAAGCTTTTCCCCTAACCTAAACTTTACAGATAGCCTAACCTGCTTTTCCCATAACCTAACCTTTACATCTAGCCTATCCTTTTCCCAAAGGCTTACCTTTCCCCCGGCCTAACCTTTCCCCCTGGCCTAACCTTTTCCCCTAGCATAACCTATTCCGTGAATTAAACTGTTCCCATGGCCTAACCTTTTCCCCTGGCCTATCATTTTCCCTAGCCTAATCTTTCCCCTAAAATAAAGTTTACAACCTGCCTAATATTTTCCCGTAGCCTAACCTTTCCCCTTGCCTAACGTTTTGCCCTAGCCTAAACTTTTCCCGTAGTCTAACCTTTTCCTGTAGCCTAACCTTTCCCCTTGCCTAACCTTTTGCCCTAGCCTAACCTTTTTCCGTAGCCAAACCTTTTCCCTCACCTAACCTTTTGCCCTAGCCTAACATTTTCCCTGATGTAACATTTTCCCCCATCCTTAACTTTTCCCCTACCCTAAACTTTTCTGCTGGCCTAAGCTTTTCCTGGGCCTAAGCTAACCTAAGCTTTTGGTTCCAGTTTGGGCCCCCTAGAATTTGCCTTGCAGGTTTGGCTCCTAAGCCTTTTGGTTCCAGTTTGGGTCCCCTAGAATTTGCCATGCAGGTTTGACCCCCACAGCCTTTGCATTGCAGGTTTGGCCCCGAACCCTTTTCATTTCAGTTTGGGCCCTGCAGGTTTGGTTCCGAACACTTTTGGTTCCAGTTGGGCACCCTAGAGTTTGTCTTGCAGGTTGGGCCCCAAACCCTTTTCATTCAGGTTTGGGCCTTGTCTTGCAGGTTTGGCCCCGGACACTTTTGGCACCAGTTTAGTCTCCCCAGAGTTTGCCTTGCAGGTTTGGCCCTGAACCCTTTTGGTTCCAGTTTGGATCCCGCAGGCTTTGCCTTACAGGATTTTCCCCGAATGCTTCTCATTCCTGTGTGGACCAGGAAGGCTTTGTCTTTCAGGTTTTTCCTGAACCCTTTTTGTTCCTTTACCTTGCAGGTTGGGCCTGGAACGTTTTTTGGTTCCAGTTTGGGTCCTGCAGCCTTTGTCTTGCAGGTTTGGCCTCACAGCTTTTTGTTCACAGTTTGGGCTCCCTAGAGTATGCTTTGCAGCTTTAGCCCTGAAAACCTGTGGTTCCACTTTGGGCCCCCCAGCCTTTGCCTTGCAGGTTTGGCCCCAAACCTTTTTGGTTCCAGTTTGGGCAGCCTAGAGTTTGCCTTGCAGGTATGGCCTCTAACCCTTTTTGTTCCAGTTTTGCTCCCCCAAGATGCCTTGCTGGATTGGCCCCGAACCTGTTTCGTTTCATTTTGGGTCCTGGAGACTTTGTCTTGCAAGTTTGGCCTTAATCCCTTTTGGTACCAGTTTGCCACCCCCCAGCCCCTGCCACTGAGTTTATCTCACAGGTATAGCCCCGAACCCTTTTGGTTCCATTTTGGAACTCCTAGAGTTTGCTTTGCAGGTTTGGCCCTGAACACCTTTTGTTCAGGTTTGGGCTCCTCAGACTTTCCATTGCAGGTTTGGCCCCAAACGCTTTTCTTTCAGGTTTGGGCCCCGCAGCCTTTGCCTTGCAAGTTTGGCCTGGAACCCTTTTTGTTCCAGTTTGTCCCACAGAATTTGCCTTTTGAAGGTTGGGCCCGGAACCCTTTTGGTTCCACTTTGGTCCCACAGCCTTTGCCCTGCAGGTTTGGCCACCCATCCTTTGCCTTGCACCTTTGGCACCGAACCCTTTTGGTTCCAGTTGGGTTCCTGCAGCCTTTGCCTTGCAGATTTGGCCCCAAACCCTTTTGGTTCCAGTTTGGGCCCCCTAGAGTTTGCCTTGCAGGTTTGTCCCCGAACCCTTTCCATTCACGTTTGGGCCCTGCAGCCCTTGCCTTGCAGGTTTGGCCCCAACCCTTTTCGTTTCAGTTTGGGCCCCCAGCCTCTGTCTTGCAGGTTTGGCCCTGAACACTTTTGGTACAAGTTTGGACCTCCTAGAGTTTGCTTTGCATATTTGGCCCTGAACATTTTTCATTCAGGTTTGGGCCCCACAGACTTTCCATTGCAGGTTTGGCCCCGAACCCTTTTGGTTCCACTTTGGGCCCCGCAACCTTGGCCTTGCAGATTTGTCCCCTAACACTTTTGGTTCCAGTTTGGGCCCCCTAGAGTTTGCCTTGCAGGTTTGGCCCCACACACTTTTGGTTCAAGTTTGGTCCCCACAGCCTTTGCCTTGCAGATTTGGCCCCAAACCCTTTTCATTCCTCTTTGGGCTGGGCAGCCTTTGCCTTGCAGGTTGGGTATGGAACATTTTTGGTTCCAGTTTAGGTCCTGCAGCCTTTGCCTTGCAGGTATGGCACCGAACACTTTTTGTACCACTTTGGTCCCCCCAAGAGTTTGCCTTGCAGGTAATGTCCCAAACCCTTTGGTTTCCAGTTTGTGACCCGTAGAGTTTGCCTTGCAGGATTGGCCCTGAACCCTTTTCTTTCAGGTTTGGGCCCTACAGCCTTTGCCTTGCATGTTTGGCCCATTGCCTTTTCATTTTAGTTTTGGTCCCTCATCCTTTGCCTTGCAGTTTTTGCCCTGAACGTTTTTCCTTCCAGTTTGGTCCTGCAGCTTTCACCTTGCTGGTTTGGCCCCGAACCCTTTTGGTTCCAGGATGCATCCTACAGCCTTTGCCTTGCAGGTTTTACCCCGAACCCTTTTGGTTCCAGTTTGGGCCCTGCAGCCTTTCCCTAGCAAGTTTGGCCCCAAACCCTTTCGCTCCAGTTTGGGTCCCCCATACTTTGCCTTGCAGGTTGGCCCCAAACCCTTTTGGTTCCAGTTTGGGACCCCTAGAGTTTGCCTTATAGGTTTGGCCCTGAACTGTTTCGGTCCAGTTTGGGCTCCGCAGCCTTTGCCTTGCAGGTTTGGCCCCAAACACTTTTCATTCATTCAATAGTATTTATTGAGCGCTTACTATGTGCAGAGCACTGTACTAAGCGCTTGGAATATACAAATCGGCAACAGATAGAGACAGTCCCTGCCCTTTGACGGGCTTACAGTCTAATCGGGGGAGACAAGTCTAATCAGGGGAGACAGTTCCTGTTTGGGCACCCTAGAGTTTGCCTTGCCGGTTTGGCCCCAAACAATTTTCATTTCAGTTTGAGCCCTTCGGCCTTTGCCTTCCATGTTTGGCCCCAAACCTATTTGGTTCCTGTTTGGGCCTTGCAGCCTTTGCCTTGGAGGTTTGGCCCCAAAGACTTTTCATTTCAATTTGAGCCCCTTGGCCTTTGCCTTGTAGGTTTCTCCCCAAACCTTTTTGCTTCCTGTTTGGGCCCTGCAGCCTTTGCCTTGCAGGTTTGGCCTAGAACCTTTTTGGTTCCAGTAACGGCAACCTAGTTCTGCCTTGCAAGTTTGGTCTGAACTCTTTTGGTTCCAGTATGCGTCTTGCAGCCTTTGCCTTGCAGGTTTACCCCGTACCCTTTTGGTTCCAGTTTGGGCCCTGCAGCCTTTCCCTTCCAGCTTTGGCCCCAAACCCTTTTCATTCCAGTTTGGGGCCCCCCTACTTTGCCTTGCAGGTTGGGTCCCAAACACTTTTCATTCAGGTTTAGGCCCCACAGTCTTTGCCTTGGAGTTTTGGCCCTGGAACCCTTTTAGTTCGAATTTAGGCCCCAAAGACTTTGCCTTGCAGGTTTGGCCCTGAACCCTTTGGTTCCAGGAAGGGCACCCTAGTGTTTGCCTTGCAGGTTTGGCCCCAAAGCCTTTTGGATCCAGTAATGGCACCCTAGTGTTTGCCTTGCAAGTTTGGCCCCGAACCCTTTTCGTTCAGGTTTGGGCCCCGCACCTTTGCCTAGAGGTTTGGCCCCAAACACCTTTGGTTCCAGTTTGAGTGCCACAGCCTTTCCCTTCCAGGTTTGGCCCCAAACCCTTTTTGTTCCAGTTTGGGTCCTCCATACATTGCCTTGCAGGTTGGGCCCCAAACACTTTTCGTTCAGGTTTAGGCCCCACAGCCTTTGCCTTGCAGGTTTTCACCACGAACCCTTTTGGTTCCAGTTTGGGTCCCGCAGCCTTTGCCTTGCAGGTTTGACCCTGTACCCTTTTGGTTCCAGTTTGGGCCTCACAGCATTTCCTTGCAGATTTGGGCCCAAACCCTATTCGTTCCAGTTTGGGTCCCCCCTACTTTGCCTTGCAGGTTTAGCCCTGAATGCATTTCGTTCAGGTTTGGACCCCAAAGCCTTTCTTTACAGGTTTTGCCCCTAACCCTTTTCCTTCCACTTTGTGCTCCGCAGCACAGAGTTTGCATAACAGGTTTGCTCCAAACCCTTTTGGTTCCATTTTGTGCCCCCTAGAGGTTGCCTTGCAATTTAGGTCCCAAATGCTTTTCGTTCCACTTTGGGCTGGACAGCCTTTGCCTTGCAGGTTGGGTACAGAATGCTTTTGGTTCCAGTTTAGGTCCTGCAGCCTTTACCTTGCAGGTTTGGCTCTGTACCCTTTTGGTTCCAGTTTGGGCCTCCTAGGGTTGCCTTATAGTTTTGGTCCTGAACCCTTTTCCTTCTTCTTTGGGCTGGGCAGTCTTTGCCTTGCAGGTCGGTACAGAATGCTTATGGTTCCAGTTTAGGTCCCGCAACCTTTGCCTTGCAGGTTCATCCCTGAACACTTTTGGTTATAGCTGGGGCTCCACAGCCTTTCCCTTGCAGGTTTGGCCCCAAACCCTTTTTGTTCAGGTTTGGGTCTGCCATACTTTGCCTTGCAGGTTGGGCCCTGAACCCTTCTTGTTCCAGTTTGGGCCCCCTAGAATTTGCCTTGCAGGTTGGGCCTTGAACCCTTTTCATTCACGTTTGGGCCTTTGCCTTGTAGGTTTGTGCCCCCAGCCTTTGCAGTTTTGGCCCCGAACCCTTTTGGTTCCAGTTTGGGCCCCACATCCTTTGCCTTGCAGGTTTGGCCCCAAAGTCTTTTGGTTCCAGTTTGGGCACCCTAGTGTTTGCTGCAGGTTTGCTGCAATTTTCATTCAGGTCTGGACCCCACAGCCTTTGCCTTTCAGGTTTGGCCCTGAACACTTTTGGTTCCAGTTTGGGCCCCACAGCCTTTGCCTTGCAGCTTTGGTGCCGAACTCTTTTCATTTCAGTTTTGTCCTGCATCCTTTGCCTTGCAGGTTTGGCCTGAACCCATTTGGTTCCAGTTTGGGACCCCTTGAGTTTACCTTGCAGATTTGGCCCCGAACCTTTTTCATTCAGGTTTGGGCCCCATAGCCTTTGCCTTGCAGGTTTGCCCACCCAGCCTTTGCCTTGCAGTTATGGCTCCCAACCATTTTTGTTCCAGTTTGGTCCCCCCATAGTTTGCCTTGCAAGATTGGCCTCAAACCCGTTTTGTTTCAGTTTTTGTCCCACATCCTTTGTCTTGCAGGATTTGCCCCGAATCCTATTGGTATCAGTTTGCCCCCCCCCCCCGGAGTTTGTCTGGCAGGTTTGGCCACGAACCCATTTGGTTTGGGCCCCCTAGAGGTTGCCGACCTGGTTTGGCCCTGAACCCTTTTGGTTCCAGTTTGGCCCCACATTTTTGCCTTGCAGGTTTGGCCTCAAAGTCTTTTGGTTCCAGTTTGGGCACCCTAGTGTTTGCCTTGCAGCTTTGGCCCTGAACCCTTTTGGTTCCAGTTTGGGTCCTGCAGCCTTTGCCTTGAAGGTCTGAACCCGATTTCTTTTGGTACTAGCTTGGCTCCCCCAGAGTTTACATTGCAGGTAAAGCCTTCTTTTGGTTCCGGTTTGGGCCTTGTAGCTTTTGCCTTGCAGGTTTGGCCCCGAACCCGTTTGATTCCAGTTTGGGCCCCGCAGGCTTTGCTTTACAGGTTTTGCCCCTAACCCGTTTCCTTCCACTTTGGGCCCCACAGCCTTTGTCTTGCAGGTTTGGCCCCGAATGCTTTTGCTTCCAGTTTGCATCCCACAGCCTTTGCCTCACAGGTTTGGCCCTGTACCCTTTTGGTTCCAGTTTGGGCCCCACAGAGTGGGCATCGCCCGGAGCCTTGGAACCATTACCACGTGGGCCCGGGATCTCTGCTCCCCTGGGGGTAAGTCTCAGACCGCCGGGCCCCCTCTTCCCAGCCGAATCGACCACCACATGGACTCGGGAGCTCTCCTCCCAGGCGGTGGTCCCTTGGGCTGCCTGCCCCCCGTTTCCAGCCTAGCTCTTTAGCAGCCTTTTGGCCACTGACCGCCGACTTTAGCGGCTTTTTGGTCGCCGACCGCCGACTCATCCACGCCGAGACCACCCCCCTCTCCCGGGAAGCTGAGCCTTGTCATCGCCCGGACCCTTGGAGCCATTACTTCGTGGGCCCGGGATCTCTGCTCCCCTGGGGCTGAATTGACCACCACATGGACTCGGGAGCTCTCCTCCCAGGCGGTGGTTCCTTGGGCTGCCTGCCCCCCGTTTCCAGCCTAGCTCTTTAGCAGCCTTTTGGCCATCGACCGCCGACTTTAGCGGCTTATTGGCCGCCGACCGCCGACTCATCCACGCCGAGACCACCCCCCTCTCCCGGGAAACTGAGCCTTGTCATCGCCCGGACCCTTGGAGCCATTACCTCGTGGGCTCGGGATCTCTGCTCCCCTGAGGCGCAGCCTCGGCCCGCCCTGCCCCGATTCCCGACAAGCCCCCCTTCGCCTACCGCTCGCCGACTCATCTGCGCTTCCTCCCCCTCCACCGGGGAGCTGAGCCTCGGACCGCCCGGACCCGCGCCCGCCTCAGCCTTTCGCAACCTGGACCTCCGCACCCCCTCTCGGGAACTCCGACACTAAGGATCTTCGCCCCCACAGACCCCCAGCCACCAGCTTCCAGTCCACCCCCCCCCCTGCTCGGGCCCGGGGACATTGCGCTCCCCTTCTCGATCCTGGGGACATTGTGCTCCCCTGCTCGGCCCCAAGGACATTGTGTCCTCTGGGGACATTGTATCCCCCTGCTCGGGCCCGGGGACATTGTGCTCCCCAACCGCTCCCCCACTCCGCCCGAGGCGGCCATTTTGGGAAGCCCCCACTCTGCCTGAGGCGGCCATTTTGGGAAGGCCTCACTCCCTCTTCCCTCTTGAGGTGATTCATCTCTCCCGCCCCCGCCCCGGGCGACGACGTCCTTGTTCTCACCATGTTACCTTACCTTAGCCGCCGCCTACGGCCGCCACCCACTCCGGACAACCTCAGGGCCCCCCCGCCGCCACAGGGTTATTTGGTCATGAGCTCTGGGACTCTCTCGGCCGCTGGCCGCTTGACTTTGAGTCTGATCGGGTAGGGTCGGCTCGTCCCCCGACCCTGGTCATTGCCTACTTGTTAACACTATTGTAGTATGCCTTACTCTAGCATGTTGCTATATTAGCGATGTCGCTTGTTATTGTTTATTGTCGTCAGACTTTGAATTTGATCAGGTCGCCCCTTAATCGAGTCTACCCCCGACCCTGATCATCGCCCCTTTTATTAACACGACTATATTGTATCATACTGTATCATGTTGCTATATTAGCACTACTGTATTGTATCATACTGTATCATGTTGCTATATTACCGATTTCGTTTATTACTGTTTATTGTTGTCAGTGCTGCCACCCACCTCTCTGGCCTCGCCATGTCCCTCCTCCCCCCCTCCCCCCTCCCGCCCCTTCCTATCCTCCCCTTCCCCTTCCCCTCTCTCGCTCAGCTCTTTCCCGCTCTCTCCTGTCTCCCCCCCCCTCCCGTCCTAGAACCCCACTTTACCAGCGCTACCCCTCTTCCCCCTCCCCCTACTCTTCCCCCCACCAAACCCCCTCTTCACCCCCTCCCCCCTTCTCTCTTCCCCACCCATGCCCCATCCCAGTCCTCTTGTCCCACCGCTACCCCTCATCCCCCTCTCCCCGTCCAGGGCCCCGCCACCTCCTTCCCATCCAAACCCTCCCCTCCCCCCGCCCTTCCCCCCCTCCCCCCCTTGCACCCACAGCTACTTTCAAGTGTGGCCTCTGGAACCCCCGCTCTATTACAAGTAAGCTACCTTTCATCCATGACCTTTTCCTCTCTCGCTCTCTCCTCCTCCTCGCCCTTTCGGAAACGTGGCTCTCTCTCGAAGACACGGTCTCCGCCGCCGCTCTCTCCAGCGGAGGCCTCTCCTTCTCCCACTCCCCCAGACTCACCGGTAAGGGAGGAGGCGTCGGCTTCCTCCTCTCGCCCCGTTGCCGCTTCCGCACTATCCCTCCTCCCCCCTCCCTCTCCTTCCCCTCCTTCGAAGCCCATATCATTCGCCTCTACCACCCACTCCAGTTACTTGTCGCCGTCATCTACCGCCCTCCCGGTCCCACCTCCGACTTCTTCAACCACCTTGACCCCTTTCTCACCTTCCTTCTCTCCTTCTCTCTGCCCACTCTGATCCTCGGAGACTTCAACATCCATATGGATGTACCCGACGACTCCTCTGCCGCCCGCCTGCTATCCCTCCTCGACTCTGCCGACCTCCTCCTCCACCATACTGCGCCCACTCACCGACTCGGTCACACCCTCCATCTCGTCATCTCCTACCGCTGCACTATCTCCTCACTCACCAACTCTGAAATCCCTCTCTCTGACCATAACCTTCTCACCTGCCTCATCTCTCACACTCCCTCCCCCTGCAAATCTTCGCTACTGCCCCACAGAGACCTCCGCTCTCTCGATCCCATCCGTCTTTCCAATAGCATCTCTCCTCACCTTGCCGCCCTGTCCTCTCTTCCCACTCTCGACGATCAGGTCTCTGCTCTCAACTCCACCCTCTCTACTCATCTCGACTCTCTCGCCCCCCTTTCCCTCCGCCGCTCTCGCTCCACTAACCCACAGCCCTGGATCACCTCCTCCGTCCGCCTCCTACGCTCCTATGCTCGAGCTGCTGAGCGCTGCTGGCGAAAGTTCAAGTACCAAGCCGACCTCACACACTTCAAATTTATCCTTTCCTGCCTTAACTCTGCCCTCTCCTCCGCCAGGCAAAGCTTCTTCTCCTCCCTCATCGACACCCATGCCCGTCACCCCCCGCCGATTGTTCCGGACCTTTAACTCTCTCCTTAGGCCCCCTGTTCCTCCCCCTCCCCCATCTCTCACCCCCAATGATCTGGCCACCTATTTCCTCACGAAAATCAACACGATCAGGTCTGAGCTCCCCAAAGTCACCCCTCCGCCTCTCCCCTCCCCCCCACCAACCCCCTCCCCTACTTTCCCATCCTTCCCTGCAGTATCCTCAGAGGAGATCTCTTCCCTCCTCGCAAGTGCCACCCCCTCCACCTGCGCCTCGGACCCCATTCCCTCTCACCTTCTTAAAACCATCGCCCCTGCCCTCCTCCCTTCCTTAACTTCTATTTTTAACCACTCAATCTCCAAGGGCTCCTTCCCCTCTGCCTTCAAACATGCCCACGTCTCCTCCATCCTAAAAAAACCCGCTCTTGACCCCACTTCCCCCTCCAGTTATCGTCCTATCTCCCTACTACCCTTCCTTTCCAAAATCCTAGAACGAGTCGTCTACAATCGATGCCTAGAATTCCTTAACTCCCATTCTCTCCTAGACCCCCTCCAATCTGGCTTCCGTCCCCTCCACTCTACCGAGACTGCTCTCTCTAAGGTCACCCGTGACCTCCTTCTTGCCAAATCCAATGGCTCCTACTCCATTCTAATCCTCCTTGACCTCTCTGCTGCCTTTGACACTGCCGACCATCCCCTCCTCCTCCATACCTTATCTCACCTTGGCTTCACGGACTCTGTCCTCTCCTGGTTCTCCTCTTACCTCTCTGGCCGGTCATTCTCGGTCTCCTTCGCTGGAGCCTCCTCCCCCTCCCATCCTTTAACTGTTGGAGTTCCTCAAGGGTCAGTTCTTGGCTCTCTTCTGTTCTCCATTTACACTCACTCCCTCGGCGAACTCATTCGCTCTCACGGCTTTGACTACCATCTCTACGCAGATGACACTCAGATCTACATCTCCGCCCCGTCCTCTCCCCCTCCCTTCAGGCTCGCATCTCCTCCTGCCTCCAGGACGTCTCCATCTGGATGTCGGCCCGCCACCTAAAACTCAACATGAGCAAGACTGAGCTCCTCATCTTCCCTCCCAAACCCGGTCCTCTCCCAGACTTCTCTATCACCGTGGATGGCACGACCATCCTTCCCGTCTCTCAGGCCCGCAATCTCGGTGTCATCCTTGACTCGTCTCTCTCGTTCACCCCACACATCCTATCCGTTACCAAGACCTGCCGGTTTCACCTCTACAATATCGCCAAGATCCGCCCTTTCCTCTCCACCCAAACGGCTACCTTACTGTTACGGGCTCTCGTTATATCCCGGCTAGACTACCGTGTCAGCCTTCTCTCTGACCTCCCTTCCTCCTCTCTCGCCCCGCTCCAGTCTATTCTTCACTCTGCTGCCCGGCTCATCTTCCTTAGAAACGATCTGGGCATGTCACTCCCCTTCTTAAACAACTCCAGTGGTTGCCTATCAACCTCCGCTCCAAACAAAAACTCCTCACTCTAGGCTTCAAGGCTCTCCATCACCTTGCCCCTTCCTACCTCTCCTCCCTTCTCTCTTTCTACCGCCCACCCCGCACGCTCCGCTCCTCTGCCGCCCACCTCCTCACCGTCCCTCGGTCTCGCCTATCCCGCCGTCGACCCCTGGGTCACGTCCTCCCGCGGTCCTGGAACGCCCTCCCTCCTCACCTCCGCCAAACTGATTCTCTTTCCCTCTTCAAAACCCTACTTAAAACTCACCTCCTCCAAGAGGCGTTCCCAGACTGAGCTCCTCTTCTCCCTCTACTCCCTCTGCCATCCCCCTTTTACCTCTCCGCAGCTAAAGCCTCATTTTCCCCTTTTCCCTCTGCTCCTCCACCTCTCCCTTCCCATCCCCACAGCACTGTACTCGTCTGCTCAACTGTATATATTTTCGTTACCCTATTTATTTTGTTAATGAATTGTACATCGCCTCGATTCTATTTAGTTGCCATTGTTTTTACGAGATGTTCTTCCCCTTGACTCTGTTTATTGCCATTGTTCTTGTCTGTCCGTCTCCCCCGATTAGAATGTAAGCCCGTCAAACGGCAGGGACTGTCTCTATCTGTTGCCGACTTGTTCATCCAAAGCGCTTAGTACAGTGCTCTGCACATAGTAAGCACTCAATAAATACTATTGAATGAATGAATGAATGAATGAAAGAAAGGTTTGCCCCAAACCCTTTTGGTTCCAATTTGTGCCCCCTAGAAATTGCCTTGCAATTTTGGTCCCGAACCCTTTTTGTTCCAATTTGGGCTGGGCAGCCTTTGCCTTGCAGGTTAGGTATGGAATGCTTTTGGTTCCAGTTTAGATTCCGCAGCCTTTACCTTGCAGGTTTGGCCCTGTACCATTTTGGTTCCAGTTTGGGCCCCACACAGTTTGCAGAGCAGGTTTAGGAGCAGGCAGCTCCTCTGGTAGATGGGAATTGTCTCTCCCTCACCACCTCTGCCTGAGGAGATGCGCCCCCTCCTCACACAACCCTTATATTCTCCCCAGCCTATGACCAAGATGTACTTCAGTCAGTCAGTCAATCATATTTGTTGAGTCCTTACCAGGGGCAGAGCACTTTATTAAGTGCTTCGAAGATTAAAATACAACAATAAACAGACACATTCCCTGCCAAAACGAGCTTACTTTGGCCACTTCCTCAACGGGTTTTAGAGTGATGCAGTGCCTGAACAGTCACTGTCACTCTAAGAATTCCAGTATTCAGCCTGCCCCATGTCTATATGGGTTTTTGCTGGCTAATACAGGTCTCTGAAGCATCTGGCAGTTCCATCAGCCTTCTCTATAGCCAACCATGGTCATGGACACTACACGTTCACCAGCTCGAGGCCACGTGCCTTGAAATGAGGGCTCCTCACCAAATAACACCCGAGGACATCGACTCAGAGCTTATTATTGGCAGGCACTGTGTTGACAAGGGGAAAAGGTTAGGCTAGGACAAAAGGTAAGACAAGAGGAAAAGGTAAGACAAGATGAAAAGTTAAGACTAGGGGTAAAGGTTATGCTAGGCCAAAAGGCTAGGCTAGGGGAAAAGGTTAGGTCAGGAGAAATGGTTAAGCTAGGTGAAAAGGTTAGCCTAGGCGAAAAGGTTATGATGGGGGAAATGGTTAGGTTGGGGAGAAGGTTAATCTGAGGAGAAGGTTAAGCTAAGGAAAAAGGTTTGGCTACCGGAAAAGGCTAGGCTAGGGCAAAAAGTTAGGCTGGGTGAAAAGATTAAGACAGGGGAAAATGTTATGCTAGGAGAAAATGAAGGCTAGTGGAAAAGGTTAGCTTAAGGGAAAAGATTGTGTGAGGGAAAAGGTTAGGCTATGGGAAACTTTTAGGCCAGGGGAAAAGTTTAAGCCAGGGGAAAACGTTATGCTAGGGGAAAAGGTTAGACCAGGGAAAGAGGTTAGGCTGGAGGAAATGATTAGTGGAGGGGAAAGGTTAGCTGAGGGGAAAGGTTAGGCTACAGGAAAAGGTTAAGTTAGGGGAAAAGGATAGGCTAGATGAAAAGGTTAGGCTAGGAGAAAAAGTTAGGATGAAGGGAAAAGGTTAGGCCAGAGGGAACATATAGGCCAGGGGAACAGGTTAGGTCAGGGAAAAGGTTTGACTAGGGGAAAAGGTTAGGCCAGGGAGAAGGTTAGGCTATGGAAAAGATTAGGTTAGGGGAAAAAGTTAGAATGGGGAAAAGGTTAGGTTAGTGTAAAAGGTCATGGCAGAGGAAAAGGTTAGGCCAGGGGAAAAGGATAGGCCAGGAGAAAAGCTAGGCTGGGGATAAAGGTAGGCCAGGGAGAAAAGTTGTTCCAGGGAAGAGGATAGGCCTGGGTAAGTGTCCCAGGTAACCCTGGGGTACCGACCATCTCAAGGTCAAATGCTACCTCGTGACCTCCTGAGCCAGCAGGCGAAACTCGGAAGTGAGGGTGGGACACTGCCCCCACAACCGAAACTGCCAGATTGACAGCCCAAGCTGGGAATACAGAAGGTGCCCCTCGCCCCTGTGCCAATCAAATTAGGAATGGAGGAGGGGGGAGGGCAGAGATTGGATAAACTGAGGCCAGAAGCTGGAATGGCCTAAGGGCACAGGTGATAAATACCTGCCGCCTCTAACCTGTGCAGAGGAATGGGACTTGCAGCAGTCGGCTGTGGGTCGCCTCTGTCCAGAGTGTGAGAAGGCCGCTCTGCCTGCACCAAGTGAGGAGCCGTGGGATGGGTGAGTGTCCTCTCCTGCTGAGAACTCGTGGGGTTGGAAGCCAGATGCTTCACCATGGGTATGTAATGTTTAAAATGGATTTGATGTCTAAGTGGGTGCTTCCCCAGGGGGACGTGAACAGGGTGGGAGCTAGCCGCCTCACCAAGTGCCAGTAACCATAAGTGGGTAATGCCTAACTGGGTTTAACGCATAAGTGTATGTAACTCATTAGTGTTTAACACATAAGTGTATTTAACGCAAAGGTGGATTCCTCCTGGGTGGGGTGATCACATGGTGGGAGCCAGCCGCCTCACCACGTTGTGAGTAAATCATAAGTGGGCTCGGGTGTCCGCCCACACGCGAGTAACATACCAGTGTATTCCTCCCGTTAGGGAAGCTCTAACCCCATATTCCTCCCAAAGGGGAAGCTTTAACACTATGTTTCCCCCAAAAGGGAAGGCCGATTGTCGCGTCTAAATAATTAAATTCAATCCACCCTGCGGAGTAAATTCTATACAAAACTCAGGTTTTTCCATCCCCGGCCTCTCTCTCTCTCTCTCTCTCTCTCTCTCTCTCTCTCTCTCTCTCGCCACGCCAATTCCGAAAGAACCTGTCCCTGGCGACGGCTGACAGTAAGAGGTTAGCTAAGGGAACAGGATAGGTTAAGGGAGAAGGTTAGGCTAGAGGAAGAGGTTAGGCTAGGGGAACAGATTGGTTTAGGGGAAAAGATTAGACCAGGGGAAAAGGGAAAGCCAGGGAAAAGTTTAGGGCAGGGGAAAAGTTTAGGCTAGGGTAAAAGAATAGGCTAAGGGAACCTGCTAGGCTATGAGAACAGGTTAAGCTATGGGGACAGGTTAGGCTAGGGAAAAAGGTTAGACTAGGGGAAAATGTTTGCCTAGGGGAAAAGCTTAGGCTGGGGAAAAGGTTCGGCCAGGGGAAAAGGTTAAGCTAGGGGAAAAGATTAGACTAGGGGAAAAGATTAGAATAGGTGAAAAGGTTAGGCTAGGGAAAGGTTAGGCAAGCAAAAAGGTTAGGCTAGGGGAAAAGGTTGGGCCAGGCTAAAAGGTTAGGCCAGTGGAAAAGCTTAGGCCAGGGGAAAAGGTTAGGCCAGGCTAAAAGGTTAGGCCAGTGGAAAAGTTTAGGCTGGGGAAAAGGTTAGGCTAGAGGAAAATGTTAGGCTAGGGGAACAAGTTAGCCTAGGGGAACATGATAGGCTAGGGCAAAAGTTTAGGTGAGGGAAAGGTTAGACAAGCAAAAAGGTTAGGCTAGGGGAAAAGGTTAGGCCAGAGTAAAAGGTTAGGCCACTGGACAAGGTTAGGCCAGGGGAAAAGGTTAGGGCAGGGGAAAAGGGAAGGATGGGGAAAATGTTGTGCCAGGGAAAAGGTTAGGCCAGGGGAAAAGTTTAGGGTATATAGATAGGTTAAGCTAGGTTAAAGGTTAGGCTAGGAGAAAAGCTCAGGCCGGGGGAAAAGGCTATGCCAGGCAAAAGTTTAGGGCAGGGGAAAAGGTTAGGCTAGGGGAAAAGGGTAGGCCAGGGAAAGGTTAGGCCAGGGCTAAAGGTTAGGCTAGTGGAAAAGGGTAGGCCAGGGCAAACGGTTAGGCTAGGGGAAAAGGTTAAGCCAGGGTTAAAGGTTAGGCTAGGGGAAGAGGTTGGGCCAGGGGAAAAGTTTAGGACAAGGTAAAAGGGAAGGCCAGGCAGAAAAGTTGTGCAGGGAAAAAAATTAGGCTCGGGGAATGGGTTAGCCTAGGAGAAAATCTTAGGCGGGGGAAAAGGATAGCATAGGGGAAAAGGCTAGGCTAGGGGAAAAGGTTTGGCTAGGGGAAAAAGTTAGGCTAGGGGAAAGGTTAGGCTAGGGGAAATGTTTGGGTAGGAGAAAAGGTTAGGACAGGGAAAGGTTAGGCAAGCGAAAAGTTTAGTCCAGGGGAAAACGCAAGGCTAGGGGAAAAGGTTAGGCTAGAGGAACATGTTAGGCTAGGGGAACAGGTTGGGCTACGGGAAAAGGTAAGTTTAGGGGGAATGGGTTAAGCCAGGGGAAAATGTTATACCCGTGAAAAGGTTAGGCTAGGAGAAAAGGTTAGGCAAGTTAAAAAGTTAGTTCAGGGGAAAAGGTTAGTCTAGGGAAAGGTTAGGCGAGCGAAAGGTTTAATCCTGGGGAAAAAGTTAAGACTGGGGAAAGAGTTAAGATAGACGAACATGTTAGGCTAGGGGAATAGGGTAGGCCAGGGGAAAGGAATAGCTTAGGGAAAAACTTAAGCTAGGGGAAAAGTTATGCTAGAGAAAAGGATAGGCCAGGGGAAAACGGTAGACCACAGGTAAAGCTTAAATCAGGGAATAGGTTATGCTAAGGGAAAATGTTAGGCCAGGGGGAAAGGTTAGGCCAGGGGAAAGTTAAGACTTTGGGAAAAGTTCAGGCTAAGTGTAAAGGTTAGGTTAGGGGAAAGACAGGTAAGACTAGCTGTAAAGTTTTGGTTAGGGGAAAACCTTAAGCTTGAGGAAAGGGTTAGGCTAGGGTAAGAGGTTAGGCTACCTTCATAAGATTAGGCTAGGGGGAAAAGGTTAGGCCAGGGGAAAAGGTTTGGCCAGGGGAAAAAGTTAGGCAAGGGGAAAAGGTTAGACCAGGGAAAAGGTTAGGTAACAGGAAATAAGTAAGCTAGAGGAAAAGGTTAGGCTAGCAGAAAGATTAGGCAAGGGAAAATGTAGGCTATAGGAAAAGTTTAGGTAGAGTGTAAAGGTTTGGTTAGGGGAAAAGTTAAGGCTAAGGAAAAAGGTTAGGGTAGGCAAAAAAACTAGGTTTGGGGAAAAGCTTAGACTAGGGGAAAAGCTTAGGTCATGGGAAAAGTTTTAGCCAGGAAAAATTTATGTTAGGGGAAAAGGATAGACTAGAGGAAAAGGTTAGGTTAAGGGAAAGGTTAGGCCTGGGGAAAGATTTAGGCTGGAAAAAAGCTAATGACATGGAAAAGATTAGGCCAGGGGGAAAGGTTAAGCTAGGGGAAAAGGTTAGGCCTGGGGAAAACGTTAGACCAGGGGAAAAGGATAGGCCTTGGGAAAAGGTTAGGTGAGGGGAAAGCATAGGCCAGGGGAAACGGTTAGGTGGGGGAAAGGTTAGGCGAGGGGAAAAGGTTATGCTAAGGGAAAAGGTTGGGCTATGGAAAAAGGTTAGGCTAAGAGAAAATATTAGGCCAGCAGAAAAGGATTGGCTAGGGGAAAAGTTTAGGTCAGGGATAAGGATAGTACTATGGGAAATGGTTGGGTGAGTGGAAAAGCTTAGGCTAGGGGAAAGGGTTAGGATAGGGGAAAAGGTTAGGCTAGGGGGAAAGGTTAGGCTGGGGAAAAGGTTATGCCAGGGAAACGGTAGGACCAGGGGAAAAGTCAGGGCTAGGGGAAAGGTTTAGGCTAGCCGAAAAGGCTAGGCTATGGAAAAAGGTTAGGACATGTGAAAAGTTGAAACTGGGGAAAAGAATATGCAAGGGGAAAAGGTTAGGCTAGGTGTACAGGTTTGGTTAAGGCAAAAGCTTAGTCTAGGGGGGAATGGTTAGGCTATGGGAAAAGGCTAGGGTAGGGGAAATAAATAGACTAGGGGAAATGGTTAGGGTAGGGGAAATGGTTAGGATATGGGAAAAGGTTAGGCTAGGGGAAATAAATAGGCTAGGGGAAATGGTTAGGGTAGGGGAAATGGTTAGGCTATGTTTTGCACCAGCCTTTGTTTTCCAGGCCTGGCCCTGAGCCCTTCTCATTCGACACCTGGCCCCCAAGCCTTTGCCTTCCATCCCTGGCCTGGAAACCCTTCTGGTTCCAGGTTTGGCTTCCCAGCCTTTGCCTTCCAGGCCTGGCCAGGAACCCTGCTCTTTCCAGTTTTGGCCCACCAGACTTTTCCTTCCAAGACTGGCCCCAGACACCTCTCTTTGCTGTTTTGGCCCCTGAGTTTTTGCCTTTCGGTCCTAGCCCCAAACTTGTCTCATTCCAGTTTTGGCCCCCAAGTCTTTACCTTCCATACCTGGCCCCAAACCCTTCTCATTCCAGTTTTCGCTCCCCAGCCTTTACCTTCCAGGCCTTGCCTGAAACGCTAGCCATTCCAGGCCTGCCCGCTCCCATTCTTTGTCTTCCAGGCCTTGCTCCACAGTCTTTGCCTTCCAGGCCTGGCTCAGAACTCTTCTCATTCCACTTTTGCAACTCCAGCCTTGGCATTCCAGGCCTGGCCTTCCAGCCTTTGCCTTCCAGGCCTGGCCCCAAACTCTTCTCCTTCCAATATTGGCTCCTGCGCATTTGTATTCCAGGTCTGGCCCCGAGCCCTTCTCTTTCCAGTTTTGGTGCCCAAGCCTTTACCTTCCAGGTCTGGCCCCGAACAATTCTTGTTCCAGTTTGGCATCCTCAGGCTTTGCCTTCTAGGCCTGGGCCCCAACACTTCTCTTTCCAGTTTTGGCCTCCCAGCCTTTGCCTTCCAGGTCTGGCCCCAATCCTAACTCATTCCAGTTTTGGCACTCACCTTTGCCTGCCAACCCTGGCCCCCGAGGCTTTGCCTTCCAGGCTTGTCCCCGAACACTTCTCGTTCCAATTTTGACCCCCCCAGCCTTTGCCTTCCAGGCCTGGACACCCAGCCTTTGCCTTCCAGGCCTGGCACCGAACTCTTCTCATTCATGTCTTGGTTCCCCAGCCTTTGCCTTCCAGGCCTGGCTCTGAATGCTTCTCGGTCTAGTTTTGGCCCCACAGCCTTTGCCTTCCAGGCCTGGCCCTGATCCCTTCTCATTCCAGTTTTGGCCCTCCAGCCTTTGTGTTCCAGGCCTGGCCCCACAGCCTTTGCCATCCAGTCCTGGCTCTGAACTCTTCTCATTCATGTACTGGTCCCCCAGGCTTTGACTTGCAGGCCTGTCTTGGAACACTTCTCGGTCCAGTTTTGGTCCCCCAGCCTTTGCCTTCTAGCCCTGGCCCTAAACCCAACTCTTTCCAGTTTTGGCCCTTGCCTTTGCCTTCCAGCCCTGGCCCCCGAACCTTTGCTTTCCAGGCCTGGCCCCGAACCCTTCTTGTTCCAGATTTGGCCACCGAGCCTTTGTATTCCAGGTCTGGCCTGGAGGACTTCTCAAGCCAGTTTTGGTTCCCCAGCCTTTGTATTCCAGGCCTGGTCCCGTTCCTTTATCATTCCAGTTTTGTCCCCCCAGCCTTTGCCTACCAGGCCTTGCCCCAAACCCTTCTCATTCCAGTTTTGCCCACCAGACTTACCTTCTAAGACTGGCCCCCCAGCCATTTCCTTCCAGGCCAGGACCCGAACCCTTCTTGTTCCAGGTTTTCCTCTCAGCCTTTCCCTTCCAGGCCTGGCCCCCCAGCCTTTGCCTATCAGACCTGGCTCCAAACCCTTCTCAGTCCAGTTTTGGTCCCCCAGCCTTTGCCTTCCAGGCCCGGCCCTGAACCCAACTCTTTCCAGTTTTGGCCCCCCAGCCTTTGCCTTCCAAGCCTAGCCCCCAGGCTTTGCCTTCCAGGGCTGGCGCCGAACCCTTCTCATTCCAGTTTTATCCCCTCAGCGTTTGCCTTCCAGGCCTGGCCCCGAACCGTACTTGTTCCAGTTTTGGCCCCTCGGCTTTTTCCTTCCAGGCCTGGCCCCCCAGGCTTTGATTTCAGGGCCAGGCCTGAACCCTTCTCTTTCCAATTTTGGTCCCCCAGCCTTTGCCTTCCAGTTCTTGTCCCAAACCCTTCTCGTTGCAGTTTTGGCCCCCCATCCTTTTCCTTCCAAGCCTGGCTCTGAACCTTTCCCTTTCCAGGTTTCCAGGCCTGGCCATGAACTCTACTCTCTCCAGTTTTGGGCCCGCAGACTTTGCCTTCCAGCCCTGGCCCCTAACCCATCTCGTTCCAGTTGTGCCCCCCTAACACTTTTCTTCCAGGCCTGGCTGGCCAGATTTTGCCTTCTGACCTGGCTCCTCAGTCTTTGCCTTCCAGGCTGGCCCGAATCCTTCTCTTTCCAGTTTTGGCTCATAGCCTTTGACTTTCAAGCCTGGCTCCTAACCCTTCTCATTCCAGTTTTGGCCCACAGCCTTTGCCTTCCAGGCCTAACCCCCTAGCCTTTGCTTTCCATGCCCAGCCCCAAACCCTTGTCGTTTCAGGCCTGTCCACTCAGGCTGTGCCTTTCAGGCCTGGCCTACCAGGCTTTGCCTACCAGGCCAAGCTCCCCATCCTCTGTCTTCCAGGCCTGGTCATCCAGATTTTGCCTTCCCTGCCTGGCCCCAAATCCTTCTCATTCCAGTTTTGGTCCCCCAGCCTTTGCCTACCAGGCTAGGCCCCAAACACTTCTCGCTCCACTTTTGGCACCCCATCCTCTGCCTTCCAGGCCTGGACCCAAACTCATCTCTTTCTAGTTTTGGCCCCCGCCCCTTTGCCTTCCAGGACTGGCCCTGAACTCTTCTTGTTCCACTTTTGTCCCACCAGCCTTTACCTTCCAGGCCTGTACCCGAACCTTTCTCTTTCCTAGTTTTGCTCCCCCAGCCACTGCCTTCCAGGCCTGCCCCCAACTCTTCTGTTTACACATTTGGCCCCTTAGCCTTTGCCTTCCAGGCCATGCCCAAAATCCTTCTCATTCCAGTATTGTCCCCCCAGCCTTTGCCTTCCTGGCCCGGGTCACTCAGTCTTTGCCTTCCAGGCCTGGGCCTGAACACTTCTTTTTCTAGTTTTGACTCCCAAGCCTTTGCTTTTGAAGCCTGGTCCTGAACGCTTTTCTTTCCAATTTTGGCCACCCAGCCTTTGCCTTCCAGGCCTGTCCCTGAACCCTTCTACTTCCAGCTTAGATTCCTCAGCATTTGCCTTCCAGGCCTGGCCCCGAACATTCTCTTTATAGTTTTGGCCCCGCAGACTTTGCCTTCTAGGCCTGACGCCGAATCCTTCTGTTCCAGTTTTGGCCCCCAGCCTTTGCCTTCCAGGACTGGACCCGAGCCCTTCTCTTTCTAGTTTTGGGCCAACAGACTTTGTCTTCCTAGTCTGGCCCCGAACCACTCTCTTTCTAGTTTTGGCCCCCTAAACTTTCCCTTCCAGTTCTGGCCCTGAACCCATCTTGATACAGTTTTGGCCCCCAGCCTTTGCCTTCCAGGCCTGGCCCCAAACCCTTCTCGTTCCAGATTTGCCCCCTCCCCCCCCACAGCCTTTGGCTTCCAGGCCTGCTCCTGACTCCTTCTGGATCCAGTTTTGGGCCTCCAGCCTTTGCCTTCCAGGCCTGGACTCGAACCTTCTCGTTCCAGTTAGGGTTCCCCAGCCTTTGCCTTCCAGGCCTGACCCCCCAGCCTTTGCCTTCAAAGCCCGGTCCCGAACCACTCTCTTTCTAGTTTTGGCACCCTAGCGTTTGCATTCCAGGCCTGGCCCTGAATCCTTCTCATTCAAGTTTTGGCCCCCAGCCTTTGCCTGGCCCCGAACCCATCTCGTTCCAGTTTTGGCACTCCATTGTTTGCATTCCAGGCTGGGAACTGAACACTTCTTGTTCAAGTTGTGACACCCCAGCCTTCGCCTTCGAGGCCTGGCCTTGAACCGCTCTCTTTCTAGTTTTCGACCCCAAGCCTTTGTCTTCCAGACCTGGCCCTGAACCATTCTCATTTCAGATTAGCCCTCCCCAGCCTTGCCTTCCAGGTCTTGTCCCTCAGCCTTTGACTTCAAGGTAAAGCCTGGCCCCCACCCCTCCTAATTTCAGTTTTGGCACCCAAACATTTCCTTCCAGACCTGACCCCGAACTTTTCTCTTTCCAGTTTCGGCTTCCCAGTCTTTGACGCCCAGACTTGGCCCTGAAACCTTCTTGTTCCATTCATTATTGGCCCCCAAACTTGGCCTTCCAGGCCAGGCCTCGAACAATTGTCGTTCTCGTGTGACCACCCAGCTTTTGCCTTCCAGGTCTGGCCCCAAACCCTTCTCTTTCCAGTTTTGGCCACCCAGCCTTTGACTTCCAGGCTTGGCCACGAACCCTTCTTTGTCCAGCTTGGCCCCCTCAAGCCTTTGCCTTCCAGGCCTTGCCCCGAACACTTCTCATTCCAGTTTTGGCCCCCTAGTTTTTGATTTACAGGCCTATCCCGAACCACTCTCTTTCTAGGTTTGGCCCCCAAGCCTTTGCCTTTTGGGCCTGGCCCAAATCCTTCTCGTTCCAGTTTTGGCCCCCAGCCTTTGCCTTCCAGGCGTGGCCCTGAACACTTCTCATTCCAGTTTTGCCTCCCTAGCCTTTGCCTTCCAGGCCTGTCCCCAACTCTTCGCATTCCAGTTTTGACCCTCAAACAATGTTTTCCAGACCAGGCCCTGAACACTTCTCATTCCCATTTGGCCCCCAGCCTTTGCTTTCCAGGTCTGGCCTAGAGCCCTTCTCTTTTAGGTTTTGGCCCCTGAGGCTTTGCCTTTCAGGCCTGGTCTCGAATCCTTCTCGTTTCAATTTTGAACCCCAGCCTTTGCCTTCCAGGCCTGTTCCTGAAAGCTTGTCGATCCAGTTTTAGCCCCCAAATTTTGCCTTCCAGATCTGGCTCCGAATACTTCTCTTTCCAGTTTTGGCCTCCAAGTCTCTGCTGGCCCCGAATCCTTCTCGTTCCAGTTTTGGCCCCCAAACATTGCCTTCCAGGCCAGGCCCTGAACACTTCTCATTCCCGTTTGGCCCCCATAGCCTTTGCTTTAAAGGCCTGGCCCAGAGCCATTCTCTTTCCAGTTTTGGCCCACCAGCCTTTGCCTTCCAGGCCTAGCCAGGAACCCTTCTCGTTCCAGTTTTGGCCCCCAGCCTTTGCCTTCCAGACCTGGTTCCCTGGCCTTTGCCTTCCAGATTTGGCCCTGAACCCTTCTTTTCCTAGTTTGGGCCCCGAGCCTTTCCCTTCCAAGCTTGGCCCCAAATCCTTCTCTTTCCAGTGTTGGCCACCCAGGCTTTCCCTTCCAGGTTTGGCCACAAACTCTTCTCTTTCCAGTTTGGCCCCCCAGCCTTTGACTTCCAGGCCTGGTCCCCCATTATTTGCCGTCCAGGGCTGGCCCACAGCCTTTGCACACCATGCCTGGCCGAAACCCTTCTATTTCCAGTTTTGGCCCCCCCATGCTTTGCCTTCCAGGCCTTGCCCCGAATACTTCTCCTTCCACTTTCGGCCACCAGCCTTTGCATTCCAGGCCTGGGCCCTAACGCTTCTCTTTCTAGTTTTGACCCCCAGCCTTTGCCTTCCAGACCTGCCTCTGAACCTTTCTGATTCCAGTTTTGCCTCCCTAGCCTTTGCCTTCCAGGGCTGGTCCCAACCCTTCACATTCCACTTTTGCCCCCGAGCTGTTGCCTTCCTGACCTGGCCTTGAGCCCTTCTCTTTACAGTTTTGTCCTCCTAGCCTTGTCTAACCTTTTTCCCTAGCCTAACATTTTCCCTGATGTAACATTTTCCCCTCCCTTAAACTTTTCTCCTGCTCTAACCTTTTCCATGGCCTAAGCTTTTCCCCTGCCTAAGCTATAACCCTGTTTGAGCCCCCTAGAGCTTGCCTTGAAGGTTTGGCCCCTAACCCTTTTGTTTCCAGTTTGGGCCCCTCAGCCTTTGCCATGCAGGTTTGCCCCCAACAGCCTTTGCTTTGCAGATTTGGCCCCGAACCCTTTTAGTTCCAGTTTGAGCACCCTAGAGTTTGTCTTGCAGGTTTTGTCCCTAACTCTTTTCATTCAGGTTTGGGCCCCGCAGGCTTTGCCTTGAAGGTTTGGCCCCGGACACTTTTGGTACCAGTTTGGCTTCCCCAGAGTTTGCCGTGCAGGTTTGGCTCCAAAACTTTTTTGTTCAGGTTTGGGCCCCGCAGCCTTTGCCTTGCGGGCTCGGCCCTGAACCTTTTTAGTTCCACTTTGGGCCCCACAGCCTTTACCTGGCAGGTTGGGCCAGGAAGCTTTTTGTTTCCAGTTTAGGTCCTGCAGCTTTTGCCATGCAGGTATGACCCCCAACCCTTTTTATTCCCGTATGCCCCCCAAAGAGTTTGCCTTGCAGGATTGGCCCCTAACCCATTTCGTTTCAGTTTAGGTCCTTCAGCCTTTTTCTTGCAGGTTGGGCCCTAAACCTTTTCGTTCCAGTTCGGGGCCCCACAGCCTTTGCCTTGCAAGATTGGCCCCGAACCCATTTCGTTTCAGTTTAGATCCCTCAGCCTTTGTCTTTCAAGGTTGGGCCCTGAACCTTTGTTCGTTCCAGTTTGGGACCCCACAGCCTTTGTTTACAGATTTGGGCCTGAATCCTTTTGGTTCCAGTTTGGGCCCCACAGCCTTTGCCTTGCAGGATTGGCCCCCAACCCATTTCGTTTCAGTTTAGGTCCCTCAGCCTTTGTCTTGCAGGTTGGGCCCCGAACCCTTTTTCATTCCAGTTCAGGGCCCCGCAGCCTTTGCCTTACAGATTTGGCCCCAAACCCTTTTGGTTCCAGTTTGGGCCCCACAGCCTTGCCTTGCAGGTTTGGCTCCGAACCCTTTTGGTGCCACTTTGGGCTCCTTAGAGTTTGTCTTGCAGATTTGGCCCCAAACACTTTTGGTTGTAGTGTGGGCCCCGCCGCCTTTGGCTGGCAGGCATGGCCCCCAACCCTTTTTGTTCCAGTGTGCCCCCCCCAAAGGTTTTGCTTTGCTGAATTGGCCCGAATCCATTTTGTTTCAGTTTGGGTCCCACAGCATTTGCTTTGCAGGTTTGGCATCGAACCCATCTGGTTCCAATTTGGGCACCCTAGAGTTTGCCCTGCAGATATGGCCCTGAATGCTTTTTTTTTGGGGTTTGTGCCCCACAGCCTTTTTGGCCCCGAACCCTTTTGGTTTCCGTTTGGGCCCCACAGCCTTTGCCTTGCAGGTTTGCCCCCACCAATCTTTGCCTTGCAGCTTTGGCCTCACACAGTTTTGGTTCCAGTTTGGGCCCCCTCGAATTTGCCTTGCAGGTTTGGCCCCAAAACCCTCTCATTCCAGTTTGGGCCAGGCAGCGTTTGCCTTGTAGGTTTGGCTCCGAAACCTTTTCATTCCAGTTTGGTTCCCATGGACTTTGCCTTGCAGTTTAGGCCCGGAATGCTCTTGATTCCAGTTTGGGCCCGCAGTCCTTTGCCTTGCAGGTTTGGTCCCGAACCCATTTCGTTTCAGTTTGGATCCTGCTGCCTTGGCCTTGAAGGTCTGTACCCGAACTGTTTTGGTACCAGCTTGGCCCCCCTAGAGTTTGTCTTGCAGGTAATGCCCCAAACCCTTTGGGTATCAGTTTGGGACCCCTAGATTGTGCCTTGCAGGTTTGGCCCCGACCCCTTTTGTTCCAGTTTGGACCCTTTAGAGTTTGCCTTGCAGGTTTATCCCCCAACCCTTTTTGTTCAGTTTTGGGCCCCACAGACTTTGTCTTGCAGCTTTGGCCCCGAACACTTTTTGTTCCACTTGGGCCCCACAGCCTTTGCCTTGCAGGTTTGTCCCCCAACCCTTTTTGTTCAGTTTTGGGCCCCACAGACTTTGCCTTGCAGCTTTGGCCCCAAACACTTTTTGTTCCACTTGGGCCCCACAGCCTTTGCCTTGCAGGTTTGTCCCCCAACCCTTTTTGTTCAGTTTTGGGCCCCACAGACTTTGCCTTGCAGCTTTGGCCCCGAACACTTTTTGTTCCACTTGGGCCCCACAGCCTTTGCCTTGCAGGTTTGGCCACAAACCCTTCTCGTCCTGTTTGGAACAGGCAGCCTTTTTCTTTGCAGGTTGAACCCCTAATCCTTTTCGTTCCAGTTTGGGCCCTGTGGCCTTTGCCCTGCAGGTTTGGCCCCAACCCTTTTTATTAGAGAATGGACTCCAAAGAGTTGGCCTTGCAGGATTGGTCCCGAACCCTTCTTCATTCCAGTTTGGGCCTGGCAGCCTTTGCCTTGCAGGATTGGCTCCCAACCTATTTTGTTTCAGTGTGGGTCCCACAACCTTTGCCTTGCAGGTTTGGCCCCAAACCCTTTTCATTCCCCCAAAGTATGCATTGCAGGTTGAGCCCTGAACCCTTCTAATTTCAGTTTGGGCCCCCTAGAGATTACCTTGCAGGTTGGACCCCGAACCCTTTTCGTTCACATTTGGGCAGATGCCGAATTTGCCTTGCAGGTTTGGCCACCAAATCTTTTCATTTTAGTTTTGGTCCCGCAGATTTCGACTTGCAGTTTCAGACCTGAATACCTTGGCTTCCAGTTTGCGTCCCACAGCCTTTGCCTGGCAGGTTGGGTATGGAACGCTTTTGATTCCTGTTTAGGTCCTGCAGCCTTTGCCTTGCAGGTTTGGCCTCAAACACTTTTGGTTAGAGTTTGGGCCACCTAGAGTTTGCCATGCAGGTTTGGCCCTGAACCGTTTCGTTCCAGTTTGGGCACTGCAGCCTTTGCCTAAACTTTTCCCTTAGCCTAACCTTTCCCCCTGTCCTAACCTTTTCCCTTAGCCTAGGGTTTTCCCCTAGCCTACCCTTATGCCTTGCCTAACCTCTTCCCCTGGCCTAACCTTTTCCCATACCCTAACCTGAATCCTACCCTTTCATTTTCCCCTGGCCTAATCTTTTCCCTTGGCCTAACCTTTTCCCCTGGACTAACTTTTTCTCCTGGCCTAACCTTTTCTCCCGGCCTAAACTTTTCCTCTAGCCTAACCTTTTTCTGTAGCCTAATCTTTTCCCCTATCCTAACCTTTTACAGTAGCCTAACCCTTTCCCCTAGCCTAAGCTTTTTCCCTAACCTAACCTTTACAGCTAGCCAAACCTTTTCCCAAAGGCTTAACTTTCCCCTGGCCTAACCTTTCCCTCTGGCCTACCTATTTCCCCTGGCCTTTCCTTTTCCATTGTTTAACCTTTTTCCTAACCTAAAGTTTACACCTTGCCTAACCTTTTCCCGTAGCCTAACCTTTCCCCTTACCCAACATTTTGCCCTAGCCTAAACTTTTCCCGTAGCCTAACCTTTTCCTGTAGGCTAACCTTACCCCTCGCCTAACCTTGTGCCCTAGCCTAAACTTTTCCCGTAGCCTAACCTTTTCTCGTAGGCTTACCTTTCCTCTCACCAAACCTTTAGCCCTAACCTAATATTTTCCCCTGGCCTACCATTTTTCCCTGACTTAACCATTTCCCCTCGCTTAACCTTTTCCCTTAGCTTAAACATTTCCCCTAGAGTACCCTTGTCCCCTAGCCTAACCTCTTACCCAGGTCTAAACTTTTCCCATTGCCTAACCTGACCCCCAGCCTGACCTTTCTGCTAGCCTAATGCTTTTGCCTAGACCTAGACTAACCTTTTACCCTGGCCTCACCTTTGTCCCGGCCATACCTTTTCCCCAGCTTAACCTTTCCCCCCAGCATAACCTTTTCCCCTAGACTTAACTATTCCCCTCTCCTAACCTTTTCCCGTGGCCTAACCTGACCCCTAGCCTAACCTTTATCTTAGCCTAACTTTTCCCATCTATCGTTTCCCATGACCTAACCTTTTCCCCTGGCTTAACCTTCTCCCTGGCCTAACCTCTTCACCTACCCTAAACCTTTCCCCTAGCCTAAGGTTTTCCCTTTGCCTAACCTTTCCCCCACCTAACCTTTTCCCTTCTCCAACTTTCTCCCCTAGCCTAATATTTCCCCTAACCTAACATTTCCCCTAGCCTAACCTTTTCCCTCACCTAACCTTTTGACCTAGCCTAACCTTTTACTGTAGCCTAACCTTTTCCCATAGCCTAACCTTTTCCCCTACTCCAACTTTCTCCCCTAGCCTAACATGTTCCCCTAACCTAATGTTTCCTCTAGCCTAAACTTTCCCCTCACCTAACCTTTTGCCCTAGCCTAACCTTTTATGGTACCCTAACCTTTTCCCGTAGCCTAACCTTTCCTCTCACCTAACCTTTTGCCCTAGCCTAACATTTTCCCCTGGCTTAACCTCTTCCCCTGGCCTAACCTTTTCCCATAGCCTAACCTGACCTCCAGCCTAACCTTTCTGCTAGCCTAACGTTTTTACCTAGACCTAGACTAACCTTTTCCCCATGGCCTCCCCCTTTCCCCTGACCATACCTTTTCTACCCCAGTGCTTAGAACAGTGCTCTGCACATAGTAAGTGCTTAACAAATACCAACATTATTGTTTTCCCCCAGCGTAAACTTTTCCCCCAGTGTAACCTTTTCCCCTCATCTAACCTTTTCCCCTGGCCTAACTTTTTCCCCTAGCCTAACCTTTTCCCCAAGCCTAATCTTTTCCCCTAGCCTAACTTTTTCCCTTGGCCTATCCTATCGGTTTAACCTTCTCCCTTGGCCTATCCTATTGGCTTAACCTTCTCTCTGGCCTAACCTTTTCCGCTAGCCTAACCGCAAACTCTAGGGGACCCAAACTGGAACCAAAAGTGTTCAGGGCCAAACCTGCAAAGCAAAGGCTGAGGGGCCAAACCTGCAAGGCAAAGGCTGCAGGGCCCAAAAGGGTGTGAGACCAAAGTTGCAAGGCAAAGAATGGGAGGCCAAATCAGCAAAGCAAAGGCAGCAGGGCCCAATGTGGAAACAAAAGGGTTCCGGGCCCAAACTGCACGTTAAAATCTGCAGGACTGAAACTGGAACGAAAATGGTTTGGGGCCAAACCGGCAGGGCAGAGGCTGCCCTGCCTCAACAGGAACAAGAAGGGAACAGGGCCCAAATTGGAACAAAAAGGGTTCTGGGCCCAAACTGCAAGTTAACGTCTGCAGGACTGAAACTGGAACGAAAATGGTTCGGGGCCAAACCTGCAAGGGAAACTCTAGTGGGCCCAAAATGGAAACAAAAGGGTTAGGGCCAAACCTGCAAGACAAATTCTGGGGGGGAGGGGGCAAACTAGTACAAAAGGTGTTTGGGGGTAAACCTGCCAGGCAAATGTTGCGGGACTCAAACTGAAATGAATATTGTTTGGGGACAAACCTGCAAGGCAAACTCGGGGGAGGTGGTATAAACTGGAAAAAAAAAGAGTTGGGAGCCAAAATTTCAAGGCAAAGACTGCGGAGCCCAAACCTGAACGAAAACAGTTCAGGGCCAAAACTGCAAGGCAAAAACCGGGGGCCCAAAATGGAACCAAAAGGGTTTGGGGCCAAACCTGCAAGGCCAAGGCTGTGGGGCTCAAAACTGAATGAAAAGGGTTCGGTGCCAAAGCTGCAAGGCAAAGGTGGTGGGACAAACCTGCAAGGCAAAGACTGCAGGTCCCATACTGAAACCAAAAGGGTTCGGTGCCAAACCTGCAAGGCAAAGGCTTTGGGGCCCAAACTGGAAACAAAAGGGTTCAGGGCCAATCCTGCAAGGCAAAGGTTGCAGGGCCCAAACCTGAATGAAAAGGGTTCGGAGACAAACATGCAGGGCAAAGCCTGCAGGGCCCAAACCGGAAAGAAAAAGGTTCGGGGCCAAACCTGCAAGGTAAACTCTAGGGGGCCAAAACTGGAAACAAATGGGTTTGGGCCAAACCTGCAAGGCAAAACTCTGCGGGGGGGCCAAAATGGTACCAAAGGTGCTCGCGGCTAAACCTGCCAGGCAAAAGTTGCGGGACTCAAACTGAAACCAATAGGGTTTGGAGACAAACCTGCAAGGCAAATTCTGGGGGTGCCAAATTGAAACAAAAAGGGTTGGGAACCAAACCTGCAAGGCAAAGTCTGGGGAGCCCAAACCTGAATGAAAACGGTTCAGGGCCAAACCTGCAAGGCAAAGACTGGGGGCCCAAAGTGGAACCAAAAGGGTTCGGGCCAAACCTGCTAGGCAAAGGCTGCTGGGCTTAAACTGGAACAAAGAGGGTTTGGGGCCAAAGCCACAAGGTAAAGGCTGCCAGGCCCAAACCTGAACGAAAATGGTTCGGTGCCAAAGCTGTAAATCAAAGGCTGGGGTGACAATTCTACAAGGCAAAGGCTGCGGGGCTCAAATTGGAACCAAAAGAATTTGGGGCCAAATCTGCAAGGCAAAGGCTGCGAGGCCTAAACTGGAAAGAAAAGGGTACGGGGCCAAAGCTGCAACGCAAAGGCTGCAGGGCCCAAACCTGAACGAAAATGGTTCTGGGGACAAACCTGCAGGGCAAGACTGGGGGCCCAAAGTGGGACCAAAAGGGTTTGGGGCCAAACCTGCTAGGCAAAGGCTGCGGGGCTTAAACTGGAACCAAAAGGGTTCAGGGCCAATGCTGCAAGGCAAAGGTTGCCGGGCCCAAATCTGAACGAAAAGGGTAAAGTGCCAAAGCTGCAAGGCAAAGGCTGGGTGACAACCCTGTGAGGCAAAGGCTGCGGGGCCCAAACTGGAACCACAAGGGTTTGGGGCCAAACCTGCAAGGCAAAGGCTGCGGGGCCCAAACCTGAACGAAAAGGTTTTGGGGCCACACATGCAAGGCAAACGCCATGGACACAAACCTGCAAGGCAAAATCTGCGGGGCCCAAACTGGAACCAAAATGGTTCGGGGCCAAACATGCAAGGCAAATGCTTCGGGGCTCAAACTGGAACCAAAAGGGTTTGAGGCCAAACCTGCAAGGCAAAAGCCTGCAGGGCCCAAACTGAAACTAAAAGAGATTGGGGCCAAACTTGCAAAGCAAAGGCTGTGGGACCCAAACCTGAATGAAAAGGGTTTGGGGCCAAACTTGCAAGGCAAACGCTAGTGAGGCCAAACTGGAACAAATCGGGTTAGGAGCCAAACCTGCGAGGCAAAGACTGCAGGGCCCAAACCTGAACAAAAAGGGTTCAAGGCCAAACATACAAGGCAGAAACTGGGGGCCCAAACTGGAAACAAAAGGGTTCGGGGCCCAATCTGCAAGGCAAAGGCTGCAGGTCCCAAACTGTAACTGTAAAGGTTTCAAGCAGCATGGCTCAGTGGAAAGAGCACGAGCTTTGGAATCAGAGGTCATGGGTTCAAATCCCAGCTCTGCCACTTGTCAGCTGTGTGACTGTGGGCAAGTCACTTAACTTCTCTGTGCCTCAGTTACCTCATCTGTAAAATGGGGATTAGGACTGTGAGCCCCACTTGGGACAACCTGATTCCCCTGTGTCTACCCAGCTCTTAGAACAGTGCTCTGCACATAGTAAGTGCTTAACAAATAACAACATTAAAGGTTTCGGGGCCCAGTCTGCAAGACAAAGTCTGGGAGACCCAAACTGGAACGAAAATGGTTCGGGGCCAAACATGCAAGGCAAAGAGTGGGGGGACAAACTTTCAAGGCAAAGGCTGCGGGGCCCAAAATGGAACCAAAAGGGTTCAGGACCAAGCCTGCAAGCCATACCCTACAGGGCCCAAACTGGAACCAATAGGGTGCGAGGCCAAAGCTGCAAAGCATAGCCTGGGAGGGCAAGCCTGAAAGGTAAAGGCTGCGGGGCCAAAACTGGAATCAAAAGGGTTAGGGGACAAATCTGCAAGGCAAAGCCTGTGGGAACCAAACTGGAACAAAGAGCATTCATGTCCTAACCTGCAAGACAAAGTCTGTGGGACCCAAACTGGAACAAAATGGTGTCGTGGCCAAACCTGCAAGACAAAGACTGCCTGGCCCAAACCGGAACGAAAAGGGTTCTGGGCCAAACCCGCAAGGCAAACTCTAGGGGGCCCAAACTGGAACCAAAAGGATTCGGGGCCAAACCTGCAAGGCAAAGGCTGAGGGATCCAAACTGAAATGAAAAAAGTTTGGGTACAAATCTGAAAAGCAAACTCTGTGAGGGACAAACTGGAACAAATGAAGTTGGGACCCAAACCTGCAAGGCAAAGGCTTTGGAGGCCAATCCTGAACGAAAAGGGTTCGGAGACAGACCTGAATGGCAAACTCTGTGGGGAGCCAAACTGGTACCCAAAGTGTTCAGGGCCAAACCTGCAAGGCAAAGATTCGGGGGGCAAATCTATAAGGCAAAGCCTGAGAGACCCAAACTGGAACCAAAAGGATGTAGGGCCAAACCTACAATGCAAAGGCTGCCAGGGCCCAAACCTGAACTTACAGGGTTTGGGGCCAATCCTTCAAGACAAACTCTAGGGTACCCAAACTGGAACCAAAAGGGTTTGGGGCCAAAGCTGAAAGGCAAAGGCTGCCAGGCCCAAACTGGAACGAAAAGGGTTCTAAGCCAAACCCGCAAGGCAAACTCTAGGGGCCCAAACTGGAACTAAAAGGGTTTGGAGCAAAACCTGAGAGACAAACTCTGGGTGGGCCAAACTGGTACCAAAAAGGATTGGGTCCAAGGCCAAGGCTCTGAAATGCAAACTTAAATGAAACGGGTTCAGGGCTAATCCTTTAAGGCAAGGCTGGGAAGCCCAAATTTGAAGAAAAAGGGGTTGGGGCCAAAGCTGTAAGGCAAAGGACGGCGGGGCAAACCTGCAAAGCAAAGGCTGTGGGGCCCAAAGTGGAAACGAAAGGGTTCAGGGTCAAACCTGCAAGGCAAAGGCTGTGGGGCCCAAAGTGGAAACAAAAGGGTTCAGGGCCAAATCTGCAAGGCAAAAATTGTGAGGGGGACAAACTTGAAAGGCAAAGGCTACGGGGCCCAAATTGGAACCAAAATCATTCGGGGTCAACCATGCAAGGCAAAGGGTGCCTGGTCCAAACTGTAACAAAAAGGGTCTGGGGACAAGCCTGCAAAGCAAAGGCTGGGGGCAGGGGGCGGGGGGCAAAGCTGCAAGGCAATGGCTGTGAGGCCTAAACTGAAACTAAAATGGTTAGGGGCCAAACCTGCAAGGCCAACACTGGGGGGCCAAACTGGCACCAAAAGTGTTCGGGGCCAAACCTGCAAGGCAAATGGCTGGGGGGACAAACTTGCAAGGCAAAGGCTGCAAGGCCCAAACTGGAGCCAAAATCATTCTGGGCCAACCATGCAAGGCAAAGGCTTCCTGGCTCAAACAGGAATAAATAGGGTTTGGGACCCAAACTGCAAGGCAAAATCTGCGGGCCTCAAACTGGAACGAAGACGGTGCAGGGATAAACCTTCAAGGCAAAGGCTTGCGGGGTCCAAACCTGAAAGAAAATGCTTCGGCCCAACTTTCAAGGCAAACTTTAGGGGGCCCAAATTGGAACCAAAAGGGTGCGGGCCAAACCTACAAGGCAAACTCTGGGGAGGCCAAACTGGTACCAAAAGAGCTTGGGGCTAAACCTGCAAGGCAAAGGCTGTGGGGCCCAAACCTCAACGGAAAAGGTTTGGGGACAAACAAGCAAGCAAAGGCTGTGGGTCCCAAACTGGAACGAAAAGGATTGGGGCCAAACTTGCAATGCAAAGGCTTTAAGTCCCAAACCTGAATGAAAAGGGTTCAGGGACAAATCTACAAGGCAAACTCTGGCGGGGGGGGGTGGGCAACTGGAACCAAAAGCGTTTGGAGTCAAATCAGCAAAGAAAAGCCTATGGGGGGCAAACCCGCAAGGCAAAGACTGCAGGGCCCAACCCAGAACCAAAAATATTCGGTGCCAAACTTGCAAGGCAAACTCGGGGGTGGGGGTGGGGGGGGAGGGGCGGCGCAAACTGGTACAAAAACGGTGCGGGGCCAAACCAGCAAGGCAAAGGTTGCTGGGCCTAAACTGGAACCAAAAGGGTTTGGGGCCAAAGCTGCAAGGTAAAGGCTACAGGGCCCAAACCTGAACGAAAGGGTTTCAGGGACAAACCTGCAAGGCAAACCTTGGGGGGGCCAAAGTGGAACAAAAGGCGTTGGAGGCTAAGCCTGCAAAGCAAAGGCTGGGGGACCCAAACCTGAACAAAAAGGGTTGAGGGTCAAACCTGCAAGGCAAAGACTGGGGGCCCAACTCGGAAGCTCCTCTCCCTTGCAGCGGAGCCTTGCACTGCCCGGCCCCTATTCCCGGCTAGCTCTTTGGGCTGCCGGTCGCCGACTCATCTATGCTGGCACCGCCTCTCCTGGGAGCTGAGCCTTGGCACGTGGGCTCGGGATCTCTGCTCCCTCGGGGGTGAGTTTTGGACCGCCGGTCCCCCTTATTCTCCACTGAATCGGCCGCCACATGGACTCGGGAGCTCCTCTCCCTTGCAGCGGAGCGTTGCACCGCCCGGCCTCTATTACCGGCAAGCCCTTCGCCTGTCGATCGCCGACTCATCCGCGCCACCACCGCCTCTCCCAGGGAGCTGCGCCTTGGACCCCCCCGACCCCGCGCCCGCCTCAACCTTTCGCAACCTGGATCTCCGCACCCCCGCTCAAGGACTCCTACACTAAGGATACCCGCCCCCCGCTCACCGCCGACCCCCAAGGCACCAGCTCCCCTTGTGCTCTCCTGCTCAGCCCTGGGGACATTGTGCTCCCCTGCTCGGCCCTGGGGACAGTGTGTCCCCCTGCTCGGGCCCGGGGAAATTGTGCTCCCCTGCTCGGCTCTGGAGACATTGTGCTCCCCTGCTCGGCCCTGGGGACATTGTGCTTCCCAACCGCCCCCTGACCCCCGCACTCTGCCTGAAGCGGCCATTTTGGGAAACCTTCACTCCCTCTTCCCCCGTGAAGTGATTCATCTCCCCAACCCCCGCCCCGGGCGACGATGTCCTTGTTCTCACCGTGTTACCCTACCTTAGCCGCCGCCTACGCCCGCAACCCACCCCGGACATCCTCAGGGCTCCCGCCACCGCCTCAGAGACATTTGGACATGAGCCCCGGAACTCTCCTTGCCGCTGGCCTTTTGACTTTGATTTTGATCAGGTCGACCCTTAGTCAAGTCGACCCCCGACCCTGGTCATCGCCCACTTATTAATACTATTTTATTGTATCATATTGTATCATGTTACTATATTACCGATTTCGCATGTTATTGTTAATTGTTGTCAGTGCTGCCACCTACCTCTCTGCCCTCCCCATGTCCTTTCACCCCCCCCTCCTCCCACCTGCTCCTCCCAATCCTCTCCTTCCCCTTCCCCTCTCTCGCCCAGCTCTTTCCCGCTCTCTGCTCTGCCTCCTTCCCCTCCCTCTCCCCCACCCTAGAACCCCGCTTTACCAGCGCCACCCCTCTTCCCCCTCCCCCTACGCTTCCCCCCACCAAACCCCCTCCTCCCACCCTACCCCCTTCCCTCTTTCCCACCCACGTCCCATCCCAGTCTTCCTGCCCCACCGCCACCCCTCCTCCCCCTCTCCCCGTCCAGGGCTATGCCACCTCGTTCCCATCCAAACCCTCTCCTCCCCCCGCTCTCCCTCCTCTCCCCCTTGCACCCACAGCTACTTTCAAGTGTGGCATCTGGAACCCCCGCTCCATTACAGGTAAACTACCTTTCATCCATGACCTTTTCCTTTCCCGCTCTCTCCTCCTCCTCGCCCTTACGGAAACCTGGCTCACTCCTGATGACACGGTCTCCGCCGCTGCTCTCTGCAGCGGAGGCCTCTCCTTCTCCCACTCCCCCAGACTCACCGGAAAGAGAGGAGGCGTCGACTTCCTCCTCTCACCCCGTTGCCGCTTCCGCACTATCCCTCCTTCTCCTTCCCTCTCCTTCCCCTCCTTTGAAGCCCATATCATTTGCCTCTACCACCCCCTCCAGATACTTGTAGCCGTCATTTACCGCCCTCCTGGTCCCATCTCCGACTTCTTCAGCCACCTAGACCCCTTTCTCACCTTCCTTCTCTCCTTCTCTCTGCCCACTCTGATCCTCGGAGACTTCAACATCCACATGGATATCCCCGGTGACTCCTCTGCCGCCTGCCTGCTACCCCTCCTCGACTCTGCCAACCTCCTGCTCCACCATACCTTGCCCACTCACCGATTCGGTCACACCCTCGATCTCATCTCCTACCGCTGCACTATCTCCTCTCTCACCAACTCTGAAATCCCTCTCTCAGACCATAAGCTTCTCACCTGCTTCATCTCTCACACTCCCTCCCCCCTGCAAATCTTTGCTACTCCCCCACAGAGACCTCCGCTCTCTTGATCCCACAAATCTTTGCTACTCCTCCACAGAGACCTCCGCTCTCTTGATCCCATCCATCTCTCCAAAAGCATCTCTCCCCACCTTGCCCCCCGTCCTCTCTTCCCACTCTCGATGATCAGGTCACCGCTCTCAACTCCACCCTATCTACTCATCTCGACTCTCTTGCCCCCCTTTCCCTCCACAGCTCTCGCTCCACTAACCCACAGCCCTGGGTCACTGCCTCTGTCTGCCTCTTACACTCCTATGCTCGAGCTTCCGAGCGCTGCTGGTGAAGGTCCAAGCACCAAGGACTCTCCTCCGTCAGGCAAAACTTCTTTTCCTCCCTCATCGACACCCATGCCCGACACCCCCGCCAATTGTTCCGGACCTTTAACTCTCTCCTCAGGCCCCCTGTTCCTCCCCCTCCCCCATCTCTCACCCTCAATGATCTGGCTACCTACTTCATCACAAAAATTAACACAATCAGGTCTGAGCTCCCCAAAGTCACCCCACCCCTTCCTGCCTCCCCCCTCCAACCCTCTCCCCTACTTTCCCATCCTTCCCTGCAGTATCCTCAGAGGAGATCTCCTCCCTCCTCGCAAGTGCCACCCCTTCCACCTGTGCCTCGGACACCGTTCCCGCTCACCTTATAAAAACCATCGCCCCTGCCCTCCTCCCCTCCTTAACTTCTATCTTTAACCACTCACTCTCCAATGGCTTCTTCCCCTCTGCCTTCAAACATGCCCATGTCTCCCCCATCCTAAAAAAACCCTCTCTCGACCCCACTTCCCCTTCCAGTTATCGCCCTATATCCCTACTACCCTTCCTTTCCAAGATCCTAGAATGAGTCATCTACACTCGCTGCCTAGAATTCCTTAATTCCCATTCTCTCCTGGACCCCCTCCAATCTGGCTTCCAACCCCTCCACTCTACCCAGTCTGCTCTCTCTAAGGTCACCCTTGACCTCCTTCTTACCAAATCCAATGGCTCCTACTCTATTCTAGTGTTAGGCTAGGGGAAAAGAAAGGTTAGACAGGGAAAAGTTTAGATTATGTAAAAGGTTAGGATAGGGGAAAAGTTTAGGCCAGGAGAAAAGGTTACGCCAGGGAAAAGGAAAGGCCAGGGGAAAAGCTTAGGCTAGTGGAAAAGCTTAGGCTAGGGTAAAAGTTTAGGCCAGGGGAAAAGGTTAGGTCAGGGGAAAAGGTTAGGCCAGGGGAAAAGGTTAGGCCAGGAGAAAAGGTTAGGACAGGGAAAGGGTAGGCTATGGAAAATGGTTGGTCTGGGAAAAAAGGGGAGGTCAGGGAAAAGGTTAGACTGGTAAATTTTTAGGCTGGGGAAAGGTTAACCTAGGGGTAAAGCTTAGGCTAGGGGAAAAGGTTAGTCTCGGGGAAATGTTTAGGCTAGGGTAAAAGGTTAGGCTAGAGGAAAAGTAAAGGCAGGAGGAAAAGGTTAGGCGGGGGAAAAGGTTAGGCCAGGGGAAACAGGCCAGGGGAAACAGGCCAGGAGAAAAAGTTAATTGTTAGGCTAGGGGAAAGGATAGGATAGGTGTCAGGTTAGGCTTTGGGAAAAGGTTAGGCCAGGGGAAAAGGTTAGGCTAGAAGAAAAGGTTAACGGAAAAGGTTAGGCCAGGGGAAATGGTTAAGTCAGGGGAAATGGTTAGGTCAGAAAAATGGATAGGTCAAGGGAAAAGGTTAGGCTAGGGGAAAAGGTAAAGCTAGGGGAAAAGTTTAGGCGAGGGGAAATGTTAAACTAAGAGAAACGGTTAGGTTAGTGAAAGAGTTAAGTCTAGGGGAAAAAGTTAGTCGAGGGAAAACGGTTAGGCTAGGGGAAAGTGTAGGCTAGGGGAAATGTTTGTTTAGGGGAAAATATTAGGCAAGTGGAGAATGTTGGGGTAGGGGAAAAGGTTTGGCTAGGGTAAAATGTTAGGCCCGGGAAAAATTTAGGCCAGGAGAAAAGGTTAGGCCAGGGGAAATGTTTACATCCGGGGAAAAGGTTATTTCAGGGAAAATGATAGGCGAAGGGAAAAGGTTAGTCTAGAACGTTAAACTAGGGGAAAGGTTGCACCAGAGGAAAAGGTTAGGCCAGGGGAAAAGGTTAGGCCAGGGGAAAAGGTTATGTCAGGGAAAGGGATAGGCCAAGGGAAAAGGTTAGACTTGGTTAAAACATTAGGTAAGGTAAAGGGCAAGGTAAGGCTAAGGGAAAAGGTTAGGCCAGGGGAAAAGGTTAGGAGGAAAATGTTAAGCCAAGGGAAAAGGCAGGGCTAGGCAAAAACGTTAGGCTGTGGAAAGGTTAGGCTAGGGGAAAAGGTTAGGCCAGGGGAAAGGTTTAGGCATGGGGAAAAGGTTAGGATGAGGGTAAAGTTTAGGCCAGGGGAATAGGTAAGGCAAGGGATAAGGTTAGGCTAGGGGAAAGAATAGGCTAGAGAAAAGGTTAGGCTAAGGAAAAAGTTTAGGCTAATGGAAAAGTTTAGGCTAGGGGAAAAGGTTAGGCCAGGAAGAAGGTTAGGCCAGTGGAAAAGGTTAAGTCAGAGGAAAAAGTTAGGTCAGTGGAAAAGGTTAGGTCAGTGGAAAGGATAGGCCAAGGGAAAAGGTTAGGCTAGGAGAAAGGTTAGACTAGGAGTCAGGTTATTCTATGGGAAAAGGGCAGGCAAAGGGAAAAGTTTAGGCTAGGGGAAAGATTAGGCTAGGGGAAACGTTAGGTTAGGGGAAAATATTAGGCTAAGGGAGAAAGCTGGGGAAAGGGAAATGGTTGGGAGGGGGGAAGGTTAGGCTAGAGGAAAATTTTAGGCTAGGGGAAAGGTTTAGCCTAGGGGAAAAGATTAGGCCAGTGGAAAAGTCTAGGCTAGGGGAGAAGGCTAGAAGGGGGAAAATTTGGGCCAGGGGAAAAGGTTAGGCCAGTGGAAAGGTTTAGGCACAGGGAAAAGGTTAGTATATGGGTAAAGTTTAGGCCAGGGGAATAGGTGAGGCTAGGGGAAAGGTTAGGCTAAGGGAAAAGTTTAAACTAATGGAAAAGTTTAGGCTAGGGGAAAAGGTTAGGCCAGGGAGAAGGTTAGGCCTGTGGAAAAGGTTAGGTCAGTGGAAAGGTTTAGGTCAGTGGAAAGGATAGGCCAAGGGAAAAGGCTAGCCTAGGAGAAAGGTTAGGCTAGGGGTCAGGTTATTCTATGGGAAAAGGTTAGGCAAGGGGAAAAATTTAGGCTAGGGGAAAATGCTCGGCGAGAGCAAAAGGTCAGTCTAGAGGAAAGATTAGGCTAGGGGAAACGTTGGGTTAGGTGAAAATATTGGGCTATGGGAAAAAGTTGGGGAAGGGGAAATGGTTAGGAGGAGGGAAAGATTAGGCTAGGGGAAAAGTTTAGGTTAGGGCTAAAGTTTAGGTAGGGGAAAAGTTTAGGGTGGGGAAAAATTTAAGCTAGGGGAAAAGGTTAGGCCAGTGGAAAAGCTTAGGTCAATGGAAAGGATAGGCCAAGGGAAAAGGGTTAGCCTGGGATAAAGGTTAGGCTAGGGGTCAAGTTATTCTATGGGAAAAGGTTAGGCAAGGGGAAAAGGTTAGGTTAGGGGAAAGATTAGGCTGGGCAAAGATTAGGCTAGGGAAAGATTTGGCTAGGGGAAACGTTATGTTAGGGGAAAATATTAGGCTAAGGGAGAAAGTTGGAGAAGGGGAGATGGTTAGGAGGGGGAAAAGGTTAGGCTTGGGGAAAAGGTTAGGCTTGGGGAAATGGTTATGTCATGGGTAACGATAGGCCAAGAGAAAAGTATAGGCTAGGATAAAGGTTAGGCTAGGGGTCAGGTAAGGCCAGGGGAAAAGGTTTGGCCAGGGGAAGAGGTTAGATGAGGGGAAGAGGTTAGGCTAGGGGTCAGGTAAGGCCATGTGAAATGGTGAGGCTAGGGGAAGAGGTTTGGCAAGGGGAAGAGGTTAGATGAGGGGAAAAGGTTAGTCTAGAGGAAAATGCTAGGCTAGGGGAATAGGTTAGGCCAGGGGAAATGGTTAGACCATGGGAAAAGTTTAAATCAGGGAATAGGTTATGCTAGCGGAAAATGTTAGGCCAGGGGGAAAGGTTAGGCCAGGGGGAAAGGTAAGGCTTTGGGAAAAGGTTAGGCTATGTGTAAAGGTTAGGTGAGGGGAAAAGCAGGTTAGGCTAGGTGTAAAGATTAGGTTCGGGAAAAAGCTTGGGCTAGGGGAAAGAGTTCGGCTAGGGTAAAAGGTTTGGCTATGGGAGAAGGTTACGCCAGGGGAAATGTTTATGCCTTGTGAAATGGTTAGGCTAGGGTAAAAGGTTTGGCTATGGGAAAAGGTTACGCCAGGGGAAATGTTTATGCCTTGTGAAATGGTTAGGCTCAAGGTAAAGGTTAGGCCACAGGAAAAGGTAAGCCTTCAGGAAAAGGTTAGGTTAGGTGTAAAGTTTAGGTTAGGGGAAAAACAATTAGGCTAGGCTTAAAGGTTAGGTTCAGGGAAAAGCTTAGGCTAGGAGATAGGATTAGGCGAGGGGAAAAGGTTAGGCTAGGGGAAGGTAAGGCTATGGAAAATGGTTGGTCTGGGGGAAAATGTTAGGTCAGGGGAAAGGTTAGGCTATGGTAAATTGTTAGGCTAGGGGAAATGTTTACACTAAGGGAAAAGGTTAGGTCAGGGGAAAAGGTTAGGCTATGGGAAAAGGTTAGGCCAGGGACATGGTTACGCTAGGGGAAAACGTTTGTCTCGGGGAAATGTTTAGGCTAAGGGACAAGGTTAGGCCAGGGAAAGGGTTAGACTATGGGAAATTGATAAGCAAGGAAAAAACTTTAGTCCAGGGGAAAGATTATGCAAGGGAAAGCTTAGGCTAGGGAAAATGTTTAGACTAGGGGAAAAGGTTATATCAGGGAAAGGTTAGGCTATGGGAAATGGTTAGGCTAAGGGAAAAGGTTAGACTAGGGGCAAAGGTTAGACTGGGGAAAGGTTAGGCCATGGAAAAGGTTAAGCTGGGGGAAAACTTTAGGCTAGGGGAAAAGCTTATCCTGGGAAAAAAGTTAGGTCAGCCAAAATTTAGGGCAAGGGAAATGTTTAGGGAAGGGGAAAATGTTATGTCAGGGAAAATGTTAGGCTACGGCAAAAGGTTAAGCAAGGGAAAAGGTTAGGTGAGGGGAAAGGTTAGGTTGCAGAAAAAAGTTAGGCTACAGGAAAAGGTTAGGCTACGGGAAAATGTTAGGCTAGGGCAAAAGTTTAGGTGAGGGAAAAGGTTAGGCTATGGGAAAAGATAAGGCAAGGTATAAAGATTAGGCTAGGGGAAAGATTAGATTAGGGGAAAGATTAGGCTAGGGAAAAGGATAGGCCAGGGGAAAAGGTTAGGCCATGGGAAACATTTAAGTCGGGGAAGAGGTTATGTTAGGGGAAAAGATTAGACCAGGGAGAAAGGAAACCTTTGGGAAATGGTTAGGCTAGGTGTAAAGGTTAGGTTAGGGTAAAAACTTGGGCTAGGGAAAAGGGTTAGGCTAGTGTAAAAGGTTAGGCTAGGGGAAATGATTATGCTAGCGGAAAAGGTTAGGCTAGGGGAATAGTTTAGGCCAGGGAAAAAGTTAGGCCAAGGAAAAAGGTTAAGCTAGGGGAAAAGGATAGTCTGGGGGGATATATTGAGTAGGGGAAAACATTAGGCTAGGGGAAAAGGTTAGGCAAGGGGGAAAGGTTGGGCAAGGGGAAAGGATTAGGCTAGGTGAAGGGGTTAGGATAGGGGAAAACATTAGGCTAGGAGTATATGTTAGCCTAGGGGAAAAGGTTAGGCCCTGAGAAAAGGTTAAGGCTTGGCATTGGGAAATGTTTAGGCCAGGGAAAGCGACAGGCCAAGGGAAAAGATTAGGACAGGGGAAAAGTTTAAGTCGGGGAATAGGTTATGCTAGGGGAAAATGTTAGGTCAGGGGGAAACGTAAGCCTTTGGGAAAAGGGTAGGGTAGGTGTAAAGGTTGGTTTAGGAGAAAAGCAAGTTAGGCTAGGGGAAACGGTTAGGCCTGGAGAAAAGCTTAGGCCAGGGGAAAAGGTTAGACCAGAGGAAAAGGTCAGGCAAGGGGAAAAGGTTAGGCTAGGGAGAATGTTAGGCCAGGGAGAAGGTTAGGCTAGGGGAAAGGTTAGGCTACGGGATAAGTTCAAGTAAGGTGTAAAGTTTAAGTTAGGGGAAAAGATTAAGCTAAGGGAAAGGATAAAGGTTAGGCTAGGATAAAGGTTAGGCGAGGATAAAGGTTCGGCTAGGATAAAGGTTAGGCTACGGGAAAAGTTTGGGCTAGGGTAAAAGGTTGGGCTAGGGGAAAAGTTTAGCCCAGGGAAAAGTTTAGCCTAGAGGAGAAGGTTAGGTCAGGGAAAAGGTTAGGCTAAGGGAAAAAGTTAGACCAGGGGAAAAGGATAAGCCAGGGGAAAAGGTTAGGCAAGGGAGAAGGTTAGACCACAGGAAAAGGTTAGACTGAGGGAAATGGATAAGCTAGGGAAAAAGGTTAGGGTTTGGGGCCATACCTGCAAGGTAAAGGCTGCTTGGCCCAAACTGGAACCAGAAGGGTTCGAGGCCAAACCTAAATGCAAAGGCTGCCTCCCCTGAAGTGGAACAAAATGGGTTCGGGTCCCAATCTGAAAGGATAAGGCTGTGGGGACCAAACTGGAGCAAAAAGGTTTTGGTGTCAAACTTGCAAGGGAAAAGCTGCGGGGCCGAAACCTGAACCAACAGGGCTCAGGGCCAAACTTGCAAGGCCAGCTTGCAAGGGGGCCAGCTTCACTCTTAACCCTAGACTGCCCCCCACCTCCCTACACCCACCCAACTCCCTCAGAGACAACCACTGTGGAGTTCCATCTCTGGATGGACTAAGGATGTTCAGGGTGACCTGATGGAAAGGACTGTGGGTTCAGGGAGGATTAACCCATCTATAGAATTAAGAGTTCTGGATCTTCTCAGCCCTACAGTCAAGCCCGGCAAATCCAGTTCCCTCCACAGAGCCTTAGCTCCAGATTGTCAAACCAGCCTCAGTGCTGAGAGTGATAGGCCCCTCTTCTCACAACCTCCTTCCTCTCCAGCCATAACCTTTAATCATCCACACATGTCCCCATCACCATCCCTTAGAGATGGAAACTCAGCTCCACTGGACCCTCCCTAAAGGCAGAACAGTTTTCACAGCCAGGTAGTATAAGAAGCTTCTGGTAAGTAAAGTGGCTGGTCACTCTCTTCCTGTCACTAGGACACCTTAGACATCCACCTCCAGATGGCTCTGAGTTGAGTTTAGGAAGTTCCTGCAAGATACAGACCGCTCATTGTGACTCATGAGGATCACATCCATCCCAGCTCAATCCCAAACAGCCTGCCACCTACATAGTGGACATACCAGTGGTCTCCCAATACCTAAAGAGCCCTACTGAAATTGTTTCTTCTTCAGTAAGCTTTCCCTGACTAAAACTCACATCCTCCCCACACCCAATCCCACCACATACACTTTATTTACCCTTTCAACTCACCCATGCACTTAGGCACACCCACCAAGCACTGATCTATACACCCCACAACAATTAGGTGTATATTGTTCCACTTAGATCTTTACCTTACCTGTATTGTATTAGTTGGGTCCTCCCCATTCAGCTGATGCTGGACCTATAAGACTGAAAAGGACCTCTGCTAGTATTTGGGAGACAAGCATATCCTGAAGACATAAGGGAAGAAGAGCAGAAAAGTGAGGACAGGTCTGTTAAGGTGGTGAGTCAGGGCTGCAGTGAACATGTCTGTTAATTCTGTTGTACTGTTGTACTGCACTCTCCTAACCATGCAGTACAGTGCTCTACACATAGTAAGCGCTCAATAAACACCACTGATTAATTGCAGGAAGGAAGTGTCTCTGGGAATTTCCCCAGCCCCAGAGAAAGGCTGGAGAACAAAGAGGTGGTTTCAGTGGCCAAGAAGACTTCTGAAATGGAGTGTTAGGCCCTTCACCGACTATCCTCTTCCCTCACAGGCGTGAATAAGGTCAGGAAAGGGGAAAGATTATACCTCCACTTAGCCTGCCAAAGAGATCGTTAAGGAAATTACCTGGCCCAGAAAGGCCCCTAGTAAGCAAGCCAGAAAGCAGATTCAAAGTTACCCCCAAAACCTCCACACCTCCTTCACCCCCAAAAAGTTCCACTTATCCTCCCAAACTCCTCAGCACCTCATTTAAAACCAACATACTCAACTCTAAATAGGTTCAGGCTCTGGAGGCTTATAATGGGGGTAGGGGAGCAGCCTGAAGTCAGTAATCCACCTGATTGGAAACAGCTGGGTTAGAGATCAGGTGTCTCAGGAGGAAGCCCTAGCAGCTCATTGGAAAAGGGGATGGCTTTGGGAAAGATAGGGGATAAGGGATTGGATTGGATTGAATTTCTAGCCTGACAGGATTTGTCCAGGGAAACACACATTCCAAACAGCTCTCCAGGGATGCCTCACCCCCACCCCACCTGTCTTTCCTGTTTGAGTTCCCTTCTCACAGTCCCCACATCCAACCTGCTGACACTGGACCCCAGGAGTAGTCAGAGCAGTCTGGCCCTGTAAAGCAGAAAAACCATCACTCTCCCACCTTCAGAGCCCTCCTAAAACCACATCTCCCCCATGAAATCTTCCCCAACTAAGCCCGCATTTCTGCTCTATGACACAGAATGGAGTGATAGAAGAGGAAAAGATGATTTTGGTGTTATTTTGTGCATGTGTGTTGTGTTTTAATGTTTCACTGCTCTTAACACGTGTGTCTCTAGTCTTTCTCAGAGCTGGAGAAGGAGGTATAGAAGATTGCAGACAACCTAGTTTTTTTGAGGTGGTTGGGGGGCAAACATTGTTTCTATGTCTAAACCAACAGGACAGACTCATGCTCCCCTTCTCCCTCTAACCCCCCTCCTGCTCCCTCCAAAACACAGGACTCACTGCAGAGCTGTCCTCTGGGTAGGAGGCAGTATAGTTAGGGTCTAATGGAAGCAAAATGTAACTACACCTTCTCCACCAGTCCTGACTGAAACACATCTGGAGTTGTGGAACCTGACTTTAAGAGACACATGTGGATTATTGAGTAGCCAGGTTACTTCACCTTGCCCTTTGCCCTGCCTTCTGCTTCTGTGGCCAAACCCTTCAGCCTTCTGCAGATTCTGCTATCTCATAGCTGGAGAAGGAGGGGTAGGAGATTGCAGACAACATAAGTTTCTTTGGCAGACACCATTTTCCCTCTCCTCCATCAAACATTAAACCTATCATCTGGAGAGGTGAGGGTTAAAGGCAGACCACCTAAGATGACTGCAACAATCTGCCCTTATTTATTTACTTATTTAAATTAATATCTGCCTCCCCTCTAGACTCTAAGCTTATTATGGGCAGGGAATGTGTCTGTCTTACAGGTACTCTCCCAAGCGCTTAGTACAGTGCTCTGCACACAGGAGACACTCCATCAATCCAATTGATTGACTGAAGGTGCAGGTGCATGCACACTGGATAGAATTCAGTTTCTGGTACAATACCTGCCTTCTATCCTCCCAGCCCACACTGCCAAGAACTCGATTTCAGGCAGAAATCTGCACAACTCTGCTTCTCAGAGAGAAATAGGGGAGACACCCTGATCTCCTCCTGATATTAGAAACCACAAACTTCCACAAAGAGCCCAAAAGGGTCCCTTCTCCGGAGAGTGAGGCTGTGCAGTGACCCTGCAGTCAGGACTGGAGTCCCAGAAAGGCTTGACCCGTCCATAGAATTAAGGGTCCAGGGTCTTTGCAGTCCCTGGCAAATCAGACAGAACTAGATTCCTGCACAGAGGCCAGACCCCTGTTCTCCCATTACTGACATCTGCCTCATCACTCTTCTTCCCCCCATTATTCACACACACACACACACACACACACACACACACACACACACACACACACACACCCACCACCCCCTTCTCTCTGGGGTAGCATGCAGTCCAGTAAGAGGGAAAAGGGTTTGAGGCAAACTGGCAAAGCAAAAGGAGCAGGGCCCAAACATGAACGAAAAGGGTTTGGGGCCAAAACTGCAAAGCAAACTATAGGGTTCCCAAACTGGAACTCAAAGGGTTTAGGGCATTAACTGCAAGGCAAACTCTGCGGGGGCCAAGCTGGTACCAAAAGGGTTCGGGACCTTCAAGGCACAGTGCTTAGCCAAAATGTAAAGACAGATATTTGGGGCCCAACCTGCATGACAAAGTCTGCAGGGGCCAAACTGGAACAAAAATGGTTGACGGCCAAACCTGCAAGGCAAACTCTAGGGTGCTCAAACTGGAATGAGAAGGTTTAAGGGCCCAATCTGCAGGGCAAAGTCTGAGGGACCCAAACTGGAACGAAAAAGGTTTGGGGTCAAACATGCAAGCCGAAGTTTTTTGAAAGGGCTCGGGGTCAAAATTGCAAGGCAAAATTTAGGGTGGCCGAACTGGAATCAAATGGGTTCAAAGCCCAGCATGTAAGGCAAAGGCTATGGGTGCCAAACCTGAATGAAAAGGGTTTGGGGCCAAACTTGCAAGACAAACTTTAGGGGGTCCAAACTGGTACCAAAAGGGTTCAGGGCCTAAACTGCAAGGCAAAGGCTGTGGGACCCAAACTGAAAAGAAACAGGTTGGGGTCAAACCTCCAAGGTCTGAGCTCCCCAAAGTCACCCCTCCCCCTTCTGCCTCCCCCCACCTCCCAACCTTCTCCCCTACTTTCCCATCTTTCCCTGCAGTATCCTCAGAGGAGATCTCCTCCCTCCTTGGAAGCGCCACCCCCTCCATCTATGCCTCGGACCCCATTTCTGCTCACCTTATAAAAACCATCACCCCTTCCCCCCTCCTCTCCTTAACTTCTATCTTTAACTCCTCACTCTCCAATGGCTTCTTCCCCTCTCCCTTCAAACATGCCCATGTCTCCCCCATTTTAAAAAAGCCCTCTCTCGACCCCACATCCCCTTCCAATTATCTCCCTATCTCCCTATTACCCTTCCTGTCCAAGATCCTAGAATGAGTCATCTACCCTCGCTGTCTAGAATTCCTTAACTCCCATTCTCTCCTGGACCCCCTCCAATCTGGCTTTCGTCCCCTCCACTCTACCCAGACTGCTCTCTCTAAGGTCACCCATGACCTCCTTCTTGCCAAATCCACAGCTCCTACTCTATTCTAATCCTCCTCGACCTCTCAGTGGCCTTTGGCACTATCGACCATTCCCTTCTCCTCCGCACCTTATCTCATCTTGGCTTCACGGACTCCGTCCTCTCCTGGTTCTCCTCTTATCTCTCTGGCCGGTCATTCTCGGTCTCCTTCGCAGGGGCCTCCTCCGCCTCCCATCCTCTAACTGTTGGGGTTCCTCAAGGGTCAGTTCTTGGCCCTCTTCTGTTCTCCATTTACACTCACTCCCTTGGTGAACTCATTCGCTCTCATGGCTTCAACTATCATCTCTATGCAGTTGACACACAGATCAACATCTCTGCCCCTGTCCTCTCCCCCTCCCTTCAGGCTCGTATCTCCTCCTGCCTCCAGGACATCTCTACCTGGATGTCTGCCCGCCACCTAAAACTCAAAATATACAAAACTGAGCTCCTTATCTTCCCTCCCAAGCCCAGTCCTCTTCCTGACTTCCTTATCTCTGTGGATGGTACGACCATCCTTCCCATCTCTCAAGCCCGCAACCTCGGTGTCATCTTTGACGCGGCTCTCTCATTCACCCCACACATCCAATCTGTCACCAAGACCTGCCGGTCTCACCTTTATAATATCGCCAAGATCCGCCCTTTCCTTTCCACCCAAACAGCTATCTTACTGGTACAGGCTCTCATAATATCCCGGCTGGATTATTGTGTCAGCCTTCTCTCTGATCTCCCTTCCTGCTGTCTCTCCCCGCTCCAGTCTATTCTTCATTCCGCTGCCCAGCTCATCTTCCTACAGAAACGCTCTGGGCATGTGACTCCCCTTCTTAAAAACCTCCAGTGGTTGCTTATCAACCTCCACACGAAACAAAAACTTCTCACTCTAGCCTTCAAGGCTCTCTATCACCTTGCCCCCTCCTACCTTTCCTCCCTTCTCTCTTTCTACTTCCCACCCCGCATGCTCCGTTCCTCTGCCGCCCACCTCCTCACTGTCCCCCGTTCTTGTCTATCCCGCCGTCGACCCCTGGGCCACATCCTCCCACTGTCCTGGAATACCCTCCCTCCTCACCTCCAGCAAGCTAATTCTCTTCCCCTCTTCAAAGCCCTACTTAGAGCTCACCTCCTCCAAGAGGCCTTCCCAGACTGAGCTTCCCCTTTTCCCTCTGCTCCCTCTGCTGCCCCTCTACCCCCCTTCACCTCCCCTCAGCTAAGCCCCCTTTTCCCCCCTTTCCCTCTGCTCCTCCCCCCTCCTTTTCCCTCCCCTCAGCACTGTGCTCATCTGCTCAATTGTATATATTTTTATTACCCTATTTATTTTGTTAATGAGATGTACATCACCTTGATTCTATTTATTGCTATTGTTTTAATGAGATGTACATCCCCCTGATTCTATTTATTGCTATTGTTTTTGTCTTACTGTCTCCCCCGATTAGACTGTAAGCCCATCAATGGGCAGGGACTGTCTCTATCTGTTGCTGATTTGTACATTCCAAGCGCTTAGTACAGTGCTCTGAACATAGTAAGCGCTCAATAAATACTATTGAATGAAGGAATGATTGAATGAAAGCAACGACTGAGCGGGGCAAACCAGCAAGGCAAAGGCTGTGAGGCCTAAACCTCAACGAAAAGGGTTCGGGGCCAAACCTGCAAGGCAAAGCGTGGGGGGAAGAACCTGAAAGGCAAAGACTGAGGGATCCAAATTGGAACCAAATGGGTTCGGGGCCAAACATCCAAGGCAGAGGCAGCGGAGCCAAAACTAGAACTCAAAGCATTCAGGTGCATACCTGCAAGGTAAAGGCTGCAGGGCCCAAATTGAAATGAAAAAGGTTCAGGGCCATACCTGCAAGGCAAACTCTAGGGGGCCCAAATTGGTTCCAAAAATGTTCAGAGCCAATCCTGCAAGGCAAAGACTGCGGGACTCAAACAAATGAAAAGGGTTCGGGGCCAAACCTGCAAGGCAAGCCTGTGGGGCCCAAACCTGAACGAAAAGAGTTTGAGTCCAAACCTGCAAGGCAAAGGCTGCTGGGCCCAACCTGGGTTGGAAAGGGTTCAACGCCCAAACTGGAACGAAAAGGGTTCGAGGCCAAACCTGCAAGGCAAAGGCTGGGGGACCCAAACTGGAATGAAAAGGGTTCAAGGCCATAACTGCAAGGCAAAGGCTGCGGGTCCCAAACATGAATGAAAAGGATTTGGGGCCAAACTTGCAAGGCAAAGGCTGGGGGGGTGGGGGCAAATTTGGAAGGCAAAGCGTGGGGGTCCCAAAATGGAACAAGAAGAGTTTGGGGCCATGCCTGGAAGGCAAAGGCTGGGGAGGGGGAGCAAAACTGGAAAGAAATGTGTTCAGGGTCTAACCTGCAAGAGAAAGCCTGGGAGGGGCAAAACTGGTATGAAAAGGATTCGGTGCCAGGCCAGCAAGGAAAAGGCTGGGGGGGGCACATCTGGAAGGCAAAGGCTGGGGTTCCGAAAATAGAACAAGAAGGGTTCGGGGTCGGACTAGGAAGGCAAAAGAGCGCCCCTAATTGGAACGAAAAGGGTTCGGGGCCAAATGTGCAAGGCAAAGGCTGCAGGCCCTAAACCAGAATGAAGAGGGTTTGGGCCAAACCTGCAAGGCAAACACACGGGGGGGGCAAACTGATATCAAAAGTGTTCAGGGATAAATGTGCAAAGCAAAGGCTGTGGGACCCAAACTGAAACAAAAAGCGTTTGAGGACAAACCTGCAAGGCAAAACCTGAGGGGCCCAAACCTGAATGAAAAGTGTTCGGGTCCAAACCTGCAAGGCAAAGACTGGGGGCCCAAACTGGAAACCAAAGGGTTAATGGCCAAACCTGCAAGGCAAAGACTGTGGGGCCTAAACTGGAACCAAAAGGGTTCGGGGCCAAAGCTGCAAGGCAAAGGCTGCAGGGCCCAAACTGGAACCAAAAGGGTCTGGGGCCAAATCTGCAAAGCAAACTCTGGGAGGCCAAACTGGTACCAAAAGTGTTGGGGCCAAACCTGCAAGGCTAAGGCTGCTGGGCCTAAAATGGAACAAAAAGGATTCGGGCCCAAAGCTGCAAGGCAAAGGCTGCAGGGTCCAAACCTGAATGAAAAAGGTTTGGGGCCAAACCTGCAAGGCAAGTGCAGAGGGGCCCAAACTGGAAGGAAAAGGTTTTGGGGCTAAACCTGCTAGGCAAAGATTGTGGGGACTGAACTGGAATGAAAAGGGTTGGGGGCCAAACCTGCAAGGAAAAAGCTGGGGGGCCCTAACTGGAAGACAAAAACTGAGGGACCCAAAATGGAACAAAAAGGTTTCCGGCCAGGCCTGCAAGGCAAAGGCTGCGAAGCCAAAACTGGAGCGAAAAAGGTTTAGGGCCAAACCTGCAATGCAGTCTGAGGGGCCCAAACTGGAATGAAAAGGGTTCTGGGCCCAACCTGCAAGACAAAGGCAGGGGGAGCAAATCTGCAAGGAAAAGGCTGTGGATCCTAAAATTGGAATGAAAAGGATTCAGGGCCAAACCTGCAAGGCAAAAGCTGCAGTGTCTAAACTGGAACGAAAAGCGTTCGGGGCCAAACCTGCAAGGCAATGATTGTGGGGCCCAAACTGGAACGAAAAGTGCTGGAGGCCAAACTTACAAGGCAAAAGATGTGGGGCCCAAAAAGGAACAAAAAGCGTTCAGGGCCAAACCTGCATGCAAAGCCTGGGGTGACAAATCTGGAAGGCAAAAGCTGGGGCCCCCAAAATGGAACAAGAAGAGTTCTGGGCCAAACCTGCAAGACAAAGGCTGAGGTGGCAAAACTGGAATGAAAAGGTTTTTGGGCCAAACCTGCAAGGCAAAGGCTTGGGGTGCAAAGTAGTAACAAAAAATGTTCAGAGCCAAACCTGAAAGACAAAGGCTGGTAGGTCAAAACCGGCAGGAAAAGGGTTCGGGGCCAATCCTGCAAGGCATATGCTGGGGGGGGTGGCCCAAATTGGAACGAAAAGGGTTTGGGTCCAAACCTGCAAGGTAAAGGCTGAGAGGCAAAACTGGAATGAAAAGGGTTTGGGGCCAAGACTGCAATCAGAGACTTGGGGGGCTAAATTGGAAGGCAAAAACTGGGAGACCCAAACTGGAACAAAATGGTTTGGGGTCAGGCTTGCAAGGCATAGGCTGCGGGCGGGGGGCAATCTGGAAGGCAAAGGCGGGGGTGCCTAAACTGGAACAAGAAGCATTCGGAGCCTGGCCTGCAATGTAAAGGTTTGTGTGCCCAAATGTAATGATAAGGGTTCAGGGCCAGGCCTGGAAGGCAAAAGCAGGGGTTCCTAAAATGGAACGAGAAGGGTTCAGGGCCAAACCTGCAAGGCAAACGCTGGGGGGCCCAAACTGAAACCAAAAGGGCTTGGGGCCAAATGTGCAATACAAAGGCTGGGGGACCCAAACTGCAACAAAAAGGGTTTTGGGGACAAATGTGTAAGGAAAAGGCTAGGGGTCCCATAATGGACCGAAAAGGTTTTGGGGCCAAACCTGCAAGGCAAAGACTGGGAGGGCAAAACTGGAACAAAAAGGATTTGGGACAAAACCTGCACGGCAAAGGCTGCGTGGGCAAAACTAGAACGAAAGAGTTTTGGGGCCAAACCTGCAAGGCAAAGGCTGGGGGGTGGGAGGGTGGGGGTGGGGGGCAAAACTGAAAAGAAAGGTGTTCAGGGTCAGGCCTTCAAGGCAAAGGGAGAGGGGGCAAATTTGGAAGGCAAAGGCTGGAGGTCCCAAAATGGAATGAGAAGGGTTCAGGGCTAGGCCAGGAAGGCAAAAGCAGGGGGCCCCAAAGTAAAACGAAAAGGTTCAGGCAAAACCTGAAAGGTGAGGTTGGGTCACCTAAACTGGAATGAAAAGGGTTTGGGGCCAAACCTGTAAGGCAAAGGCTGAGGGGCAAAATCTGGAAGGCAAAGGCTGGGGGTCCCAAAATGGAACCAGAAGTGTTTGGAGCCAGGCTGGGAAGGCAAAGGACGTGCAGGGGGAGGGTGGGGGGAACCTGGAAGGAGAGGGCTTGAGGCCCACGTCGGGAAGGCAAAGGCAGGGGGGCCCAATCTGGAACAAGAAGGTGTCAGGGCCAGGCCTGGAAGGCAAAGCCTGGGGGGCCAAACCTGGAATGAGAAGGCTTTGTGGCCAGGCTGGGATGGCAAAGGACATGGGGCAAAGGGGAACATGGAACGAGAAGTCTTCAGGCCCACGTGGGGAAGGCAAAGGAGGGGTGAGTACTACCTGGAAGGAACAGGCGGGGGGCTCCAACCTGGAATGAGAAGGGTTCAGGGCCCGGCCTGGAAGGCAAAGGCGGAGAGGAGTCCAACCTGCAAGGCAAAGGCAGGTGGGACAAACCCGGAACACAAAGTCCTCGGGGCCAGGCCAGGAAGGCATAGTTTAGGCAAGATCTAAAGTTTAGTTTAGGGCATATGTTAGGTTAGGGAAAGGAATAGGCCAGGGGAAATGGTTAAGCCATGGAAAAAATTGAAGTCAGGGAATAGCTTACGCTAGGGGAAAAGGTTAGACCAGGGGGAAAGGTTAGGCCAGGGGAAAGGTAAGCCTTCGGGAAAAAGTTAGGCTAGGTGTAAAGGTTAGGTTAGGGGAAAAGGAGGTTAGGTTAGGTGTATAGGTTAGGTTCAGGAAAAAGCCTAGGCTAGGGGATAGGGTTAGGTTAGGGGAAAAAATTTGGCTCGGGGCAAAGTTTAGACTAGGAGAAAAGATTAAGCTAGGAGAAAAGGTTAGGCCAGGGAAAAGCTTAGGTCATGGACAAGATTAGACTGGGGGAAAAGGTTAGGCTAGGGGAAAAGGTTAGGTCAGGGGAAAAAGTTAGGCCTTGAGAAAAGGTTAGGCCAGGAAAAATCAAGGGCCAGGGGAAAAGATTAGGCTAAGGGGAAATGTTCGGCCATGGGAAAAGGATAGGCCATTGGAAAAGGTTAGGCTAGAGGAAAAGGCCCCCTGTTCCTCCCCCACCCCCATCTCTCACCCCCAATGATCTGGCCACCTACTTCATCACAAAAATCAACACTATCAGGTCTGAGTTCCCCAAAGTCACCCCTACCCCTCTCCCCTCCCCCCCACCAACCCTCTTCCCTACTTTCCCATCCTTCCCTGCAGTATCCTCAGAAGAGATCTCCTCCCTCCTCGCAAGTGCCACCCCCTTCACCTGCGCCTCGGACCCCATTCCCGCTCACCTTATAAAAAACATCGCTCCTGCCCTGCTCCCTTCCTTAACTTCTATTTTTAACCACTCAGTCTCCAATGGCTCCTTCCCCTCGGCCTTCAAACATGCCCACGTCTCCCCCATCCTAAAAAACCCGCTCCCGATCCCACTTCCCCTTCCAGTTATCACCCTATCTCCCTATTACCCTTCCTTTCCAAAATCCTAAAATGAGTCATCTACACTCACTGCTTAGAATTTCTTAACTCACATTCTCTCCTGGACCCCCTCCAATCTGGCTTTCGTCCCCTCCACTCTACCGAGACTGCTCTCTCTAAGGTCACCCATGACCTCCTTCTTGCCAAATCCACGGCCCCTACTCTATTCTAATCCTCCTCGACCTCTCAGTGGCCTTTGGCACTATCGACCATTCCCTTCTCCTCCGCACCTTATCTCATCTTGGCTTCATGGACTCCGTCCTCTCCTGGTTCTCCTCTTATCTCTGGTCGGTCATTCTCGGTCTCCTTCGCAGGTGCCTCCTCCACCTCCCATCCTCTAACTGTTGGGGTTCCTCAAGGGTCAGTTCTTGGCCCTCTTCTGTTCTCCATTTACACTCACTCCCTCGGTGAACTCATTCGCTCTCATGGCTTTGACTACCATCTCTACGCAGATGACACGCAGATCTACATCTCCGCCCCTGTCCTCTCCCCCTCCCTTCAGGCTCGCATCTCCTCCTGCCTCCAGGATGTCTCCACCTGGATGTCGGCCCGCCACCTAAACTCAACATGAGCAAGACTGAGCTCCTCATCTTCCCTCCCAAACCCGGTCCTCTCCCAGACTTCTCTATCACCATGGATGGCACGACCATCCTTCCCGTCTCTCAGGCATGCAATCTCGGTGTCATCCTTGACTCATCTCTCTCGTTCACTCCACACATCCTATCCGTTACCAAGACCTGCCGGTTTCACCTATACAATATCGCCAAGATCCGCCCTTTCCTCTCCACCCAAACGGCTACCTTACTGCTACAGGCTCTCGTTATATCCCGGCTAGACTACTGTGTCAGCCTTCTCTCTGACCTCCCTTCCTCCTCTCTCGCCCCACTCCAGTCTATTCTTCACTCTGCTGCCCGGCTCATCTTCCTGCAGAAACGATCTGGGCATGTCACTCCCCTTCTTAAACAACTACAGTGGTTGCCTATCAACCTCCACTCCAAACAAAAACTCCTCACTCTAGGCTTCAAGGCTCTCCATCACCTTGCCCCTTCCTGCCTCTCCTCCCTTCTCTCTTTCTACCGCCCACCCTGCACGCTCCGCTCCTCTGCCGCCCACCTCCTCACCGTCCCTTGGTCTCGCCTATCCCGCCGTCGACCCTTGGCCCACGTCCTCCCGCGGTCCTGGAATGCTCTCCCTCCTCACCTCAGACAATCTAATTCTCTTCCCCTCTTCAAATCCCTACTTAAAACTCACCTCCTCCAAGAGGCCTTCCCAGACTGAGCTCCCCCCTTTTTCCCTCTGCTCCCTCTAGCCCCCCTTCACCTCTCTGCAGCTAAACCCTCTTCTCCCCCCTTCCCCTCTCCTCCTCCCCCTCTCCCGTTCCACCCCCTCAGCACTGTACTCATCCACTCGACTGTATATATCTTCACCACCCTATTTATTTTGTTTATTTTGTTTAATGAGATGTACATCACCCTGATTCTATTTAGTTGCCATTATTTTTATGAGATGTTCTTCCCCTTGACTCTATTTATTGCCATTGTTCTTGTCTGCCTGTCTCCCCCAATTAGACTGTAAGCCCGTCAAAGGGCAGGGAGTGTCTCTATCTGTTGCCAACTTGTACATTCCAAGGGCTTAGTACAGTGCTCTGCACATAGTAAGCGCTCAATAAATAATATTGAATGAATGAATGAAAAGGTTAGGCTATGGGAAAAGGTTAGGCAAGATCTAAAGTTTAGGCTTTGGGAAAAGGTTTGGCTAGGGTAAAGGGTTAGGCTAGGGTAAAAGGTTAGGCTATGGGAAATAGTTACATTAGGGGAAAAGTTAGGCTCGGGGAGGGGGTTGGGCTAGGGGAAAAGGTTAAAATAGGGGAAAAGTTAAGGCTAGGGGAAAAGGATAGGCCAGGGGAAAAGTTTAAGTTGGGTAAAAAGTTATGCTAGGGGAAAAGGTTAGGCCAGGGGAAAAGGTTAAGCCAGGGGAAGAGTTTAGGCCTGGGTAGAAATTAGGCAAAGGAAGGTTAGGTTAGGGAAAAACATTAGGCTAAGGGAAAAGGTTAGGCTAGGGGAAAAGATTAAGCCGGGGGAAGTGTTTAGGCCTGGGGAGAGATTAGGCAAGGGATGGGTTAGGTTAGGGGAAAACATTAGGCTAAGGGAAAAGGTTAGGCTAGGGGAATAGGTTAGGCAAAGGGGAAAGGTTAGGCAAGGGGAAAGGATAGGCTAGGGGAAGGAGCTAGGATAGGGGAAAACATTAGGCTAGGAGTAAAGGTTAGCAGAGGGGAAAAAGCTAGGCCCTGAGAAAAGGTTAAGGTTTGGTATTGGGAAAACTTTAGGCCAGGGAAAGGGATAGGCCAAGGGAAAAAGGCTCAGCGAAAAGGTTAGGCCAGGGGAAAAGGTTAGGTTAAGAGAAACGGTTAGGTTAGGGGAAAAGGTTAGCATAGGGGAAAAGGTTAGGCCAGGGTAAAAGGTTAGGTCAGGAGTATAGGTTAGGCCAAGGGAAAAGGTTAACCTAGAGGAAAACTTTAGGCTAGGAGAAATTATTAGGCTAGGGGAAATGTTTAGACTAGGGAAAAAGGTTAGGCCAGGGAAAAGGTTATGCCAGGGAAAAGGTTAGACTCTGGGAAATGGATAAGCTAGAGGAAAAGGTTAGGCCAGGGGAAAGATTTGACAAGAGTAAAGTTAGTCTACGGGAAAAGATTAGGCTAGGGGAAAAGATTAGCCCAGGGAAAAGCTTAGGCTAGGGGACAAGGTTAGGTCAGGGAAAAGGTTAGGCTAGGAGAAAAGGTTAGACCAGGGAAAAAGGATAAGCCAGAGGAAAAGATTAGGCTAGGTGAAAAGGTTAGGCAAGGGAGAAGGTTAGGCCAGGGAAAAGGTTAGGCTAGGGGAAAACTTTAGGCTAGGGGTAAATGTCGGGGTAGGGGAAAAGGTTAGTTAGGGGAAAACATTAGGCTAGGGGAAAGGTTTTGGGTAGGGGAAAAGGTTGGATGAGGGGAAAAGGTTAGGCCTGGGAGAAGGTTAGGCCAGCAGAAAAGGTTAGTTCAGTGGAAAGGATAGGCCAAGGGAAAAGGTTAAGCCAGGGAAAAAGGTTAAGGTAGGATAAAGATTAGATTAAGGGTCAGGTTAGGAAAATGTTAGGCAAGGGGAAAAGTTTAGGCTAAGGGTAAAGGTCAGTCGAGGGGCAAGGTAAGGCTAGGGAATACTGTTAGGCTAGGTGAAAGGTTTATGCAAGGGGAAAACATTAGCTTAGGGGAAAAGGTTAGGCCAGGGCAAAGGTTAGGCCAGAGGAAAAGGTTAGGTTGGGGAAACAGATAGCCCAAGGGAAAAGGTTAGGTTAGAGGAAAAGTTTAGGCTAGCATAAAGGCTAGGCTAGGGGTCAGGTTAGGGCAGGGGAAAACATTAGGTGAAGGGAAAAGGTTAGGCGAGGGGAAAAGGTTAGCTGAGGGGAAAAGGTTAGGCGAGGAGGAAAGTTAAGGCAGGGGGAAAGTTAAGGCTGGGGGAAAGTTAAGGCTGGGGGAAAAGGTTAGGCCAGGGGCAAAGGTTAGTCTAGTGGAAAACGTTAAGGCAAGGGAAAAGGTTAGGCTAGGGGAAAATGTTAGGCCAGGAGAAAAGGTTAGTCAAGGGGAAAATGATAAGCCAAGGGAAAAGGTTAGGCTAGGCAAAAACATTAGGCTGGGGAAAAGGTCAGGCCAGGGGAAAAGGTTAAGTAGGAGAAAAGGTTTGGATAGGTAAAAACGTTAGGCTAGGGGAAAGGTTAGGCTAGAGATAAAGGTTAGGCTATGGGAAAAGCTTAGGCTAGGCAATAAGGTTAGGCTAGTGGAAAAGGTTAGGCCAGGCAAAAAAGATCAGCTAGGGGAAATGATTAGGCAAGGGAAAATTTAGGCCAGGGGAAAAGGTTAGGCTAGGGGAAATGATTAGGCCATAGGAAAAACTAAGGCTAGGGGAAATAATAGGCTAGGGAAAACATTAGGCTAGGGGAAAAGGTTAGGTCAGGGAGAAAGTTAGGCCAGTGTAAAAGTTTAGGTCAATTGAAAGGCTAGGCCAAGGGAAAAATTTAGACTAGGGGAAAAGGTTAGGCTAGGGGAAGAGTTAAGCTAGGGGAAAAGGTTAGGCGAGGGGAAAGTTTAGGCTAGGGAAAAAGGTTAGGCGAGGGAAAAAAGTCAGGAGCGGGAAAAAGGTCAGGCTAGGGGAAAAGGTTAGGCTAGGGAAAGATTAGGCTATGGGAAACATTAGGTTAGGGGAAAATATTAGGCAAAGGGAGAATGTTCGGGGAGGGGAAATGGTTAGGACGAGGAAAAGGTTGGGCTAGCAGAAAGTTTTAGTCGAGGGGAAAAGGTTAGACTAGGGGAAAACGTTAGGCCTGGGAAAAGTTTAGGCTAGGGAACAAGGTTAGGCTAGGGGTCAGGTTAGGCCATGGGAAAAGGTGAGGCCAGGGGAAGAGGTTAGGCCAGGGGAAGCGGTTAGGCTGGGTGAATAGGTTAGGCTAGGGGAAAAGGTTAGGCTAGGGGTATAGGTGAGGTCAGGGGAAAAGTTTAGGTGAGGAGAAAAGTTTAGGCTAGGGGAAAAGTTGAGCCTAAGCGAAAAGTTAAGGCCTGGGTGAAGTTTAGGGTAGCAGAAAAAGTTAGGCTAGGTGAAGAGCTTAGGCTAGGGGAAAGAGTAGCATAGAGGAAAGAGTAGGGTAGGGGAAAGGTTAGGTTAGGGGATAACCTTTGGCTGGGTGAAAAGTTTAGACGAGGGGAAAATGTTTGGCCAGGGGAAAATGGTAGGCTAGAGGCAAAGTTTAGGCCAGGGAAAAGGTTCGGCCAGGGGAAAAGGTTAGGTCAGGGGACAAGGTTAGGCTAGGGAAAACGTTTAGGCTAGGATAAAGGTTAGGCTAGGGGTCAGGTTAGGCTTTGGGAAAAGGTTAGGCCAGTGGAAGAGGTTAGGCTAGGGGAAATTGTTAGGCTAAGGGAAAAGGTTAGGCAAAGGGAAAAGGTTAGGCTAAGGGAAAAGGTTAGGCAAGGAGAAAATGTTAGGCAACTGGAAAAGCTTAGGTCATGGAAAAGGATAGACCAAGGCAACGTTTAGTCTAGGCAAAAACGTTAGGCTAGAGTAAAGGTTAGGCTAGGGGTAAGGTTAGGCTATGGGAAAAACTTAGTCCAGGGGAAGAGGATAGGCTAGGGGAAAAGGGTATGCTGGAGGAAACATTTAGGCTAAGGGAAAAGGTTAGGTCATAGAAAAGGATAGGCCAAGGGACAAGGTTAGGTTAGGGGCAAAGTTTAAGCCAAGGGAAAAGGTTAGGCTAAGCAAAAGCGTTAGGCTGGGGAAAGGTTAGGCTAGGGGCAAAGGTAAGGCCTGTCAAAAATAATAGGATAGGGGAAAGGTTAGACGGGGTAACCTGGAACGAGAAAAGAGAGGGGACAGGCCTGGAAGGCAAAGGTGCGGGGGCCCAACCTGGAGGAGAAAGGTGGCGGGGGCAAACCTGGAAGGCAAAGGCTGTGGGGCCCAAACTGGGACAAGAAGGGTTCAGGACCAGTCCTGGAAGGAAAATTCAGGGGCACCAAACCTGGAATGAGAAGTATTCGTGGCCAGGCCTGTAAGGCAAAGGTGAGAGTCCCAACTCCGAAAGAGAAGGGTTTGGGGCCAGGACAGGGAGGCAAAGGTGGGTGAGGGCCGCTGGGAATGGAAGGCAAAGGCGGCGGGGGTGGGAGGGAACTAGAACAAGAATGGTTTGGGGCCAGGCTTGAAAAGCAAAGGTTGGGGGGCCCAACCTGGAAGGGAAAGGCAGGGAGGTCCAAACCTAGAAGGCAAAGGCAGGGGGACCCAACTTAGTACAAGAAGGGGTCGGGGCTGGGCCTGTAAGGAAAACGTGGGGGGTTCAAATGGAAAAAGAAAGGCGTGGGGGCCAAATCTGGAACGAGAAGAGTTTGGGACCTGGCCTGGAAGGCAAAAGTGGTGGGGTCCAACCCCAAGGCAAAGGCTGGGGGGCCCAACCTGGAACGAGAGGCGTTTGGGGCCAGGCCTGTAAGGCAAAGGTGGGGGGAATTAACAGGGAAGAAGAAGGGTTCAGTGCCAGGGCTGGGAGGCAAAGGCAGGCTGGGGGCGGGGCGGCAGACCTAGAACGAGAAGGGTTCGGGGCCAGGCCTGGAAGGCAAAGGCAGGGGGAACAAACCTGGAAAGAAAAGCATTCATGTCCAGGCCTGGAAGGCTAAAGTGGCAGAGGACCCATCCTGGAACCAGAAGCCTTCAAGGCCAGGCTGGGAAGGCAAAGGCCAGAGGGCAAAACCTGGAACCCGAATGCTTCGGGGCCAGATCGGGAAGGAAAAGGCTGGTGGGGGCCAAATCTGGAACGTGAAGACTTTGGGGCCAGGCTGGGAAATCAAAGGCTGTGGGACCAAACCTGGAATGAAAAGACTTCAGGGCCAGTCTGGGAAGGCAAAAGCCAGTGGGGACAAACCTGGATTGAGAATTGTTCAGGGCCAGGCCTGGAAGGAAAAGGTGAGGGACCCAACCAGGAAAGAGAAGGGTTCAGGGCTAGGCCTGAAGGAAAATGCGTAGGGACCAAACTTGGAATGGGAATGGTTTGAGGCCAGGTCTGGAAGGCAAAGCCCGGGGGGCCCAATCTAGAACGAGATGGGTTTGGGACAGGGGCTGGAAGGCAAACGCTGGGGGACTGGGGGGTTAGGTTGGGAAGGAAAAAGCCGGTGGGGACAAACCTGGGTCGAGAAGGGTTCAGGGCCAGGCCTGGAGGGCAAAGGTGGAGAGGTCAAACCTGGAAGGCAAAGGCTGGAGGCAGGGAGCAAAACTAGAACGAGAAGGCTCTGGGTCCAGGTCTGAAAGGCAAAGGCAGGGGCCCCAACCTGGACATGGAAGGGTTCGGGGCCAAATGGGGAAGGCAAAGGCTGGGGGGCCAAACCTGGAACGCGAAGGCTTCAGGGCCAGACTGGGAAAAGGCTCGGGGTGGGGGGTGGCCAAACCTGGAACGAGAAGTGTTAAGGGCCCGTCCTGGAAGACAACGATGCTCGGGGAGTTGGGGGGGGCAACCTGCAAGGCAAAGCCGGGGGAGCCCAAAATGGAATGAGAAGGGCTCGGGGCCAGGTCAGGAAGGGAAAGGCAGAGGGCCCCAACTCCGAACATGAAGGGTTTGGGGACAGGCCTGGAAGACAAAGGCAGAGGTGCCCAAGCTGGAATGAGAAGCTTCTGCTGACAGGAGCCGGGTTGGGAAATGTCATTTTTCTAAAGTCAAACAGGCCCTGACTCTGCAGCAAACAAGCCATGAACATCAGGAAAAGTACTTTGGCATCAGGTTCACGGAGCAGGCGACCAGGTGATGATGCATAGACTTTTCCCATGAATTAATCAGTGATGAACTCCTCTCTGGGAGTCCAACAGGGACACAATTCCGCCAGGCTTTAACCACTTGATCAATCAAATGGATGGAATTTATTGGGCACTTACAGCTTAGAGAGATGGTCTAGAGTCAATCAACAGTACTTATTGAGTGCTTATTGGGTCCTAAGCACTGGACTGAGTGCATGGGAGAGAACAATATGACAGAGTCGGTAGACATTTTCCCTGCCCACAAAGAACTTACCCAGATGTTTGTAGCAGAAAAGAGGATGAGACATGACTTGGAAGTTCTCTTCAGTGAGGAGTAAAACTCTCATTCCACCTTTCTGAATGCTCCTTTGTTTCAGTGGTATTTGTTAAGCCCCTTATTATGTGCCAGGCCCTGTTTTAAGTGCTGGGGCAGATATGACCTGATCCAGTTGGACGAAGTCCACGTCCCATATGGGGCTCACAGTCTTAATCCGTATTTTAAGCTCACTGAGGGCAGGGAATACAGGACTGGATTAACCAGTATCTACCCCTGCATTTAGTTCTGTAGTTGTAATGGTATTTGTTAAGTACTTACCATGTACCATGCACTGTTTTAAGAGTGGAAGTAGATACAAGCTAATGAGATGGTTAAATGGTCTATGTCCCATGTGGGGATGACAGTCCTTATCCCCATTTTACAAATGACTGAGGCAGAGTGGCCTGCCACTTGAGAGTGGGAAAAGCTTTCTCATTCTGAACAGTATCTTCACGTCATCAATTATGCTTCCATTCTATTATTTCCCCTCTCTATAATTTATATTACTATCTGTCTCCCCATCTAGACTGTAAGCTCGTTGTGAGTGGGGAACCTGTCTTCCAATTAAGATGAACTGGACTCCCCCAAATGCTTTGTACAGTGCTCTGCACATAGTAAGCACTGGATACCATTGATTGATTGTGAGTTTATCGTGATTTTATAACAATTATAACACTTCCACAAAGATTTGGATAGACTCTCTGCATATGGATTGGGGCCAAACCTGGAAGGCAAACTCGACGGGGGCCAAATTGGAACAAAATGGGTTGAGGGCCAAAGCTGCAAGGCACAGGATAGGGGGAAAACCTGCAAGGCAAAGACTGCCTGGCCCAAACTGGAACGAGAGGTGTTTGGGGCCCAACCTGCAAGGCAAAGGCTACAGGGCCCAAACCTGAATGAAAAGTGTTCAGAACCAAGCCTGCAAGGAAAACTCGAGCGGGCCCAAATGGAACAAAAAGGGTTAGAGACCATACTTGCAAGGCAAAGACTGTGGTGCCTAAACTGGAATCAAAGGGGTCGGGTCCAAACCTGCAAGACAAAGGATGGGGGGCAAACCTTTCATTCATTCATTCAATAGTATTTATTGAGCGCTTACTATGTGCAGAGCACTGTACTAAGCGCTTGGGATGAACAAGTCGGCAACAGATAGAGACAGTCCCTGCCATTTGACGGGCTTACAGTCTAATCGGGGGAGATGGACAGACAAGAAAAATGGCAATAAATAGAGTCAAGGGGAAGAACATCTCGTAAAAACAATGGCAACTAAATAGAATCGAGGCGATGTACAATTCATTAACAAAATAAATAGGGTAATGGAAATATTTACAGTTGAGCAGACGAATACAGTGCTGTGGGGAGGGGAAGGGAGAGGTGGAGGAGCAGAGGGAAAGGGGGAAAAGAGGGTTTAGCTGCGGAGAGGTGAACGGGGGGGTGGTAGAGGGAGAACAGGGAGAAGGGAGCTCAGTCTGGGAAGGCCTCTTGGAGGAGGTGAGTTTTAAGTAGGGTTTTGAAGAGGGGAAGAGAATCAGTTTGGCGGAGGTGAGGAGGGAGGACGTTCCAGGACCATGGGAGGACGTGGCCCAGGGGTCGACGGCGGGATAGGCGAGACCGAGGGACAGTGAGGAGGTGGGCGGCAGAGGAGCGGAGCGTGCGGGGTGAGTGGTAGAAAGAGAGAAGGGAGGAGAGGTAGGAAGGGGCAAGGTGATGGAGAGCCTTGAAGCCTAGAGTGAGGAGTTTTTGTTTGGAGTGGAGGTTGATAGGCAACCACTGGAGTTGTTTAAGAAGGGGAGTGACATGCCCAGATCGTTTCTGCAGGAAGATGAGCCGGGCAGCAGAGTGAAGAATAGACTGGAGTGGGGCGAGAGAGGAGGAAGGGAGGTCAGAGAGAAGGCTGACACAGTAGTCTAGCCGGGATATAACGAGAGCCCGTAGCAGTAAGGTAGCCGTTTGGGTGGAGAGGAAAGGGCGGATCTTGGCGATATTGTATAGGTGAAACCGGCAGGTCTTGGTAACGGATAGGATGTGTGGAGTGAACGAGAGAGATGAGTCAAGGATGACACCGAGATTGCGTGCCTGAGAGACGGGAAGGATGGTCGTGCCATCCATGGTGATAGAGAAGTCTGGGAGAGGACCGGGTTTGGGAGGGAAGATGAGGAGCTCAGTCTTGCTCATGTTGAGTTTAGGTGGCGGGCCGACATCCAGGTGGAGACATCCTGGAGGCAGGAGGAGATGCGAGCCTGAAGGGAGGGGGAGAGGACAGGGGCGGAGATGTAGATCTGCGTGTCATCTGCGTAGAGATGGTAGTCAAAGCCATGAGAGCGAATGAGTTCACCGAGGGAGTGGGTGTAAATGGAGAACAGAAGAGGGCCAAGAACTGACCCTTGAGGAACTCCAACAGTTAAAGGATGGGAGGGGGAGGAGGCGCCAGCGAAGGAGACCGAGAATTACCGGCCAGAGAGGTGAGAGGAGAACCAGGAGAGGACGGAGTCCGTGAAGCCAAGGTGAGATACGGTATGGAGGAGGAGGGGATGGTCGACAGTGTCAAAGGCAGCAGAGAGGTCAAGGAGGATTAGAATGGAGTAGGAGCCATTGGATTTGGCAAGAAGGAGGTCATGGGTGACCTTAGAGAGAGCAGTCTCGGTAGAGTGGAGGGGACGGAAGCCAGATTGGAGGGGGTCTAGGAGAGAATGGGAGTTAAGGAATTCTAGGCATCGATTGTAGATGACTCGTTCTAGGATTTTGGAAAGGAAGGGTAAAGGCTGCAGGGCCCAAAGTGGAACCAAAAAGGTTCAAGGCCAAAGCTGCAAGGCAAAATCTAGAGGGTCCAAACTGGAATCTAAAGGGATCAGGGCCAAATCTGCAAGGCAAACGTTGCGGGTCCCAAAGTGAAACCATAAGAGTTTGGTCCAAATCTGCAAGGCAAAGGATGGGGGGCAAACCTGCAAGGCAAAGGCTGCGGGGCCCAAAGTGGAACCAAAAGCATTCGGGGCCAAAGCTGCAAGGCAGCTGATGGGGTGGCAAACTTGCAAGACAAACGCTTAGGGGGCCCAAATTGTAAACAAAAGCGTTCGGGGCCAAACCTACAAGGCAAAGGCTGTGGGACCCAACTTGATTCCAAAAGCGTTCCAGGCCCAACTTGCAAGGTAAAAGCTGAGGGAAGAAAACTGGAACAAAAAAGGTTCATGGCCCAACCTGCAAGGCAAATGCTTCCTGACCCACACAGCAACTAGAACGGATCGGGGCAGAACCTGCAAAGCAAAAGCTGCAGGGCCCAAACCTGAATTACAAAGGTTCGGGGCCAAACCTGCAAGGCAAACTCTAGGGGGCCCAAACTGGAAATAAAAAGGTTTGGATCAAACCTGCAAGGCAAACTCTGGGGCAGGGGGCAAAACTGGTACCAAAGGTGTTCGGGCTAAACCTGCAAGGCAAAAGCTGCAGAACCTAAATTGAAATGAAAATTGTTCAGGGACAAACCTGTAAGGCAAACTCTTGGGGGGACAAACTGGAACAAAAAGAGTTGGGAGCCAAACCTGCAAGGCAAAGGCTGCAGTGCCCAAACCTAAACGAAAAGGGCTCAGGTCCAAGCCTGCAAGGCAAAGACTGGGGGTCCAAAGTGGAACCAAAAGGATTTGGGGCCAAACCTGCTAGGCAAAGGCTGCGAGGGCAAAATTGGAACCAAAAGGGTTCAAGGCCAAAGCTGCAAGGCAAAGTTTGCGAGGCCCAAACCTGAACAAAAAGGGTTCGGGGCCAAACTTGTAAGGCAAACTATAGGAGGCCCACACTGGAACCAAAAGTGTTCCGGGCCAAACTTGCAAGGCAAAGGCTGCAGGGCCCAAACTGGTACCAAAAGGGTACAGGGCCAAAGCTAAAAGGCAAAGGCTGTGGGGTCAAACCTGCAAAGCAAAGGCTGCAGGGCCCATTGTGGAAACAAAAGCATTCAGGGCCTAACCTGCAAGTCAAAGTCTGTGGGACCCAAACTGGAATGAAAAGTGATCGGGGCCAAACTTGCAAGGCAAAGGCTGTGGGGCCCAAACTTGAAGGAAGAGGATTCGGGGACAAACCTGCAAGATAACGGCTGTGGGACGCAAACTGAAATGAAATCGTTTCGTGGCCAATCCTGCAAGGCAAACTCTAGGGGACCCAAAGTGGCACCTAAAAGGTTTGGGGCTAAACTTGCAAGGCAAAGGCTGCGGGGCCCAAACCTGAATGAAAAGGGGTCGAGACCAAACCTGCAAGGCAAAGCCTCAGGGACAAACCTCCAAGGCAAAGACTGCGGGGCCAAAACTGGAACCAAAAGGGTTCAGGGCCAAACCTGCAAGGCAAAGCCTGCAGGGCTCAATCTGGAACCAAAAAAGGTCGTGGCCAAACCTGTAAGGCACAGGCTGCAGGACCCAAACTGAAACGAAAAGGGTTCGGGGCCAAACCTGCAAGGCAAATGCTGAGGGGCCAAACCTGCAAGGCAAAAGCTGCGGGGCCCAAACTGGAACCCAAAGGTTTCAGGGCCAAGCCTGCAAGACAAAGACTGCAGTGCCAAACCTGAACGATAAGGGCTTGGTGCCAGATGTGCAAGGCAAAGGCTAGGGTGTCCAAACTGGTACAAAAAGCGTTCGGGGCCAAACCTGCAAGGCAAAGGCTGGGTGACCAAAACTGAAACGAAATGGGTTTCAAACTCTGCGGGGGCCAAACTGGAACAAAAAGGGTTTGGGGCCCAACCTGTAAGGCAAAGGCTGCAGGACTGAAACCTGAACAAAAATGGTTTGGGGCCAAACCAGCAAGGCAAACTCTAAGGGACCTAAATTGGAATAAAAGGGTTTGGCAGCCAATCCTGCAAGGTCAAGGCTGCGGGGTCCAAACTGGTACCCAGAGGTTTCGGGGCCAAACCTGCAAGGCAAAGACTGCAGTGCCAAACCTGAATGATATGGGCTCGGGGCCAGACGTGCAATGCAAAGGCTAGGGTGTCCAAACTGGTACAAAAAGGGTTCGGGGCCAAACCTGCAAGGCAAAGGCTGGAGGACCCAAACTGAAATGAAATGGTTTGGGGCCAAACCTGCAAGGCAAACTCTGCGGGTGCCAAACTGGAACAAAAGGGTTTGGGGCCCAACCTCTAAGGCAACGGCTGCAGGGCCGGCCCTGAACAAAAAGTGTTCGTGGCTAAACCAGCAAGGCAAACTGTAAGGGACCCAAACTGGAATAAAAGGGTTCGGCAGCCAAACCTGCAAGGCCAAGGCTGCGGGGTCCAAACTGGGACCCAAAGGGTACGGGGTCCAACCTGTAAGGCAAAGGCTGCAGGGCCCAAATGGGAACTAAAAGAGTTTGGACCAAACCTGCAAGGCAAAGGCTGCAGGGCCCAAACTTTAATGAAAAGGATTCGGGGCCAAACCTGCAAGGAAAAGGCTGAACTGCCCCAACCTGAACTGAAACGACTCGGGTCCAAACAAACAAGGCAAAAGCTAGGGGGCCCAAACTGAAACAAAACGGGTTCATGGCCAAAGCTGCAAGGTAAAGGCTGAGGGACCCAAACTTAAATGAAAAAGATTCATGGAGAAACCTGGAAGGCAATCTCTGAGGGGACCAAACAAGAACAAAAAAGGTTGAGACCCAAACCTGCAAAGCAAAGGCTGCGGGGTCCCTAACCTGAACGAAAAGGGTTCGGGCCAAATCTGCAAGGGAAAGCCTCGGGGGACAAACCTGCAAGGCAAAGTCTGAGGGGTCCATACTGGAACTTTAAGGATTGGGGTCCAAACCGGTAAGGCAAAGGTTACGGGGCCCAAATTGGAATCAAAATGGTTCAGGGTCAAAACCTGCAAGGTAAATGCTGCAGGGCCGAAATTGGAATGAAAAAGTTTTGGGGCCAAACCTGCAAGACAAAAGTTGGGGGTGGGCGCAGGCAAACCTGCAAGTCAAAAGCTGCAGAGCCTAAAATTGGAATGAAAAGTATTCGGGGCCAAACCTGCAAGGGAAAAGCTGTGGGGTCCTAACTGGAACAAAAAGGGTTCAGGGTCAAACTTGCAAAGCAAAGGCTGGGGGCGGTGTGGTGAGGGGCAACCTGCAAGGCAAAGGCTGCAGGGCCCAACTGGAATGAAAAGCGTTCAGGGTCAAACCTGCAAGGCAAAAATTGCAGGGTTTAAACTGGAATGAACAGGGTTTGGGGCCAAACCTGCAAAACATGAACGATAGGGTTGGGGGCCAAACCTGCAAGTCACAGGCTGGGGGGCAAAATTGGAAGGCAAAAACTGGGGGATCCAAACTGGAACTAAAAGTGTTTGGGAACAGGCCTGCAAGGAGAAGGCTAGTGGATCCAAAATGGAATGAGACTGGTTTAGGGCCAAACCTGCAAGGCAAAGCTAGGGGTCCCAAAATGGAACCAAAAGGGTTCAGGGCAGAACCTGCAAGTCAAAGGCTGGAGGGGCAAAAGTGGAACGAAAAGAGTTTGGAGCCAGGCCCGCAAGGCAAAGGCTCAGGGGAAAATCTGGAAGACAAAGGGTAGGGATCATAAAATAGAATGAGAAGGGTTTGAGTCCAGGCATGGAAGGCAAGCAGGGAGCCCCAAACTGGTATGAAAAGGGTTCGGGGCCATACCTTCAAGGCAAGGGCAGGGGCCCAAACTGGAACGAAAACAGTCTGGGGCCAAACCTACAAAACAAAGACTGGGGTGTGAGGGGCGAGGAAACAGGAAAAAAAAGCCTTTGGGGCCAAACCTGCAAGGCAAAGGCCGGGGGGGGGGGGGGAGGGCAGGAAATCTTGAAGACAAAGGTAGGTGTCCCAAAATGTAATGAGAAGGGTTTGGAGTCAGTCCTGGAAGGTAAATCAGGAGGCAACCAACTGGAATGAAAAGGGCTCGGGACCAAACCTGCAAGGCGACGGCTGGGAGTGCTAAACTGGAACGAAAAGGGTTTGGAGCCAAACGTGCAAGGGAAAGGCTGAAGGGTAAAACTAGAAGGCAAATAATGGGGAACCTAACCTGGAACAAAATGGTTCGGGGCCAGGCCTGCAAGGCAAAGGTGGGGGGACCAACCTGGTATGAGAAGGGTTTGGGGCCAAAACTAGAGGGCAGAGACGGGGGGTTCAACCTGGAACAAGAGGGTTTGGGGACAGTCCGGGAAGGCAAAGGCGGGGAAGCCCAACCTTGAACGAGAAGGGTTCGGGGCCAGGCGGGCAACAGGGAAGGCAAAAGAGTTGGGCGGGGGGGTGGGAGGGTGAACCTGGAATGAGAAGGGTTTGGGGCTAGGCCTGGAAGTCAAATGTCAGGGGGCCCAACATGGAAGGCAAAGGTGGTGAGACCAAACCAGAAGGCAAAGGGAGGAGCGCCCAACTTGGTATGAGAAGTGTTTGGCACCAGGCCTGGAAGGCAAAGGCGGGGGGACCAAATGTGGAATGAGAAGTGTTCATGGCCAGGCATGGAAGGCAAAGGCTGGAGTCGGGAGGTGGGGGAGAACACCTGGAATCCGAAGGCTTTGGGGCCAAACCGGGAAGTCAAAGGAGGGGGAAGCTAAGTTGGACCGAGAAGGGCTAGGGGCCTGGGCCTGGAAGGCAAAGACAGGGAGGGGTCCAACCTGCAAGGCAAAGGCAGGTGGGCCTAACCTGGAATGCAAAGGCCTAAGGGCCAGGCCAGGATGGCATAGGTTAGGATGAAAAGATGTAAAATTTAGCTTAGGGGATATATTACACTATAGAGAGGGATAGACCGGGGAAAAGGTTAGGCCATGGCAAAAGTTTAAGTCTGGGAATAAGTTATGCTAGGTGAAAAGGTTAGGCAAGGGGGAAAGGTTAGGCCAGAGGGAAAGGTAAGCCTTCAGGAAAAAGTTAGGCTAGGGGTAAAGGTTAGTTTCAGTGAAAAGCTTAGGCTAGGGGTTAGGATTAGGTTCAGGGAAAAGCTTAGGCTAGGGGATAGGGTTAGGCTAGGGGAAAAAGTTAGACAGGAGAAAATGCTAAGCCGGGGAAAACTTTAGGTCACAGAAAAGGTTAGGCTAGGAGAAAACAGTAGGGTAGGGGAAAAGCTTAGGTCAGGAGAAAAGGTTAGACTAGGGTAAAAGATTAGGCCAGTGAAAGGGTAGGCTATGGAAAATGGTTGGTCTGGGGAAAAAGCTTAGGTCAGGGAAAAGGTTAGACTATGGTAAATTGTTAGTCTAGGGGAAAAGGTTACACTAGGGGAAAAAGTTAGGCCAGGGAGAGAGTTAGGCTAGGGAGGAAGTTAGGCCAGGGAGAAAGTTAGTCATGGGGAATAGGTTAGTCTCAGGGAAATGTTTAGGCTAGGGGAAAAGGTTAGACCAGGGGAAAGCTAAGACTATGGGAAATGGTAAGCAAGGGGAAAAGCTTAGGCCAGGGGAAAGATTTTGCAAGGGAAAGGTTAGGCTAGGGCAAATGTTTAGGCTAGGGGAGAAGGTTAAGTCAGAGAAAAGGTTAGGCTATGGTAAATGGTTAGGCTAGTGGAAAAGGTTAGGCTGGGGAAAAAAGGTTAGGCCAGGGAGAGGTTACGCTAGGGGAAAACTTTAGGCTAGGGGAAATATTTAGGCTAAGGGAAAAGGTTAAGTCAGGGAAAAGGTTAGGCTAGGTAAGTGGTTGGGCTGGGGGAAAAGGTTAGGCTAGGGGAAAAGGTTAGGTTAGGTGAGAAGGTTAGGCCAGGGAGAGGTTAGATTAGGGGAAAACTTTAGGCTAGGGGAAAAACTTAGGCTGGGGAAAAGCTTAGGCCAGAGGAAAAGTTTAGGGCAGGGGAAAAGTTTAGGGCTGGGGAAAGGTTTAGGATTGGGGAAAAGTTTAGGGTAGGGGAAAATGTTACATCAGGGAAAATTTTAGGCTAGGGCAAAAGCTTAGGCGAGGGTAAAGGTTAGGCAAGTGGAAAGGTTAGGCGAGGGCAAAGGTTAGGTGAGGGGAAAGGTTAGGATAGGGCAGAGGGTTAGGCGAGAGGAAAGGTTAGGCTGGGGAAAGATTAGGCTAGGGGAAACGTAAGGATAGAGGAAAGTTTTAGTCTAGGGGAGAATGACGGGGTAGGGGAAAATGTTAGGAGAGGGAAAAAGTAAACCTAGGGGAAAGAATAGGCTAGGGGCAAGGTTAGGCTGGGGGAAAACGTTAGACTGGGGAAAAAGTTAGGCCAGGGGAAAAGGTTAGGCCAAGCAAAAAGGTTAGGCTAGGGGAAAAGTTAAGGCCAGAGTGAAGTTTAGGTTAGCGGATAAAGTTAGGCTAGGTGAAGAGGTTAATTTAGGGGAAAGAGTAGCCTAGGGGAAAGATTAGGTTAAGGGAAGACAGACTACGTGAAAAGTTTAGGTGAGGGGAAACCGTTAGGCTAAGGGAAAAGGTTAGGCCAGGGAGAAGGTTAGGCCAGGGAGAAAGTTATGTCAGGGGAAAGGATAGGCCAGGGGAAAGGTTAGACTAGGGTAAAAGGTTAGGCTAGGATAAAGGTTAGGCTAGGGGTCAAATTAGGCTATGGGAAAAGGTTAGGCCAGGAAGAGGTTAGGCTAGGGGAAAACCTTAGGCAAAGGGAAAAGGTTAGGCCAGGGAAATAGGTTAGGCCAGGGGAAACAGGCCAGAGGGACTTCAGGGTAGGCTAGGTGTAAAGTTTAGGTTAGGGGAAAGGCAGATTAGGCTAGGTGTCAAGGTTAGGTTCAGGGAAAAGGTTAGGCTAGGGGAAAAGGTTAGGCTAGGGGAAGGAATAGGCTAGGGAAAGCATTAGGCTAGGGGAAAACGTTTAGCTTAGGGGAAAGGTTTAGGCTAGGGGAAAAGTTCAGGCTGGGGAAAAGTTTAGACTGGGGGAAAAGGGCAGGCTAGGGGAAACGCTTAGGCAGGGGAAAAGGTTAGGCCAAGGGAAAAGGTTAGGCTAGGTAAAAACATTACCCTAGGGCAAAGGTAAGCCTAGGGGAAAGGGTTAGGCCAGGGGAAAAGGCTAGTCTAGGGGAAAATGTTAAGCCAAGGGAAAAGGCTGCCTAAGCAAAAATATTAGGCTGGGGAAAGGTTAGGCTAGGGGAAAAGGTTAGGCCAGGCAAAAAAGTTAGGCTAGGGGAAAAAGGTTAGGCTGGGGAAAATTTGGTCTAGGGAAAAGGTTAGGCCAGGGGAAAGGTTTAGGCACAAGGAAAAGGTTAGGATAGGGGTTAAGGTTTGGCCAAGGGAATAGGTAAGGCTAGAGGAAAGGTTATGCTAGGGAAAACATCAGACTAAGGAAAAAGTTTAGGCTAGGGGAAAAGGTTAGGCTAGGGGAAAAGGTTAAGCTAGGGGAAAGGTTAGGTAGGGGAAAATGTTAGGTGAGGGTAAAAGGTCAGGCTAGGGGAAAAGGTTGGCCTAGGGGAAAGATCAGGCTAGGGGAAACGTTAGGTTAGGGGAAAATATTAGGCTAAGGGAGAAAGTTGGGGAAGGGGAAATGGTTATGAAGGGGAAAAGGTTAGGCTAGGGGGAAGCATTAGGCTAGAACAAAGGTTTAGGCTAAGGGAAAAGCTTAGGCCAAGGGAAAAGGTTAGGCTAGGGAAAAAGGATAGGTCATGGGAAACGACAGGCCAAGGGAAAAGGCTAGGCTAGGATAAAGGTTTGGCTAGTGGTCAGGTAAGGTCATGGGAAATGGTGAGGCCAGGGGAAGAGGTTTGGCCAGGGGAAAAGATTAGGCCAGGGGAAAGGTTAGGCCAGGGAAAAGGTTAGGCAATGGGAAGGGGTAGCCTAGGGGAAAAGATTAGACAGGGTGTAAAGTTTAAGTTAGGGGAAAGGTTAGGCTAGGGAAAAGGATGGGCCAGGGGAAAAGCTCAGGCCAGGGGAAAAGGTTAGGCCAAGGAAAAATGTTAAGCATAATAGGCTATGGTAGGGCAAAACGTTAGGCCATTGGGAAAGGTTAGGCTGGGGCAAAGGTAAGCCTTTGGCAAAAGGTTAGGCTTGGTGTAAAGGCTAGTTTAGGGGAAAAGCAGGATAGGCTAGGCGTAAATGTTAGGTTAGGGGAAAAGCTTGGGCTAGGGAAAAGGGTTAGGCTAGGGGAAAAGTTTAGGTCGGGGTAAGCTTTACACCTTGGGAAATGGTTAGGATCAAGGAAAAGATTAGGCTGGGGAAAAGGTTAGGGCAGGTAAGAAGTTTAGGCCAGGTGAAAGGTTTTTAGGCCGGGGGAAAGGTAGGCCTTCAGGAAAAGGTTAGGCTAGGTGTAAAGTTTAGGTTAGGGGAAAAGCAGATTAGGCTAGGTGTAAAGGTTAGGTTCTGGGAAAAGGTTAGTCTAGGTAGGGGAAAAGTTTAGGCTGGAGAAAAGCTTAGGTCATAGGAAAGATTAGGAAAGGGGAAAAGGTTAGGCTGAGGGAAAAGGTTAGGCTAGGGAAAAAGGTTGGGCTAGGGAAGGTTAGGCTATGGAAAATGGTTGGTCTGGGGGAAAATGTTAGGTCAGGGAAAAGGTTAGGCTATGGTAAATTGTTAGGTTGGGGAAAAGGTTACAGTAGGGGAAAAGGTTACACTGGGGGAAAAGGTTAGGCTAGGGGAAAAGGTTAGGCCAGGGAGAAAGTAAGGCTAGGGAAAAGGTTAGTCTTGGGGAAATGTTTAAGCTGTTAGGCTATGGGAAATGGATAGGCAAGGGGAAAAGCTTAGGCCAGGGGAAAGATTACACAAGAGAAAAGTTAGGCCAGGGGAAATGTTTAGGCCAGGGGAAAAGGTTGGGCCACGGAAAAGGTTAGGCTAAGGGAAATCTTTAGGCTAGGGATAAGCTTAGGCCAGGGAAAATCTTAGGCCAGCGGAAAAGGTTACGGCAGGGGAAAAGTCTAGAGCAGGGGAAAAGTTTAGGGTAGGGGGAAATGTTACATCAGGGAAAATGTTAGGCTAGGACAAAGGGTTAGATGAGGGGAAAGGTTAGGTGAGGGAAAAGGTTAGTCTACAGAAAAACGTTAGACTAGGGCAAAGGTTTAGGGGAGGGGAAAGGTTAGGCTACGGAAAAAGATTAGGCAAGGTGTAATGTTTATTTTAGGGGAAAGTTTGGGCTAGGGAAAAGGATAGGCCAGAGGAAAAGGTTAGGCCATGGGAAAGGTTTAAGTCAGGGCATAGGATATGATGGGGAAAAGGTTAGGCCAGGGGTGAAGGTAAGGCTTTGGGAAAAGGTTAGGCTAGGTGTGAAGGTTAGATAAGGGGAAAAGCAGGATAGGCTAGGTGTATATTTTAGGTTAGGGGAAAAACTTGGGCTAGGGGAAAGGATTAGGCTAGGGTAAAAGGTTAGACTAAGGGAAAAGATTAGGCTGGGAGAAAAGATTTGGCTACGGAAAAAGGTTAGGCTAGGGAAAAAGCTTAGGCCGGGGAAAAGGTTAGGAAAGGGGAAAAGTTTAAGTCGGGGAATAGGTTATGCTAAGGGAAAAGGTTAGGCCACAGGGAAAATGGGTGAGGGGGAAAGGTAAGCCTTTGGAAAAGGGTTAGGCCAGGTGTAAAGATTAGGTTGGGGGAAAAGCAGGTTAGGCTAGGTGTAAAGGTTAGGCTAGGGGAAAAGATTAGGCTAGGGGAAAAGGTTAGGCTAGGGGAAAGTTTAGGCCAGGGGAAAGGTTAGGCTCAGGGAAAAGGTTAGGCCAAGAGAAAAGGTTAGGCCAAGGGAAAAGGTTAGGCTAGGGTAAAAAGTTAGGCTAGGGAAAAAGGTTAGTTTAGGGGATAAGGTTAGGCTAGGGGAACAGTTTAAGCTAGGAGAAAAGGCTAGGCCATGGGATAAGTTTAAGCTGGGAAAAACGTTATGTTAGGAGAAAAGGATAGGCTAGGGGAAAAGGTTAGGCTAAAGGAAAAGGTTACACTAGGTGAAAGGATAGGCCAAGGGTAAAGGTTAGGCTAGGGGAAAAGGTCAGGATAGGTATAAAGGTTTGGTTAGGGGAAAAGTTAAGGCTAAGAAAAAATGTTAGTGTAGGCGAAAAGGTTAGGTTAGGGGAAAAGGTTAGGGCGGGGATAGGTTGGGCTTGGTGTAAAGGTTAGTTTAGGGGGAAACCTTAAGCTAGGGGAAAGGGTTAGGCTAGGGGAAAATGTTAGGCTGGGGAAAGCATTAGGCTAAGGGAAATGGTAAGCCTAGGGGAATAGGTTAGGCTAAGTGAAAAGGTTAGGCCAGAGGAAAAGGTCAGGCAAGGGGAAAAATTTAGGCTCAGAAGAATGTTAGGCCAGGTAGAAGGTTAGGCTAGGGGAAAGATTTGGCTATGGGATAAATTTAGGCAAGGTATAAAGTTTAAGTTAGGAGAAAAGATTAGGCCAAGGGAAAATGTTAGGCCAGGGGAAAAGGATAGGCCATTGGAAAAGGTTAGGCGGGGGGAAAGATTAGGCAAGGGGAAAGATTTGGCTAGGAATGGTTAGGCTAAGGGAAAACATTAGGCTAAGGGAAAATGTTAGGCTAAGGGAAAACGTTAGGTTAATGGAAAAGATTAGACTAGGGAAAAAGGTTATGCAAGGTGAGAATTTTAGGTTAGGGGAAAAGGTTAGGCTAGGGGAAAAGGTTAGGTAAGGGAAAAGGTTAGTCTTGGGGAAATGTTTAGCCTAGGGGAAAAGGTTAAGCCAGGGAAGAGGTTAGGCTACAGAAAATGGATAAGCCTAATGGAAAGGGTTAGGCCAGGGGAAAGATTAGGCAAGGGAAAGCTTAGGCTAGGAGAAGGTCAGGTCGGGGAAAAACTTAGGCCGGGGAAAAGGTTAGTTCAGAGGAAAAGTTTAGGCTAGGAAGTTTAAGTTAGGGGAAAGGATTAGGCTAAGGGAAAATGTTAGGCCAGGGGAAAAGGACAGGCCATTGTAAAAGGTTAGGCTAGGGGAAAAGATTAGACAAGGGGAAAGATTTGGCTAGGGAACGGTTAGGCTAAGGGAAAAGGTTAGGCTAAGGAAAAACCTTAGGCTAGGAGAAAAGGTCAGGGTGGAGAAAAGCTTAGGCCAGGGGAAAAGGTTAGGCCAGGGGAAAAGGTTAGGCCAGGAGAAAAGGTTAAGCTAAGGGTAAAGATAGGCTAGGGGAAATATTAGGTTGGGGAAAACATTAGGCTAGGGGAGAGGGTTAGGTAAGATGAAAAGTTTAAGTTAGGGGAAAAGTTTAGGCTAGGAGAAAAGGCTAGGCCGGGGAAAACATTAGGCTAGGTGAAGATGTTAAGCTATGGGAAAAGGTTAAGCCAAGGGAAAAAGCTAGACCAGGGGTGGCCACAGGCAAAGGTTAGGCTTTGGGAAAAGGTTTGCCAAGAGAAAAGGTTAGACTAGGGGAAAAGGTTAGGCCAGGGATAGACGTTAGACAAAGAGAAAAGTTTAGGCTAGGGGAAAAAGTTAGGATAGGGGAAAGGGTTAGGCCAGGGTAAAATGTTACACACCGGGAAAAGGTTAGGTTATGGGAAATGGTTATGCAATGGGATAAGGTTAGGCTGGGGAAAAGGTTAGCCTAGGGAAAATGTTAGGCTAGGGAAAATGTTAGGCTAGGGGAAAATGTTAGGATATGGGAAAAGGTTAAGTCGGGGTTAAGCTTAGTTAAGTCAGGGTTAAGCTTAGGCCAGGGGAAAAGATTAGGCCAGGTGAAGTATTTAGGCTAGGGGAAAATATTAGGCCAGGGAATAGGTTAGGCTAGGGAAAAGGATAGGCCAAGGTAATAGATTAGGTTCAGGGAAAAGGTTAGGCCAGGGGAAAAGTTTGGGGGAAAGGTTTAAGCCAGGGGAAAAGGTTAGGTCAGGAATATAGGTTAGGCCAAGGGAAAAGATTAGGCTAGGGGAAATGTTTAGGCTAGGGGAAAAGGTTAGGAGGGGGAAAAGGTAAGACTATGGGAAATGGATAAGCTAGGGGAATGGTTAGACTAGGAGAAAAGGTTAGGCTAGGATAAAGGTTAGGCTATGTGAAAAGATTAAGCCAGGGGAAAACATTAGGCAAGGGCGAAGGTTAGGTCAAGGGAAAAGGTTAGGACAGGGGAAAAAGTTAGGCCAAAGAAAAAGGTTAAGCATAATAGGTTATGCTAGGGTAAAAAGTTAGACCGGGGGAAAGGTTAGGTCAGGGGAAAGGTAAGCCTTTGGGAAAAGGTTAGGCTAGGTGTAAAGGTTAGTTTAGGGGAAAAGCAGGATAGGCTAGGTGTAAATGTTAGGCTGGGGAAAAAGCCTGGGCTAGGGGAAAGGATTAGGCTGGGGGAAAAGGTTAGGCCAGGGGAAAAGGTTAGGACAGGTGAAAGGTTTAGGCCAGGGGGAAAGGTAAGCCTTCAGGCCCCTCTGCTCACCACCTCCTTCCTCTCCTGCCATAACGTTTAATAATAATAGTAATGTTGGTATTTGTTAAGCACTTACTCTCTGCAAAACTCTGTTCTAAGTGCTGTCTGGGGGGACACTAGGTGATCGGGTTGTCCCACCTGGGGCTCCCAGTCTTTATCCCCATTTTACAGATGAGGTAACTGAAGCCCAGAGAAGTGAAATGACTTGCCCAAAGTCACACAGCTGACAAGCAGTAGAGACAGGATTAGAACCCATGACCTCTGACTTTCAAGCCCGGGCTCTCTCCACTGAGCTACGCTGCTTCTCTAATAATGTTGGTATTTGTTAAGTGCTTACTATGTGCAGAGAACTGTTCTAAGCGCTGGGGTAGATGCAGGGTAAGCAGGTTGTCCCACGTGAGGCTCACAGTAAATCCCCATTTTACAGATGAGGTAACTGAGGCACAGAGAAGTTAAGTGACTTGCCCACAGTCACAGAGCTGGCAAGTATGAGAGTTGGGATTCGAACCCACGACCTCTGACTTCCAAGCACATGCTTTTTCCACTGAGCCATGCTGCTTCTCTAACCATTTTTAATCATCCACACAAGCCCCCATCACCCTCCTGTAGAGGTGGAAACTCAGCTCCTCTGCACCCTCCCTCAAGGAAGAACAGTTTTCACAGCCAGGTAGTATAAGAAGCTTCTGGTAGGCAAAGTCACTGGTCCCTCTCTTCCCATCACCAGGACCCTTTAGATATCCACCTCCAGAAGGCTCTGAGTTGTGTTTAGGAAGCTCCTTCAAGACCCATCTTGTCTTATGTAGACCACATCCATCCCAACTCATCCCCACACAGCCTCCCACCTACATAGTGGACATACCAGTGGCCTCCCAGAACTTTAAGAGCCCTACTGAAAATGTTTCTTCATCAGTAAGCCTTCCCTGACTAAAGCTCACATCCTCCCCACGCCCAGCCCCTGCACACACACACACACACACACACACACACACACACACACACACACACTTTATTTACCCTTTCAACTCACTCATGCATTTAGGCACACCCACCAAGCACTGAACTATACACCCCACAACATTTAGGTATATATCCTTCTACTTATATCCTTACCTTACCTACATTGTATTAATTGGGTCCTCCCCATTCAACTGATGCTGGACCTATAAGATTGAAAGGGAACTCTGGTAGTATGTGGGAGACAAGCATTTCTTGAAGGTATAAGGGAAGGAGAGCAGAAAAGTGGGGTCAGGTCTGTTAAAGTGATGAGTCAGGGCTGCAGTGAACATGTCTGTTAATTCTGTTGTACCGTACTCTCCTAACGATGTAGTACAGTGCTCTACACACAGTAAGCACTCAGTAAACACCACTGATTAACTGTAGGAAGGAAGTGTCTCTTGGAATTTTCACAGCCACAGAGAAAGGCTGGAGAACAAAGATGCAGTTTGAGTGGCCAAGAAGCCTTCTGAAATGGAATGTTAGGCCCTTCACCCCACTACCCACTTATCTCACAGGCACGAATAAACTTGGGAAAGGGGGAAGATTATACCTCCACATAGCCTGCCAAGGACACCTTTAAGGAAATTACCCGGACCAAAAAAGCTCCTAGTAAGCAAGCCAGAAAGCAGACTCAGAGTTACTCCGAACTCCACACCTCTTTCAACCCCAAAACGTTCCTCTTATCCTCCTAAACTCCACAACCCCTAACGCTTAAAACCAACACACCCAACTCCAAATAGTCTCATGCTCTGGAGGTTTATTCAGGGCAAGGGAGGGGAGGGGGCGGCCCGGCCTAATGTCAGTAATCCACCTGATTGTAAAAAATAGGATTAGAGATCAGGTGTCCCGGGAGGAAGCCCTAGCAGCTTCATTGGCAAGGGGGATGGCTTTGGGAAATATAGGGTAGTATGGGATAGGGGAAAAGGGATAGGATTGGATTGAATCTCTAGCATGAAAGGATTTGTCCAAGGAAACACAAATTATAAACAGCTCTCCAGGGGGTCTCATCTCTGGCCTGACCCCCACTCCACCTTTCTTTCCTGAGTTCCCTCCTCACAGCCCCCACATACGACCTGCTGACACAGGACCCCAGGAGTAGTCAGAGCAGGCTGGCCCTGTAAAGCAGAAAAACCATCACTCTCCCCACCTTCAGAGCCCTATTAAAATCACATCTCCTCTGAGAAGTCTTCCCTAACTAAGCCTTCATTTCCACTATTTGACACAGAATGGAGTGTGAGAAGAGGAAAAGAGCTGATTTGGGTTTTATTTTGTGCATGTGTGTTGTGCTTTAATGTTTCATTGCTTTTAACATGTCTGTCTCTAGTCATTCTCAGAGCTGGAGAAGGAGGCATAGAAGATTGCAGACAACCTAGTTGTTTTTTTTGGGAGATGGGGGGGCAAACACTTTCTCTGTCTGAGCCAACAGGACAGACTCATGCTCCCCTTCTCCCCCTCACCCACCTCCTGCTCCCTTCGAAACACAGGACTCATTGCAGAGTTCCCCTCTGGGTAGGAGGCAGTATAGTTAGGGTCTAATGGAAGCAAAATGTCACTGCAGCTTCTCCACCAGTCCTGCCTGAGACACATCTGGAGTTGTGGAACCTGACCTTAAGAGACACATGTGGATTAGTGAGTGGCCGGGTTCCCTCATCCTTCCCTTTTGCCCTGCCCTCTCCTTCTGTGGCCAAACCCTTCAGTCTTGCTGCAGCTTCTGATGTCTCATAACTGGAAAAGGAGGAGTAGGAGATTGCAGACAACATAGGTTTCTTTGGCAGACACCATTTTCCCTCTCCTCCACCAAACATTAAACCTATCATCTGGAGAGGTGAGGGTTAAAGGCAGACCACCTAAGATGACTGCAACAATCTGCCCTTATTTATTTACTTACTTATTTAAATTAATATCTGCCTCCCCCTCTAGACTGTAAGCTTGTTATGGGCAGGGAATGTGTCTGTCTTACAGGTACTCTCCCAAGTGCTTAGTACAGTGCTCTGCACACAGAGGACACTCCATCAATCCAATTGATTGACTGAAGGTGCAGGTGCATGCACACTGGATAGAATTCAGTTTCTGGTAAAATACCTGCCTTCTATCCTCCCAGCCCACACTGCCATGAACTCGATTTCAGGCAGGAATCTGCGCAACTCTGCTTCTCAGAGAGAAATAGGGGAGACATCCTGATCCCCTCCAGATATTAGAAACCACAAACTTCCACAATGAGCTCAAAAGGGTCCTTTTTTCCAGAGGGTGAGGCTGTGCAGTGACCCTGTAGTCAGGACTGTAGTCCCAGAGAGGCTTGCCCCTTCTGTAGAATTAAGGGTCCTGGGTCTTCTCAGTCCCAGGCAAATCAGATAGAACTAGCTTCTTGCACAGAGCCCAGGTTCCTGTTGTCCCATGAGGGGCATCCACCTCGTCACTCTTCTTCACCCCATTATTCACACACACACACATCCCACACTCCCCTATGGAGTAACAATGCCGTTCATTCAGTAAGAGGGAAAATCTGGGAGTTTGTTGCCCACAGCGTAAGAGAGATGATCCTTGAGGCTGAGAAGAAACACTGAGCAAATCTTCTGGAGAGATGCCCCTGGTCCCTGGAACCAGAACCACCCTCGGGTCTGAGAGCAGCAGCCTGTCTGGTGGCACTAATAGGAATTCTGGGCAGCTGTGCCTATTGCCACCTGGCGGCAACAAGCATTGACCTGAAAGGCTGTCCTTCTCAATAGCCCCACGGGGAAACTTGCTATTGTTCTGTAAGGCTTTGCCTCTTTATCACCCCCCAGGTGACATCTTTTTTATGGTGTTTGTGAAGCTCTCACTATGTGCCAGGCTATCATCCATGACCTTTTCCTCTCCCGCTCTCTCCTCCTCCTCGCCCTTTCGGAAACGTGGCTCTCTCCCGAAGACACGGTCTCCGCCGCCGCTCTCTCCAGCGGAGGCCTCTCCTTCTCCCACTCCCCCAGACTCACGGGTAAGGGAGGAGGCCTCGGCTTCCTCCTCTCGCCCCGTTGCCGCTTCCGCACTATCCCTCCTCCCCCCTCCCTCTCCTTCCCCTCCTTCGAAGCCCATATCATTCGCCTCTACCACCCACTCCAGTTACTTGTCGCCGTCATCTACCGCCCTCCCGGTCCCACCTCCGACTTCTTCAACCACCTTGACCCCTTTCTCACCTTCCTTCTCTCCTTCTCTCTGCCCACTCTGATCCTTGGAGACTTCAACATCCATACGGATGTACCCGACGACTCCTCTGCCACCCGCCTGCTATCCCTCCTCGACTCTGCCGACGTCCTCCTCCACCATACCGCGCCCACTCACCGACTCGGTCACACCCTCGATCTCGTCATCTCCTACCGCTGCACTATTTCCTCCCTCACCAACTCTGAAATCCCTCTCTCTGACCATAACCTTCTCACCTGCCTCATCTCTCACACTCCCTCCCCCTGCAAATCTTTGCTACTGCCCCACAGAGACCTCCGCTCTCTCGATCCCATCCGTCTTTCCAATAGCATCTCTCCTCACCTTGCCGCCCTGTCCTCTCTTCCCACTCTCGACGATCAGGTCTCCGCTCTCAACTCCACCCTCTCTACTCATCTCGACTCTCTCGCCCCCCTTTCCCTCCGTCGCTCTCGCTCCACTAACCCACAGCCCTGGATCACCTCCTCCGTCCGCCTCCTACGCTCCTATGCTCGAGCTGCTGAGCGCTGCTGGCGAAAGTTCAAGTACCAAGCCGACCTCACACACTTCAAATTTATCCTTTCCTGCCTTAACTCTGCCCTCTCCTCCGCCAGGCAAAGCTTCTTCTCCTCCCTCATCGACACCCATGCCCGTCACCCCCCGCCGATTGTTCCGGACCTTTAACTCTCTCCTTAGGCCCCCTGTTCCTCCCCCTCCCCCATCTCTCACCCCCAATGATCTGGCCACCTATTTCCTCACGAAAATCAACACGATCAGGTCTGAGCTCCCCAAAGTCACCCCTCCGCCTCTCCCCTCCCCCCCACCAACCCCCTCCCCTACTTTCCCATCCTTCCCTGCAGTATCCTCAGAGGAGATCTCCTCCCTCCTCGCAAGTGCCACCCCCTCCACCTGCGCCTCGGACCCCATTCCCTCTCACCTTCTTAAAACCATCGCCCCTGCCCTCCTCCCTTCCTTAACTTCTATTTTTAACCACTCAGTCTCCAAGGGCTCCTTCCCCTCTGCCTTCAAACATGCCCACGTCTCCTCCATCCTAAAAAAACCCGCTCTTGACCCCACTTCCCCCTCCAGTTATCGTCCTATCTCCCTACTACCCTTCCTTTCCAAAATCCTAGAACGAGTCGTCTACAATCGATGCCTAGAATTCCTTAACTCCCATTCTCTCCTAGACCCCCTCCAATCTGGCTTCCGTCCCCTCCACTCTACCGAGACTGCTCTCTCTAAGGTCACCCGTGACCTCCTTCTTGCCAAATCCAATGGCTCCTACTCCATTCTGATCCTCCTTGACCTCTCTGCTGCCTTTGACACTGTCGACCATCCCCTCCTCCTCCATACCTTATCTCACCTTGGCTTCACGGACTCTGTCCTCTCCTGGTTCTCCTCTTACCTCTCTGGCCGATCATTCTCAGTCTCCTTCGCTGGCGCCTCCTCCCCCTCCCATCCTTTAACTGTTGGAGTTCCTCAAGGGTCAGTTCTTGGCCCTCTTCTGTTCTCCATTTACACTCACTCCCTCGGTGAACTCATCCGCTCTCACGGCTTTGACTACCATCTCTACACAGATGACACGCAGATCTACATCTCCGCCCCTGTCCTCTCCCCCTCCCTTCAGGCTCGCATCTCCTCCTGCCTCCGGGACGTCTCCACCTGGTTGTCGGCCCGCCACCTAAAACTCAACATGAGCAAGACTGAGCTCCTCATCTTCCCTCCCAAACCCGGTCCTCTCCCAGACTTCCCTATCACCGTGGATGGCACGACCATCCTTCCCGTCTCTCAGGCCCGCAATCTCGGTGTCATCCTTGACTCGTCCCTCTCGTTCACCCCACACATCCTATCCGTTACCAAGACCTGCTGGTTTCACCTCTACAATATCACCAAGATCCGCACTTTCCTCTCCACCCAAACGGCTACCTTACTGTTACGGGCTCTCGTTATATCCCGGCTAGACTACTGTGTCAGCCTTCTCTCTGACCTCCCTTCCTCCTCTCTCGCCCCGCTCCGGTCTATTCTTCACTCCGCTGCCCGGCTCATCTTCCTGCAGAAACAATCTGGGCACGTCACTCCCCTTCTTAAACAACTCCAGTGGTTGCCTATCGACCTCCGCTCCAAACAAAAACTCCTCACTCTAGGCTTCAAGGCTCTCCATCACCTTGCCCCTTCCTACCTCTCCTCCCTTCTCTCTTTCTACCACCCACCCCACACGCTCTGCTCCTCTGCCGCCCACCTCCTCACCGTCCCTCGGTCTCGCCTATCCCGCCGTCGACCCCTGGGTCACGTCCTCCCGCAGTCCTGGAACGCCCTTCCTCCTCACCTCCGCCAAACTGATTCTCTTTCCCTCTTCAAAACCTTACTTAAAAATCACCTCCTCCAAGAGGCGTTCCCAGACTGAGCTCCTCTTCTCCCTCTACTCCCTCTGCCACCCCCCCTTTACCTCTCCGCAGCTAAAGCCTCATTTTCCCCTTTTCCCTCTGCTCCTCCACCTCTCCCTTCCCATCCCCACAGCACTGTACTCGTCTGCTCAACTGTATATATTTTCGTTACCCTATTTATTTTGTTAATGAATTGTACATCGCCTTGATTCTATTTAGTTGCCATTGTTTTTACGAGATGTTCTTCCCCTTGACGCTGTTTATCGCCATTGTTCTCGTCTGTCCGTCTCCCCCGATTAGACCGTAAGCCCGTCAAACGGCAGGGACTGTCTCTATCTGTTGCCGACTTGTTCATCCCAAGCGCTTAGTACAGTGCTCTGCACATAGTAAGCGCTCAATAAATACTATTGAATGAATGAATGAATACTAAGCACTGGGATAGGAAGAAGCCCATCAGTTTGGACATAGTCCACGTCCCTGGTGGAACTCACATTCCCCATTTTAGAGATGAGGTATCTGAGGCACGGAGAGGTGAGATGACTTGCCCAAGGTCACCAGAAGACAAGTGGCAGGGACTGGTTTAGGAGCTAGGTCCTTCTGACGCGCAAGTCTGAGCTGTAGCCACAAGGCGGAGCTGCTTCTCTCCTAGATGGTGATTCTGGGCGGCCGCGCCACTGTATCGCCACCTGCTGGTACTTTGCTCTAAAAGCGCCGGTTCCCTCTTTGGGCCTCCATCTTGTCTATGGCGTCTACGACTCCTTTTTCTCGGTTTCTCTCTACCCTGGAACTCCCTCCCTCTCCACATAGGCTAGACCACCACTCTCCCTTTCTTCAGAGCATTATTAAGGTCTCAACTCTGCCAATAGGACTTCTCTGATTAAGCCCTCTTCCCCCTGACCCAGCTTCTTCGCCCATCTGCATCAACCCCCTTGTATCTATATAACCTTTAGACATCCGATATTTGCCCTGCAGTATTTATGTGCATATCTGTAAACTATTCACTCTGTGTACAGAAATGCAGTGGATGTGAACACAGAGGGGGTAGTTAATGGTAATAATAATAATAATGATAAATAATTGTGGTATTTCTTTAGCGCTTAAAATATAAATATGCCAGGCAGTGTACTAAGCATTGGGGTAGGTACAAAAAAAATTGGGTTTGACGCAGTCTTTGTGCCACATGAAGCTCACGGTCTCAAGGCCCATTAGACAAATTAGGTAACTGAGGCACAGAGGAGTGAAGCGACTTGCCCAGGGCCACATGGCAGACAAGTGGCCAAGCCAGGATTGGAACCCTTTACCTTTAAACTCCCAGGCCTGTGCTCTAGCCACTAAGGAGAAAACGAGGTGAAAACATACTGGTGATTATTAAGCGTGGACTGTGTGCTGAGAACTGTAGGACATGCTGGAGGAGTATGATACTGAGTTATTATGCTATACGTTAAGCACTTACTATGTGCCAAGCACTGTTCTAAGCGCTAGGGTAGATACGAGGTGATCAGTTCATCCTACGTGGGGCTCACAGTCTTAATCCCCATTTTACAGATGAGGGACCTGAGGAATGGAGAAGTTAAGTGACTTGCCCAAGGTCACACAGCAGACAAGTGGCAGAAATGAGATTAGAACCCACATCCTCTGACTCCCAAGCCCTTGCTCTTGCCTCTAGGCCTTGTGGTTGTGGGCAGGGAATGTGTCTGTCCTATTATACTCTCCCAAGCGCTTTGTACAGTGCTTCGCACAGAGTAAGCCCTCCATCATGTCTGGCGTTATGAGATCTGGTGCTATGGAATCTGGTCCTGGAAGACTCGCTTCAGTGAATGACTATGGAGGCCCAAGTATCCCCGTCCTGCCCTCCGTCACCCGCTAAGAATCACATTTGTTGGACACTTCAGACTCCAGGAGAGCCATCTGTCTGATAGAAAGGGAAAGATGGGGGGTGAAAACCATCTAGGTTGCCAACATGAGTCTTCCCGAAATGGGGGTTGCCCAGTAGAGGTGAGGTTTGACAATTGCAGCTATGCCATCGTGGCTTAGTGGAAAGAGCATGGGCTTGTGAGTCCGGCTCCACCACTTGTCAGCTGTGTGACTTTAGGCAAGTCACTTAACTTCTCTGTGTTTCAGTTACCTCATCTGTAAAATGGGGATTAAGAATGTAAGCCCCACATGGAACAAGCCATTGACCTTGTATCTGTCCCAGAACTTAGAACAGTGCTTGGCACATAGTAAGTGCTTAATATATACCATCATTATTATTATCTCCCAAGCAGTGTGGCTTAGTGGAAAGACCCCGGGGTTGGGAGTTGGAGAATGTGGGTTCTAATCCCAACTCTGCCACTTGTCTGCTGTATGACCTTGGGCAAGTCACTTAACTTCTCTGTGCCTCTGTTGCCTCATCTGTGAAATGGGGATTAAGACTGTGAGCCCCAAGTGGTTACCTTGTTACCTTGTATCTATCTCAGTGCTTGGCACATAGTAAGCACTTAAATACCATAATTATTATTATTATTGTTATTATTAAGCAGATTACTACAACCTGCAGCTCAAAACCCTTAACTAGCCCCATCTTCATATTCCCAATTCCGTTAGTCATTTTCCAGGAACTGGATGCCCAGAACAATGAAAGACTGGACAGAATTCGATCCCTGCACTCCTGCTGTAGAACTGAAGTCCACAAGGCTCTGATCCTCAAAGAAGAACAGCGGTGACATGTGAATGCCACCCTGTCCTACTCCTGACACTAGACATCTCCCTCCCCCCAACCCCCAGAAGCCACCACTGTCAAGGCCACAAACGCCCCTTCTCTGGACCTGAAGATATGCAAGATGAGTCGATAGACAGAACTGAGGGCAATGGGAGGTTTGATCCATCTAGAGAATTAAGGGCCCTGGGTCTTCTCCTTTCCACAATCCGGTCAGAAAGAAACAGTTCCCTGCACAGAGTCCCAGTTCCCATTTCCAGTACCAGCCTCTGTGCTGGGGGTGGTAGCCCCCTCCTCTCTCTCTTCTCCTCCTCCAGAGATGAACTTGGAAGCATGGAAATTCAAACACAAACATATTCACCAACCACAAACAAGACCTTCCCTTAGAGGTGGCAGCACAGTTCCTCGCTCCATCACTCTACGAGGATTAGAGTTGGGAAATGCATTGTGGTGGACACAGAGAGGGTTCCCCATTTGATAGGAGCTACCACTATCACACGTGGAGGGGGTCTCCAGTTGTCAACAGAGGTGTGCAGGGTTCCAGGTCTGCTCAGTTGGTCATGGCAAAGCCAACTTTCTGCACCGAGCCCCAGTTCATGAGTCCAGAACCAGCTTTCCTGCTGACTGTGGCAGCCCCCTCTTTATTACTCTCCCCAGAGCTAACCCCATCTTTCATGCATGCAAGCACACATGCACACACACACTCCTTTGAGTGGGAGTGAGTTACAGAGCTCCATCTTTCAATGGTGGGGTGCATTTGGGAATTGATGTGACTGCCCAAGTGCAGGGAGCTAAACTTCAAGGGTGGAGAGTTGTGATGAGCTGCCACTACAGAGGGAGCAATAGCCTGTAGGATTCTTCCCTTGGTCATCCAGCCCCAACATGCAGAGTTCTGGAGGAGAAGATCTGAGGGGCTTTCCTTCTCCCAGGGCTTAAAGCCGACTGGGCCCAGAATCTAGCAGGGTTCTTGGAACTCACCATAAATGCTTCCTCTGAAAATGGGGAAGAGGATTCTCAGTTTCATGGGAGACAGGCAACACTGGAACCATCCATTGGGCTAATTAATTAAGCCAGTTAATTTCCCCCTGCACTGCACTTAGCAGGCATTGGGTATTTCGATTCTGCTGCTTCGGATGCTTCTGCTGACAGGAGCTGAGTTGGGCAAAGTCAGTTTTCTAGAGTCAGACAGGCCCTGACCCTGCAGCAAACAAGCCATGTACATCAGGAAAAGTCCTTTGGCATCAGGTTCATGGAGCAGGTGACCAGGTGATGATGCCAAAGACTCCTCCCGTGAATTAATCAGTGATGAGCTCCACTTGGGGAGTCCAACAGACACACAGTTCCCCCAGGCTTTAAATGCTTAATCACTCAAATCAGTGGAATTGATTGGGGGCATACTGTGTGCAGAGCAGTGGACTAAGAGCTTGGGAGAGGACAATAGAACAGAGTCGGTAGACATGTTCCCTGCTCACAATGAGTTTACCCAGATGTTTGTAGCAGAAAGAGGATGAGACATGATTTGGAAGTCTCTTCAGTGAGGAGTAACACTCTCATTCCACCTTTCTGAATGCTCCTTTTGTTCCAGTGGTATTTGTTAAGCCCCTTATTATGTGCCTGGCACTATTTCAAGTGCTGGGGCAGATATGAGCTGATCAGTTTGGACAAAGTCCATGTCCCACATGGGGCTCACAGTCTCAAGCCTTATTTTAAGGCAGGGAATACAAGACTGGATTAAACATTATCTACCCCAGAATTTAGTTCTGTAGTGGTAATGGTATTTGTTAAGTGCTTACCATGTACCATGCACTGTTTTAAGCGCAGAAGTAGATACAAGCTAATCAGGTTGTATACAGTCCATGTCCCACATGGAGCTGACAGTCCTTATCCCCACTTTACAAATGAGGTGACCGAGGTAGAGGGAAGTGAAGGGACTTGCTCAAGGTCACATAGCAGACAAGCGGCAGAGCTGAAATTGGAAGTCAGGTCCTTCTGACCCCCAGGCCCAGACTCTCTCCATTAGGCCACACTGCTTAACATTTAAATGCCATTATAATAACAATAATGATATGGCTTCAGCTACCATGTCAGTATGAATGACTCCCAAATCCATCTCTCCAACCATCTGCCACTTGAGAGTGGGAAAAGCTTTTTCATTCTGAACAGTATCTTCAAGTCATCAATTATGATTCCATTCTATTATTATCCTCTCTCTATAATTTATATTAATGTCTCTCTCCCCATCTGGACTGTAAGCTCGTTGTGAACGGGGAACCTGTTTTCCAACTAAGATGTATTGGACTCCCCCAAGTGCTTCGTAGAGTGCTCTGCACACAGTAAGTGCTCAATACCATTGATTGATTGTGAGCTTATAGTGATTTTATAACAATTATAACACTTCCACAGAGATTTGGATAGATTCTCTGCAGCATCCAGAAATACCAGCATCCAAAAGAGTGACTATAATAGGGATATTTTGCCATTCAAAATTGGAAAAAAAAGTAATCGGAAGTCATGGTATTAGCTCCACATGGGACAGGGCCTGTGTCCAACTCAATTTGCTCACTTCCACCCCACCTCCTGGTCTAATGCCAGGCACATAGTAAGTGCTTAACTAGTGCCCTTATTATTAATAATGAAAATAATAATAATAATGAAATGGTAATTCAATACCTCTTCCACCTTCTTTTTATACTGTGAGTTCCATGTGGGACAGGGACTGAACCTGACCTGATAATCTTGAATCTACCCAGGGCTTGGTACAGCACTGGGCACATAGTGGGCATTGAACAAATGCCACCACAATTACTATTATGCAGGTGGGGATGGGAGCCAGCTGGTCTCTCAACAAATTTTTGTGTCTCTCTCCTTCCCCTGCCTTGTTAACTAGAGGAGTGTGGTTTGGTTCCACAGACTGGACCTGGCCAAAGAGGCCACATGGGAGATTAACCAATAAGGTTTATTTTTCGACAGAAACTTTCTGGACACGTCAGCCCCATCCTCAAAAATCTTCAGTGGTTGCCTATCCATTTCTGTATCAAACAAATACTCCTCACTAATGACTTTAAAACTCTCCAACACCTTGACCCCTCCTACCTCACCTCCCTTGTCTTCTTTTACATTCCAGCTCATACACTCTGCTCCTCTGGTGCTAACATTCTCACTGTGCCTCCATCTCCCCTTTCTCCTCGCCGATCCCCTGGCCCACGTCCTACTTCCCACCTGGAACGCTTTAATATGACCAATGGATTCACTTGATTAATTTGGGCCTCCCTCCTCAAATCTGCCAATCTCTCTTCCTCCCTTCAAAGCCCTATTGAAGGTGCACCTTCTCCAAGAGGCCTTCGCAGACTAAGCCCCACTTTCCCTCAGCACCCATTCCCTTCTGTGTCACCATGACTGGCATAACTTTGCTCTTTCCCCCCTCTCTCTGCCCCTCAGCCCTTATGAATATATCTATAATTTTATTTATATATATTGATGTCTACTTACTGGTATTGATGTTTGCTCCTCGCCCCCCAAAACACACACACACACACACATACACACACTCACTGTAAGCCTGTGATGGGCAGGAATCGTCTCTCTTTACGGCTATATTGTACCTCCCAAGCACTTAGTAAAGTGCTCTGTTCACAGCAAGCGCTCAATAAAAGTTAACGAATGAAATTTATGCAGACTAATTTACCCAGCGTTTGGGAGAATTTAACGGATCTGCCTTCGAGTATCTTACATGTTAGTGGGGGAGGCAGACAGTAAAAGAAAATTACAGTTAAGCAGGATTTCTGGGGCACAAGTGCATTTGTGTGTGAGCAAGCATCCGCACTCATGTGCTCTTGAGCACTATCTCTGCATGGGTGTGTACTTGCCTGTGCATATGCCCATGTATGGTGTCTCCGTTCCCTGTGTGTGTGTGCCTGGTGAATATTCCCTGTCATGGGCCTGGGAATCAGGTCAAGGGTTCCAATCCCAACTCTAACCCTTGGCTGCTGTGTGGCCTTGGGCAAGTCACTTCTCCGTGTCTTTTCTCATCTGTAACATGGTAATTAATACAGAGAGCCCCATCTGGGTCAGGAACTGTGTCCAACCTGAATTGTTTGTGTTCCACCCTGCCACCCCACCACTTGGTATTGTTCCTGGTACATCGTGGGCAGTTAAATACCACAATTAATCCCAACTCTGCCATTTATCTACTGTGTGATCTTGGGCAGATGACAACTTCTTTGGGTCTCAGTTGTCTCATCTGTAAAAGGGGAATGGAGACTGGGAGCCCTGTATGGGACAGGGACTGTGTCCAATCTCAATGGCTGTGTCTTTAACCAACTCTTGCTGCAGTGCCTGCCAGGCTAACCGCTCAACAAATACCACAATTATTATTATTATTACTACTGCTATTAAAAACCGAGATAGTAGACACATTCCTTGCCCACAAGGGGTTTACAGCCTAGAAGGGGAGATGGACATGAATATAAGTAAATGAAGGAGGGACATCCTGGCACTTAGCACTTAATACTACAAATATTCTTCTTATTATTATTAGAAAAGGGGGAGGAGAAGCAGAGACCCAGAAAGATTGAGGCATACCACTAGATCACACAGCAAGTCACTTAGCTCACTTGGATATGATAGATTGATTCACTAGACTGACTGGGTAGTGGAATCTGGGACAACCTCCACTCTGACCCCTGCCCTCCTCCAACCCATTCTACTCCCTCCCTGTCTTGGGCCTAGAGGGTCCTGCCTTCCGTCCTAGCCCTGCCCACAAAAGTAGATAGGGGCAGGGAGAAATCTGAGATCCTCCAGGCCATGGGAGCCACATTCCTCAAGAGACCCTGAGGCTGAGTAGGGGGAGGGGAGGGATGGAGAAAAGGAAGGTGTCATCACCCCCCGAACGTGCAAGGCAAAGGCTGGGGGGCCCAAACTGGAAAGAAAAGGGTTCAGGACCAAACATGCAAGCCTAAAACTGGTGGGGGGCAAACCTGCAAGGAAAAGGCTGTGGAGCCCAAACTGGAACCAAAAGAGTTCGGAGCCAAACCTGCAGGGCAAAGGCTGCGGGGCCCAAAGTGGAACCAAAAGCAGTCAGGACCAAAGCTGCAAGGCAAAGAATCGGGGGGAAACCTGCAAGGCAAAGGCTGTGGATCACAAACTGGAAGCAAAAGGATTTGGGGACAAACCTGCAAGGCAAAGGCTGTGGGATCCAAACCTGAACGAAATGGGTTCAGGGCCAAACCTGCAAGGCAAACTCTAGGGTGCCCAAACTGGAAGCAAAAGGGTTCGTGGACAAACCTGCAAGGCAAAGGCTGTGGGGCATAAACTAGAACCAAAAGGGATCGAGACCAAACCTGCAAGGCAAAGGCTGCAGGACCCAAACAGGAACCAAAAGGGTTCAGGTCCAAATGTGCAATGCAAAGGCTGCGAGGCCCAAACCTGAACGAAAAGGGTTCAGGGACAAACCTTCAAGGCAAACTCTGGAGGGGCCAAATTGGAACAAAAAGGGATGGGAGCCAAACCTGCAAGGCAAAGGCTGCAGGGCCCAACCTGAATGAAAAGTGTTCGGGGCCAAACCTGCAAGGAAAGGGCTTGGGGGATAAAGCTGCGCGGCAAAGCTTGTGGGGCCGAAACTGGAACCCAAAGCATTGGGGGCCAAACCTGCAATGCAAAGGCTGCCAGGCCCAAACTGGAACCAAGACAGGTTGGAGCCAAACCTATGAAGCAAAAGCTGTGGGCCCCAAACTGAAATGAAAAGGGTTAGGGGCCATTTGCTGCAAAGCAAAGCCTGCAGGGCCCAAACCTGAACTGAAAGTGTTCTGGGACAAACCTACAAGGCAATCTCTAGGGGGACCAAACTGGAACAAAAAGGGTTGGGAGCCAAACCTGCAAGGTAAAGGCTTTGGGGCCCAATCTTGAAGGAAAAGGGTTCAGGGCCAAACCTGCAAGGCAAAGACTGGGTGCCCAAACTGAAAATAAAAGGGTTTGGAGCCCAACCTGCAAGGCAAAGGCTGCGGGGACTAAACTGGAAACTAAAGCGTTCGGATCCAAACCTGCAATGCAAAGGCTAAGGAGCCCAAACCTGAAAGAAAAGGGTTTGGGGCCAAACTTACAAGGCAAAGGTTTGGGGGATAAACAGGCAAGGCAAAGGCTATGGGGCCCAAACTGGAACCAAATTGTTCCAGTCTAAACTAAATTTTCCCTTGGCTAAACTTTACCCTGGCTTAACCTTTTCCCTTAGCCGAATTTTTCCCCTACCCTAACATTTTCCCCTAGCCTAACCCTTTCCCCTAATCTAACCACTTTCCATAGCCTAAACCTTTTCCCTTAAACTAGCCTTTACACCTAGCCTAACCTTTTCCCATAGCCCACCTTTCCCCACGCCCAACTTTTTCCTTTGCCTAACCTTCTCCCCTTGCCTAACCTTTTTCCCTTGCCTAACCTGTTCCCTTCACCTAACCTTTTCCCCTACCCTAACCTTTTCCTCTAGCCTAACCTTTTTTCCTAGTGTAACCTTTATCCCTGGCCTCCTCTTTTCCCCAGGCCTAACTTTTTCCCTTAGCTAAATCTTTTCCACTAGTCTAACAATTTGCCATAGCCTTACCTTTTCACCTAGACTAACCTTTTCTGTTAGCTTAAACTTCTCCCTTGCCTAACCTTCTCCCTGGCCTAACATTTTCCCCATCCTAACCTTTTCCCTTAGCCTAACCTTTTCACCTAGCCAAACATTTTCCCCAAGGCTAAACTTTCCCCCTAACATAACCTTTTCCCCAAATCTAAGCATTTCCCATAACCTACCCTTTTCCCCTAGCCTAACCTTTTCTCCTTGCCTAATATTTTCCTTTAGCCTAACCTTTTCTCTAGCCTAATCTTTCCCCAGGCCTTATCATTTCCCCTAGCCTAATCTCTTCTAGCCTAACCTTTTCAGCTAGTCTAACCTTCTCCCTGGCCTAACCTTTTCTCCTAGCCTACCCTTTTTACCCTAGCCTGCCCTTTTCCCTTGGCCTACCCTTTTCCCCTAATATTTTCACCTTGCCTAACGTTTTCCCCTAGCCTAACCTTTCCCCTAGTCTACTCCTTCCCCTAGCCTAACGTCTTCACCTAGCCTAACATTTCCTCTAGACTAAACTTTTCCCCTCACCTAACATTTAGCCCTGGCCTAACCTATTCCCCTAGCGTAATGTTTTCCCCAGCCCAACGTTTTTACCTAGCCAAACCTTTCCCCAAGCCTAACATTTTCCCCTGTCCTTAACTTTTCCTCTGGCTAAACCTTTCCCCCTAGCCTAGCCTTTCCCCTAGCCTAATGTTTTTGCCTAGTTTAACCTTTTACCTTGGCCTGTCCTTTTCCCTTTAACCTAGCCTTACCTTTTCCCTTGGCCTAACATTTTCCCCTGGCCTAACCATTTTCTCTTGCCTAACCTTTTCCCCTGGCCTAACCATTTCCTGTAGCCTATTTACTGTAGCCTAACCTTTTACCCTAGGCTATTTTCCAAAGCTTAACCTTTTACCCTAGCTTAACTTTTCCCCCTGGCCTAACCTTTACCCGTGGCCTAACCTCTTCCCCAGTCTTACTTTTTCCCCTAGCCTAAACCTCTCCCTTAGCCCAATCTTTCCTCCTAGCCTAACCTTTTACCCTAGCATAACCCTTTCTCTTAGCTTAAGCTTTCCCCTTAACCTAACCTTTACAACCTGTCTAACCTCTTCCCAAAGGCTTAACTTTCCCCTGGCCTAACCTATCCCCCTGGCCTAACCTTTTCCCCTAGCATAACCTATTCCCAGACTTCAACTTTTCCCATGGCCTAAACTTTTCCCCGGGTTATCCCTTTCCCTAGCCTAACCTTTCCCCTAACCTAAACTTTAACCTTGCCTAACCTTTTCCCATAGCCTTACCTTTCCTCTCCCCTAACCATTTCTTCTAGCCTATCCTTTTCCCCTAGCCTAATCTTTTCTCCTAGCCTAAGCTTTCCCCCTGGCCTTTCCTTTTCCCTACCCTAACCTTTTCTCCTGGCCTAAGCTTTTCCATGACCTAAGCTTTTCCCCGGCCTAACCTTTTCCCCTAGCCTAAACCTCTCCCCCAACTTAATCTTTTCCCCTTGCCTAATTTTTTTCCCTAGCCTAACCCTTTCCCCTAGCCTAAGCTTTTAACCTAAACTAATCTTTACACTTAGCTTAACCTGCTTTTCCCCTAACTAACTTTTACACCTAGCCTAACCTTTTCCCGAAGGCTTAACTTTCCTAACCTTTCCCCCTGGCCTAACCTTTTCCCCTAACATAAACTTTTCCCGACTTAAACTTTTCCCATCGCCTAACATTGTCCCCTGGCCTATCTTTTTCCCTAGCCTAACCTTTCCTCTAACCTAAATTTTACCTCTTGCCTAACCTATGCCTTCCTGGATTGGCTCCCCTGCCTTTGCCTTCCAGGTTGGACCCCCCCGGCCTTTGCCTTCCTGGCCAGGTCCTGAACCCTTCTCGTTCACGGTTGGGCCCCCCAGCCTTTGCCTTCCAGGCCTGGTTCCGAAGGCTTCTCGTTCCAGGTTTGGCTCCTCAGCCTTTACCTGCCAGGCCTAGCCCCGAATCCTTCTCGTTCCAGATTTGGCTCTCCCTCCTTTGCCTTCCAGGTTGGAATCCCCCACCTCTTCCTTCCAGTCATGGTCCTGATCCCTTCTCATTCCATGTTGGGCCCCTCCCACCTTTGCCTTCTCGGCCTGGTCCCTAATCCTTCTCATTCCAAGTTTGCCCCCAACGACTTTGCCTTCCCGGCCTGGCCCCAAAGACTTTTCATTCCAGGTTTGGCCTTGAACCTTCCTTGTTCCAGGTTTGGCCCTTTGCCTTTGCCTCCCGGGTTGCCCCCCATCCCCGCCTTTGCCTTCCAGGCCTGTCCCCGAGCATTTCTTGCTCTAGGTTGGGCACCCCGGCCTTTGCCTTCCAGGTCTGGTCCCGAACCTTTCTCGTTCCAGCTTTGACACCCCCGGCCTTTGCCTTCCAGGCCTGTCCCCGAGCCATTCTTGTTCCAGGTTGGGCACCCCGGCCTTTGACTTCTAGGTCTGGCCCCGAACCCTTCTCGTTTGAGGTTTGGCCCCTCCCACCCTTTGCCTTCCAGGCCTGGCCCCAAGCCTTTCTTGTTCTAGGTATGGCTCCCCCACCTTTGCCTTCCAGGCTTGGCCCCTAACCCTTCTCGGTCCAGGTTTGGCCCCTAGCCTTTGCCTTCCAGGATGGGCCCTCCCCAACTTTGCCTTCCAGGCCTGATCCTGAACCCTTCTCATTCCAGGTTTGGCCCCCGCCTTTTCCTTCCAGGCTTGTCCCCGAGCCTTTCTTGATCCAGGTTGGTTCCCCCAGGCTTTGCTTTCCAGGTTTGGCCCTGAATCCTTATTGTTCCAGGTTTGGCCCCCCGCCTTTGCCTTCTGGGTTGCCCCAACCCCAACCTTTGCCTTCCAGGCCTTGCCCCAAACCTTTCTCTTTCCAGGTTTGCCCCCTCCACACCACCTTTGCATTACAGGCCTCACGCTGAACACTTCTCTTATTAAGTTTGGACCCACAGCTTTGCCTTTCAGGACTGACCTCGATCTCTTCTCGTTCCAAGTTTGGACCCCCAGCCTTCGCCTTCCAGGTTGGACCCCAGGCCTTTGTCGCCAGACCTGGCCCCAAACCTTTCTTATTCCAGGTTTGGCTGCCCAGCCTTTTCCTTTCAGGTTGGATTCCCCTCTCCTTTGCCTTCTAGGCCTGGTCCCGAACTCTTCTCGTTACAGGTTAGGCCATCATGCCTTTGCCTTCCCAGCATGGCCCCTAAGCCTTCGTGTTCTAGATTTGCCACTCCCCCAGCCTTTGCATTCCTGGTCTGGCCCTGAAGCTTTCATGTTCCAGGTTTGGTCCCCTGGCCTTTGCCTTCCTGGCCTGGCCATGAAGGGTTTTCATACCAGATTGGGCCCTCCCCACTTTTGCCTTCCTGTCCTGGCCCCAAATCCTTCTCTTTCCAGATTTGTTCCCCCGGCTTTGCCTTCCAGTCCCGGACCCCCCGCATTTGCCTCCCAGGCCTGGCCCCGAACTTTTCTCATTCCACTTTGAGCCCCCCTACCTTTCCTTTCCATTTGGACCGCCCTCCCCGCCCCGTTTTCCTTACAGGCCTGGCCCCAAACCCTTCTCATTCGAGGTTGGACCCCTGCCTTTGCTTCCCAGGTTGGGCCCCCCGACCTTTGCTTTCCAGATTTGGCCCCTGAAACCTTCTTTTCCAAGTTGCCCCCCCCCCCATTTGCCTTCCAGGTTGGATCCCTGCGACTTTGCCTTCTAAGCCTGGCCCCAAAGCATTTGCACTCCAGGTTTGGCCTTCCCAGCCTTTGCCTTCCCGGCCTAGCCCTGAAGCATTCACGTTCTAGGTTTGCCCCCAACAGCATTTGTCTTCCATGCCAGGTCCGACATCCTTGTTACAAGTTTGGCACCCCCGTCTTTTTATTTCAGGTTGGACCCCCCCCACCTTTGCCTTCCAGGCCTGATTCTGAACCCTTCTTGTTCCAGGTTGGACCCCTCCCCCCTCCCCTGCCACTGCCTTTGCCTTCCAGGTTTGGCCCCCATGCATTTGCCTGCCAGGTTGGACCACACCCGCATTTGCCTCTTCGGCCTGGTCTCTAACCCTTCCCGTTCCAGGTTTGGCCCACCCGGCCTTGCCTTCAAGGTTGGACCTCCCTGCTTTTTCGTTCTAGGCCTAGCCCCAAACCCTTCTCATTCTAGGTTTGCCCCCCCACCCCCACCCCGGGCTATGTCTTGCATGACTGACCCCGTAGCCTTCTCATTCAAGGCTGTACCACCCCGCCTTTGCCTTCTAGGCCTGATACCAAATCCTTCTCGTTCCAGGTTGGACTCCCACCCCCTTTGCCTTCCAGGTTGGGACCCCCAGCCTTTGCCTTCAAGGCTTGGCCCAGAACCCTTCTCATTCCTGGTTGGGGCCCCTCACCTTTACCTTCCAGGTCTGGCCCCGAACACTTCTTGTTCTAGTTTTGCCCCCCACCTCCCATCGCCTTTGCCTTCCAGTCTCATCCCCCCCGTGTTTGCCTCCCAGGCCTGGTGCCACACTCTTCTCATTCCAGGTTTTGTCCCTTGGCATTTTCCCTCCAAGCCTGTCCCGAATGCTTCTCTATCCTGGTTGGGTCCTCCTGCCTTTACCTTCCAGGCCTGGCCCCATAGGCTTCTCGTTCCAGTTATGGCCCCCCAGCCTTTGTCTTCCCAGCCCAGTTCCGAAGTCTTCACGTTCCACGTTTGCGCCCCTGCCCCCTCCCACTACCAGTCTTTGCCTTCCCAGCCAGGCCGCGAAGGCATCTCGTTCGGATTTGATCCCCTCCCCCATCCTTGCCTTCCAGGTTGGACCTACCCTCTTTTTTGTTCCAGATCTGGTCCCAAACCTTTCTCCTTCCAGGTTGGGCCCTCCTACATTTGCCTTCCAGATTGGACCACCCTGGCTTTGCCATCCAGGCATAGTACTGAACGCTTCTCGTTCCAGGTAGGGCCCCCCGCCTTTCTCTTCCAGGTTGGACCATCCCCACCTTCTCCTTCCCGGCCTGGCACCAGACCCTTCTCGTTCCAGGTTGAGGCTCCCGCCTTCGCCTTCCAGGCCTGGCCCCAAACCCTTCTCGTTCCATGTTGGGCCCCTTCCGCTTTTGCCTTCCCACCCTGGTCCGTAATCCTTCTCATTCCAAGTTTGCCCCCAACGACTTGGCCTTCCCGGCCTCGCTCTGAAGACTTCTCGTTCTAGGTTAGGCTCCCCCTCATTTACCTTCCAGGTTTGGCCGCGAACCCTTCTTGTTCCAATTTGGCCCCCCAGCCTTTGCCTTCCAGGTTGCACCCGCCAGTCTTAACTTTCCAGTCCTGGCCCCAAACCCTTTTGGTTCCAGATTTGGCTCCCCAGCCTTTGCCTTACAGATTTGGCCCTGAACACTTCTTGTTCCAGGCTTGCCCCTGTCCCCCCGCCTTTGTCTTCTGGGTTGGGCCCTCCGCCTTTGCCTTCCAGGCCTGGCTCCGAACCCTCTCATTCCAGGTTTGCCCCCCCCCCCCGTCTTTGCTGTCTGGGTTGGACTCCCCCACCTTTGCTTTCCAGCCTTGGCCCCGAACCCTTCTTGTTCCTGATTTGCCCCCCGCCCCCACCTTTTCCTTTCAAGTTGGACCATCCCCCCGACAAGCCTTAGCCTTCCAGGCCCAGTCCCGAACCTTTCTTTTTCCAGGTTGGACCGTCTCCACCTATGCCTTAAAGATTTGGCCTCCCTGCATTTGTCTTCCAGGCCTGGCCCCAAACCCTTCTCGTTCCAGGTTTGCCCCCCCCCACCTTTGCTTTCCAGGTTGGACTCCTCCGCCTTTGCCTTCCAGGCCTGGCCCCAAACCCTTCTCTTCCAGGTTGGGCGCTCCCTCCTTTGCTTTCCAGGCCTGGCCATAAACCCTTCTCGGTCCAGGTTTGGTCTCCGCACATTTTCCTTCCAGGACGAGTACCGAACCCTTCTCTTTCCTGATTGCCTCCCCCCACCCCCGCCACCTTAGCCTTCCAGGCCTGGCCCCGAACCTTTTTCGTTACAGATTTAGCCCCCACGCCTTTGCCTTCCTGGACTGGCCCTGAAGCCTTCTCGTTCCAATTTTGGCCTCCCAGCCATTCATTCATTCATTCATTCATTCATTCATTCATTCATTCATATTTATTGAGCACTTACTATGTGCAGAGCACTGTACTAAGCGCTTGGAATGAACAAGTCGGCAACAGATAGAGACAGTCCCTGCCGTTTGACGGGCTTACAGTCTAATCGGGGGAGAAAAGACATATTTCTGTTTAATTTTTGCAATTTATCTCCTATTCTAATGCTCTGAAAGAACCACCTTATTCAGGTTAACACAGACAGGGAAAGGACATTTACAACCTTATTTTACTTTATGCAGACGCTTAGACATACCACCTTATTTTCCTTGATGCAGATACATATACACATTCTCTTATTATCACACCTTAGTACTTATCTCTATACAGGCGCACATATACACACACATTACATTTACCGACCGACCCGCAGGATTGAACCACCAACCTTTGAATTCAGAGACGAACCACTTACCTCAGTACTATGAGCTGCTTCACAGTCTGCTTTCCTTTCCCAGTCTGGCCCTGAAGCATTCGCGTTCCAGGTTTGGCTCCCCAGCCTTTGCTTTCCAGCCTGGCCACGAAGGCTTCTTGTTTCAGGTTGGGCGGCCCCCTACTTTTGCCTTCCAGGCCTGGCCATGAACCCTTCTCTTTCCGGGTTTGTTCCCCTGGCCTTTGCCTTCCAGGACTGACCCTGAACGCTTAACATTCCAGGTTTGCCCTCCCTTCCCCCCATCGCCTTTGCCTTCCAGTCCTGTCCCCGCCATGTTTGCCTCCCATGCCTGGCCCCGTACTCTTCTCATTTCAGGTTTTGTCCCCTGGCATTTTCCCTCCAGGCCTGGCCCGAACCCTTCTCTATCCTGGTTGGGCCCTCCTGCCTTTGCTTTCCAGGCCTGGCCCCGTGGGCTTCTCGTTTCAGTTTTGGCCCCCCGGCCTTTGTCTTCCCGGCCCGGTCCCGAAGTCGTCACACTCCACGTTTGTGACTTCCCCCCCACCCTTGCACCCACCAGTCTTTGCCTTCCCAGCCAGGCCTCGAAAGCATCTCGTTCAGGTTTGGCACCCCCCCCCTTACCTTCCAGGTTGGACCTCCCCGCTTTTTCATTCCAGATCTGGTCCTGAACCCTTCTCGTTCCAGGTTTGGCCCCCCTACATTTGTCTTCCAGATTGGACCATCCCTCTTTTGCCATCCAGGCATAGTACCAAACTCTTCTTGTTCCAGGTAGGGCTCCCGCCTTTCTCTTCCATGTTGGACTCCCCTGCCTTCTCCTTCCCGGCTGGCACCAGACCCTTCTCGTTCCAGGTTGAGGCTCCCGCCTTCTCCTTCCAGGCCTGGTCCCAACCCTTCTCATTCCTGGTTTGACCCCCATGTCTTTACCTTCCATGCATGGCCCCGAACGCTTCTTATTCCAAGTTTGGGCCCCCCACCTTTGTCTTACAGTTTGGACCCCTCCGCCTTTGTCTTTCAGGCCAGGGCCTGAACCCTTCTCGTTCCAGGATTGACTCCCCTCCCCGCCTTTCCCTTCCCTTTTAGACCCCCGCCTTTGCCTTCCAGGCCTGTCCCTGAACCCATCTCATTTCAGGTTTCCCCTGCCTAACCTTTACCCCATCCTATCATTTTTACCAGGCCTTACCTTTCCCCCTAGCCTAACCTTTCTCCAGCTTAACGTTTTTGTCTAGCCTAACCTTGTCAATTGGCTTAACTTTTTCCCCTAGCCTAACATTGTCCCTTGGCCTAAACATTTCCTCCAGCATATCCTTTCCCCCTAGCCTATTTTCTTCCCCTCGCCTAAGTTTTTCCCATAGCTTAACCTGAGCCCTAGCCTGACCTTTACCCTAGGCTAACGTTTTTCCCGAGACTAAACCTTCCCTTGGCCTATCCTTTTCTCTGGCCTAAGCTTTTCCCGTAGCCTTACCTGTTCCCTTGGCTTAACCTTTTTTCCCTGGCCTAACCTTTCCTCCTGGCTTAACTTTTTCCACTAGCCTAACCATTTTCTATAGCCTAACCATTTCCTGTAGCCAACCATTTCCTATAGCCTAACCATTTCCTGTAACCTAACCTTTTCCCATAGCCTATTTCCCATAGTCTAACCTTTTCCCCTAGCTTAACCTTTCCCCCTGGCCTAACCTTTTCCTGTGGCCTAACCTCTTCCCCAGCCTTACCTTTTTTCCTAGCCCAAACCTCTCCCCTAGCCTAATCTTTTACCTTAGCATAACCCTTTCCCTTAGCCTACGCTTTTCCCCTAACCTAACCTTTGCAAACAGTCTAACCTTTTCCCGAAGGCTTAACTTTCCCCTGGCCTAACCTTTCCCCCTGGCCTAACCTTTCCCCCTGGCCTAACCTATCCCCCTGGCCTAACCTTTTCCCCTAGCATAACCTATTCCCTCACTTCAACTTTTCCCATGGCCTAAACTTTCCCCTGGCCTATCTTTTTCCCAAGCCTAACCTTTCTCCTAACCTAAACTTTACACCTTGCCTAACCTTTTCCCATAGCCTAACCTTTCTGCTCACCTAACCATTTCCTCCAGCCTATCCTTTTCCCCTGGCCTAATCTTTTCTCCTAGCCTAAGCTTTCCTCCTGGTCTTTCCTTTTTCCTGCCCTAACCTTTTCTCTTGGCCTAAGCTTTTCCATGACCTAAACTTTTCCCCGACCTAACCTTTTCCCCTAGCCTAAACCTCTCCCCTAGCTTAATCTTTTCCCCTAGCCTAATCTTTTCCCCTAGCCTAACTCTTTCCCCTAGCCTAAGCTTTTCCCCCAACCTAACCTTTACAGCTAGGCTAATCTGCTTTTCCCCTAACCTAACCTTTACACCTAGCCTAACCTTTTCCTGAAGGCTTTCCATTCCCCCTGGCCTAAACTTTTCACCTGGCCTAACCTTAACCCTGGCTATACCTTTTCCCTGATCCTAACCCTTTCCCCTAGCCCAAGCTTTTCCCCTAACCTAACATTTACACCTAGCCTAACCTTTTCCCAAAGGCTTACCTTTCCCCCTGGCCTAACCTTCCCTCCTGCCCTAACCCTTTCTCCTCGCATAACCTATTATGCTTAATCTTTTTCCTTAGCCTAACCTTTTCCCCTGGCCTAAGCTTTTCCCCTCACCTATCCTTTTGCCCCAACCTAACCTTTACTGTCGCCTAATGTTTGGTTTGCCTCACCAAACCTTTCCACTCTCCCAACCTTTCTGCTCATCTAACCTTTTGCCCTAGCCTAATATTTTCCCTGATGTACCATTTTCCCCTACCCTAAACTTTTCCCCAGCCCTAAACTTTTCCCCTGCCTTAAACCTTTCCTCTGGCCTAAGCTTTTCCCTGGCCTAAGCTTTTCCCCTAGCCTAAAATTTCCTCCTAGCCTAAAGTTTCCCCATAGCCTAACCTCTCCCTGGCCTATCCTTTTCACCTAGCCTAACCTTTTCCCCTGGCCTAAGCTTTTCCCCTCGCCTATTCTTTTGCCCCATCCTAACCTTTACCCTCGCCTAATTTTTGCCTCACCAAACCTTTCCACTCTCCTAACCTTTCTGCTCATCTAACCTTTTGCCCTAGCCTAATATTTTCCCTGATGTAACATTTTCCCCTACCCTCAACTTTTCCCCAGCCCTAAACTTTTCCCCTGCCCTAAACTTTTCCTCTGGCCTAAGCTTTTCCCTGGCCTAAGCTTTTCCCCTAGCCTAAAATCTTCTCCTAGCCTAAAGTGAGTAGCCTCACCTCTCCCTGGCCTATCCTTTTCACCTAGCCTAATCTTTTGCCCTAGTGTATCTTTTCCCCCAGCCTAACCATTTACCATAGCCTAACCTTTTCCCTGACTTAACCTTTTCCCCTAGCCCAAACATTTGCCCTAGCCTAACCTTTCCCTTGAAAAATCTTTCCCCTGGCCTGAGCTTTTCCCCTTACTTATCCATTTCCCATCGTCTTACCTTTTCCCTGGCCTAACCTTTTCCCCTAGCCTAAACATTTCCCCGAGACTAACCTTTTCCCCAAGACTAACTTTCTCCCTGGCCTAACCTTTTCCCCTAGTGTAACCTTTTCCCCTAGCCTAAAAATTTATCATAGCCTAACCTTTTCCCTGGCCTAACTTTTTCCCCCACACCAACCATTATACATAGCCTACCCTTTCACCGGGCAAACCTTTTACCCTAGTCTAACCTTTTCTCCTGGCTTAAGCTTTTCCCCTACCCTATCATTTTCCCCTAGCCTCACCTTTTCCATGACCTAAGCTGTTCCCCGGCCTAACCTTTTCTCCGGTCTAAGCTTTTCCCCTAGCCTAACCCTATCCCCTAGCCTAAGCTTTTCCCTGAAACTAACCTTTACACCTAGCCTAACCTTTTCCCGAAGGCTTTCCTTTCCCTCTGGCCTAACCTTTCCCCCTGGCCTAACCTTTTCCCCTAGCATAACATTCCCCAACTTAAACTTTTGCCATGGCCTAACCTTTCCCCCAGCCTGTCTCTTTCTATAGCGTAACATATCCCCTAACCTAAACTTTACATCTTGCCTAACCTATGCCATCCTGGCCCAGCCCCAAGGCCTTTGCCTTCCAGGTCAAGGCCCAGAGCCCTTCTCGTTCCGGGTTTGCTCCCTCCACCTTTGACTTCCCGGCTTGGCCCCAAAGCCTTCGAATTCCAGGTTGCCCCAACACCCCCCTCACCCCAGCCTTTGCCCTCCAAGCCTGGCCCCTAAGCCTTCATGTTCCAACTTTGGCCCCCCAGTCTTTGCCTTACCCATCTATCCCTGAAGCCTTCTTGTTTCAGGTTGCCCCCCCATTCCAGACTTGGCACCAAACTTTTCTCATTCTAAGTTGGACCCACTCTGCCATTATCTTTCTGGCCCCGAACCCTTCTTGTTCCAAGTTGGGTCCACCACCTTTGCCTTCCAGGCCTGGCCCCAAACACTTCTCGTTCCAAATTTGGTCCCCGCCTTTGCCTTCGAGGTTGGACACACCCAATGTTTCCTTCCAAGCCTGGCCCCGAAACCTTCTCGTTCAAGGCTGGGCGCTCCTGCCTTTGCCTTCCTTACCTGACCCCTTAAACCTTCTCATTCTAGGTTGCTCCCACCCTTTTGGTTCCAGGCCTGGCCCTGAACCTTTCTCGTTCCAGCTGGGGCCATGAAGTTAATCCACCCACCTCCCCATTGCCTCCCATACCTGGCCACAAACCCTTCTCATTCAAGGTTTGGTCCCCCACCTATGCCTTCCAGGTCTGGCCCCAAACACTTCTCGTGCCAGGTTGTGGCCAGGTTGGTTCCCCCCGCCTTTGCCTTCCATACCTGGCCACGAATCCTTCTCATTCCTGGTTTGGTCCCCCCACCTTTGCCATCGAGGCCTGTCCCTGAAGCCTTCTCATTCCAGGTTGGCCCCCCCAGCATTTGCCTTCCAGGTTGGATTCACCCTCCTTTGCCTTGCAGGCCTGGCCCTGAACCCTTCTTGTTTCAGGTTTGGCCCGCCCCCCCCGCCTTTGCCTTCGAGGTTGGACACCCTTGCTGTTTCCTTCCAGGCTCGGCCCCGAACCCCTTTCATTCAAGGTTGTGCTGCTCCGCCTTTGCCTTCCAGGCCTGGCCCTGAACCCTTGTCGTTCCAGGTTTGGCACCCCCAGCCTTTGCCTTCCAGGCCTGGCTCCGAAGCATTTGCGATCCAGGTTGGGCCCCTGCGCCTTTAAGTTCCCGGCCTGCCCACCCCCCCACCTTTGCCTTCCAGGCCTTGCCCCTAATCCTTAGAGTTCCATATTGGGCCGCCATGCCTTTGCCTTCTAGACCTGGCCCCGAAGCCTTCTCGTTACAGGTTTAGCCCCCGGCCTTTGCCTTCCAGGCCTGGCCCCAAACGGTTCTCTTTCCAGGTTGGTCCAAACCCACCATTGCCTTCCCCACCTGGCCACGAACACTTCTCGTTCCAGGTTTGCCCCTGCCACCGCTTTTGCCTTCCCGGCCTGGCTGCCTGCCTTTGCTTTCCAGGCATTGCGCCAAACCCTTCTTGTTCGAGGTTGGACCCCCACCCCCCAGCCCTTGCCTTCCCGGCCTAGGCCCAAACCTTTTTCGTTCCAGGTTGGGCCCCCCAACCTTTGCCTTGCTGGTTGGGCCTTACTGGTTGGGCCACCCAAAGGTGGGAAGCAAAGGCTTTCCAGGTTGGATGCCCCACCCTCCATGAACTTCCAGGCGTGGGCCCGAACACTTCTCTTTCCAGGTTGGACCCCCCCCGGCCTTTGATTTCCAAGTTTGGCACCAAACCCTTCTCGTTCCAGGTTGGACCCCTCGCCCTCCACGACCTTCCAGGCCTGGCCCCAAATCCTTCGTGTTCCAGGATCGGCATCCCTGCCTTTGCCTTCCTGGCCTGGTCCCAAACCCTTCTCATACCAGATTTGACCCTCCTGCTTTTGCCATCCTGGCCTGTCCCCCCGCCTTCGCCTTATAGGCTCTACCCGAACCTTTCTTGTTGAAGGTTGGGCATCCCCGCCTTTGCCTTCCCGGCCTGGTCACGAACTCTTCTAGTTCAAGGTTGATCTCCCCAACCTTTGCCTTGCAGGTTGGGCTATCCCCCCTTTGCTTTCCAGATTGGGCTCCCCCAGCCTTGGCCTTCCAGGCCTGGCCCCGAACTCTTTTCATTCCAGGTTGGGACCCTGCACCTCTGAGTTTCCAGGGCTTGCCCCCAGGCCTTTGCCTTCCAGGCCTAGCCCCAAAACTTTCTCGTTCCAGGTTTGGCCCCCAGCCTCTGCCTACCCAGCCTGGCCTCGAAGCTTTCTATTTTCAGGTGGGGTCACCTGGCCTTTGCCTTCCCAGCCTGGCCCCGAACCCTCTCGTTCCAGGTTGAACGCGCCCCCCTGGTCTTTGTCTTCTAGTTTTGGCACTGAACACTTCTCATACCAGGTTGGTCCGGCCCTCCTTTGTCTTCCATGTTGGACTCCCCCATCATTTCCTTTCGGGCATGGCCCCCAAACCTTCTCATTCCAGGTTTGGTCCCCCCACTTTTGCCTTGCAGGCCTGGACCAGAACCATTTTTTTCCAGTTTAAGTCCCCCAGTATTTGCCTTCTGGTTTTACCCTTCAACTTTTCCCTTGTATGTTTGTCTCCAGACCCTTTTTGTTCCAGTTAGTTGCCTCCTCATTTGCCTTCCAGGACTGACCCTGAACACTTCTCATTACATTTTGGAACCCCCAGCCTTTGTATTCCAGATTGCTCCCCCCTCCCTGGCCTTTGCATTGCAGTTTGTCCCCAAAGCCTTTTCCTTCCAGTTTCGGCCCCCAGCCTTGCCTTGAAGGTAGGGCCCCGAACACTTTTCATACCAGTTTGGGGCACCCTGCTTTTGCCTTCCATGCCTGTACTCAAACCCTTCTCATTCCATTTTAGGATCCCTAGCCTTTGTCTTCCAGATTTTCCCCTGAGCCTTTACCTTGCTGGCCTGGCTCTGAACCCTTTTCATTCCACTTTTGCCCCTCCAGCCTTTGACTTGCAGGTTCTGCCCTGAACCCTTTTGGTTCCATTTTGGGATCCCTAGCCTTTGCCTTGCGGGTTTTGCCCCCAACCAGTCTTGTTCCATTTTGGGTCCACTAGCCTTCTCCTTGCAGGCCTGTTCCCAAACACCTTTTGTACCGGTTTGGGTCCTCCAGTTTTTGCCTTCCAATTTTGACCCCCAGCCTGTGTCTTGCAGGTTTGGCCCTGAACCCTTTTCATTTCAGTTTGGGCCCAACAGCTATTGCCTTGCAGGTTAGGCACCCAACACTTTTGATTCCAGTCTGGGCATGGCAGCCTTTGCCTTGCAGGTTTGGTCCTGAACCCATCTGATTCCAGTTTGGGTCCCACAGCCTTTGCCTTGCTTATTTGGACGCAACCCCTTTTCATTCAGGTTGGGGCCGCTCAGCCTTTGCCTTGAGGATTTGGCCCAAATTCTTTTAGTTCCCATTTGGGCCCTGCAGGCTTTGCCTTTTAGGGTGGGCCCCGAACTCTTTTGGTTCTAGTTTGGGTCTGGCAACCTTTGCCTTGCACGTTTGGCCCCAAATCTGTTTGGTTCCAGTTTGGGCCCTGCAGCCTTTGCCTTACAGACTTGTCCCCAAACCCTATTATTCAAGTTTGGGTCCCTTAGAGTTTGCCTTGATGGTTTGACCCCGAACCCTTTTTGTTCCAGTTTAGGCCCCACATCCTTTGCCTTGCACATTTGGCCCCAAAACACTTCTGGTCACAGTTTAGGCACCCTAGAATTTGCCTTGCAGGTTTGGCCCCGAACCCTTTTCATTCATTTTTGGGCCCCTGCAGCCTTTGCCTTGCAGATTTGGCTCCCAACCCTTTTGGTTCCAGTTTGTCACCCAAATAGTTTGCCTTTCAGGTTTGTCCCTGCAGCCTTTTCCTCGCAAGTTTGCCCCCACAATCTTTGCCTTGCATGTTTGGGCCTGATCTTAATCATTCTAGTTTGGGCCCCCCAGACTTTGCCTTGCAGATTGGGCCCTGATCCCTTCTCATTCCAGTTTGGGCCTCCTAGAGTTTGCCTTGCAGGTTTGGCCCCGAACATTTTTGGTCCTAGTTTGGGCCCCGCAGCCTTTGTCTAGCAAGTTTGGCCCCGAACCCTTTTAGTTCTAGTTTGGGTCCCGCAATCTTTGCCATGTAGGATTGGCCCCAAACACTTTCAGTAAGTTTGGGCCCCATAGAGTTTACTTTGCAAGTTTGGCCCCAAACCCTTTTCATTCCAGTTTGGGCCCCTCAGCCTTTGCCTCACAGGTTTGGCCCCGATCCCTTTTGGTTCCAGTTTGGGCCCCACAGCCTTTGCCTTACAGGTTTGTCCCTCCAGTCTTTGCCTTGAAGGTTTAGCCCTGAAGTCTTTTCGTTCCTGTTTGGGTCCCACAGACTTTGCCTTGCAGGTTGGGCCCAGAACCCTCTTGGTTCCAGTTTGGGCCCCGCAGTGTTTGCCTTGCAGGCTTGGTCCCAAACCCTTTTTGTTCAGGTTGAGCCCCACAGTGTTAGCCTTGCAGGTTTGGCCCTGAACCCTTTTGGTTCTAGTTTAGCTCACACAGCCTTTGCCATGCAAGAGAGGCCCCCGAACCGTTTTGGTTCCAGTTTGGGCCCCCTAGAGTTTGCTTTGCAGGTTTAGCCCTGAACCATATTCGTTTCAGTTTGAGTCCCACAACATTTGCCTTGCAGGTTTGGCCCTGAACACTTCTCGTTCAGGTTTGGACCCTGCAGCCTTTGTCTTGCAGGTATGGCCCCCAACCCTTTTTGTTCCAGTTTGGGCCCCCCAGAGTTTGCCTTCCAGGATTGGCCCCGAATCTGTTTCATTTCAGTTTGGGCCCCAAACACTTCTAGTTCCAGTTTGGGCCCCCGAGAGTTTGCCTTGGATCTTTGGCACCGAATCCTTTGGGTTCCAGTTTGGCCACCTCAGAGTTTGCCTTGCAGGTTTGGCCCGAACCCATTTGTTTCCAGTTTTGGTCCCCTAGAGTTTGCTTCGCAGGTTTGGGCCCAGATCTTTTTCGTTCTGGTTTGGACCTACAGCCTTTGCCTTGCAGGTTTGGCTCCAAACAGCTTTGGTTCCAGTTTAGGCCCCACAACCTTTGTCTTGCAGATTTAACCTGAACCATTGAGTTTCCAGTTTGGGACCACTAGAGTTTGCCTTGCATGTTTGGCCTCGAACCCTTTTCATTCTGGTTTGGGCCCTGCAGCAGGTTTGCAGGTTTGTCACCGAACACTTCTCGTTTCAGTATGGGTCCTGCAGCCTTTGCCTTGCAGGTTTAGCACCCAAAACTTTTGGTACCCAGTTGGGCCACCCAAGAGTTTGCCTTTCAGGTGTGGCCCTGTATATTTTTCATTCAGGCTTAGATCCCACAGCCTTTGCCTTGCAGGTGTGGCCTGGAACCCTTTTCCTTCCAGTTTAGGCCCCACAGCCTTTGCCTTGCAGGTTTGGCCCCAAACCCTTTTCAAATGGAGAGTGATGTTTGCTTAGTGCTTACTATGTGTAGAGCACTGTACTACTTGGTTAGGAGATTACAGTACAACAGAATTAACAGACATGTTCACTGGAGCCCTGACTCACCACGTTAACAGACCTGTCCCCACTTTTCTGCTCTCTTTCCCTTACACCTTCAAAATATGCTTGTCTCCCACATAATACCAGAGTTCCCTTACAATCTTATAGGACCAGCATCAGTTGAATGGGGAGGACCCAATTAATACAATATAGGTAAGGTAAGGATCTAAGGAGAAGGATATATACTTAATTGTTGTGGGGTGTATAGTTCAGTGCTTGGTGGGTGTGCCTAAGTGCATGGTTGAGTTGGAAGTTGTGTGTTTGTGTGTGTGTGTGTGTGTGTGTGTGTGGTGGGACTGGGCGTGGAGAGGATGTGACTTTTAGTCAGGGAAACTTACTGAAGAAGAAAAAATTTCAGTAGGGCACTTAAACCTTTGGAAGATCACTGGTATGTCCACTATGTAGGTGGGAGGCTGTGGGGATGAGTTGGGATGGATGTGGTCCAAATGAGACACAATGAGCAGGATGGATCTTGCAGGAGCTTTCTCCTGCAAGAATTGGCTCAACTCAGAGCCAATTGGAGGTGGATCTCTAAGGGGTCCGGGTGATGGGAAGAGAGGGACCAGCCACTTTGCCTACCAGAAGCTTCTTATAATACCTGGCTGTGAAGATGGCTGTGAAGACCTTTTTTCCTTTAGGGAGGGTGCAGAGGAGCTGAGTTTCCACCTCTAAGGGAAAGTGATGGAGGCATGTGTGGATGATTTAAGGTTATGGCAGGAAAGGAAGGAGATGGTGAGCAGAGGGGCCTATCACTCTCAGCCCTGAAACTGGTTCTACAATCTGGGGCTAAGACTCTGTGGAGAGAACTGGATTTGCTGGGCTTGACAGTGGGGCTGAAAAGATCCAGGACTCTAAATTCTATGGAATTCAGGCTAATCCTCCCTGATCCCATTGTCCCTTCCACCGGGTCACCCTGGACATCCTTAGTCCCTCCAGAGCTGGAACTCCTCAGTGGCTGTCTCTGAAGGAGTTGGGCAGGTGCATGGGGTGCAAGCTGGTCTGCAGGTTTGGCCCCGAACCCTGTGCTTGGGAGAGTACAATGCAACAGAATTAGCAGACACATTCCCTGCAGCTCTGACTCAGTATACCTGTCCCCACTTTTCTGCTCTCGTTATGGTGTCTCCCTTCCTAATATCTTCAGATGGGCTTGTCTTCTCCATGCTCCAAGTATCCCCTTTCAATCTTAGAAGCCCACCATCAGTTTTATTGGGTGGACCCAGATGATAAAATACAGGTAAGGGAAGGATCTAAGAATAACAGTACGTGCCTAATTGCTGTGATGTGAATATTTCAGGGCTTAGTGGGTTGGACTATGTGCATGGGTGAGCTGGAAGGGGAAATCAAGTGAGTGTGTATGTGTAGGTCACTCTTTCCATTTTCTTTTCCCAGGGAAGAAACCCTGTTGTGAGTGCTGGTGGCTTCTGGCAATAGAGTGCTAGGCAGAGGATACTGCCCATCAGTGTGTCCACCCCATTCTTCTCTGAGAAGAGTTGAGTAGGCTCCATGTGAGTCATGAAGGGTGAGGGTGGGGAGGACAAAGTAGACAAAGTGGAAAGTGAATTATCCTTTACATAGCTGCTGGACATCCAGTCCCTTGAGGAAACGCCATCATCATCACCTAAAAAATGCCATTATTATTATTATTATTACTATCATTAAATAGAGGAAATAGGGGTCTTAGCTGGGGAGGATCTCTTGGAGAAGATGTGATTTTAGGAGGTGTCTGAAGGTGGGGAGAGTTTTGGTCTGTCTGCTTTGAAGTGCCAGGTTGCCCTGACTGTTCCTTGGGTCCGGTGTCAGCATGCTGGCAGTAGGGGCTGGGAGGAGGGAACTGAGACAAGATGGAAAGGTAAGGTGGGGGTCAAGACAGAGATGAGACCCACTGGAAAGCTGTTTGGAATTTGTATTTCTATGGACAAACCCTTTCATAATAATAATGATGGTATTTTTTAAGTGCTTACTATATGACAGGCGGTGCTATATTAAGCCGTGAGTGGACATAAGCCAATTGGGTTGGACACAGTCCCTGATCGAACTGGGCTCACAGTTTCAATCCCCATTTTAAAAATGAGGTAAATGAGTCACAGAAAAATGAAGTGCCCAGGGTTACGTAGCAGATAAAAGGGCAGAGCTGGGACCACAACAGACCTTCGTGCTAGAGATGCTTTCCCTAAGCTTTCCCCCTAACCTAACCTTTGCCGATCTCCTAAACTTTTCCCCTTGCCTAGACTTTTGACAGAGCGTATCCTTTTCCCCTGGTTTAACCTTCTCCCCTGGCTTAACCTTTTCCCTGGTATAACTTTTTTCCTTAGCTTAACAGTTTCCCCTAGCCAAACCATTACTCATAGCTTAACCTTTTCGCCTAGACTATCCTTTTTCGCTACCCTAAACTTGTCCCTGGCATAACCTTCTCCCTGGCCTATCCCTTCCCTGCCCTAACTTTTTCCTGGGCCTAACCTTTTCCCTTAGCCTAACCTTTTCCCTGAACCTAAGCTTCTCCCTAGACTAACCTATTCCTCTGGCCTAACCATTTCCCTTAGACTAACCTCTTCCCCTAGCCTAACCTTTTCCCTTAGCTTTACCTATTCCCCTGGCCTAACCTATTCCCCTGGTCTTATCTTTTCCCCTAGCCTAAACTTTTCCCCTCGCCTAAACCCTTCCCCAGGCCTAACCTTTTTCTTTTGCCTAATGACATCCCCTAGCTTATCCGTTTCCCCTAGCCTAACCACTGTCCCTAGACTAACCTTTTCCCATGGCCTAACCTCTTCCCGTGGCCTCCCCTTTACCCCCATCCAAACCTTTTCCCTTAACCTAACCATTTCCCCTAGCCTAACCTCTCCACCTAGCCTAACCTTTTCAGCTAGCCTAACCTTCTCTCTGGCCTAACCTTTACTCCTAGCATTAACTTTCCCCCTAATCTACCCTTTTCTCCTGGCCTAAACTTTCCCCTGGCCTATTTCCCCTGGACTAACCCTTTCCCTTGACCTAACCTTTTCCCCTGGCCTAACCTTCTCCCTGGACTAACCTTTTCCCCTAGCATTAACTTTTCCCCTATCCTACTCTTTTTCCCTAGCCTAACCTTTTCCCTTGATCTAACCTTTTCCCATGGCCTAACCTTCTTCCTGGCATAATCTTTTCCCCTAGCCTAACGTTTTCTCCTCACCTAAGATTTTCAAATAGCCTAACGTTTTCCCCTAGGCTAATCTTTCCCCCAGGCTAATGTTTCTGCCTAGGCTAAACTTTTACATTGCCTTGTCCTTTTCCCTGACTTAACCCTTTAACCCAGCCTAACCTTCTCCCCTTTCCTCACCTTTTCCCCTGGCCTAACCTTTTCCGTGAGCCTAACCCTTTCCTTGAGCCTAACGTTTTCCCAAGGCCTAACCTTTTCCCCTAGCCTATCCTTTTCCCTAACCTAACCTTTTCCGCTGGCTTAACCTTTTCCCCTGGCCTAACATTTTCCCCTAGGGTAACATTTTTCCCTCTCTTAACCTTTTCCCCTTAGCCCAAATTTTTCCTCTAGCCTACCTTTTTCCCCTAGCCTAACCTCTTCCCCTGACCTAACCTTTTCCAATGGCCAAACCTGACCCCTAGCCTAACCTTTCCCAGAGTCAAACGTTTTTTCCTAGACTAAACTTTTCCCTTGCCTTTTCCCTTGGCCTATCCTTTTCCCTGGCCTAACCTTTTCCCCTGGCCTGACCTGTTCCCCAGCCTAACCTTTTCCCCCAGCCTAATCTTTTGCCCTAGCCTTAACTTTTCCCCTCACCTAAACTTCTCCTCTCACTTAACATTTTCCCCTGGCCTAACTTGACCCCTAGACTAACCTTTATCTTGGCCTAACCTTTTCCCCTAACCTAACCTTTTCCCTTGGCCTATCCGTTCCCCTGACCTAACTCTTGCCCTGACCTAACCTTCTTCCTGGCCTAACCTTTTCCCCTAGCCTAATGTTTTCCCCTCACATAAACCTTTCACCTAGCCTAACATTATCCCCTAGCATAGCCTTTCCCTTCTCCTGACCTTTTCCTCTAGCCTAAAATTTTCCTTTTGCATAACCTTTTCCCATAGAATAACCTGACCTCTACCCTAACCTTTATCTTAGCCTAACCTCTTACCCTAGCCTATTTTCCCTTGGCCTATCCTTTCCACTTACCTACCCTTTTCCACTGGCCTAACCTTCTCTCTGGCCTAACGTTTCCCCTTAGCCTAAACCTTTCTCCTAGCCTAATCTTCCCCCATCCTTACCGATTCCCCTGGCTTAACCTTTTCCCCAGGCCAAACCTTTTCCCCGTGCCCAAACCTTTCGAACGGGCCCAAATTTTCCCCAGCCTAACCTTTTCCCTTAGCCTAATGTTTATGCTAGGCCTAACCTTTTCCCCTGGCCTAACTTTTCCCCTAGCTTATCCTTTTCCCCTAGCCTACCCTTTTCCCTTAGCCTAATCTCTTCCCCTGGACTAATCTTTCCCCTAGCCTAACGTTTTTTCACAGACGAACCTTTTCCCGCGGCCTATTCTTTTTCCTGAAATAACCTTTTCTCTTAGCCTAGCCTTTTTCCAGGGCATAAAAATTTCCCCTGGCCTAACCTTTTCTCCTGGCCTAAGCTTTTTCCTGACCTAACCTTTCTCCAGGTCTAACCTTTTCCCATGGCCTAAATTTTTCCCCTGGCCTAACCTTTTCCCCTTGCTTAAATATTTTCCCTAGTTAGCCTTGTCCCCTGACCTAACCTTTTCCCAAGACCTAGCCTTGTCCCCTAACCTAACCCTGGCCAAAACTTTTCCCTGAGACTAAACTTTTCCCTGAGCTTAAACTTTTCCCTTGGCCTATCCCTTTCCCTGGCCTAAGCTTTTCTCAAGGACTAACCTTTCCCTGACCCTAACCTTTTCTCAGGACCTAACCTTTTACCCTAGGCTAATCTATACTCCAAGCTTAACTTTTTCCCCTATCCTAAACTCTTTACCTAGCCTATGCCCTTCCCTTTGCCTAACCTTTTCCCCTGGCCTAGCCTTTTCCCCTGGCCCAGCCTTTTCCCCTGGCCTAACCTTTTCCCTGACCTAACTTTTCCCCCTGGCCTAAACTTTTCCCCTAGCCTAACCTTTTCCTCTAACCTAAACTTTTCACCTGGCCTAACCCTTTTCCCTAGCTTATCCATATTCTATAGCCTAACCTCTTCCCTGGCCTAACCTTTTCCCCTAGCCTAAGCATTTTCCCAAGACTAACCTTATTCCGTAGCCTAACCTTTTCCCCTAGCCTAATCTTTTGTCTTAGCCTAGCCTTTTCCTCTAGCCTGTTTAACCCTAGCCTAACCTTTCCCCAGCCAAATCTTTCCCCTTGCCCAGCCTCTTCCCCTAGTCTAACCTTTCCCAATGGCCTATCCTTTTCCTCTGGCTTAACAATTTCCCTTAGCCTTATCTTTTCGGCTAATCTTTTTCCCTAACTTTATACCTTGCCAAAACCTATCCTGTAACCTAACCTTTCCCATGACCTAAGCTTTTCACTGGCCTAAACTATTCTCCGGCCTAAACTATTCTCCGGCCTAAACTTTTCTCCGGGCTAACCTTTTCTCCAGGATAACCTTTTCCCCTAGCCTAATCTTTTCCCCAAGCCTAATCTTTTCCCATAGCCTAACAATTTACCCTAGCCTAACTTTATCCCCTAGCCTAAACTTTTCCCTGAACCTAAACCTTACACCTAACTTAACTTGCTTTTCCCCTATCCTTACCTTTACACTTAGCTTAACCTTTTCCCGAAGGCCTACCTTTCCCCTGGCCTAACCCCAGGCCTAACTTTTCCCCTAGCCTAACCTATTCCTTGACTTAAACTTTTCCTATGTCCTAAACTTTTCCCCTGGCCTATCTCTTTTCCTAACCTAACATATCCCTTATTCTAAACTTTACATCTTGCCTAACCTATGCCTTCCTGGCCTGGCCCCAAAGCCTTCGTGTTCCAGGTTTGGTCCCCCCCCAGCCTTTACCTTCCCAGCCTGGCCCCGAAGCCTTTGTGTTCCAGGTTTGGCCCCCCAGCCTTTGCCTTCCAGGTTGGATGTCCTTTTCCTTTCAGGCCTGGCCCTGAACCCTTATCATTCCAGTTTGGGCCCCCTTCCTTTGCCTTCTCGACCTGGCCCCAAACACTTGTCATTCCAGGTTGGGCCCCCCAGACTTTGCCTTCCCGGCCTGGCCCAGAACCCTTTTTGTTCCAGGTTTGGTCCCCCGCCTATGCCTTCCAGGCCTGGTCCCGAACCCTTCTTTTGCCAGGTTGGACCCTGCTGCCTTTGCCTTCCAGGTTTGACCCCCCCCACACCTTTGCCTTCCAGTATGGAAACCCCCAACTTTGCCTTCATGCCCTAGCCCCGACCCCTTCTCGTTCCAGTTTGGTCTCCCTACCTATGCCTTCCAGGCCTGGTCCCAAACCCTTCTCTTACCAGGTTGGACCCTGCTGCCTTTGCCTTCTAGTTTGGACACCCCCACCTTTGCCTTCCAGGCCTAGCCCCGAACCCTTCTCATTCCAGGTTTGGCCCCCCTGCTTTTGCCTTCCCAGCCTGGCCCCCCAGGACCTTTTCCTTTCACTTTGGGCCCCACAACCTTTGCCTTGCAGGTTGGGCCCCAAATCCGTTTAGTTTCAGTTTGGTTCCTGCAGCCTTTGCCTTGAAGGTCTGGACCCGAACCCTTTGGGTACCAGCTTGCCCCCACCAGAGTTTATGTTGCAGGTAAAACCCTGGACCTTTTTAGTTCCAGTTTGGGCCCTGTAGCTTTTGCCTTCCAGGTTTGGCCATGAACCCTTTTCGTTCCAGTTTGTGCCCCACAGACTTTGCCTTGCGGGTTGGGCCCCAAACCCCTTTCCTTCCAGTTTTGGCTCCACAGCCTATGCCTTGCAGGTTTGGCCCCAAACCTTTTTCTTTTGGGTTTGGGCCCCGCTACCTTTGCCTTGCAGGCTTGGCCCTGAGCCCTTTTCCTTCAACTTTGGGGCCCACAGCCTTTGTGATGCATGTTTGGCCCCCAACACTTTTGATTCCAGTTTTTGTCCCACTGCCTTTGCCTTACTGGTTTGGCCCTGAACCTGTTTCATTTCAGTTTGGCTTTTGCCTTGCAGGCTTGGACCGAATGCTTTTGGTACCAGTTTGCCCCTCCCCCCCCCCCCCCCCCAGAATTTGCCTTGCAGGTATTGCCTTGAACCCTTGTGGTTCTAGTTTGGGACCTCTAGAGAGTTTCCCTTCCAGTTTTGGCCCCCCCAGCCTATGCCTTGCAGGTTTAGTCCCTAAGCCTTTTGCTTCCAGTTTGACTCCCGCAGCCTTTGCCTTGCAGGTTTGGCCCCATACTCTTTTCCTTCCTTTTTGGGGTCCGCAGCCTTTCCCTTGCAGGTTTGGCCCCAAACCCTTTTCATTCCAGTTTGGGTCCCGCATACTTTGCTTTGCACATTGTGCCCCGAACCCTTCTCATTCCAGTTTGGACCCCCTAGAGTTTGCCTTGCAGACTGGGCTCTGATCCCTTTTCTTTCAGGCTTGGGTCCCTCAGTCTTTACCTTGCAGGTTTGGCCCTGAACCCTTTTGGTTTCAGTTTTGGTCTTGCAGCCTTTGCCTTGCTGGTTTGCTTCCACAGCCTTTGCTTTTCAGGTTAGGTCCCGAACCCTTCTCGTTCCAGTTTGGGCAGGGCAGCCTTTACCTTACAGGTATGGCCCTGAACCCTTTTCTTTTCACTTTGAACCCCACATATTTTGTCTCGCAGGTTTGGCTCTGAACCCTTATCATTCAGGTTTGGGTCCCAGAGCCTTTGCATTTCAGGTTAGGCCCCGAACTCTTTTGGTTCAGTTTGGGCCCCAAAGACTGAACTCGTTTTGTTCAGGTTTGGGCTCCACAGACTTTGCCTGGCAAGTTCGGCCCCAAACCCTTCTCATTTCTGTTTGGACCCAGCAGACTTTGCCTTGCAGGTTTGTCCCTCCAGTCTTTGCCTTGCAGCTTTGGCCCCAAACCCTTCTGGTTCCAGTTTGGGCCCCACAGCCTTTGCCTAGCAGTTTTGTCCCCCAGTCTTTGCTTTGCAGGTTTGGTCTTGAACCCTTTTGGTTCCAGCTTAGGCCACGCAGCCCTTGCCTTTCAGGTTTGACCCTGAAACCTTTTCATTCAGCTTTGGGTCCTGCAGCCATTGTCTTGCAGGTATGTCCCCCAGTGCTTTTGGTTCCAGTTTGGATCCCTAGAGTTTTCCTTGCAGGTTTGGACCCAAACCCTTTTCGTTTAGGTTTGGGCCCGGCAGCCTTTGCCTTCCAGGTTTGGCCCTGAACCCTTTTCGTTCCAGTTTGAAGCCAGCAGACACTGTCTTGCAGGTTGGGCCCAGAACGCTTTTGGTTCCAGTTTCGGTCTCGCAGTTTTGCCTTGCAGGTTTGGCTCGGAACACTTTTGGTTACAGTTTGGGCCCAGCAGCTTTTGCCTTTCAGGTTTGCCCCCAGTTCTTTGCCTTGCAGCTTTGACCCCAAACCCTTTTGTTTCCAGCTTGGGCCCACAGTCTTTGTCTTGCATGCTTGGCCCAGAACACTTTTGGTCCCAGTATGGATCCCCTAGAGTTTGCTTTGCAGGTTTGGCCCCAAACCCTTTTGGTCCGAGTGAGGGCCCCCTCAAATTTTCCTTTCAGGTTTGGCCCTGAACTATTTCATTGAGGTTTGGTCCCTGCAGCCATTGCCTTACAGGTTTGGGCCCAAATCATTTGGGTTCCAGTTTGGGGCCCGTAGCCTTTGCCTTGCAGAATGGCCCCCAAATCGTTTGCCTTGCAGCTTCGGCACCTGAACACTTTTAGTTTAGCGGAATGAAGACTAGATTGGAGTGGGGAGAGACAGGAGGAGGGGCGATCAGAGAGAAGGCTGACACAATAATCCAGACAGGGTATTAAGAGCTTGTATCGACAATGATAGCCATTTGGATGGAGAGGAAAGGGTGGATCTTAGCGATATCGTAAAGATGAGACCAGCATGTGTTGGTGACAAATTGGATGTGTGGGGTGAATGAGAAAGCTGAGTCAAGGATGACACCAAGGGTGTGGGCTTGTGAGATGGTTAGGCCCTGCAGCCTTTGCCTTGCAGGTTTGGCCCCGAACCCTTTCTGTTACAGTTTGGGCCCCCTAGAGTTTGCGTTTCAGATTTGGGCCCGATCCCTTTTCGTTCAGGTTTGGGCCCCTCTGTCTTTGACTTGCAGGTTTGCCCCAGAACACTTTTGTTTCCAGTTTGGACTCCCTAGAGTTTGCCTTGCAGAATTGGTCATGAACCTTTATCGTTCAGCTTCGTTCATTCATTCAGTAGTATTTATTGAGCTCTTACTATGTGCAGAGCATTGTACTAAGCGCTTGGAGTGTACAATTCGGCAACAGTTAGAGACAATCCCTGCCCAATGATGGGCTTACAGTCTAAACGGGGGAGACAGACAGCGGAGCAAAACAGAACAGAACAAAAACAAGACAACATCATCAAGATAAATGGAATCAAGAGGATGTACACCTTATTAACAAAATAAATAAGGTAATAAATTAATATATACAAATAATATATACAAATGAACACAGTGCTGAGGGGAGTGGAAGGGGGGAAAAGCAGAGGGTAGGGGTGAAGGGGAGGTGAGGGAGAGCAGAGGGAAATGGGGGGACTCAGTCTGAGAAGGCCTCTTGGAGGAGTTGAGCTCTCAGGAGGGCTTTGAAGAGATTTGGGCCCGATAGCCTTTGTCTTCCAGTGGTATTTGCATTCCAGAAGTATGGCCCCCAACCATTTTTGTTCCATTTTGGCCCGCACAGAGTTTGCCTTGCTGGATTGGCCCTGAACCTTTTTCATGTCCTTTTCGGTCTCGCAGCCTTTGTCTTGCAGATTTTTCCCTTTTCCCTTTCCTCTAACCTAACCTTTTCCACTGGCCTAATGTCCTCCTTGGACTACTCTTCTCCCTGGCCTAACATTTTTCCCCAGCCTAACCACTTCCCATAGTGTACCCATTTCCCTTGGCCTAACCTTCTCCCCGGCCTAACCATTTTCCCTACCCTAACATTTCCCCCAGCCTAACATTTTCCACTAGCCCAACCTTTTGCCTAGCCTAACTTTTCCCCCTAGCCTAACCTTTTTCCTTGGCCTAACCTTTTCTCCTACTGTACCGTTTTCCCCTAGCATAACTTTTTCCCCGGCTTAATCTTTTCCTCTGGCCAAACATTTTCCTATAGCCTAACCTTTTCTCCTAACTTTAACTTTTCCCCCATTCTAACCCTTTTCCCTAGCCCAAGCTTTCTCCTAACCTATCCATTTCCCATAGCCTCAGCTTTTCCCCTAGCCTAACCTTTTCCCCAAGCTTAGCCTTTTCCCTGTTCTAATCTTTATCTGTATCCTAACATTTTCCCCTAGCCTGACCTTCTCCTTAGCCTGACCTTCTCCCAGTCCTAACCTTTTTCCCCAGCCTAACCTTTTCCCTTAGCCTGATCTCCTTGGTCTAAACTTCTCCCTGGCCTAACCCTTTCCCTTAGCCTAAACTTTTCCCCTACCTAACCTTTTACCCTAGCCTAACCATTTCCAATAGCTTACCATTTTTGCCTAGCCTAACCTTTCCCCTAGTCTTAACATTTCCCATATCCAACCCTTTTCCCTTGGTTTAATCTTATCCCCGGCCTAAACCTTTCCCCTATTCTAACCTTTACGTGGCTTACCCTTCTCACTGGCCCAACCTTCTCCCCTAGCTTAACCATTTCTCATAGCCTACCCTTTTCCCTGGGCTTAAACTTTTTCGCTGGCCTAATCTTTTCCCCTGGCCTAATCTTTTCTCCAGCATTACCTTTTTTGCTAGCCTAACTTTTTCCCCTGTCCTAAACCTTTTCCCTAATCTAACTCTTTCTCTAGCCAAATGTTTTCCCGTAACCTAAACATTTCGCTTTGACTAACCTTTTCCTGTAGCCTAACCTTTCCCTTCGCCTAACCTTTTCCCCAGTCTAACCTTCCTCCGACCTAATCTTTTCCCCTAGGCTAACCTTTCCCCTGGCAAAACCTTTTCCCTAGCCTAACCTTTTCCCTTGGCCAAATCTTATCCCTTGGACTAACCTTTTCCTCTGGCCTAACCATTTCCCTGGCCTTAGCTTCTCCCTTGGCCTAACCGTTTCCCTTGGCCTAACCGTTTCCCTAGCCTGACCTTTCCACTAACCTAACCATTTCCCACAGCCTAACCTTTTACCCTAGCTTAGCCTTTTCCCTGTTCTAACCTTTTTCTCCTAGCCTAACCTTTTCTGTAAGCTCAATGTTTTCCCCTAGTCTAACATTTCCCTAGATGAATCTTTCCCTAAGCCTAACCCTTTCCCCTAGCCCAGTATTTTTCATGATAAATCTTTATGCTCTGGCCTAATCTTTTCCCCTAACCTAAACATTTTACCTAGCCTAACCCTTCCCTCTAGCCTAAGCCTTTCCCTAGCCTAACCTTTTCCTGGCTTAACCTGTTCCCCTAACCTAACCCTTTCCCCTGGCGAAAGCTTTTCTCTTTTCTAACCTTTGTCATTGGCCTAACCTTATCCCCGGCCTAACCTTTTCCTCTGGCCTAACCATTTCCCCTGGCCTAAGCTTCTCCCCGGACAAACCTTTTTCACTCTCCTAGCCTTTTACTCTAGACCAGACTTCATACTAAGCTTTTCCCCCAGCCTAACCTTTTCTCGTGGACTAATCTTTTCCCTGGCACATTTTCCCCTGTCCTTCCCTTTTCCCCTGGCCTAACCTTTTTCCACTGGCCTAACTTTTTTTCTGGCCTAACCATTTCCCCTAACCTAACATTTTCCCCTGGCCTAACCTTTTCCTAGCCTAACCTTTTCTCCTAGTCTAACCTTTTCTCCTAGTCTAACCTTTTCCTCTAGCCTAACCTTTCCCCTAGGCTAACCTTTTCCCTTGCCCTAACCTTTTGCCTGGCATAACCTTTTCCCCTGGCCTAAGCTTTTCTCCTAGCCTATCCTTTTCACCTGCCTAAGTTTTCCCTAGTGTACCCTTTTCCCCTGGCCTAAACTTTTCCATTGGCCAGAAGCAGCGTGGCTCAGTGGCAAGAGCCCGGGCTTGGGAGTCATAGGTCATGGGTTCGAATCCCGGCTCTGCCACTTGTCAGCTGTGTGACTGTGGGCAAGTCACTTAAATTCTTGGTGCCTCAGTTACCTCATCTGTAAAATGAGGATTAACTGTGAGCCTCACGTGGGACAACCTGATTCCCCTGTATCTCCCCCAGCGCTTAGAACAGTGCTCTGCACCTAATAAGCGCTTAACAAATACCAACATTATTATTATTATTAGCTTTTAGCCTGGCCTAACCTTTTAGTCTGGCCTACTCTTTTCCATTGGCCTAACATTTTCCTCTAACCTAACCTTTTCCCCTGGCCTACCCTTTTCCCTGGCACAACATTTTCCCCTGTCCTTCCCTTTTCCCTTGACCTAGCCTTTTCCACTGTCCTAACCCTTTTGCCTGGCCTAACCTTTTTCCCTAGCCTAACCTTTTCACTTGCCTAACCTTTCCCTAGCCTAAGCTTTTCACCTAGTCTAACCTTTTCCCATAGTCTAACCTTTTCCCCTAACCTAACCAGTTCCCTTAGTTAATCTTCTTCCCCTGGCCTAACCTTTACCCTCTCACAACTTTTCTCCCTGGCCTTCCCTTTTCCCCTGCCTAGCTTTTTCCCTTGGCCTATCCTTTCCCCCTGGCCTAACCTTTTCCTCTGCCATAACCTTTTACACTACCCTAACCTTATCCCCTATTCTCTCCTTTTCCCCTAACATAACCTTTTTCTGTAACCTAACCTTCTCCCTGGCCTAAACTTTTCCCTTAGTCAAACCTTTTCCCTGACCTAACCTGTTCCCCTGCCTGTTTCCTCTGGCTTAACCTTTTCCCTTAACCCTAACTTTTTCTCCTAGCCTAACCTTTTCACCTAGCCTATCCTTTTCTCCTAACGTAACCTTTTCCTGTAGCCTAACCTTTCTCCTTGACTAACCTTTCCCTTCCCCCAACCTTTTCCCCTGGCCTAACCTTTTCCCTTAACCTAACCTTTTCCACTAGTCTTACATTGTCTCCTAGCATAACATTTTCCCCTGGCTTAAACTTTTTACCTGGCTTAACCTTTCCCTGTAGCCTAACCTTTTCCCCTAGCCTATTTTTTTCGCGTAGCCAAACTTTTTCCCTTAGCCTAACCTTCTCCCTGGTTTAATCTTCTCCCCAGCCTAACCATTTCCCCAGCCTAACCTTTTCCCCTAGGCTAACTTTTTCCCTTAGCTTAACTATTTCCCCTGACCTAACCTTTTTCCTTAGTCTAATCTTTTTGCCTAGGTTTAACCTTTACCTGTAGCCTTAAATTTTCTTCTTGTCTTACCTTTTCCCTGACATTACCTTTTCTCCTAGCCTAAACCTTCACCCTTTTCATCACAGTACTTGCCAATAATGAGCTCTGAGTCGAGGTTCTTGGGCGTTATTTGGTGATGAGCCCTCATTTCAAGGAACGTGGCCTCGGGCTGGTGGACATATAGTGTCTGTGGCCATGGTTGGCTATCGGGAAGGCCGATGGAACTGCCAAATGCTTCAGACACCTGTATTAGCCAGCAAAAATCCATAAAGATGTGGGGCAGGCTGAATACTGGAACTCTTTGAGTGATAGTGACTGCTCAGGCCCTGCTTCGCTCTAAAGCCTATTGAGGAAGTGGCCAAAGTAAGCTCATTGTTGGCAGGGAATGTGTCTGTTTATTGTTGTATTGTGCTCTTCCATGCCCTTAGTAAAGTGCTCTGCCACTGGTAAGGACTCAATAAATACGATTGATTGCCTGACTGAAGTACATAGTCATAGACCAGGGAGAATGTAGGGGTTGTGTGACGAGGGAGGTATCTCCTCAGTTAGAGGTGGGGGGGGGAGATACAATTCCCATCCACCAGAGGAGCCGCTGGCTTGTTTTGACCCCATTTCCATTGCCATTGTCCCATCTGGCTTTCTGGAATAACGGATCTTCCTAGCTGTGGAGCGTTACAACAGGAGGGGGCAGAGTTTGGTCGCTGTTGCTAGGGCTAATGGGGTTAAAAACGAGGAAGAAATGAATGGAAATCAAAGGAATGTCCACCTCATCTGCTATTTAATTAATGGGTTTTGAAAAGGGGATACCTTCCTTACTTGTTGTTATTGATGGGGATTTAGTTTGGGTCCTGTAAATGCTCCTCTGGACTGTAAACTTCTTCATCAAACATCAGTGGTATTTATTGAATGCTTACTGTGTACAGGGCGCTGTACTAAGTGCTTTTTTATGGTATTTAAGCACTTTCCATGTGCCCGGCATTGTACGGAGAGCTGGGATAAGCACAAGCACTTATTGGCAGGAATTATATTTACTGATAGAGTTGTATTTCATCCTCCTAAGATCTCAGTAAAGTGCTCTGTATACAGTAAGCACTCAATAGTTCTACAAATGGCATTTGTGTGTGTGTGTGTGTGTGTGTGTGTGCACATGCGTATGCACGCATGCTCACGAATAATGGTGGGGAGAGGGGTGGCTAGCTGGGTTGGTGTGTAAAACAGTGGTTGCCCTTGTGGACACAGAAGCTGGTCCTGGAAATGGGGTTTGGATGTCTGTGCAGGGGGTTGGATTTTTTTACTTGATGGTGGGACTGAAGACCCAGGGCCCTTAATTCTCTTGACATGTCAAAATCTTGCCATGAGAGTTCCCCTGCACATCCTCATTCTCCAGAGAAGGGACTTCTCTGTGTTTGACAATGACTTCTGGGGAAGCCATTTAGGTGGTGCTTTGTCAGGATTAACGCAAGGGTTGCCACTGTGTACTTCATCCTCTGCTGAGAAATTGTTGTGGGGATTTTAGTAGGAAATTCATTCATTCATTCATTCATTCATTCAATCGTATTTACTGAACACTTACTGTGTGCAGAGCACTGTACTAAGCGCTTGGAAGGTATAATTCAGCAAAAAATTAGAGACAGTCCCTGCCCACAACAGGCATACTGTCAAGAAGGGGAGAGACAGACATCAAAAGAAGTCAACAGGCATCAGGGAATCAACATAAATAAATAAAATTATAGATATATACATATCATTAATAAAAACAAATAGAATTATAAACATATATATATTTATAATTCTATTCATATATATATACATTCTACATATATATATACATATACATTTTACATTTATATATATATATATATATATATATATACAAGTGCTGGGGGATGGGGAGAGAGGTAGAGCAGAGGGAGGGGGTCAGGGCAATGGGGAGGGGGAGGAGAGTAAAGGAAAATGGGGGGCTCAGTCTGGGAAGGCCTCCTGTAAGAGGTGAACTTCCAATAGGGCTTTGAAGGGGGGAAGTGTGATTGGCGGATTTGAGGAGGGCAGGCATTCCAAGCCAGAGGTAGGACCTGGGCCAGGGGTCGACAGCAGGACAGATGAGAATGAGGCACATTGAGAAGGTTAGTTAGTACCAGAGGAGCAGAGGGTGTGGAGGAGGTTGATAGGCAACCATTAAAGATTCGTTTCTGTAGAAAAATAATCCAGGCAGCAGAGTGAAGTGTGGACTGAAGTGAGGAGAGACAGGAGGTTGAGAGATCAGTAAAAATGCTGATGCAGTAAGCCGGTTGGGATATGATGAGCAACTGTACTAACATGGTATCAGTTTGGATAGAGAAGAAAGGGCAGATCTTGGGGATGTTGTGAAGGTGAGAGAGGCAGGTTTTGGTGGCAGATTGCATATGTGGAGTGAATGAGAGAGCAGAGTGAAGGATGACACGAAGCTTGTGGGGTTGTGAGATGGGAAGGATGGTAATGCTGTCCACAGTGACAGGAAAGTCAGGGAAGATAAAGAGCTCAATCTTGGACATGTTGAGTTTTAGGTGGAGGGAGGAATCCAGGTGGAGATGTCTTGAAGGCAGGAGAAGCAAGCCTGGAGGGAGGGAGATAGAATGGGGAGGAGATGTAGATTTATGTGGGAACAAAGCTGTGGGAACGAATGAGTTGACCACGAGAGTGAGTACAGATGTCACCCAAAATCGACCCTTGAGGAACCCCTACAGTTAAGGGATGGGAGATGGATTTCAGGGGTAAGAGGCACAGTGAGGCACAGTCGATATGTTGCATTGACAGTCAAGCACACAACCTGGGCACCTGTAGATGCAGGCAGTGTACTAGAAACTGACTTCTGGCCAATGTTCAAAGGTGCTGCCTATCTCTGGACTCAGGACTTATTATTTGGATTATTTGTGCCCGCGGGAGGCTTAGTGCATTTTCGAGGGCCTCAGGGCCCCAAATGGCCTATTGGGCACCCAAGTGCATTATTGGAACTCCTGGTAAACCACGTGGGCAATACGGACCCCTGTGAAACAAAATGCACTGTTAGGATGCTCAGGTTGCCAAGTGGTTATTACTCCTCTCCCGCCCCCAGGAGCAAGCAGGTTAATTCTCCCCCCCACCCCGGTGGCCACAAGGTGACGATAGAGAGGCACAGATACCCAGACCAACGCCTACTGCCACAAGGGGTGATAGAGGAGCACAGCTTCACAGAATAAACCTACTGCAATACCATACTATCCTGCCACCAGGCGGCAATAGAGCGGCTCATCCTCTCAATATAATGATTGATCCCACCAGGGGGCGAGATAGAGGTGCAGCAGCACTTGAAAGATACATAGTACCAGCAGGGAGACTGCTGTTCCCAGGAGGCGATAGAGAGAAGCCGCCACCCAGAATTGAAGCCGCCACCCAGAATTCCTGTCAATGCCACCAGGGGGCAGGCTGCTGCTCTCAGACCAGAGGGTGGTCCTGGTTCCAGGGCCCAGGGGCATTTCTCCAGAGCAGCTACAGCTCAGGGCTTCTCCTTGGCCTCGAGGATCATCTCTCTTACACTGTAGGCAGTCAACTCCAAGATTTTCCCCGTTACTGAGTGGGCTGTATTGCTAGCCCAAAGGAAAAAGGGTATGTGTTTGTGTCTATATGTGTGCATGTGTGTTAATAATGGGGGGAAGAAGAGTGATATGAGGCGGCTGCCACTCATGGGAGAACAGGGACCTGAGTTCTGCGACGGAAACTAGTTCTGTCTGAGTTGTTGAACAGTGCAGAGCACTGCACTGACGATGCATAAGGGCGAAGGAGCGGGAATGGAGGAAGACTGAGGCTCCTTAATTCTAAAGACAGGACAAACCTCCCTGGAACTATAGTCCTGAATGCAGGCTCACTGCATGGCCTCAGTCCCCAGAGAAGGGACCCGTCTGGGCTCAGAGCAGAAGCTTGTGGGATCCAGTGTCAGGAGGTTGGGGTATCTGTCAGTGTCTCTACCCTGTTTCTCTCTGAGAAGCAGAGTTGTGCAGATTCCTGCCCGAGCTGAAGTCATCAGGAATGTGGGTTGGGAAGACAGAAGGCAGGTATTAGAGTAGAAATTGAATTCTATGCAGCCTGCTGTTCTGCACCTTCAGTCAGTCAGTCGAATTGATGGAGCACTTACTGTGTGCAAAGCACTGTACAAAGCGCTTGGGAGAGTTCAGTAGGACAGATACATTCCCTGCCGATGACAACGTGGCCTAGTTGCAAGAGCATGGGCTTGGGTGTGAGTGGACTTGGGTTTTAATTCTGGCTGCGCTACTTGTCTGCTGTCTGTCCTTGGGCAAGTCAGTTAACTTCTCTGAGCTTCAGTTATTTCATCTGTAAAATAGGAATTAAGAATGTGAGCCCCACATGGGTCAATCTGATTACCTCACATCTACCCCAGGGGTTAGAACAGTGCTTGGCACAAAGTAAGTGCTTAACAAATACCATAATAATGACTCAGTATTGTACCACCATGATTTGCACACAGTAAATGCTCAATAATTACCAGTATGTTTTCACCACCTTCTCTCTTTAGTGCATAGAGCATGGGCCTGAGAGTCAGAAGGTAATGGGTTATAATCCTATCTCTGCCACTTGTCTGCTGTGTGGCCTTGGGTAAGTCATTTCACTCCTCTGTGGCTAGTAACCTACTCTCTATAAAGGAGAAGGAGACTTTGAGCTCTACGTGGGCCAAGGACTGTGTCCAACTCAATTTTCCTATAACTATCCCAATGCTTAGTAAAGTGGTTGGCATATTTTTAATGCTAAAGAAATACCACAATTAATATTTATTTTTAACATTATTATTATTAACTACCCCCCTCTGTGCTCACAACCAACCACAGCATTTCTGTACAAAAAGGGTATAGTTTACAGATAGGCACATGAATGCTGCAGGGAAAATAGCGAATGTCCAAAGGTCACAAGATGCAAGGGTTTAGACGATGCAGAAGGGCGAAGGAGCAGGAATGAGGAAAGAAGGCTTAATTGGAGAAGGCCTCTGGCGGAGTTGTCACCTCAATAATGTTTTGAAGACAGGGGGAGTGGCGGTCTGGCCTATGTGGAGCGAGGAGGGAGTTCCAGACCAGGGGGAAGCTTGGGGAAAAGCGTCGGAGGCGACAGAGATGATGTGGAGGCCCAGGGAGTAAAGCCGGCGCTGTTGGAGGAAAAGTGCCACCAGGTGGCGATAGAGAAGCGCGGCCGCCCAGAATCAGCATCTGGGAGAGAAGCAGCGCCGCCTCCTGGCTACGGTCGGGGGCTGCGCGTCAGAATGATCGGGCTCCTAAATCAGCCTCGACCACTTTTCTGCCGGGTGATCTTGGGCAAGTGACCTCACTTCTTTGAGCCTCAGTTACCTCATCTCTAAAATGGAAAGTAAGACTTGTGAGTCCCATGTGGGAAGTGGACTCTGTCCAAACGGATGAGCTTCTCTCTATCCCAACACTTAGCACAGTGCCTGGCACAGAGTACATGCTTCACAAACACCATGAAAAAAAATCAGTGCCACCGGGGCGTGATAGAGAGGTGAAGCCTCACAGAATCAGCTAGTACCACCATGGGGCTGTCGAGAAGGGCAGCCTTCTAGGCCAACGTTTGTGGCCACCAGGCTGCGATAGAGAGGTGCAACTGCCCTGAATACCTACTATTCAAGTGCCACAAGGGAGCAGGCTCCTGCTCTCAGACTCGAGGGTGGTTTTGGGTCCAAGGGCCAGGGGCATCCCTCCAGAGCAGTTGCACAGTGCTTCTCCTTGGCCTCGAGGATCATCTCTCTTAATCATAATAATGATAATTTTTTTGTTAAAAGCGCTAATTATGTGTCAAGTATTGTTCTAGGCACTGGGAAAGATGCAAGGTTATCAGGTTGTCCCACGTGGGTCTCACAGTCTTTATCCCCATTTTACAGATGAGGTAACTGAGGCAGAGAAGTTAAGTGACTTACCCAAAGTCCCACAGCTGACAAGTGGAAGAACTGGGATTAGAACCAATGACCTCTGACTCCCAAGCCCATGCTTTTTGGACTAAGCCATGTTGCTTCTCTTATGCTGTGGGCAAAGTCAACTCCCTTACTGAGTGGACTGCACTGCTACCCCAAAGAGAAGGCTGTGTGTGTGAGTGAAAAATAAGGGGGAAGAAGAGTGATGGGGCAGCTGCCACTCATGGGATAACAGTGGCCTGGGGCTCTGTGCAGGAAGCTAGTTCTGTCTGATTTGCCTGGGACTGAGAAGACCTAAGGCCCTGACTTCTATAGGTGAATCAAGCCTCCATTAGACTGTACTCCTGTCTGCAGGGTCACTGCACAGCCTCACTTGGGCTCAGTGAGGAAGCTTGTGGAGTCTAATTTCAGGAGGAGGTCAGACAGTCTATCACTGTATCTACCCTATTTCTCTCTGAAAGCAGAGTTGTGCAGACTCCTGCCTGAGAAATATTAAACAGGGTTATGGGCTGGGAGGACAGAAGACAGGTATTGTACCAGAAACCAAATTCTATCCAGTGTGCATACAGTTCTGCACCTTCATTCAATCAATTGGATTGAAGGAGTGCCTCCTGTGTGCAGAGCCCTGTCCTAAGGCTTGGTTCAGTGACAAGCTTACGGTCTAGAAGGGACTGGAGTTCCTGGTGTAAGGGAATTGGGGATCTGGAGGTGAAGGGAATCTTGGTTAAGTCTTAATAGGACATTGCAGCAATCAGCTACTACAATTGTCTGGATACATCCTCTCTTGTCAATAGGGTCAGTGTTTTAGGTGATGGGGAGATTAGTGTTCACTCCAAACCTGGTTGTCTACAACCCCCGACCCATCTCTTTCCTTCTCTGAGGCTGTTGGTTTCTTCCTCCCAGCTCTGAGACTGAAATTTCTGTTAACAAACAGTTCTCAGGTTTTTCCAGAGGGCAGGATGGGAGACCCAGGACCTTGGGATCAGTAATCATGTCATCTCTCCAGATCAGTTCCACAGCTCTAGGTGAGAATTACTGCAGACGCTGGTGGTGAGTTATGAGTCCTTCTCTTTCTCCCCTCTCATCCCTCTAGGAGTGCACAAGATAATCAAGCTTAGGCTGTCCAACTATTACTCTCTCCACAGACTCTGTTCAGTGTATCTCCCCGGCCTGGAGGACTGAAGTGTGGGTTCATGAACGTCAAATCCCAGACTAGCCCCACCACTGAGAAGGCCTTGCTTCCCTTGCAAAGGGAAGGTCATGTTTGTGTGAGAGACTATTGGGTGGGGGAAAGAATAATGAGGAGGGGGCTGCCACTAGCACAGAGGTCAGGTGTGGGAACAGAGGCCAGGGCTCTCTGCTGGTGACTGGTCCTGTCTGAATCAACTGTGGGTCTGAGGTCTTACTATAGCTGGGTCCAACCTCCATGTGCCCACAGTCCCCCAGAGAAGGATCCCTTCTGTGACTGACAGTGGCAGATTCTTGGCACTAGGTCAGGAGAAGGACCATGTGTCAATCAATGTGTCCATCCTATTCCTTACTGAGAAATTGCGTTTTTTAGATTCCTAGCTGAGTTCAGATCAGCAGATGGGAGGACAAAGCCAGTTTTTTCTAGAAACTGAATTCTATATTGTGTGTCATTCTGGACCTCTGGTCTCTGGAGAACAAGCCCCTTCTGGGAATCTGAGGAGGAGATGGGCAAGTGTCAGTAGGGCAGAGTGTGGCAGTCAAATGAGCAGCAGTTGTCTGGGTGCCTACCTAAATATGGTAGGCAGCGGAGGAAGAGAAGTAAAAAAATTTTGGCAAAACATGGTTATCTGTGCTTCTCCCAAACACACATGCACCCAGCTCTGGTTCTCCTTCCAAAAGATGTGGTCCCGGTCAGACCCTCAGGATTGTGAATGCCACTGCCTCAAGACCAGGGCCCACAGCTTTACATGTCCATTGGCTGGGACCACAGGAAAAGCTCCAGTGCCACCTCCTCCCATGAGACCGAGGTTCTTGTGCCCATCCCCAGGGGAGACCTGAGTGAATCCTGAGAACCGTCCCACCTCCCCACTGCTCCATTGCATGTCCAGTCTGCTCAAAGAGCTACAGCCATGACCCCCAAGCAGCACCCGGCTCAGGGCAGGATGACCAAGGGGAAAATCTAACTGACTAATACCCCTGAAGAAACTGCTCAAAGCATCTCTCCAGTCTTGAGGCCCATCTCTCTAATGCGGACAGAGGTCAATGCTCAGACTTGCCCTGCTGTCAAGAAGGAGCCATGAATATCACAGTCCTCCAAAAGGGAAGGTTACTGAGTGTGTGTGTGTGTGTGTGGCCGTGAACTAACTGTGGGGAGAGAATGTGTGTTTGGTGTAGTATTGTAATCTCCCAAGCACTTAGAACAGGGCTTTACACAAAATAATAGCTCAATAAATACCATTGAATGTGTGTGTGTATGATAGAGTTAGCTTAAAGGGGAGAATAGTGAGGAAGGGGCTTCCACACCCAGCACAAGGGATGGGGTTCTGTCCAGGGCACAGGTACTGTCTGACTTGACTGTGGGACTGAGAAGACTTAGGGCCCTTAATTCTATAGACAGGTCCAACCTTCCTGTGGCCCATCCTGTCTGCAGGGCCACCATGCGTAGCCTCAGCCCCAAGAGGAATGAGCACTTGTTGGTTAAGAAGACTTTGTGATGGACAATGGTAAGCTTCTGGGCATCTATGTCAGGAGGACACGGTCAATTACTTTTTCCACTCCATTTGTATTTGAGATGCATTGTCCTGTGTGGGCTCCTGAGACCAAGTCACCAGGGGTGCAGGTGGGAGAGCAGAAGGTAATAATAATGTTGGTATTTGTTAAGCACTTACTATGTGTAGAGCACTGTTCTAAGAGCTGGGGTAGATACAGGGTAATCAAGTTGTCCCACATGAGGCTCACAGTTAATCCCCATTTTACAGATGAGGTAACTGAGGCACAGAGAAGTGAAGTGACTTGCCCACAGTCACACAGCTGACAAGTGGCAGAGCTTGGATTCGAACCCATGACCTCTGACTCCCAAGTCTGGGCTCTTTCCACTGAGCCACGCTGCTTCTCTAAATAATTTTGGTATTTGTTAAGTGCTTACTATGTGCAGAGCACTGTTCTAAGCGCTGGGGTAGATACAGGGTAATCAGGTTGTCCCACGTGAGGCTCACAGTTAATCCCCATTTTACAGATGAGGTAACTGAGGCACAGAGAAGCAGCTCGATTCAGTTGGCAGTTCTGGACTGTTCTGTGAAATGAACCTCCCTTGGGGATCTGAGGAGTGGGGAGTGGGTCCGTGTTAGTGGGTTGAAAACAATCTAGTTTGCATTTGAGGTTAAGTAGACACCCAGATAACTGCAGCTAAGCTGACTGCTTCACTCTGCCCTACTATCTCTCCCTTTCTTTCAGACAAACAGTTCTCCTGGAGACCAGAGTGTCTGACAGATGTGATTCTTAGCTGCTGATGGAGGAGGGGACGGTGAGACTTGTGCCTCCACAGTCACTCATCCAGGAGTGTCTTCCGGGGCCAGTTCTCACAATGCCAGGTGTGTGTCAACCAGAATACCCCTGAGAAGCATCTGTGCTGTCCCACTCCCATAGGCCACCCCATCTGAATCCCCTAGTTCCATGTCGGGTTAGCTCCGAGACCTCAGAGGAAGCACCAAGGCCTTCACTCCCCTGGCAGTGCACAGCTCAGGGCTTGAAGAACAAGGGGCAAATCTGACCATCTCTTCCTCTCTAGAAAAGCCACTCGATGCATCACCCTCCCGAAGGACTCTTTCCCTGCAGTGAAGGCCCAGTGAGGTCCCTCCCCAGACTCACCCAGCTGTTGACAGATGAAGGCTCAGGCTCCGCTGCCATGTGAAACGGTAGGTAATGTCTGAGTCGGTTTCTGTGAATTATGGGATTACCACAAGGGAGAGAACAGTGAGAAAGGAGATACCACTTGGCAAAGAAGCCTGTTCTGGAAACAGGGGTCGGGACTCTGTGCAGGGAACTGGTTCTATCTGAAGTGACTATGGGGCTGAAAAGCCCTGGGGCCCTTAATTCTATAGATGGGTCAAACCTCCTGGCACCCACAACCCTGTCCACACATCCTCTGTCCTCTTGTCTCTCCTCACTCCCGTCCATAATTCAGTCTGCTACCCAGATCATTTTTCCAAAGAAATGTTCAGGCCCACTCCTCTAGAAACTCCGGGGCTTGCCCATCCACCTCTGTATCAAACAGAATGTCCTCACCCTGGGCTTTAATCACTCAATCACCCTTCCCCCTCCTACCTCACCTCGCTACTCTCCTACTACACTCCAGCCCACACAGTCCACCTCTCTAAAATCAACCTTCTCACTTTACCTTGATCTCATCCATCATCCTGCCAATCTTTTGCCCACATCCTTCCCTTGGCCTGGAATGACCTCCCGAGTCATATCTGACGGTCAACCTCCCCCGGCCCCCTCCAAGTCTTACTTAATGCACATCTCCTCCAAGAGGCCTTCCCTAACACAACCCTCCTTTCCTCTTCCCCCACTCCTTTCTGTGATGCCCTGACTTGCTCCCTTTATTCCTCTCACCTCTCAGCTCCACCGTACTCATGTACATATCTGTAATTTAATGATTTATATTAATGTCTGTTTCCCCCTCTAGACCGTAAGCTCGTTATGAGTAGGGAATGGGTCTGTTTATTGCTGGATTGTCCTCTCCCAGTGCTAAGCACAGTGTCCTGCAGACAGAAAGCTCTCAATACATATAATTGACTAACTGACTGGAGAAGGGACCTTTCTATGTCTGACAATGACTTCCTCTTCATTCAGTCTTATTTAATGATCTCTTACTGTATGCAGGACACTGTACTAAGCGCTTGGCAAAGTACAATATAGCAACAAACAGACACATTCCCTCCTCACAGCGAGTTCATAGTCTAGAGGGAGAGGCAGACATTAATTTAAATAAATAAATAAATAGATAAATAAGGGCAGATTGTTGCAGTCATCTTAGTGAGGTGGTATGCCTATGCCTCTCCAAATGATAGTTTTAATGTTTGGTGGGGGAGAGGGACAATGGTGTCTGCCAAAGAAACCTATGTTGTCTGCAATATCCTACCCCTCCTTCTCCAGCTTTGAGGCAACAGAATCTGTGGAAGACTGAAGGGGTTGGCCACAGAAGTAGAGGGCTGGGCAAAGGGTGGCCAGGGTGAGGGAACTGGCTCCTCACTAATCCACATGTCTCTCTTAAGTTCAGGTTTCACAACTCCAGATGTGTTTCAGTCAGGACCGGTGGAGAAGGTGCAGTGACATCTTGCTTCCATTAGACCCAAACTATACTGCCTCCTACCCAGAGGATAGCTCTGCAGTGAGTCCTGTGTTTTGGAAGGGGCAGGAGGTGGGTGTGGGGGAGAAAGGGAGCATGAATCTGTCCTGTTGGCTCAGACATAGGAACAGTATTTGCCCCCCAACCCCCTCAAAAAATCTAGGCTGTCTGCAATCTTCTATGCCTCCTTCTCCAGCTCTGAGGAAGACTAGAGACAGACCCATTAGGAGCAGTGAAACAGTAAAACACAACACACATGCACAAAATAAGGTCAAAATCAGCTCTTCTCCTCTTCTCTCACTCCACCTGTGTCAAATAGTGGAAATGAGGACTTAGTTGGGGAAGACTTCTTGGAGGAGATGTGATTTTAGGAGGGCTCTGGAGGTGGGGAGAGTGATGGTTTGTCTTCTTTACAGGGCAAGGCTGCTCTGACTACTTCTGGGGTCCAGTGTCAGCAGCTCGGAGGTGGGGGCTGTGAGGAGGGAACTCAGACAGGAAAGAAAGGTGGGGTGGGGGTCAGGCCAGAGATGAGACCCTCTGGAGAACTCTTTGGAATTTGTGTTTCCCTGGACAAATCCTTTCATGCTAGAGATTCAATCCAATCCAATCCAATCCCTTATCCCCTATCCCATCCTATCCTATCTTTCCCACAGTCATCCCCTCTTCCAGTGAAGCTGCTAGGGCTTCCTCCCGGGACACCTGATCCCTAAGCCAGTTGCTTTCAATCAGGTGGATTACTGACTTCATTCCGGGTCTCTGCCCCTCCTATATAAGTCTCCAGAGCCTGAGGCACATTGGAGGTGAGTGTGTTTGCTTTAATATGAGGGGCTGTGGATTTTAGGAGAATAAAAGGACCATTTTGGGGATGAATGAAGTGTGGAGTTTGGAATGCTTTTGAATCTGATTTCTGGCTTGCTTACCAGGGGCTATTCTGGAGGAAGGACCCGGCAATTACCCTTAAAGCGTCCATGGCAGGCTGTTATGTGGAGGCATAATCTTTCACCTTTCCTGATCATAATCGTGCCTGTGATGGAAGTGGGGACTGGGGTGAAGGGCCTAAAACTCCATTTCACAGGCTTCTAGGCCACTCCAACTATGTTTGGAGTGGAGTGTCTTTGTTCTCCTGACTCTGTGTGGCTGTGGAAATTGCAAGGCACACTTCTTTCCTGCAGTCAATCAGTGGTGTTTATTGAGTGCTTACTATGTGTAGAGCACTGTACTACATGGTTAGGAGGGTATAGTACCACAGAATTAATAGACCTGTTTTATTGAGTGCTTACTATGTGTAGAGCACTGTACTACATGGTTAGGAGAGTATAGTACCACAGAATTAATAGACCTGTTCACTGCAGCTCTAACTCACCATCTTAACTCAACTGTCCCCATATTTTTGCTCTCCTTCCCTTCCACCTCAAGATATGCATGTTTGCCACATACTACCAGAGTTCCCTTTCAATCTTATAGGTCCAGTAGCAGTGGAATGGGGAGGACCCAATTAATACAATATGGGTAAGGTAAGGATCTGAGTAGAAGGACATATACCTAATTGTTCACTGCTTGGTGTGTGTGCCTAAGTGTATGGGTGAGTTGAAAGGGGAAATTAAGTGTGTGTGTGTGTGTATGTGGTGGATTTGGGCATGGGGAGGATGTGAGTTTTAGTTAGGGAAGGCTTACTGAAGAAGAAAGTGGTTTTGGGAGACCACTGGTATGTTCACTATGTAGGTGGGAGGCTGTGTGGTGGTGAGTTGGGATGGATGTGGTCCACATGGGTGTGGTAAATATAATTCCTGCCTATAAGTGCTTGTGTCTACCTGAACTCTCAGGACAGGGCCGGGCACATGGAAAGTGCTTAAATACCATATAAAAACATTTAGTACATGGCCTGACACAGAAAGCACTCCATAAATACCACTGATGTTTGATGAAGAAGCTTACAGTCCAGAGGAACATTTACAGGACCCCAAAATCCCCATCAACAACAAGTAAGGAAGATATCTCCTTTTCAAAACACACTAATTAAATAGCAGATGAGGCAGACATTCCTTCGATTTCCATTCATTTCTTCCTCATATTTAACCCCATTAGCCCTAGCAACTGTTTCCAAACACTGCCCCCACCTGTTGTAATGCTCCATAGCTAGGAAGATTGGTTCTTCCAGAAAGCCAAATGGGACAATGGCAATGGGAATGGGATCAAAACAAGCCAGGCGGCTCCTCTGGTGGATGGGAATTTTCTCTCCCCCACCACCTCTGCCTGAGGAGATGCCCCCCTCCTCAAACAACCCCTACATTCTCCCTGGCCTATGACTGAGATTACTTCAGTCAGTTGGTCAATCGTATTTATTGAGTCCTTACTGGGGGCAGAGCACTTTACTAAGTGCTTGGAAGAGTATAATATAGCAATAAACAGACACATTCCCTGTGAACAATGAGCTTACTTTGGCCACTTCCTTAAAGGGCTTTAGAGTGATGCAGGGCCCGAGCAGTCACTATCACTCTAAAAGTTCCCATATTCAGCCTGCCCCATGCCTATATGGGTTTTTGCTGGGTAATACAGGTGTCTGAAGCATCTGGCATTTCCATCGGCCTTCCTGATTGTCAACCATGGCCACAGACACTACCCTACCACTAGCTTGAGGCCAGGTCCCTTGAAATGAGAGCTCGTCACCAAATAACAACTGAGGACATCGACTCAGAGCTTATTATTGGAAAGCACTGTGTAGAAAAGGGGAAAAAGTTAGGCTAGGACAAAAGGTTATGCCAGGGAAAATGTAAGACAAGGGAAAAAGTTAAGGCTAAGAGTAAAGGTTATGCTAGATGAAAAGGCTAGGCTAGGGGAAAAGGTAAGGCCATGCAAAAAGTTTAAGCTGGGGAAAAGGTTATGCTAGAGGAAAAAGGTTAGGTCAGGGGAAATGATTAGGCTGGGGGGAAAAGGTTAGCCTAACCTTCTACCTGGCTTAACCTTTTCCCCGGCTTAAGGGAAATGGTTTGGCTATGTGAAAAGGCTATGTTAGGGGAAAAGGTTAGGCCATGGGAAAAGGTTAGGCCAGGAAAGAAGCTTAAGTCAGGTGAAAATGTTATGCTATGAAAATGTAAAGCTAGTGGAAAAGGTTAGGCTAAGGGAAAAGGTTAGGCTGTGGGAAAAGGTTATGCTAGGGGGAAAGGTTAGTGGAGGGGAAAGCGTAGGCTACAGGAAAAGGTTAAGTTAGAGGAAAAGATTAGGCTAGGTTAAAAGGGTAGGCTAGGAGAAAAAGTTACGATTAAGGGAAAATTTTAGGCCAGTTGAAAACATATAGTAAAGGGGAAGAGGTTAGATCTGGGAAAAGTTTTGGCTAGGGGAAAAGGTTAGGCCAGGGAGAAGGTTAGGCTAGGGAGAAGGTTAGGCTAGGGGAAAAAATTAGGCAAGGTGAAAAGGTTAGCCTAGGTGCAAGGGTGAGGCTATGGGCAACGGTTAGGCTAGAGGAAAAGGTTAGCCTAGGGGAAAAGGTTAGGCTAGGGGAAAATTAGGCTAGGAGTAATGTTTGGGTATGGGAAAAGTTTAGGCCAGATGAAAACGTTAGGTCAGGCAAAGTTAGGCCAGGGAGAAGGTTAGGCTAGGGGAAATGTTAGCCAAGGGGAAAGATTAACTACGGGAAATGGTAAGGGTAGGTGAAAAGTTTGGGGTAGGGGAAAAGGTTAGTCTAGGCGAAAAGGTTAAACCAGGGGAAAGGTTAGGCTAGGGGAAAAGGTTAGATGAGGAGTAAAGGTTCAGAAGGGGAAAATGCTTAGGAGAGGGAGAGGGTTAGGCCAGGGGAAAAGGACAGGCCAGGGGAAAAAGCTGGGCAGGGGAAAAGGGAAGACCAGGGAGAAAAGTTGTGCCATGGAAAAGGTTAGTCGAAACAAAGAGGTTAGGTAAGGGAACGGGATAGGTTAGGGGAAAAGGTTAGGCTAGAGGAACAGATTAGTCTAGTGGAACAGGTTAGTCTAGGGGAAAAGCTTAGACCAGGGGAAAAGGGAAGGCCAGGGAGAAAAGTTTAAGGCAGAAGAAAAGGTTAGGCTAAGGCAAAGGATTAGACTAAAGGGAACCTGTTAGTCTACGGAAACAGGTTAGGCTATGGGGACAGGGTAGGCTAGGGAAAAAGGTTATGCTAGGGGAAAGGTTAAACAAAGGAAAAGGTTAGGGCAGGGGAAAAGGTTAGCCTAGGGGAAAAGCTTAGGCTGGGGGAAATGGTTAGACAGGGGAGAAGGTTAAGCCTGGGGCGAGGTTAAGCCAAGGGTAAAGGTTTTGCTATGCAAAAAGGCTAGGCAAGGGGAAAAGATTAGGCTAAGGGAAAAGGTTAGGCCAGGACAAAAGGTTAGGCCAGGAGAAGGATTTGGCTAGGAAGAGGTTAGGTTAGGGAAACAGTTTAGACTAGGGGAAAATGTCAGACTATAGGAAAAGGTTATGCCAGGGAAAAGCTTAGTCCAGGGGAAAAGGTTGATCCAGGGGAAAGGTTTAGGCTAGCAGAAAAGTTTAGGCCATGGGAAAAGGGTAGGCTATGGAAAATGGTTAGGCTAGGGGAAAAGGTTAGGTCAGGGAGAAGGGTAGGCCAAGTAGAGTTTACGATAGAGGAAAAGTTAGGCCGGGGATAAGGTTAGACCAAGGGAAAAGGGTTGGATATGGGAAATGTTAAGACTAGGGGCAATGATAGGCTATGGGAAAATAGTAGGCTATTGGAAATGGTTAGGCTAGGGTAAAAGGTTAGGGGAAACATTTAGGCTAGGGGAAAAGGTTAGGCCAGGGAGAAGGTTAGACCAAGGAGAAGGTCAGGCTAGGTGAAAAGGTTAGGTGGGGCGAAAAGGCTAGGACTGGGAGAATGTCAGGCTAAGGAGAAGGTTAGGCTGGGGGAAAGATTAGGCTGGGCGAAAAGGTTAGGACTGGGAGAACGTCAGGCTAAGGAGAAGGTTAGGCTAGGGCAAAAGGTTAGGATAGAGAAAAAGGTTAGAATAGGGAAAATGCTAAGATTGGGAAAGAGGTTAGACTAGGGGAAAAGCTGAGACTATGGGAAATGGAGAAGTTAGGGGAAATGTTAGGCTAAGGAAAAGGGTTAGAAGGGGGAAAGTTAAGGCTACATGAAAAGGCTAAGCTGGGGGAAAAGGTTAGGCTATAGGAAAAGGTTTTGCCAGGGGAAGAATTTAAGCCAGGGAAAAAGTTATAATAGGGTTAAATGGTTGGCTAGAAGAAAAGGTTAGGCTAGGCAAAAGTTTAGGCAAGTGGAAAATATTAGGTTAGGGGAAATGTTAGGCTAGGGGAAATGTTAGGCCAGGGAGAAGGGTAGTCCAAGGGTAACATCAGCCTAATGGAAAAGGTTAGGATAACGGAACAGGTTAGGCCGGGGAAAAGGTTCGGCCAAGGGAAAAGGTTAGGCTAGAGGAAAAGGTAAAGCTAGGCAAAAGGTTAGGCTAGTGGAAAATGTTAGGCTAGGGGATATGTTAGGCTGGGGGAAGTGTTAGGGCCGGGAAAAAGATTAGGCCAGGGAGAAGGTTAGGCCAAGGGAAATGGGTAGGCTATGGGAAATTGACTATGGGAAATGGTTAGGCTAGGGAAAAATATTAGGCCAGGGAGAAGGGTAATCCAAGGAGGATTTTAGGCCAGAGGAAAAGGTTAGGCAAGGGGAAAAGAAAGAGGGAAAAGGGAAAAACCTGCAAGACAAACGCTGAGGGACCCAAACTGAAATGAAATGGGTTTGGGGCCAACCCAGCAAGGCAAACTCTGTGGAGGTGAAACTGGAACAAAAAGGTTTGGGACCATACCTGCAAAGCAAAGGCTGCGGGGCCCAAACCTGAATGAAAAGGGTTCAGGGCCAAATCTGCAAGGAAAACTCTCGGGGACCCAAACTGGAACTAAAAGGGGTCGGGGCCAAACCTGCAAGGCAAACTGGTGAGGGGGGGCAAACTGGTACCAAAAGTGTTCGGGGCCCAACCTGCAAGGTAAACACTAAGGGGCCCAAACTGGAACAAATAGGGTTCAGGGCCAGAGGTGAAAGACAAAGGCTGCGGGGCCCAAACTGGAACGAAAAGGGTTTGGTGCCAAACGTGCAAGGCAAAGGCTGCGGGGCCCAAACTGCAAGGTAAACTCTGAGGAGCCAAACTGGAACTAAAAGTGTTGAGGGGGCAAACCTGTAAGGCAAAGGCTGAGGGCCCCAAACCTGAAATAAAAGGGTTTGGGGCCAAACCTGTAAGGCAAATGCTCGGAGGGGCAAAACTGCAAGGGGGCAAGGTTGCAAGGCAAAGCTGCGGGGCCCTAACTGGAAGCAAAAGAGTTTGGGGCCAAACCAGCAAGACAAATGCTCCTGGGCCCAAACCTGAATGAAAAGCGTTCGGGACCAAACCTGCAAGGCAAACTCTAGGGGGCCCAAACTAGAACCGAAAGGGTTCGGACCCAAACCTGCAATATGGGCTGTGGGGCCCATATTGGAACGAAAAGCGTTCGGGACCAAAGCTGCAAGGTAAAGACTGCACAACTCAAACTGGAACAGGAAGGGTTTGGTGCCAAACCTGCAAGGCAAAGGCTGCAGGGCTCAAACTAGAACCCAAAAGTGTGTGGGACCAAAAGCTACAAGGCAAAGGATAGGGTGGCAAACTTGCAAGGCAAAGAGTGTGGGGCCCAAAATGTAACCAAAGGGGTTAGGGCCAAACCTGCAAGGGTAACTCTAGGGGTCCCAAACTGGAATGAAATGGGTTCGGGGCCGAACCTGCAAGGCAAAGTCTGGGGGACCCAAACTGGAACCAAAAGGGTTCGGGACCAAACCTGCAAGGCAAAGACTGTGGAGCCCAAACTCAAACCAAAAGTGTTCAGGGTCAAACCTGCAAGGCAAAGGCTGCAGGGCCCAAACCTAAATGAAAAGGGTTCGGCGCCAAATCTGCAAGGCAGAGTCTAGGGGCCCACGCTGGAACCAAAAGTGTTGGGGCCAAACCTACAAGGCAAACTCTGTGGGGGCCAAACTGGAACAAAAGGGGTTGGGCCTGATACCTGCAAAGCAAAGGCTGCGGGAACCAAACCTGAACGAAAAACGTTCAGGGCCAAACCTGCAAGGAAACCTGCAGGGTTAAAACTGTAACCAAAAAGGTTCAGGGCCAAACATCCAAGGCAAGGGCTGTGGGGCTCAAACCTGCACAAAATGGGTTCAGGACCAAGCTGCAAGACAAACTCTATGGTGCCCAAACTGGAACCAAAAGGATTTGGGGTCAAACCTGCAAGGCAAGGGCTGTGACTGGAACCAAATGTGTTCAGGGCCAAACTGCAAGGCAAAGGTTGCAGGGCCCAAACTGGAACCAAAAGGGTTAGGGGCTAAAGCTGCAAGGCAAAGTTTGCAAGGCCCAAACTGGAACCAAAAGGGTTCAGGGTCAAAGCTGCAAGGCAAAGTCTGGTGTGGCAAACCTGCAAGGCGAAGACTATGGGGACCAAACTGGAACCAGAAGAGGCCAGGGCCCAACCTGAAATGCAAAGGCAATGGGGTTCAAACCTGAATGAAAAGGGTTCTGGGCCAAATCTGCAGGGCAAACTCTAGGGGTCCCAAACTGGAACCAAGAGGGTTCAGGTCAATACCTGAAAGGCCAATTCTGGGGGAGCCAAACTGGTACCAAGAGATTTTGGGTCCAAACCTGCAAGTCAAAGACTGCAGGACCCAAACTGAAACAAAACAGGTTAGGGGCCAAACCCGCAAGGGAAAGGCTGTGGGGCCCAAACTGGAATGAAAGGGGTTCGGGGCCACACTTACAAGACAAAGGCTGCCTGGCCCAAACTGGAATGAGAGGGGTTTGGGGCCCAAACTGCAAGGCAAAGTCTGCTGGCTCCAAACTGGAACAAAAAGAGTTCGTAGCCAAGCCTGCAAGGCAAAGTCTGCGGGGCCCAAACCTGAAGGAAAAGGGTTCGGGGCCCAACGTGCAAGGTAAACTCTATGGGGCCCAAACTGGAACAAGAAGTGTTCGGGGTCAAACCTGCAAAAGAAGGTATGGGGGACTCAAACTGGGACCAAAATGGTTTGGGGCCCAACCTGCAAGAGAAAGGTTGCAGGGCCCAAACTGGACCAAAAGGGTTTGGGGCCAAACTTGCAAGGCAAAGACTGCGGGACGCAAACTGGAAGCAAAAGCGCTCAAGACCAAACCTGCAAGGCAAAGCCTGTGGGGCCCATACAGGAACCAAAAGTGTTTGGGGCCAAACCTGCAAGAAAAACTCTAGGGGTCCCAGACTGGAACCAAAAGTTTTTGGGCAATACGTGCAAGGCAAACTCTGTTGGGACTAAAGCAGTATCAAAAAGGTTGCGGTTCAAATATGCAAGGCAAAGCCTGCAGGACCCAAACTGAAACGAAACAGGTTTGGGGTCAAACCTGTAAGGCAAAGGCTGTGGGGCCCAAACTGGAACCAAAAGGGTTTAGGGCCAAATCTGCAAGGCAAAGGCTCCAGGCCCCAAATCTGAATGAAAAGGGTTTGGGGACAAACCTGCATGGCAAACTCTAGGGGACCCAAACTGGAACAAAAACAGTTCGTGGACAAACCTGAAGGACAAACTCTGGGGGGGGGGGGCAAACTGGTACCAAAAGGCTTTGGGGCAAAACCTGCAAGACAAAGGCTGCGGGACACAAACTGAAACGAAATGGGTTTGGGACTAATCCTGTAAGGCAAACTCTGGGGGGACCATAATGAAACAAAAATGGTTGGGGGCCATAACTGCAAGGCAAAGGCTGTGGGGTCCAAACCTGAATGCAAAGGGTTCAGGGCCAAACCTGCAAGGCATATGCTAGGTGTCCCAAACTGGAAACAAAAGGGTTCAGGGCATTACCTGCAAGGCAAACTCTAGGGTGGCCAAACGTACCGAACGGGTTCAGGTCCAAACCTGCCAAGCAAGGGCTGGGGGGCAAACCTGCAAGGCAAAACCTGCGTGGCCCAAAAAGGAACAAAAAGGGTTCAGAGCCAAACCTGTAGGCAACGTCTGCGGAGCCCAAACCTGAACGAAAATGTTTCAGGGCCAAACCTGCAAGGCAAACTCTGGGGGGGCCAAACTAGTACCAAAAGTGTTCAGGGCCAAACCTGCAAGGCAAGGGCTGTGGGACCCAAACTGAAACGAAAAGAGTTCGGGGACAAACCTGCAAGGCAAAAAACTCCGAGGGGGCCAAAGTGGAACATTCATTCATTCATTCAATTGTATTTATTGAGCGCTTACTATGTGCAGAGCACTGTACTAAGTGCTTGGAATGAACAAGTCGGCAACAGATAGAGACAGTCCCTGCCATTTGACGGGCTTACAGTCTAATCGGGGGAGACAGACAGACGAGAACAATGGCAATAAATAGAGTCAAGGGGAAGAACATCTCGTAAAAACAATGGCAACTAAATAGAATCAAGGCGAAGTACATTTCATTAACAAAATAAATAGGGTAATGAAAATACATACAGTTGAGCAGACGAATACAGTGCTGAGGGGATGGGAAGGGAGAGGGGGAGGAGCAGAGGGAAATGGGGGGAAAAGAGGGTTAAGCTGCGGAGAGGTGAAGGGGGAGTGGTAGCGGGAGTAGAGGGAGAAGGGGAGCTCAGTCTGGGAAGGCCTCTTGGAGGAGGTGAGTTTTAAGTAGGGTTTTGAAGAGGGAAAGAGAATCAGTTTGGCGGAGGTGAGGAGGGAGGGCGTTCCAGGACCGCGGGAGGACGTGGCACAGGTGTCAAGGGCGGGATAGGCGAGACCGAGGGACGGTGAGGAGGTGGGCAGCAGAGGAGCGGAGCGTGCGGGGTTGGTGGTAGAAAGAGAGAAGGGAGGAGAGGTAGGAAGGGGCAAGGTGATGGAGAGCCTTGAAGCCTAGAGTGAGGAGTTTTGTTTGGAGCAGAGGTTGATAGGCAACCACTGGAGTTGTTTAAGAAGGGGAGTGACATGCCCAGATCGTTTCTGCAGGAAGAGGAGCTGGGCAGTGGAGTGAAGAATAGACTGGAGCGGGGCGAGAGAGGAGGAAGGGAGATCAGAGAGAAGGCTGACACAGTAGTCTAGCCAGGATATAACGAGAGCCCGTAGCAGTAAGGTAACCATTTGGGTGGAGAGGAAAGGGCAGATCTTGGCGATATTGTAAAGGTGACACCGGCAGGTCTCGGAAACGGATCGGTTGTGTGGGGTGAACGAGAGAGATGAGTCAAGGATGACACCGAGATTGTGGGCCTGAGAAACGGGAAGGATGGTCGTGCCAACCACGGTGATAGGGAAGTCTGGGAGAGGACCGGGTTTGGGAGGGAAGATGAGGAGCTCAGTCTTGCTCATGTTGAGTTTAGGTGGCGGGCCGACATCCAGGTGGAGACATCCTGGAGGCAGGAGGAGATGCGAGCCTGAAGGGAGGGGGAGAGGACAGGGGCGGAGATGTAGATCTGCGTGTCATCTGCGTAGAGATGGTAGTCAAAGCCGTGAGAGCGAATGAGTTCACCAAGGGAGTGAGTGTAAATGGAGAACAGAAGAGGGCCAAGAACTGACCCTTGAGGAACTCCAACAGTTAAAGGATGGGAGGGGGAGGAGGCGCCAGCGAAGGAGACCGAGAATGACCGACCAGAGAGATAAGAGGAGAACCAGGAGAGGACGGAGTCCGTGAAGCCAAGGCGAGATAAGGTATGGAGGAGGAGGGGATGGTCGACAGTGTCGAAGGCAGCAGAGAGGTCAAGGAGGATTAGAATGGAGTAGGAGCCATTGGATTTGGCAAGAAGGAGGTCACGGGTGACCTTAGAGAGAGCAGTCTCGGTAGAGTGGAGGGGATGGAAGCCAGATTGGAGGGGGTCCAGGAGAGAATGGGAGTTAAGGAATTCTAAGCAGCGACTGTAGACGACTCGTTCTAGGATTTTGGAAAGGAAGGGTAGTAGGGAGATAGGGCGATAATTGGAGGGGGAAGTGGGGTCAAGAGCGGGTTTTTTTTAGGATGGGGGAGACGTGGGCACGTTTGAAGGCAGAGGGGAAGGAGCCATTGGAGATTGAGTGGTTAAAAATAGAAGTTAAGGAAGGGAGGAGGGCAGGGGCGATGGTTTTAATAAGGTGAGAGGGAATGGGGTCCGAGGCGCAGGTGGAGGGGGTGGCACTTGCGAGGAGGGAGGAGATCTCCTCTGAGGATACTGCAGGGAAGGATGGAAAAGTAGGGGAGAGGGTTGGTCGGGGGGAGGGGAGAGGCGGAGGGGTGACTTTGGGGAGCTCAGAACTGATTGTGTTGATATTTGTGATGAAATAGGTGGCCAGATCATTGGGAGTGAGAAATGCGGGAGGGGGAGGAACAGGGCGCCTAAGGAGAGAATTAAAGGTCCGGAACAATTGGCGGGGGTGACGGGCATGAGTGTCGATGAGGGAGGAGAAGAAGCTTTGCCTGGCGGAGGAGAGGGCAGAGTTAAGGCAGGAAAGGGTAAATTTGAAGTGTGTGAGGTCGGCTTGGTTCTTGGACTTTCGCCAGCAGCGCTCAGCAGCTCGAGCATAGGAGCGTAGGAGGCGGACAGAGGAGGTGATCCAGGGCTGTGGGTTAGTGGAGCGAAAGCGGCGGAGGGAAAGGGGGGCGAGAGAGTTGAGATGAGTAGAGAGGGTGGAGTTGAGATTGGAGACCTGATCATTGAGAGTGGGATGTGAGGACAGGGCGGCAAGGTGAGGAGAGATGCTTTTGGAAAGAGAGGATAGGGAGAGATGCTTTGGGAGAGACAGAGGGGATCAAGAGAGCGGAGGTCTCTGTGGGGCAGTAGCGAAGATTTGCAGGGGGACGGAGTGTGAGAGATGAGGCAGGTGAGAAGGTTATGGTCAGAGAGAGGGATTTCAGAGTTGGTGAGGGAGGAGATAGTGCAGCGGTAGGAGATGACGAGATCGAGGGTGTGACCGAGTCGGTGAGTGGGAGCGGTATGGTGGAGGAGGAGGTCGGCAGAGTCGAGGAGGGATAGCAGGCGGGCGGCAGAGGAGTCGTCGGGTACATCCATATGGATGTTGAAGTCTCCGAGGATCAGAGTGGGCAGAGAGAAGGAGAGGAGGAAGGTGAGAAAGGGGTCCAGGTGGTTGAAGAAGTCGGAGGTGGGACCCGGAGGGCGGTAGATGACAGCGACAAGTATCTGGAGGGGGTGGTAGAGGCGAATGATATGGGCTTCGAAGGAGGGGAAGGGCGGGGGGGGAGGAGGGATAGTGCGGAAGTGGCAACGGGGTGAGAGGAGGAAGCTGACGCCTCCTCCCTTACCGGTGAGTCTGGGGGAGTGGGAGAAGGAGAGGCCTCCGCTGGAGAGAGCAGCGGCGGACACCGTGTCTTCGGAAGTGAGCCACGTTTCTGAAAGGACGAGGAGGAGGAGAGAGCGGGAGAGGAAAGGTCATGGACGAAAGGTAGCTTACCTGTAATAGAGCGGGGGTTCCAGAGGCCACACTTGAAAGTAGCTGTGGGTGCAAGGGGGGGAGGGGGAGAGGGCGGGGGGAGGGGAGGGTTTGGATGGGAAGGAGGTGGCAGGGCCCTGGACGGGGAGAGGGGGATGAGGGGTAGTGGTGGGACAGGATGACTGGGATGGGGCGTGGGTGGGGAAGAGAGAAGGCGGGGGGGAAGAGGTGGTTTGGTGGGGGGGAGAGTAGGGGGAGGGGGAAGAGGGGTAGCTCTGGTAAAGTGGGGTTCTAGGGCGGGGGAAGGGAGGGGGGAGGAGGCAGAGGAGAGAGCAGGAAAGAGCTGAGTGAGAGAGGGGAAGGGGAAGGGGAGGATAGGAAGGGGCGGGAGGGAGGAGGCGGGGAGGAGGGACATGGTGAGGCCAGAGAGGTGGGTGGAAGCACTGACGACAATAAACAGTAACAAACGAACAACAAGTGTTGGGACCCAAAATGCCAAGGCCAAGGCTGCGGGACCCAAACCTGAATGAAAAGGCTTTGGGCCAAACCTGCAAGGGAAACACTAGGGTGCTCAAACTGGAAACAAAAGGTTCAGGGCCAAACCTGCAAGGTAAAGGCTGCGGTGCCCAAAATGAAATCCTAAGTGTTCAGGGCCAAACCTGCAAGGCAAAGCCTGGGCGGGGGGGGCGGGAAAACATGTAACGAAAAGGGTTCGGGGCCCAAACTGGAACCAAAAGGGTTTGGGGCCAAACCTGCAAGGCAAAGGCTGCGATGACCAAACCTGCAAGGGCCTAAGCTGGAACCAAAAGGGTTTGGGGACAAACCTGCTAAGCAAAGGCTGGGGGAACCAACCTGCAAGGAAAAGGCTGGGGAGGCAAACATGTTACAAAAATGGTTCAGGGTAAACATGCAAGGCAAAGGCCTGGGGGGCAAACGTGGAATGAAGGATTAAGTCACTGGTGAAATGACAAATGAGGAAAAGAAATATATTAATGATGCTTATAACATCCATTATAGTGCCTTGAAAAGCCCTCTAAAGCTTGTTAACAGGCTGTTCTGGAGTAGGTAAAGGCTTATCAGTGAGAGTGACCTGTGATTTTTATGGACAGCTTATGTGTCCTTGGAACTTTCTGATAATTCAAGGAGCAATTTTTGACACTGTCCAGCTGGGCTGCTCTTTAGAGACCAATGACTTTGTCTGGGCTCACAATCTAGGGAGAGGGCTAGAGAGAGGTCAGGGATCTTTGCTGTCTGTCTCCCCTGTTTAGACTGTGAACCCGTCATAGGGCAGGGATTGTCTTTATCTGCTGCTGAATTCAGTAGTATTTATTGAGCACTTACTATAATAATAATAATGTTGGTATTTGTTAAGCGTTTACCATATGCAGAGCACTGTACTACGCGCTTGGAATGTACAATTTGGCAACAGATAGAGACAATTCCTGACCAATGACGAACTCACAGTCTAATCGGGGGAGACAGGTGGCAGAGCAAAACAGAACAAAACAAAAACAAGACAACATTACCACGATAAATAGAATCAAGGGGATGTACACCTCATTAACAAAATAAATAGGGTAATAAAAATATATATACAAATGAGCACAGTGCTGAGGGGAAGGAGGGGGAGGAGCAGATGGAAAGGAGGCTTAACTGAGGGGAGGGGAAGGGGGAAGAGGGAGGAGAAGAAGGGGAAGGGGGAACAGAGGGGGAGCAGAAGGAGCAGAGGGAAAAGGAGGTAGCTCAGTCTGGGAAGACCTCTTGGAGGAGGTGAGCTCTCAGTAGTAGGGCTTTGAAGAGGGGAAGAGAGTTAGCTTGGCGGACGTGAGGGGGGAGGACATTCCAGGACAGTGGTAGGACATGGGCCAGAGTCGACGGTGGGATAGGCATGAACAGGGGACAGTGAGGAGGTGAGCAGCAGAGGAGTGGAGTGTACGGGGTGGACAGTAGAAAGAGAAACGGGAGGTGAGGTAGGAGGAGGCAAGGTGATGGAGACCTTTGAAGCCAAGAGTGAGGAGTTTTTGTTTCATGCGGAGGTTGATAGGCAACCACTGGAGATTTTTAAGGAGGGGAGTGACATGCCCAGAGCGTTTCTGTAGGAAGATGATCCGGGCAGTGGAATGAAGAACAGACTGGAGTGGGGAGAGACTGGAGGAACAGAGATCAGAGAGAAAGCTGACACAATAATCCAGCCAGGATATTATGAGAGCTTGTACCGGCACGATAGCCGTTTGGATGGAGAGGAAATGGCAGATACTGGCGATATTGGAAAGGTGAGACCGGCAGGCGTTGGTGTCAGATTGGATGTGTGGGCTGAATGAGAGAGCTGAGTCAAGGATGACACCAAGGTTGCAGACTTGTGAGAAGGGAAGGATGGTCGTACCGTCCACCGTGACAGGAAAGTCAGGAAGAGGACAGGGTTTGCAGGGGAAGATAAGGGGCTCAAGTTTGGACATGTTAAGTTTTAGATGGCAGGCAGACATCCAGGTGGAGACGACCTCGAGGCAGGAGGAGAGAACGGGGAGGAGATGTAGATTTGGGTGTAATCTGCATAGAGATGATAGTTGAAGCCGTGGGAGCGAATGAGTTCACCAAGGGAGTGAGTATAGATGGAGAACAGAAGAGGGCCAAAAACTGACCCTTGAGAAACGCCTACACTTAGTGGATGAGAGGGGGAAGAGGAGCCTGTGAAGGAGACCGAGAATGAACGGCCCAAAAGATAAGAGGATAAACAGGAGAGGACGGAGTCCATGAAGCCAAGGTGAGATAAGGTATGGAGGAGAAGGGGATGGTCGACAGTGTCAAAGGCAGCTAAGAGGTCGAGGAGGATTAGGATAGAGTAGGAGCCATTGGATTTGGCAAGAAAGAGGTCATGGGTGACCTCTGAGAGAGCAGTCTCGGTAGAGTGGAGGGGATGGAAGCCAGATTGGAAGTGGTCCAGGAGAGAGTAGGAGTTGAGGAATTTAAGGCAGCGAGTATAGACGACTCCTTCTAGGAGTTTGGGAAGGAAGGGTAGGAGAGAGATATAACTGAAAGGTGGAGTGGGGTAGAGAGAGGGTTTTTTTTTTTTTTAGGATGGGGGACACATGGACATGTTTGAAGGCAGAGGGGAAGAAGCATTGGAGAGTGAGTGGTTAAAGATAGAAGTTAAGGAGGGGAGGAGGGAAGGGGTGTTAGTTTTTATAAGGTGAGCAGGATTGGGGTCCGAAGCACAGGTGGAGGGGGTGGCACTTGCGAGGAGGGAGGAGATCTCCTCTGAGGATACTGCAGGGAAGGATGGGAAAGTAGGGGAGAGGGTTGGGAGTGGGGGGAAAGCAGAAGGGGGAGGGGTGACTTTGGGGAGCTCAGACCTGATTGTGTTAATTTTCGTGATGAAGTAGGTGGCCAGATTGTTGGGGGTAAGGGATGGAGGAGGGGGCCTGAGGAGAGAGTTAAAAGTCAGGAACAATTGGTGCGAGTGACAGGCATGGGCATCAATGAGGGAAGAAAAGTAGTTTTGCCTGGTAAAGGAGAGGGCAGGGTTAAGGCAGGGAAGGATAAATTTGAAATGAATAAGGTTGGCTTGCTCCTTGGACCTTTGCCAGGAGCGCTCTGCAGCTCGAGTTTAAGAGCGAAGGAGGCGACCAGAGGAAGAGATCCAGGTCTGCGGGTTAGTGGAGCAAGATTGGCAGAGGGAAAGAGGGGCGAGTGAGTTGAGATGAGTAGAGAGGTTGGGTGGAGTTGAGAGAAGGAACCTGATCATGTAGAGTGGGAAGAGAAGATAGGGAGGCAAGGTGGGGTGCAATGCTTTGGGAGAGACAGATGGGATCAAGAGAGTGGAGGTCTCTGTTGGGGAGTAATACAGATTTGCAGGGGGAGAGAGTGTGAAAGAGGAAGCAAGTGAGAAGGCCGAGAGAGGGATTTCAGAGTTGGTGAGGGTGGAGATGGTGCAGCGGTAAGAGATGATGAGATCGAGGGTGTGACCAAGTTGGTGAGTGGGCGAGGTGTGGTAGAACAGGAGATTGGCAGAGTCAAGGAGTGATAGCAGACAGGCGGCAGCAGAGTCACCGGGTACATCCATGGGGATGTTGAAGTCTCCAAAGATCAGAGAGAAGGAAAGAGGAAAGGCAGGTGAGAAAGGGGTCAAGGTGGTTGAAGAAGGTGCAGGTGGGACCAGGAGGGCGGTAGATTACAGCTACAAGAATCTGGAGGGTGTGGTAGAGGCGAATAATATGGGCTTCAAAGGGCTTCAGTTGTACATTCCAAGCTCTTAGTACAGTGCTCTGCACATAGTAAGTGCTCAATAAATACTATTGAATGAAAGAAAGGGGTTCAGGGCCAAACTTGCAAGGAAAATGCTGAGGGACCCAAACTGCAGTGAAAAGTGTTGAGGCCCAATTCTGCAAGACAAATCTTGGGGGGCCAAACTGGAACCAAAGGGATTCGGGGCAAAACCTGTAAGGCAAAGGCTGCGAGTCCCAAACTGGAATAAAATGGTTCAGGGCACACCTTGCAAGGCAAAGACTGTGGGTCCCAAAGAGGAACTAAAAGGATTCAGGGACAAACTTACAAAGCAAAGCCTGTGGGGCCCAAACTGGAACCAAAAGGGTTCAGGGGCAAAACTACAAAGCAAAGGCTGGGGGGACAAACCTGCAAGGCAAAGCCTGCGGGGCCCAAACTGGAACCAAAAGGGTCTGAGGCCAAACCTGCAAGACAAAGGCTGGCAGGGGCAAACGTGGAACAAAAAGGGTACAGAGCCCAAACTGTCACCAAAAGCGTTCAAGGCCAAACCTGTAAGGCATAAGCTGGGGGACCCAAACTGGAACCAAAAGTGTTCGGGTCTAATCCTGCAAAAACAAAGACTGAAGGGGCAAACCTGGAACAAAACGGTTTGGAGCCAAACCTCCAAGGCAAAGACTGTGGCACCCAAACTGGAACCAAAAGGGTTCAGGCCAAACCTGCAAGGCAAAGGCTACGGGGCCCAAACTGGAACAAAAAGTGTTTGGGGTCAACCTGCAAGGCAAATGCAGGGAGGCGGGTGGGTTGGGGGGGGCAAAACTGGAAAGTACAGGGTTCAGGGCCAACCTGTAAGATAAAAGCCGGGGAGTCCGAACTGGAACGAAAACCATTTGGAGTCATACCTGCAAGGCAAAGACTGGGGGGACCAAACTGGAATAAAAAGGCTTTGGGGGCAAACCTGCATGGCAAGAGCAGGGGAGCCCAAACTGTAATGAAAATGATTCAGGTCCAAACGTGCAAGGTAAAGAATGCAGGACCCAAACTGGTAGAGAAGCAGCGTGGCGCAGTGGAAAGAGCACGGGCTTTGGAGTCAGGGCTCATGAGTTTGAATCCCAGCTCTGCCACTTGTCAGCTGTGTGACTGTGGGCGAGTCACTTAACTTCTCTGTGCCTCAGTTCCCTCATCTGTAAAATGGGGATTAAGACTGTGAGCCCCACGTGGGACAACCTGATTCCCCTGTGTCTCCTCCAGCGCTTAGAACAGTGCTCTGCACATAGTAGGCGCTTAACAAATACCAACATTATTATTAAAAGGGTGCAGAGCCAAACCTGAAAGGCAATAGCAGAAGGGCTCAAACTGGAACGAAAAAGTTCGGGGCCAAACCTGCAACGCAAAGGCTGCAGGGCCCAAACTGGAACGAAAAGGGTTTTAGAGCCAAACATTCAAGACAGAGGCTGGGGGTGGGGGTGGGGTAAAAGTGAAAGGGGAAAGCAGGGGGCACCAAACTGGAAAGCAAAGGGTTCAGGGCCAACCCTACAAGGCAAGAGTTGGGGGTCCAAACTGGAGCGAAACGAGTTCGGGACCCAACCTGCCAGGCAAAAGTAGGGGGGTCCAAACTGGAATGAAAAGGTTTCAGGGCTAACCCTGCAAGGCAAATGCTGCAGGGCCAAAACTGGAACCAAATGGCTTCAGGCCAAACCTGCATGGCAAAGGGGGGGGCGGTCCAAACTAGATCGAAAATGGATCGGGGCCAAACCAGCTAGTCAAGATTGGCGGGGGGCCCAAACCAGAATGAAAAGGGTTTGAGGCCAAACCGTCAAGACAAAGGCTACGGGACCCAAAACTGAACGAAAAGGGTTCAGGGCCAAACTTGCAAGGTAAACTCTAAGGGGCCCAAACTGGAACCAAAAGGTTTCGGGGTCAAAACTTCAAGGCAAATTATTGGGGGTGGGGGGGCAAAACTGTTATCAAAAAGGTACGGGGCCAAACCTGGAAGGCAAAGGCTTCGGGACCAAATAGAAATGAAAGGGTTCGGGGCCAAACCTACAAGGCAAATTCTGGGGGGGCAAACTGCTACCACAGGGGTTTGGGGCCAAACATGCAAGGCAAAGGCTGTGGGGCCGAAACTGGAACCAAAAATGTTTGGGGCCAAACCTGCAATGTAAACTCTGGGGGTGCCAAACTGGAAACAAAAGGGTTCGAGACCAAGCCTGCAAGGCAAAGACTGCCGGACCCATACTGGAGCCAAAAGGGTTCGGGGCCAAACTTGCAAGGCAAAGGGTGCAGGGCCCAAACTGGAACCAAAATGTTCATGGCCCACTTTGCAAGCCTAAGGCTGCAGGGCACAAACCTGAACGAAAAGTGTTTGGGGCCAAACCTGCAAGGTAAACTCTAGGGGGCCCAAACTGGAACCAAAAGGATTCGGGGCCCAACCTGCGAGGTAATGTTGCGGGGCCCACAGTAGACCAAAAAGTGTTCCAGGACAGGTCTGGAACGAGAAGTGTTGGGGCCAGGCCTGGAATGAGAAGTTTTGGGGGTCAAGCCTGCCAGGGAAATGGAACAAGAAGAGTTCCGGCTCAGGTCTGCAAGGTAAAAGCGGGGGGGCCCAAACTTGAACGAGAAGGGCCCAAACTTGAACGAGAAGGGTTGGGGGTCAGGCCTACAAGGCAAACGCAGGGGAGCCCAAACTGGAACAAGAAGGTTTTGGGGCCAGGTCTGGAAGGCAAAAGTGGGGTGCCACAACTGGAACAAAAAGGCTTCGGGGCCAGGTCTGGAAGGCCAAGCCAGGGGGCCAAGAACAGGCCTGGTTCAGGGGGGACAAAACTGGAATGAAGACATTTGGGGGTAAGGCCTGGAACTAGAAGGGTTGGGACCAGGCCAGCAAGGCAAAAGTGGGGGAGCAAATCTGAAAGGCAAATCTGGAGAGCCCAAACTGAAACAAAAAGACTTTGGGGCCAGGTCTGGAAGGCAAAGGCTTGGGTCCCAAACTGGAATGAGAAGACTTCGGGGCCAAGTGTGGAAGGTAAAGTTGGGGGAGCCCAAACTGGAAGCAAAAGAGTTTGGGGCCAGGTCTGGAAAGAAAAAAGTTGGGGCCCAGGCCTGAAAGGCAAAAGCTGGGGGGCCCCAACTGGAACGAGAAGGATTTGGGACCGTCCTGGAATGGGAGGGTTGGGGGCCAGTCCTGCAAGGCCAAGGGTGGGAGACCCAAAGTGGAAGAAGAAGGGTTGGGGGCCAGGGCTGCGAGGTAAAGTCTGGGAGGGCAAATCTGCAAGGCATATACTGGGGAACCCAAACTGGAATGGGAAGGATTCGGGGTCAAGTCTGGAAAGCAAAAGCAGGGTGGGGGGCAAACTGGAAGGGCAAAGGTTTGGGGCAAGGCCTGGAACAAAAAGGGTTAGGAGCCAGGCCTGCAAGGCAAAGGTTGGGTGGTGGGGGCAAACTGGAACAAGAAGGGTTCAGAACCAAGGCCTGGAACAAAAAGGGTTTGGGGCCAGGCCCGCAAGGCAAACACTGGGGGGCCCATACTGGAACGAGAAGCGTTAGGGATCAGGCCTGCAAGGAAAAGGAGTGGGGGCCCAAACTGGAGTGAACGGTTGGGGGGAGGCCCTACAAGGCAAAGGCGGAGGAGAGGGAGCTAACTGGAATGAGCAGAGTTCGGGGGCAGGCCTGGAATGAGAAGGCTTCAGGGCTAGGTCTGGAAGACACAGGCTGAGGGCAAGGGGGGCGGGGGGAAAACTGGAGTGAGAAGGCTTCAGGGCCAGGTCTGGAAGGCAAAGGCAGGGAGACCAAAACTGGAACGAGAAGGGTTCAAGATCAGGCCTGGAAAGAAAAGGGTTTGGGGCCAGGCCTTCAAGGGAAAGGCTGGGGGAGGGTACAAACTGGAACTAGAAGGGATGAGGCCAAATCTGCAAGACAAAGGCAGGGGGCCAAAATGGAACCAGACAGGTTGGGGGACAAGCCTGGAAGGCAAATGCGGGGGGCCCCAAACTGGAACAAGAAGGGTTGGGGGCCAGGCCTGGAATGCGAAGGGTTGGGGGCCAGGCCGGTAAGGCAAAGGTGAGGGTGCCCAAACTGGAACGAGAAGGGTTCTGGACCAGCCCTGGAATGAGAAGAGTTTGGGGCAAGACCTGCAAGGCAAAGGTGGTGGTGGGGCGGCAGGCAAACTAGAAAGAGAAGAAGTCGGGGCCAGGCCTGCAAAGCAAATGTGGGTAGAACCAACCTGGAAGGAGAAGTGTTCAGGGCCAGGCCTGGAACGAGAAGGGGCCCAAACTGGGGGTGCCCAAACTGGAATGAGAAGGGTTTGGGGCCAGGTCTGGAAGGCAAAGACTGGGAGGCCAAAACTTCAACGAGAAGAGTTTGGGGCTAGGTCTGGAAGGCAAATTTTGGGAGCCAAAAATGGAAAGAAATGGCTTTAGGCCCAGGCCTTGAAGAGAAAGGCTGGGGCGGCCAAAACTGGAATGACAAGGGCTCGGGGCCAGGCCTGGAAGGTAAAGGCTGGGGGTCAAAACTGGAATGAGAAAGATTCAGGGCCAAGCCTGGAAGGCAAAGGCTGGGAGACAAGGCTAGGAAGTCAAAGGCTGAGGGGGGTCAAAACTGGAACGAGAAGTGTTCGGGCCATGTTCGGAAGGCAAAGGCTGAGGGACCAGACCTGGAAGGTAAAAGCTGGGAGGCCAAAACCTGAATGAGAAGGGTTTGGGGTTAGGCCTGGAAGGCAAATTTGGGGGACCAAAAATGGAAAGAGATGGTTTTGGGGCCAGGCCTTATAGGCAAAGGCTGAGGGGCCAAAACTGGAACGACAAGAGTTTGGGGCCAGGACTGGAAGGCAAAGGCTAGGGGGACAAAACTGGAAAGAGAAGGGTTCCAGGCCAGGCATGGCAGGCAACAGCTGAGGGCCAAAACTGGAATGTGAAGGGGTGGGGACAGCCCTGGAAGGCAAAGGCTAGGAAGGCAAAACTGGAACAAGAAGGGTTCAGAGCCAGGTCTGGAAGGCAAAGGCTGGAGGTCAAAATTGAAACCAGGAGGGGTCAGGGCCAGGCTTGAGTGGCAAAAGCTGGGTGGCCAGGACAGGAAGGGAAAAGCTGGGGTGCCAGGCATGGAGGGCAAATGTTAGGGGGTCAAAACTGGAATGAGAAGTATTCAGGGCCAGGTGAGGAAGGCAAAGGCTGGGGAAGCAAAACTGGAATGAGAAGCGTTCATGGCCAATCCTGGAAGGCAAAGACTGGGGGTGTCAACCTGGAAAGAGAGGTGTTCGGGATCAGGCCTGGAAGGCAAAGCCTGGGGGGTTAAATGTGGAACGAGAAAGGTTTGGGACCAGGCCTGGAAGGCAAAGGCTGGGGGGGGATCAGAATTGGAAAGGAAAGGGTTCAAGCCAGGCATGGAAGGCAAAGGCTGCGCAGCCAGGCCTTGAAGAAAAAGGTTGGGGGGCAAAACTGGAATGAAAAGGGTTAGGGGCCAGGCCTGGAATGCAAAGTCTTGGGGGCCAAAGCTGGAGAGAGAAGAGTTCTCGGCCAGTCCTGGAGGAAGCCAAAGGCTGAGGGGCCAAAACTGGAAAGAGAAGGGTTCAGGGACAGGCTTGGAAGGAAAAGGCTGGAGGGCCAGAACTAGAACGAGAATGACTCAGGGCCAGTCCTGGAAAGCAAAGACTGGGGGTGAAAAACTGGAAAGAGAGGTGTTCAGGGTCAGGCCTGGAGGCAAAGGCTGGGGGGCCAAAACTGGAACAAGAAGGGTTTGGGAACAGGCCTGGAAGGCAAAGGTTGGGGGGCCAAAATTGGAAAGGGAAGTGTTCAGGGCAGGTTTGGAAGGCAAAAGCTGGGGAGGCCAAGCCTGGAAGACAAAGTCTGGGATGCCAGGCCTGGAAGGCAAAGGCTGGGGGGCTAAAACTGAAATGAGAAGGGTTTGGGGCCAGGCCTGGAAGGCAAAGCCTGGGGGGCCAGGCTGGGAAGGCAAAGGCTGGGGGCCAGGCTTGGAAGGCAAAGGCTGGGGGGCCAGGCCTGGAAAGCAAAGGCTGGGGAGCCAAAACTGGAATGAGAAGGGTTTCAGGGCCAGGCTTAGAAAGCAAAGCTGGGGGGCAATAATGGAAGAAGGGTTCAGGGCCAGGCCTTGAAGGGAAAGGATGGGGGGACAAAACATTAACAAGACGGGTTGGGGGCCAGGCCTGGAATGCAAAGGCTCGGGGTCCAAAACTGGAAAGAGAAGGGTTAGCGGCCAGGCTTCGAAGGAAATGGCTGAGGGGCCAAAACAGGAGAGAGAGTGGTTCGGGACCACACCTGGAAGGCAAAGGCTCAGGGGGGCTAAACTAGAAAGAGAAGGGTTCGTGGCCAGTCCTTGGAAGACAAAGTCTGGGTGGCCAAAATGGAACGAGAAGTGTTTGGGGCTAAACCAGGAAGGCAAATTTTGGGGGCCAAAACTGGAACGAGAAAGGTTCGGGGCCAGATCTGGAAGGCAAAGGCTGGGGGCCAGTCCAGGAAGGCAAACCCTTGGCGGGGGGACCAAGACTGGAACGAGAAGTGTTTGGGGCCAGATCTGGAAGGCAAATGCTGGGGGCCCAGGTCTGAAACCTTTCCCTTCCCTGACCCCCAGCCCCAAGGCACTTATGTATATATTCCCAGACTGAGCTCCCCCCTTTTTCCCTCTGCTCCCTCTACCCCCCTTCACCTCTCCGCAGCTAAACCCTCTTCTCCCCCCTTTTCCTCTCCTGTCCCACCCCCTCAGCACTGTACTCCTCCACTCAACTGTATATATTTTTATCACCCTATTTATTTTGTTTATTTTGTTTAATGAGATGTACATCACCCTGATTCTATTTAGCTGCCATTGTTTTTATGAGATGTTCTTCTCCTTGACTCTGTTTATTGCCATTGTTCTTGTCTGCCTGTCTCTCCCGATTAGACTGCATGCCCCTCAAAGGGTAGGGACTGTCTCTATCTGTTGCTGATGTGTACATTCTATCTGTTGCCGACTTGTACATTCCAAGCGCTTAGTACAGTGCTCTGCACATAGTAAGCGCTCAATAAATACTATTGAATGAATGAAAGAAGGGTTCAGGCCAGGCCTGGAAGACAAAGGCTGAGGGACCAGGCCTGGAAGGCAAAGGCTGGGTAGCCAGAAATGGAACGAGAAGTGTTCAGGGCTAGGCCAGGAAGGCGAATTTTGGGGGCCAAAACTGGAACAAGAAGGGTTCAGGGCCAGTTCTGGAAGGCAAAGCCTGAGTGGCCAAAACTGGAAAGGGAAGTGTTCGGGTCCAGGACTGGAAGGAAATAGCTGGTGGTCCTGGCCTGAAGGTAAGTTTGGGGGGCAAAACTGGAATGAAATAGGTTTGGCACCGGGCCTGCAAGGCAAAGGCCTTGCCTGGAAGGCAAAGGCTGGGGGTCAAAACTGGAAGAAGAAGGATTTGGGGTCAGGCCTGGCAGGCAAAGGCTGGGAGACCAAATTTGGTAGTCAAAGCCTGGGGGGCCAAAATTGGAAAGACAAGGGTTCAGAGTCAGGACTGGAAGACAGAGGCTAAGGGGACAACATTGGAAAGAGAAGGGATCAGGCCCTGTCCTGAAATGAGAAGTGTTCAGGGCCAGGCCTGGAAGACAAAGGCCAAGGGACCAGGCCTGGAAGGCAAAGGCTGGGTGGCCAAAAATTGAACGAGAAGTGTTCGGGGCTAGGCCGGGAAGGCAAAGCCCGGGTGCCCAAAACTGGAAAGAGAAGGATTTGGAGCAATGCTCAGAAGGCAAAGGCTGGAGGGCCAAAACTGGAAAAGTTAGGTTCCCTCTCTGCAGGACTGGAATGCAAAGGTGGCAGGGCCAGGTTTGGAATGCAAAGGCTCAGGGGCCAAAACTAGAAAGAGAAGATTTCAGGGACAGGCCTGGAAGGCAAAGACTGGAACGTCAAAACTGGAACGAGAAGGGTTTGGGGCCAGGTCTGGAAGGCAAAAGCTGGGGGGCCAGGCCTGAAACTAGAAGGGTTCAGGGCAGACCTGGAAGGCAAAGTCTGGGGGACCAGGCCTGGAAGGCAAATTTTGGGGGTCAAAACTGGAGTGAGAAGCGTTTCTGGCCAGGCCTGGAAGGCAAAGACTGGTGGGCCAAAACTGGAAAAAGAAGTGTTTGGGGCCAGGCCTGGAAGGCAAAGGCTGTGGGGCCAGGCCTGGAAGACAAAGACTGGGGGGCCAAAACTGGAACGAGAAGGGTTTGGGGCCAGGTCTGGAAGGCAAAGGCTGCGAGGCCAGGCCTGGAAGGCAAAGGTTGAGGGGCCAGCCCTGGAACAAGAAGGGTTCGGGGCCAGGCCTGGAAGGCAAGGGGTGGGAGACCAAACCTGAAACAATACGGGTTTCTGGGCCGGGGCTGGAACGCAAAGGCTGGTGGGCCAAGACTGGAAAAAGAAGGGTTTGGGGCCAGGCCTAGAAGGCAAAGGCTGTGGAGTCAGGCCTGGAAGACAAAGACTGGAACGAGAAGGGTTTGAGGCCAGGACTGGAAGACAAAGACTGGAATGAGAAGGGTGTGGGGCCAGGCCTGGAAAGCACGGACGGGGGCCAGGCTTGGAAGGCAAAGCCTGAGGTGACAAAACTGGAATGAGAAGTGTTTGGGCACAGGCCTGAAAGGCAAAGCCTGGGGGGTCAATACTCGAACGAGAAGGGTTCGGGGCCAGGCCTGGAATGAGAAGGGTTCGGGACCAGACCCGGAAGACAAATGCTGGGGGGCCAAAATTGGAAAGAGAAGAATTCAGAGCCAGGCCTGGAAAGCAAAGATTGGGGATTCAGCCCTGGAAGGCAAAGGCTGGAGAGGCAGGCCTGGAAGGCAAAGACTGTGGGGCCAGACCTGGAACAAGAAGAATTCTGGGCCAGGCCTCGAAGTCAAAGGTTTGGGGCCTGGTCAGGAAGGATAAGGCTGGGGGATGGCCTGGAACAAGAAGGGTTTGGGGCCAGACCTGGAAAGCTAAGGCTGGGGGACAAGACCTGGAAGGCAAAGGTGGGGAGCCCAAACTGAAATGAGAAGGGTTCAGGGCCAGATCTAGAAGGCAAAGGCGGGGGGCCCAAACTAGAACGAGATAGGTTCAGGCCCAGGCCTGCAAGGGAATGGCTGGGGGGTCCACTGTGGAATGAGAATGGTTCTGGCCCAGGTTTGGAAGGGAAAAGTGGGGAGACCCAAACTGGAATGAGAAGAGTTGGGTGTCAGGCCTGCAAGGCACGTGGAACGTGGAACGTGAAGGGCACGGGGTCAGTTCTGGAAGGCAAAGGCTGGGGGGCCCAAACTGGAATGAGAAGGGTACAGGGCCAGGTGTGGAAGGGAAATGCAAGGGGGCCAAAATTGGAATGAGAAGAGTTTGGGGCCAGGGGAAAAGGTTATGTCAGGGGAAAGCATAGGCCAAGGGAAAAGGTTAAGCTAGGCTAAAACATTAGGGTAGGGCAAAGGTCAGGCTAGGGGAAAAACCTAGGCCAGGGGAAAAGATTAGGCTGGGGAAAAGCTTAGGCTGGGGAAAAAGTTAGGCCAGGGGGAAAGGTTAGGCCAGGGGAAAAGGTTAGACTAGTGAAAAGGGTTAGGCTAGGAGAAAAGGTTAGGTTAGGGAAAAAGGTTAGGCTAGAGGAAAAGGTAGGCCATGTAAAAGCTTAGGCCTGGGGAAAAGCTTAGACTGGGGGAAAAGATTAGGCCAAGAGAACAGGTTAGACCATGGGAAAAGGTTAGTCTAGAGGAAAAAGTTAGGCTAGGGGAAAAGGCTAGGCCGGGGAAAAGGTTGGGCCAGGGGAAAAGGTTAGGCTAGGGGAAAAGATTAGGTGAGGGGAAAGGTTAGACTATGGGAAAAGTTTAGGCTGGGGGACGATTAGGCAATAGAAAAGGTTAGGCTAGGGGAAGTTTAGGCCAGTTTACAGCTCACCTCCTCCAAGAGGCCTTCCCAGACTGAGCTCCCCTTCTCCCTCTACTCCCTCTACCACCCCTCTTCACCTCTCTGCAGCTAAACCCTCTTATTCCCCCATATCCCTCTGCTCCTCCCCCCTCCCTTCCCATCCCCTCAGCACTGTACTCGTCCGCTCAACTGTATGTATTTTCATTACCCTATTCATTTTGTTAATGAAATGTACATCGCCTTGATTCTATTTTTTGCTATTGTTTTAACGAGATGTTCATCCCCTTGATTCCATTTATTGCTATTGCTCTTGTCTGTCCGTCTCCCCTGTTTAGACTGTAAGCCCGTCAAAGGGCAGGAAGTGTCTCTATCTCTTACCGATTTGTACGTTCCAAGCACTTAGTACATACAGTGCTCTGCACATAGTAAGCGCTCAATAAATACGAATGAATGAATGAATGAATGAATGAATACGGTTAGGCCGTGGAAAACCTTAGGCCAGGGGAAAAGTTTAGGCTGGGGGAAAAGGTTAGACCAGGAGAAAAGTGTTGGCTATGGGAAATGATTAGGTTAGGGAAATGGTTAGGATATGGGAAATGCTTAGAAAAGTGGAAAAGGTTAGGCTAGGGGAAAAGGATAGGCTAATTGTATTGGTTAGGTTAGTTGAAAAGATTAAGATATGGGAACGTGTTAGGCTAGGGGAAAATATTAGGATGGGGAAAAGCTTAGGTCAGAGGAAAAGCTTAGGCCAGAGAGAAGGTTAGCCCAGTGAGAAGGTTAGATCAAGGGAAGAGGTTAGGTTAGGGGAAAGGTTTAGGGTAGGGGATAAGGTTAAGCCAGGGAAAAGGTTAGGCCAGGGGAAAAGGTTTGGCTAAAATAAAAAGCTAGGGGAGGGTAAGGATTAAGTTACGGGAAAAGGTTAGGCAAGGTGTAAAGCTTAGGCTAGGGGGTAAGGTTATGCCAGGGGAAAAAGGATAGGCAATGGGAAAGGTTAGGATAGTGTGAAAATATTAGGCCCTGGGAAAGATTAAGGCTAGCAAAAGGTTAGGCTAAGGTATAACATTAGGCTAGGGTAAAACGTTAGGCTGGGGGAAAAGATTAGGCCAGGGGATTAGGTCAAACTGGGGAAAAGCTTAGGCCAGGAGAACGGGTCAGGTCGGGGAAAAGCTTAACCCAGGGGATAAGGTTAGGCCAGTGGATAAGATTAGGCTAGGGGATAAGATTAGGCTGGGGGAAAAGATAGGATAAGGGAAAAGGTTATGCCAGGGGAAAAGGTTAGGCCAGGGAATAGGTTTGGTAAGGGAAAAGTTTAAGCCAAGGGAAAAGGTTAGGCTAGGGGAAAATGTTAGGCCAGGGAAAAAGATTAAGTCAGTGAAAAGGCTAGGCCAGGGGAAAAGGATAGGCTAGGGGAAAAGGGTAGGCTAGGGGAAAAGGATAGGCTAGGGGAAAAGGTTAGGCCAGGGGCAAAGTTTAGGTTACGGAGAAAAGGTTTAGGAGAGGGGAAAGGTTAGGCTATGAGAAAAGGTTAGGGAAGGTGTAAAGTTTAGGTTAGGGGAAAAGTTCAGGCTAGGGGAAAAGGTTAGACTAGGGGACAAGGTTTGGCCAGGGGGGATGTTTGGCCAGGCTGAAGGTTAGGCTAGAGGAAAAGGTTAGGTTGGGGGAAAAGTTTAGGCAAGGGGAAAAGGTTAGGCTGGGGATAAGCTTATGCCAGGGGAAAGGTTAGGATGGGGTAAAGGTTAGGATAGGCAAAATGTTTAGGCCACGGGCAAACATGGTAAATGGTTAGTCTATGGGAAAGGTTTAGGCCAGGGGAAAAGGTTAGGCCAGGGAAAAAAGATAGGCCGTGGAAAAAGGTGAGGCTAGGATAAAAGCTTCGGCTAAGGGAAAAGCTTAGGCGAGGGGAAAATTTAGGTTAGTGAAAAAGGTTAGGCCAGGGAGAAGCTTAAGCTAGCGGAAATGGTTAGGATGGGGAAAAGCTTAGCCCAGGGGAAAAGCCTAGGCCAGAGGGAAAGGTTAGGCCAGAGGGAAAGGTTAGGTCAGGGGCAAAGGTTAGGCCAGGAGGAAGGTTAGGCTAAGTGAAAAGTTTAGGCTAAGGGAAATGGTTAGGCAAGAGGAAAAGGTTATGCTAAGTAAAAAAGCTTATGCTAGGCTAAGAGAAAATGTTAGGCCAGGGTAAAAGGATTGACCAGGAGAAAAGTTTAGGTCAGGGAAAAGGATAGGCCAAGGGAAAAGTTTAGGCTAGGCAACAGGTTAGGCCAGAGGAAAAGGCTAGGCTAGGGGAAAACATTAGAATAAGGGGAAACGTTAGAATAGGGGAAAACGTGAGAATAGGGGAAATGTTGAGGCTGGGGAAAATTTTTAGAAAAAATACAGGGCAGGGGAAAACTTTAAGCCAGGGAAAAGGTTATGCTGGGGAAAAGGTTAGACCGGGGAAAAGGTTAGGCCAGGTGAAACGCCTAGGTCAGGGAAAAGAATAGGCTGAGGGAAAAGGTTAGGCTAGGCAAAATAAAATTAGGCTGGGGAAAAGGTTAGGCTAGGGGAAAAAGTTAGGCATGGGGAAATGGTTAGTCCGGGGAAAAGATTTGGCCAGGCGAAAAGGTTAGGGTTCAGGAAAAGGTTAGGCCAGGGGAAAATGTAAGGTTGCCCAAAAGGATAGGCCAAGAGAAGAGGTTAGGCAAGGGAAAACATTAGGCTAAGGGAAAAGGTTAGGCTAGGTGAAAAGGTTCACTAGGGGAAATGGTTAGGCTAGGGGAAATGGTTACTCTAGGGAAAATGGTTAGGCTGGGGGAAATGGTTAGGCTGGGGGAAATGGTTAGGCTGGGGAAAAGGTTCGGCCAGGAGAAAAGGATAGGCTGAGTTAAAGGACAGGCTAGGGGAACACCTTAGGCCAGGGGAAAAGGTTCTGTCAGGTTGAAACGTAAGGACAGTGGAAAATGTTAAGCCAGGGAAAAAGGATAAGGGAGGGGAAAAGGGAGGGACAAGGGGAAAGGTTGTGCCAGGGAAAAGGTTGAGTCATGGGAAAAGGTTGTTAGTGGAAAAATTAGCCCAGTGGAAAAGGTTTCAGCTCTGGGAAAAGGTTAGGCCGGGGAAAGGTTTAGGCTAGGAGAAAATGTTAGGATAGGGGAAAAGGTTAGGTTAGGTGAAGAGATTAGTTTGGGGGAAAAGATTAAGCTAGGGTGAAATGTTAGGTTAGGTGAAAACGTTAGGCTAGGGGAAAAGGTTAGGAGAGGGAAAGGTTAGGCAAGCGAAAAGGTAAGTCCAGGGGAAAACACGAGAATAAGGGAAAAGGTTAGGCTAGCGGAACACGTTAGGCTAGGGGAATAAGTTAGGCTAGGGGAATAGGTTAAGCTAGGGGAAAAGATTATGTTAGTCAAAAAGGCTAAGTAGGGGAAAGGGTAAGGTAAGGGGAAAATGGAAAAAGGTTAGGCAAGCGAAAAGGTTAGTCCAGGGGAAAAAGTTAGGCCTGGGGAAAGGGTTAAAATAGAGGAAAAGTTTGGCCTAGGAGAAAAGGTTAGGCTAGGGGCAAAGGTCCGGCCGGGGAAAAGATTCGGCCAGGGGAAATATCAGGGAAGGGAAGTGAAAAGGTTAGTACAGAGGAAACTGTTAGGCATAAGGAAAGGGACAGGTTAGGGGAAAAGTTTATGCTAGGGGAAAAGGTTAAGGTTAAAAACCTAGGCTAATAAAGGGTTTGTCCAGGTCAAATGGTTAGGCTAGGGGACAAGGATAGGCTAGAAAAACATGTTAGGCTAGGGGACCAAGTTAGGCCAGGGGAACAGGTTAGGCTAGGGGAACAGGTTAGGCCAGGGGAACAGGTTAGGCTTGGGGAACAGGTTAGGCTTGGGGAACAGGTTATACTAGGGGAACGGGTTATACTAGGGGAAAAGTTTAGGCTAGGGGAAAAGTTTAGGCTAGGGGGAAAGGTTATGCCACGGAAAACGTTAGGGCACAGGAAAGGTTTAGGGCAGGGGAAAAGGTTAAGCTAGGGGAAAAGCTAAGGCAAGTGAAAAGGTTAGTCGAGGGGTAAAGGTTAGGCTAGGGGAAAGGCTTAAGCACTAGGAACATTTTAGGGTAGGGAAACAGTTTAGTCTAAGGTTATAAAAATGATAAAGTATGCAAGGTTATAAAAGGTTATACCAGGGTAGGTTAGGGCAGGGGAAAAGGTAAGGCTAGGGGAAAAGGATAGGCCAGGGGAAAAGGTTAGGCCAGGGGAAAGGTTTAGGCTAAGGGAATGGGTTAGGCTAGGGGAATGAGTTAGGCTAGGGGTAAAGATTAGGCTAGAGAAAACATCTGGGCTAGAGGAAAAGGTTGGGCTAGGGGAAAAGGTTAGGCTAGGGGGAAAGGTTGGGCTAGGGGAAAAGGTTAAACCAGGTGAAAAGGTTAGGCTAGGGAAAGCTTAGGCAAGTGAAAGGGTTAGTCTAGGGGTAAAGGTTAGGCTAGGGGAAAGGGTTAAGCCAGAGGAACATGTTAGGCAATGGGAACAGGTTAGGCTAGGGGAACACGTTAGGCTAGGGGAAAGGGTTAAGCTAGAGGAACATGTTAGGCTGGGGGAACAGTTTAGGCTAGGGGAAAAGGATAGGACAGGGGAAATGATTAGGCCAGTAGAAAATGAAAGGCCAAGTGGAAAAGTTGTGCCAAGGAAAAGGTTAGGCCAGTGGAAAAGGATAGGCTAGGGTAATGGGTTTGGCTAGGGGGAAAGTTTAGGCTAGGGAAAAAGGTTAGGGCAGGGGAAAAGGTTAAGAAAGTAAAAAGGTTAGGCTAAGGGTAAAGGTTAAGCTAGGGGAAAGGGTTAAGCAAGAAGAACAGGTTAGGCTAGGGGAACAGATTAGGCTAGGGGAAAAGGATAGGACAGGGGAAAAGGTTAGGCGAGTAGAAAATGAAAGGCCAGGTGGAAAAGTTGTGCCAAGGAAAAGGTTAGGCCAGTGGAAAAGGATAGGCTAGGGTAATGGGTTTGGCTAGGGGAAAAGGTTAGGCTAGGGAAAAAGGTTATGGCAGGGGAAAAGATTAAGCCAGGGGAAAAAGTTAAGAAAGTAAAAAGGTTAGGCTAAGGGTAAAGGTTAGGCTAGGGGAAAGGGTTAAGCAAGAAGAACAGGTTAGGCTAAGAGAACAGGTTAGGATAGGGGAAAAGGTTGTACCAGGGTAGGTTAGGGCAGGGGAAAAGGTTAGGCTAGGGGAAAACGTTAGGCTAGGGTAAAAGGATAGGCCAGGGGAAAAGGTTAGGCCAGGGAAAAAGGGAAAGCCAGGGGAAAGGTTTAGGGTAGGGGAATGGGTTAGGCTAGGGGAATGGGTTAGGCTAGGGGAAAAGATGAGGCTAGGGAAAACGTTTGGGCTAGGGGAAAAGGTTAGGCTAGGGCAAAGGGTTAGGCCAAGGAGAAAAAGAAAGGCCAGGGGAAAGGGTTAGGTCAGGGAAATGGTTAGGCCAAGAGAAAAGTTTAGTCTAGGGGAAAAGATTAGGCTAGGGGAAAGATTAGGCCTGGAGAAAAGGTTAAACCAGGTGAAAAGTTTAGACTAGGAAAGATTAGGCAAGTGAAAAGTTTAGTCCAGGGGTAAAGGTTAGGCTAGGGAAAGGGTTAAGCTAGAGGAACACGTTAGGCAACAGGAACAGGTTAGGCTCGGGGAACAGGTTAGGCTAGGGGAAAAGGATAGGACAGGGGAAAAGGTTAGGCCAGTAGAAAATTAAAGGCCAGGTAGAAATGTTGTGCCAGGGAAAAGGTTAGGCTAGTGGAAAAGGATAGGCTAGGGGAATGGGTTAGGCTAGGAGAATGGATGAGGATTTGGGGAAAAGATTAGGTCTGAGGAAAAGGTAAGTTCAGGGGAAAAGAAAACATCAGGGGAAAAGTTTATGTCAGAGGGAAAAGTTGTGCTGGGGGAAAGTTGTGGTAGGGGGAAAGCTTAGGCCGGGGAAAAGATTCACCCAGGTGAAAAGGATAGTTTAGGGGAAAGGTTTAGGCTAGGGGAACAGGTTAGGCTAGTGGAACAGGTTACTAGAGGGGAAAAGGTTAGGAGAGGGGAAAGGGTTAGGAGAGGGGAAAGGTTAGGCTAGGGGAAAGGGTTAGGCTGGGGAAAGGGTTAGGCTAGGGGAAAGGTTTAGGCTAGGGGAAAAGGTTAGGCTAGGGGAAAAGGTTAGGCAAGTGGAAAAGGTTAGGCAAAGGGAAAAGGATAGGCCAAGGGAAAATGTTAGATCAGAGAAAAGGTTAGGCTAGTGGAAAAGTTTAGGCTAGGGAAAAAAAGGCTAGGGAAAAAGATTAAGCTAGGCAAAAAGGTTTGGCTAGGGGAAAAGGTCATGCTAAGAGAAAAGGTTAAGCCAGGGCAAAAGTTAAGTCAGGGAAAAGGTTAGGCTGGGGGAAAGGTTAGCCTAAGGGAAAAGGTTAGGCAAGGGGAAAAGGTTAGCCTAGGGGAAAGGTTAGAGGATTGGAAAGGTTAGCCTACGGGAAAAGCTTATGCTAGGTGGAAAGGTTAGGCTAGGTGTAAAGGTTAGGGCAGGGGAAAAGGTTAGGTCAGGGGAAAAGGTTAGTCTAAGGGAAGAGGCTAGGCCATGGTAAAAGGTTGGGCCAAGGGAAAGTATAGGCCAGTGGAAAAGGTTAGGCTAGGGGAAATGGTTAGACAAGAAGAAACAGACAAAGGGGAAAATGTTAGTCAGGGAAAAGGTTAGGCTAGGGGAGACTGTTAGGATAGGGGTAGGACTAGGGAGATGTTAGATGACGGCAAAGGTTAGGCTAAGGGAAAAGTTTAGGATAGGTATAAAGGTTAGGTTAGGGAAATATTTAGTCTAAGGGAAAAGTTAGGCTAGAGGAAGGATTAGGTTAAGGGAAAGGTTTTAGAATGGGAAAAGGTTAGGCTAGGGGAAAGGTTAGGCTAGGGGAAAGGGTTAGGCCAGGGGAAGAGGTTAGACCAGGGGAAAGGTTGGACCAGGGGAAAAGGTTAGGCTAGCAGAAAGGGTTAGGCTAGAGGAATAGGTTAGGTTAGGTGAAAAGGATAAGCTAGGGAAAACGTTTAGGTTAGGTAAAAAGCTTAGGCTGGGGAAAAGGTTATGTTAGTCAAAAATGTTAAGCGAGGGAAAAGGTTAGAGAAGGGGAAAAGGTTAGGCCAGGGGAAAAGGGTGGGCCAAGAGAAAAGGTTAAGCCAGGGGAAAAGGTTAGGCCAAGGGAAAAGGTTAGGCCAGGGGAAAAGTTTAGTCCAGGGGAAAAGGTAAGGCTAGGGGAAAAGGTTAGGCCATGGGGAAAGTTTAGGTTAGGGGGAAAGCTTAGAACCATCCCTAGTATGCTTCTGATTCCAGCCCTGCCCTTTATCTGCTGTGTAACCCTGGGCACTTTACTTCTCTGTAACTCAATTACCTCATCTGTAAAAAGGGGTTTGAGACTGAGTCCACATGAATCAGGGACTGCTTCCAACCCAATTGGCTTATGTCCACCCACTGCTTAGTAAAGTGCCTCCTGACTTAGAGAAAGCACTTAAAAAATACCATTATTATTATGAAAGTGTTTGTCCATAGAAACACAAATTCCAAACAGCTTTCCAGTGGGTCTGGCTTGACCCCCACCCCACCTTCCCATCTTGCCTCAGTTCCCTCCTCCCAGCCCCTATTTCCAGCACGCTGACACTGGACCCAAGGAACAGTCAGGGCAACCTAGCCCTTCAAAGCAGACAGACTACCACTCTCCTCACCTTCAGAGAACTCCTAAAATCACATCTTCTCCAAGAAGTCTAGTCAAACTAAAACCCGTATTTCCCCTATTTCATGATAATAATAATAATATATTTGTTTAGTGATGATGATGGCTTTTCATCAAGGGACTGGATGTCCAGCAGCTATGTAAGGAATAATTCACTTTCTAATACAATGGAAACTTTGTCCTCCCCATCCTCACCCCTCATGATTCCTGAGGAACCTACTCAACTCTTCTCAGAGAAGAATGGGGTGGACTCACTAATGGGCAGTATCCTCCACCTAGCTCTATACTGCCAGAATCCACCAGCACTAACAAAAGGCTTTCTCATGCACATAGTCCAACCCTTTAAACACTGAAACATTCACATCACAGCAATTAGATACATACCCTTATACTCAGATCCTTCCTTTACCTGTATTGTATCAACTGGGTCCATCCCATAATAGTGATGGTGGACCTCTAAGATTGAAAGGGGATTCCTGGAGAATGCAGAAGACAAGCATATCTGAAGGCATTAGGGAGTGAGACACCATAATGAGAGCAGAAAAGTGGAGACAGGTATACTGAGGTGGTGATTCAGAGCTGCAGGGAATGCATCTGCTAATTTTGTTGCATTGTACTCTCCCAAGCACAGTACTCTGAACATGCTAAGCACTCAATAACTATCACTGATTGATTGCAAGAGAGTTGTGTCTCTGAGAGCTTTCACAGCTACAGAAAGAGGCAGTTTGAGTGGCAAGGGAGCCATCTGAGATGGATTATTAGACCCTTCACTTGACCAATCAAAATAATAATTTTTATGGTATTTTCTAAGCACTATGTGCCAAAATCTCTTCTAAGCACTGGGATAGACACCGTGTATTCCGGTGGTCTCATGTGGGCCTCATAGTCTTAATCCCCATTTTACAGATGAAGTAACTGAGGCCCAGGGAAGTTAAATGACTTGCCTAAGGTCACACAGCAGATAAGTGGTGGGGCCGAAATTAGAACCCATGTCCTCTGACTCCCAAGCCCGTGTTCTTTCCATTAAATGACACTACGCATCCTCCCACCCACAACAAGGGCATGAGGTCAGGATAGGTGAGGGATGATACCCTCCCACAGAACAGTCCTGCGGGGAGGTCATTGGGGAAATTACCTGACCTAGAAACTCTTGCAGCTAGCAAGCCAGAAAGCACCTAGCCAGCTTCACTCTTAACCCTACACGGCCTCCCACCCCCTTGCACCCAACCAACTTCCTCAGAGATGGCCACTGATGAGTTCCAGCTCTGGAGGGACTAAGGATATGCATGGTGACCGTGTGGACAAGACTGTGAGTAGCCTATCAATACAATTAAGTGTTCTGGATTTTATCAGTCCCACAGTCAAGCCCGACAGAACTAGTTCCTTCCACAGAGCCTTAGCCCCAGTTTGTAGAAGCAGCCTCAGTACTGAGAGTAATAAGCCCCTCTGCCCACCACCTCCTTCCTCTCCTGCCAAAACCTTTAATAATCCACACACGCCCTATCCCTTTCCCTTAGAAATAAAAGCTCAGCTCCTCTGCATTCTTACTAAAGGAAGAACAGTCTTCACAGACAGGTAGTATAAGAAACTTCTGGTAGGCAAAGTGGGCTGGTCCCTTTCTTCCCATCACCAGGACACCTTAGACATCCACCTCCAGATGGCTCTGAGTTCAGTTTAAGAAGCTCCTGCAAGATCCAGCCTGCTCATCGTGTCTCATGTGGAGCACATCCACACCAACCCATCCCCCCACACAGCCTCCCACCTACATAGTGGACATACCAGTGGTCTCCCAAAACTTTAAGAGCCCTACTGAAATTGTTTCTTCTTCAGTAAGACTTCCCTAACTAAAACTCACATCCTCCCCACACCCAAACCCACCCCATACACACACACTTTATTTCCCCTTTCAACTCACCCATACACTTAGGCACACCCACCAAGCACTGAACAATTAGGTATATATACTTACCTTACCTGTATTAATTGGGTCCACCCCATTTAACTGATGCTGGACCTATAAAATTGAAAGGGAACTCTGGTAGCATGTGGAAGACAAGCATATCTTGAAGGTGGAAGGGAAGGAGAGCAGAAAGGTGGGGACAGGTGTGTTAAAGTGGTGAGTCAGGGCTGCAGTGAACATGTCTGTTAATTCTGTTGTACTGTACTCTCCTAACCATGTAGTACAGTGCTCTACACATAGTAAGCACTCAGTAATACCATTGATTTATTGCAGGAAAGAAGTGTGCCTTGGAATTTCCACAGCCAAAGAGTCAGTTAGGAGAACAAAGAGGCAGTTGGAGTGGCCAAGAAGCCTTCTGAAATGGAGTTTTAGGCCCTTCACCCAACTACACACTTCCATGACAGGCACAAATAAGATCAGGAAAGGTGCCTGCCAAGGACGCCTTTAGAGAAATTACCTGGTCCTTCCTCCAGACATGCCCCTAGGTAAGCAAGCCCGAAAGCAGATTCAAAGTTATCCCAAACTCCACACCTCCTTCACCCCCAGAATGTTCCTTTTATCTTCTTCAACTCCAAAGCCTCTCACATTAAAGCAGACACACTCAACTCCAAATAGTCTCAGGCTGTGGAGGCTTATATTGGAGGAGGAGGGGGAGGGGCCTGGACTGAAGTCATTAATCCATCTAATTGGAAGCAGCTAGGTTAGAGATCAGGTATCCTGGGAGGAAGCCCTAGCAGCTTCATTGGAAGAGGGGATGACTGTGGGAAAGATAGGGTAGGATGGGATAGGGGATAAGGGTTAGGATTGGATTGGATTGAATCTCTAACAAGAACGGATTTGTCCAAGGAAACACAAATTCCAAACAGCTCTCCAGGGGTGTCTCATCTCTGGCCTGACCCCCACAACACCTTTCTTTCCTGTCTGAGTTCCCTCCTCACAGCCCTCACATCCGAGCAGCTGACACTGGATCCCAGGAGTAGTCAGAGCAGCCTTGCCCTGTAAAGCAGACAAACCATCATTCTCCCCACCTTCAGAGCCTTCCTTAAAGTACATCTCTCTCTCACGGCTTTGACTACCATCTCTACGCAGATGACACGCAGATCTACATCTCCGCCCCGTCCTCTCCCCCTCCCTTCAGGCTTGCATCTCCTCCTCCCTCCAGGACGTTTCCACCTGGATGTCTGCCTGCCACCTAAAACTCAACATGAGCAAGACTGAGCTCCTCATCTTCCCTCCCAAGCCCGGTCCTCTCCCAGACTTCCTTATCACCGTAGATGGTACGACCATTCTTCCCGTCTCTCAGGCCCGCAACATCGGTGTCATCTTTGACTCGGCTCTCTCGTTCACCCCACACAACCGATCCGTTTCCGAGACCTGCTGGTCTCACCTTTACAATATCGCCAAGATCCGCCCTTTCCTCTCCACCCAAACGGCTACCTTACTGCTACAGACTCTCGTTACATCCCGGCTAGACTACTGTGTCAGCCTTCTCTCTGATCTCCCTTCCTCCTCTCATGCCCCGCTCCAGTCCATTCTTCACTCCGCTGCCCGGCTCATCTTCCTACAAAAACGTTCTGGGCATGTCACTCCCCTTCTTAAACACCTCCAATGGTTGCCTATCAACCTCCGCTCAAAACAAAAACTCCTCACTCTAGGCTTCAAGGCTCTCCATCACCTTGCCCCTTCCTACCTCTCCTCCCTTATTTCTTTCTACTGCCCACCCCGCACGCTCTGCTCCTCTGCCGCCCACCTCCTCACCGTCCCTCGATCTCTCCTATCCCGCCGTCGACCCCTGGGCCACGTTCTCCCGTGGTCCTGGAATGCCTTCCCTCCTCACCTCCGTCAATCTAATTCTCTTCCCCTCTTCAAAACCCTACTTAAAGCTCACCTCCTCCAAGAGGCCTTCCCAGACTGAACTCCCCCCTTTTTCCCTTTGCTCCCTCTACCCCCCTTCACCTCTCCGCAGCTAAACCCTCTTCTCCCCCCTTTCCCTCTCCTCCTCCCCCCTCCCGTCCCACCCCCTTAGCACTGTACTCGTCTGCTCAACTGTATATATCTTCATCATCCTATTTATTTTGTTTATTTTGTTTAATGAGATGTACATCACCCTGATTCTATTTATTTGCCATTGTTTTTATGAGATGTTCTTCCCCTTGACTCTATTTATTGTCATTGTTCTTGTCTGCCTGTCTCCCCCGATTAGACTGTAAGCTCGTCAAAGGGCAGGGACTGTCTCTATCTGTTGCCCATTTGTACATTCCAAGCGCTTAATACAGTGCTCTGCACATAGTAAGTGCTCAAAAAATACTATTGAATGAATGAATGAATGAATGAACCTGAACGAGAAAGGTTAAGGGCCAAATCAGCAAGACAACTCTAGGGGGCCAAACTGGAAGCAAAAGTGTTCGGGGCCAAACCTGCAAGGCCAAAGCTGCGGGGCCCAAACCTGAATGAAAAGGGTTCAGGACCCAACCTGCAAGGCAAAGGCTGTGGGGCCCAAACTGTAACAAAAAGAGTCCAGGGGAAACCTGAAAGACAAACTCTGAGGGGGCCAAAGTGAAATTTAAAGATTTGGGGCCAAACCTGCAAGGCAAAGGCTGCAGGGCCCAAACTGGTACCAAAAGGGTTCAGGGCCAAAGCTGCAAGGCAAATGCTGTGGGGGCAAACCTCTAAAGAAAAGGCTGCAGGGCCCAAACCTGAACAAAAAGCTATCAGGGCCAAACCTGCAAGGCAAACTCTAGGGTGCCCAGATTGGAACCAGAAGAGTTCAGGTCAAAATCTGCAAGGCAAAGGCTGTGGGGCCCAAACTGGAACCAAAAGTGTTCGCAGGCCAAACCTGAAAGGCAAAGGCTGCGGGGCCCAACTGGAACCAAAATCATTCGGGAACAAAGCTGCCAGGAAAATAATCGGGGGGCAAACCTGCGAGGCAAAAGCTGTGGGGCCCAAACCTGAACAAAGATGGTTCAGGGCCAAACCTGCAAGACAAAGGCTGGGGGGCCAAACCTGCAAGGCAAAGACGCGGGGGGGCGGGGGGCAAACGAAAACTACAAGGGCCCGGTGGAAACCTGAAAGGCAAACTCGGAGGGGGCCAAACTGGAACTTAAAGGGTTGGGGACCAAACTTGCAAGGTAAAGGCTGCAGGGCCCAAACTGGAACCAAAAATATTCAGGCCCAAACCTGCAAGGCAAAGGGTGCGGGGCCTAAACCTGAACAAAAAGGTTTCAGTGCCAAACCTGCAAGGCAAACTCTAGGGATCCCAAACGAAACCAAAAGGGTGCAGGGCATTACCTGCAAGGCAAACCCCTGGGGGGCCGAACAGGTACCAAAAGTGTTCTAGTCCAAACCTTCAAAGCAAAGGCGGGGTGGAAAACCTACAAAGCAAAGGCTGCAGGGCCCAAAATGGAATGAAAAGTGTTTGGGGCCAAACATGTAAGAGAAAGGCTGTGGGGCCCAAACCTGAATGTAAAGAGTTGCCAATCCTGCAAGGCAAACTCTAGGGAAACCAAACCTGAATGCAGAGGGTTCAGGGCCAATTCTGCAAGACAAACTCTGGGGGGCCATACCGGAACAAAAAACGTTGGGGGCCAAACCTGCAAGGCAAAGGTTGCGGGGTCCAAACTGGAACCAAAAGAGTTCACAGCCAAACCTACAAGGCAAAGCCTGCGAGGCCCAAACCTGAACGAAAAGGGTTTGGGGCCAAACCCTTTTGGCAAAATGTAGGGGTTCCAAACTGGAACAAAAAGAGTTTGGGGCAATACCTGCAAAGTAAACTTTCGGGGGGCCAAGCTGGTACCAAAAAGGTTCAGGTCCAGACCTTCAAGGCAAAGACTGCAGGACCCAAACTGAAACTAAACAGGTTCGGGGCCAAACTTGCAAGGCAAAGCCTGTGGGGCCCAACCTGGAACGAAAAGGGTTAGGGGCCAAACATGCCAGGCAAAGGCTGTGGGACCCAAACTGGAACCAAAAGGGTTCAGGTCCATACCTGCAAAGCAAAGACTGTGGGGGGTAGCAAACCTGCAAGGCAAAGGCTGCTGAGCCAAACCTGAATGAAAAAGGGTTCAGGGCTAAACCTGCAAGGCAAAGGCTGCTGGACCCAAACCTGAATGAAAAAGAGTTCAGGGCTAAACCTGCAAGGCAAAGGCTGCTGGGCCCAAACCTGAATGAAAAAGGGTTCAGGGCCAAACCTGCAAGGCAAAGGCTGCTGGGCCCAAACCTGAATGAAAAAGGGTTCAGGGCCAAAACTGCAAGGCAAAGGCTGGGAGACAAACCTGCAAGGCAAAGGCTGTGGGGCACAAACTGGAACCAAAAGGGTTCGGGGCCAAACCTGCAAGGCAAACTGTAGGGGTCCCAGATTGGAACCAAAAGGGTTTGGGGCAATACCTGCAAAGCAAAATCTGCGGGGGCCAAACTGGTACCAAAAGGGTTCGGTCCAACCCTGCAAGGCAAAGACAGCAGGACACAAACTGAAATGAAACAGGTTTGGAGCCAAACCTGCCATGCAGAGGCTGCGGGAACCAAACTGGAACAAAAAGCTTTGTGATCCAACTTGCAAGGCAAGGTCTGCCGGAACCAAAATGAAATGAAAACGGTTCGTGGCCAAGCCTGCAAGGCAAAGCCTGCAGGGCCCATACTGGAACAAAAAGGGTTGGGGGTCAAACTGCAAGACAAAGGCTGCGGGGCCCAAACCTAAACGCAAAGCGTTCAGGGTCAATCCTGCAAGGCAAACTCTAGGGTGTCTAAACTGGAACCAAAAGGGTTTGGTGCCAAATTTGCAAGACAAACTGGGGGGGGGGGGCCGGGGGCCGGGGGGCAAACTCGTACCAAAATTGTTTGGGGCCAAACCTGCAAGACAAAGGGTGTGGGGCCCAAACTGGAAACAAAAGCGTTTGGGGCCAAACCTGCAAGGCAAAAGCAACAGGGCCCTAACTGGAACCAAAAGAGTTTAGGGCAAGGTAAACTCTCGGGGAGCCAAGTTGGTACCAAAAGGGTTCGGGTCCAGACCTTCAAGGCAAAGCATGTGGGGCCCAACCTGGAACCAAAAGGGTCCTGGGCCAAACCTGCAAGGCAAAGGCTGAGGGACCCAAACTGGAACCAAAAGCGTTTCGGACCCTTCTGGGCCCAACCTGCAAGGCAAAGGCTATGGGACCCAAACTAGAAACATAAGGGTTTGGGGCCAAAGCTGCAAGGCAAACTCTAGGGGGTCCCAAATGGAAACAGAGGGGTTCTGGTCATTACCTGTAAGGCAAACCCTTGGGGGTCACACTGGTACCAAAAGGGTTTGGGGCGAAACCTGCAAAACAAAGGCTCAGGAGGGCAAACCTGCAAGGCAAAGGCTGCGGAGTCCAAACTGGAACGAAAAGGGTTCGGGGCCAAACATGTAAGGCAAAGTCTGCGGGACACAAACCTGAACAAAAAAAGGTCGGGGCCAAACCTGCAAGGCAAAGTCTAGGGGGTCCAAACTGGAACTAAAAGGGTCCAGGCCAAACTTGCAAGGCAAACTCTGTGGTGAGCAAACTTTTACCAAAAGTGTTTCAGGCCAACCTGCACGACAAACTCTAGGGGTCCCAAAATGGAACCAAAAGTGTTCGGGGACAAACCTGCAAGACAAACTCAAGGGTGCTTAAACTGGAATCAAAAAGGTTCTGGTCCAAACCTGCAAAGCAAAGGCTGGGGAGGCAAACCTTCAAGGCAAAGCCTGTGGGGCCCAAACTGGAAGGAAAAGGGTTCAGGGCCAAACCTGCAAGGCAAGGTCTGTGGGGTCCAAACCTGAACAAAAAATGTTCGGGGCCAAACCTGCAAGGTAAACACTAGGGGGACCAAACTGGAACCAAAAGAGTTTGGGGCCAAACCTGCAAGGCAACGGCTGCGGGATCCAAACCTGAACCAAAGGAGTTCGGGGCCAAACCTGCAAGGCAACGGCTGCGGGATCCAAACCTGAACCAAAGGAGTTCGGGGCCAAACCTGCAAGGGAAAGGCTGAGGGATCCAAACCTGAACGTAAAGCATTCGGGGGCAAACCTGCAAAGCAAAGGCTGTGGGATCCAAACCTGAACCAAAAGAGTTAGGGCCAAACCTGTAAGGGAAAGGCGCTACGGGATCCAAACCTGAACGTAAATCATTCAGGGTCAAACCTGCAAGGCAAAGGTTGTGGGACCCAAACTGAAACGAAGCAGGTTCAGAGCCAAACCCGCAAGGCAAAGGCTGTGGGACCCAAAGTGAAATGAAATAGGTTGAGGCCAAACCTGCAAGGTAACCTCTGCAGGGGCCAAACTGGAACAAAAATGGTTAAGGACCATACCTGCAAGGCAAAGACTGAGGGCCCCAAACCTGAACAAAAAGGGTCCAGGGCCAAACATGCAAGGCAAAGGCTGATTGGTCCAAACTGGAATGAGAGGGGTTCAGGGCCCAACCTATTAGGCAAAGTCTATGGGCCCCAAAATGGAACATAAAGGGTTCGGGGCCAAACCTGCAAGGCATAGGTTGCAGGGCCCAAACTAAAATGAAAAGGGTCTGGGGCCAAACCTACAAGTCAAAGGCTGCAGGACCTAAACTGGAATTAAAAGGGTTCAGGGCAAACCTGCGAGACAGTGGCTGCGAGGCCCAAACCTGAATGAAAAGGATTCAGGGCCAAACCCACAAGGCAAAGCCTATGGGGTCCAAACTGGAAGAAAAATCATTCAGGGCAAAACCTGCAAGGCCAAGTATGAGGGACCAAAACTTAAACGAAAATGGATCAGGGCCAAACATGCAAGGCAAATGCTGCGGGACCCAAACTGAAAAGAAAAGGGTTTGGGACCAAACCTGCAAGGCAAACTGTAGTGGTCTCAAACTGGTACCAAAAGGGATCAGGGAAAAACCTGTAAGGCAAAGGCTGTGGGGCCCTAAGTGGAACCAAAAGGGATAGGGGCCCAACCTGCATGGCAAAGGCTGTGGGACCCAAACTGGAACCAAAAGCCTTCCAGGTCCATCGTGCAAGGCAAAGGCTGTGGGCCCCAAACTGGAACAAAAACAGTTCCAGGCCCAACTTACAAGGCAAAGGCTGTGGGGCCCAAACTGGAACCAGAAGGGTATGTGGCCAATCCTGCAAGGCAAAGCCTGCAGGGTCCAAACTGGAAGGAAAAGTGTTTGGGGCCAAACCTGCAAGGCAAAAGCCCTGGAACCCAAACTGGAACCAAAAGTATTCCGTATCCAACCTGCAAGGCAAAGGCTGCCAGGCACAAAGAAGAAAGAAAAGTGTTCTGGGCCAAAACTGTAAGGGAACCTCTAAGGGGCCCAAACTGGAACCAAAAGCTTTCATGCCAAACCTGCTATGCCCAAACTGGAACCAAAAGGGTACAGGGCAAAACCTGCAAGGCCAAGGCTGTGGGACCTAAACTGGAACCAAAAGTGTTCTGTACCCAACCTGCAAGGCAAAGGCTGCCCGGCCCAAAGAGGAACAAAAAGCATTCTGGGCCAAAACTGCAAGACAAAGCCTATGGGGCCAGACCTGAAAGGCAAATTCTGTTGGGCCCTAACTGGAAGGAAAAGGGTTCAGGGCCAAACATTTGCCTGGATGTTTGGCAAATGTTGCCTTGTTGGCAAGGCAAATGTTGCAGGGTCCACACTGGAACCTAAAGGGCTCGGGGCCAAACCTGCAAAGCAAAGGCTGGGGGGGGTGGGGTGGGCAAACCTGCAAGGGAAAGGCTGTGGGGCCCAAACCAGAAGGAAAAGGGTTCGGGGCCAAACCTGAAAGGCAAAGGCTGCCTGGCCCAAACTGGAACAAGAAGTGTTCGGGGCCTGACCTGCAAGGCAAACTCTAGGGGGACCAAACTGGATCGAAAATGGTTAGGGGCCAAACCTGCAAGGTAAAAGCTTCGGCATCCAAAGTGGAACCAAAAGGGTTCGGGCCCAAAGCTGAAAGGTAAAGGCTGAGGGGACAAACCTGCTAGCTAAACGCTGCCGCGCCCAAACTGGAACTAAAAAGGTTCAGGGGCCAACCTTCAAGGCAAAGTCTGTGGGACCCAAACTGGAGCGAAAAGCGTGCGGGGCTAAACCTGCAAGGCAAAATCTGTGGGACCCAACCTGGAATGAGAGGTTTTTGGGGCCAGGTCTGTAAGACAGAGGCGGGGGCACCCAACCTGGAACGAGAAGGGGTCAGAACCAGGCCTGCCTGGAAGGAAAAGGTGTAGGGGGGGTCCAACTTTGAAAGTAAAGGTTGGGGGGCCAAAACTGTAATGAAAAGTGCTTGAGAACAGGTCAGTAAGGCAAAGGCTGGGGGGGGCCAAAGCTGCAACATGAAGGCTTCAGGGCCAGGCCGGTAAGGCAAATGCTTGGGGGGGCAAACCTGGAACAAGAATGCTTCAGAGCCAGGCCAGGAATGCAAAGGTAGGGGGGCCAAACCAGGAACGAGAAGGGTTCAGGGCCAGGCCTGGAAGGCAAAGGCTGAGGGGCTCAACCTGGAACGAAGTCTTCGGGGCCAGGCTGGCAAAGCAAAGGCAGTTGGGCGGGACAAACCTGCAATTCAGAAGCTTTGGACCAGGCTGGAAAGGCAAAGGCAAGGGAGCCAAACCTGGAACACGAAGGTTTCAGGACCAGGCATGGAAGGCAATGGTGGCAGGGGGCCCAACCTGGAACGAGAAGGGTTTGGGCCAGACCTGGAAGGCCAAGGTGGGGGGGCCAACCTGGAAAGCAAAGGTGGGGTGGATCAACCTGCAAGGCAAATGTTGGGGAGTCCAACCTCAAACGAGAACAGTTTGGGCCCAGGCTGGGAGTGCAAAAGCTAGGTGGTGGGCCCAAAAGGGGGGAGGCAACCTGGAATGAGAAGGGTTCGGGGCTAGGCATGGAAAGCAAAGGTGGGGGAGAAACAAACTGGAAGGCATAGGTGGGGGGGGAGCAAACCTGGAATGCGAAGGCCTCGGGGCCAGGCCAGGAAGGCATAGGTTAGGCAAGGTGTAAAGTTTAGGATAGGGGATATGTTAGGCTAGGGAAATGGATAAGCCAGGGGAAAAGGTTAGGCCATGGGAAAAGTTAAAGTCGGGGAATAGATTATTCTAGGGGAAAAGGTTAGTCTAGGGACAAAGGATAGGCCAGAGGAAAGGTAAGCCTTTGGGAAAAGGTTAGGCTAGGTGTAAAGGTTAGGTTCAGGGAAAAACTCTGGGGAAAAGGTTAAGCCGGGGAAAAGGTTAGGCCATGTGAAAAGTTAAAGTCGGGGAATAGATTATTCTAGGGTAAAAGGTTAAGCTAAGGGAAAAGATTAGGCTAGGAGTAAAGGTTAGACTAAGGGAAAAGGTTAGGCCGGCGAAAATGTTAGGCCATGGAATAGATTAGGCTAGGGGAAAAGCTCAGGCTAGGGGAAAAAGTTGGCTAGGGGAAAAGGTGAGGCTAGGGGAAAAGGTTAGGCCAGAGGAAAGGTTAGGCTACGGAAAATAGTTGGTCTGGAGAAACAGGTTAAGTCAGGGAAAAGGTTAGGCTATGGTAAATTGTTAGGCTAGGGGAAAAGGTTACACTAGGGGAAAAGGTTAGGCTAGGTGAAAAGGTTAGGCCAGGGAGAAAATTAGGCCAGGAAGAAAGGCTCAGGGAAAAGGTTAGTCTCAGGGAAATGTTTAGGCAAGGGGAACAGGTTAGGAGAGGGAAAAGGTAAGACTATGGGAAATGGTTAAGCCAGGGGAAAGGCTTAGGCCGGGGAAAGATTAGGCAAGGGAAAGGTTAGGCTAGGGGAAAAGCTTAGGCCAGGGGAAAGTGTTAAGCTAGGGAAAAAGGTTAGGCTAGGAGAAAAAGTTAAGCTAGAGAAAAGGTTGGTCTAGGGAAACGATTAGGTCAAGTGAAAAGGTACCACTAGGGGAAAAGGTTAGGCTAGGGGAAACGGTTAGGCTATGGGAAGTGGTTATGTTAGGGAAAAGATAGGCTCAGGTAGGGGGTTGGGCTAGGGGAAAAGGTTAGAGCAGGGGAAGAGGATAGGCCAGGGGAAAAGTTTAAGCCAGGTAAAAAATTGGGCTTTGGGAAAAGGTTAGGCTAAGGAAAAGGTTAAGGAAGGGGAAAAGGTTAGGCCAGGAGAGATATTAGGCAAGGGGAGGGTTAGGCTAGGGGAAAACATTAGACTAGGGTAAGACGTTTGGCTAGGGGAAAAGGTTAGGCTAGGGGAAAAGGTTAGGCAAGGGGAAAGACTTAGGCTAGGCGAAGGGGTTAGGATAAGGGAAAAGGCTAGAAGTATAGGTTAGCGTAGGGGAATAGGTTAGGCCCTGAGAAAAGTTTAGGCCGGGGAAAAGGTTAGGCTCAGGGAAAATGTTAGGCTAGGGGAAAAGGATAGGTCAAGGGAAAAGCTTAGGCTTTGGGAAAAGGTTAAGTGAGGAGTGTATGTCAGGCCAAGGGAAAAAGTTAGGCTAGGGGAAATGTTTAGGCTATGGGAAAAGATTAGGCTGGGGAAAAAGTTAGTCTTGGGGAAATGTTTAGGCTAGGGGAAAAGGTTAGGCTATGGGAAATAGATAAGCTGGGGAAAAGGTTAGGTTAAGGGAAAGATTAAGCAAGGGAAGGGTTAGGCTAGGGGAAAAGTTTAGGCTAGGAGACAGGTTAGGCCAGGGGAAAGTTTAGGCTATGGGAAAAGTTTAGGCTATGTTTAAAGGTTTGGTTAGGGGAAAAGTTAAGGCTAAGGAAAATGGTTAGGGTAGGTGAAAAAAGGCTAGGTTAGGGGAAAAGCTTAGGCTAGGGGAAAAGCTTAGATCATGGGAAATGTACAAGCTGGGAAAAAGGTCATGTTAGAGGAAAAGGATAGGCTGTGGGAGAGGTTAGATTAGGTGAAAGGTTTAGGAGAGAGGAAAAGGGTAGGCCATGGAGAAGCTTAGACCAGAGGAAAATTTTAGGTCGGGGAAAGGATAGGCCAAGGAAAAAGTTTAGGTAAGGGAACAGGTTTGGCTAGAATAGTGGATAGGCAAGGAGAAAGGTTAGGCTAAGGAAAAAGGTTAGGCAAGGTAAAAAAGTCAGGCTAGAGAAAAGTTTAGGCTAGGGGAAACGTTAGGTTAGGGGAAAATATTAGGATAGGGGAGAATGTTGGGGTAGGGGAAAACGTTAGGCGAGGGGAAAATGTTAGGCTAGGGGAAACGGTTAGAGTGGGGAAAAGGTTAGGCCAGGGAGAAGGTTAAGCTAAGGGAAAAGGTTAGGTCATGGGAAATGATAGGCCAAGGGAAAAGATTAGACTGGGGGAAAAGGTTAGGCTAGGATAAAGGTTAGGCTGGGAGTCAGGTTAGGCCATGGGAAAAGGTTAGGCCAGGGAAGAGGTTAGACTAGGGGAAAAGGATAATCTAGGGGAAAGGGAAAGGGGTAGGCTAGGGGAAAAGGTTAGACCAGGAGAAAAGGTTAGGTTAGGGGAAAGGTTAGGCCAGCAGAACAAGTTAGGTCAGAAAAAAAAATAGGCCAAGGGAAAAGGTTAGGCTTAGAAAAAAGGTTAGGCGAGGGAAAAGGTTCAGGCTAGGGAAAAGGTTAGGCTAGGGGAAACGTTTGGTTAGGGGAAAATATTAGGCCGGGGAGAATGTTGGGGTAGGACAAAAGGTTCGGCAGGGAAAAGGTTAGGCTAGGGGAAAACATTAGGCAAGGGGAAAGATTTAGGCAAGGGAAAAGGTTTAGGCTCGGCGAAAAGTTTAGACCAGGGGAAAAGATTAGGACAGAGAGAATGTTAAGCCAGGGGAAAAAGTTAGGTAATGGGAAATGATAGGCCAAGTGAAAAGGTTAGGCTAGGGGAAAAGGTTAGGCTAGGATAAAAGTTAGGCTAGGGGTCAGGTTAGGCCATGGGAAAAGGTGAGGCCAGGAGAAGAGGTTAGGCCAGGGGAAGAGGTTAGGCTACGGGAAAACGTTAGGCTAGGGGAATAGGTTAGTCCAGGGGAAAAGGTTAAGCGAGGGGAAACTTTAGGCTAGGGGAAAAAGTTAAGGCTATGGGAAAGGTTTAGGCCAGGGTGAAGTTTAGGCTAGCGGAAAAAGTTAGGAAAAGGTTTGGCTAGGGGAAAGAGTAGGCTGGGGAAAGTTTAGGCCAGGGAGAAGGTTAGGTCAGGGTAAAAGGTTAGGTCAGGGGAAAGGATAGGCCAAGGGAAAACGTTAGAATAGGGGAAAAGATTAGGTTAGGATAAAGGTTAGGCTGGGGGAAAACATTAGGGTAAGGGAAAAGGTTAGTCTAGGAGAAAAGTTAAGGCTAGGGAACAGGATTAGCTGGGGGAAATGTTTACGCTGGGGGAAAAGGTATGACTGGGGAAAAGGTAAGGCCAGGTGAAAAGCTTAGGTCAGGCAAAAGGATAGACCAAGGGAAAAGTTTAGACTAGGCAAAAACGTTGGGCTAGCAGAAAGGTTAGGCTAGGGGTCAGGTTTGGCCAGGGAAAGTTTAAGCTTTGGGAAAAGTTTAGGCTAGGTGTAAAGGTTTGGTTAGGGGAAATGTTAAGGGAAAGGAAAAAGGTTAGGGTAGGCAGAAATGCTAGGTTAGGGGACAAGGTTAAGCTGGGGAAAAGAGTAGGCCATGGGATCATTTTAAGCTGGGAAAAAGGTTATGTCAGGGGAAAAGGGAAGGCTAGGGGTAAAGGTTAGGCTAGAGGAAAGAATAAGCTGGGGAAAACTTTAGGATAGGGGAAAAGCTTAGGCCAGGGAGAAGGTTAGGCCAGCGGAAAAGGTTAGGTCAGTGGAAAGGATAGGCCAAGGACAAGGTTTAGGCTTAGCGGAACAGGTTAGGATAAAGGTTAGGTTAGGGGTCACGTTATTCTATGGGAAAAGGTTAGGCCAGGGGAAAGATTAGGCCAGGGGAAAAGTTAATTCTAGGGGAAAAGTTTAGGCTAGGGAAAAAGGTTAGGCGAGCAAGAATGGTCAGGCTAGGGAAAAGGTTAGGCTAGGAGAAACGTTAGGTTAGGGAAAAGTATTAGGCTAGGGGAGAATGTTGGGGTAGGGGAACACATTAAGCAGGGGAAAAGGTTAGGTCAAGGGATACGAAAGGCTAAGGGAAAAGGTTAGGCTGGGGGAAATGTTAAGCGAGGGGTCTGGTTAGGCCATAGGAAAAGGTGAGGCCAGGGGAAGAGGTTGGCCCAGGGAAGAGGCTTAGTTAGGGGAAAAGTTAAGGCTAGGGGAGAAGGTTAGGTGAGGGGTTAAGGTTAGGCTATGGAAAAAGATTTGGGGAGGGAAAAATATTGGGCTAGAGGAACAGGTTAGGCTAGGGGAAATGTTAGGTTAGCAGGAAGTATTAGGGGAGGAGAGAACGTTGGGGTAGGGGAAAACCTTAAATGGGGAAAAAGGAAAGGTCATGGGAAACAATAGTCCAAGGGAAAAGGTTATGCTAGGGGAAAAAGGCTAAGCGAAAAGGGTAAGCTAGGATAAAGGTTAGGCTAGGGGTCAGGGTAGGCCATGGGAAAAGGTGAGGCCAGAGGAAGAGGTTAGTCCAAGGGAAGAGGTTAGGCTAGGGGAATAGGGGAGTAGGATAAGCTAGGGGAAATCGTTAGGCTAAGGGTAAACTTTAGGCTAGGAGAAGAGGTTAGTTCAGGGGAAAAAGTTAGGCCAGGGGAAAAGGTTACGCTAGGGGAAAGGTTTAGGCCAGGGTGAAGTTTAGGCTAGCACAAAAAGTTAAAGAAAAAGGCTAGGTGAAGAGGTTGGGCTAGGGGAAAGGTTAGGCTAGGAAGAAGGTTAGGACAGGGGAAAAGGTTAGGAAAGAGGAAAGGATAGGCCAAGGGAAAAGGTTAGATTAGGATAAAGGTTAGGCCAAGGGAAAAGGTTAGGCTGGGGAAAAGGTTAGGCCAAGAGAAAAGGGTAGGTTAGGGGGAAAGATTAGGCTACCGGAAAAGGTTAGGCTAGGGCAGAAGGTTAGGCAAGGGGAAAGGTTAGGTTACGGGATAAGGTTAGGCTACAGGAAAAGTTTGGGCTAGGGCAAAAGGTTAGGCAAGGGGAAAAGGTTAGTCCCAGGGGAATGTTTAGGCTAGGGGAAAAGGTTAGGCCAGGGAAAAGTTTAGCAATGGGAAATAGATAAGCTAGAGGAAAATGTTAGGCTAGCAGAAAGAATAAGCAAGGGAAAGGTTAGGCTAGGGCAAAAGTTTAGGACTGGGGACAGGTTAGGCCAGGGGAACGTTTAAGCTAAGGGAAAAGATTAGGCTATGTGTAAAGGTTTGGTTAGGGGAAAAGGTTAAGGCTAAGGAAAAAGGTTAGGGTAGGGGAAAAGGCTAGGTTTGGGGAAAAGGTTAAGCTAGGGGAAAACGTTAGGCCATGGGAAAAGTTTAAGTTTAAGCCGGGAAAAAGTTAATGTTAGGGGAAAAGGATAGGCCAAGGAAAAAGGTTAGGTTAGGGGAAGAGTTAGTCCAGGGGAAAAGGTTAGGGTTGGTGAAAGGTTAGGCTAAGAGAAAGTGTTTGGCCATTGGAAAAGGGAAAAGGCCAGGGGAAAAGCTGAGGTCAGGAAAAAGGATAGGCCAAGGGCGAAAGGCGAAGGAGCAGTAATGGGAAAGAGGGCTTTGAAGACGGTTAGAGTGGCGGTCTGGCCTATGTGGAGCGAGGAGAGAGTTCTAGACCAGAAGGAGGCCTGGGAAAAGTTGTCAGGGGTGACAGAGACGAGGTGGAGGCCCAGGGAGTAACGCCGGCGCTGTTGGAGCAAAGTGCCACCAGGTGGCGATAGAGAAGCGCGGCCGCCCAGAAACAGCATCTGTGAGAGAAGCAGCGACGCCTCGGGGCTACATCGCGGGGCTGCACGTCAGCAGGATCGGGCTCCGAATTCAGCCTCGACCACCTTTCTGCTGGGTGATCTTGGGCAAGTCACATCACTTGTCCGAGTCTCAATTACCTCATCTCTAAAATGGGAAGTAAGACATGTGAGTCCCACGTGGGAAGTGGACTCTGTCCCAACTGATGGGCTTCTCTCTATCCCAGCACTTATTACAGTGCCTGGCACAGAATACATGCTTCACAAACACCATGAAAAAAAATGAGTGCCACCAGGGCGTGATAGAGAGGCAAAGCCTCCAGAACCATAGCTAGTACCACCATGGGGCTATTGAGAAGGGCAGCTTCCTGGGCCAACGCTTGTTGCCACCAGGCGTCGATTGAGGGTACAGCTGCCCCGAATACCTATTACTCAAGTGCCACAAGGGAGCAGGCTGCTGCTCTCAGACCCGAGGGTGGTTCTGGAGCCAGGGCACAGGGGACAGGGGCATCTCTCCAGAGCAGTTGCACAGTGCTTCTTCTTGGCCTCGAGTATCATCTCTCTTAATTATAATCATGATGGTATTTGTTAAGCGCTTATTATGTGTCAAGCACTGTTCTAAGCACTGGGATAGATACAATGTTATCAGGTTGTTCCACGAGGGTCTCACAGTCTTTATCCCCATTTTACAGATGAGGTAAGCAAGGCACAGAGAAGTTAAGTGATTTGCCCAAAGCCCCACAGCTGACAAGTGGAAGAGCTGGGATTAGAACCAAAGATCTCTGACTCCCAACCCCATGCTCCTTCCACTAAGCCACGCTGCTTCTCTTACGCTGTGGGCAGAGTCAACTCCCAGATTTTCCCCCTTACTGAGTGGGCTGCATTGCTACCCCAAAGAGAAGGCGGTGTGTCTGTGTGTGTGAAAAATAAGAGGGGAGAAGACCGATGGGGCCCTCGTGGGAGAACAGGGGTCTGGGCTCTGTGCAGGAAGCTAGTTCTGTCTGATTTGCCTGGGACTGAGAAGACCCAAGGCCCTTAATTCTATGGATGGGTCAAGCCTCCCTCGGACTACGTAGGTCTGCAGGTCACTGCACAGTCTCACTCTCCAGAGATGGGATCCTTTCGGGCTTAGTGAAGAAGCTTGTGGGGTCTCATGGCAGCAGGAGGTCAGACTGTCTATCATTTTCTCTACCCTATTTCTCTCTGAGAGCAGAGTATTCAACAGGGTTATGGGCTGGGAGGACAGAACACAGGTATTGTACCGGGAACCAAATTCTATCCAGTGTGCATGCAGTTCTGCACCTTCATTCAATCAACTGGATTGATAAAGTGGCTCCTCTGTGCAGAGCCCTGTACTAAGGGCTTGGGACCATAACAAGCATACAATCTAGAAACGACTGGAATTCCTGGTGTAAGAGAATTGGGGATCTAGAGTTGAAGGGGATCTTGGGCAAGTCTTAATAGGACATTGCAATAGTCAGCTACTACAATTGTCTGTGCACATCCTCTCTTGGCATTAGGGTCAGTGTTTTAGGGGATAGGGAGACTAATGTTCGCTCCAAACCTAGTTGTCTAAAACCCCCAACCCGTCTATTTACTTCTGCGACACTGTTGGTTTCTTCCTCCCAGCTCCGAGACTGAAATGTCTGGTAACAAACACAGTTCTCAGGTTTTTCCAGAGGGCAGGATGTGAGAACCAGGATCTTGGGATCATCTTTCCAGATCAGTTCCACAGCTCTCAATGAGGATTACTGCAGAATCCTCGGCCTAGAGGACTGTCTTACCAAAGTGAGGGTTCATGGAGGTCAATTCCCAGACTAGCCCCACCATTGAGAAGCCCTTGCTTCCCCTGCAAAGGGAAAGTCGTGTTTGTGTGAGAGACTGTTGGGTAAGGGAAAGAATAGTGAGAAGGTGCTGCACAGAGGTCAGGTTGGGGAACAGAGGTTGGGCCCCTCTGCCGGGGACCTGCCCTGTCTGACTCGACTGTGGATCTGAGAAGACCCAGGGCCTTACTATAGCTGGATCAAACCTCCATGTGCCCAGAGTTCCCCAGAGAAGGATCCTTTCTGTGACTGACAGTGGTAGCTTCTTGGCATCTAGGTCAGGAGGACCATGTGTCAATCAATATGTCCATCCTCTTCCTTCCTGGGAAATTGCATTTTGTTGGTTCCCAGCTGAGATCAAGTCAGCAGATACGAGGACAAAGCCAGTTTTTTTTACTAGAAAGAGAATTCTATATATGTGTTGTTCTGGACCTCCAGTCTCTGGAGAACAAGTCCATTCTGGGAATCTGAGGAGGGCATGGAAGTGTTAGTAGGGCAGAGTGTGGCAGTCCAATGAGCAGCAGTTGTCTGGGTGTCTACCTAAACATGTTGGGCAGCAGGAGAAGAGTGGTAAAAAGGTTTTGGCTAAACAAGGTAATCTTGTGCTTCTCCCACACATCCACGCACCCAGGTCTGAGTACTGGTTTTCCTTCCAAAAGATGTGGTCCCAGTGAGACCCTCAGGATCCCGAATGCTGATGCCTCAAGACCAGGGCCCAAAGGTCTACATGTCCATTGGCTGGGACCAGAGGAAAAGGTCCAGTGCCACCTTCCTCCCATGAGACCAAGGTTCTTGTGCCCAGCCCCAGAGGAAGCCTGAGTGAATCCTGAGGACCATCCTGCCTCCCCACTCCTCCACTGCATGTCCAGTCTGCTCAAAGCCCTACAGCCACGACCTCCCAAGCAACACCCAGCTCAGGGCAAGATGGCCAAGATGAAAATCTAACTAACTCTTTCTGAAGAAACTGCTCAAAGCATCTCTCCAGCCCTTAGGCCCATCTCTCTAATGTGGACAGAGGTCAATGCTCAGACATGCCCTGCTGTCAAAAAGGAGTCATGGGTATCACAGTTCTCCAGAAGGGAAGGTTACTGATTGTATGTGTGTGGCTGTGAACTAATTGTGGGGAGGGAATGTGTGCTTGTTGTAGTTTTGTAATCTCCCAAGCACTTAGAAGAGTGCTTTGCTCACAGTAATTGCTCAATAAATACCATTAAATGTGTGTGTGGGAATGATAGAGTTAGCTTAAAGGGGGGAATAGTGAGGAAAGGGCTTCCACATCCAGCACAAGGGATGGGGCTCTGTGCAGGGCACAGGTACTGTCTGACTTGACTGTGGGACCAAGAAGACTCAGCGCCCTTAATTCTGTAGAGAGATCCAACCTCTCTGTGCCCTGTCCTGTCTGCAGGGCCACCATGCGTAGCCTCAGCCCCAGAGAAGAATGAAAGAAAGTCAGACAAGAAGACTTTGTGATGGACAGTGGAGGTTTCTGGGGTTTTATGTCAAGAGGACACGGTGTCAGTTACTTTTTCCACTCCATTTTTATTTGAGATGCACTGTCATGTGGGGGCTCCTGAGACCAAGTCACCAGGGGTGCAGGTGGGAGAGCAGAAGATAGGTATTGTAATAGATACAACTCGATTCAGTCGGCAGTTCTGGACTTGCAGTCCCCGTGAAATGAACCTCTCCTGGGGATCTGAGGAGTGGGGAGTGGATCCGTCTAGGTAGGGCAGAGTGAAGCAGTCAGCTTAGCTGCAGTTATCTGAGTGTCCACCTAACCTCAAATGAAAACTAGATTGTTTTCAACCCACTACCTCTCCCTTTCTTTCAGAGAACCAGTTCTCCTGGAGACCAGAGTGTCCAACAGATGTGATTCTTAGCTGCTGACAGAGGGCAGGACCGTGAGACTTGTGCCTCCATAGTCACTCATCCAGGAGTGTTTTCCGGGGCCAATCCTCACAATGCCAGGTTTGTGTCAGCCAGAATGGCCTGAGAAGATTGCCCCATCTGAATCCCCCAGTTCCGTGACTGGCTAGCTCCCGTCCCCTGAGCTGCCCCATCCCCCACTGCCCCACTCCCGTCGGCCGCCCCATCCCCCACTGCCCCACTCCCATCCCCTGAGCTGCCCCATCCCCCACTGCCCCACTCCCGTCGGCCGCCCCATCTGAATCCCCCAGTTCCGTGACTGGCTAGCTCTGAGACCTCAGAGGAAGCACCATGGCCTTCACTCCCCTGGCAGTGCACAGCTCAGGGCTGGATGAGCAAGGGGCAAACCCGTCCATCTCTTCCTCTCTAGAAAAGCCACTCGATGCATCACCCTGCCAAAGGACTTTTTCCCTGAAATGAGGACCCAGTGAGGTCCGTCCCCAGACTCGCCCTGCTGTTGACTGATGAAGTCACAGGTTCTGCTGCCATGTGAAACGGGAGGTAATGTCTGGGTCTGTTTGCGTGAATGATGGGGTTATCCCTAGTGGGAGAACAGTGAGGAAGGGGATACTCCTCTTGGCAAGGAAGCCTGTTCTGGAAACAGGGGTCAGGGCTCTGTGCAGGGAACTGGTTCTATCTGAAGTGACTATGGGACTGAAAAACCCTGGGGCCCTTAATTCTCTAGGTGCGTCAAACGTCCTGGCACCCATAACCCTGTCCACATATCCTCTGTCCTCTTGTCTCTCCTCATTCCCATCCATACTTCAGTCTGCTACCCAGTTCATTTTTCTACAGAAACGTTCAGGCCATATTTCCCCATCCATCTCTGTATCAAACAGAAAGTCCTCATCATGGACTTTAATAATAATAATGTTGGTATTTGTTAAGCGCTTACTATGTGCAGAGCACTGTTCTAAGCGCTGGGGTAAACACAGAGGAATCAGGTTTTCCCACGTGGGGCTCACAGTCTTAATCCCCATTTTACAGATGAGGGAACTGAGGCACAGAGAAGTTAAGTTTAAAACACTCAATCACCCTGCCCCCTCCTATCTTGCCTCACTACTCTCCTACTACACTCCAGCCCACACAGTTCACCTCTCTAAAACCAACCTTCTCACTTTACCTCGATCTCATCCATCATGCTGCCAATCTCTCACCTACATCCTTCCTCTGGCCTGGATTTAGAAAAGGGAGTGGAAGCTGAGAAAAGGTGGAGCTTAGTCTGGGAAGCCCTCTTGGAGGAGGTGCACCTTTGAAGGGGGAAAGACTGAGGAGGGCTTTGAAGGGGGAAAGACTGAGTGTCTGGAGGATTTGAGGAGAGAGGGCATTCCAGGCAAGAGGTAGAACATGGGCCAGTGGTCAGTGGCGAGAACAGCAAGATCGAGGCAACGTGAGAAGGTTAGCACCAGAGGAGGAAAGTGCCTGGACTGGGTTGTAGAAGGAGAGAAGTGAGGGAGAGGTAGGATGCAGTGAGGTAATGGAGAGCCTTGAAGCTGATGGTGGGGAATTTGGGTGTTTTTTTCGATACAGAGGTTGATAGGCAACCACTGGTAATTTTTGAGGAGGGGGTTGACATGTCCTGAACGTTCTTATAGAAAGATAATCAAGGCAGCAGTGTAGTGAAGTTTAGACTGGAGTGGAGAAAGGCAAGAGGTTGGCGGGTCAAAAAGGAGGTTGATGCAGTAATCTAAGCATCCCTGGACCCTCAGAGAACCAGGAACCCCAAGGCCCCAGGGCTTCTGAGCCCCAGGGGCCCCAGAGTGCCAGAGTCCAGAGCCCCAGAGCAATAGGAGCTAAAAGAGCTCAGAGCTCCAAATCCTTAGGAACTCCAAAGACTCAAGAATCCTAAGGCCCCCAGAGACCCAGACCCCAAGAGTCCCAAAACCCAGAGCCCTAGAATCCCAGGAGTCCCAAACCCCAGATTCCCCCAAGCCATAGGAGCCCCAGAGCCTGAGAGCTCCAGATACCCGGAGCTCCAGGAGTCCTGCTTTCCCCCAAACCCTTGGAGCCCCAGACTGCCAGTGCCCCAGGATCCCCAAAGCCACAGGAGCACCAGATCCCCAGAGCTCCAGGAGCTCTGAAGTCAAAAGAACCCCCAAATCCCCAGAACCCCAGAGCCCCAGGAGCTCCAGAACCCCAGAAGTCCAAAGGCCCCAGAACACGAGGACCCTAGAGCCCAAGAAGCCCTAGAGTCCCAAGAACCCCAGGAGCCCAAGAGCCTAAGGCCCAAGAATTCCTGAGCCCCTGAAGCACAGGAGCCTGAAGCCCAGGAGTCCCAGAGCCATAGAGCCAAAGGCACCACAGACCCCAAGCCCCAGAAGCCACAGAACCCCAGGGTCCCAAGAACTCCAAAGCCCCAGAACTACAGATCTCCAGAGCCTCGCAGGTCCTGGAATCCAAGAAACCCAGGATTTCCAGAGTCCTGGAGCCCCACAGCCCAGAGCCCCACAGTCTCAAGAGCCCCAAAGAGAAAGAGTCTCAGAACCCCAGAGCCCAAGAGCCCCAGAGGCCCCAGTGGAACACAGAGCCTCAGGAGTCCCAGAGTCCCAGGAGCCCCACAAGCCCCTGAGCCCCAGATCCCTAGAGCCCCTGAGCCCCAGAATCCAGAGCCCAAGAGCAACAGGGACCCCAAGGCCTCAGGATCCCCAGAGCCCCGAGCCCTGAGCCCCAGAGTTCAAGGAGCCCCAAAGCTCCTGAGGCTCAGAACCCAAGCCCCAGGAGCACAGAGTTCCAAGAACCCCAGGAACCCCAGAGCCCCAGATTCCCAAAGCACTTGGATTCCTGGAGTCCCAAGAACCCCAGCAGCGCCAGAGCCTCAGATACCCAGAGGCCCAGGAACCGTGGAGTCCCACGGTCCCCAGGACCCAAAAGAGCCCAGGAGCTCCAGAGTCCCTGGAACCCTAAAGCCCCAGAGCCCAGAACCCCAGGAGCCCCAAGACTCTAGAGCCCCAGACCCTCAGTATCCTCAAGCCCTTAGGGCTTCAGAGAACCACTGCCAATGGAACCCAGAGTACAAGAAGCCCCGGAGCCCAGAGCCCAAGAGCCCCAGGACCTTAGGAGTCACAAGAAAATCAGAAGCTCCAGAACCACAGAGCCACAGAGACTCAGGTACACCAAGGGCCAAGAGACCTAGAGCCCCAAGACCTAGAGCTCAGGGAGCCCCAGAGGCCCAGGAGCCACATTACCCCCAAGCCCCAGAGCCCCCGAACCCTAGGAATCCCAGAGGCACAGGATCCACGGGACCAGAGCTGAGAGCCAGAGAGTTCCAGGATCCCAAATCTCCAGAGCCACAAAAGCCCAAAGCCCCAGGAGCACTGGAGTTCCAAGAACCCTAGGAGCCCCAGAACCCCAGCGCGCCACAGCTCCAGAGTCCCACCACCCCCAAAGACCCAGGAGAACAAGACCACAGAGCCTCACAGACCCAGGAGCCCCAGAGCCCCAGAGCCCCAAGAATACCAAGGCCCCAGAGTCCCAGGAATCCCAACGCCCCTGAGCTCCAGATTCCCAAGGTTTCCAGGAGATCCCGAACCCCAACATCCAGAGCCCCAGAACCCCAGGATCCCAAGGACCCAGAGGCCTAGGAGCCACAGAGCCCAAGGTACCCCAAAGTCCCAAAGTCCCAGAGCATCAGGATCCCCAGAGCCCCAGAGTCCAGAACCCCAAAGCCCCAGAGCCTGAGGAGCCCCATGGCCCCAAACACCCAGACCTCCAGGAGCCCCAGAGCACCAGGAGCCCCTAAACCCGAGAGCCCCTGAGTCCCAGGAGCCCGAGAACCCCAGCAGCCCTAAGGCTGCAGAGTCTGAAACACCCAGGAGCCCCAAAGCCCCAGAAACCCAGAGCCTCAGAGTCACTGGGGTGACAAAGGTCTCCAGAGCCCCGAGAGCTCAAGAATCTCAGAGTCCAGCGACCAAGAGGCCCTGGAGCCCTAGATTCCCAGGAGTCCCAGAGACCAGAACCCCAAAGCACAGGCGCCTCAAAGCTCCAGTGGTCAAGATTCATAAAGCCCCAAGAACTCCATGTCCAGAGACCCAAAGCCCTAGAGCCTCAAGAAGACCCAGAACCCCAGGAACTCAAGAGCTCCAAGAGCCCCCCGCCCTAGAGCGCCAGGGCTGCAGGAGCTACAGCATCAAAACCTGAGAGCCCCAGGAGGCCCAAGGCCACAGAACCCCCGAGATCCAGGAACCCCAGAGCCCCAGGAGCCTCAAGGCTACAGAACCAGGAACCTGACTCCAAAATGGCAGGTGCCTCAGTGCATCAGGAGCTCCACAAACCCAGGATCGCCAGAGTCCCAGCGTCCAGATCCCCAGAATCCCCAAAGCCCCAGAATCCCAAATCCCCAGAGGCCTAGGAGCCCAAGGCTTCCAATTATACCGATAGCCCCAGAGCCCCAGAATCCCAGAGGTCCAGGAGCCTGAGAGCTCTAGGAGATCCAAGGCCTCCAGAGCCCAGAGGCCCATAATTCCAGGACCCCCAATGTCCCAGTGTCCACAGAGCCCCAGGAGCTCTCGACTCCCACGAACGCTAGGAATCCTAGAGCCCCAGAGCCCCAGAGCCTCAGAAGTCTCAGAGACCCAGGTGCCCCCGAGGTTCAGGAGCCTCAAAGCCTCAGTTCCCCGGAGACCAAAAAGCCCAACAGCCCCAGAGCCCCAGGACCTCCAGAATCTCAGAGACCAGAGCCCCAGAGCCCCAGGAGCCCCAGATCATCAGATTCTCTGTGCCTCAGGAAGCCTGGAGTCCCAAAAACCCAAGGAGTGCCAGAGCCCTAGGAGCCCCAGAGTCCCAATTGCCCCAAAGCCCAAGCGCTGCAGAACTCCAGAGACCCAGGAACTCTGGAATCCCAAGAAGCCCAACCTTAGGAGCCCCAGAGCCCCAGGAGCCCCAGATCCCAGGACCCCCAGAAGATCAGGAGCTCCGGGGACCCAGAGCTCCAGAGCCCAGAGGCCCAGAGCTCCAGGAGTCACAAGTCCCAGAGGCCGAGATCTCCACAGCCAAAGGAGCCTCAGATCCCCAGAGCCCCAGGAACCCTGGAGTTCCCCAGAGCACTATGAGATCCAGAGCCACAGAAGCCCAGGAGTCCCAAAGCCCAGAGCTCCAGATCCCCAGAACCCCAGGAGTTCTTAGGACTCCAGAACTCCAGGAACCACAGAGCCCCAGAGTCTCAGAGACCCAGCAACTCTAAGGTCTCAGATCCCTAGAGATTTAGAAGCCCCAGAGCTGAAACATCCCAAAGGACCCAAAGCTTCAGAGCCCTAGGAGCCCAGGAGCCCCTGAAACTCGGAGACTCTGAGTCCCATGGTCCCAGTAACCCTAGAGTACCAACAAACCCAGGAGCCCCAGAGTCCCAGGAGACCCAGAGCCCAGAACTCTAGAGCAACAGGAGCCCCAAAGCCCTAGTGCCCCAGAGCCCTATGAGCCCCCCAACCCCAGGAGTCCCAGAACCCAGAGTTCCAGAATTCCACAAGCCCAAAGCCCCGGAACCCCAGATCCCCAGGCCCCAAGCAGTCTTGAAGTCCCAAGAACCCCAGGAGCCACAGAACCGCAGATCTGCAGAGCCCCAGAGCCCCAGTAACCTCGGAGGCCCAGAGCAACAGGAGCCCAAATGCCCCAGAGCCCCAGAGCCCCAGAGCCCTGAACTCCAGAATCCCAGGAGCTCCACAGCCCCAGAGCTGCAGATCCCCAGAGCCCCAAGTTTCCTGGAGTCCCAAGAACCCCAGGAGCCCCAGAGCTGCAAAGCCACAGAGCCCTAGAACTCCAGGAGCCCCAGTGGACCAGCAGTCCCAAAGCTTCAGAGCCCCAGAGACTCAGGAACCCCAGAGCTGAAGTAGCACTAAGACCCCAGATTCCCAGGTGTCCCCAAGGCATTAGAGCCCCAAAGCTCCAGGAACCCCAGAGTCCCAAGAGATCCAGAAGATCAAGAAGCCCAAGTCCCGAGACTCCCGAGTTCCAGGATTTGCAGAACCCCAGAGACCATAGACCCAGAGCCCCAGAGTCCCAGAGTCTCAAGATTCCCAGAGCCCCAGCAGCCACACAACGCCAGAGCCCCAGGAGCCACAAGGTCCTTAGAGCCCCAGAACCCTAGAAGCAGCAGAGTCCTAGGAGGTCCTAGAGGCCCAGAGCCCTGAGGCTACACATCCCCAGGAGCCCAAGAGCCCCAGGAACGCCAGAGCCTCAGGGTCCAAATCTCCAGAGCCCAAAAGAACCCAGGGAACCCAAGGTTCCAGAATTCCAGATTCTCAGGAATCCCAGAGCCCCAGGAGCCCTAAGGCCAAAAAGCCTCAAAATGCCAGGTGCACAAGTTCCCAGAACTCCAGAGTACAAGGAGCCCCAAAGCCCCAGAACACCAGATCCCTAGAGGTCCAGGAGCCCAGGGTTCCCAGGAACACCAGGGGCCCCACAGTTCCAGAGCTTCAGGATGCCCAGAGCCCCAGAAGCACTAAGGACCTAGAGTCCCAGAGTCCCAGAGTCCTAGACCCTCCAGGAGCCTCAAGGCCATAGAATCCCAGAGAATCAGGAGCCTCAGAACCCCAAGATCCCCAAAGCCCAAGGAGTCCAAGAGTCCAGAAGCACAAAGTCCCAGGAGCCACAAAGCTCCAGAGCCAAAGGAGTCCCAGATCCCAGAAGTCTGTAGTCCCAGGAACCTCAAAGCCCCAAAGCCACAGATCCACAAAGCCCCAGGTGCCCTTGAGTCCCCAGAACCCCAGGAGCCCCAAGTCGCAGAAGCTCCAGAGCTCCAGGAACTCCAGAGACCCAGGCAGCCAAGGCACCAGAGCCATAGAAACCCTAGAGGTCCAGGAACCCCAGAGACCCCGGAGACCCAGACCTCCAGAGCCCGAGGAGCCCCAAAGCCCCAGAGCCCCACAGCGCCAGAGACCCAGGTACCCCAAGACCCCAACTCCCCAGAGTCCCACAAGCCCCAAATCTCCAGAGCCCCAGATCCCCAGAGCCCGTGAAACCCAGGAGCCTAGGAGTCTCAAGAGCTCAAGGAGCACCAGAGCCCCAGAACCACAGAGACCACGAGCCCCAGGAGCCTCAGAGCCTTCATAACGCTAGGGCCCCCAAACCCCAGCACCCCAGTAGCCCCAGAGCCCCAGAGACACCGGAGCCCATAACCTAGGCACCCCAGGGACTCCGAGATCTCGAGCCCCAAAGCCCCAGGAGCCCTGGAGTAGCAGGAACCCCAGGCGACCCAAAGACCCAGAGGCCCAGGAGCACCAAAGTCCCTGGAGCACCAATGCCACAGAGCTCCCAAGACCCAGAGTCCAGGAGCCCTATAGTCTCAAGAACCTCATAAGCCCCAGGAGCCCCAAGGCCACCAAATCATAGAGCCCCAGGAGTCCCGTAGCTCCTTAGCCCCAGGAGCCTCAGAGAAACAGGTGCCCCAGAGTCACAGGCACCCCAGAGCCATAGGAGCCACAAGACCTAAGAGCCTCAGAACCTCAGAGCTCTAGGAACACTGAGGCCTCAAAGTATCCAAGAACCAGAGCCCCAGTGTCCCAATGGCTTTAGAACCTCAGGAGCTCAAGAACCCCAGGATCCCCAGAGCCCCAGAGTCAATCACAGTAGTCGTGATGTGCCAAGAAACCCAGGAATCCCCGAACCCCAGAACCCCAGGGGCCCCAGGGGTGCATGCTCCCCAGAGCCCCAAGAGCTCCAAGGCTTCAGAGAACCAGTCCCAGAGCCCCAGAGTCCAGAACCCCAGATCCCTAAGAGTCCTAAGGTCCCAAAGCCCCAGAGGCCAAGAGCCCCAGAGCCCCAACAGTGCCAAGGTCCCAAAACTCCAGAGTCCCAGGAGCCCCAGAACTCAGAAGCCCGAAGATGGCAGAAACCCTGATCCCCAAAGCCCCAGGAGCCCTAGAGTCGTAAGAAAAATGTTGGTATTTGTTAAGCGTTTACTATGTGCAGAGCATTGTTCTAAGCACTGGGGTAGATAGAGGGAATCAGGTTGTCCCACCTGAGGCTCAGAGTTAATCCCATTTTACAAATGAGGAAACTGAGGCACAGATAAGTTATGACTTGCCCAAAGTCACACAGCTGAGAAGTGGCAGAGCTGGGATTCGAACCCATGGCCTCTGACTCCCAAGCCCTGGCCCTTTCCACTGAGCCACACTGCTTCTCTACACCAGGAGACCCTGAAACTCAGATCCCCAGGAGCCCCGGAGACCCAGAACACCAGAACCCCACAGCCTGAGGACCCACAAGGCCCCAGATCACCAGAACACCAGAAGCCACAGAAGCCACAGAGTCCAGCAGCCCCAGAGGCCCAGGGTTGCCTAGGCCTCAGAGCCCTAAGAGCCCCAAAGCCCCAGTCCACCAGAGACCCAAGAGGCCCAGAGCCCCAAGAGCCCCAAGGGCCGAGAGATCCAGAACTCCAGAGCCTCAGGAGCCCCAGAAACCCATGAGGCCCAGAGGCCAAGAAGCCTCAGAGTCCCCAAGTCCAGAACCCCAGAGCAATAGGAAGCCTGGAGTCCCAAGAACCCCAGGAGACACAGTGGCACCAGAGCCCCAGGAGCCTCAAGGCCCCAGAGCCCCAGAGCCCCAGGAGCACCAAGCTCCCAGAGCCCCAGGGCCCCAGAGCTCCAGAACACCAGAAGTCTCAAGGTCCCAGAGTCCCAGAGGCCCAGGAGCACCAAAGCCATAGAATTCCATGACGCCAAAGCCACAGAGCCCCAGATACCCCGAGCTACAGGAGCCCTGAATTCCCAAGAACCCAAGGATCCGCAGATCACAGAGCCCCAGGAACCACAAAGGCCCAGAGCCCTAAGCTCCAGAGCCACAAGAGCCCTCATGTTCTAGAGTCCCCAAAACCCCAAGAGCCCAAGAGACAGAGGTTCCCCAAGACCCCAAAACCCAGAGTCTGAGGAGCTCCAAGGCCCTAGAGCCCCTGGAGCCCCAGAGCCCTGGAGTACAGAGTCACAGAGCAACGGGAGCCCCAAGACTCCAGAGATTCATTCATTCATTCATATTTATTGAGCGCTTACTCTGTGCAGAACACTGTACTAAGCGCTTGGAAAGTACAATTCGGCAACAGATAGAGACCTATCCAACAACGGGCTAACAGTCTAGAAGAGGGGGAGAGAGACAACAAAACAAAACAAGTAGACAGGCATCAGTACCATCAAAATAGATACATAGAACCACAGATGAATGCACATCATTAATGAAATAAACAGATCAATAAATATGTACAAATAAATACAAGGACTGTGGGAGGGGAAGGGGAGTAGGCAGAGGGAGGGAGTAGGGACAATGGAGAAGGGAGGAGGAGCAGAGGGAAAGGGGGTTCAGTCTGGGAAGGCCTTCTGGAGGAGGTGAGCTCTCAGTAGAGCTTTGAAGAGGGGAAAAGAGTTAGTTTGGTGGATGTGAGGAGGGAGGACATTCCAGGTGAGAGGTAGGACGAGGGCCAGGGGTTGACGGCAGGACAGGCGGGAACAAGGCACAGAGAGGAGGTTAGTGGTAGAGGGGCGGAGTGTGCAGGCTGGGCCATAGGAGAGAAGGGAGATGAGGTAGGAGGGGCCAAGGTGATGGAGAGCTTTGAAGGCAATAGTGAGGAGTTTTTGGTTCATGCGAAGCTTGATAGGCAACCACTGGAGATTTTTGAGGAGGGGAGTGACATGCCTAGAGCGCTTCTGCAGAAAGATAATCCGGGCAGTGGAGTGAAGTATAGCCTGAAGTGGGGAGAGGCAGGAGGATGGGAGATCAGAAAGGAGGCTCATGCAGTAGTCCAGTAGGGATATTATGGGAGAATGTACCAGTAAGGTAGCAGGAGAGGAAAAGGCAGATCTTGGCGATGTTGTGAAGGTGAGACCAACAGGTTTTGGTGACGGATTGGATGTATGGGGTGAATGAGAGAGCAGAGATCCAGAGCCCCAGCAGCCCCAGGGCTCCAGCAGCCCCAAGGCCCCAGAGCCCCAGAGCCCCAGAACCTCAGAGCTCCAGAAGCCCCAGAGCCCAGACTTCCAGTAGGTCCAAGCTCCAGATCCCCAGGATCCCCAAAGCCCTGGAGTCCAGAGCCCCAGATCCCCAGGACCTCCAAGACACTAGATCCCCAGAGTTCATGGATTCCTGAATTCCCAAAACCGCAAGAGCTCCAGAGCCCGAGGAGCCCCCAAAGTCTCATATCGCCATATCCCCAGAGCCCCAGGGGCACTGGAGTCCCAAGAACCCTCTAGAATGTCAGCTCGTTGTGAGCAGAAATAAGTCTGTTTGTTGTAAAATTGTATTCTCCCCAGTGCTTGGTACAGTGCTTTGCACACAGTAAGCGCTCAATGAATACAATTGAATGAATGAAGAACCCCTGGAGACCCAGGATACCCAGGATACCCAGGAGACCCAGAAGACCCAGAGACCCAGAACCCCCAGGAGCCCCAAGGCCTTAAAGCTCCAGAGTCCCAGGAGCTCCAAAGCCCCAGAGCCTCAGGATCCACAAGGCCACAGAGCCCCAGAGCCCCAGAGCACCAGGAGACCCAGAGTCCCAGGAGACCCAGAGCCACAGAATTCCTGGACCCCGAAGCCCAAGATATCCAGATTCCCCCGAGCCCCAGGAGCCCCCAAACCCAGGGGTTTCAGAGCCCCAGAGCCCCAGGAACTGCAGACATCCAGGTGCTCCAATGCCACAGAACTCCAAACCTCCAGAGTCCCAGAGCCATAGGTGCTACAGAGACCCAGGAGCCTCCAGGCCCATGTCCCCAGGGCCGATTGCCCCTGGAAACCTAGAGACCCAGAGTCCTGAGCTCCAGAGCCCTGGGAGACCCAGAGACACAGAACCCAGATCCCTATAGTCCCAAGAGCCCAAGTGCCCCAGATCCACAGATCAACAGAGCAACAGGATCCCCAGAGTCCAGAGACCCCGGAACACCAAGACCTCCGATCCCCAGAACCCCAGGATCCCAAGAGCCTCAGAGCCCCAGAACCTCAGAAGCACTGGAGTCCCAGAATATCAGGAGTCCCAGAAACACAGAGATCCACAGCCCCACAGCCTAGGGGGCCACAAGACCCCAGACCCCGAGAGTGCCAGGAGACACAGAGCCCTATGAGCCCAAGAGGCCCTGAGAACCTGAGGCCCTGAGCTCTAGGAGCCCAAGAGCCCCAGAGTTCAGAGACCCAGAACAACATGAGCCTCAAGAACCCAGGATGCCCAGAGCCCAGAGCTTCAGAGTTCCAGGAACCATAAAGCCCCAGAGTTCAGGAGCACCAGGAGCCACAGAAGCCCAGAGTTCAGACCCCCATAGCACCAGGATCCCCAAGACCTCAGAGCCCCAGGGTTCGGGGACAGGCCTGCGAGGCAAAGGCAGGAGGTGGGGTGCGGGGCAAAACTGGAAGGAGAAGGGTTCGGGCTAGGCCTGGAAGGCAAAGGGTGGGGGAACAAAAGTGGAAGGCAAAGGCTGGAGGGCTGTCATCCGTCGCCGGGGACAGGTTCTTTCGGAATCGGCGCGGCGAGAGAGAGAGAGAGAGGCCGGAGATGGAAAAACCTGAGTTTTGTATAGAATTTATTCCGCGGGGCTGATTGAATATAATTGATTATTTGGCCGTGACAATCAGCCTTCCCTTTTTGGGGAAACATGGTGTTAAAGCTTCCCCTTTGGGAGGAATATGGGGTTAAAGCTTCCCTAACGGGAGGAATACACTGATATGTTACTCACGTGTGGGTGGACATCCCGGCCCACTTATGATTTACTCACAACGTGGTGAGGCGGCTGGCTTCCACCATGTGCTCGCCCCACCCAGGAGGAATCCACCTTTGTGTCAAATACACTTATGCGTTAAAAACTAATGAGTTACATACACTTATGCGTTAAACCCAGTTATGCATTACCCACTTATGGTTACTGGCACTTGGTGAGGCGGCTAGCTCCCACCCTGTTCACATCCCACTCGGGAGGCACCCACTTAGACATTAAATCCATTTTAAATGTTACATACCCATAGTGAAGCATCTGGCTTCCAACCCCACGAGCTCTCAGCAGGAGAGGACACTCACCCCTCCCACGGCTCCTCACTTGGTGCAGGCAGAGCGGCCTTCTCATGCTCTGGACAGAGGCGACCCACAGCCGGCTGCTGCAAGTCCCATTCCTCTGCACAGAAGGTTAGAGGCGGCAGGTATTTATCACCTGTGCCCTTAGGCCATTCCAGCTTCCGGCCTCAGTTTATCCGATCTCTGCCCTCCCCCCTCCTCCATTCCTAATTTGATTGGCACGGGGGCGAGGGGCACCGTCTATATTCCCAGCTTGGGCTGTAAATCTGGCAGTTTTGGTTGTGGGGGCAGTGTCCCACCCTCACTTCCGAGTTCCGCCTGCTGGCTCAGGAGGTCACGAGGTAGCATTTGACCTTGAGATGGTCGGTACCCCAGGGTCACCTGGGACAGGGGCCCAAACTGGAAAGAGAAGTGTTCGGGGCCAGGGTTGCAAGGCAAAGGCTAGGACACCCAAACTGGATTGAGAAGGGTTTGAGGCCAGGCCTGAAAGGGAAAGGCTGGGAGACGCAAACCAGAAGGAGAAGGGTTCAGGGGCCAGGCCTGCCAAGCAAGGCTGGGCCGGGCAAAACAGGAAGCAAAGGCTAAGGAACCATAACTGGAACAAGAAGGGTTTGGGGCCAATCCTGCAAAGCAAAGGTTGGTGGAGCAAAACTGGAATGAGGAGTGTTCCGGACCAGGCCTGCAATGCAAAGGCTGGGGGGCCCAAAACTGGAAAGAGAAGGGTTCGGAGCAAAGCCTGCAAAGCAAAGCTTTGGGGGGCAAAACTGGAAGGAGAAGGGTTCTGGATCAGGCCTGCAATGAAAAGGCTGGGTGGCGAAAAATGGAAGGAGAAGAGTTCCTGACTAGGCCTGCCAGGCAAAGACTGGGGGGCCAAATTGGAAGGCAAAGGCTGGGAGGCCCAAACTAGAACAAAAGGGTTCAGAGCCTGGCAAGGAAGGCAAAGGCTTGGGGTGGGGCGGGGGAGCAAAGTGGAACAAGAAGGGTTCAGAGCAAAGCCTGCAAGGAAAAGGCTGTGGGGGCAAAACTGGAATGAGAAAGGTTCGGGGCCAGGGCTGCATGGTAAAGGTTGGAGACCCCAAAAATGTAACGAGAAAGGATCAGGTGCAGATCTGCAAGGCAAAGCCTGGGGGGCCAAAACTGGAATGAGAAAGGTTTGGGGCCCGGCCTGGAAGGTGAAGCCTCGGGGTGCAAAATCGGAAGGCAAAGGCTGGGAGGCCCAGTCTGGAAAGAGAATGGTTTGGGGCCGGGCCTGCAAGTCAAAGGCTGGGGGCCCCAAACTGGAATGAGACATGTTCAGGGCCAGGGCTGGAGGCCACAAACTGGAAAGAGAAGGGTTTGGTGCCAGTCCTGCAAGGCAAAGGCTGGGGGACACAAAGGCTAAGGAACCATAACTGGACCAAGAAGGGTTCGGGGCCAGGCCTGCAAGGGGAAGGCTGGGCGTCCCAAGCTAGAAGGAGAAGGGTCTGGAGCCAGGCTTGCAAAGCAAGGCTGGGGTGGGCGAAACAGGAAGCCAAAGGCTGAGGAGCCATAACTGGAATGAGAACGGTTCCAGACCAGATCTGCAAGGCAAAGCCTGGGGGGCCAAAACTGGAAGCAGAAGCGTTCCAGAAGGTAAAGACTGGGGGGCCAAAAGTGGCACGAAAATGGTTCGGGGCCAGGCTTCCAAGGCAAAGCCTGAGAGGCCCTAACTGAAACGAGAAGTGTTCAGGGCCAGACTTGCAAGCAAAAGATTGGGGGGGTCCAAACTGGATCGAGAGAGTTCGGGGCCAGGACAGCAAGGCAAAGCCTGGTGGACCAAAACTGGAATGAGAAGGGTTTGGGGACAAGCCTGCAAGGCAAAGGCTGGGGAGCCAAAAGTGGAAGGTAAAGGCTGGGGGCAAAAACTGCAAGGAGAAGGTTTGGGGCCAGGCTAACAAGGCAAAGACTTGGGGGCCAAAACTGGAATGAGAAGGGTTTGGGTCCAGAGCTGCAGAGCAAGGCTGCGAGGGGCAAAACTGGAAGTCAAAGGCTGGGAAGCCCAACCTGGAATGAGAAGGGTTGGGGCCAGGTCTGCAAGCCAAAGGCTGGGGAGGCCCAAACTGGAACGAGAAGCGTTTGGGGCCAGGCCTGTAATGCAAACGCTGGGGGACACAATTTTGGAACGAGAGTGATCGGGCCAGGCCTTCAAGACAAAGGCAAAGGCAGGGGGGCCCAAACAGGAATAAGAAGGGTTCTGGGCCAGGCCTAAAAGGTGAAGGCTTAGGGCCCAAAATTGGAAAGAGACAGGTTCGGGGCCAGGCCTGCAAGGAAAAGGATCGGGAGGAGGGGGGCAAAACTGGAATGAGAAGGGTTCAGGGCCAGTCCGGCAAGGCAAAGGCTGGGGGGGCTAAACAGGAACCATAAGAGTTCAGGGCCTGGCCTGCAAGGCAAAAGCTGTGGGAGCAAACCTGGATCAAGAAAAGTTTGGGGCCAGACCTGCAAGACCTCAAACTCATTTAGTTTTAGTTTGGCTCCTGCAGCCTGTGCCTTGAAGGTCTGGACCTGAACCCTTTGGGTATCTGTTTGCCCCCCGCCACAAGGGTTTACCTTGCAGGTAAAGCCCTGAACCCTTTTGGTTCCAGTTTGGCCACCACAGCCTTTTCTTTGCATGTTTAGCCCCTAACCCTTTTTGTTCAGATTTAGGCACTGCACCCTTTGCCTTTCAGGTTTGACCCTGAGCAATTTTTGTACCAGTTTGCCCCTCCCCACCCAAAGTTTGCCCTGAAAATTTAGCCAAGATCCCTTTCGGTTCCCATTTGGGCCCCCTAGAGTTTGCCTTGCAGGATTGGCCCCAAACTCTTTTCGTTCCAGTTGGGGTCCCGCAGACCTTGCCTGGCAAGTTGGGCCTGGAAAGCTTTGGGTTCCAGTCTGGTTTCCACAGCTATTGCCTTGCAAGTTTGGCCCTGAACCTGTTTCGTTTCAGTTTGGGTCCTGCAGCCTTTGCTTTGCAGGGTTGGCACCAAACCCTTCTGGTACCAGTTTGGCCCCCACAGAGTTTGCTTTGGGACACCTAGAGTTAGCCTTGCAGGTTTGACCCCAAACCCTTTTCGTTCCAGTTTTGGCCTCAGAGCCTATGCCTTGCAGGTTTGGCCCCGACCCCTTTTGCTTCCAGTTTGGACCCCACAGCCCCTGCCTTGCAGGTTTGGCCCCGAGTCCTTTGGGTACCAGTTTGGGCAGTGTAGGGTTTGACTTGCAGGTTTGGCCCCAAACCTCTCTCATTCCAGTTTGGGCCAGGCAGCCTTTGCCTTGCAGGTTTGGCCCCTAACCCTTTTGGTTCCAGTTTGGGCCCCACAGCCTTTGCCTGGCAAGTTTGGCCCAGAGCCCTTTTGGTTCTAGTTTGGATCCCACAGCCCTTGCCTTGCAGGTTTGGCCCCGAGTCCTTTGGGTTCCAGTTTGGGCAGCATAGGGTTTGCCTTGCAGGTTTGGCCCCAAACCTCTCTCATTCCAGTTTGGGTCAAGCCGCCTTTGCCTTGCAGGTTTGGCCCCCAACACTTTTTACTCCATTTTGGCCCCCCTTCAGCGTTGGCCTGGCAGGTTCGTCCCCAAACCCTTTTCATTTCAGTTTAGGCCCAGCAACCTTTGCCCTGCAGGTTTGTCACCCCAACCTTAGCCTTGCAGTTTAGGTCCCGAACCTTTTTGGTTCCAGTTTGGTACCCAGAGCCTTTGCCTTGCATGTTTGACACCGAACCCTTTTGGTTCCAGTTTGGGCCCTGCAGCCTTTGCCTCGTGGTTTTGTATCCCCAGTCTTTGCTTTGCAGGTTTGGCCCCAACCCTTTTGGTTCCAGTTTGGGGCCCTAGAGCTTACCCTGCATGTTTGGCCCTGAACCCTTTTCATTTAGGTTTGGGCCCGGCAGCCTCTGCCTTGCAGGTTTGGCCCCAAACCCTTTTCGTTCCCATTTGAGCCCCGCTGACTTTGCCTTGCAGGTTGGGCCCCGAACACTTTTGGCTCCAGTTTCGGACCCGCAGGCTTTGCCTTGCAGATTTGGCCCCGAACATTTTGGTTCCAGTTTGGGCCCCCGCAGCCTTGCCTTGCAAGTTTGCCCCCCGATTCTTTGCCTTGAAGCTTTGGCCCTGAACTTTTTGGTTCCAGTTTGGGCCCCACATTCTTTCTCTTGCATGTTTGGCCCCGAACTCTTTTGGTTCCAGTTAGGACTGCCTAGTTTCCTTTGCAGATTTGGCCCCGAACCCTTTTGGTTTCAGTCTGGGCCCCACAGCCTTTGCTTTTCAGATTTGGCGCTGAACACGTTTGGTTCTATTTGGGCCCTGAAGTCTTTTCCTTGCAGGTTTGGCACTGAACCCTTTTTCTTCCAGGTTTGCCCCCCCGGCCCACCACCCCACCAGCCTTTGCCTTGCAGGTTTGTCCCCAAACCTTTTAGGTTATAGTTTGCTTCCCCAACCTTTCCTTGCAGCTTTTTCCCTGAAAACCTTTGGTTCCAGTTAGGGCCCTGCAGCCTTTGCCTTGCTGGTTTGGCCTGGAACGCTTTTGGTTCCAGTTTAGGCTCCCTAGAGTTAGACTTGCAGGTTTGGCCCCGATCCCTTTTCGTTTAGGTTAGGGGCCACAGTCTTTGCCTTGCAGCTTGCTCCGAACCCTTTTGGTTCCAGTTTGGGCCCTGCACCCTTTGCCTTGCAGGTTTGCCCCACCAACCATTGCTTTGCAGATTTGGTCCCGTATTCTTTTCGTTTCAGTTTGGGTCCCCCAGACTTTGACTTGCAGGTTTGTCCCCAAACCCTTTTCTTTCAGGTTTGGGCTTGCAGCTTTTGTCCCCTAACCCTTTTTGTTCCATTTTGGCTCCCCCAGAGTTTGCCTTTCAGGTTTGTCCACCCCTACTCCCAGCCATTGCCTTGCTGATCTGGCCCGGAATCCTTTTGGTTTCAGTTTGGGCCCCTCAGCCTTTGCCTTGCAGGTTTGGACCTGAACCCTTTTGGTTCCAGTTTGGACCCCGCAGTCTTTGCCTTGCAGGTTGAGTCCCAAACCCTTCTCGTTCAAGTTTGGGCCAGGCAGCCTTGGCCTTGAAGGTTTGGTCCTGAACTGTTTTTTTCCAGTTTGGGCCCCACAGACTTTGCCTTCCTGGTTTGACCCCCAATCCTTTTTGTTCCATTTTGGTCCCTCCAGAGTTTCCCTTGCCGATTTGGCCCTGAACCCTTTTCATTAAAGTTTGGGCCTAGCAGCCTTTACCTTGCAGGTTTGGCCCTGAACCCTTTTGATACCAGTTTGGCCGTCCCAGAGTTTGTCTTGCAGGTCTGTCCCTGAACCCTTTCCTTTTCAGTTTGTGCCCTGCAGCCTTTGCCTTGCAGGTTGGCTCCTGAACCATTTTCGTTCCAGTTTGGGCCCCGCAGCATATGTCTTGCAGGTTTGGCGGAGAACTCTTTTGGTTCCAGTTTGGATCCCGCAGCCTTTGCCTTGCAGGGTTCCCCCCAACACCCTCCCCAGTCTTTGCTTTGCTGGTTTGGTCCCGAACTCTATCATTCCAGTTAGGGCCCCGCAGCCTTTGCTACTACAGGTTTGGCCCCGAACCCTTTAGTTCCATTTTAAGCCCCACAGTCTTTGCTTTGCAGGTTTGGCCCTGAACTCTTTTGGTTCCACTTTGGGCCCCTCAGCTTTTGCCTTCCAGATTTGGCCCTGTACCCTTTGTTTGTTTCCTCTAACCTGTTCTTTCCCCTAGCCTAACCTTTTCCCCTTGCCTTACCTTTTCCCCTGGCCTAACATTTACCTCTAGCCTAACCATTTCCCTAGGCCTAAATATTTCCCCTGGCCTAACCTATTCCTCTAGGCTAACCTCTTCCCCTGGCCTAACCTCTTCTCCTCACCTCACCTAATCAGATTGACCCATGTGGAGCTCACATTCTTAATCCCCATTTTACAGATGAAGTAAGTGAAACACAGAGAAGTTAAGTGACTTGTCCAAGGTCTCACAGCAGGCAAGGAGTGGAGCCAGAATCAGAACCCACGTTCTCGTTCTCCCAAGCCCATGCTCTTGCTACTAGGCCATGTTGTCGTGGGCAGGGAATGTGTCTGTCCTACTGAACTCTCCCAAGAGCGTAGTACAGTGCTCTGCTCACATTAAGAACTCCCTCAATCCGATTGATTGATTAAAGGTGCAGAACTGCATGCTGAATAGAATTCAATTTCTACTCTAATACCTGCTTCCTGTCCTCCCAGCCCACACTCCTGATGACTTCAGCTCAGGCAGGAGTCTGCACAACTCTGTTTCTCAGAGAGAAATAGGGTAGAGATACTGATAGATACCCCAACCTCCTGACATTGGATCACACAAGCTTCTGCACTGAGCCCAGACAGGTCTCTTTTCTTGGGGATGAGGCTGGGCAGTGACCCTGTAATCAGGATTATAGTTCCAGGGAAGCTTGCCCTGTCTTTAGAATGAAGAAGCCTGGGTCTTCCTTCACGTTCCAGGCCTGGTCACCAACCTTTCTCATTCTGGTTCTCATTCTAGCAGAAGAGGGAAGGGGGAAAAGCGGGGGCAGGAGAGGAAATGGAGCAGAGCGAAAGGGGGGGCTCAGTCTAGGAAAGCTTCTTGGAGGAGGTGAGCTCTCAGTAGGGCTCTGATGAGGGGATGAGCATTAGTGTGGCAGATGTGAGGAGGAAGGGCATTCTAGGACAGCGGTAGGACGAGGGCCAGGGGTCGTCGGCGGGATAAGTGTGAACGGGTGACAGTGAAGAGGTGAGCGGGAGAGGAGTGGAGTGTACAGGGTGGGCAGTAGAAAGAGAGAAGGGAGGTTGAAGTAGGACGGGACAAGGTGATGAAGAGCCTTGAAGCCAAGCGTGTGGAGTTTTTCTTTCGTGCCAAGGTTGATAGGCAACCACTGGAGGTTTTTGAGGAGCGTAGTGACTTGCCCAGAGCGTTTCTGTAAGAAGATGATCTGGGCAGCGGAATGAAGAATAGACAGGAGTGGGGTGAGACAGGAGGAAGGGAGATCTGAGAGGCGGCTGACACAATAATCCAGTCGGGATGTTATGAGAGCTTCTACCAGCATGATAGCCATTTGCATGGAGAGGAAATGGGGCATCTTGGTGATATAGTAAAGGTGATATTGTTCCAGTTTTGGCCCCCCTGCCTTTGCCTTCCAGACCTGGCCCAGAACCCTTCTCGTTCCACTTTGGGTCCCCCGGCCTTTGCCTTGGAGGCCTGTCCCCCAGACCTTCTTGTTCCAGTTTGGGTCCTCCTACTTTTGCCTTTCAGACCTGGTCCCAAATCCTTCTCGTTCCATTTTGGGCCTCCCTGCCTTTGGTTTGCAGAGCGGGCCCTGAACCATTCTGCTTCCAGTTTGGGCCCCACTGCCTTTATCTTGCTGGCCTGGCCTGGAACCCTTCATGTTCCAGGCCTGGCCGGCAACCCTTCTCATTCTAGTTTTGGTCCCCCTGTGGCTTTTGCCTTTCAGTCCTGGCCCCGAGCACTGCTCGATCCAGTCTGGGCCCCTCCCTCCCCCACCGTTGCCTTCAAGATCTGCCCTGCCCCACCCCGGAGAAATCCACACGACTTCTAGGATCCTTCAGACATCTCCTCCCAGCTGTGTCAGGATACATGGACCAAATCACATTCTTTGACCTCTCCCAAGACTCCAGATAGCGGAATACGTCCTTCTAATTACCAAGCCTCTTGGCACTCTGGGGTTGGGGTTCGTTTTAGGGTAGGGATTAGAGTTTGGTTAGAATTAGGGCTAGGGCTCCGCCTATGACCAAGGTTAGGATTACCCTAACCCTACCCTACCTTAGAGCTTTGGCTAACACCAGGGTTAGGGTTGTTTTAGGGTGAAGTTTAGGATTTGCGTTAGCGATAAACTCCCAAAGGGGTGAGGGGAAAAAGTAAGGGTTAGGGCAAGGTTCAAGGCTTGGCCTGGGCCTAAGGTTAGGGATAAATTTAAAGTTAAGCTTGGAGTTAAGGTTGCTTTTATTTTTAAGATTAGGCTATGGGTTACGGCTACGCCTAAGGCAATCATTAAGATCAGGTTGGGGTTAGGCTTACAAGTTTGGTCCTAGGCTAAGGTTAGGGTTAGGGATCCATCTCTGAATAAGGTTAGGTTTATGGTTCGTGTTCAGGTCCTAACCTGAACTGGGTTTAATGCTGGGGTTAGGTCTAGGATCAACGTTAGTTTCAAGGTGAGGATTAGGGTTAAGGCTAAGGCTAATGCTAGGGTTGAAACCAGGTTTATGGTTACGGCTACGGTGAGTGTAAGGGTCAATTTTGGGTTTACTTCAGTCTTAGGGCTAGTTTGGTGTTAAGGGTTACCTAGGGGTAGTGTTAGGATTTGGTTTGGGGAGAGTACTTAGTTTAAGTCTTAGTATTATGATGGGGTTTAATATTAGTTTTAAGATTAGGACTAGGGCTACTTTTATGGTTAAGGCTCTGTCAGTGTTATATTCAAGGCTATGACTGGGGTGAGGGTTAGGTTAAAGTTTGCTGTTAGAGTTACCGTTAGGGTTAGCATTAAGGTTAAGGCTAAAGGTAGGTTTAGTGTTGGGGCTGGGGATAGGTAAGGGTTAGGTATATGGTTAAGGTCAAGGCTATGGGGAGGGTAAAGGTTTGTGGTAGACAGGGTTAGAGTTCAATTTCAGGTTTTGACTAGTGCTAGGACTAGGGCAAGAGATTGGGCTTAAAATTAAAGTGTGCTTTAGGGTTAGCACTAGGGATACCATTACGTTTAGGGTTAGGTTGAGGCTTAAGGCAAAATTTAGGGTTAGGGAGAGGATTTAGGTTAAAACACTAGGGCTAGTGTTTGGGATGGGGTTACAACTAAACCCAAGGTTTATGGTGAATGTGAGGCTTAGGGTTAGGGCTTGGGCTAGGCTTTGGAGTACTGTTAGTGTTAGAGCTTAGGGATCGGGGTTAGGCTATGGTGAAAGTTAGAATTAGGGTTAGGGCTAGTGTGAGGGTTAAAGCTAAGGATAGTTGGAATTTGGGTTAGGGTTTAGAGGAACTAATTAGGGTTAGGTTATGAGTAAGGTTGTGTGCTAGAGTCGGGGTAAGGTTTAGGCATAGAGTTAAGGTTTAGATTCAGGTTCGATTAGGGTTATGCTTAAGACTAGGTTTAACACTAGTGTTTAGGTTAGGGCTAGGGCTAGGCCTAGGGCAAAGCTGAAATTTAGGATGAGATTTTGGATTAGAGTTCGGTTTAATGTTAGGATTAGGGTTTGAGCGAGGGTTCCTGTACTGTGAAGAATAGATTTGGGGTAGGGGTAGGGGCAAAGGTAGGGGCGGGGCTACCAATATGTCTACAATTAGGGGAAGAGATAGAGTTAGGGTTAAGATTTAATGGTAGAGTTAGGGTCAGTAATAGGTTTAGGGCTAGGATGGGTCATAGGGCTAGGGTTAGGGTTCAGGTTTGCATTAGAGTTAGCGTTAGGAAAGCGTTTGAGAAGGCTAGGGCTTTAGGATGGTGTTTACGATTAGGGTTAGGATTTGAGCTACGGCTAGATATTTAGTTTGGGGTAGTGTTAGATTCAGGTTTAGAGTTAAGGTTAAGGTGGAGGTGTTGTGTAGGGTTAGGATTAAAGTTAGGGTTAAGGTTGTGATTGCATTTGGGGCTAGTGTTAAGGCTAGGGCTAGGGCTAATGCTACAGTTAATGTTAGCACTATGCCTAGGGTTAGGATTAAAATGATTTTAAATTCAAAATCTCGGGTTAAGGTAATGGCTAGTGTTAAGGTTAGGGTTAAGCAGTGTTAAGACTAGGCTTAAGAGTTAAGGTTAGGGCTAGAGTAAAGTTTAGGGTTTGGTTAGAGTTGGGTTTAAATTTGGAGCTAGGGTTAGGGGTAGGACTAGGGTTGAGGCTATGGTTAGGGTTTGGGATTAGCTGTATGCTAATTTAGGATTCGATGTGGAGTTAGGATGATGATAAGGAATGGGGTTAGGTTTAGGATTGCTGACCAAAGAAGTTTCCCTTCCCTGAAGTTCTACTACACAGGACCTTGGCCTACCAACTCCTGCCTGGATTGAAGTAGTGTGCAGCTCCTGAATAGCTGTACACGACAGCTGAGATCCTCTGTTACTTTAATCCTGAATATTGGAACGGCACATTTGCAAAATGTCTACTTGACCTCCTAGTGGCATTTGGTGCCGAACGGGTTTCAACGTTAATGACTTTATAAGGATAGAGAAAAACACACATTCTATCAACGTTTGTATTTAACCGGCCCATTTAGCTGGATGAAAGAACAGTGGCAGATGCAGCACACTAAACTCCGAATGGGATGCGCTGTGCAATGCAAGGATCAGTATAGGTATCTTCTGACCCTGAAAAATGCTGAAAATGATAAACGCATCTCACAGAACTCGTTATGGAGGGCAAATTGCAGGGCAAGGATCGGTATAGACTTCTTCTGTTTCTGCGTTATATGTTTCATCTCTCTGAACAGTTGAAATTTCATGAAGTTCTCCTTCAGCATTTCTTGCCAGAAGGGTATCAACCCAAGTAACTTTTCACAGCATAGGAAAACTGCCCATTCACTCAACTCATTCACTCTTAATTACCAGGAGAGTAGCAAGATGATTCGTGTGGAGGACTAGCAATCTCAAGGGCTGTAGACCGCAGACCGAAGATCAGTGAGGATATCTGCTATTGCCGTACTACGTTTCTAGATGAAATTGATCATTTGAAATTTCAATTTGCTTTCACATAGCTTTCCATGGCATAGGGATTTCAGCGCAAGCGGTTTGGTAGGACTGAAAGACCAACAGAATCAAACCAATTAGTCTTAAGGCAACTTGGACTACCTTGCAATAGGAAAGAAACATGATCCACGCAGAAATAGAGAATCACAAGGGGCTGCCTTTTTGCAGGGGAAGGATCAGGGAAGAGACATATTCTCTCTCTCAGTTCTTTCTGTTTTCCATAGAACTTGAAGTGTTAAGCTTTCATGAAGCACCCATTCTGTATTTCGTCCCAGAGGGGATTCAACACAAGGAGCTTTTACAGAATGGAGAGAAGGCAAAATGGCTGATGGCATTCACTCTATCTTACAAGGCTAGAAGAAAAATGACTCCTTAAGAAGACTAACTTCCTGTTGAGCAAGGATCAGAGTAGATATCATCTGTCATCTCGGTGGTGCACTACCTGGAAATAAACATCTGAATGTCCAAGAAAAGTTCAAGTAGCATTTCGTGCCACAGGGGGTTTCAATGCGAGTGGCTTTGACTGGATGGCAAGAGCATACGTTCTGTCAATTTTCTTATGTCTACATTGAGATCTACAAGAAAAATGATGCACGCATCTCACAGAATTCGCTATGGATTGCAAACTGCAGTGCAAGGATGGGAATAAGTATCTTCTATTCCTGGGTTAGATTTTTCACCTCTCTTGAAGAGTTGAAATTTCATGAAGTTCCCCTTTCGCATTTCTTGCCAGAAGATGGTCAACCTAAGTGACTTTTCACAAAATAGGAAAACCAGCTATTCGCTCAACTCATTCACCCTTAATTATCAGGAGAGAAGTAAAATGATTCATGTGGAGGGCTAACATTCTGATGGGTTTGTACACTGCAGACCGAAGATCAGTGAAGATATCGTCTATTGTCGTACTACGAATATAGGCGAACCTGAACAATTGAAATTTCATTTTCCTTTCACAGAAGCTTTCTGTGGCATGTCGATTTCAGTGCAAGTGGTTTGGTAGGATTCAGAGACCAACGGAATCAATCCAATGTCTTAATGCAACTTGCCAGACCAAGCAATATGAAAGAAAAATGATAGATGTAGAAATCGAGACCCTTAAGAGGCTGCCTACTGCAGGGGAAGGATCGGGGAAGAGACATCTTCTCTGCCACCTTTTATCATTTTCCATAGAACTTGAAGAATTGAAACTTCTTGAAGCCCCCATCATCCCCGAGGGGTTTCAAAGCAAGAGCTTTAACAGAATGGAGTAAAGGCACAATCGCTGATCGCGTTCACTCTATTGTAGAAGTCTAGAAGAAAAATGACTCCTGGAGAATCCCAACTTCCTTCTGAGCAAGGATCAGAGGAGATAGCATCCGTGATCTCATTGATGTACTACCTGGAAATGAACATTTGAACGTCCAAGAAGAGTTCTGATAACATTTCGTATCACACGGGGTTTCAGTGCAAGTGGTTTTGATTGGCCCGGAGAACTCACATTCAGTGAATTTTCTTATTTGACTGGTTTGCTTTCCCATCTAGAACACAAATGATACATGCATCTTGCAGACCTCTTCCTGGGTTGCAGACTGCAGTGGAAGGATCCTTGTGGGCATATTTTCCCTCCATATTTACTATTCTGCATGGAATTGAAATGTTTCTGCATTTACCATTTTACGTGGAAGTAACTTTGAAATTAGAAGTAGGGTCTATAAAACATTATGTGCCAGTGAGGATTCACAGCAAGTGGATCTGAAGGGACTGGAGACAATGCACATTCAAGCGTCAAATTCACTTTGGGTTAACAGGCTAGAAGAACAACGAGTCAAGCAGAGGACTAGACTCCTGAAGTGTTGTTTGGATCGTGCTGAGATCCTCTCTTAAACTGGAATTATAGACCTGAATATTTGCCAAATGTTGAGTTTATTTGGCATTTGGTGCCAAACGGGTTTCAACGCTATTGAAAGTATTAGCCTGGAGAGAAACACATAGTCAATCAACTTCCTTAATTAAATAAGGACCTTTTTGGCTGGATGATAGAACGATGGCAGATGCAGAACACTAACCTTCGAATGGGTTGCATACCGCAGCGGCAGGATCGGTGTAGGTATCGTCTGTTTCTGCGTTCTATTTTACATGTCTCTGAAGATTTGATATTTCATGAAGTTCCCTTCAAGCATTTCTTACAAGAACAGAATAGGGAAATTGCCCGTTCACTCAACTCATTCTTTTTTACTTAGTGGGTGAGAAGTAAAAATGACTCGTGCAGAAGGCTTATCCTTCTGGTGGGCTGTTCACTGCAGCCCGAGGATCAGTGTGGATATCTTCTATTATAGATGAACCTGAGCATTTGACATTTCAATGTGCGTTTCCGTGGCTTTTTGTACCACAATGGCTTCACCGCCAGTGTTTGGTTCAGATTGAGAAAGCAACAGGATCAATCCAATGTCTTCAGTTCACCTTGGCATACCTAGCCGTATGAAAGAAAAATGATGCACGCAGAAATAGAGATTCTTATGGGGCTGCCTCCTGCAGGCGAAGGATCGGGGAAGACATCTTTTCTATCCCCAGAACTTGAAGAGTTGAAATTTCATGAAGCACTCATTTAGTATTTCGTCCCAGAGGGGTTTCAATGCAAGAGCCTTTTACAGAATGGTGAAAATGAACAATTGCTCATCGCGTTCTCTCTACGTTATTAGAAGAAAAATGACTTACGGAGATGCCTAACTTCGCGTTGAGCAACTCTCAGAGTAGATATCATCTGTGATCTCATTGGTGCACTACCTGGAAATGAACATTTGAACGTCTAAGGAAAGTTCAGATAGCATTTCGTGCCACACGGGGTTTCAGTGAAAGTGCCTTTGACGGGATGGCGAGGACACACATTCAGTCTGTTTCTAATATAACTGGTCTTCCTTGCGATCTACTTGAAAAATTGATACATGCATCTTCCAGAACTCATTCTGGATTGCAAACTGCAGGGCCCAGATCGGTATAGATATCTTCTGTTTCTGCGTTACATTTTTCACCTCTCTTGAAGAGTTGAAATTTCATGAAGGTCTCCTTAGCATAACTTGCAGAAGGGGGTCAACCTTAGTGAGTTTTCACAGAATAAGAAAACCGCCCATTCACTCAACCCATTCACTCTTAATTAGCAGGAGAGCAGTAAAATGATTCATTTGGAGGCTTAGCATTCTGAAGACTGAGAATCAGTAAGGATATCTTCTATTGCCGTAAGACAGTTAAACATGAAACTGAACTTTTGAAATTCCATTTTGCTTTCATTTAGTGCCATCCTGATTTCAGCACAAGTGGTTTGGTAGGACTAAGAGGCCAACGCAGTCAATCCAATATCTTAATACAACTTAGCAAACCTAGGAATATGAAAGAAAAAGGATCCACGCAGAAATAGAGATTCTTATGCAGCTGCCTACTGTAGGGGAAAGGATTGGGGTAGGCATCTTTTCCATCTCTTCTTACCATTTTCTATGGAACTTGAAGAATTTCAGTTTCATATAGTATTTCATCCCCGAGGGGTTTCAACGTAACAGCTGTTGACAGAATGGAGAAAAGGCACAAATTGCCCCTCACACCCACTCTTATCTTAGAAGGCTGGAAGAAAAATGACTCATGGATAAGGCTAGCTCTCTGTTGAGCAAGGATCAGAGTAGATATTATCTGGGAGCTCAATGCTGGACCATGTGGAAATGAACATTTGAGCGTCCAAGAAGAGTTCAGCTAACATTTCTTGCCACACGGGATATGATTGGCGAGAACACACAGTCAATTTTCTTATGTAACTGGTCTACTTTGCGATCTTGATGAAAAATGCTACACGCGTCTTACAGAACTCATCATGGGTTGCAAACTGCAGTGCAAGGATCGGCGTTGGTATCTTCTGTTTCTGCGTCATATTTTTCATCTCTCTGAACAGTTGAAATATCATGAAGTTCCCCCTTAGCCTTTCTTGCCAGAAGGGTGTCAACCTAGATGACTGTCACAGCATAGGAAAACCCGCCCATTCAGTCAATTCATTCTCACTGAATTCACAGGAGAGAAGCCAAAATGATTCATATCGATATGACGCAAATGATTCCTTTTCATTCATATTATGAATGAAACGTTCATATTGTTCCCATTCTGATGAGCTGTACACTGCATACTGAGGATGGGTGAGGATATCTTCTATTGCCCTACTACGGTTATAGATGAAACTGAACATTTGAAATTTCAATTTACTGTCATACAGCTTGATGTGCCATACTGGTTTCAGCGCAAGGGGTTTGGTAGGATCGGAATCAATGCAATGCCGTAATGCAACTTGGCATAGCTAGCAATGTGAAAGAAAAACGATCCACGCAGAAGTAGAGATTCTTAAGAGGCTGCCTACTGTAAGTCGACGGATTGGGATAAACATCTTCTCTCTCAGGTAATACTATATTCCGTGACATTGAAGAGTTGAAATTTCATTAGGCACCCATTGACTATTTCATCCCCGAGGGGCAACAGCACACGAGTCTCTCTCAGAAGAGAGAAAAGGCTCCTCACATTTACTGTAACCTAGAAAGCTAGAAGGCTAAAATAACTCATATACAAAAGCCCAACTTCCTGATGGCATGAACACTGCCGGGTAATTGGTGCACTACATGGAAATGAACATTTGAACGTCCAAGAAGAGCTCAGATAACGTTTCGTGCCATACGCGTTTCAAGGCAGGTAGTTTGTTCAGATTAAGAGAGCCCTGCAGAGTACCTAGCAATGTGAAAGAAAAATGATCTACGCCAGAAGCCAGGTTCTTAAGGATTCTCCCGAGGCATCTTCTCTATGAGTTCTTACTATCTTACATGGAACTTGAAGAGTTGAAATTTCATAAAACACCCATTTAGTATCTCTTCCCAGAGGGGTTTAACCACAAGAGCCTTGGTCAAAATGGAGAAAACACACAATAGCTCCTCACATTCACTCTATCTTAGAAGGCTAAAACAGAAAGATGACTTCACGGTGAAGCCTAACTGCCTGATGAGCTGAACACTGCAGTGTGAGGATCAGCGTGGATATCATCTGTTACCTCATTGGTGTGCTACTTCACAAAAAGCAGTTGAATGCCCAAAGAGTGTTCCGATAACATTTCGTTCCAAACGGGGCTTCCATCCAAGTCCTTTTTGACAGGACAGCGAGAAACACATGTTCAGTCCACTTTCTTATCTACCTGGTCCAGTTTGTGGGCTAGAAGAAAAATGATACACGCATCAGGCAGCATTCGAGATGGGTTGCCAACGGCTGAGCCAGGGTCAGCGTGGGCATCTGCTCTCTCGGTATTTACTATTTTGCATGAACTTGAAGAATTGGTATTTCTGGAAGCTTCTGGCAAAAACTGGAACCAGAAGGGTCAGGGGACAGGCTTGCAAGGCAAAGGGGGGTGGTGACGGAGGGAGTTGGGCCGGGGGGGTGGCGGCGTTGTCCTAAAAAGAACGAGAATGGTTCGGGGCCAGGTCTGGAAGACGAAGTCAGGGGTACCCAAACTAGATCGACAACATTTCAGGACCAGGTCTGGAAAGCCAAAGAATGGGGGACACAGAGTGGAACAAGAAGCGTTGGGGGCCAGGCCTGCAAGACAAAGGCAGTGGGGCCCACACTGAAGTGAGAAAGGTTTGGGCCAGGTCTGTAACAAGAAACGTTTGGGGCCAAGCCTGAAAGTCAAACTTGGGGTGCCCAAACTAGAATGTGAAGGGTTCGGGGCCAGGTCTGGAAGGCAAAGGTTGGGGGACCAAACCTGGAAGGCACAGGCCAGGTGGGGAAAACTCGAACAAAAGGTGTTGGGGGACACATCTGGAAGACAAAGTTGGGGGGACCCAAAGTGGATCGAGAGGGGATCAGAGCCAAGTCTGGAAGTCAATGGCAGGGAGCCCAAAATGGAACGAGAGGGGTTCGGGGCAAGAGTTGGAAGGGAACTACAGTGGGCGGGGCGGGGCAGACCTTGAAGGCAATGGTGGGGAGGGAGGGGCCCAAACTGGATGGAGCAGTGCTCAGGGCCAGGACTGGAAGACAAAAGCCACAGGGGGACCAAAACTAGAATGAGAAGGGTTGGCGGCCAGGCCTGGAACGTGAAGGGTTCGGGGCCAGGCCTGCAAGAAAAAGGCAGTGGGGCCCAAACTGGAAGCAGAATGGTTCAGGGCCCGCCCTGCAAGGCAAAGGCAGGGAGGCCCAAAATGGAACGAGAAGGATTTGGGACCAGGTCTGAAAGGCAAAATTAGGGGGACCCAAACTGAAACAAGAAGGTCTGGGGGACAGGCCTCCAAGGCAAAGGCCGGGGGACCCAAAGTGGAACGAGAAGGGTTTGGGCCAGGTCTGGAAGTCAAAGGCAGGGGGGCCAAAACTGGAACAATATCACCTTTACTGTATCACCAAGATGCCCCATTTCCTCTACATGCAAATGGCTATCGTGCTGGTAGAAGCTCTCATAACATCCTGACTGCATTATTGTGTCAGCCACCTCTCAGATCTCCCTTCCTCCTGTCTCTCCCCACTCCTGTCTATTCTTCATTCCGCTGCCCGCATCATCTTCTTACAGAAACGCTTGGGGCAAGTCACTCCCCTACTCGAAAACCTCCAGTGGTTGCCTATCAACCTTGGCACGAAAGAAAAACTCCTCACGCTTGGCTTCAAGGCTCTCCATCACCTTGTCCCGTCCTACTTCAACCTCCCTTCTCTCTTTCTACTGCCCACCCTGTACACTCCACTCCTCTCCTCTTCACCTCTTCACTGTCACCCGTTCACACGTATCCCACCGATGACCCCTGGCTCACGTCCTACCGCTGTCGTAGAATGCCCTCCCTCCTCACGTCTGCCGCACTAACTCTCATCCCCTCATCAGAGCCCTACTGAGATCTTACCTCCTCCAAGAAGCTTTCCCAGAGTGAGCCCCCCCTTTCGCTCTGTGCCGCTTCCCCTCCCCCACCACTGCTCCCCCTTCTCTCTTCTGCTAGAATGAGAACCAGAATGAGAAGCGTTGGCAGTCAGGCCTGGAACGTGGAGGAAGACCCAGGCTTCTTCATTCTAAAGACAGGGCAAGCTTCCCTGGAACTATAATCCTGATTGCAGCATAACTGCACAGACTCAGTCCCCAGAAAAGAGACCTGTCTGGGCTGAATGCAGAAGCTTGTGGGATCATTGTCAGGAGGTTGGGGTATCTATCAGTATCTCTACCCTATTTCTCCCTGAGAAACAGAGTTGTGCAGACTTCTGCCTGAGCTGAAGTCATCGGGAGTGTGGGCTGGGAGGACAGGAAGCAGGTATTAGAGTAGAAATTGAATTCCATCCAGTATGCTGTTCTGCACCTTTAATCAATCAATCAGATTGATGGAGTGCTTAATGTGAGCAGAGGACTGCACTAAGCTCTTGGGAGAGTTCAGTAGGACAGACACATTCCCTGCCCACGACAACAAGGCCTAGTAGCAAGAGCACAGGCTTGGGAAAACGAGAACGTGGGTTCTGATTTTGGCTCGACTCCTTGTCTGCTGTGAGACCTTGGACAAGTCACTTAACTTCTCTGTGTTTCACTTACTTCATTTGTAAAATAGGGATTAAGAATGTGAGCTCCACATGGGTCAATCTGATTAGGTGAGGTGAGGGGAAGAGGTTAGGCCACGGGAAGAGGTTAGCTTAGAAGAATAGGTTAGGCCAGGGGAAATGTTTAGGCCTAGGGAAATGGTTAGGCTAGAGGTAAAGGTTAGGCCAGGGGTAAAGGTAAGGCAAGGGGAAAAGGTTAGGCTAGGGGAAAGAATAGGTTAGAGGAAACAAACAAAGGGTACAGGGTCAAATCTGGAAGGCAAAAGCTGATTGGCCCAAACTGGAACGAAAAGGGTTCGGCTCCAAACCTGCAAGGCAAAGGCTGAGGGGTCCAAACTGAAACCAAAAGGATTCCGGGCCAAATCTGCAAGGCAATGGCTGGGGGTGGGGGGGACAAACCTGAAAGACCAACTCTGGGGGAGCCAAAATGGAACAAAAAGAGTTAGGGGCCAAACCTTCAGGACAAAGGCTGCAAGCTCAAACCTGAACGAAAAGGGTTTGGGGACAACCCTGCAAGTCAAAGTCTGGGGGACCCAAACTGAAACGAAAAGAATACGGGGCCAAATCTGCAAGGCAATGGTGGGTGGGGCAAACCTGCAAGGCAAAGGGTGCAGTGCCCAAACTGGAACCAAAAGGGTTCGGGGCAAGCTGCAAGGCAAAGACTGCGGCCCCTAACCTAAACAAAAAGGGATCGGGGCTAAACCTGCAAGTCAAACTCTAGGGAGCCCAAATCGGAACCCAAAGCGTTCGGGGCCAAAACTGCAAGGCAAAGTCTGCAGGACCTACACTGAAACCAAAAGGGCTTGGGACCAAACCTGCAAGGCAAAGGCTGCCTGGCCCAAATTGGAAAGAGAGGGGTTCTCGGCCCTCCCTGCAAGGCAAAGTCTGCGGGGCCCAAACTGGAAAGACAAGGGTTCATGGCCAAACCTGCAAGGCAAAGGCTACGGGACCCAAATCTGAACAGAAAGGATTCGGGGCCTAACCTGCGAGGCAAATTCTAGGGGCCCAAACTGGAACAAGAAGGGTTTGGGTCCCAACCTGCATAGCAAAGTATGGGGATCCCAAACTGGAATGAAAAGGGTATGGGGCCAAATCTGCAAGGGACAGGCTGCAGGGGCCAAAAAGACAAGAAAAGAGTAAGGGGCCAACTTTGCAAGGCAAAGCCTGCAGGGCCTAAAATGGAACCAAAAGGTTTCAGGGCCAAACCTGTGCCGCAAAGTCTGGGAGGGGAAACCTAGAACGAAAAGGGTTTGGTGACAAATTTCTAAGACAAAGCTTCGCGGGGCAAATCGGGAAGGAAAAGCGTTCTGGGCCAAACCTGCAAGGCAAAGGTGGAGGGGCCCTAATTGGAACCAAAAGGGTTGGGAACCAAACCTGCAAGTCAAAAACTGCCAGGCCCCAAATGAAACCAAAAGGGTTCTGGGCCAAACCTGCAAAAGCAAACTCTAGGGGGTCCAAACTGGAACCTAAAGAGTTCGGGGCCAAACATGCAAGACAAAGAATTGGGGGCCCAAAGTGGAACCAAAAATTTCAGGGACGAAGCTTCGAGGCAAAGAATCGGGGAGCAAACCTGCAAGGCAAAGGCTGCGGGGGCCCAAACTGGAACCAAAAAGTTCGGGGCCAAATCTGCAAGGCAAAGCCTGCAGGACCGAAACTGGAGCCAAAAGTGTTCCGGGCCCAACCTGCAAGGCAAAGGTGGCGGGGCTCAAACAGGAACGAAAAGGGTTTGGGGCCAAACCTGCAAGGCAGAGGCTGCTGGGCCCAAACCTAAACGAAAAGGGTTCAGGGCCAAACCTGCAAGGCAAGCTCTAGGGGCCCAAACTGGAACCAAAAGAGTGGGGGCCAAACCTACAAGGCAAACTTGGTGGGGGACCAACTGGAACAAAAAGGGTTGGCGGACATACCTGCAAGGCAAGGCTGCGGTAACGAAGCCTGAACGAAAAGAGTTCAGGGTCAAACCTTCAAGGCAAACTCTACAGGACCCAAACTGCAAGGCAATGGCTGCAGGACCTAAAACGCAACCAAATATGTTCAGGGCCAAACCTGCAAGCAAAGACGGGGGATACAAAATGCGAGGCAAAGGCTGCAGGGCCCAAACTGGAACCAAAAGGGTTTGGTATCAAACATGCAAGGCATATGTTCTGGGTCCCAAACTGGAGCCAAAAAGGTTCGGGACCAAAGCTGCAAGGCAAAGTTTGGGGGGACAAACCTGCAGGGCAAAGGTTGCTGGGCCTAAACTGAAATGAAAAGGGTTTGGGGACAAACATGCAGGGCAAACGCTGGAGGGTGGCCAAAATGGAATTAAAAGGGTTGGGGGCCAAACCTGCAAGGCAAAGCCTGCCTGGCCCAAACTGGAATGAGAGAGGTTTGGGGCCAAAGCTGAAAGGCAAACCCTACACTGCCCAAACTGGAACCCAAACGACTCAGGGACAGACCTGCAAGGAAAGGGCTGTAGGGCCCAAACTGGAACCAAAGGGCTAGGGACCAAACTTGCAAGGCAAAGGCTGTGGGGCCCAAACTGGAAACAAAAGAGTTCAGGGCCCAACCTGAAATGCAAAGGCTGCGGGGACCAAACGTGAAAGAAAAAGGTTTGGAACCAAACCTGCAAGACAAAGTCCATGGGGGTCCAAACTGAAATGAAAAGAGTTCGGGGCCATACATGCAAGGCGTAGGGAACCGGACCCAACCTGAACAAAAAGGGTTTGGGGCCAAACCAGTACGGCCAACTCTCGCGTGGCTCAGTGGATAGAGCATGGGCTTGGGAGTCAGAGGTCATGAGTTCGAATCCCAGCTCTGCCACTTGTTAGCTGTGTGACTGTGGGCAAGTCACTTCACTTCTCTGGGCCTCAGTTACCTCATCTGTCAAATGGGGATTAACTCTGAGCTTCACATGGGACCACCTGATTACCCCGTATCTACCCCAGCACTTAGAACAGTGCTCTGCACATAGTAAGCGCTTAACAAATACCAACATTATTAGGTGGCCCAAACTGGAACCAATAGGGTTCGTGGCCAAACCTAGAGGTCAAACTCCCGGAGGGCCAAACTGGTACCAAAAGGTTTCACGTTCAAACCTGCAAGGCAAAGGCTGCAGGAGCAAAACTGAAACAAAACAGTTTCAGGCCAAACCTGCAAGGGAAAGGCTGTGGAGCCCAAACAGTAACCAAAAGAGTTCGGGGACAAACTTGCAAGACAAAGGCTGTGGAACACAAACTAGAACCAAAAGTGTTCCGGGCCAAATCTGCAAGGCAAAGCTTGTGGGACCAAAACTGGAGTCAAAAGTATTCTGGGCCCAACCTGCAAGGCAAAGTCGGGGGGCTTAAAAGGGAACGAAAAGGGGTTTGGGGCCAAACCTGCAAGGCAGAGGCTGCCGGGCCCAAACCTAAAGGAAAAGGGTTCAGGGCCAAACCTGCAAGGAAAACTCTAGGGGCCCAAACTGGAACCAAAGCTGCAAGGCAAAAGTTGGGGGGACAAACATGCAAGGCAAAGGTTGCTGAGCCTAAACTGAAATGAAAAGGGTTTGGGGACGAACCTGACAGGCCAACGCTGGAGGGGTGCCAAAATGGAATTAAAAGGGTTGGGGGCCAAACCTGCAAGGCAAAGGCTGCAGGACCTACACTGGAACCAAAAGGGCTTGGGACCAAACCTGCAAGGCAAAGGCTGCCTGGCCCGAATTGGAATGAGAGGGGTTCTTGGCCCTCCCTGCAAGGCAAAGTCTGCGGGGCCCAAACTGGAAAGACAAGGGTTCAGGGCCGAATCTGCAAGGCAAAGGCTAGGGGCCCAAATCTGAACAGAAAGGATTCGGGGCCCCTGGAAAGACAAGGGTTCAGGGCCGAATCTGCGAGGCAAATTCTAGGGGGCCCAAACTGGAACAAGAAGGGTTTGGGGCCCAACCTGCAAAACAAAGTATGGGGATCCCAAACTGGAATGAAAAGGGTATGGGGCCAAATCTGCAAGGGACAGGCTGCAGGGCCCAAAAAGGAAGGAAAAGAGTAAGGGGCCAACCTTGCAAGGCAAAGGCTGTGGGGCCTAAAATGGAACCCAAAGGTTTCAGGGCTAAACCTTCACGGCAAAGCCTGGGAGGGCAAACCTTGAACAGAAAGGGTTCAGGGCCAAACCTGCAGGGCAAGCTCTAGGGGCCCAAACTGGAACCAAAAGGGTTGGGGCCAAAGCTACAAGGCAAACTCTGTGGGGGGATCATCTGGAACAAAAAGGGTTGGGGGACATACCTGCAAGGCAAGGCTGTGGTAACCAAACCTGAACGAAAAGTGTTCAGGGCCAAACCAGCAAAGCAAAGACGTGGGATACGAAACTGCGAGGCAAAGGCTGCAGGGCCCAAACTGGAACCAAAACGGTTCAGTATCAAACATGCAAGGCAAAGGCTCTGGGTCCCAAACTGGAATCAAAAAGGTTCAGGACCAAAGCTGCAAGGCAAAGGTTGGGGTGAGAAACCTGCAGGGCAAAGGTTGCTGGGCCTAAACTGAAATGAAAAGGGTTTGGGGATGAACCTGCACAACAAACGCTGGAGGAGGGCCCAAATGGAATAAAAAGGCTTGGGGGCCAAACCTGCAAGGCAAAGGATGCAAGCCCAAACTGGAACCAAAAGGGCTCGGGGCCAAACTTGCAAGGCTAACCCTACGCTGCCCAAACTGGAACCAAAGGTTTTCAGGGCCAAACCTGCAAGGCAAAAGCTGCAGGACCTAAACTGGAACCTAAAGTGGGCAGGGCCAAACCTGCATAGCAAAGACTGGGGATACAAAACTACGAGGCAAAGGCTGCAGGGCCCAAATTGGAACCAAAAGGGTTCGGTGTCAAACATGCAAGGCAAAGGCTCTGGGTCCCAAAGTGGAACCAAAAAGGTTCGGGACCAAAGCTGCAAGGCAAAGGTTGGGGGACAAACGTGCAAGGCAGAGGTTGTTGGGCCTAAACTGAAATGAAAAGGGTTTGGGGTCGAACCTGCCAGGCCAATGCTGGAGGGGGGCCAAAATGGAATTAAAAGGGTTGGAGGCTAAACCTGTAAGGCAAAGGCTGCAGGACCTACACTGGAACCAAAAGGGCTTGGGACCAAACCTGCAAGGCAAAGGCTGCCTGGCCCAAATTGGAAAGAGAGGGGTTCTCAGCCCTCCCTGAAAGGCAAAGTCTGCGGGGCCCAAACTGGAAAGACAAGGGTTCAGGGCCAAATCTGCAAGGCAAAGGCTACGGGGCCCAAATCTGAGCAGAAAGGATTCGTGGCCCAACCTGCGAGGCAAATTCTAGGGGGCTCAAACTGGAACAAGAAGGGTTTGGGGCCCAACCTGCCAAGCAAAGTATGGGGATCCCAAACTGGAATGAAAAGGGTATGGGGCCAAATCTGCAAGGGATAGGCTGCAGGGCCCAAAAAGGAAGGAAACGAGTAAGGGGGCAACCTTGCAAGGCAAAGCGTGCGGGGCCTAAAATGGAACCCAAAGGTTTCAGGACCAAACCTGAACGGCAAAGCCTGGGAGGGCAAACCTTGAATGAAAAGGGTTCAGGGCCAAACCTGCCAGGGAAGCTCTAGGGGCCCAAACTGGAACCAAAAGGGTTGGGGCCAAACCTACAAGGCAAACTCTGTGGGGGCCCAACTGGAACAAAAAGGGTTGGGGGACATACCTGCAAGGCAAGGCTGCAGTAACCATACCTGAACGAAAAGTGTTCAGGGCCAAACCTGCAAAGCAAAGACGGGGGATACGAAACTGCGAGGCAAAGGCTGCAGGGCCCAAACTGGAACCAGAAGTGTTGGGTATCAAGCATGCAAGGCAAAGACTCTGGGTCCCAAACTGGAACCAAAAAGGTTCGGGACCAAAGCTGCAAGGCAAAGGTTGGGGGGACAAACCTGCAGGGCAAAGGCTGCGGGGGTCTAAACTGAAATGAAAAGGGTTTGGGGACGAACCTGCCAGGCCAACACTGGAGGGGGACCAACATGTAATTAAAAGGGATGGGGGCCAAACCTGCAAGGCAAAGGCTGCCTGGCCCAAACTGGAACCAAAAGGGCTCGGGGCCAAACTTGCAAGGCTAACCCTACGCTGCCCAAACTGGAACCAAAAGAGTTAGGGGGCAAACCTGCAAGGCACAGTCTAAGGGGCCCAAAGTGGAAACAAAAGATTTCAGGGCCCAACCTGAAATGCAAGGGTTGCGGGGCCCAAGCCTGAATGAAAATGTTCAGAGCCAAACCTGCAAGGCAAGAGCTGTGGGAACCAAACTGGAACCCAATGCTTTCCAGGCCCAATTTGTTCTGCAGGACCCAAACTTGAATGAAAAGAGTTTGGGGCCAGTCCCGCTAGGCAAATTCTAGGGGGCCCAAACGGCAACCGAAAGGGATCTTGGCTAAATTTTCAGAGCAAACTTTGGGTGAGGCGGGGCAAACTGGTACAAAAATTGCTCAGGGCCAAACCTGCGGTGCCTAAATCTGAACAAAAACGGTTAGGGGCCAAACGTGCAAAGCCAAGGCTGCGGAGGCCAAACTGGAACCAAAAGGGTTCAGGGCTTTACCTGCAAGGTAAACTCTTGGGGTGGGGGTGGGGGGGCAAACAGGTACCCAAAGGGTTCAGGTCCAGACCTTCAAGGCACAGGCTGCAGGAGCCAAACTAAAACTTAAATGAGTTTGAGGTCTTGCAGGTCTGGTCCCGAACTCTTCTTGATCCAGTTTTGCCCCCACAGCTTTTGCCTTGCAGGCCAGGCCCCAAACTCTTATGGTTCCAGTTTGGCCACCCAGCCTTTGCCTTGCCGGACTGGCCCTGAACTCTTCTCGTTCTAGTTTTGCGCCCCCCCGTCCCCCCAATCCTTTTCCTTGAAGGCCTAGCCCCGAACCCATCTCTTTCCAGTTTGGGGCCCCAAGCCTTCACCTTTTAGGCCTGACTGAGAACACATCTTATTCCTGTTTGGACCCCCCTGCCTTTGCCTTCCAGTTTCCCACACACACCCTTTGTCTAGAGGGCCTGGCCCGAACCCTCTCGTTCTAAAACTGCGCCCCCCCCCAGCCTTTGCATTGCAGGCCTGGCCCCGAACACATCTCCTTCCAGTTTGGGCCCCCAGTCTTTTCCTTACAGTCCTGGCCCCGAACGCTTCTCGTTCCAATTTGACCCCCGCAGCCTTTGCTTTGCAGGCCTGGCCCCAAACCATTCCCTTTCCAGTCTGGGCCTCCCAGCCTTTGCCTTCCAGTTTTGCACCCCGAGGCTTCAGCTTCCAGGCCAGGCCCCAAACCCTTCTCGTTCCCGTTTTGGCCCCCCAGGTTTTGCCTTGCAGGTCTGGCCCTGATCCTTTCTCGTTACAGTTTTGGGGTCCCCAACCTTTTCCATGCAGCCCTTGCCCCGAACCTTTCTCATTCCAGTTTTGCCTCCACAGGCTTTTCCTTGCAGGCTTTGCCCTGAACCCTTCTTGTTCCACTTTGCCCCCCTGCTCCACCCCGATCCTTTGCCTTCCTTGCCAGGCCCTGAACCCTTTTGTTCTAGTTTGGGCCTCCCAGCCTTTGCCTTCCAATTTGGCCCCCCCAGTCTTTGCCTGGCAGGCCTGGTCTGGAACTCTTCTCCTTCCATTTTTGGCCACCCAGCCCTTTCATGTCAGGCCTTGGTCCGGAACCTTTCTCCTTTCAGTTTTGCCCCCAGAGCTTTGCTTGCAGGCTTTGCTCCGAACCCTTCTCTTTCCAGTTTTGGGGCCACCCAGCCTTTGCATTGGCCGGGCCTGTTCCAGAACACTTCTCATTCCAGTTTTGCCCCCGCAACTTTTGCTTTGCAGGATTGGCCCCAAGCCCTTCTTGTTCCAGTTATGGCTCCTTAGCCTTTGGCTTCCTGTTTTGCCCGCCCCAGCCTTGCTTGGCAGGCCTGGCCCTGAACCCTTCTCCTTCTGGTTTGGGCTTCCCAGCCTTTCCCTTTCAGGCCTGGCCTCGAACCCTTCTCAATCCAGTTTGGGTGTCCTAGCCTTTGCCTTGCAACCCTGGCCCGAACACTTCTCTTTCCAGTTTGGGCCCCCCAAGTCTTTGCCTTCCAGGCCTAGCCCGAACCCTTCTCCTTCCAGTTTGGCCCCGCCCCCCCACCCTCACCTTTGCCTTGCAGGCCTGGCCCCGAACACTTCTCATTCCAGTTTGGGCCCCCCATCCTTTGACTTCTAGCTTTGCCCCCCCGAACCTTTGCCTTGCAGGCCTGGCCCCATACTCTTAGTGTTCAATTTTGGGCCACTCAGCCTTTGTCTTGCAGGCCTGGCCCTGAACCTTTCTCGTTCCACTTTGGGGCCCCGAGTCAGCTTCCTTATTTAATTGCCCTCTTTGGCTGGATAATGGCAGATGCAGAACACTAACCTCCGAATGGGTTGCATACCGCAGTGGCAGGATCGGTGAAGGTATCATCTGATTCTGCATACTATATTACATGTTTCTGAACTTTGGAAATTTCACGAAGCTTCCTTTTTGCATTGCTTACCACAACAGAATAGGGAAACTGTCCGTTCACACAAGAGGCCTACATATAGTAGTTTATAGTTTATAGTAGCAAACTGTAGTTTGCTGCTCATTCGGAGGTTTGTGTCGAAACCCCTCTGAGAAAAAAATACCCCTCTGAGAATAAAATATATATATTTGGATATATACAAATCCAGGCAAAATCATATAACTGTGGAGGGAGAAGATGCCTACACCCATCTTTGCACTGCAGATTGCAACCCAGGACGTGTTCTCTAAGATGCACTTACAATCATTCTACTAGACTGCAGAGTAGACCAGAAAAATAAGAAAATCGACTGATTGTGGTTTCTCACCATCCAATCAAAGTCACTTGCAATGAAACCCCAGGTGGCACGAAATGTTATCTGGACTCTTCTTGGACGTTCAAATGTTCATTTCCAGGTAGAGCACCAATGAGATCACAGATGATATCTACTCTGATGGTTGCTCAACAGGCAGTTGGGCTTCTCCATAAGTTGGTTTTATCTAAGATAAAGGGAATGTGATAGGCAACTGGACCTTTTCTCCATTTTGTATAACGGGTCTTGCGGTGAATCCCCCTCTGGGACGAAATACTAGATGGGCGCTTCATGAAATTTCAACTCTTCAAATTCCATGGAAAACAGTAAGAACTGATAGAGAAGATGCCTTCCCCTATCCTTCCCCTGCAGTCAGCAGCCCCTTAAGGATCTCTCTGTCTGCGTCGATCATTTGTCTTTCATACTGCTTGGTATTGCCTAGTTGCATTAGGACATTGGATTGATTCCCTTGTTCTCTCAATCCTATGTAATTTCACTTGGGTTGAAACCAGTTGGGCACAGAAATATTAAATGTTTCCGTATCATCTACAACAGTAATATGGAATTAGAGATAATCCACACTGATCCTCGGCCTATAGAGTAGAAAAGTTCAAAAGTTTCAAAAGTTTAGAGACATGTAATATAGTATGCAGAATCGGATGATACCTTCACCGATCCTGCCACTGCGGTATGCAACCCATTCGGAGGTTAGTGGTCTGCAGCTGTCATAATCCAGCCAAAGAGGTCAACTAAATAAGGAATTTGATTGAATGTGTTTTTCTCTCCACGCTAATACTTCCACTTGCGTTGAAACCTGTTTGGCACCAAATGCCAAATAAACTCAACATTTGGCAAATATTCAGGTCCATATCGGTTTACAAGTTAAGAGAGGATCTCAGGGCGATCTCTGCACTGTAGCTTACAACAATTCCGGAGTCTAGTCTTCTGCTTGACTCGTTGTCAGAAGGCTTGTCCTCTGCAGGAATCATTCTATTTCTCACTTGCTAGGAAAGAGTGAATTTGCTGAGGGTGAATGGGCGCTTTCTCTACTCTGGGTAACTTGGGTTGACACCCTTCGGTAAAGAAATCTGAAAGGAGAACTTCATGAAATTTCAACCCTTCAGAGAGATGTAAAATACAACGCAGAAACAGAAGATAGCTACACAGATCCTTGCCTTGCACAATGCATCTCATTTGCAGTTCAATGCTCTGCGTCTGCAATTTTCCTTTCATCCAACTAAACGGACCGGTTAAATACAAAAGTTGATGGAATGTTTCTTTCTCTCCATCCTGATAAAAAGTCACTAACGTTGAAACCTGTTTGGCACCAAATGCCATACATATGAACTCAACTAGACATTTTGCAAATGTTCGGTTCCATATACAGAAGTAAAGTAAGAGAAGATCCTTAAATGACAGGAAAGTAACTCCGATCCTTGCCCTGCAGCATAGAGCTGGTCAGGACTCCAGTTGTCTCTATGACTCGTTGTTCATCTAGCCTGTTAACAAAAAGTGAATGTGACGTTTGAACGTGCATTTTCTCCATTCTCTAAAGGTCTACTAACGTTGAAAGCCAACTGGCACCAGATGTTATGCAGACTCTTATTCTAATTTCAAAGTATTGGGCTCCCTCAAAATGGCAGTGCAGAAACAGGCCATGCTCATTCTGAGCCCTTGTATCATTCTTTTCTATTATTTCTTCTAGAAGGCGAATAGAGATGGAGCAGAGAAGAATGATTGTGCGTTCTCACCCTTCTGGGAAAGTGGCTTGCGTTGGAAATCTCTCTGCCATGACACCATACTTATATAGGGAGCTTCCAGAAATACCAACTCTTCAGGTTCATGCAAAATAGTAAATACCGAGAGAGCAGATGCCCACGCTGACGCTGGCTCAGCCGTTGGCAACCCATCTCGAATGATGCCTGATGCGTGTATCATTTTTCTTCTAGCCCACAAACTGGACCAGTTAGATAAGAAAGTGGACTGAACATGTGTTTCTTGCTGTCCTGTCAAAAAGCACTTGGATGGACGCCCCGTTTGGAACGAAATGTTATCGGAACACTCTTTGGGCATTCAAATGCTTTTTGCAAAGTAGCACACCAATGAGGTAACAGATGATATCCACGCTGATCCTCACACTGCAGTGTTCAGCTCATCAGGCAGTTAGGCTTCACCGTGAGTCATTTTTCTGTTTTCGCCTTCTAAGATAGAGTGAATGTGAGGAGCGATTGTGTGTTTTCTCCATTTTGACCAAGGCTCTTGTGGTTGTAACCCCTCTGGGAAGAAATACTAAATGGGCGTTTCATGAAATTTCAACTCTTCAAGTTCCATGTAAGATAGTAAGAACTCGTAGAGAAGATGCCTCGGGAGAATCCTTAAGAACCTGGCTTTCGGCGTAGATCATTTTTCTTTCACACTGCTAGGTACTCTGCTGGTCTCTCTCAATCTGAACAAACTACCTGCCTTGAAACCCGTATGGCACGAAACGTTATCTGAACTCTTCTTGGACGTTCAAATGTTCATTTCCATGTAGTGCACCAATTACCCGGCAGTGTTCATGTCATCAGGAAGTTGGGCTTTTGTATATGAGTTATTTTAGCCTTCTAGCTTTCTAGGTTACGGTAAATGTGAGGAGCCTTTTCCCTCTTCTGAGAGAGACTCGTGTGCTGTTGCCCCTCGGGGATGAAATAGTCAATGGGCACCTTATGAAATTTCAACTCTTCAATGTCACGGAATATAGTATTACCTGAGAGAGAAGATGTTTATCCCAATCCGTCGACTTACAGTAGGCAGCCTCTTAAGAATCTCTACTTCTGCGTGGATTGTTTTTCTTTCACATTGCTAGCTATGCCAAGTTGCATTACGGCATTGCATTGATTCCGATCCTACCAAACCCCTTGTGCTGAAACCAGTATGGCACATAAAGCTGTATGACAGTAAATTGAAATTTCAAATGTTCAGTTTCATCTATAACCGTAGTAGGGCAATAGAAGATATCCTCACCCGTCCTCAGTATGCAGTGTGCAGCTCATCAGAATGGGAACAATATGAACGTTCCATTCATAATATGAATGAAAAGGAATCATTTGCGTCATATCGATATGAATCATTTTGGCTTCTCTCCTGCAAAATCAGCGAGAATGAGTTGACTGAATGGGCGGGTTTTCCTATGCTGTGACAGTCATCTAGGTTGACACCCTTCTGGCAAGAAAGGCTAAGGGGGAACTTCATGATATTTCAACTGTTCAGAGAGATGAAAAATATGACGCAGAAACAGAAGATACCGACGCCGATCCTTGCACTGCAGTTTGCAACCCATGATGAGTTCTGTAAGACGCGTGTAGCATTTTTCATCAAGATCGCAAAGTAGACGAGTTACATAAGAAAATTGACTATGTGTTCCCGCCAATCAAATCCTGTGTGGCAAGAAATGTTAGCTGAACTCTTCTTGGACGCTCAAATGGTCATTTCCACATGGTCCAGCATTGAGCTCCCAGATAATATCAACTCTGATCCTTGCTCAACAGAGAGCTGGCCTTCTCCATGAGTCATTTTTCTTCCAGCCTTCTAAGATAAGAATAGGTGTGAGGAGCGATTTGTGCCTTTTCTCCATTCTGTCAACAGCTGTTACGTTGAAACCCCTCGGGGTTGAAATACCATATGAAATTGAAATTCTTCAGGTTCCATAGAAAATGGTAAGAAGAGGTGGAAAAGATGCCTACCCCAATCCGTTCCCCTACAGTAGGCAGCTGCATAAGACTCTCTATTTCTGCATGGTTCCTTTTGCTTTCATATTCCTAGGTTTGCCAAGTTGTATTAAGATATTGGATTGACTCCATTGGTCTCTCAGTCCTACCAAACCACTTGTGCTGAAATCAGGATGGCACTAAATGGAAGCAAAATGAAATTTCAAAAGTTCAGTTTCATTTTTAACCATCTTACAGCAATAGAAGATATCCTCACTGATTCTCAGTCATCAGAATGTTAAGCCTCCAAATGAATCATTTTACCGCTCTCCTACTCATTAAGAGTGAATGGGTTGAGTGAATGGGCGGTTTTCTTATTCTGTGAAAACTCACTAAGGTTGACCCCCTTCTGACAAGTTATGCTAAGGGGAACTTCATGAAAATTCAACTCGTCAAGAAAGGCGACAAATGTACCGCAGAAACAGAAGATACCTATACCGATCTGGGCCCAGCAGTTTGCAATCCAGAACGAGTTCTGGAAGATACCTGTATCACTTTTCATGTAGATCGCAAGGAAGACCAGTTACATTAGAAACAGACTGAATGTGTGTCCTCGCCATCCCGTCAAAGGCACTTTCACTGAAACCCCGTGTGGCACGAAATGCTATCAGAACTTTTCTTAGACGTTCAAATGTTCATTTCCAAGTAGTGCACCAATGAGATCACAGATGACATCTACTCTGAGAGTTGCTCAACGCGAAGTTAGGCATCTCCGTAAGTCATTTTTCTTCTAATAACGTAGGGAGAACGTAATGAGCTATTGTTGGTTTTCACCATTCTGTAAAAGGCTCTTGCGTTGAAACCCCTCTGGGACGAAATACTAAATGGGTGCTTCATGAAATTTCAACTCTTCAAGTTCTGGGGATAGAAAAGATGTCTTCCCCAGTCCTTCGCCTGCAGGAGGCGGCCCCATAAGAATCTCTATTTCTGCGTGCATCATTTTTCTTTCATACGGCTAGGTATGCCAAGGTGACCTGAAGACATTGGATTGATTCCATTGTTTTCTCAATCTGAACCAAACAATGGCGGTAAAGCCAGTGTGGTACGAAAAGCCACAGAAACGCAAATTGAAATATCAAATGCTCAGTCTCATCTATAATAGAAGATATCCACACTGATCCTCGGGCTGCAGTGTACAGCCCACCAGAAGAAGGATAAGCCTTCTGCATGAGTCATTTTTACTTCTCACCCACTAAGTAAAAAAGAATGAGTTGAGTGAACGGGCAATTTCCCTATTCTGTTCTCATAAGAAATGCTTGAAGGGAACTTCATGAAATTTCAAATCTTCAGAGACATGTAAAATAGAACGCAGAAACAGACGATACCTACACCGATCCTGCTGCTGCGGTATGCAACCCATTCGGAGGTTAGTGTTCTGCATCTGCCATTGTTCTATCATCCAGCCAAAAAAGTTCATATTTAATTAAGAAAAAGTTGATTGAATATGTGTTTCTCTCCAGGCTAATACTTTCACTAGCGTTGAAACCCGTTTGGCACCAAATGCCAAATAAACTCAACATTAGGCAAATATTCAGGTCTATATAGTATTACAGTTTAAGAGAGGATCTCAGCACGATCCGAACAACACTTCAAGAGTCTAAGTCCTCTGCTTGACTCGTTGTTCTTCTAGCCTGTTAACCCAAAGTGAATTTGATGCTGGAATCTGCATTTTCTCCAGTCCCTTCAGATCCACCTGCTGTGAATCTTCACTGGCACGAAATGTTTTATAGACCCTTCTTCTAATTTCAGAGTTATTTCCCCATAAAACGGTAAATGCAGTAACTTTTCAAGTCCATGCAGAATAGTGAATGCGGAGGGAAAATATGCCCACACGGATCTTTCCACTGCAGTCTGCAACCCGGGACGAGTTCTGTAAGATGTGTGTATCATTTGTCCTCTAGACGACAAAGCAGACCTGTCAAATAAGAAAACTGACTGAATGTGAGTTCTCACCGTCCCAATCAAAGCCATTAGCATTGAAACCCTGTGTGGTATGAAATGTTATCGGAACTCTTCTTGGACATTCAAATGTTCATTTCCAGCTAGTACATCAATGAGATCATAGATGCTATCTACTCTGATCCTTGCTCAGAATGAAGTTGGGCTACTCCAGGAGTCATTTTTCTGCTAGCCTTCTACGATAGAGTGAACGCGATCAGTCATTGTGCCTTTACTCCATTCTTTTAAAACGTCTTGCTTTGAAAACCTTCAGAGACGAAATACTTGATGGAAGTTTCATGAAGTTTCAATTCTTCAAGTACCATGGAAAATGGTAAGAGGTGGCAGAGAAAAAGTCTCTTCCCCGATCCTTCCTCTGCAGTAGGCAGCCTCTTAAGGGTCTCAATTTCTACATCGATCACTTTTCTTTCATATTGCTTGGTCTGCCAAGTTACATTAAGACAATGGATTGATTCCGTTGGTCTCTGAATCCTACCAAACCACTTGCACTGAAATCGGCATGACACGGAAAGCTTCTATGAAAGGAAATTTAAATTTCAAATGTTCAGGTTCGCCTATATTCGTAGTACGACACTAGAAGATATCCTCACTGATCCTCAGTCTGCAGTGTACCAACCCATCAGAATGCTAGCCCTCCACATGAATCATTTTGCTTCTCTCCTGATAATTAAGGGTGAATGAGTTGAGCGAATAGGCGGTTCTCCTATTCTGTGAAAAGTCAACTTAGGTTGACAGTCTTCTGACAAGAAATGCAGAAAGGGAACTTCATTAAATTTCAACTCCTTAAGAGAGGTGAAAAATCTAACGCAGGGACAGACAGTACCTATTCACATCTTGGCACTGCAGTTGGCAATCCATAGCAAGTTCTGTGAGATGCGCGCATCATTTTTCTTGTAGATCTCAACGTTGACATCAGAAAATTGACAGAATGTATGCTCTCGCCATCCAGTCAAAGCCACTCGCATTGAAACCTCGTGTTGCACGAAATGCTACTTGGACTTTTTTTGGTCATTCAGATGTTCATTTCCAGGTAGTGCACCACCGAGATAACAGATGATATCTACTCTGATCCCTGCTCAACAAGATGTTAGGCTTCTCCACGAGTCATTTTTCGTCTAACCTTCTAAGATAGAGTGAACACCATCAGCCATTGTACCTTCTCTCCGTTCTGTAAAAGCTCCTTGCATTGAAACCCCTCTGGGGCGAAATCCTGAATGGGTGTTTCGTGAAAGCTTAACACTTCTAGTTCTATGGAAAACAGAAGGAACTGAGAGAGAAGATATCTCTTCCCCGATCCTTCCTCTGCAATAGGCAGCCCCTTGTGATTCTCTATTTCTGCGTGGATCATGTTTCTTTCCTATTGCAAGGTAGTCCAAGTTGCCTGAAGACTAATTGGTTTGGTTCCATTGGTCTCTCAGTCCTACCAAACCGCTTGTGCTGAAATCCCTATGCCACGGAAAGCTATGTGAACGCAAATTAAAATTTCAAACCATCACTTTCATCTAGAAACGAAGTACGGCAATAGCAGATATCTTCACTGATCTTCGGTCTGCGGTCTACAGCCCTGGAGAATGCTAGTCCTCCACCCGAATCATCTTACTACTCTCCTGGTAATTACGAGTGAATGAGTTGAGTGAATGGGCGGTTTTCCTATGCTGCGAAAAGTCACTTGGGTTGATACCCCTCTGGCAAGAAATGAAATTTCAAGTGTCCAGAGAGATGAAAAATGCAACGCAATAACAGAAGAGGTCTATACCGATCCTTGCCCTGCAATTTCCCGTCCATAACGAGTTCTGTGAGATGCGTTTATTATTTTCAGTGTTTTTCAGGGTGAGAAGATACCTACACTGATCCTTGCATTGCACAACGCATCCCATTCAGAGTTTAGTGTGCTGCGTCTGCCACTGTTCTTTCATCCAGCTAAATGGGCCGATTAAATACGAAAATCGATAGAATGTGTGTTTTTCTCTGTCCTTATAAAGTCATTAGCGTTGAAACTCGTTCCCCACCATACGCCATTAGCAGGTCAAGTAGACATTTTGCAAATGTGCCGTTCCAATATTCAAGATTAAAGTAACAGAGGATCTCAGCACCCATCGTTGCCCTGCCGTGTACAGCTACTCAGGAGCTGCACACTACTTCAATCCAGGCAGGAGTTGGTAGGCCAAGGTCTTGTGTAGTAGAACTTTAGGGAAGGGAAGCTTCTTTGGTCAGGAATCCTAAACCTAACCCCATTCCTTATCACGATCCAAACACCCAATCGAATCCTAAACCTAACCCTGCAGCTCATCCCAAACCCTAACCATAGCCTCAACCCTAGTCCTACCCCTAACCTTAGCTCCAAACTTAAACCCAACTCTAACCAAGCCCTAACCTTTACTCTAGCCCTAACCCTAACTCTTAAACCTAGTCTTAACACTGGTGCTTAACCCTAACCTTAACCCTAGCCGTTACCTTAACCCGAGATTTTGAATTTAAAATCATTTTAATCCTAACTCTAGGCATAGTGCTAACATTAACTGCAGCCTTAGCCCTAGCCCTAGCCTTAACACTAGCCCCAAACGCAATCACTACCTTAAGCCTAACTTCAGTCCTAACCTTACACAACACCTGCACCTTAACCTTAACTCTAAGCCTGAACCTAACACTACCCCAAACTCCAAGCCATAGCTCAAATCCTAACCCTAATCCTAAACACCATCCTAAAGCCCTAGGCTTCTCAAACGTTTTCCTAACGCTAACCCTAATCCAAACCTGAACCCTAACCCTAGTCCTAAAACCCATCCTAGCCCTAAACCTATTACTGACCCTAACTCTACCTTTAAATCTTAACCCTAACTCTATCTCTTCCCCTAAATCTAGACATAGCGGTAGCCCCGCCCCTACCTCTGCCCCTACCTTTACCTCTACCCCTACCCTTAACTCTATTCTTCACAGTACAGGAACTCTCGCTTGAACCCTAATCCTAACATTAAACCGAACTCTAATCCAAAATCTCACCCTAAATTTTGGCTTTGCCCTAGGCTTAGCCCTAACCTAAACACTAACGTTAAACCTAGCCTTAAGCATAACCCTAATCGAACCTGAGTCTAAACCTTAACTCTATGCCTAAACCTTACCCCGACTCTGACACACAACCTTACTCATAACCTAACCCTAATTAATTCCTCTAAACCCTAACCCAAATTCCAACTACCCCTAGCTTTAACTCTCCCGCTAGCCCTAACCCTAATTCTAACTTTCACCATAGCCAAATCCTGATCCCGAAGCTCTAACACTAACCACACTCTAAAGCCCTAACCCTAAGCCTCACATTCACCATAACCTTGGGCTTAGTTGAAACCCCAACCCAAACACTAGCCTTGGGCCTAGCCCAGGTTTTAACCTAAATCCTCTCCCTAACCCTAAATTTCACCTTAAGCCTCAACCTAACCCTAAACCTAATGGTATCCTTAGTGCTAACCCTAATCCAAACCTTAATTTTAAGCCTTATCTCTTGCCCTAGGCCTAACACTAGCCAAAACCTGAAACTGAACTCTAACCCTGTCTACCACAAACCTTTACCCTCCCCATAGCCTTGACCTTAACCATATACCTAACACTTACTTATCCCTAGCCCCAACACTAAATCTAACTTTAGCCTTATCCCTAATGTTAACCTTAACCCTAACTCTAACAACAAACTTGAACCTAGCCCTCACCCCGGTCATAGCCCTGAATATAACACTCACAGAGCCTTAACCATAAACGTAGCCCTAGTCCTAATCCTAAAACTAATCCTAAACCCCATCATAACCCTAAGACTTTATCTAAGTACTCTTCCTAAACCAAATCCTAACGCTACCCCTAGGTAACCCTTAACACGAAACTAGCCCTAAGACTGAAGTAAACACTAAACTGACCCTTACGCTCACCGTAGCCATAAACATAAACCTAACTTCAACCCTAGCGTTAGCTTTAGCCTTAACCCTAATCTTAACCCTGAAACTAACATTGATCTTAGACTTAACCCCAGCACAAAACCCAGTTCAGGTTAGGACCTGAATATGAACCATAAACCTAACTCTATTCAGAGATGGATCCCTAATCCTAACCCTAACCTTAGCCTATGACTACACTTTAAGCCTAACCCCAACTGGATCTTAACGATTGCCTTAGGCCTAGCCCTAACCCAAAGCCTAATTTTAAAAATAACACCAACCTTAACTCACAGCTTAACTTTAAATTTACCCCTAACCTTAAGCCCAGGCTGAGCCTTAAACCTTGCCTTAACCCGTAATTTTTCCTTCACCCTTATGGGAGCTTATCGCTAGCGCCAATCCTAAACTTCACCCTAAACCAACCCTAACCCTGGTCTTAGCCAAAGCTCTATCTTAACCTTAACTTTGGTCGTAGGCAGAGCCCTAGCCCTAATCCTAACTAAACTCTAACCCCTACCTTAACACGAACCCCAATCTCAGGGTGCCGTGGGGCTTGGTCATTAAAAGGACATATTCCGGTATCTGGAGTCTGGGGACAGGTCAAGGAACGTGACCTGGTCCATGTATCCTGACACTGTTAGAAGGAGATGTCTGAAAGATCCTAGAAGTCGGGTGAATTTCTCTGCTCGGAATGGACCCTGCTCCTAGGGTATAGGCTCGGGTCTTTGACCTCGGGAAAAGACCAGACTTAGAGGGAGCAGGGTGTTTGCGGCTGGAGACAGCCTCACTGTTACCACCTGCAACCAGAACTGATATCCTCCAAGACCCAATTCCCCCAGCGGCTTTTGCTGTTGTGATCGGACCGTTGATAGCCTTGTTGCCCAGGAGGATAGTGTGGGTGGCAGACTCTCCATTCACTTCACCGGTGTGACCAGCACAGAAAGCAGATGGACTGGTGGGTCGGGGCCGATGGATGGGATGGCCGGTCACATGAAAACAAGCATATGTCTTCCTTCCTTCCTTCATTCACTCTCATTCATAGGGCGATTAGTGTATGCAAGAGCCCTTGGGAATGTACCAAAAACAGTGACAATTCCTTGCCCACAGAGATCTCAGAGTTTAGAGTAGGAAAGACAGACAGCAATACAAATAAGTAAAATTACAGATCTGTACATAAGTGTTTGGGGCTGAGAGAGGAGGAAGAGCAAAGGGACCAAATCAGGGGTGCGCAGAAGGGGATGGGACTTGAGGAAAAATGGGGTTTAGCCTGGGTAGACGTCTTGGAGGATCTATGCTCCAGTAAATCCTTGAAGCAAGGGAGAGTAGTTGTCTGTTGGATTAGAGGTAGGAGGACGTGCCAGGACAGAAGCAGGACATGGGCTAGGGGGTGGTGGCGAGACAGGAGAGATCGAGGTAGAGTGAGAAGAATAGCACTAGAGGAGTTAAGTTGTAGAGGGAGGGAAGCGAGGTGTGGAAAGAGGGGGCAAGGGGATGAAATGATTTAAAGCCAATGAAGAGGAGTTTTTGTTGGATACAGGGGTGAATAGGCAACCACTGGAGTTTTGATTCAGGTCCAGGCTAGCAAGTCAAAGGTGGGGTGGGGGTCAGGGAGAAGAAACTGGAACGAGTAGGGTTGGGGGTCAGGCCGGCAAGTCAAAGGCGGGGGTGGCCCAAACAGGAACGAGAAGGGTTCGGGGCCAGATCTGGAAGGCAAAGTCGAGGGGGCCCAAATTGGAAAGAGAAGGGTTTGGGAACAGTTCTGGAAAGCAAAGTAAGGGAGGGGGGGACCATAGTAGTACGAGAGGGGTTGGAGACCAAGACCTGCAAGACAAATGGAGGAGGGCCCAAACTGGAAATAGAAGCTTTCGGGGCCAGGTGTGGAAGGAGAGCAAAGGCTTGAGAAAGAAGAGGGGATGGGGGGAGGGGGTGCAAAACTGGAACAAGCAGTGTTGGGGGTCAGGTCTGGAAGGCAAAAGTGAGAGGTCCCAACTGGAACGAGAAATGTTCAGGGCCATAGCTGCAACGCAAACAAAGCAAAGGCGGGGGGTGCCCAAACTGGAATGAGAAGCGTTGGGGGACAGCACTGCAAGGCAAAGGCAAGTGAGCCCACTTTGGAAGGAGAAGGATTTGGGAGCAGGTCTGGAAGAAAAAGGCAGGGAGCCCAAACTGAAACGAGAAGCGTTTGCGGTCAGGTCAGGATGGCATAGGTGGGGGAGGGAGGGTAAAACTGGAATGAGAAGGCTTCAGGGTGAGCTCTGAAAGGTAAAAGTGGGGAGGCCCAAACAGGAACAAGAAGGGTTAGGGGCCAGGTCTGGAACGAGAAGTACAGGGGGTGGAGGCGGGTAACAGGAACGAGAGGGGTTCGGGGTATGACCTAGAATGAAAAGGGTTCGGGGTCAGGCCTGCAAGGAAAAGGCAGGGCGGGGAGGGGCAAAATGGAATGAGAAGGGTTAAGGGCCAGGTCTGGAAGACAAAAGCAGGGGGACAAAAACTGGAACCAGAGGGGTCAGGGGAGAGGCCTGCAAGGCAAAGGCGGGGAGGTGGGGGTAGCGGGGGGAGGGGGGCGGGACAGGGGGGTGGGGGTTGCGGGGGGACGGGGGCAGGGCGGCGGACTGGTCCTAACCAGAACGAGAACAGTTCGGGGCCAGGTCTGGAAGACGAAGTCAGGGGTACCCACAAACTAGATCGACAACATTTCGGGACCAAGTCTGAAAGCCAAAGAATGGGGGACACAAAGTGGAACGAGAAGCGTAGGGGGCCAGGCCTGCAAGACAAAGGCAGTGGGGCCCACACTGAAGTGAGAAAGGTTCGGGCCAGGTCTGTAACAAGAAACGTTTGGGGCCAAGCCTGCAAGTCAAAGGGTTCGGGGCCAGGTCTGGAAGGCAAAGGTTGGGGGACCAAAGCTGGAAGGCACAGGCCAGGTGGGGAAAACTCAAACAAAACGTGTTGGGGGACACATCTGGAAGGAAAAGTTGGGGGGACCCAAAGTTGATGGAGAGGGGATCAGAGCCAAGTCTGGAAGTCAATGGCAGGGAACCTAAAATGGAACGAGAGGGGTTCGGGGCAATAGCTGGAAGGGAAATACAGGGGGCAGGACGGGGCAGACCTTGAAGGCAATGGTGGGGGAGGGAGGGGCCCAAACTGGATGGAGCAGTGCTCAGGGCCAGGACTGGAAGGCAAAAGCCACAGGGGGACCAAAACTAGAATGAGAAGGGTTGGTGGTCAGGCCTGGAACGTGAAGTGTTCGGGGCCAGGCCTGCAAGATAGGGGCCCAAACTGGAAGCAGAATGGTTCAGGGCCCAGCCTGCAAGGCAAAGGCAGAGAGGTCGAAAATGGAACGAGAAGGATTTGGGACCAGGTCTGAAAGGCAAAAGTAGGGGGACCCAAACTGGAACAAGAAGGTCTGGGGGACAGGCCTCCAAGGCAAAGGCTGGGGAGGGTGGTGGGGGGAACCCTGCCAGGCAAAGGCTGCGGGATCCAAACTGGAACCAAAAGACTTCTCCGCCAAACCTGCAAGACAAATGTTGCTGGGCCCAAACTGGAATTAAAATGGTTCGGGAGCCAACCAGCAAGGCAAAGGCTGCGGGGCACAACCTGGAAAGAAAAGGGTTAGGGGACAGACCTGCAAGATAAACTCTGGGGCGGCCAAACTGGTATCAAAAGGGTTCAGGGCCAAACCTGCAAAGTAAAGGCTGCTAGGCCCAAACTTTAACGAAAAGGGTTCAGGGCCAAATCGGCAAGGGAAAATCTGAAGGGACCAAAATGGAACAAAAAGGACTGGGGGGGGTGGTCAAACCAGCAAGGCAAAGTCTGTGGGGCCCAAACTGGAACAAAAACAGTTCGGGACCAAACCTTCAAGGCCTAGGCTGCCTGGCCCAAACTTGAACGAGAAGGGTTTGGGTCCAAACCTGCAAGGCAAAGGCTGAGGGGCCCAAACTGAAACCAAAAGGATTCCAGGCCAAATCTGCAAGGCAATGGCTGGGGGTGTGGGAGACAAACCTGAAAGGCAAACTCTGGGGGAGCCAAAATGGAACAAAAAGAGTTAGGGGCCAAACGTTCAAGGCAAAGGATGCAAGCCCAAACCTGACCGAAAAAGGATCAGGGTCAAACCTGCAAGGCAAACTCTACAGGGCCCCAACTGGAACCAAAAGGTTCAGGGCCAAACCTGCAAGGCAAAGGCTGCAGGACCTAAACTGGAAGCAAAGGTGGGCAGGGTCAAACCTGCATAGCAAAGACTGGGGATACCAAACTGCGAGGCAAAGGCTGCAGGGCCCAAACTGGAACCAAAAGGGTTCGGTATCAAGCATGCAAGGCAAAGGCTCTCCATCCCAAACTGGAACCAAAAAGGTTCGGGACCAAAGCTGCAAGGCAAAGGTTGTGGGGACAAAACTTCAGGGTAAAGGTTGCAGGGCCTAAACTGAAATGAAAAGGGTTTGGGGACGAACCTGCCAGGCCAACGCTGGAGGGGGGACAAAATGGAATAAAAATGCTTGGGGCCAAACCTGCAAGGCAAAGGCTGCCTGGCCCAAATTGGAACCAAAAGTGCTCGGGGCCAAACTTGCGAGTCTAACCCTACGCTGCCCAAACTGGAACCAAAAGGTTTCAGGGCCAAACCTGCAAGGCAAAGGCTGCAGGACCTAAACTGGAACCAAAGGTGGGCAGGGCCAAACCTGCATAGCAAAGACTGGGGATACAAAACTGCGAGGCAAAGGCTGCAGGGCCCAAATTGGAACCAAAAGGGATAGGTGTCTAACATGCAAGGCAAAGGCTCTGGGTCCCAAACTGGAACCAAAAAGTGTCGGGACCAAAGCTGCAAGGCAAAGGTTGGAGGACAAACCTGCAAGGCAGAGGGTGTTGGGCCTAAACTGAAATGAAAAGGGTCTGGGGTCGAACCTGCCAGGCCAACGCTGGAGTGGGGCCAAAATGGAATTAAAAGGGTTGGGGGCCAAACCTGCAGATCAAAGGCTGCAGGACCTACACTGGAACCTAAAGGGCTTGGGACCAAACCTGCGAGGCAAAGGCTGCAGGGCCCAACCTGGAACCAAAATGGTTCAGTATCAAGCATGCAAGGCAAAGGCTCTGGGTCCCAAACTGGAAACAGAAAGTTTTGGGACTAAAGCTGCAAGGCAAAGGTTGGGGGGACAAACCTGCAGGGCAAAGGCTGCTGGGCCTAAACTGAAATGAATTAATTCATTCATTTATTCAATAGTATTTATTGAGCGCTTACTGTGTGCAGAGCACTGTACTAAGCGCTTGGGATGAACAAGTCGGCAACAGATAGAGACAGTCCCTGCCGTTTGACGGGCTTACAGTCTAATTGGGGGAGATGGACAGACAAGAACAATGGCAATAAACAGAGTCAAGGGGAAGAACATCTCGTAAAAACAATGGCAACTAAATAGAATCAAGGCGATGTACAATTCATTAACAAAATGAATAGGGTAACGAAAATATATACAGTTGAGGGGACGAGTACACTGCTGAGTGGATGGGAAGGGAGAGGGGGAGGAGCAGAGGGAAAGGGGGAAAAGAGGATTTAGCTGCAGAGAGGTAAAGGGGGGATGTCAGAGGGAGTAGAGGGGGAAGAGGAGCTCAGTCTGGGAACGCCTCTTGGAGGAGGTGAGTTTTAAGTAGGGTTTTGAAGAGGGAAAGAGAATCAGTTTGGCGGAGGTGAGGAGGGAGGGCGTTCCAGGACTGCGGGAGGACGTGACCCAGGGGTCGACGGCGGGATAGGCGAGACCGAGGAAGGGTGAGGAGGTGGGTGGCAGAGGAGCGGAGCGTGCGGGGTGGGCGGTAGAAAGAGAGAAGGGAGGAGAGGTAGGAAGGGGCAAGGTGATGGAGAGCCTTGAAGCCTAGAGTGAGGAGTTTTTGTTTGGAGCGGAGGTTGATAGGCAACCACTGGAGGTGTTTAAGAAGGGGAGTGACATGCCCAGATCGTTTCTGCAGGAAGATGAGCCGGGCAGCGGAGTGAAGAATAGACCGGAGCGGGGCGAGAGAGGAGGAAGGGAGGTCAGAGAGAAGGCTGACACAGTAGTCTAGCCGGGATATAACGAGAGCCCGTAACAGTAAGGTAGCCGTTTGTGTGGAGAGGAAAGGGCGGATCTTGGCGATATTGTAGAGGTGAAACCAGCAGGTCTTGGTGACGGATAGGATGTGTGGGGTGAACGAGAGGGACGAGTCAAGGATGACACCGAGATTGCGGGCCTGAGAGACGGGAAGGATGGTCATGCCATCCACGGTGATAGAGAAGTCTGGGAGAGGACCGGGTTTGGGAGGGAAGATGAGGAGCTCAGTCTTGCTCATGTTGAGTTTTAGGTGGCGGGCCGACATCCAGGTGGAGACGACCCGGAGGCAGGAGGAGATGCGAGCCTGCAGGGAGGGGGAGAGGACAGGGGCGGAGATGTAGATCTGCGTGTCATCTGCGTAGAGATGGTAGTCAAAGCCGTGAGAGCGAATGAGTTCACCGAGGGAGTGAGTGTAAATGGAGAACAGAAGAGGGCCAAGAACTGACCCTTGAGGAACTCCAACAGTTAAAGGATGGGAGGGGGAGGAGGCTCCAGCGAAGGAGACCGAGAATGACCGGCCAGAGAGGTAAGAGGAGAACCAGGAGAGGACAGAGTCCGTGAAGCCAAGGTGAGATAAGGTATGGAGGAGGAGGGGATGGTCGACAGTGTCAAAGGCAGCAGAGAGGTCAAGGAGGATTAGAATGGAGTAGGAGCCATTGGATTTGGCAAGAAGGAGGTCATGGGTGACCTTAGAGAGAGCAGTCTCGGTAGAGTGGAGGGGACGGAAGCCAGATTGGAGGGGGTCTAGAAGAGAATGGGAGTTAAGGAATTCTAAGCATCGATTGTAGATGACTTGTTCTTTTGGGGAACGAACCTGCAAGGCCAACGCTGGAGGGGGGTCAAAATGGAATTAAAAGGGTTGGGGGCCAAACCTGCAAGGCAAAGGCTGCAGGACCTACACTGGAACCTAAAGGGCTTGGCACCAAACCTGCAAGGCAAAGGCTGCCTGGCCCAAATTGGAATGAAAGGGGTTCTCGGCCCTCCCTGCAGTGCAAAATCTGCGGGTCCCAAACTGGAAAGACAAGGGTTCATGGCCAAATCTGCAAGGCAAAGGCTACGGGGCCCAAATCTGAACAGAAAGGATTTATGGCCCAACCTGCGAGGCAAATTCTAGGGGGCCTAAACTGGAACAAGAAGGATTTGGGGCCCAACCTGCAAAGAAAAGTATGGGGATCCCAAACTGGAATGAAAAAGGTATGGGGCCAAATCTGCAAGTGACAAGCTGCAGGGCCCAAAAAGGAAGGAAAAGAGTAAGGGGCCAACCTGGCAAGGCAAAGCCTGCGGCGCCTAAAATGGGACCCAAAGGTTTCAGGGCCAAACCTGCACAGCAAAGCCTGCGAGGGCAAACCTTGAACGAAAAGGGTTCAGGGCCAAACCTGCCAGGCAAGCTCTAGGGGCCCAAACTGGCACCAAAAGGGTTGGGGCCAAACCTACAAGGCAAACTCTGTGGGGGCCCAACTGGAACAGAAAGTGTTGGGGGACATACCTGCAAGGCAAGGCTGTGGTAACCAAACCTGAACGAAAAGTGTTCAGGGCCAAACCTGCAAAGCAAAGATGGGGGATGTGAAACTGCGAGGCAAAAGCTGCAGGGCCCAAACTGGAACCTAAAAGGTTCGGGACCAAAGCTGCAAAGCAAAGGTTGTGGGGACAAACCTGCAGGGCAAAGGCTGCTGGGCCTAAACTGAAATGAAAAGGGGCCTAAAATGGAACCCAAAGGTTTCAAGGCCAAACCTGCACGGCAAAGCCTGAGAGGGCAAACTTTGAACGAAAGGGGTTCAGGGCCAAACCTGCCAGGCAAGCTCTAGGGGGCCAAACTGGAAGCAACAGGGATTGGGACCAAACCTGCAAGGCAAAGGCTGCCTGGCCCAAAGTAGAATGAGAGTGGTTCTCGGCCCTCCCAGCAAAAGTCGGCAGGGCCAAAACTGGAAAGACAAGGGTTCATGGCCGAATCTGCTACGGGGCTGCTGCTACGAAAAGGGTTCAGGGCCAAACCTGCCAGGCAAGCTCTAGGGGCCCAAACTGGCACCAAAAGGGTTGGGGCCAAACCTACAAGGCAAACTCTGTGGGGGCCCAACTGGAACAGAAAGTGTTGGGGGACATACCTGCAAGGCAAGACTGTGGTAACCAAACCTGAACGAAAAGTGTTCAGGGCCAAACCTGCAAAGCTCTAGGGGGCCAAACTGGAAGCAAAAGGGATTGGGACCAAACCTGCAAGGCAAAGGCTGCCTGGCCCAAAGTAGACTGAGAGTGGTTCTCGGCCCTCCCAACAAGGCAAAGTCTGCAGGTCCCAAACTGGAAAGACAAGGGTTCATGGCCAAATCTGCTACGGGGCCCAAATCTGAACAGAAAGGATTCGGGGCCCAACCTGCGAGGCAAATTCTAGGGGGCCCAAACTGGAACAAGAAGGATTTGGGGCCCAACCTGCAAAGCAAAGTATGGGGATCCCAAACTGGAATGAAAAGGGTATGGGGCCAAATCTGCAAGGGACAGGCTGCAGGGCCCAAAAAGGAAGGAAACGAGTAAGGGGCCAACCTTGCAAGGCAAAGCCTGCGGGGCCTAAAATGGAACCCAAAGTTTTCAGGGCCAAACCTGCACGGCAAAGCCTGGGAGGGCAAACCTTGAACGAAAAGGGTTCAGGGCCAAACCTGCCAGGGAAGCTCTAGGGGCCCAAACTGGAACCAAAAGGGTTGGGGCCAAACCTACAAGGCAAACTCTGTGGGGGCCCAACTGGAACAAAAAGGGTTTGGGGACATACCTGCAAGGCAAGGCTGCGGTTAACAAACCTGAACGAAAAGGGTTCAGGTCCAAACCTGCAAAGCAAAGACGGGGGATACGAAACTGCAAGGCAAAGGCTGCAGGGCCCAAAGTGGAACCAAAAGGGTTCGGTATCAAGCATGCAAGGCAAAGGCTCTGGGTCCCAAACTGGAACCAAAAAGGTTCAGGATCAAAGCTGCAAGGCAAAGGTTGGGGGTCAAACCTGCAGGGCAAAGGTTGCTGGGCCTAAACTGAAATGAAATGGGTTTGGGGATGAACCTGCCAGGCCAACGCTGGAGGGGGGCCAAAATGGAATAAAAAGGCTTGGGGGCCAAACCTGCAAGGCAAAGGCTGCCTGGCCCAAATTGGAACCAAAAGGGCTTGGGGCCAAACTTGCAAGACTAACCCTACGCTGCCCAAACTGGAACCAAAAGAGTCAGGGGGCAAACCTGCAAGGCAAAGTCTAAGGGGCCCAAACTGGAAACAGAAGTGTTCAGGGCCCAACCTGAAATCCAAGGGTTGCGCGGCCCAAGCCTGATTGAAGAAGCTTCAAAGCCAAACCTGCAAGGCAATAGCTGTGGGAACCAAACTGGAACCCAAAGCTTTCCAGGCCCAATTTGCAAGGCAAGTTCTGCAGGACCCCAACTAGAACGAAAAGAGTTTGGGGCCAATCCTGTAAGGCAAACTCTAGGGGGCCCTAATGGCAACCGAAAGGGATCTTGGCTAAATTTTCAGAGCAAACTTTGGGTGGGGCGGGGCAAACTGGTACAAAAATTGCTCAGGGCCAAACCTGCGGGGCCTAAAATGGAACCCATAGGTTTCAGGGCCAAACGTGCAGAGCAGAGGCTGCGGAGGCCAAACTGGAACCAAAATGGTTCAGGGCTTTACCTGCAAGGTAAACTCTTGGGGGGGTGTGGGGGGGGGTAAACAGGTACCCAAAGGGTTCAGGTCCAGACCTTCAAGACACAGGCTGCAGGAGCCAAACTAAAACTTAAATGAGTTTGGGATCTTGCAGGTCTGGTCCGAACTCTTCTTTATCCAGTTTTGCCCCCACAGCTTTTGCCTGGCAGGCCAGGCCCCGAACTCTTATGGTTCCAGTTTGGCCACCCAGCCTTTGCCTTGCCGGACTGGCCCTGAACTCTTCTCGTTCCAGTTTCCCTCTCCGCCCCGCCCCCCATCATTTTCCTTGCAGGCCTAGCCCCGAACCCGTCTCTTTCCAGTTTGGGGCCCCAAGCCCCCACCTTTTAGGCCTGACTGAGAACCCTTCTTATTCCTGTTTGGGCCCCCCTGCCTTTGCCTTCCAGTTTCCCACACACACCCTTTGTCTTAAAGGCCTTGCCCGAACCCTCTCATTCCAAAACTGCACCCACCAGCCTTTGCATTGCAGGCCTGGCCCCGAACACATCTCCTTCCAGTTTGGGCCCCCAGTCTTTTCCTTGCAGGCCTAGCCCCGAACGCTTCTCGTTCCAATTTGACCCCCGCAGCCTTTGCCTTGCAGGCCTGGCCCCAAACCATTCCCTTTCCAGTCTGGGCTTCCCAGCCTTTGCCTTCCAGTTTTGCACCCCGAGGCTTCAGCTTCCAGGCCGGGCCCCAAACCCTTCTCGTTCCAGTTTTGGCCCCCCCAGGCTTTGCCTTGCAGGTCTGGCCCTGATCCTTTCTCGTTACAGTTTTGGGGTCCCCAACCTTTACCATGCAGCCCTTGCCCCGAACCTTTCTCATTCCAGTTTTGCCTCCACAGGCTTTTCCTTGCAGGCTTTGCCCTGAACCCTTCTTGTTCCACTTTGTCCCTCTGCCCCACCCCGAGCCTTTGCCTTCCCTGCCAGGCCCTGAACCCCTTTGTTCTAGTTTGGGCCTCCCAGCCTTTGCCTTCCAATTTGGCCCCCCCAGTCTTTGCCTGGCAGGCCTAGTCGGGAACTCTTCTCCTTCCATTTTTGGCCACCCAGCCCTTTCATGTCCGGCCTGGTCTGGAACCCTTCTCCTTTCAGTTTTGGCCCCCAAAGCTTTGCTTTGCAGGCTTTGCCCCGAACACTTCTCGATCCAGTTTTGCTCCCCCACCGCCCCCCCAGCCTTGCCTTGCAGCCCGGGCCCTGTACCCTTCTTGTTCCAGTTTGGGTCCCCCGACTTAAGGCTTGCAGGCCTGGCCCCAAACCATTCTTGTTCTAGTTTGGGCCCCCCAGGCTTTGCCTTCCAGAGCTGGTTCCTAACTCTTCTCGTTCCAAATTTGCCCACCCAGTCTTTGCCCTCCAGTTTTGCCCCCCGAGGTTTTGCCTCCCAGCCTGGGACCCGAATCTTCCTCGTTCCTTCTCGTTCTGGATTGGGCCTCCGCACGCTTTTGCCTTACATACCTGACCTCGAACGTTTCTTGTAACAGTGCCAGTGCCCTCGCCTTTGCCTTCCAGACCTGGCCCTGAACCCTTCTCGTTCCATTTTTGGCACCTCCACCTTTGGCTTCCAGACTTGGCCCTGAACCTTCTCGATCCATTTTGGGCCCCCTGCCTTTGTCTTGCAGGTCTGGCCCCGAAACTCTCTCATTCCAGGCCTGGTCCCGACAATTCTCATTTCAATTTGGGCCACCTCGCCTTTGCCTTCCAGACCCTGCCCCAAAACCTTCTAGTTCCAGTTTGGGACCCTGGCCTTCGCCTTGCTGGCCTGGCCCCGAACCCTTCTCATTCCAGTTTGCGTCAACTCAGCTTAGCCTTTCAGGCCTGGCCCCCACTGCTTCTCGTTCTACTTTGGGATCCCCTGCTTATTCCTTCCAGAGTGGTCCCCGGACTCTCCTCGTTCTACATTGGGCCCCCCCAGCCTTTGCTTTGCAGGCCTAGCGCTGAACTCTCCTCGTTCCAGATTGGCGCCCCGCCTTTGTCTTACAGACCTGGTCTCCTGTCCTTCTTGTTCCAGTTTGGGTCCCCCTGCATTGGTCTTCCAGACGTGGCCCGAACCCTTCTCATTCCACTTCGGGCCCCCTTACCTTTGCCTTGCAGGCTTGGCCCCCAGCCGTTCTCGTTCCAGTTTGTGTCCCCAAGCTATTTCCTTCCAGGCCTGATCCCGAATCCTTCTCATTACAGTTTGGGTCCCCCCACTTTTGCCTTCCAGATCTGGCCCCGAATGCTTCTCATTCCAGTTTTGCCACCCCCACCCCGGCCTTTGCCTTGCAGGCCTGGATCCCAACCCTTCCCGTTCCAGTTTGGGCCCCTGCAAACTTTGCCATTCAGGCCTGGCCCCAAACCCTTCTCCTTCCACTTTGGGTCCGCCCGCTTTTGCCTTCAAGCCTTGGCCCCGAACCCTTCTCTTCCCAGTTCAGCTCCCCTTCCCCCCTTTGCTTTGCAGGCTTGAACCCCAACTGTTCTCATTCCAATTTGCGTCCCTAAGCCTTTTCCTTCCAGGCCTGGCCCTGAATCCTTCCTGTTCCAGTTTGGGTTCCTCCACTTATGCCATTCAGGCCTGGCCTCCTTCCACCTCCTGTTCCATTTTGGGCCCAACCGTCTTTGTCTTATAGGCCTGGCCCCCAAGCCTTTTGGTTCCAGTTTGGGTCACCTGCTTTTGCCTACCAGACCTGGCCCCAAACCCTTCTCGTTCCAGCTTGGGTCCCCCCACCGCTTTTGCCTTCATTTGTTCATTCATTCAATGGTATTTATTGAGTGCTTAATATGTGCAGAACACTGTACTAAGCGCTTGGAATGTACAAATCGGCAAGAGCTCACAGCCTAATCGAGGGAGACAGATGGGCAAGAACAAGACAACATAATCACACTAAATAGAATCAAGGGCATGTACACTTGATTAACAAAATAAGTAGGGTAATAGAAAAGTATACAGATGAGCACAGTGCCGGGGGAGGGGAAGGGAGAGGGGGAGGAGCAGAGGGAATGGGGGCTTAGCTGAGGGAAGGTGAAGGGGAGAAGGGGGAGAGAGCAGAGGGCAGAGGGGGAGCAGGGAGGGAGTAGCGGGAGCAGAGGGAAAAGGGGAAGCTCAGTCTGGGAAGGCCTCTTGGAGGAGGTCAGCTCTCAGTATGGCCTTGAAGAGGGGAAGAGAGTTAGTTTGGAGAAGGTGAGGAGGGAGGGCATTCCAGGACAGTGGTAGGACGTGGACCTGAGGTCGACAGCGGGACAGGCGTGAACGGGGGATGGTGAAGAGGTGATCAGCAGAGGAGCGGAACGTGTGGGGTGGGCAGTAGACAGAGAAGGGAGGGTGAGGTAGGAGGGGGCAAGGTGATGGAGAGCCTTGAAGCCAAGAGTGTGGGGTTTTTGTTTCGTGCAGAGGTTGATAGGCCTCCACTGGAGGTTTTTGAGGAGGGGAATGAGATGCCCAGAGCGTTTCTGCAGGAAGATGATCCGGCCAGTGGAATGAGGAACAGACTTGAGTAGGGAGAGACAGGAGGAAGGGAGATGAGAAGGAAGGCTGACCCAATAATCCAGCTGCGATATTATGAGAACTTGTTACAGCACGATAGCCATTTGGATGGAGAGGAAAGGGCGGATCTTGGCGATATTGTAAAGATGAGACCGGCAGGCGTTGGTGACGGATTGGATGTGTGGGGTGAATGAGAGAGCTGAGTCAAGGATGACACCAAGATTGCAGGCTTGAGAGAAGGGAAGGATGGTCGTACCATTCACAGTGACAGGGAAGTCAGGAAGAGGACAGGGTTTAGGAGGGGAGATGAAGAGCTCAGTTTTGGACATGTTGAGTTTTAGGTGGCGGGCAGACATCCAGGTGGAGATGTCCTGGAGGCAGGAGGAGATAGCAGCCTGGAGGGAGGGGGAGAGAACAGGGAAGGAGATGTTGATTTGGGTGCCATCTGCACAGAGATGACAGTTGAAGCCGTGAGAGCAAATGAGTTCACCAAGTATAGATGGAGAACAGAAAAGGGCCAAGAACTGACCCTTGAGGAATTCCTTCAGTTAGTGGGTGGGAGGGGTAGGAGTAGCCCACGAAGGAAGGCGAGAATGAACCACCAGAAAGATAAAGGAGAAGCAGGAGAGGATGGAGTCCGTGGAGCCAAGGTGAGATAAGGTGTGGAGGAGAAGGGGATGGACGACAAAGGCAGTTGAGAGGTCGAGGGGGATTAGGATAGAATAGGAGCCATTGGATTTGGCAAGAAAGAGATCATGGGTGACCTTTGAGAGAGCAGTCTCGGTAAAGTGGAGGGGATGGAAGATTGGATTGGAAGGGGTCCAGGAGAGAGTTGGAGTTGAGGAATTCAAGGCAGCGAGGTTGAGGATTCAAGGTAGATGATTCATGCTAGGAGTCTGGAAAGGAAGGGTAGGAGGGGATAGGACGATAACTGGAAGGGGAAGTGGGGGTCGAGAGAGGAATTTTTTAGGATGGGGGAGACATAGGCATGTTTGAAGACCTTCCAGACCTGGCCCCAAACTCTTCTCATTCCAGTTTTGCCACCCCCCTCCAACCGCCCACCCCTCCCGCCGCCCCCCGGCGTTTGTCTTGCAAGCCAGGCACCAATCCCTTCTCGTTCCAGGCCTGGCCCCAAATCCTTCAGGTTCTAGCTCGGGCACCTCCATCTTTGCCTTCCAGACCTGGTCTAGAACGCTTCTGGTTCCACTCTGGGGCCCCCATTGCCTTACGGGCCTGGCCCTGAACACCTCTCGTTCCAGGCCTGACCCCGAACCCTTCTCATTCCAATTTTGGCCCACACACCTTTGCCTTCCAGAGCTGGCCCTGAATCCGGTTAGTTTCAGTTCGAGACACCCCTTTTTGCCTTCCAGACCTGGCCCCCAACCCTTCTCGTTCCATTTTAGGTCCCCCTACCTTTGCCTTCCAGACCTGGCCCCAAACCCTGATTGTTCCAGTTTGGGTCCCCCACCTTGGCCTTCCAGGTTTGGCCCCGAACTCTTCTCATTCTAGGCTTAGCCTCCAACCCTTCTCATTCTAGTTTTGGTCCCCCTGCTTTTGCTTTCCAGTCCTGGCCCCGAACACTGCTCATTCTAGTTTGGGCACTTCCCTCCCACTGTTGCCTTCAAGACCTGCCCACCCCCTCTCCCCATGTGTTTCTCTTCCAGGTATTGCCCCGAACCCCTCTCGTTCCAGTTTGGGCCCCCTGACTTTGCTTTCCAGACTTGGCTCCGATCCCCTCTCGATCCAGTTTGGGTTCCGCCCCACCCCCCCGCCTCCTTTGCCTTCCAGACCTGTCCCCCACACTTCTTGTTCCAGGTTTCCCCTCCCAGCCTTTGCCACTGTTGGGGACCGCCTCAAGATGGCAATGGTGAGGCCAGCCTCAAGCCCAAGTCACGGGACCTGCGCCACGTGAACTGTAAAATGCCTGCACCATTACCTGTGCCATGCGGACTATAAAATGGCCATGCCACGTGAAGCTCCTCCACCACGCGCCACTTCAAATCTCGTGCGCCACTCTCGTGTGGGCCGGCCGGGTGTCACGGGATCATGAAAGTGCTTACTGATTGGTTACACTTACTAGGTGTGCCTAGCCCCGATTGGGTGCCCTGTGCCAGCGGGTGTTTCCGCCGTACCAATAAAGCTGGCAGAACAGCCCGGGATCGGGGCGCTGCAGTCACTCGTACCCCATCGGGGTCAACGGGCCGCTCGCCGCTTTCCTACTGTCCTGTTCTTTGACCCGTTCTCTGGGAGACTTTCGTCTCTTCATCGACTAAACGAACCCTTCCTAATTTGTCTAATTTTTGTCGATAACACCTTCCAGTTTTGGTCCCCTAGCCTTTCCCTTCCAGACCTGGCCCTGAACCCTTCTCTTTCTAGTTTGGGCACCCAGCCTTAGACTTGCAGGCCTGGCCCCAAATGTTTCTTATTTACAGTATTGGCCTGAACACTTCTCGCTTCGGTCTGGGCCCCACCGCCTTTGTCTTGCAGGCCTGGCCTCCAACCCTGCTCGTTCCACTTTGTATCCCCCCCATTCTTTTGCCTTCCAGAACTGGCCCCGAACCCTTCTCATTCCAGTTAAGACCGCAGCACCCCCCCGCCCCCCACCACGCCCGCCTATTCCTTGCAGGCCTGACCTCGAACCCTTTTCGTTCTAGGCCATAGCCTGAACCCTTCTCATTCCTGTTTCCCGCCGCCACCACCCCTCCCCCCCGCCCACCGCGCACTTTTCATTGCAGGCCTGGCCCCGAACCCTTCTTGTTCCTGTTTGGGTCCCCCCACCTTTGTCTTTCAGAGCTGGCCCCGAACGCTTCCGGTTCCAGTTTTGCTCAGCCTCCCACCTTTTTTCTCACTTTTTGCTCACATTTGCCTTTCAGACCAGACCACAAACCCTTCTCATTTCAGTTTGGGCCCTCTGCCTTTTTCTTCCAGACTTGGTCCCAAACCCTTCCCCTTCCAGAGTGGGCTCACTTGCCATTGCCTTGCAGTGCTGGCCCCCAACACTTATCATTTCAGTTTGGGCACCCCCACCTTTGCTTGCAAGGCCTGGCCCGCCCCGTGTATGCCCTGCAGCTATGGCCCTGAACCCTACTCGTTCCAGTTTGGGCCCCTGCCTTTGCCTTCCAGACCTGGTTCCCAACATTTCTATCCTGGCTCACCCTCCTTCCTTTAATCCAACAGACAACTACTCTGCTTTGCTTCAAAGATTTACTGGAGCATAGATCCTCCAAGACGCCTACCCAGGCTAAACCCCATTTTTCCTCAAGTCCCATCCCCTTCTGTGCACCCCTGATTGGGTCCCTTTGCTCTTCCTCCTCTCTCAGCCCCAAACACTTATGTGCAGATCTGTAATTTTACTTATTTGTATTGCTGTCTGTCTTTCCTACTCTAAACTCTGAGACCTCTGTGGGCAAGGAATTGTCACTGTTTTTGGTACATTCCCAAGGGCTCTTGCACACACTAATCGCCCTATGAATGAGATTGAATGAAGGAAGGAAGGAAGGCATATGCTTGTTTTCATGTGACCGGCCATCCCACCCATCGGCCCCGACCCACCAGTCCCTCCACTCCACCATGGTGTGGTCTCTTCGTCGATCCGGTCCAGCAGTTTTTCATCTGGGGTTTGGACCCCCTGAATTCAGACCAGGGGTTCCACTTCCTTGTTCCAGTGCATTGCTGTGCGATGAGAGTCCCCTCCATTAGCATCCCTGTGTCTGACTTGCAAAGGTGGCTGAAACGCAAATTCCAGCAACTCTCACTACAGCTCCTTTCCACAGATCTTCTGACCTGGAGCTCTGCACTTCTTGGACCTCCCACGGACAGCGCCATGAGTTCATGTAGATAACCTCCACCTGCATCCACTCTGGCCACTAACAGGAGAGGCAATAACTCCGCCATGTGGACGGACCCTTCTACTTAACAATGATATTAATGATAGTGATGGTATGTGTTAAGCGATTACCATGTCCAAAGCAAAACGTGATCAGGTTGTCCCACGTGAAGCTCACAGTCTTAACCCCCAACTTTATAAATGAGGCAACTGAGGCACAGAGAAGTGAAGTGACTTGCCCAAATTCACACAGCTGGTAAGCATCGGTGCTAAGATTAGAAGCTATGGTTTCTGACTCCCAAGCCCGGGCTCAGCCACGCTGTGTCTCTGACTTCCTCAGGGATCCTCTGTCCACTGGCTGGGCACAGGGCTGCTGCTCGCCCCATCCACTGGCCATTTTCCTTGTGAGCATTGCCATCAATGAACCACATGCAGTTCCTCATCTGGGTAACTCGAAGCTGCGTGACTGTCGGTGCCCCTTGGATTACCGGATCCAAGAAAACGATAGGTGTGCTCCTTCGCCCCCGCCCCCCGGGGGTACAGTACGGCCACCGCGGTGAAGCGTCCTTCCAGCGCGGCCCTGCCCTCTGTCTAATCTCTGTGGGCCAAGTACATGACCCACCTCTCGACGGTGGATGTGTTGGCGATTCCTGGGGGACACGGGAGTGACCTCTCAAACCTGCTTTAGGATGGGGCGGGCTAAGCGCAGCTCAATTTCCCCTAGCCCCGCGATGTCTTTCCTGGCCTGCAGGGCTTCGTACTTCGGAGGGATGGTCTTCTCCGAAGAGGAGTAAGCACTCTTGGGCTCCCTTCCATCCGGGCGATCTGATCGTGATCAGGATTTGGATTGACCCAGGCTTCCCCTGCCATAGGCCGTGCTGCCACCTGGCGACTTCAACCTCGCAGTGCAAGATAATCAGTCTTTCCCCACCGCGGGGCCTGAGGGCTCAGTATTGCTGCACGGCTTGGATGATCTCCGACAGGGTCGCCTCGTGCATCTCAGTCCACTCCCACTGGGCACCTTTCCTGCCTAGGGACAACGAAGACGGTGTCCAAATCCCGAGTCCCAGATCATGGAGCACCCCGCCCAAATCCCACCATACTGGCCGGAGGTTGTCCTTTAAGGATGGGTTTTGGACAGATCCTACGTTGGTCATATCGCTCTCTGGTACTATTTATCAGCCCCTTTCCCATGATATTCCCAGGAGGATGGCATGTAGGCCGGTACTTGGAGCTTCCTGGTAAGGAGAGTGGCGTGGGGGGAGGAGGGGGGCGAGGCGAACAAGAGGGAGACTATGTCCAAGTTCTTCAACTGTTTGATGATTTCTTTATGGTCTGTTGTCACCGGTTTCTGGTCATGTCTTCTAACCAGGCTAGCATCTATGTACTGGAGGATGGTAGCGTCAGCTGGCAGGCTGACTCGATCCATCTCTTGAGCCAGTGCTTAGTGCGTCAATCCGTGTGCTTGAATGCCTGGACCAAGTGCATAAACATGTTTTATCACCTCTCCCAGGTAAAGACCAACCTGTCCTGGTTTCTAGTCCTAGCGAGAAACCATGAAGAACATGTCTTTCACATCTCTGTCTGTCAACGATTTGGGGGAAAAGACTGAAGCTCTCCCTCCGCCACTGAAGGGACAGGAGCATGCAACCGTCCGGTATTGGTGTCAGGGACCGATAATCTACCCCAGCTGCCACCAGGAAGGCGCCATCTGGTTTCTGTGCTGGTCACACCAGTGAAGTAAATGGAGAGTGTGCCGGCCACACTATCCCCCTGGCCAACAAGTCTTTCAACAGTCCGATCCCAACAGCGAAAGCTGCTGGGGGTATTTGGTCCTGGAGGACTTCGGTTATGGTTGAAGGTGGTAGTAGTGGTGCTCTCTCTAGCAGCAAACTCCCTGTTGCCTCTAAGTCTGGCCTTTCCACGTAGTCAAAGACCCGAGCCCATAGCTCAGGAACGGGGTCCATTCCGAGCAGAGAAATCCACCCGACTTCTAGGATCCTTCAGACATCTCCTCTGAGCAGTGTCAGGATACATGGACCAGGTCACATTCCTTGACTTGTCCCAAGACTCCAGATACCCGAATATGTCCTTCTAATGACCGAGCCCCTGGTATCGTAGGGTTGGGGTTCGTGTTAAGGTAGGGGTTAGAGTTTGGTTAAGATTAGAGCTAGGGCTCCCTCTAAGACTAATGCTAGGGTTAAGATAGAGCTTCGGCTAAGACCAGGGTTAGGGTTGGTTTAAGGCGAAGATTAAGATTTGCGTTAGCGATAGGCTCGTATAAGGGTGAGGGAAAAAGTAAGGGTTAGGGCAAGGTTCAAGGTTCGGCCTGGGCCTGAGGTTAGGGATAAGTTTAAAGTTAAGTTTAGAGTTAAGGTTGGGGTTATTTATAAGATTAGGCTTTGGGCTAGGGTTACGCCTAAGGCAATCATTAAGATTAAGTGGGGGTTAGGCTTAAAGTCTAGTCTTAGGCTAGGGTTAGGGTTAGGGATCCATCTCTGAATAAGGCTAGGTGTATGGTTCCTGTTCAGGTTCAGGTCCTAATCTGAACTGAGTTTAGTGCTGGGATTAAGTCGAGGATCAATGTTAGCTTCAGCTTTAGGATTAGGGTTAAGGCTAAAGCTAAGGCTAGGGTTAAAACTAGGTTTATGGTTACGGCTACGGGGAATGTAAAGGTCAGGTTGGGGTTTACTTCAGTCTTAGGGCTAGTTTCGTGTTCAGGGTTAGGGCTCGGCCTAGGGATAGCGTTAGGATTTGGTTCGGGAAGAGCACTCAGTTTTAGTCTTAGGGGTATGATGTGGTTTAGGATTTGTTTTTTATGACGGTTAGTTTTAGGATTAGGACTAGGGCTAGGTTTGAGGTTAAGGCTCTGTCAGTATGACTGGGGTGAGGGCTAAGTTAAAGTTTGTTGTTAGAGTTCCGGTTAGGGTTAGCATTAGGGTTAAGGTTCAAGTTAGGTTTAGTGTTGGGGCTAGGGATAGGTAAGGGTTAGGTATATGGTTAGGGTCAAGGCTATGGGGAGGGTAAAGGTTTGTTTGTGGTAGACAGGGTTAGAGTGCAGTTTCGGGTTTTGGCTAGTGTTAGGACTAAGGCAAGAGATAGGGCTTAAAATTAAGGTTGGGGTTAGCACTAAGGATACCATTAGGTTTAGGGTTAGGTTGAGGTTTAAGGCGAAATTTAGGGTTAGGGTTAACTCGGGTTAAGGTTAAAACCTGGGCTAAGCCAAGGGCTGGTGTTTGGGTTAGGGTTACCACTAAACCCAGGGTTAAGGTGAATGTGAGGTTTAGGATTAGGGCTTGGGCTGAGCTTTGGAGTACAGTTAGTGTTAGAGCTTAGGGATCGGGGTTTGGCTTTGGTTAAAGTTAGAATTAGGGTTAGGGTGAGGGTTAAGGCTAGGGATAGTTGGAATTTGAGTTAGGGTTTAGAGGAACTAATTAGGGTTAGGTTAGGAATAAGGTTTTGTGTTAGAGACAGGGTAAGATTTAGGCATAGAGTTAAGGTTCAGATTTAGGTGCGATTAGGGTTTTGCTTAAGACTAATCTAACATTAGTGTTTAGGTTAGGGCTAGGCCTAAGGTAAAGCAGAAATTTAAGATGAGATTTGGGGTTAGAGTTCGGGTTAAATTTAGGATTAGGGCTCGAGCGAGGGTTCCTGTACTGTGAAAGAATAGAGGTAGGGGTAGTGCTAGGGGCGGGGCTACTGTTACGTTTAGAATTAGGGGAAGACAAAGAGTTAGGGTTAGGATCTAAAGGTAGAGTTAGAGTCAGTAATCGATTTAGGGCTCGGATGGGTCTTAAGGACTAGAGTTAGGGTTCAGGTTTGGATTAGGGTTAGCGTTAGGAAAGCGTTTGAGAAGGCTAGGGCTTTAGGATGGTGTTTAGGATTAGGGTTAGGATCTGAGCTATGGCTAGATATATAGTTTGGGGTAGTGTTAGGTTCAGGTTTAGAGTTAAAGTGGAGGGGTTGTGTAGGATTAGGATTAAAGTTAGGGTTAAGGTTGTGACTGGGTTTGGGGTTGGTGTTAAGGCTGCTAGGTTGCTAGGGCTAAGGCTGCAGTTAATGTTAGCACTTTGCCTAGGGTTAGGATTTAAATGATTTTAAATTCAAAAACTCGGGTTAAGGTAACGGCTAGGGTTAAGGTTAAGGTTAAGCACAAGTGTTCAGACTAGGCTTAAGAGTTGAGGTTAGGGCTAGAGTAAAGTTTAGGGTTTGGTTAGAGTTGGGTTTAAGTTTGGAGCTAGGGTTAGGGGTAGGACTAGAGTTGAGGCTTAGGGTTTGGGATGAGCTGTATGGTTAGGTTTAGGATTCGATTTGGGGTGAGGATGATGATAAGGAATGGGGTTAGGTTTAGGATTGCTGACCAAAGAAGCTTCCCTTCCCTGAAGTTCTACTACACAAGACCAACTCCTGCCTGGATTGAAGTAGTGTGCAGCTCCTGAACAGCTGTACACGGCAGGGCAACCAACGATCGGTGCTGAGATCCTCTG